>NC_138773.1:92808890-94071390 GCF_965119305.1 Pelophylax lessonae | reverse complement strand
GCCAACACCGGTGGCTCTGTGCATGTGCAGCACCGCTCTTGGAGTCTCTCCCTGCTGTCTGGGCCGGCTGCCTCCACGATGGCTGCTGCTGCTGACACGCTGTGTCTCTCCTCTGCTCCAGATCGCCTCCTCAAGTCCCCAGTGTCTGGACACAGAAAGAGGTGAGTGATGTGCTGCTCCGGGAGCCCAGGGAAGTGGACATGGGTGGGGGGAGATACCTCAGTGTAGGGGGGTGTTAGTGTATGGGGGGGGGTCAGTGTAGGGGGGTGTTAGTGTATGGGGGGGGTCAGTGTAGGGGGGTGTCAGTGTATGGGGGGGGGGTCAGTGTAGGTGTCAGTGTAGGGGGGTGTCAGTGTATGGGGGGGGTCAGTGTAGGTGTCAGTGTATGGGGGGGGCAGTGTGTAGGGGGTGTCAGTGTATGGGGAGGGGCCAGTGTGTAGGGGGTGTCAGTGTATGGGGTGGGTCAGTGTAGGTGTCAGTGTATGGGGGGGGGGTAATTGTAGGTGTCAGTGTATAGGGGGGAGTCAGTGTAAGGGTCCGTGTAGGTGTCAGTGTATGGGGGTGTCAGTGTATGAGGTGTCAGTGTATGGGGGGTTAGTGCAAGTGTCAGTGTATGGGAGGGTTAGTGCAAGGGTCAGTGTATGGGGGTGTCAGTGTATAGGGGGGGTCAGTGTAGGGGTCAGTGTAGGTATCAGTGTATGGGGGGGTCAGTGTAGGGGTCAGTGTAGGTGTCAGTGTATGGGTGGGGGTCAGTGAAGGGGGTCAGTGTAGTTGTCAGTTTAAGGGGGTCAGTGTAGGTCTAGTGTAGGGGGGTCAGTGTAGGGGAGTCGGTGTGTGGTGTCAGTCTAAGGGGGGTCAGTGTAGGTCTTAGTGTAGGGGGGTCAGTGTATGGGAGTCGGTGTGTGGTGTCAGTGTAAGGGGGGTCAGTGTAGGTCTTAGTGTAGGGGGGTCAGTGTAGGGGAGTCGGTGTGTGGTGTCAGTGTAGGGGGTGTCAGTGTATGAGAGGTCAGTGGGGGTGTCAGTGTATGGGGGTGTCAGTGTATGGGGGTGTCAGTGTATAGGGGTGTCAGTGTAGGGGGTGTCAGTGTATGGGGAGTTCAGTGTGTGGGTCAGTGTAGGGGGTGTCAGTGTATGGGGGGTCAGTGTAGGTGTCAGTGTATGGGGGGGTCAGTGTAGGTGTCAGTGTATGGGTGGGTGTCAGTGTATGCGGGGGTCAGTGTAGGGGGTATCAGTGTATGGGGGTCAGTGTAGGTCTTGGTGTAGGGGGGTCAGTGTAGGGGAGTCAGTGTGTGGTGTCAGTGTTAGGGGGGGGGGGTCAGTGTAGTTGTCAGTGTAGGCCTCAGTGTATGTGGGAATGTAGGGGTTGTCAGTGAAGTTGTCAGTGTAAGGGGGGTCAGTGTAGATGGGTCAGTGTAGGTGTCAGTGTATGGGGGGGTCAGTGTAGTTGTCAGTGAAGGTGTCAGTGTGGGGGGGGGGTCATTGTAGGTGTCAGTGAAGGTGTCAGTGTAGGTAAAAGGTAGGTCTCTGTAATGGTCAGGTAGGTCAGTGTAGGTATAAGGTAGGTCTCTGTAGGTGTCAGTGTAGTGGTCTAGTAGGTTTGTGTAGGGGGCGCAAATTACTTACCTTGCCCCGGGCGCTGACAACCCACGCTACGCCACTGGGTCAGCTACTCCGACAGCATAGAAACCAAAGCAACAACAGCCAGAGAATTAGCATTCCCAAAGCAAAGACCATTAATAGCAGCCTTCATGGTCCTCTCAGGACCATGACCTTTAAAGAAGGATAGGACTACCTTCAAGGTAAGCCTGCTCTCAATTTATTCATATATATATGACCCATGTTAAGGAGGCCACACAGGGTAAGGGAACCCAATTTGCTGCCTTAAAGGATCGTGACATCACATGTATTTTAAACAAAACGTTAAAACATTGTTTTTGTGCTGACTAGCAGGAGAAAATACTGCAGTACTTAGTACTGTTCAATGTAATGCTCAGGGGAAGACTGGGCCATGGGGCAGGGGGGCAGTTGCCCCCTGGGCCACTCTGATGCCCTGTAAAAAGGCTGCACCGCTTCTGCCACAGACATGTCTAAAGGATTCCTGGTGAAGAAAAGAAAAAAGTCCTCACCACTGACCTACTGAGTGCAGGATGAAGACAAGGACAGAGCGCAGACCTCCCTCCCCTGTGTCTGAGCAGAGGCTGGTTCCATGCCCCACTGAAGACTCTCCCCTGCCAGCCCCAACCGAGCTGTCTCAGCTCCCCCCTACTGCCCCCTGGCCAGATTCAGCCAGTGAGTAAAGAGTACTGGGAGCAGGGCTGCAGCCTGGAATGGGGGTCAGGAGGAGGACAGGAAGAGGGAGAGTGGGAGAGGGGGGCCGAGTCACTGCACCATGGGCCTCTGGTTTGTAGTTGCCCCCTGGGCCGAAAGTTTCCAGTCTGCCCCTGGTAATGCTCTACCCAAGTTCATCCCATCCATGCTATAATTTATCTGAGTGGCTGCCACGTTTTACATTTGAAATAGCGGATGGTGTCATATTGACAAAGGGAGCGCTTGTAGACACAATCAGTGTTCTTTATTAACTATGAGATGGGAAACTGGGGTAGCATATGTAAATATTTGTAAATACATATACATTACATGCTCCAGAAGGGTTTGCTATACAATTTGCATGTACAATCTAACTTACCTAAGTCACTTGTCACCATGTAGGAGTTATCTTGTGAGGTTTCAGAACCACCAGGTGACTATGTATGAGCTATGCAAACTTTATTAAGTTGATAGATTATATATATATATATATATATATATATATATATATATATATATATATATATATATCTAAGACCCAACTCACATTACCTGAACGCGGTGAAGGAGATGTCCTTGGTTGTAGCTTGTTTGTATGTGATAAAAATGGATTGTTCAACCTGACAGAAAGAAAGGATTTTCAGTTAGAAGTGAACATTACTAAAATGATTTTCGATCAGAAGTTAACATCACTCATCGCACAAAATGATCCATGTACTGTACAGAGACCAATTAGCTGTATTTACTTACAAATACTTTACTTTACCTTTAAAAATATGGCTTTTATCCCATGAGAATTGTATGTAATGAACATCATATGTAATTATTAATCCATGTTTTAAATTCCTCTATTATCAGAGAGATGCTTCTCAGCACTACTAGCCCCAAGTCATCATGATCGCTGCCTTTATATAACCCACCATTCACCTTACAACACATAAGCCACTGCCCTGGATCCTCTGTCCATTCCAGATGACAAATATGAGTTACAGTAGTAAAGATTGTATTTTTTGCAATGCAAAATCTGGGTCAAATGGAGGCCAAAGGCCACCAGCAAAGGAAAGTGCAGCAAGAATAGCTGAGGTTAGCAAAATCAGTTGGAGCGTATGAAGTGAATCCTATCCACCATTAAGCACTTCTCTAAAGCTGGCCATACATTTGTTTTTTAAAAAATTCCACCAGCGGGCTGAACTAAGAAAAACCACAAGATGGCTCCAACCACACATAGGAGGTGGATGGAAAAATCCCCTACTCCACAGTGACACTGTATGCAACTGAACATTTTCCAACACGTCCCTTGGACAGAAGTCAATCAAATGATCTACTTCTGTTGAGTGGGGATAACCGGCTGAATTTCAATCAGTTCATGGCCACCTTAACCACTTAAGTACCAGAAGGTTTTGTGATACGGCACTGCGTTACCATAATAGATTTATACAAAAAAAAAAAAAAAACAGGGACGTTTCAAATATGTATAGGACTGCCATTCTTTTAACCCTACAGTTATATTGGTTTGTCCTCCTCTGCCCAACCTTTTTGATAATTAATGTACCAAATTTAATATTTAATAGCCCAAACTACACAGGGCCTAACAGTCCCCCCCTCCTTTTTTAGTATAACAATATAGATTTTTATTTTTACTTATTTATTTTTCAAAATGATCTTTTTTTTTTCATATTTATCTATATTTAGTTATATGTATGCTGACCATTTAACCACATTTCCCTGTTAGTCATTTTATTCCCCCGCTATCAGGCTCATGATGGAAATTTTTCCATAGCATATTAATCCATACAAAAAAAACCCTCCAGATTCCTATTTAACATTGACCTAAAAACCAATAGAAATACTTGTATATGGATACTACCCTTTTATATTACAACATGATTGGTTTTAACATTTACCCTAATAATCTCATTGACTATGGTCTTATAAATATAGGGGGGAAAAAAAAGGAATGTTTATATTTTTCAATTTTTAACTTTGATATATATGTATATCTGCAACTCTATACTGCATTCTGTACAACACTACCAAAAGCATACTAGTATTCAGGCCTTTTAGTGGAGTGATTAGCACTCTATCCACTAGATGGCACTGCATCCCTAACATATATAAGGCACTCTTCAGCCCCAACAGAGCAGCTTGAAAAAGGAGCGCGTGCTAACGGTACCCCCATAGTGCACATGCTCCGAAACGTGATGCGAGCATGCCGATGACGCCATTATGGAGGACGCTACTGTCCAGCCTGCGTTCCAGCCCTCGCTTTCATCAGCCACCATCACAACTACATCCAGCCAGCCAGGACAGTTCCACGAGCAGCTAAAATGGCCCTCAGGGTGGACATGTCCACCTCCGACCACCGGATCTTCCTTATGTGCCTGTTATCCATGTTCTTAACCCCTTCTGGACTGGAAGGTTTTCCCCCTTAATGACCAGGCCATTTTTTGCGATACGGCACTGCGCTATTTTAACTAACAATTGTGTGGTCGTGCAATGCTGTACCCAATATAAATTGATGTCTTTTTTTCCCCCTCAAATAGAGCTTTCTTTTGGTGGCATTTGATCACAAAAAAAGAGCGACAATTCTAAAACAAAAAAAAAATAATATTTTTTACTTTCTGCTATAAAACATATCCAATAAAAAAATTAAAAGAAAAAAAAATATATATTTTTTTCATAAATTTAGGCCAATATGTAGTCTGCCACATTTTTTTGGTTGAAATAAAAATCCCAATAAGTGTATATTGATTGGTTTTATGCAAAAGTTATTTTGCATAAAGTCATTTTTATTTTTTTTTTTTACTAGTAATGGGGGCGATCAGCGATTTTTAGCAGGACTGACATTGCGGCGGACAGATCGGACACCTGACACTTGAGGGAACCATTGACTTTACTACACTAATCAGTGCTAAAAATTTTCACTGTTACTGTACGAATGAGACTGGCAGGGAAGGGGTTAACACCAGAGGCGATCAAAGGTTTAAGTGTGCTCCTAGGGAGTTCTAACTGTGTGGGGTATGTACTCAATAGATGAGCACAGAGATCTGTGTTCCTAAATAGTAGGAACATAGGATGCCTGTGTTCATCTGTGACAGAACGGTGGTCTGCCGTGTTTACATAGATAGACCGTCTCCATGGGGAGCGATTGTGGGTGGCCGGTAGACATCGCGTCCGACGGACCCGCTGATTGGCTCCCTATCTGGTAAATTGGCGCGTGTTCGCACACCCCCCACTGTCTTTTACATGAAGCGACGTACAGATACGTCATTTCGCATAATAGAGCTGACCTGCCGCAGTAAAACTACGACAGCTGGTCAGCAAGTGGTTAAAGTATACATAAACCCTTTCAATTTACATTATAAATAGCTTCTTTCTTGTTTGAAACAGGATAGGTATGAAAAGGAGGAAGATAAGGAAGAGGATGAGAAGTAATAGGAGGATGATGAAGAGGATGAATAGGAGGAGAAGGATGAGGATGAATAGGAGGAGAAGGATGAGGATGAATAGGAGGAGAAGGATGAGGATGAATAGGAGGAGAAGGATGAGGATGAATAGGAGGAGAAGGATGAGGATGAATAGGAGGAGAAGGATGAGGATGAATAGGAGGAGAAGGATGAGGATGAATAGGAGGAGAAGGATGAGGATGAATAGGAGGAGAAGGATGAGGATGAATAGGAGGAGAAGGATGAGGATGAATAGGAGGAGAAGGATGAGGATGAATAGGAGGAGAAGGATGAGGATGAATAGGAGGAGAAGGATGAGGATGAATAGGAGAGGGCTTAGAGGGGTGGGGGTGAAGACTGCAGTGGGGCGTGTCAGCAGGAGGCAGAGAAAGAACAATACATTGGTCTTCCCAGTGAAGGGCTGCTGGGGGGGGGGGGTGTCAGCAAAAGTCTTGGCCATTGGAGGCCAGGCAGGTTGTACTTTCAGCACAGCCAGAAAACTGACTACCCTGGCATGGATGTGCTTCTATGCCTAGCATTGTCAAGTTTGAAATAGGAAAGCAGGGGGGTTTGGCAGGATCACCAGGTATTTCACATAAGGGAAGTAATGCACATAGAACAGGCTGCTTTTAAACACAAGAACATGACACAAATAGACATATCAGGAATATGACATGTGGTAACAAACACTTTAAGACCTTGTATATACTATACAGGCTTTAGTATGTGAAAGAGCAGTTTGTACAGCAAGGGTTTACAAAATATTTGCAAATCATTCAGCAACCTGCAAGCAGATTTATTGAAGCATTTAAAGTAAACTTGAGTTCCAGGCTGGGGATGGTAACATGAGATTTTTTGACTTACCGTAAAATCCATTTCTCTGATGAACATTGACGGACTTAGCTCCTGATTCTTCCTAACAATTGGGTTATACTGGCCCCTACAGGAGTAGGATACTAGGCAGAAAAAAGCTCGACTACGCCTCTGTGCAGTCCCACGGGGGTATATACCCACTTTTAGCTATAGGCAGTTTTGTTACAAGCAGTGTCAAAAGAAAGCCAACTCCACGGAGGGATGGGTGCTGTGTCCGTCAATGAACATCAAAGAAATGGATTTTACAGTAAGTCAAAAATCCTATTTTCTCTTTCTTTCATTGGCGGATACAGCTCCTCATTCTTCTTAACCATTGGGACGTCCCAAAAGCAGTGTTAAACTCGAGGGGTGGGAAAAACATCATAAATAAATTCCCAAGGCTAACCATAGCCATCAGGTAAGATAGAGCTCACCTGCAAAAAAAAAAAAAAAAAAAAATCTACCCTCAAAGGAGGACCGGCCCTCTAAACAGCAGCCTGCAAAACCTTGAGGCCAAAAGAAGCATCTGTGGATGCCAACAGATACACTTTATAAAAACTGTAAAAGCGTGCGCCGACTACCAGATGGTCGCCTTGCAAACCTGCGTCACTGACACATGATGACGGAAAGCCCTAGAGGCACTAGGCGCCCTAATAGTGCGCTTTGACAGGGAAGGGAGGAACCTGACCCTTGATGGAATAGGCCTGAACCACCATCTGTCTGATCCATCAGGAAATGGTCGCAGAGGAAGCAGACAACCCTTTGTGAGGTCTGTCCGTGAGCACAATTGAGAGTCTGACTTCCTAAAAGACTCTGCTAGCTGCCAGGTATACCCTAATTGCCCGAACCACATCCAAGGCATGCAAGGCAATTTACATTGGATGTTTAGGGACACAGGGAAGGCAACACAAGGTCTTCAGTCAAATGAAAGTCAGAGACCACCTTGGGAAGGAATGATGGACAGGGGCGAAGCACTACCTTATCCTTGTGAATCACCATAAGGTGAACGACAGGACAACGCCACCAGTTCCGACACCCTGCACGCAGACGTGAAAGCCACCAAACAAGGCCACCTTCTGGGACAGCGAAAGCAGGAAAATCTCCCAAATATTTTCAAAGGGAGGCTTCTGTAGAGCTGAAAGAACCAAAATTAAGATCCCAGGGCAGCAACGGAGCCTGCACTGAAGGATCCAAATGTTGGACACCCTGAAGAAAGGTACGCACCAGGGAGTGTGTGGTCAAAGGTTGGAATAAACCTGGCCCTTGATGGTACTCAATGCTAATTGCGGTTTAACCCCCCCCGTTAAAGGTTGAGATCCAATCCACCAAGAAGAAGGGAGGATGAACCCCAAGAGACTCACAGCATGCAATGTACGTCTTCCACGTACAACGGTAGATCTTGCTAGAAGTAGATTTCCTAGGCTTTCAATAGCATAGGGATCACCGACGCAGACAAACCTCTATCCTTCAGCACCTGGCGTTTAACAGCCAAGTCGTCAAAGCCAGCGACTATAAAGCAGGATAGAAGATTGGTCCTTGGGACAGCAGATCCTCCCCGAGAGGAAGTCCCCAAGGAGCATCGCCGACCAGCCGCACCAGATCAGAGTACCAAGACCGGGGAGGCCAATCTGGAGCCACTAAAATTACTGGAATCCTTTCTGCCTCGATCCCGCACAGGAGTCGTGGCAGGAGTTAGAGAGGACTGGAACAAAATTGGCAGCCCACCTTAGAATGCCGGCTTCTTACCAAGCCACCAGGACACTTTTTGTGCCCCCTTGGTGATTGACAGACCACAGCACTGCCTGAATTAGTTTTTGCGGGACACCCCTGAAGACGAATTGTCCAATGAGCCAGACAAGTCTGATTGCTCTGAGTTTCAGTACATTAATCGGCAGTCTGGACTATGCCAGAGTCCAGACCCCGAGCACATCTCTGCTGAGGATGCCTCCCCACCTGGACAGGCTGGCATCCGTGGTGACAACCGTCCAGTACAGGGGGGAGAAGGATTTTCCCTGTTGAAGCACCGAAGAATGAAGCCACCTCTAGAGAACGTTAAAGCAGGGTTTGGTGCCTCAAGCCAAGGGGGTGGGACTTTATGGGCTAGTCAGGTAGTAAACTTATAGTAAAATTGTATAGCAATTTATTTGAAAAATAATAAAAATTCATACAATGATAATCATCATAATTGTGCCAATGGGTTATAGACCCATGTGAGAAGGTGAGAAGGAAAATAAAGTAATAAGTGACAGTGTGAAGGGTGACTTTGATATAGATCTCTGTCTGTAAGTGCTCAGCCAAGTGAGCTGTTTAGAGAGAGACTGTATATCTGGAGCTTCCGACGCGTAAAGAGTAAAAGGAAGTGTCCAGGGTGGCTCGTCCCGAGGGAACGTGACAGACGCCCTAGGACGAGCCACCCTGGAGACTTCCTTTTACTCTTCTACCACCAACAGGAGAAAAACCGAAACAGAAAACCGGGGCTCCCCCTGCTGGCACACCTTAACTACTCTCACAATTGTGATCCATGAAGGGCTCTTGACCACAATAAACCAAAGCATCTATACTTTTCATACAGCAAGTCCACAACAAATCCTGTGTGATTAGCTTTGGGTGAACAAACAGAAAGGTCCGGGATTCAACTTTTAGTCACAAAGATGGTGGCCCTCTCGCTTCCTTGATAAAGGCAATACAGGCGAAACGCGTCGGAAGCTCCAGATATACAGTCTCTCTCTAAACAGCTCACTTGGCTGAGCACTTACAGACAGAGATCTATATCAAAGTCACCCTTCACACTGTCACTTATTACTTTATCTTCCTTCTCACCTTCTCACATGGGTCTATAACCCATTGGCACAATTATGATGATTATCATTGTATGAATTTTTATTATTTTTCAAATAAATTGCTATACAATTTTACTATAAGTTTACTACCTGACTAGCCCATAAAGTCCCACCCCCTTGGCTTGAGGCACCAAACCCTGCTTTAAGATTAACAATTGGGATGTTGGCTACACCTACCACTTAGGCATCAAGGATCAATCCTCAATTTACCTCTAGAGAACGTGGATCCTTGTCCCATTTCACCAGAATCTCTTTTTCAGAGATCTTGTGTGGAACTGTGCAAACAGACCGCCTCAAATGTGGACACCATCAGGCCCAGCACCCGCATGCAAGCCAGGAGGGATGACCGTCTGCTGAACAACAGAAGCTGATTTGTCTCCAGCAATATCTGGAGTTCTTCCAGAGGAAGAGAGAAGAAACACTTTGGCTGAGGCCGAGTCCAGAGTCAGACCCAGATAGTCCAGTTTTTGTGGACAGAACCAAAGCAGACTTCTGAAGGTTGAGAATCCAACCAAACTCCCACAGAGTTCGCAGAGTAATCTCCAGATGTCCATCAGAGCCTGTCTGAGACTCTGCTCACAGAAGAAGATCACCCAGGTACCCCAGTACCGCAATCTCCCACTGACTCAAACAATGCCAAACACTTTTGTGAAGACCCGAGGAGCAGAGGCGAGACCAAAGGTCAATGCCACAAACTGATACTGCTCCTCACCCATGGTGAAATGGAGGAAGCGCTGGTGACTGGCACATTTTAATAACAAGTTTTGCACTGCCCGAAAGAGACCCTGTATGCGATCTGGGGACAAGTGCAGGTTGGAAGGGAAGAACCTTTCCGGAGGATAAGACTGAACAAATTTGTGCACCCACTCGTTGTGTACCAGGGAAGTCCATGAATCTGGAAACCAGCAAAGACGTCCCCCCACTCCAGACATGGGTGAGAGCGCCCCTTCATGCAGGGGCAGCCTTGTCCACAGGTCTGGAAGAGCCCACTCGTGGCTTGCCAAACCAGGTCCTCTTGGAACCTCCAGTGAAGGCCATGACTTCTGATCTCATCTTGAGACCCTGAGGGACGAAAAAACCTCTCATGAGCTGAGGAGAATAGCCCACGTCTATGTCTGGGCTCCTTGCCCTAGGAACCTGGCGGAAGAAGAGTACTCTTCCCCCCTGTGAGACCATTAACAATGTCATCCAAGGAAGCTCCAAACAGATGATCCCCTACAAGGGGGAGATCAGATAAGGACTTCTTATAAGTCTCGTCCGCGGACCAGCATTTCGGACAGATATTATGCCTAAGGACCTGCTAAAAACAGACAGCCTAGAAATCAAAGGAGCCGCATACAAAGAAGCATTACAGATAAACTGTAGTCCCTGGATCAACTGACATGCCAGCTCTGCAAGACAGGGGGGAAGAAGGTCCCAGCATAAAGTTTAGCCCACTCAATCGAGTTTGCGACACCAGGGCAGTAAATACCGGCCTAAGTGCCGAACCAGCCACAGTGAACAAATGGCGGGCCAGAACCTCCACCCTCCTATCAGCTGGATCTCTAAAGGCCGGGGACTCCTCAACCGGAATGAAAGTAGCTTTATTTAACCTGGAAACCGACGAGTCGGCTACAGGTGGGACCTTCCACCTTTTAAATAGTTAAACCTCATAAGGATCCTGCAAGGCAAAAACGCTTAGGAACCTCTACGTTTTGGACAACCCTACTGTTTTGTGTCAATGTTGTCAAAGTAAGCGGAAAAGGGGAACACCCTTGCCGCTTTGGAGGGCCTGTGGGTGTCGAAAGGGACTTGCGCCTCCGACGCAGCATCAGCCGCAACCTCCATTTTTAAAATTTCACACACTGACACAACAGTGTATCCACCAGAGCCTTTTCATGCATGACTAGAGGAGCAGAGGAATCATCCTCGCTATCTGAGCACTCAGGGTGCATGGACGCAGACCCAGCAGGGTGACTCGTGTCTGTGGTGAAGGAGGGGAACCTCGGGGGGTCCCACACTCTGGACAGACCACCGCTCCATTGGAATGTGGCAGGCTGTCGGCCAGGAGGAACGCTGCAACTTAGGTCGAGGCCAGGTCGTATTCGCCCTCGCGAGACGTTTAACTCGAAGGCCAGCCCCTGTCCATTGGGGCTATGTCGTGGCCAACCTAGCGCGGAGCTGAGACCTGTGCGCGCACGCTGGCTTGACTAGGGGGACCCTCTGGATCTAGATTATCCAGTCAGTCCCACAATTTATTGTAGATTCTCACAGGAACAAAATAACAAAGATAAGAAAAAAAAAAAAAAAATCGCCAAGACCAGAGATCCCAGCAAGGAACTAGGTCCTTACTCCTGACTAGGCAGAAAAAAAAAAACAAACAAACAAAAAA
Organism: Pelophylax lessonae; assembly: GCF_965119305.1. Taxonomy (NCBI): domain Eukaryota; kingdom Metazoa; phylum Chordata; class Amphibia; order Anura; family Ranidae; genus Pelophylax; species Pelophylax lessonae. Next base: position 94,059,574 of record NC_138773.1, on the reverse strand, counting down.
AAAAACAGACTGCCTATAGCTGAGAGTGGGTGTATAACCCCTGGGACTGCCCATGGGCATAGTTAAGCTTTTTCCTGACTAGTGCCCTACTCCTGTAGGGGGCAGTATAACCCAATGGTTACGAAGAATCAAGAGCTGTGTCCTTCAATGAACAAAAGAGAAAAAGATTTAAATGGCTGACTGTCACTTTAAATAGCGGTCTGCAAACTTTAAAATGACAACTGTTCCTTTACTGCTTGATGTGTTTTAACCACTTCCCGCAAACTCACGTAGAGCTACATGATCTGCAAGAAGTGGTTGTACTGGGGTGATGCCTGCAGCTAGAGGCATCATCCCAGTACCATTTTTTAGAGCTGGCAGTCAGCTTTCAGGTGGTAACGGCCGATGCGGCTCGGAAACCGATCGGTCGTTACCCCAGGGAGTGGGATGGGACGTCCCCTCCTCCCGCGGCTCTGCAGAGCACGTCCGCTGGCTGGTTGGAGTCCCGAATGAAGCCGGATTCGGCTTTGATCGGGCCTCCGATGATGTAACCTGGCAGCGGCGTTCATGACGTCACCTCCGGGTTACTCGACGGCTAAGGGCGCTGAATTTAAAAACGTGACAGTATTTAAAAATGCAGTTTTTGACATTATGAATACATTGAAGTGCAGTGGGGTCACAATGGATATTTACATTGCTTGTGACAACAATAAAAGGGATAATTTTTTTTTTTTTTTTTTAAAAACCTGTGCTTAAGTTCACAAATGAAATAAAATAAATAGGAAAAAAGAAAAATGTTAAGTGCCCCCATCGCCGTGAGCTTGCGCATGAAAGAAAGCGTTTACGGAAGTCGTGCCCGTAAATGAAAGCGCTGTTCAAACCACACATTTAAAAAGGTATCGCTGCGATCGCCAGAGCAATAATTAAAAAAATAAAATAAAAAAAAGAGAGCTACTCCAACTCTAAACTGATAACCCTTAAAAATTTTTTAAAGCGTCACCTATGGAAATTTTTATTGACCGTAGATTTGTCACCATTCCGCAGGTGTGTGCAATTTTAAACCGTAACATGTTAGGTATCTATTTACTCGGCGTGACATCATCTTTCACAATATACAAATAAAATGGGCTGACTTTATGGTTAAGTTTTTTTTTTTTTTTAAATGCAGTGAAATGTATTTTTTCCCAAAAAAATGGCAATTGAAAGACCGCCGAGTCTCCGCACTTACTTAAGTCTATGATGCAACGCGTACGGGGGAGGAGCCTGCACGTCATCACGTCGATTCCCGGAGACCACAGGCAGTGTTTGATGCTCTGAAAGTCCGCACTACTTTAAGTGCTTAAAAGTGTAAGTGCGATTTCATCTTTTTATGTACAATAAATAGCCTTATAAATCAGAGAGCATTAGACCCATTTTTTTATTTCCACACCGATGCCGTACATACCCGGAGAGAGTATCTGGAGGCGGTGATAGGAAGGCGAACCAGGCAACTGTGATTATCCCAGAGTGTGTATTGACTCTCAGGAGTCTATCTCTAAGGTGAGCGGCTAATCTTTCACTAGTCACCAGGAGCACTTGAAGTGAAGCATGCAGCACTTTTGATCACGTTCACGGATGAAGATTTTTTTCAGTTATTACTTGTCACTTTTTTCACTGTGAATTGGGACTATTATTACTAATATTAATTTCATAATCACGGTTCACGTTTTTGATCACAGTCTATGGACTGATTTAAATTGTGATAAGATTTGAACACAAAACATATATATTTTTATCTCCAACGATTGATTTATTGACTTGGGGCGCAGCAATATTATTTATTTTATGTGACTCAAGTCCCCCACCTCTGATATATATACACACACACACACACACACACTAGAGCTGCATGATTAATTGCATGATTAATTGTTTAAAAAAAAAAAAAAAATTGCAATCGCGATCTCGATTCACCCCTCCCCCCCTCAGGATCTTAAAACAGCATGTCCTCGATTCTTACAGAGCCATTCTCTGCTCACTCACAGCTGTCAAAAAAAAAAAAAAATATGAGCCTTGCCAAATGTTTATCAACATTGTTAAGGCTGCTAGATACCTACAAAATACAATGTTTTACAATGTATCTTTTCAAAAAGAATAAACTTCCATCTGTAAGTGAGGGCAGTTTAACCTCTTAAAGACTAAACCATTTTCTGGCATTTGTGGCTTACAAGTTAAAATCAGTATTTTTTGCTAGAAAATTACTTAGAATCCCAAACATTTTATTTATATATATATATATATATATATATATATATATATATATATATATATATATACACACACACACACACACACACAGGGCAGCCATCAGAAATGTTGGGGCCCCTTACACAGCTTTAGGACTGGGCCCCCCGGTGCTCGACCACCAACCTTCCCCATGGCCCGCCCACTGGCCGTCCCACCAAATCTACATACATCAATGCCACTTACATCACAGTGCCAATACATCACAGCGCCCATACATCACAGCGCACCTTTGACACAGTGCCCCTTTTATTGCAAGCCTTTCCTGCAGTGTACCACCTTGGCAAGTCATAGGCACTAATCAGCCTGGGGTGTCCTCTCCCTTTGGTCTCAAGCCGGCAGTCACTGCCATGCTCACAGGGGACGGAGACTGGAGGTGCTGCAGATCTGGAAAGAAGGCGGGAGCTGGTCAACTTAACAAGCGGGTACTTATCCACTTGTTAATTTTAAAAGGCTCCCACACTCTCTGCAGATAGTCCTGCAGCACCTCCCACGGGTCGGCTTGCGGCGGTGAAGATCGGGAGCCATTGTTTTTAAAGTGTGTAAGGGGGAAGCGGTCCCCGGGTCCCTTACACCAGTACTGCCTGTACCCCCCTGATGGCGGCCCTGTATATACACACACACACACACACATATATACATACACACACACAGTGACTTCTAAGCAGCGTTGTGGTAAAAAAAAAAAAAAAAAAAAAACACTCTACATACCCAAAGCTGTTGGACCCTATAGAATAAAATGGTGATCGTTGCAATCATTTATGTCACACTGTATTTGCCCAGAAGTTTTTCAAACTCAGTTTTGTGGGGAAAAATACACTTTAATGAATTTAAAAAAACTAAACAGTAAAGTTAGTTATTTTTGCATAATGTAAAAGATGATGTTATGCCGAAAATCGTGATCTTTATTCTAAGCAAGAAAATCAAGATCCTCATTTTATCCAGAATCGTGCAGCTCTAGTATACACACACACACATATATATATATATATATATATATATATATATATATATATATATATACACACACACAGTGACTTCTAAGCAGTGTTGTGGTAAAGAAAAAAAAAAAAGAAAAACTCTACATACCCAAAGCTGTTGGGTTCTTCCACAATTTTCATCTTGGTTGCAGCTGCATTGTAGACTAAATTACAAGAGAGAAATCATAAAAAATAATTATTAGAAGCAAGACAAAAGCTAATCATGTTTAGTCTTTTAGAACTTCCCCAGAGACATCTACAGTGCTTAGGTAAAAGCTATAGGTCACTTCCCTTCCTATGTATGTACTAAGAGGAAACAAGCAGAGTATGAAGCTATCCAGAGATGTCTGGGCAAGCTGGAAAGAGAAGGGTCACACCTCTACAACAATGCTTTCACAGGAGCAAGAAGTACACAACAGCAGGTCAGCACTGGAGGAGAAACACACAACACACTAACCTAAGAGCAGCAAGACACACAGCCAGACCTCCATACTGTAGTCACATGACCCCCTCCACCACCCGGAAGCACAGCCCCACAGCAAGCCAGAGACAGGACCTCAATTTTCTGTGTCACATCCCTCAGCTCACATTGTAAGTGAAGAGGGAGGGCTGATAAATGTTCACACTCGTAACATAATATATTGAAAAAAGAAAAAAAAAAAAGGTCTGTGCATGGATATATGTTACATTATATGTAATAATAACTTTAACACTGTCAATGGAATAGGTTGTAACCAGATACAAAGACTGCAGAGGGATAAATACATTCAAGAAGAATAGGGAAGGCGGGGAGGTAAAGCTAAAGGTTGATTTGGAAGAGAACACGTGAGCTGCTGAGAGGTAAGAGAGACAGTACATATATACATATCTATATACACCGATCAGACATAACATTATGACCACTGACAGGTAAGTAAATTAAATAAATTTTCTCATTACAATATCATCTGAATGTGGGTGGGATATAACAGGCAGCAAGAAAACATGTTGTCCATGAAGTGGATGTGCTGAAAGCAGAACAAAATACCCATGTCACAGCCAAAAGCGCCTACAATGGTCACATAATTATCAGGACTGGCCACAATGGTAGATGGTGGCCTGATCTGATGAATCATTTACATCATGTGAATGGCTGGATGTGTGTGTCGCTTAATTGGGGAGGAGGGCAAAGGATATGTCACCAACACACCAGGGAACTCCATAAGGGCCCAATGTTTTATTAAGCGATCACATCACAGCAAAGAACTGCGATGTTTTAGGGTCACGTAGGACCCCTTAATCAGTAATCATTCATTGTGGGCTTAGCTGGGGCATAGATGGCACCAGGATGCACTGTGGGAAGAAAGCAAGCTGGCAGAGGCAGTGTAATGCTTTAAGCAATATTCTGCAGGAAAACCTTGGGTCCTGCCATTCATGGGGATGTTCCTTGGCACATACCACCTACCTAAACGTTTTTGCTGACCAAGTACACCTTTTTAAAGAAACTGTATTTTCTACTGGCAGTGGCCTTTTTCAGCAGGATAATGTGCCCTGCTACACTGCAAAAATGGTTTGAAGAATGTAACAAAAAGTTTGAGGTGTTGACTTGGCCTCCTATTTCTCTAGATCTCAATCCATTGAGGGTCTGTGGGATGTGCTGGAAAAACAAGTCTGATCCATAAAAGCCAGACCTCGCACCTTACAGGATCTGCTACTGACAGCTTGGTGCCAGATACCACAAGATACCTTCAACGGTCTAGTAGTGTCCATGTCTCAATGGGTCAGGGCTTTTTCCAATTGTCCATAGTTTAGGGTGGAGACTAGGGATGGACTGATTATCGAGGGCCGATATGCACTTTCCCCGATATATCGGTATCGGCCCTGGAACTGGCTGATATTGCTGATATTTTTGTGACGTCATTCTGCCTTCTTAGGCTGCCTCCCTCGCCTTGTACAGCCTCGTTTGGAGTCGGGACTAGTCTCGAAGGAGTATATCACAGCCACACACCCACCCATAGCAACCCGGTGCCAGCCAGCCACCCACAGGCCCTGTACCAGCCAGCCACCCACAGGCCCTGTACCAGCCAGCCACCCACAGCCCCTGTGCCAGCCACCCACCCACCACAGGGTGCCAGCCAGCCACCCACCACAGGATGCCAGACCCACAGCCCCTGTGCCAGCCACCCACCCACCACAGGGTGCTAGCAAGCCACCCACCACAGGATGCCAGACCCACAGGCCCTGTGCCAGCCAGTCACCCTCAGGCCCTGTGCCAGCCACCCACCACAGGATGCCAGCCACCCACCACAGGATGCCAGACATCCAGCCACCCACCACAAGGTGCCAGACAGCCAGCCACCCATACACAGGGTGGCTGGCTGTCTGTGCCAGCCAGCCACCCTCAGGCCCCGTACCAGCCAGCCACAGGCACTGTACCAGCCAGTCACCCACCTACCACAGGGTACCAGCAAGCCAGCCACCCACCACAGGGTGCCAGACAGCCATCCACCCACCAGTGGGTTCAGTACCAGATTTGTGTCAAAAATTGTCTTTATTTTTCAAAACTTTAAATGCACAACATATTGTCCGATACCAATACGTTGTGACCAAAATATCGGTATCAGCCCTGAAAAAAAACCATATTGGTCTATCCCTAGTAGAGACCTATGTCATTGGAGAGACTCTTTAACTCAGTGACCACTTTCCCTGGGACAGGAAATAAGGGAAGCTCCCCCTAAGCTGGAAAGCTGGAACAGAGATAGGCGTATAACCCTGCCAGGGTGCTCTAACCCTTTCCTGTTCAATCCAAAACTAAAACTGAATGCTTTGGCTGGAGCTCTATTTGGTAACAGTATAGAACACTAATGTGGGAATCCCACCAGATTGGAGTAGGCTGATCATTATGACAACTTCCAATTCTATTTGAGGTATAGTTTGTTTTTCTCTTTTTTTTTGTATTTTAGTAACGCATCACGATGGGAAAGAAGAAACCTCAGAAAGAGGGCAGACCAAAACAGAAAGAATCCCGGTTTAAGAGGCCCTCTAAAAGTCTAGAGAGCTTTGCCAGTGAAGTCCATGAAGCTTTAGATGGTAATGTATCAATAACCGGGAATTCCTTTAAGGCTAGGTTTACATTTGTGCAGGACAGGAATGCTTGCAAAATCACGCACAGTCCCAACCTGCAGGCAAAACGCACTGCTCTTTAGCATACACGCGGGGGGTACCATTATTCCTAATGGCACCCCTATGCAACAGCAAACACAATCACCATGAGACTTGATGTGGCGTGGCTTAAATAAAAAGTCAGAGATTTATTTCTCTGTGTTTTTGCAGATAGGGCAGTCCGGTGAAATAAATTGGGCTGCTATTCACAGAACGCAGGTTGCACAAGTGTGAACCTAGTCATAGTGCACAGTCCTGGAACTAGCATTTTACTTACACTTACTTTCTTGCCTATGATTTGCTGACATGCAGTTTCAAAGTCTTGATCCAAAGAGCATTTCTGGATGCTGCATTCTGCTTTTTTACATCTCTGGGTGCCAGAGACTTCTGGAGTCTATATATACTTGAAGTATATACACTGCTCAAAAAAATTAAAGGAACACTTTTTAATCAGAGTAAAGCATCAATTCCAACTCCTGGGATATTGATTTGGTCAGTTAAGTAGCAAAGGGGGTCGTTAATCAGTTTCAGCTGCATTGATGTTAATGAAACTAACAACAGGTGCACTAGTTGGGCAACAATGAGACAACCCCCAAAACAGGAATGGTTTTACAGGTTAAGGCCACTGACATCTTTTTCCCTACTCTTCCCTATTTTTTCTGACTGTATTTCACTAGTTTTGCATTTGGCTAGGGTCAGTGTCACTACTGATAGCATGAGGCCATACCTGGACCCTATAGAGGTTGTACAGGCAGTCCAACTCCTCCAGAATGGCACATCAATACGTGCCATTGCCGGAAGATTTGCTGTGTCTCCCAGCAAGGAGGAGATTCTAGGAGAGCTGAACGGGCCGTAGAAAGTCCTTAATCAATCAACAGAACCGGTATCTGCTCCTTTGTGCAAGGAGAAAAAGAATGAGCACTGCCAGAGCCCTACAAAATGACATCCAGCAGGCCACTGGTGTGAATGTCTCTGACCAAACAATCAGCAACAGACTTCATGAGGGTGGCCTGAGGACCTGACATTCTCTAGTGGGCCCTGTGCTCACTGCCCATCACCGTGGAGCTTGATGGGCATTTGCCATTGAACACCAGAATTGGCAGGTCCGCCACTGGCGCCCTGGGCTTTTCACAGATGAGAGCAGGTTAACCCTGAGCACATGCGACAGACATGAAGAAGCAGTGGAGAATGTTATGCTGCCTGTAACATCATTCAGCATGACCAGTTTGGTGGTGGGTCAATGGTGGTCTGGGGAGGCATATCCATGGGGGGACGCACAGAACTCTACAGGCTGTACAATGGCACCCTGACTGCCACTAGGTATCGAGATTAAATCCTTGGACCCATTATCAGACCCTACGCTTGTGCAGTGGGTCCTGGGTTCTTCCTGGTGCACGACAATGCCCGGGCTCGTGTGGCGAGAGTATGCAGCCAGGTCCTGGAGGATGAAGGAATTCTATACAGTGCCAATTCCCCCTACTGCCCACTCTTACCCCTCATGCTGCTGGCTTCCCTCCTCTCCTCTCCCCCAGCTCCTGTGGAAGATGTTTCAGAATGAAGAGTGGGGAATGGAGCTAATCAATATGTCATTTACCAGCCCCTTCCTTTTCTACATGAACAAAGAAAACTCACTCACTCAATCTGTTCATTATGCTTCAGTTTGTGAATGAACAAAAAGCCGCTCAGCAAAGAGCGCTTCCCATTTATTGACTCTCCAGTGCAGTTAAGGCTGCAGAGAAAGGCATGGGTGTTTGAGCTTGGGGGCTGTGCACCCTTATAAGTAAATACACTATATTGTCAAAAGTATTGGTACACCTGGTTTTACACGCACATGAACTTTAATGGCATCCCAGTCTTAGTCCGTAGGGTTCAATATTGAGTTGGCCCACAGTTTGCAGCTATAACAGCTTCAACTCTTCAGGTAGGCTGTCGACAAGGTTTAGGAGTGTGTCTATGGGAATGTTTGACCATTCTTCTAGAAGCGCATTTGTGAGGTCGGGCACTAATGTTGGACAAGAAGGCCTGGTTTACAGTCTCCGCTTTAATTCATCCCAAGGGTGTTCTATCGGGTTGAGGTCAGGAATCTGTGCAGGCCAGTCAAGTTCCTCCACCCCAAACTCGCTCATCCATGTCTTTATGGCCTTGCTTTGTGCACTGGTGCGCAGTCATGTTGGAACAGGAAGGGGCCATCCCCAAACTGTTCTCACAAAGTTGAGAGCATGAAATTGTCCAAAATGTCTTGATATGCTGACGCCTTAATGGGCCATACACACTATAAGATTTTCTGCAGACTTTTTCCTTTAGACTTACCAAAAACCATATAATATGAGGTCAAACCTAAACACTTTCAATTTGTATGCAATCTGGCAGGCCCTTGCACTACATAGAAAAGGTAAAAAAAAATCTTATAGTGTGTATGGCCCTTAAGAGTTTCCTTCACTGGAACTAAGGGGCCATGCCCAACCTCACACCATAACCCCCCTCCACCAAATGATTTGGACCAGTGCACAAAGCAAAGTCCATAAAGACATGAATGAGCAAGTTTGGTGTGAAGGAACTTGACTGGCCTACACAGAGTCCTGACCTCAACCCGATAGAACACCTTTAGGGTGAATTCGAGCGGAGACTGCGAGCCAGGCCTTCTCATTCAACATCAGTGCCTGACCTCACAAGTGCGGTTCTGGAAGAATGGTCAAACATTCCCATAGACACACTCCTAAACCTTGTGGACAGCCTTCCCAGAAGAGTTGAAGCTGTTATAGCTGCAAAGGGTGGGCCAACTCAATATTGAACCCTACAGACTAAGACTGGAATGCCATTAACGTTCATGTGCATGTAAAGGCAGGTGTCCCAATGCTTTTGACAATATAGTGTATAAACACATTCAGGAACATGTCATTTAATCTTTACTATGTTATTGTTATTTTTGAAATGAATATTTTTTTTATATCTGCATTTTTCATTAAACTAATACCTACTGAGACTGTCAGGAAGGTCCTTTTTCTGTTACTTCCTGTTATGGGATTACAACACTCTGTCCCCATCCCACAATATTTCTCCTGTGTTCTTACACAGTAATGAGTGGCCATTTCAACACACATTGCACAGCTATGGCCACTCGTGTCACCTTCAGGAAATCACACTGCGAAATGCCATGCAGCAATTACTGGGGTAGACAAGAATATGGGAAGTGGCTGCAAAGAGGCCCCAGGATATCCGTAGCACCAAGATATAACACATGATGAGAAAAAAGTGAAAACCTATTTTATGAAAAATAAATCAACAGTTGTTTTTTTTAAACACAGTGCTTTGCCAAATTAAATGTCAACAGTTAGGGTTTATATCTGCTGTAGAAAATCCAGGATATGAAGGTGGGAATATCTACTACCCTTGTTCATTCTCCATCTGGAATGCAATCAGTGGCGGCTGGTGCTCAAAATTTTTGAGGGGGCGCAAACAGAAAAATGTAATAGGCATTGCTTTGCGGCAAAAAACGCTGTAAAAATTGCGTGACTTTGAGGTCACAAAAGTGTGAAAAGGGCCTTCAGTAATCAAGGTATAGTGTGCCCCTTTCAATGCAGAGAGATCATCGTGCCCCCATTCAATGCAGAGAGACCAGCGTGCCCCCTTTCAATGCAGAGAGATCATCGTGCCCCCATTCAATGCAGAGAGAACATCGTGCCCCCATTCAATGCAGAGAGACCAGCGTGCCCCCTTTCAATGCAGAGAGACCAGCGTGCCCCCTTTCAATGCAGAATGACCAGCGTGCCCCCTTTCAATGCAGAATGACCAGCGTGCCCCCCTTTCAATGCAGAATGACCAGCGTGCCCCCTTTCAATGCAGAATGACCAGCGTGCCCCCTTTCAATGCAGAGAGATCATCGTGCCCCCATTCAATGCAGAGAGACCAGCGTGCCCCCTTTCAATGCAGAGAGACCAGCTTGCCCCCTTTCAATGCAGAGAGACCAGCTTGCCCCCTTTCAATGCAGAGAGACCAGCGTGCCCCCTTTCAATGCAGAATGACCAGCGTGCCCCCTTTCTTTTTTTTTTTTTTTTTTTTTTTTTTTTTTTTTAATTTTCTTTATTAAAGATTTTCAACATACAAAACTTTATTAATACAATAATATCATCCCTCCTTAAATGGGGGGATTTAAACTATATGCATACATCTCCCTTACTTTTTCCCCCTCCCCTCCCCTCTCCCCCTCCCCCCCCTTGCGGAAGATACTTAATGAGCCCTTATTTCTCCTTTTTTATACTCTTGCCATACTTCCCAAATCTCTATTCTATTTTCATACTCTTGGTCCTGTTCTCCCCAGGGTTTTAATAATTCTAATTTTCTTGTTGTCTCCACCCGTGATATCCATTCTTTATTTGATGGGGCTTCTGTTTTTTTCCAATTTAGTGGAATTAGGCTTTTCGCTGAGTTAAGCAAATGGGGGATTAGGGTTTTTTTATATAGTTTGATCGGCATTGTCGTCCCATGAAAAAGACATTCCCATGGGTCCTCTTTGACCTCTATATTAGTAATTCTTTTAATTAAAGAGAGGACCTCCTTCCAAAATACCTTTATTTTAGGGCAATCCCACCATATGTGTGTCATTGTTCCAATTTCCTGGCAGCCTCTCCAACAAAATCTTGAGGTCTCCGGGTGGTATCTCCCCACTTTATCTGGGGTTTTATACCATCTGGAGAGTAATTTGTAATTCATTTCCGCCGTATTACTATCTATCGCCGAGTTATGGGCCAGCCTAATACTTTTATCCCACTGGGATCCCCCCCTTTGAACCCCTAATTCGTTCTTCCATCTCTCCAGCATTGGGAGGTTCCCCTGACCCTCCCCGCTATTCAGGATTTTATAAATATTTGAGATATTATTCTTATTTTTTTCGGAGATGCAGATTTGTTCATATGGGTTAAGGTCGTTTATGTCTCTTATTGGCTGGGGGAGGGATGCTACAAAATGTTTAAGTTGACGATACCTCCACTCATCCAAGTTCCAATTGATTTTCTTTATTTTAAGCTCCGATAAAGTATTTATTTTTCCCTTCTCCATTATATCTTTTAATCTTTTGTCTCCATCTCCCAACCAATTTCCGTGCTCTTTTCCTTCCCCTGGTGGAAAAAATTTTGTGTCTTGTAGTGGTATTAATAATGAATTATACTCCCAATTTCCTCTGTTGTATATTAAGTCCCATATTTTTAGTGCTTGTCGTGTAATAATATGTGTATCAGTTTTCAATTCTCTATATTTGGGTGGGATCCAGATAATTTTACCTAGTTTAGTGCCACTTAAAGTGTCTTCCATTTTTACCCAATTTTTCCTACTTTCTTTTTTCCCCCATTCCATCACCCGTGAGATAATTGAGGCTTGGTAATATTTTTTAATGTCGGGTAATGCCAATCCCCCCTGATTTTTAGTTCTACTTAGTGTAGTGTATTTAATCCTTGGTTTTTTGTGCTTCCAAACAAACTTAGTTATTAGTGCCTTTAGTGTTTTAAAGAATGCTTCTGGGATCTGAATAGGTATCATTTGGAGCTTGTATAAGATTTTTGGGAGGATCGTCATTTTTATTACATTTATTCTGCCCATCCATGATATGGCTCTTGAGATTAGTCTATTTATTTCTGTTTTTATATCATTTAATAATGGGATAAAATTAGCTATATATAGTTGTTCTATTTTTGGTGTTAGTTTAATTCCCAGATATTTTAACTCGTCATTTCTCCATATGAAAGGGAATTCTGTTTTTAACCCATCCCCCTCCTGAGTACTCATTTTAATTCTTAATATTTCTGACTTTGTTTGGTTGATTTTTAGATTTGAGAGCTCTCCATATTGTTTAAAGATTCTAATTATGTTTGGCAGAGAAATCCTAGGGTTGGAAACATAAAGCAGCAGATCATCGGCAAAAGCCGCAACCTTATGTTCTACTCCCCCAATTTCCACCCCCTTGATATCCGGGCATTCTCTAATTGTTGCTAACAAGGGTTCCAATGATATCACGAATAACAATGGGGACAGGGGGCACCCCTGTCTCGTACCATTGTACATGTCGAACGATTCGGACATTGTCCCATTTATTTTTATTTTTGCTGATGGTCGACTGTACAATGTATTTATCCATGACATCATTCTGGGGCCCATGCCCGTTTCTTCAAGTGTTTTCAACATGAACCCCCAGTTAACCCGGTCGAATGCTTTTTCTGCGTCGATTGATAAAATCACACTTGGGTCTTTATTTCTTAACATTTGTTCTATTAGCAAAATTGTTCTAATCCCATTGTCTTTTCCCTGTCTGCCCGATATAAAGCCCGACTGGTCATCATGTATCCAGTCCGCCATCAGCCCTTTAATTCTAGTTGCTATTATTTTCGTGAACAGCTTTGTATCGGCGTTCAAAAGAGATATCGGCCTATAACTTGAGCACAGTGTTGGGTCTTTCCCATCCTTTAGAATAACTGTGATGGATGCAAGAAGGGCCTCTCTACTCATTTCAAATTGAGAGCCCAGGCCGTTCATGTATCCTTTTAACCTAGGGATTAAAAGGTCTTTATATTGTTTATAGTAACTGATTGTAAATCCATCCGGTCCTGGGCTTTTTCCTCCTGGGGTATCTTTTATTGCTTTTTCTATTTCTTGTTCCGTAATTGGGGCCTCAAGTAGATCCATTTTCTCCTTATCTATTTTTTTCATTTTTGCTTTTACCAAATAATTTTTAATCTTTTCCTCTCTCTCCAGGCTGTCTTCTTGTTTACCCACTCCCCTTACTGCATATAAGTTACCATAGTATTTTTGGAATTCCCCTGCTATCTCGGTGGTAGAATGTACCAGGTCCCCCTCTCTATTCCTAATTCGGTCTATAAAATTTATTGATTTTTTCTTTTTGAGTATTCTTGCCAGATTTTTTCCAATCTTATTACCCTCCACATATTTTTCTCTCGCTACTTTGTTGTATTCTTGTCTTATTTCCTGTTCCAATATTTCTTTTAGTTCTTCTTTTTTCTTCTCTATCAGGGAGGTTAATTCTTTTTTTTTTTCTGTTGTTTTTGTTATTATATCTTTTCTTTTTTGTTCTATTTCATAGATCTCTCTCATTAATCTGTCCTTTATTTCTGTTCTCTCTTTTTCCCTTTGTGCTCCTTTTGAAATTAATACTCCCCTCATATATGCTTTTTGCGCTTCCCATATTATATTTTTGGGTAGTTCCTCAGTATCGTTCGTTTGAAAATAAAATTCCAATTCTTTTTCTATTTCCTTGCCCCATTTTTTATCTCTAATCAGTTCCTCATTTATTTTCCACATAGACTTTTTAATTGGCTCTTTCCCCATTTTTATTTTTACCGAAATGGGGGAGTGGTCTGACCAGGTCCTAATCCCGACCTTTGCCTCTAAGACTTTCTCGATCCATCTATGTTCTATAAGGAAATAATCAATTCTGGAGTATGTCTTATGTATGTTTGAGTAATAAGTATAGTCCCTCTCCTTGGGGTTAAGTATCCTCCAGATATCTGCTAGTTGGTTCTGATACAGTTTTGTCCTTATTTCCTTAGTCTGGTGGTTCGAGCGCCTTTGATTTTTTGCTGTGTTATCCATTTTTGGGTCGAGGCTCAGGTTGAGATCCCCTGCCAAGACCACTCCTCCTTTCTTAAAATTTGTTATCCTCCCCAGAATTTTCCCCAGGAAGGCTATTTGTCCTTCATTCGGGGCATAAATGTTTACTAATGTAACCTCCTCTCCGTTTAGCGTCCCTTTCAGGAGAAGATATCTTCCCTCCGGATCGGTCAATCTGTCTTCTAGGTTAAATCTAATCCCTTTAGCGAGGCCAATAGCAACCCCACTTGATTTTTTTTTAAGTGTATCTGCATAATACCAGGTGGGGTGACTATGGGAATACAATCTGACATTTGATTCATGTGTGATGTGGGTCTCCTGTAGGAATATAACATCTGCTTTTAAATACTTAATTTCACCTAGGATTTTTTGTCTCTTTATAGGGGAATTCATTCCTCGTACATTATACGAAATATAATTGACTACACTCATTTTTTTTCTTAGCTAGGTTTATCTAGGGGTTGTCTCTTCAGAAGTATGATCCCTCTTTGGGTGTACTAGGTATTTGTTTTTATGGGCTCGATATTTTTTCTTTCTTGGTTTTTCTTCTTCCGTCTTCCCCCTCCCCCCTCTACCCCCCTCCCTCCTCCCTCCCCCCCTCCCTCCTCCTTTTATCCCTCCTGATGGAGCCCTAGTACTCTCTTTTCCCTTAACTAGGGTAGTCGATTCACCTCCCCTCCATCGACATTCTCCCGAGGTTGAGCTCTGCCCCTGCTCGCCCCTCCCATCCTTCCCTCCCATGTTTAGGGTGAAAGGTTCTGCCTACTGTCCCGTCTTGGTGCCGTCCGTTCATAAAACCTCTGACAATGTCCCCCTCCCCCCCACCCCCCCTCCCCCCATGCCCCCCCCCCCCCTCCACAGTTCAGTCGTTTCTTTTCTCTCATTTCTCCTCTTTTTTTTTTTTTTTTTTTTTTTCTTTCTCTTAAATTCCCTCCTTCCTTATTCCCTGATTTTCTTGTTCTTTTTCTTCTTCTCCTGCCACAGGGTTTCTTCCTCAGTTTCTTCCTCTAGGATTTCTTCTTCAGTCCATCCTGGGACCACTATTCCTGGTAGCTTTAAAGTTTCACAAAATGTTGGCATATCTTCAGGAAACCTCAGTATGCCCATTTTTCCGTCTCTTCGTGCTCCCAGTCCTGGCGGGTGTCTCCAAAAATATTGTATATTTTGCTTCTTTAACTCTTCCACCACTGGTTTTAATATACGTTTTCTGTTCAGCGTTTCCTGTGAAAGATCTGGGAATATTTGTAGTTCGTCTTCTTCGTATCTCAGTTTTGGTCTATCTTTCATTTTTTCCCAAATTTGTGCTCTCACTTCATATCTATGGAATCTCGCTATTACATCTCTTGGTTTTCCTTTTGGGGCACTCTGAGGTTTCCGTATTCTATGTACTCTTTCAAATTCTATTTTGTCTGTTATTGGATTCCCTAGGATGGGGTTGAATACACTTTCCAGCATTTGTTGTAAATTTTCTTCTTTGTTCTTTTCCGGTAATCCTCTAATCCGTAAGTTCTTCCTTCTATTTCTATTCTCTTGATCTTCCATCTTATATAATATATTCCTCTGTTCTAACTGAAGTTGCTGCATTCGTTCATTTAAGTTTAATAACTTTTTCCCATGGGTATTTATCTTCTTTTCAGTTTCCTCTACTCTTATTAATGTATGGCCCAGATCTCTGTACAAAGTGGCCATTTCAGTTTTAATTGATTTATCCAGGTTCGAGAACATTTCCATCATTTCTAATTTTGTTGGGGGGTGGTCGTTCATCCTTAGATCTTCTTCCTTCCCCGGGTCATTGTCCTCTGTTGTCTGTATACTCTCTCTGGACAAGTCTGGGCTCTCTTCACCTGATGCCCCGGATGCCTTTGTTCCTTTTATCTTTTTGTTTCCTTCATTAGTTTGTTTTGGTCTTACCACTTGTTGGTTTTCAGTTGTTTCATTTTGGTCTTTCCCTTCCTGGGTCATATACCTTTTAATAGTCCCAGGGCTTGCCGTAATTTTTGCGGTTTTCCCTGATGTCTCCTTTGTCTGTTTATTCTTTATTTTGGACATGGTGATACTTTGTTTATATGACTCTTGATAATAACTGTACTCCTGCTCAATATTCCCTCAAAATTCTCTTGCCCCGCTGAGTTCTATCCAGTCCCTCTTTTAGGGATTTACTTAGGAATTAGCCAAGAAATTTTTAGCACTGAAAGGAATATACCCAGTTTTTAAATTTCAATAGTGGCCTCCTCTAAGTAGTCAGTCTTTAGTGGGTTGCCCCCTGTGGTCTTTTGAGGGACCTCTCTCTTGTATTCCTCACGGTGTTTTTTTTTTTTTCCCCTGTAGAAACTCTTTTTAATTTCTCAGAGGTTGACTACAAGAGGTTCCTCCAGTACAATAGGGGCAGAGGGGGTAGAGGTACTTAATTGGTATATTTCAGTCGGTCAGTGTTACGTACACTCACTCTTTAATCCCTCTTAGAAATTAAATATTTTATTTTGGGCATAGTATACAGTTATATCAGGGCAATCCCAAGAATAAGTTGGTGTTAGTGGCTCCTTCCAGGCCGGTTATACCAGACTCCCTCTATGTCTTTATCCCTGGCTGTACATAGGTATAGAGTCTCAGCTAAGTAGGGATCCTTGATGTATTACTGTCCATCATGTAATTACATAGACTTAGTACACACAGTTCGGAGACCCAGAACAAATACTATGTGAGTTAATGTAATAATAATGGGAGGGTTTTCGCCCTCTCGCCGTTCTAGCATGGGCGGGTCTACCAGCGATCCCTGTGTCCTCTGCAGTTGGAGGGCTATAACATGCCCTGTCTTTAGGCAGGGATGGCCAAATGAGCCAGAGGGGTTTCTATCACAGCGTAGTGCAATACAGTCTATAATATCCTTTCCACCATGGGTTATCTTGATAGTATTCCCTTTGAACAATGCTTGCAATCAGTTTTCAAATAACGCCTTCAGGGGAGGCTCACTTGTTGAATCCTTTCCACAGTCCTTTGTGATTCACCCCCAGGCGGAGTATACAGGTCATTCAGTACAGCATAAAGACAGTTGGGAGATATGGGACAAGCTTAAAGAGAAGTTTAAATGTGGTTACCTTCCTTACCCCAATCCTTTGTTCTCTCTCTGGGAGTCAGCGCAATTCACCCCCAGGCAGAACATACGGATCGTTCAGAGCACCATACAGTCAATTTCGGGGTTTGAGGCATACATGGGAGAAGTTTAATTGTGTTTTAGATGGGGTTTTCACCTTCACCCTAGTCCTTTACACTCCCTCTAGAGTATTAAGCAATTCACCCCCAGGCAGAACATGCAGGTTATTTAGAGCAGTTCAAAGTCCTATGAAAGGATTTAATCATGCATACAAGAAGTTTTAAATGGGATTTTATCCCTCTCACCAGTCCTTTGTAGATTGTGCAGCTTCGCTGGTTATGCTTGATAGCTTCACTCCCTGTGTGCCGATTAATTGCTCTGATAATTGATGCTGCAGCGTCTCACGTACTGGGCTCTGTTTCACACTGCCCTCTGCTCTGTCTGCCTGTGTCGGGAGGGGCTATCCTCCTCTCTCTCTCCCCATTGATCCTTCTCTCATCCAGGACAGCAATCCACTATGGCTTTCCCCGGTCTTCAGCTGCGGTCGCTCAGGTCGGTGACTTCCACATATGCCCTGGCGTCTCCCTGGGATCTGGCTGGGGGGAGAGTGGAGGGTGGCAGGGGTAGGTCAGGTGCTCATATGAGCGGAGGATCGGACATTCCTTCGCTCGTTCCTCTGGACGGCGTTGCGGCGCTCTAGCAGGCAGACGGACTTGGCGCCATTAGCAGGCTCCTCCCTCGCGTGCCCCCTTTCAATGCAGAGAGACCAGCGTGCCCCCTTTCAATGCAGAGAGACCAGCGTGCCCCCTTTCAATGCAGAATGACCAGCGTGCCCCCTTTCAATGCAGAGAGACCAGCGTGCCCCCTTTCAATGCAGAGAGACCAGCGTGCCCCCTTTCAATGCAGAGAGACCAGCGTGCCCCCTTTCAATGCAGAATGACCAGCGTGCCCCCTTTCAATGCAGAATGACCAGCGTGCCCCCTTTCAATGCAGAGTGTCCAGCGTGCCCCCTTTCAATGCAGAGTGTCCAGCGTGCCCCCTTTCAATGCAGAATGACCAGCGTGCCCCCTTTCAATGCAGAGTGTCCAGCGTGCCCCCTTTCAATGCAGAGTGTCCAGCGTGCCCCCTTTCAATGCAGAGTGTCCAGCGTGCCCCCTTTCAATGCAGAGTGTCCAGCGTGCCCCCTTTCAATGCAGAGTGTCCAGCGTGCCCCCTTTCAATGCAGAGTGTCCAGCGTGCCCCCTTTCAATGCAGAGTGTCCAGCGTGCCCCCTTTCAATGCAGAGTGTCCAGCGTGCCCCCTTTCAATGCAGAATGACCAGCGTGCCCCCTTTCAATGCAGAATGACCAGCGTGCCCCCTTTCAATGCAGAATGACCAGCGTGCCCCCTTTCAATGCAGAGTGACCAGCTTGCCCCCTTTCAATGCAGAGTGACCAGCGTGCCCCCTTTCAATGCATTGAAAAAATATCTTTGGTGTGATTGGGAGGAATTGTGCCTTATCGCTGGGTGTCATTGGGAAGAATTGTGCCCGATCATTAGGGTCACCAGGCCCAATTATTGGTGTCATTGGGTGGAGTCCTGCCTCATCGTTGATTTCACAGGGAGATTTGTGCCCCTTCAGTGGTGTCAGTGGGGGGGGGGGGATTATGCCCCATTGTTGGTATCAAGGGATGAAATAGTGCCCCAAGGCCATGGATAAAACCAAGCAAAGGGCCCCATCTCGCCACAGTATGGAGACCACTGGTTCAGATAATGGACTCTGCATAACTCATGGCACTACTGCAAAAACTACGATCTGTTTTATGCTATTTGCTATAGTCAGGTTCCCTCCACTGAGTTCTCCTTACTACTCATGAAACTGCTGGTTCCAACCAACAATAAATGATCAGTTTTGTTGGATTTATGCTTGATAAAGAAACCTCTAATATTAGATACATATGTTCTCCTTAAATGCTAACTGCCTGGCATTCACTGATCTGGACAAGTAGCAAAAAAGGATTTATAACTTTTCTTTTGACTTAATGATCTGCATATACACTATATTACCAAAAGTATTGGGACGCCTGCCTTTACAGGCACATGAACGTTATTGGCATCCCAATCTTCGTCTATAGGGTTTAATATTGAGTTGGCCCATCCTTTGCTGCTATAACAGCTTCAACTCTTCTGGGAAGGCTTTCCACAAGGTTTAGGAGTGTGTCTTTGGGAATGTTTAACAATTAACCCAGAAGCGCATTTGTGAGGTCAGGCACTAATGTTTGAGAGAAGGCCTGGCTCACAGTCTCCGCTCTAATTCATCCCAAAGGTGTTGTATCTGGTTACACTTAGCTACAATGTAAAGTAGTAAGTGTATAGCTTGTATAACAGTGTAAATTTGCTGTCGCCTCAATATAACTCAACACACAGCCAGTGTGCCAGATCCTGAGAGAGTTCTTTGCCATGAGGTGCCATGTTGAACTTCCAGTGACCAGTATGAGAGAGTGAGAGTGATAACACCAAATTTAACACACCTGCTCCCCATTCACACCTGAGACCTTGTAACACCAACAAGTGACATGACACCGGGGAGGGAAAATGCCTAATTGGGCCCAATTTGGACATTTTCACTTAGGGGTGTACTCACTATTGTTGCCAGCGCTTTAGACATTAATGGGTGTGTGTTGAGTTATTTTGAGAGGACAGCAAATTTACTCTGTTATACAAGCTGTACACTCACTACTTTACATTGTAGCAAAGTGCCATTTCTTCAGTGTTGTCACATAAAAAGATATAATAAAATATTTACAAAAATATGAGGGGTGTACTCACTTTTGTGAGCTACTGTATATTTTTTTTTAGCAGAGACCCTAGAAAATAAAATGGCGATCATTGCAATCTTTTATTTCACACTGTATTTGCGCAGAAGTCTTTAAAACGCAGTTTTTTTTAAAAAAATACACTTAAATTAATTTAAAAAAACTTAACAGTAAAGTTAGCCCAATTGTTTTGTATAATGTAAAAGATGATGTTATGTTGAGAATCTTGAGAGAATCCTAAACTTTATTCTAAGCAAAAAAATTTGCGATTCTCATATTATCAAGAAACGTGCAGCTCTACCCTGTTATAGCTTTACTGCTTCGTATTAGTCATTTAAACAGTGATGATACTACGGATTTATAATCCAATAGGCAGACAGGTGATAGAGGATATTTCTTTCCAGAACATTGTATTTACATGTTAAGCTTGGTGTTGGACCTTCTAGAAGGAATTGTTTACATTTTATTTCTATTTCTTTCTTTGTCTTGGAAGCCAGTATCCAGGGAGATGCTGCAGAATATGATGGAGAGACAAAGGTGAAGTTTCCCTGTCCATTGGCAATGTGGGAGTTAGGACATTGTGACCCAAAGAGGTGTACAGGCCGGAAACTGGCACGGAAAGGATTTGTCAGGAACCTCAGAATAAACCAAAGGTTCAATGGCATCATTCTGAGCCCTATGGGGACAGTGTATGTCTCTCCAGCTGATAAGTAAGACTTTCAATTTTTGTCAGAAATGTTTTATTTTTGTCTAATTATTATCTTTATTTTAATAAAGCTCTTGTCCACCACATAATGCATATGTGTGGCAGCAGGACAGTAAGACCCTAATGCCCATTTGTTGCACATATGCATCCATTGGAACCGAGGTTTCTGTGCTGAGAGCGCGCTCACTGTGTGTTCCCAGCACAGTGACCAAGCTGTCAGACAACCCCTGATCAGGAGCTGGCATGTGACCTATGTGACAGCCAGTCACAGTGATCATGTGATCGGGAAGTCAGTCCCAGCATTAAGAAAAAATATGTCGTTTGGGTGAGGTAAAATGAGGATGCTAGAAATAATATAGAGTCATTGATGTGCAAAATCACTTGTTGAATAGTAGGGTGGATATCCCACCTAACCAAAATTACATAGGCTACAAGTATTCCACATAGGCGTGGAAGGAAAGATAGGTTTTGTGGTGGATATCAATGGCAATGAATCTTATAGCAATTTCCTCAATAATATTTAATAAATTGATAAATATATAGTGCGCTAAATCATAAAAACAGTGCATATAAATAGGTGTAAAAACCAAATGACTGAAATGGATTGGGATCTTGAACATAAACAGTCCATAGAAAATTCATAAAGTCCTAAAGTGCAAATAATCACATCCGTGCTTTAAATGAAGGATCCCACTTCACAACGAGTGAACTCTACAACATAAGGTGCTTGATTTGGAAAGTGCAGGTGTTCCCCTTACCAGACGCGTGAAAATAAGGTGCAATAAACTCTCCAAAAAAACATAAGTGCAGTGATGAAGATAGACCAGCTCTGCCCACCTCGTGGACAGTCAAGAGTATATATCCTCTTACCAGATCAGATTAAGGTATTGGTATAAAATAACCACTGGATATCCTTTCCACCATCAGCTGTGTGTATAAAGGATGTTCCCCCAATTTTTGGCTTCCTGTTGTCCCGTGGAGGTAAACCTTCGCCCCGGTATCCACAGGTATTCTATTGGCTGTTCAAGGGTTTGGGACCTTTCAGGATGTAAATGACTGCATCAACGTGATGATGTCACAAGGAATGGGGCTGGCAATGGAACCGGTCATTAGCAGGCTAAAATTTCCTATGATCCTCACGCATAGACAGGAAGCGTTTATGCGTTCCATCTGAGAGAAGTCAGGTCACCACCTTGTGGACCATATTGTAAGGTGACCAGATTTTTCAAATGAAATCCGGGTACGTTTTTTTTTTTTTTTTTTGGCAAATGATCGATTGTTATTCTTTAAAAAAAAAAGTTTTTGGGGAAATACTGCACTAAGGCCACTGGATGGAGCTGAGGATCATAGGAAATTTTAGCCTGCTAATGACCGGTTCCATTGCCAGCCCCATTCCTTGTGACATCATCACGTTGATGCAGTCATTTACATCCTGAAAGGTCCCAAACCCTTGAACAGCCAATAGAATACCTGTGGATGTTGGGGCGAAGGTTTACCTCCACGGGACAACAGGAAGCCAAAAATTGGGGGAACATTCTTTATACACACAGCTGATGGTGGAAAGGATATCCAGTGGTTATTTTATACCAATACCTTAACCACTTTACCACCGGAGGATTTTGCTGTCTTACGTCCAGGCCACTTTTTGCGATTCGGCACTGTGCGACTTTAACTGACAATTGCGCGGTCGTGCGATGCTGTACCCAAACGAAATTTACGTCCTTTTTTTCCCACAAACAAGTTTTTTTTGGGGGGTATTTGATCACCTGTGCGATTTTTTTTTTTTTTTTTTTTTTTTTTTTTTTTTTTTTTTTTTACTTTTTGCGCTATAAACAAAAAAAAGCGTTTATTTTGAAAAAATAACAATATTTTTAACATTTTTTTTATATGAAATTCCCCCCCAAAAAAATGTAAAAATCGAATTTTTTTTTACATTTTTTGGCCAATTTGTTTTCTGCTACCTATGTTTGGTAAAAAAAATCACAATAAGCGTATTTTGATTGGTTTACGCAAAAGTTATTGCGTTTACTAACTAAGGAAAATATTTCTGTCATTTTTGGTGTTTTTTTTTTTTTTTTTTTTTAACGAGTAATGGCGGCGATCTGCGATTTTTTTTTTTTTTTTTTTTTCTGGGACTGCGACATTGCGGCGGACAGATCGGACCCTTGACTGACATTTTTGACACATTTGGGGATACCAGTGACATTACTACAGTAATCAGTGCTATAAATATGCACTGTTACTGTAAAAATTACACTGGCAGGGAAGGGGTTAATTTTATTGGAGAGGGAGGGGTTAATGTATGCCTGGTGCTTACTGACGTGTTTGGGGGGAGGTGACTGAGTGACACAAGGTCAGATCGCATGTTCAGCTATGCTGAACCATGCTATCTGACCCTGCCTGTCACTTGGAGATCCGCCCGCTCTGTTTACACAAGCGGGCGGATCTCCAAACTCGATTCCCCGATGATCGGGGAAGAGCAGCAGCGATCGCCGCCGCTCCTCCCCTGGCCCGACTCCCGCTGGGACTGAAAACAGCGGGAGCGCGCCTCCTACAGGGGGAGGAGTCCAGCGACGTAGGTCTACGTCGCTGGACTGGATTGTGCCACATTGACACAGTAGTATCAATGTGGGCGGTCGTAAAGTGGTTAATCTGATCTGGTAAGAGGATATATACTCTTTACTGTCCACGAGGTGGGCAGAGCTGGTCTATCTTCATCACTGCACTTATGTTTTTGTGGAGAATTTATTGTACCTTATTTTCACCCATCTGGTAAGGGGAACACCTGCACTTTCCAAATCAAGCACCTTATGTTGTAGAGTTCACTCGTTGTGAAGTGGGATCCTTCATTTAAAGCACGGATGTGATTATTTGCACTTTAGGACTTTTATGAATTTTTTATGGACTGTTTATGTTCAAGATCCCAATCCATTTCAGTCATTTCGTTTTTACACCTATTTATATGCACTGTTTTTATAATTTAGCGCACTATATATTTTATATCCAAAAAGTGCAGCGCTAAGGATAAGTGAGAAATTATAAATGATGATAAGGCTCCAAAGGCATAAAAAATATATAAAAAGGGGGTAGTGTCCAAATGAATGAATACAGCCCCAACAACAGGTGCAAAAGTGTAAATCCACATGCAGGGTATTCAAAGAAAACTCTTTCTGGTGACACCAAGGAAAAGTGTGAGAAGGGGACACCTCTGTGTACGGGTATAGCAAGCAGCTTACCGGAACTCCGTGGCTGCTCAATTTAATGAGACAGCCTCTCCCAGCTAGTACTTAAACCAGTGTAGTCAATAGATGTCTGACTCAGGCACTTTCAGAACTTCATGGCTACCCTCAGAAAGACAGCCTCTCCCGGCGAATTGTTAGACCAATAGAGTTAGTAGATATCAGGCTTGGCACTCCTCAGTTACTCCATCAAACATAAATGCATATGTGGAAAGAATAGAGGCCCATAGCGTAATCCCGTATTTATTAAAAAAACTACTTACAAAATGAAGAGACAAAACAGGCATGTAATGGGCTGGTCATGGACGAAATCGCGGACGTAATGTCCACACGCCCCCTTGCAGAGCCGGCTGTTTGATTGTTCCATGCTGATTTTGAGACTTGCGGGACGCCGCAATTTCGTCCATGACCAGCCCATTACATGCCAGGAGAGGTGGAGGGTGCTGCAGGAGGTGTCTTCCTTTCTGCTGCTGACTGCTGAGCCGGGGAGGGGGTAGGAGGGGATTTGCCTCTCCGTGACTGCATGGAAAAGTGCAGAATCTGATGGAGGAGTTCTGTCCTCCTCTCTGCTTCTGACTGCTGAGACAAGGTGGGGGCAACAACGAAGGGGTTACCACAGCAGCAAGAGAGATGCAAGGGCCACATGAAATGGCTTGGAGGGCTGGATTCAGTCCCTGGGCCTTATGTTTAACACGTGCCCTGTGTTTGATGCATGTGCCCTAAACTCTTTGTGCCTATATGAGATGTTGTGGCTGATGGCTGACTCTTTCGATGCACACCCAGTTTCATTCCAGACACCTTCAACACAACATTCTGTTTTCCTGGGACAATAAGTACAGTCCTTGAACAGTCCAATTTCATCTTGCACCAAGGACAAGGTGTCCCTGACCTGGTGGCTCAGGAATTTGTCCTTGAATCAGTAAAGGGCTTTCTTCTGGTCTTCTTCAAGATCTTCATGATGGATACCAGACTTTGAGACAGGAGAGAAGTCCTGGGCAACATGCCAGCATAGAGGACCTGGCAACTGGAAGAATCTAAGTTCCTGACTAACATTCTAGAACTTTGGGTAATTTTGGTTGTCTTGCATTGCTTGATCTCCCAGCTGGAGGGTCATCCAATACAGTCAGTCATTCACAGGCAGCTGTGGCGAACATCAACCATTAGGGAGGAACCAGAAGTCTTGCCATGACAAGAGAGGTAAAGCAGATCCTTTCCTGGAATTTCACATTCCAGCATTGTTCACCATTTACTTTCCAGGTGTGAACAGTTGGCAGGCAAACTTCTTCAGCTTGCAGTACCCAGACCAACGAAAGTGGTCCCTACACCCAGAGGTGTTTCAGGACCTGTGTCACGGATGGGAGGGCATTGAGTGTGGATCTTCTAGCCTCGGGTTCAACAACAAACTGGACAGTTTTGTCTCCAGGTACAGTGATCCTCTAGTGGAAGCTCTCGTACCTCTGTGGGATCATTACACTCTGATCCATGCCTTTCCTCCCCTGAAACTTCTTTATTGAAATGGAGGGCATTCCGGTGATCCTCATAGCTCCATCCTACAACGCCTGATCGTCTCTATGTGCCCATGAGCTATTGGTGACTGCTTGGTCATAGTTCTGGGGGCACCAATGGAGCGCGCCCCAAAACTACACAGCAAAGCTTATGTGTTAAGGCTGGGTGTTAAGAACCACATGCCCTGCCGCTCCAAATATATGTACAGTGGTCGTAAATAAGTAAAGATTTTACTATTGTTATTAGGGGGTTTTTTGGTGCCTCAGGCCAAGGGGGATTGGGACTTTAAGGGCAAGTGCATAGATATAGAAACAAGTATATGAATATATGATAGATAATGTTCCATTTCAAATAAAACAAAATTTATTTACAACAATGTAAATCCATATATTGTAGAAGAGACAACATATATAGGTGAACAAGGTGCTTGGGGGTAGAGACCCCGGTGTGAAGGAAGTAATAAAGAGGTTGATTCAGAGATGAATCAGTGACAGTGGTGAAAAAAGTGACTTTTTGGATAGGATTTCCACAGATATTGAGTGGGACATTGGTCCCTTAGGAGAATCCTATTGCTGACGCGTTTCGGCTCACTTGGAGCCTTTCTCAAAGCGTTGAGTCACTCTGTACTTCAGTCTATGAAGATAATATATAATATAAATAGTTTAGATCTTTATTCATGTCAAGTGTAATTTCAAAAAATTATTGAGAGCAAATTTTACCTACATGGATATAGCTGACGGTTACTGCGCATGGCTCCCTTCATCCTGTTGCAACAGACAGACTAGGAGAACTACGTATAGAACATCTAGGAACACGGATCCACAATACTCCTCAGACTCTTCGGCCTATACATCGGGACCCGAACAACAACGGTTCAAACGGAGGGGCCAAAACAAACCCGCAGATAAAACACAACCAACAGAAGATAACGATGACCAATCATCACAAGAGGCTGAAGAACCTAACACCCTAGACACCAATTCATTTCCGAACGAAGATACAACGGCTCAGAAAAAATACCCCAAAATGTTCACAAGGTCCCAACTACCAAGAGATGAGAACCCCAAATCACAGAGGCCTTTTTTAGGAACAAAACAGAAGACAAAACAACCCAACAAATGACACAAAACGAAGATATTGACCATGAAGGTCTGACCATCATAAACCTATCCACCCATATCCTATCCACAGTCGAAAGAGAAGTACTATCCCTAGGACTCTCATTCTGCCCAAACAAAGCGACAGATACATTTGAAACTATTAAGGATGTCAATCTTTTTGCACGTAATCTTCTTCTTAAAACCAAATACAACAAAAAACCACCTGCTGAGATACCACCAACAAATTTAACTGCAGCCGAATTCAGAGCGATTAGAGACCTGAATATCTTACTGGAGGAAGGAGCAATCGACGACTGGACAGATGAAAACAAATCAACCGAGAGTGAAGAGGAAGGAGTAGAAGAACCTCAAGGAACAAAATGTCCCACTTTCAAGAAAAAATCCCATATTTTTCCCTCTCTAAATGAGAATCCCTCAATAGCCCTCTTTGTCAGGGAAACAACCAAAGACCTCGAAAAACTCAAAGGCCACAACCTGAAACAAAACCTGACCAAGGAACAAAAAACTGCCTTACAAGGACTCAAAAATAACGAACTGATCACAATAAAACCCTCGGACAAAGGGGGGAATATTGTGCTAATGAACAACGACAACTATGAAGCCATGTGCCAGAAGATCCTTGACAATACACAATGCTATAAAAAGATTATGCCCATTATGGTTGAAACATACACAGAAGACTTCTACAAAAAAATTGACGGAGCCCGAAATCAAGGAATGATTTCAGAAACACTCTGGCAGTTCGTGAGGACAAAACATCCCAGAACCCCAACCTTCTACGCCTTACCGAAAATCCATAAGGATAAAAACAATCCCCCGGGTAGACCCATTATATCAGGGAATGGCAATTTGACGGAAAATACCAGCAAAGTCATAGATGCCTATCTAAGGCCTCATGTTACGAAACTTCCCTCATATACCAGAGACACAGGACACCTCCTACAGATTATTGAGGGTATCACCATACCAGATGATGCATTTCTCATCACCATTGACGTTGAGGCTCTCTACAATAACATTCCACACAAAAAAGGAATGCAAGTCATCAAAAAAACATTAGAAGAACAAAGTGGAAAGGACACCAAATTTAACACCTTCATAATCATGATGTTGGAATATATCCTTAATAACAACTTTTTTGTTTTCAATGGCACATACTATCTACAGACGTGCGGCGTTGCAATGGGCACTAGTTGTGCCCCATCCTATGCGAACACATATCTTGGAGCATGGGAACAAGAATTCTTAGCCGAGGAAAAAAACGGTATTTTCGCCGACAATATTATCGTCTGGCAGAGATTTATAGATGACATTTTCATAATCTGGACTGGTTCGGAAAGCATGATACACGAATGCCTCCGCGCCATGAATAATAACACATACAATATGTTTTTTACAATCAACTATGATAGAGAAAAAATCCCGTTTTTGGACACTTGGATCATAAAAGAAAAAAATGGACTCCTGAAAACAACCCTATATCGAAAAGAAACGGCAGGTAATTCTATTCTACATGCATCCAGCTTCCATCCCCCCTCCCTGAAAAATGCAATCCCATACAGCCAATTTCTCAGGCTAAAACGGATTTGTACTACTGAACAAGACTTCCAGAAAGAAGCTGACTCCCTGACTGCCAGACTAATAAAAAAGGGGTTACACAAAAACGACCCTAAGAAAAGCCTTTAACAGGGTAAAACAACAAGAAAGGCAAGAGATTCTATTCAGAAAGAAACAACGATTAGACAAGCAAGAGAATCAAACGAGAGTGATCATGAGATTCACGAACGACCACCCTAAAATAAGAAATATCATTGCCAAACACTGGCAGATCCTACAGGAGGACCCAGCGATAAAACCTTTCATATCGGAACACCCACAGATCACATACAGGAAAGCGGGATCTATGAAGCAATCGCTCACCCACAGTGAATACAAACAAACGAGAAAAGACCCCTGTAAACAGAAGGGCACATTCCCATGCGGAAACTGTGGGCAATGTGATGTGATTAAAAAATGCACAACCACCACACTCCCCAATGGAGAGCTTTTTACACCCCGACATTTTGTTAACTGCCGAACGAGAGGGGTGGTCTACCTGATGAGATGCCAATGCGAATCCTTTTATGTTGGAAAAACAAAACAAGAATTTGGAAAACGTGTAAACCAACACATCAACAGTATGGAGATGTGTAATTTTTATGTACCACTTGGCAGGCAAGTGGCACATTTCCACAAAAACAAAATGCCTAATGTTACATTCTCAGCACTGGAAAGGATACACATACCGTGTAGAGGGGGCGACTGGAACAAACACCTGCTACAAATGGAGATGAGATGGATAAGACGTCTCCAAGCCACAAAACCACCTGGTTTAAACGAAAACGAGAGTTTTCGCCCCTTTCTCGAAGGGTTTGCATCAGGAAAGACAGACTAACCAAACAAAACGCATTACTTTATAAACAGTTGGGACCTACTGGCATAATCACTGCCTTCAGATATTCTTTCTCCTACAGTTAGATATCTGCCTCCCCCCCAATTGAGTTGATATGGCTTATGGCTATCCAATCCATAAAGATCCACCCATACTTCTCCCCTTATGCGTTTCTTTTTCCTTCACAATTCATAGATTTTATTTTATTTTTCATCTTTTATCTCTCTCAACCATACACCTCCCAACTAGGAATGATATATTCAAATTGTCTCTTGCAACAACCTAACGAGTCTCATTAATTAGTCATATATACCCTATACATCCAATCCTGCTTAAACATGATCCAGGGACCATTCTGGATGACCGCCCCATCGAGATTTTTCCCCCCCAATCCATCAGATTCACTGAGGCAAAGTCTTTATTACTGTTATTCTGCTGTTTAATACTCATGCAATATTGTATTGTACCTTGCTTTGTATATATGTTCATTTCCAAGACCCAAAACGGTCTTGATACACTATAAAGCTGAATATACCTTTTACAATAAGATGTACTACCAAATGATTACAATTGCCTGCATGGTTTATAAGCTGTCAGCGCTGCAGATCGGCCCCCTCCCCTTCATCCCTGACAATCGCACCCAGCACGGGTAGCCCCTACGCATCATCGTAGGGGCTGTTCGGGACCCATCCAATCACCCACGGGGAAAGGAGGGCCCCTCCTCCCGTGCTGGCGGCCAATGAGCGTCTCTACTCCAGCGCCTGCGCGCGCATCCACTTGGCGCAGGCGCATTACAAAGTGCCACGTCACGCTCGAACGAACCCTCCGACGTGCAGCAGTCTACTGCGCATGCGCGGAGGACTTTAAAAGGCCGGGGATCAACGTCAAGTCCTCACTTCTCTCCAACCGAGGGAAGAGGACGGACGGACCTGCGTTAGCCGGAAGGATCACCTCACCTTTCTCTTCAAAATGTAAGCTCCTTGGACCGCTTCACTGTCCAATAACTATGGGCACCAAAAGTCACTTTGTATTGTACAAGCACTAGGAGGCTATACACCTCCATTGGGAAAAGTCACTCTTTATGTTTACACCATATGCAATTTGAGGTAACATAGACTAATTCTCTAACATAGATCAAACAACCTGAAAACAAGAGAGGGAAATTTATTCCCCGTGGAGGAAGTACTTTAACTCCTTCAGTAAATGTAAGTGGTTTTACCCATTCCACAAACATAAAGATACTATGTGTTTTACACCTATTAATACCATCTCACCCATCCCAGGCAATATGCATAGCCTGATCCCGCTGCGTTTGCAACAGGATGAAGGGAGCCATGCGCAGTAACCGTCAGCTATATCCATGTAGGTAAAATTTGCTCTCAATAATTTTTTGAAATTACACTTGACATGAATAAAGATCTAAACTATTTATATTATATATTATCTTCATAGACTGAAGTACAGAGTGACTCAACGCTTTGAGAAAGGCTCCAAGTGAGCCGAAACGCGTCAGCAATAGGATTCTCCTAAGGGACCAATGTCCCACTCAATATCTGTGGAAATCCTATCCAAAAAGTCACTTTTTTCACCACTGTCACTGATTCATCTCTGAATCAACCTCTTTATTACTTCCTTCACACCGGGGTCTCTACCCCCAAGCACCTTGTTCACCTATATATGTTGTCTCTTCTACAATATATGGATTTACATTGTTGTAAATAAATTTTGTTTTATTTGAAATGGAACATTATCTATCATATATTCATATACTTGTTTCTATATCTATGCACTTGCCCTTAAAGTCCCAATCCCCCTTGGCCTGAGGCACCAAAAAACCCCCTAATAGCACATACAGGGACGGAGGCAACATCTACTTACCTATTATTTTTTAAGCAGCCTAAGGAAAAATACCCCCCTCATCGATTTTACTATTGTTACTGCTTTACCACAAAACCAAGGCATACATGGAGTACGAGGATTTTTTTTAGCCTGGCATACAGTTTTGTTTTGTTTTTCTAGTGTCCAGATATCCTGTAGGCAAAATTAAAACGCAAAATTTTAAGACTTCTTGTGTCCCTCAATGGACTCCAAAGAACAGATTTTATGGTGAGAGCAAACATCCTATTTCCTTTTGCGTCACTAAGCTATAATGATAATTATTTGTCATAACCACTAATCGTATAATAATAATATTGGTATCTGAAAATAACAGTTACATGGCTGAAAGTGCAGGCGCCAGTTGGGCATGTTACACCAATGCTCCTTGGATGTTTTTGTCATCTAATTTGAAAGATCATCTAGGGCAGACACAGAGCATATATTGGGGTTGATTTACTAAGACTGGAGAGTGCAGAATCTGGTCCAGCTCTGCAAAGAAGCCAATCCGCTTCCTCTTTTTATTGTCAGAGCTTGACAATTGAACAAGCTGAATTTAGAGGCTGATTGGCTACCATGCACAGCTGCACCATATTTTTTACTCTCCAGTTTTAGTAAATCAATGCCATTGTATCTTCAATAGCCTTGGCTCCTGATCCTTAGCGTTTTGCAGCATGTTGCAGTCCAGTCTCATAACATAATCCTTTTCGTAGCCTTCAGAACCAGGACTGTGTTTTGTTAGCTACACAGGCCGAATGTCGAGAGACATCGACCAGTTAAAAAAAAAATGGCTGACATTCAGCCCATGAGTATGTTGTACAAGCATGCTGAAAAACCAGCAGCCGACCAGCTCCCGATCAGCACTCAGCCAATGGCAGAAAGCGCTGGTCGGAGTGTTTTGTCGGGGGGGGGGGGGCATCCCCCTGTCAGAACACAACAGCTCAGCAGGGAAGATCGCTGTACTAACTTTGGATGGTTAGCACAGCGTCTCCGACCGGAGCTAACAGTTTTTTTTTTTTTTTTCGTTCAATGCGCTGGGTTGAACGAAAAAAAAAAAAAAAATTTAGTTTGTACCAGGCTTTACATTCCTTTGTTGAATCATGTTCATTCTGTGTTTTCTTCAGACAATTAGTTGCAGACAGTGGTGTAGCTGTTATTGACTGCTCCTGGGCTAAACTGGATGACACACCATTCTCTAAGATGAAAGGAAGCCATCCCCGGTTGTTGCCGTACCTGGTTGCTGCAAACCCAGTAAACTATGGGAGGCCCTGCAAACTGTCATGCGTGGAAGCCTATGCTGCGACATTCTGTATTGTTGGTAAGTGCGTTTAAAGCCTAAAAAAATTTAAACTGGTGTCTAGCTTTTTAAAATATATTGTCAATGAAAGCAAATGCTGATGTCATCTAGAAAATCACCTATAATTAAGCCGGACTAGCACTTTTTAATGAAAAAGTTATCCCAATATTAATGAATCACCTTTTGAAGAATTGGCTTTTTGTTTCGCTGCAAAATGGTAATACTGTCGCTGGTTTAAAGGATACGTTCACCTTTTGGAACATGTTAAATATTCTATTCATTTTTAGGGTACAACATGTAACGTGATCAAGCATCTGCAGCCTCTCCCCCCAGTTTCCTGTGAATGAATGCCTTCAAGTACCATCAGCCATTGTGTCTGACAGCTTGTAATTCTCAATGAACTACGAGGGCACTGGTGAGCACTCTGGTAGTCCATTGATCTTCAGGATAACTGCCTGAACAAAGTATGAGCAGATAGCTATGCTGAGAGTCTGCAGGAGCCTGAGATTGCACTCGTGATTTGCTGATCACAAGTGCAATGCTCTGCAGGCTCTGTAGAATAAAGTGCACAATTTTTTGCCTGCAAAAAAATGTGCATTTAAAATGGAAGTCTTTTTTTTTTTTTTTTTTTACTTGTACCTACAGGTAAGCCTATAATGAAGCTTATCTGTGGGTACATTGAATATCTCCTAAACTCGCGGTGTTTAAGAGATATTCCTAATGGATGCAGCTGGTGACATCACCGGCGCATGTGCTCTGAAGGTCCGGCATACCATGCCAGACCTTAAGAGCTCCATGCCGCAGCTGACGGCCACTCATACAGCTGGAGCCCATGAACCCAGAAGGAAGACCGGGTGATGATGGAAGCCCTGTCAGTGGTGACAGCACGCCGCTGGAGTCTAAGGTAAGTATTTCATAATGTTCTAGTATGCGATGCATATCCTGCTAGTATTGAAGGGGGGGGGGGGTCAAGAAAACATGCTCAACCCACACAGTCACACTCTATATCATGGGTGTCCAACCTTTTGGCTTCTCTGGGCCACATTGAGTGTAGAAAATTTTTCTCGGGCCGCATATAAAGTAATAAAATGCTGCTGCGTCCTTCCCGCGCCGCTACGTCCCCCCCCCGCAATAATTTAACACAACTAGAGGATGATCAAATGAAATGAAATCAGTATACAGAGGTTTACTTCTTCTGAGAGATAATAAAGGAACACTCTAACCACCATGATCACTTCAGTGATTTGAGGTGGTCATGGTGGTAGGAGTCAGAAACACTACACATGCTCCCCTCCCCTCTGAGGCAGCCTCTGCCTACCGTTAGTTGGAAGCTGCTGTGGCCATGCCCCCGACCCAACTTCCTTCCTCCCCAGGAAAATAAAAAATTGTCAGGGGGCAGTGGGCCGCATTGCCTGCGGTTCCGGGCCGCAGGTTGGACATGCCTGCTCTATATGGTCTGTAAATGAAATGGTACTGTGAATGAGGGATTGGAATATTTCAGTGGCTACATTATTCTTACATTGGCTTCTGCACACAGTGACCACAGACATTGTTTCCTTGCTGTCATGCATGGGCTGTCAAAGGGGAAAACTGCAAGAGCCTTGAAATTTACGGCTAATTAATTCATTTTAGAACATACAGTATTTGGGCATAAGAAATGGAAATATCTGTGTTGGTCTTCCAGGGAATCAGCTTTAAATATACCATTCAACAAAAAGTGAGTTTGGAATTCTGCATGGTTGATGCGAGTTTGAATCAAATCCACAGCAAGATAGACATTGCCTATATAGATGTGCTTATAGACAATAGTAGATAATGCAGGGAAAAGTTATCATTGGAAATATAGAAGAACAAATGGTTGATTCAGCCCACATCGAAATATCATTTATGGTGTAGCTGACTTTATAACTTTTCAGCAGGATTTAATATTGTGGCATATGAATACCCTAGTTTGTCCACCAGATAATTATGTATTTTATGCTGAAAATTCCTAATGATATGAAATAAATATCATGACTGGGTCAGTTTTGAAAAACTTTGATGTTAACATTCAGACGTATTGGACAAGGCATAGAGCTGAGTGCCGAACCTCATAGCCACAGCTCCAAGATGAAGAAAGATGAAATCTTGTTAGTTGCTAAGAAAAGTGCATCATTGTTCACTGAGCTGCCTAATCTAATAACATAAATTGTTTTTATATGAAATTTAGGATTTTTCAATAACATTTTAGAAGTTTTGCCCTAGGTTGATCTTTTCATCATTGTATTATGACATATAACATATGCTGTGTGATCATTTCATATTATTAAAGAGCCAATCCACTCAAAATCAATATTTCAGTTGGGCAGATGGTGGGGGGCTGAAATCAGATCTTTATTTTATACATCTCTTGCAGTGACATTTATGCTTCCGACTTCCGATCTTGCTGCAGTGATGAATGCCAGGATGAGAAATGATCAGCAGCTGTCTTCTCTTACCTGAGTGTAAAAACGTACGCATACATTGACATATTTTTCTCTCTTTAGGATTTCCAGATTTGGCCACGATTCTATTGAGGAAATTTAAATGGGGGAAAGTGTTCCTTGAGCTGAATAAAGATCTGCTGGAGAAGTACAGTAAATGCCAGAATTTGGAGGAAATGAAGAAGGTGGAAGCAGAGTACCTGGCTGGGGCTCAGGACAAAGATGAAGAAGAAATAGGTTTTTCAGCTTAGTGCCTTACCAAAGAATTTTGTGATATAAAACCTGATCCTTGCAAAATAATTATTTTACATACCACAGTGTGCTGCCTTTCATTTTCAATGGCACCTCCGCACACTAGGGAATGGATTACTGTAAAAAAAAAAAAAATAGTGCATATCAGTTTTTATGAATGCTTGGTGTGTTGTTTGCTCATTCATTTAAATAGGCTGCGCTAACACAATGCACATTTTATTGCCATGCACCAGGATTCTAAGGCATAAATGGACCCTTAAACTATGCCAAGTGTCAGGTTTACTTTACAGCTTACAGTTTACTTTACAGCATGCATTAAAAAAAGTTAAAGTGGAACTTTGGTCAGAAAATGAAGTCCTGCTAGATCACTTCAGGCTGGCCCTTTTTGCAGGTATAGCTATGAAAAACATTATTAATAAGTGCCTGGGCTGTTCAAAATCCAGTAATCACCAGTCTCACCCTGCTCTGCACATGCTCAATTGCTCTCCATTTTTAGGCACTGACAAATTGTGTAGAAGCCAATCTGCTGACAGCTTTAAAGCGGAATTAAACCCTCCTATCCTTTACAGCCAAGGAAGCTGCTTCTGTTTGATCTGCAACTGCCATGGTGCTCCACATGTGATCAGTTATGACACCAGCCATTTGATGGTTTGTTGAGGACACAAGTAAATGTGGCAGTTAGCAATCCCGGCGTTTAAAGCCCCTAAAAAGGGGAAGCTCCGCTTGTTCACACCCCCCCCCTCCACTGCCACAATCGACACCTTTGGGGGGGGGGGGGTGGGAGGAGCAGATACCTGTGAAAACCAGATACCCACTCCCACATTCGGGTAAGATCGCCACAATCGTTGCGTGGCAGTCTACAAAATTTCTGTCCCCTCCTCTCCCCCCCCCCCCCTGCCTTCTGGGAGACACACAGGTCCCAGGAGACAGGGGGACCATTCAGAATGTTTAGGGGCGGAGCAGCGGGAGGGGGTGGGATGCCCCGCTGCTTGTGATAATAACCGAGCAGCTAATTAGCAGCATCGGTGGTTATCACATGAAAGCAGACAGTTCCCACTAAAAAAACGGTACCGGGATGATGCCTCTAACTGCAGGCATCACCCCGGTACAACCACTTCCCCAAAATGAGGTACAGGTATTTAAATGTGAAATATACAGTATCTCACAAAAGTGAGTACACCCCTCACATTTTTGTAAATATTTTATTATATCTTTTCATGTGACAACACTGAAGAAATGTTACTGTACTTTACTACAATGTAAAGTAGTGAAACTGTAAATTTGCTGTCCGCTCAAAATAACTCAACACAAAGCCATTGATGTCTAAACCGCTGGTAACAGAAGTGAGTACACCCCTAAGTGAAAATGTCCAAATTGGGCCAAAAGTGTCAATATTTTGTGTGATCACCATTATTTTCAAGCACTGCCCTAACCCTCTTGGGCATGGAGTTCACCAGAGCTTCACAGGTTGTCACTGGGGTCCTCTTCCACTCCTCCATGATGACATCACGGAGCTGGTGGCTGTTAGAGACCTTCCGCTCCTCCACCTTCCATATGAGGATGCCCCACAGATGCTCAATAGAGTTTAGGTCACGGGACTGCTTGGCCAATCCATCACCTTTACCCTCAGCTTCTTTAGCTAGGCAGTGGTCGTCTTGGAGGTGTATTTTGGGTCGTTATCATGTTGGAATACTGCCCTGCAGCCCAGTCTCCGAAGGGAGGGGAATCAATAAGTCACAGTACATGTTGGCATTCATGGTTCCCTCAATGAACTGTAGCTCCCCAGTGCTGACAACACTCACGCAGCCCCAGACCATGACACTTCCACCACCATGCTTGACTGTAGGCAAGACACACTTGTCTTTGTACTCCTCACCTGGTTTCCACCACACACGCTTAACACCATCTGAACCAAATAAATTTATCTTGGTCTCAACAGACCACAGGACATGGTTCCGGTAATCCATGTCTTTAGTCTGCTTGTCTTCAGCAAACTGTTTGTGGGCTTTCTTGTGCATCATCTTTAGAAGAGGCTTCCTTCTAGGAGGGCAGACATGCAGACCAATTTGATGCAGCATTCGACGTATGGTGTGAGCACTGACAGGCTGACCCCCCACCCCTTCAACCTCTGCAGCAATGCTAGCAGCGCTCATATGTCTATTTTCCAGAGACAACCTCTGGATATGACTCTGAGTACGTGCACTCAACTACTTTGGTCAATCATGACGAGGCCTGTTCTGAGTGGAACCTCTCCTGTTAAACCGCTGTATGGTCTTGGCCACCATGCTGCAGCTCTGTTTCAGGGTCTTGGCAATCTACTTATAGCCTAGGCAATCTTTATGTAGAGCAACAATTCTTTTTTTCAGATCCTCAGAGAGTTCTTTGCCATGAGGTGCCATGTTGAACTTCCAGTGACCAGTATGAGAGAGTGAGAGCGATAACACCTAATTTACCACACCTGCTCCCCATTCACACCTGAGATCTTGTAACACTAACGAGTCACATGACACTGGGAGGGAAAATGGCTAGTTGGGCCCAATTTGGACATTTCCACTTAGGGATGTACTCACTTTTGTTGCCAGCAGTTTAGACATTAATGGCTGTGTGTTGAGTTTTTTGAGGGGACAGCAAATTTACACTGTTATACAAGCTGTACATTCACTACTTTACATTGTAGCAAAGTGTCATTTCTTCAGTGTTTGTCACATGGAAAGATATAATAAAATATTTACAAAAATGTGTGGGGTGTACTCACTTTTGTGAGATACTGTATGTGCCTTGCTAAAGAACATTATTTTGTTGTTATGGGAATTGTTCGGCTTTAAAATCTTCCGCATGCCTCTCTGATCTACAAACACAGCTCATCAGATACACCAGAGCTCTGTTATGTGGGGACTGCACAGCCCCAACCCAGTTTTGATGTGATGGTCCAAACTTGCACAGGAATTTTCAGCAGATCGGGGGGCTTGGAAGACATATGTGTAAACTCCTTGTAGAACCTGGGTTAGTGAACCTGTTGTATTGCCTAGTCTGAGCAAAGTACTGGTTCGTTTTAAGGCAAGTTCGTTTTCCAAAAATTATGCAAAATAGGTAATCTTGTACATCCTGCTTTCAAGTTAATTGTTTTGTTTTCTTATTTTGGCAAATGCTCTTGTGTTCAATTGAAATATTGATATTTACCTTTAGCCATCGGAGAGCTATAGACATATAGTATGCATGCTTCAAGATTTATTGGTGCCAAGATCTCCGAACTAGAGGAGGGAGAGTAGGGGAAGTCAGACATTCCAGGGACTATTTAAGGTGCTTCTAAGGCCATTTAAAAAAATGTATAAATATGTTTTACTTACCTGCTCTGTGCAATGGTTTTGCAGGGAGCAGCCCCCACCCTCCTCTTCTGGGTTCCCTTGCTGGTGCTCTCCGCTCCTCCTCTTCTGTGTCTGCCTCCATAGCAAGCCACTTGCTATGGGGGCAGATTTACAGGCTTGCTCCTGAGCCAGCTAGACATGCCCTCTGCTCATAGGATTTGACTGACAACAGCGGGAGCCAATGGCTCCCAGGAACACAAATGTCAAAACGTTTTTGCTTTTTACCTTAATGCAGGGAATGCATTAAGGTAAAACATTTTTTTGGCTTTAGAACTACTTTAATGTCGGGCATTAGATTAGGGTTGGATTGGGGGTTAGGAAATTTCATATGGGGATTTTCATATAGGGTTGCACGAATGTTTCTTACATTTGCACAACAAAGTTTCCCCCTTAGAGCCCATTCAGACTGGCGCGATCCGACTTCCAGGGGCGACCTGTGAAGTGCACCGCGACTTCGGCACGACTTGCACAAACTTCATATAATTGAAGTCAATGCAAGTCGCCTCCAGGTCACCCCAAAGTAGCACAGGACCCTTTTTCTAAGTCAGAGTGACTTGTGTCGTTCCTATTAGAACGGGTCCTGTGCTAATCAATGGCGAGCGACCAGTCACCTGACAAGTCGCGCTAGTGTGAATGGACCCTAAATGTTTCAGAGTTTAGATGAACTTTAATTTTTAGTTAAAGTGTTAGGTTACAGGGGTACTAACCTCCAATGTTTTACTTTCCAGCTCAGAATGTGTTCATATTGGGCAATGGGTTGGTAGCTTTTTATCAGTTGTACCTGTTAGATTTCTGACTATCCTTGGGGCATGCTTGTTCATGCCAGTCACTCAGACCATTTTAAAGCCAAACACAGACAGTCCTCTAGTATTTCCAGAAGCAGCTCATGTAATACTGTCACGGCAGGGTCCTTTAACTACATTCTACCTTGTTTGAATTTTTTTTATCTTATTTTAGCATGTAAGGCAGTTGCATTTAGGTGTTTAGTATTGTAGTATACTTACCATAAAACCTGTAAGGGAAGGAATAGAAGATCGCAGGAAGGGGGAGGTTTCGTAGCCTCACTGATCAGTGAAACTATCTGAAGATTGCATACATGTTTACTTCTACAGCATCGTACAGTGGTTGTAGGTTGTTGTAGATCAGCTCTGTCCATTTCTAGATGAGGCCACTGTGCTGAAAGTGAAGTTTGTAGTCTATAATTTAGTAATGAAAAAAAAAAAAATAATTTGGGTAAAATAAACTGCAGAATCCCTACCTTCAAAAAATTGTACACAAAATAAATTAAAAAGAGTTGGGTACACCAGAGCTCTAAACATGGTGGTTGATTTACTAAAGCTGAAAAGTGCAAAATCTGGTGCAGCTGTGCTTAGTAGCCAATCATATTCTAACTTCAGCTTGTTTAATTAAGCTTTGACAAAGAAACCTGAAAGCTGATTGACTTCTATGCAGAGCTGCACCAGATTTCCCACTCTTCAGTTTTAGTAAATACAACCCCATTGACTCTCCTGAACTTCAGGTCCATCACCATAGTCCCTTCCCTCTTGTGTTCTCATAGGAGCAAATGCAGAATTCTTTGGGAGACTCTTGCTTACAAAAGTAAAAATAAACAGTAATGGGTAGTGTGTGGGTTATTAGTATACATGCCTGTCAGTCCATTACCTTATTCTAATTATTGAGTAAAGCATGGAAGAGCACAATGATGTTTTAGGAGTAGTAGCTCATAGAAGCCTTTTTTTTTTTTTTTTTAACCTTCACCATGCAGCAATCTAGAGCCATTTTTGCTGATGCCATAACCCATGCTAAATCTGATTCTCATAGGTCAGTGATGGCAAACCTTGGCACCCCAGATGTTTTGGAACTACATTTCCCATAATGCTCATGCACTCTGCAGTGTTGTTGAGCATCATGGGAAATGTAGTTCCAAAACATCTGGGATTAATGATTTTTTGTATTACCTGTACCTGGCTGTAATCAATAAACTTTATAAATACACAAAACATCTGGGGTGCCAAGGTTGGCCATCACTGTCATAGGTTATAATAACCTGAACAGCTCCCCAGAGATTTCCACTGTGTAGCCTGTACAGAATTGCACAACCTCTTTACAGTCTCCCCAGTCATGCTCTGCATTTTCTACATGTCCACAGGCTCCAAATATTACTCAAGTTTGCATATTACTTTCATATAAGACTGTATTTGGCGTTTCTTGTAGGCAACCGCAATAAACCTGCACTGTTAGGATGTTTCATGCAGTTATTTTAAGCTGGGTCTGTTCTGTCTTTCAGATCCATTTGATGTTGAATCTGGACGAGAATTTTCCAACCTCAACAGAGTGATCTGCTCTGGACGGTAATGAAAGTCTCTATCTTCTGTTGATTTCCCTGCTGCAGTTCATATTTCTGATCTCACCCACAAGGCCATAACTGCATTACAGATTGAAACACAAATATTGAAAGATCACTTTTTTGTGTAGAATGTGGGTTGCTGAAGATAAACAACTGCTCCTTTAAAGAGGGCAACTTTCTTATCTTCACTGTGCAGTAGGAATCTCACCCTTCGGAAAGTGCTGAGGAGCAATAACATAAAAAACATACCTTTTAATGCACAGTGTTTCAATGCACCCTAGTTTGATTAGTTGTTTAGAAACTTACTGTTGGGCTTTAAAGCTCCAGGAATTTAACAACTTATTACAGTAGATGCATACTGTGAGTTTGGTCCAAAAAGTGAATGCAACCTCCTGCAGCAATCTCTATTATTTACAGTACATCTGAGAGGTTTATTGTGCTCTAAGAAGATGGCTCCTGGGGCACTGATGCTGGACACTCTGGTCTTAGCTCCTTCAAGTGTAAAGTTGGTGCAGCTGCTATACCTGATCTTCCCCTCCTCCTTCCTAATCACAGAAGCCTTTGTATTATGTGAACTGTTTCACAAAATACAAAGGCTCCTGTCAATAGGCAGCATAGGGGAGGGGCAGGCATAGCTGCTCTGTGTGTTTCTATACTCTCACAGCCTCGAGTGTATCCCCCAGGACAACAAAAAGCCTGACAGATAAAAAATAATTGAGATACAGTAAGTCCAGGAGCTGGCATGAACCTCGTTGGGGTCAAAGCAGGAATTCACCTGAAAAAGGAAGTTCTGCTTTATCTCCCCCTTCCCCCCCACTTTTGGATCCGGGTGGACATTAACCCCCTGTCCCTCACTGCCCCCAACCTCCTGGTACATGTCACAGGTCTCATGAGGCTACGGGTCCATTCACAAAATGCAGCGTGACTCGCACATACATAGTGCTTAGCCGATTGTGAAGCTGCAGGGAGTCACAGACAGCTTCTCACAGTAAACATGGCAGTGCCATGTTGTAGTTGTATTTGTAGCTGCTGACTTTTAGTTTTTTTAAACAGACTAAAGATCCTTTTTAACTCATAGAATGCCTGCACTTTTTTACAAAGTTGCTGAACTCCTGGAGTTCAGCTTTAATACAAGGTGCCTCCATGATGCTTAGATTGTAAAGCATTCTAGGCTAACTCCTAGTACACGCGATGAGAATATCAAACAAATGATCGTCCATTTTTAATTTTTTTTATGCATGGTAGTCTCATATCGAAAACAAAGAGGTTTCTAAAGTTACAAAAATGCTCCTAAGACAGAATACAACTTCAGAAGTGATGTATTGTTCTGCAATGTATTCTTTCATTTCCAAGCATGCATGGTCTTGGCCACTCATTTTTTTTAAAAGAAGTACTACACTAATTACACGAAAATCAAGAAAAATTTTCGTGCTTCTTCCCTTCCTTTTTTTTTTTTGTATGAACTGTCATGATCAGCTCTCAAAAGCTGTGTACAAATGAATAGATTATCAGACGATCGCTCTTAATGTGTTTTTATTCGTACAATATTCTCGTCATGTGTACTAGGCATGAGGAACCTCCTGCTATCTGTATGTTTGTTGGCAGTCTGTAAATAAACGACTAAAGCCAGCTGTAGACAGTTTGAATCTAGGCCAGTTTAGCAGGGACTGGCCGAGATTCGGACCATGTATGGGTAGGCTGAATGTACCCCCTCCCCCACCGGAAGAACGCAATGACTCCACAGGAGGGATTCCCCCATGAACACTGACTGTGTGGTGGATGGGGGGAATCTAGTGATTTTTTTTCTTTCCCATGGTTGCAGTAAAAAAAATCACTCCATCTATGGCTTAAGGCAGTGGATATTATCTGACCGAAATGGGGCATGTCCTCTGTAACTCAGTTCTGCAATCTGATCTCTCAGATGTAAATCAGTTAGCTTATAGAAAGCTTTCTGGCTACAAATGTAAATCTGAAATATTCATATCCAGTTATTAAATATTTAATTGAATAAAAATAAACACCAAAAAAATTCAGTCCTAGAAATAATAGTTAAAGAAAGCACAATTGCTATTTGCAGTCATTTTCGATTTAGAATAAAAATGCAGAGCTCTAGTCCATTCTAATAAAAGTCCATATATCCTATAGGACACCCAGAGTGTTTAACAGGAATACAACTGTTGGTGAAAATGATATTCGTCCACCGACACCACAGCACAGCGGGGCTCTTACCCTCAGGCAGGGACCACCAAATTATAGGTGGTCTGACAGTGCTCCAGCTCCAATCAGACTCCCTTCTGTTCACCAAAGATTGCACCAAGCTAAAATCCCCTCTGAGAGCATCTCTCCACAGGTTAGATGTGCCAAAAATGAGAACAGAAAACTACATAGTGTAGTAGGTAAGAACACTCAAATGTTTAACAAAACAAATCCAAAATACTCACACATTGACAGTAAAAACCGAGCATGTCATATGCAAAATCCTTGGTAGTTTCTAACCAACAAGATGGCCACGATCCGCACGTATAGCTATGTGACGTTTTGTGTCCAGGCTCCAGTAATTTTAGATTAGTAAATCCATTGTAAATTTTTATGGGAAAATGAAAAGTCCTAGTTTCCTATGGAAATTGTGTAAATTGTGTCTACCTATGATGGCTGCACATACTTCATTTTTTTATCTACTTATAATTACCTTTTCTCTTCTGTTCATTGACAGATACAGCTCCATATTCTGTACCATAGGGTTATGCTGCCCTCTGCAGGAGTAGGACTAGGCAGACAACACAAAAGCTTGGCTACGGCCCACAGCTGGCATAATACCCCTCTCTGCTTAGAGATACTCAGTTTTTGTTTGCCTAGTTCAGGAGTAGGACCTAGTTTCTCTGCCAGGCCCTAGGTCCTGGCATTTTTGTCTATTTTTTTCTGTCTGTTTTTTGATTTCTTCCTATTTTTTTCCTGTGGAGATCTTCTAGCAACTGCCGGGCTGAGCGACGCGCTGCACAATTGAAGTTCAAGTGGTCCTCTCAGCCTGGCCAGCGAGCGCGCGCAGGCCGTAGCTCCACGCTCGGTCGGCCACGACATAGCCCCACTGGATGGGGGCTGGGCCGCGAGTTAAACGTTTTGCAAGGTCGCATACGGAGGTTCCTGTCTTTGTAGTGTTACCCGCACGCTTCGCTGGATCGGTAAGTAAGGGCCCCTTCCTCTCCTTAAGGGCCCCCTCCTCTCCTTCCCTGGATGCGGTGTGGGGTGCGGGTAATCCCTGGGGTGGTGGATTCCTCTGGGGTTCTCCCCCCCCCCCCCTTCTCACTCCCTGGGTGGCATTGAGCTGGCTTGTTTGTTTGTGCTCATGGAGCCAGGAACCATGTGATTTATGCCTTTTCTCCACTCCAGCTCCTTCTGCGACTTCTACGCAGGATCGAGGCCGAAGGGATTCAGGTCATTCTAGTGGCTCCAGACTGGCCTCTCTGGTCTTGGTACGCTGACCTGGTGTGACTGGTCGCCGATGTCCCCTGGAGGCTTCCTCTCAGGGATGATCTGTTCTCTCAAGGGCCATCCTGTTTTACGGTCGCAGGCTTTGACGGCCTGGCTGTTGAGAGCCATGTGCTGAAGGACAGGAATTGTCTGGCTCGGTGATTCCAACCATGTTGAAGGCAAGGAAACCTACATCTCAAAAGCTTTATCATTGGACGTGGAAGGCGTATATATCCTGGTGTGAGGTTCGAGGAGTCCATCCTCGTTCCTTTTGGGTGGCTCAGACTCTGGCCTTTCTTCAACAGGGTGTTGATCAGAAACTGGCTTTGAGCACCCTGAAAGGCCAAGTGTCTTTTCCTATTCCTATTCATTGATGTGTACATACCTTCAAGGGGTTCATCTTTTTACTCTGCCTGTATGTTCTCCTCTGCCACCGTGGGATTTGAACCTGGCTCTGTCGGTTCTTCAAAAACCTCCCTTTGAAAACATACAGGAGATCCTGTTACTTACGCTGCCACAAAAGGTGATTTTTTTTGGTGGCTATCACCTCTGCTCGCAGGGTGCCAGAGCTGGT
The DNA here is from genome assembly GCF_965119305.1 of Pelophylax lessonae. Classification (NCBI taxonomy): domain Eukaryota; kingdom Metazoa; phylum Chordata; class Amphibia; order Anura; family Ranidae; genus Pelophylax; species Pelophylax lessonae. Next base: position 94,015,048 of record NC_138773.1, on the reverse strand, counting down.
GGCTTTGTCTTGTCGTTCTCCCTATCTGGTGGTTCCTGCAACCGTGGCCTTTGTTCCTCCTGAAGTTTGTCTCTGGTTTCTATTTGAATGAGGACATTGTGCTGCCGTCCTGGTGTCCCATCCCAGGGAATTTGCCTTGCATACTCTGTATGTTGTTTGAGCTATTCCTGTCTATTTGGCAGCCACTGAGTCCTTTTGGAGGTCAGACTCGCTTTTTGTGATTACGAACGGGCCATGGAACAGGCTTCCTCTGGTACCATTTCCAAATGAAATGACCAAGGCTTATTCGCTTAAGAGCTATGTTCCCCCCTTCACTGTGAGGGCACATTGTACTTGGGCACTTAGTGCTTCTTGGGCCTTCTGTCATCAGGCATCAATGGCGCAGGTGTGCACGGCCGCAACTTGGTCCTCGGTGCTTACTTTTTCAAAGTTTTACAAAGTGGTTGTTTTGGCATCTGTGGATGCCTCCTTTGGCCGCAAGGTTTTGCAGGCTGTGATTTAGAGGGTTTGTTTTTCTCTCTTGAGGGTGTATTTCAGGATGGGCTCCTGTTCTAGTTGAGCTACCATTACCGGGATTGTCTTGTGTTTAGCCTTGGGTTTTTTATTCACACCCCTCATGTTTGGCACTGCTTTGGGACGTTCTAATGGTGCAGAATATGGAGCTGTGTCTGTCAATGAACAGAAGAGAAAATAGGATTTTTGTACTGACTGTAAAATCCTTTTCTCTGAGTTTATTGACAGACACAACATTTTAGTACACAATTTTGACCAAATCATGCTAGGTTTTTTTTTTCTTTTTTTATTATAGACTGTGAAACCTGGAAAATATTTTACTTTTTTTTTCTGTTAATTTTTGTTTTTATTACTGTAATTGTATCTGGAAATTACTTTATTAAGTGAATAAACACTCCCACACCCTCAGGCTAAAGTGGCACCTGCAGGTTAAAGGATTTCATTTTTAAGAAGAGCTTTTAGCCTGCATGTGACCAATATGTCATAGCTTACAGTGGGGATCGAAAGTTTGGGCACCCCAGGTAAAAATTTGTATTAATGTGCATAAAGTAGCCAAGGAAAGATGGAAAAATCTCCAAAAGGCATCAAATTCAGATTAGATATTCTTATGACGTGTCAACAAAAGTTAGATTTTATTTCCATCATTTACACTTTCAAAATAACAGAAAACGAAAAAATGGCGTCTGCAAAAGTTTTGGCACCCTGTAGAGTTAATATCTTGTACTGCCCCTTTTGGCAAGTTTTACAGCTTGTAAACGCTTTTTGTAGCCAGCCAAGAGTCTTTCAATTCTTGTTTGAGGTATCTTTGCCCATTCTTCCTTACTAAAGTCTTCCAGTTCTTTGAGATTTCTGGGCTGTCTGTCACGCACTGCTCTTTTAAGGTCTATCCATTGATTTTCAATTAAGTTGAGGTCAGGAGATTGTGAAGGCCATGGCAAAACCTTTAGTTTACGCCTCTTGATGTAATCCCCCGTGGATTTCGAGGTGTGTTTAGGATCATTATCCATTTTTAGAAGCCATCCTCTCTTTTAAATTCAGCTTTTTCACAGATGGCATCAAGTTACCATCCAAAATTTGCTGAAATTTTATTGAATCCATTTTATCTTCTACTCGTGAGATGTTCCCTGTGCCACTGGCTGCAATACAACCCCAAAGCATGATTGATCCATCCCCATGCTTAACAGTTGGACAGAAGTTCTTTTCATTAAATTCTGTGCCCCTTCTTCTCCAAATGTACCTTTGCTCATTCCGGCCAAAAAGTTCAATTTTAACCTCATCGGTCCACAGAACTTGTTTCCAAAATGCATCAGGCTTGTCTATATGTTAGTTTGCAAAGTTCAAACGCTGATTTTTGTGGTGAGGACGTAGAAGAGGTTTTCTTCTGATGACTCTTCCATGAAGACCATATTTGTACAAGTATCTCTTTATAGTGGAATAGTGTACCACAACTCCTGTGTCTGCCAGATCTTTCTGGAGGGATCGTGCAGTCAAACCTGGGTTTTGAATTGTTTTTCTCACAAACCTGTGAGCTGTTCTGTCTGATATTTTCAGATCTTCCTTTAACTTCTACTGTTCCTGATAACTGCCATTTCTTAATTACATTCCGAACAGAGGATATTGACATCTGAAAACGCTTTGCTATCTTCTTATAGCCTTCTCCAGCTTTGTGAACGTCAACTATTTTCAGTTTCAGTTTTCTAGACAAGTGCTTAGAAGATCCCAGGGTGCTGATTGTTGGGGCAAGGTCAGATGAGTCTGGGCATTTAAAACCTTTGAGATTGACATCACCTGGTCTTCCCAGACGGTGATTGAGAACAATCCATGACACTGGCAGGTCTTAGCCTTGCAAAGGGGGCAGTGCATGCTATAAATTCTGCAGGGTGCCCAAACTTTTGCAGAAACCATTTTTTTGTTTTCTGTAATTTTGAAAGTGTCAGTGATGGAAATAAAATTTAACTTTTGTTGACATAGTATAAGAATGTCTAATCTGTAACTTGATGCTTTTTGGAGATTTTTCCATCTTTCCTTAGCTTCTTTATGCACATTAGTACAAATTTTTACCTGGGGTGCCCAAACTTTCGATCACCACTGTAGGATGTCCGTTTTAATCTGCCTAGTCAGGAGTAAGGGCCTAGTTCCTTGCTGGGATCTTTGCTCCTGGCATAAAAGTTTTTTTTTTTTTTATGTAGAGGTTGATTTCTCATCGTACGAGAAAGTCGTATGTTGCATGGTATGAGTCTCCTTGGGCCCCGCCTCGCTCTTACTCGGTGGCCCGGATCTTGGCTTTCCTTTAAAGGGGAGTTGATCAAAAGCTGGCTTTGAGTATTATCCAGGGTCCAGTTTTTGGCTTTGGCAATTTTCTTCCAAAGGCCGTTGGCCGCCCGTTCCCTGGTTCGTAACTTCTTCCAGGGGGTGCGACACTTGGTACTTCCGGTGCGACCTCCGTCATCAACTGGGGACCTTACTTTAGTGCAGTCGGTTCTTCGATAACCTCCTTTTGCGAATATTCGGGGGTTTCCCCTGCTTACCTTATCACGGAAGGTGGCCTTCTTGGTGGCTTTCACTTCTGTGGGCAGGGTGTTGGCACTGGCGAAATTGTCCTGTTGTTCCTCCTTATATGTTGGTTCATGGAGACAAGTGGTACTTCGTTCGGATCCGTTCCTCCTTCCGAAGGTGGTTTTCTAGTGTTCACTTGAACGAGGATATTGTGTTACCATCTTTGTGTCCTAAGCCCAAACATCCTAAGGAATATGCACTGCATACTCTGGATATAGTTTGGCCAATCAAGGTGTACGTGGCAAATACTGAGTCTTTTTGTAGGTTAGATTCGCTCTCTGTCCTCACGGATGGCCCGAGAAAAGGGCTGCCTGCGTCTGCTGCGACTACTTCCAGATGGATCACACGGTGGTGCAGGCTTATTCAATTAAGAGTCAGGTTCTACCTTTCCCAGTTTTGACGCATTCTACTAGGTTGCTTAGTGCTTCCTGGGCCTTTTGCCATCAGACATCTGTGCTGCAGGTTTACAGGTGGCGACCTAGTTGTCTCTTCACACCTTTACTAAATTTTATAAGATGGATGTGCTGGCATCTGCGGATGCTTCCTTTGGCCACAAAGTTTTGTAGGCTGCTGTTTAGGGGGCCCCTTTGGCCTTCCTTGAGGGTGTTCCTGTTTGGTTTTCAGGTGGACCTCATCTTGTTGTTGTTCGGATGAGTCCTGAGTTGCCTGGTTGGCTATGTTTGGCCTTGCGGACTTCTTTTTCTGCTGTTCCCACCCCTCATTTGGGTACTGCTTTGGGACGTCCCTACTGATATGCATCAGAGGACTGCGTCCGTCTATGAATGATAGAGAAAATTGGATTTTTGACTTACCGTAAAATCCTTCTCTCCTAAGTTCATTGACGGACGCAGTACCCACCCCTCTATTTGGAGTTGGGTTGGTGTTACTTCTCTGACACTGCTGTGATACAAAACTGACATCCTATGCAGGAAGAGAGAGGGTGTACCCTCCGGGATTGCCCATAGGCGTAGCCAGACCTTTTTTTCTGCCTAGTGTCCTACTCCTGTAGGGGGCAGTATAACCCTACTGATATGCATCAGAGAAATGCATCCGTCAATAAACTTAAGAGAAAAGGATTTTACGGTAAGTCAAAAATCCATTTTTTTTCGCAGTTTATGATTTATCATTTTGCTGTGTCCTTCCAGCCCCAGCTATGTCAAATTTTATTGATTGCTGTAAGTAAGCTGTGCACACAAAAAGCTCCTATGTATATAGCAAAAGGGTAAAATATACTTTAATCCCCAAGCATTTTCAATCTAGCTGTTAATGATCCAATTCATGGGTCTTTGTGCTGTGAGAATGATGAATAATCAAGTTTTCCTAGTGTTCTGGCCCCACTGTTTACTGGGTCTTTCCTTAGTTACCCATCAACATGGTTTCCAACCATATCATGACATCCAGTCATGGTAAATGTAAAGCATTTTCCCATTGAAAAGAGGTATCAGACTTTGGTGGACACCAGAACTACCTTCGGTCTTTTATGCCAAATATTATGTCCTCCCTGCCCAAGCTGAAAGTTTGTTTACTATAGAGATCACTCTCGCTTTCAAATGCCATTGCAGCCTTAAGATGGTAGTGTACTTGTTTTCTTGTTTTTTTTTCCAACAACTTGTATTTAAAATTGTAATTGTCAAAATAAAAAGTTTTGTTCACTTGTCAGCCCATTATAAAACACCTGATTAGGGTCATTTTTAAACCTATCTACCAAACGAAAGCTCTGAAAACATGCTAAAAATGATTTAGGTTGTAAAATTAGTCATAGAGTTATCCCCAAGTAAATCAGCGCATTCTTTGACTGCTATATTTGGTCTGAGCTAGGGCTGGGCGATAAAACGATACCGATATGTATCGCGATAGTGACATTTTCGATAGCAATAAAAGACTTTGAACGATAAGTCCGCTCCGACGGGTTTAAGCTTTAAAAATGGCGCCGCCACGTCATTGCGCACGCGCCGCCACCGCTCGTGTAATTTCGGCTATTCCCGGCCTCTCCCGAGCGGCGGCGGCGCGTGCGCGGTGACATGAAGGCGCCTCTGGAACAGGTAAGTGAAACAGCTTCACTACCTGCCATTATGCAGGGCTGCGGGCACACTACAAGGGATGCAGTGCTGCGGGCATGGTCTACCTGTACCATGCCCACAGCACTGCATCTCCTGTAGTATGCCCACAACCCCGGATTCTCTTGTACCATGCCAGTACCCTGCATTCTCCTGTCCCATGCCAGTACCCTGCATTCTCCTGTCCCATGCCAGTACTCTGCATTCTCCTGTACCATGCCCGCCGCCCTGCATTCTCACTCTAGGGTCCTTATTTTAAATGGGTAATAAAAAATATCAATAATTATCGATATCGACCGATATGAAACACTGATATCGTGATACAGTTTTCAGCCATATCGCCCAGCCCTAGTCTGAGCATCCATACACTAATGACCCCTGGTTATGATAGGTTAAAGCTCATTATTTAGTGGCAATGGTTTGTTTGCACCGCTCCTTGTCTGTAGATATCTCTGGATCTCAGTTAACAGTTGGCTGTTCTGTTTGAATGCAGGCAGTGCGTTGTCTTGGAACTATAGACCACAATTGTTTTCCTTTTCTAGGGTGATGGATGATGATGATGATGATGAGGAGGAGACAGATGAGGAGGAGACAGATGAGGAGGATAACAGCACTGAAGAGGCAAATGATGGCAATGCAGAGTCCCATTCGGATGAGGAAGCTGAAGGTGATAAAGTAGAAGAAGCAGCAGCTAGTAAGCCTGTTGTTTGGAAAGGAGTGAAAAAGAGACTGAGAGACTAAGCGATGAGAGTGCTGTGACAATATGAGTGTGTAGGTTACAGTAACGATGAGACTTTTTCCCAAAAATCTTGTATTTATGTATAGTTTTTGCTACCTCCTGTATAAAAATTAAATATATTGGAAAGTTTAAATATGATTCCTTGCAATGATTATTTTTTTTACCAAGTGTGCAAAGATGTTCGTTGACTGTGAAAGCTGAAACAACATTTTAGTATTAGTAAAAAATAAGTCTACAAAGTAAGTCTGCCTTTCTGGATTGCTTTACTGTGGTGTTCCCTAAAGTTTGTGACATGTACCATTCTAAGCGTATGGTTTCAGCACTTGGCAAGTAAAATTATGGAAAATATATTTGATCTAGTGTCTTCAGACAGGTGCTAGAGACAGCACAACGATGTATACTGCAGACTGAAAGAGTCAGTTTCCATGTGCTGAAGACACTTTGGAGGGGGGGTGCCCTCATTGGACATTGCAGAGCATGGCAAAACACAACATATAAGGGCTGATGTCAACAGGCTTTGGGCTGGTTTTGATGGGAAAACACAGCTATCAGGTTCATTACACTTTCATTAGTCATCAGACATTTCTGAGATTATTAAGAATTAACTGATAGGGGAGTCTGATCTACTTCTAAGCTGTATTGACCCACATCAAGCTGTGTTTATATTCACATTGACTTGTATGGGAGAGAAGCAGTTGTGATGCAAAAAAAAAAAAAAAGCCATAATGGTGTGTGGCAGGTGTAGGCAGCATGGAACTTTACAGCATGAACGCAGGTGGAATTGCTTTTAATGAACACAGGACATGTTGTGCCCATAGTACACTACTAAACAAAGGTAATGCTTCTATACTTTCTTTTCTTACAGGAAGACGGCAAATTTTAACATAGCAGGTATTTCCTTAAAAGTTTTATTATGACCTCTGGTGCTAAACATTCCCTTATCTAGGGAGAAAAAAGTATGAATGAAACTCTAATATTTTCCTGTTACCTACAGTATATTATCAGGGAAGCACCCATACTGTAAACAAAATTAATATTTACAACCTAATGACTTCTGTAAGTTTTTTGTTTAAAGAACTTCCTTTTGAATGATTATCAACTGGAACTGCACTGGAAAGAGCTGTAAAAGCTGTTTTCTTAATTGTATATCACAGGACGCAGGGTTTTTTTTTTACGCATGGCTACTTGGGTGCTTTTAACTACAGGTGAAAGCATATTGGCCAAAAAAAAAAAAAAAGGCAGGCTTTTCTGTCCAGTCATAGCACGCCTCCCAGCATAGCACAGCCTCAGTGTTGTGCTAGTGTCCTTAAAGTAGAACTTCACCCTAAAAGCTTTATGTCCTCCTAACTCCACTTAGGAAGTTCGGCCCCACCCCTCCCTGCCTGCAAGCTCTTGGGAAACGTTACAGGTCCCAGGAGGCTGCGGGACCATTTACTGCCGGCCTCTGACGCTAAACATGCCGGTGACCCGAAGACCATTGAAGAACTGGCCCGGGTGCGGACTGTAACCTTGGACAGGTAAATGCAACGCTGTATCTTGGCCTAGGCCGACAAGGCCCAGGCCTAGGGCGGCACTTTTCATGGGGGTGTCACCAAAATATGCCCCTGTGTCTTTTAAGGGTGGACTGGGTCATGAGTAAAATCTGTCTGGCGTCCCCAAAAAGCCCCATATCATATATGGGAGGTCAGTGTATATATAATATTTGGGGGTCATTGTATATATAATACAATGGGGGTCAATGTATATATAATACATGGGGGTCAGTGTGCATATATAATACATGGGGGTCAGTGTATATATAATATATGGGGGTCAGTGTATATTTACTACATGGGGTGATGGGAGGGGGGGGATCAGTGCATATATAACGCATAGGGGTCAGTGTATATATAATACATGGGGTGATGGGGAGGCAGTGAATAATAAATGGGGGGGGGGGTCAGGGGGCCGTCCACCAGTTTGCCTGCCTGCAAGGAGAACTGGGGGCTTCAATAATGACAACAGATGAAGGGGTGTTTCTTAAACAGGAAGGGGTGGGACAAATATAGATGGGGGGGGGGGGATTTTAATCTTGCCTAGGGCAGCACAAAACCAAAATACACCACTGGGTAAGTGTCCTTTTGATAAAAGTCAGCAGCTACAAATATTGTACCTGCTGACTTTTAATAAAAGGACACTTACCTTTTTTATTTTCTTTAAGTAATAGATGTGTCTTTGAAGGTCTCTCTCCCGGACGCCGCTAAGAAGGTCAGGAATGACCTTTAAAGTTGCTGGTAAGGTGTTCTGCAGGTCCATGAAGTAACTTGAGGGCATGCTTGCTGTGATGGGTGAAGATTGGGTTCCCTAATAGCCCTACAGTCTAAACTAGTCATTGCCCCTGTAAAAAAGTTCCTCTTATGGCTGTGCTCCTTGCACGAATCCCAAACTGTGAGGGCCAGACTGTGTTTGTTTCTGTACCTTTTAAGAGTAGCTTGGTCGCCGTGCAGCGGTGGAGGAAGGGGGCAGGTCTATCCACAGAGGAATCGGCAATCACATAATGGATACGACATGTAGAATACTTGGCTTAGCCCAAGATGTTCTTCCTACAGAAGAATTATCTTTGCCTCTGTGGAGTCCCTGGAGAATCCCTCTAGCTGCTTCTGCCTAAGGATGCTGAGGAAGATGGTCTCTGCCTTTATTGCAGAACTGTATGCCCTATTGTACTCCAGAGAGTTGCAACTGAATATTCTGTTGGCCTGGGGCACGTGTCCACAGTCCCTGGATCTGCCTATGTGTCTGCATCCATAGACTTGTTCTGCTCTGGAGTGGTGGATATCTTCCCAGATGCGGAAAAAATCATATCTTCTGATAACGTGGAAGTTACTGATGATATTTTCCAGCCTGACAGACTGGGAAGGTGTTCTGAAGAACCAGTCAGTTCAGGGAACATTGTCGGTGGAGGAGCAGACCTTGCTGATTAACTATTTGGAACTGCATTCAATTTGTCTGGCTCTCTGGGCTTGGTTGCCTTTGGGGTCTCCTGGTTCAACTGCAGTCGGACAAATCAGTGGCATATATAAATCACCAGGATAGGACAAGAAGCTGTGCTGCTCAGGAAGAGGTGGACATGGTCATGTCATGGGCAAAGCTACATGTTCTGGCTCTCTCTGCAATGCACATACCAGCCGTGGAAAATTGGTAGGCAAACACTCTGTTGTTAGCAACTGAACTAGGGCAAGTAATTCCTTCATCTTTAAGTGTTTTGAAGCCCCTTTGTCAGAGATGGAGTCTCCAAATGTGGATCTTCTTGTGACCAGGTTCAACACTGAGCTGGGCAGATCCAGGGATCCTCAGGCATTTGAGGTAGATGCCCTGTTTTTTTTCTGAACTGTGTGTTCCCCTGCCTTCAAATCCTGCCTCACCTGTTTGCAGGATAAAGACAGAAGGTGTGCAAGTGACTGTTAAAGCTCTGGCGTGGCCTCCAAAAAACATGGTATGTGGATGTCATCCACCTATTGGTCTCTTCCAGATCAGCCAGATCTGCTGTCACAGGGTCCAGTATTTCATCCTGCTTAATGGTCATTTTGACAACATGGTTTTTTAAATTCCCAAGTCCTTAGAGACAGTGGTGTTTCTGCAGGGACAAGTATCATACCTCCGCATGTGAAGATAAACACCAAAGAAAAAAATATACTCCTGTGGTGAAAGTACGTTAAAAACCTGAGCCTTTTATTTAACAAAAAATATGCAATAGTAATATGGTACAATGCCCATTCCCTAAAGATGTAATTTCCGATGAAACATGTAGTCACGCATCAATGCCAGTCATGGGTGTCCGCAAGGAGGGGGGGGGGGTATGCCCCCCTCCCGGAATATCAACTTCCTCTTTTAAATGGGTTTTTAAGCCACTTTATACCATCCTTTCTGGTCTGTTATTAATCATGTGTGCCTCTGTGTATGTGTTTTAAAAAAAATAAGGCGTTCTTTACCAGTTTTCACAGCGCCGCTTACATGACCCGTCGGCTCTCTCCTCTCTTTATGACAGCTGCCTACAGTGGGTGGGGCCAAGGATTCCTCGCTGTCATCAGTCGGGAGGAGGAGGGGAGGGGGAGAGGAGAGGCAGCCGGCCACGTGAGCGGCGATTAACGCTCTGAAAACTTTTAAAGAATGGCTTCTTTTTATAAAACACAGACACAGGGGCACACAGGAATTTTAAACAGACTGTAGACAGGATATGAAACTTTAAGTTAAACTACAGCACCAGAAAGGGCACTGACACAGGAGCAGACAGGGAGGGAGGGGAGAGAGAGGACAGAGGAGGACAGGTGAGCTGCGGATGATGGAGGCACGTAAACTGACCATGGTGTAAGGGCTCAGCAGCCATGGTATACTATGGTCAGTTTATAGAGGGGAGGACATAGCCAGGCAGGATCAGCAAGGTATTTTAGGTGATACAGGGGGGGGGGGGGGGGCAAATTACACAGCACAACACAACATGCTTTAAGGGAACAGGATCATTTTTTTTTTTTTTAGGTTAACAAATGCTTTAAAAAATAAATGCTGCCGTTTGCCCTTTAAAACAAATACTCAAAATAAGTATAATGACTAAGCCCCTCCCTTTCATGACATTGTTGAAAAGGGGAGGAGCATGGGTGATCTTGAAATGATGCTACTCCCTGAAAAAAGTTCTGCGGATGCCCATGTTGCCAGTCGTAGCCAGCGTTTATTTAGCTAAACAATCAGCCTGCTACTGCCTCGGTGTGAGGCAACGATTTTACACTGTTTATCATAAAGTGTAAATGAACCATATTACTATTGCATATTATTTGTTACATAAAAGGCTCAAGTTTTAACATGCTTTCACCATGGGAGTATATGTTTTTTCTTTGCCCTTTTTCTTCACAAGCGGAGATGTGATGCTTGTCCCTGCACTGGGAGCCATTGGAGGAATATATAACCAAAGCCTGTTTGACCATTTTATAACTTTATGGTCCATCTCATCTGGTAAGAGGCGTTTGCTACAACTGTTAAAAGGAAGCGAGAAGGTTGTAAAAGGCGCTACCTGTTTACCAAACTATAAACTGTTTTTACCGTAAAAAAGATCCAACGTGATAAATGGACAGTATGTTTTGGTGATGAGTAAAGTGCTTGTGCCAAAGGAAAGCTAATGGGTGGGCTAAAAAACAAACCCCCCTAAAATAAAGTGCCCTGTGAATAACGGTATAATTAGATACTCTATAAATAAAACAAAAAGTGCACACAGTGTCATAAAATATATTGCCTTGTCGCAGTGTTAATAGTGGTTAGTTCCAGTGAAAACGTATTGTTTAATGGATTATATATAGAGAAGTGACAAAGTGCTTATATGTTGACTTCTCCAAATAAATAAATCCACCCTGTATGGTGAAAAAATAATCGTGTCAGTGACAAAATAACTAAAAGTGAAGAATTTGGTGAGTTTGGTGCCTATACCCGTGATGCCCGTACGCGGAAGTATCCAGGCGTCTCAAACTGAATGTGATCGGTCTGAATACACGCTTGCTTTTCATTTGATTATTGTATACTACACCATGGGGTCTTTTATCTGTTTGAGCATCATAGATCATTGAACATCTTGTGGAGGCAGTCTCAGCCCGGCTCTTAACAGGCATAAAAGTACCCCCGGACCATTCATCTCTTTTTTTGGAGGAGAACAGCAACATCCATTTACTCTGCCTATAAGAGATACAAAGGGTGAGTGCGATACAATGTGGGCATCACGGGTATAGGCACCAAACTCACCAAGAGTGTCAGTTCATTCTTGGAGTATTTCAGTCTTAGCTGTTCAAGTTTATAAGGCTTTTACCTGGTCCTCTATTCACACTTCTACATAGCAGATATTTTACCCTCTGCGAATGCCTGTTTTGGGCAGAAAGTCCTGGAGGTTGATGTGTAGTGGGGTTTTTAGGTTTTGGGCTTATGTTGCCCGCCCTTGTTCAGTACTTTGGGATTCCCCAGGTAGTCATTATTATAAAGCCTTGTGTCCTGTGATGTAGGATTAAGAAATAAGGGTTTTTGGTTTACCTGTAGAATCCTATTCATGGAGTACATCACTTGACACAGGGTTTCCTCTCTTTCTGTATGGCTACTCATTGCTTGCCACAAAACTGAGGCTGTGCTGTGCTGAGAGGAGTTATGCCTAGATGCAGAGCCTGCCTTTTTTGGCCAGTGCCCAATAATCTGTAGCAGACAGCATAGTCCAAGTAGTCATGAATAAGAAGAAACCCTTTGTCCTTGAATGTACTCCAAGAAAAGGATTTTACAAGTAAATGCAATTTTTTATTTTGTATTAACCTATGGTTTGGTTTCCTGGCTTTTGGAAAGTTATATCAAATAAGAGTCCAACCACTCCAACAGATAGGGTGTCTGTGCTGCATTGGTCAGTCTGTATGAGAAAAAGTTAAAGTAAATTGTAAATTTTGCATTCTCAGTATCCCTGTTACAGAAAACACATCTGCCAGCACCTGATGCAATTTAAAATTCTGGCGCTATAAATAATCTGTTGCAGTTGATTATTCTTTTTATCTTCAGTAAGTCTGTTTTACACAAAATATAATCATATATTACTGCTGAGTTCACATCTAAAGAGATGGTGGGACTGCTGTATTTAAGAAAACACCATAGCCGTCTTACAGTTGGTATAGCCAGCAACACTAAGCATGGTGTTCTGCGGGCATGGAAGGTTTCCCCAGGGGAGAATCCAGCAATTTTCTTTCCTTATAATTTATGGCCTGCCTAAAGCTGGCCATACATGGGTCAAATTCCAAAAAACATTTCTTACGAAAATTGTAACTAAGAATTTTCTCTCATTAGTGAGCTCCAGCAATGGCTGATTTTCGTGTGGTCATTGAATTTGAGTGATTGGGCATGTTGGAAATTTTTGGAAAAGGGAACCAATTTCAAATCAACGATGGGAGAATTTTGCGAAAAATATAATTGAAAAAGAAATGCCCATGAACCCAAGGAAAGAAAATTCCCGGAAAGAAAACAGGATTCCCAGCCACAAACTTTTTCTGTAGCAAAATGAGGTGCAATTGAAGGCTTGGTTGTTAGAATTTTAAAGTCAATGGTGGGACCATCGAATTACAAAATGCATGAAATTTCTGATTTTCGTAAAACTTTCCGCATTCGAAATTAGATTTGTCCATGTGCTCCTAAAATGGCGTGGAAACACTTGAATTGCAGTTTTATTTAAAAAATCTGTAGTGGCTGATATGATTACTGTGTTCTGGTGTGCTCTTGTTTTGTATACCAAAAATACTTAGTGGAGTTCCTTTTACAAAGTGTGACTCTGCTGAACAAAACTCACTTCAGAGGGTTAGATGAGTGAATCGTGTGGATAGCATTCATTTTTTAGTTAATCAACCAGGATAAAGTTTTTGCTGAGCACATTTACTTTTTTTTTTTTTTTTTTTACAGCGCTAGTTTTCTGTGCTTGTAATGTAACTTCTGTGGGACTGACATGTATGCAGGCTGTAGAAATGCGGAATGAAGCAACAGATTTACCTTATTTCCTGCAACCCACTGCTTATAAATGCTCTCCATCTGCTATGCTCACCTGCTAGAGCAATATTAATCACTTATGTGTATGGGAGCATTAGACTCTCCCTTTTTCCAACAATGAAATGCTGGGTGCTTGGGCATCAATCTCTAGGCAGCAGGAAAGGAGGTAACGCCACTTCAGGTGAAAACTATATGCTCCTTACTAATCGAGTGCAGGTCCAGTCCGTGGTCTGACCAATGTATCCAAAGAAGAGAAGAGTGACGGCACTTCAAGATGCAAGGAGATCTTTATTTCCATAAAATCATCCAACATAGAACAATGAAATTACAATAACTTCATGACACATGCGGAAGGCAGCACAGTTGACACATTTCACAAACTTAATCGCTTAGTCATAACCAGGTTATGGCTAAGCAATTACATTTGTGAAACACCTCAACCATGCTCCCTTTCATGTGTGTCATGAAGTTATAATTTCATTATTCTATGTTGGATTATTTTATGGAAAAAAAGATCTCCTTGCAACTTGTAGTGGGGTCACTCTTCTCTTCTTTGGATCGATCTCTAGGGATGAGTGAACCCTATTGCTTTCCCCTTCACTTTAATGTAAAGCCCAATTTCTCTATAAATGGTGGTCAACTGTGAGTTGCAGTCTCAGGCTTCATTATCTGCCAACAGATCCATAAACATGCACGTTCCTCTATCCTCCTCTGTAGTATGAACATGTACCCAAGGTCTGTTTTGCATTGCACATAGATATGACATAGTGGTCTGACCTTGTCAATAAGGATCGTTAGTAGGAATAGAAAACGGAGGTGGGAGAAGGTTTAACTGAACTTGACATTTGCAGGAAAAGTTGTGATCTGCATATGATCTGCATATAACTGATATGTATGCCTTGTGGATTTTCAGTGAAGGTAACCTCTGCTGCAAGTTTCATTGTATGCTTACCGGAAGTTTGAATTGACCAGGTTTGTGACAAGTTTACTTTGTGTAATAGGGCAGAGAAGAATGGTATCTTCACACCAAACTGACTGTTCATCACTGAAACTTTTTTTTCAATGGAATTATACCCTAACACCCTGGTCCCTTGGGGCAACTGGTCAGTACATAAGATGGCATGCTACAGGGGCTGCCAAACAGCCATTACAATCAAGATGGATACATGGTTGCAGGAAAGACAGAGGTTATGGTAATTTCACATTTTATTTATTCAATGTAAAATACAAATATAAAACATTTGAATCCAACATGTAAAACGCTCTCATACAGATCTCTGGAAACATTATTTTAAACATTTTCTACACTAACCATACAGCAAGACCCAGATACCTAGAAACGGTCAGGGTGTGACAGTCCATTCAAGGGGAGGACAACATTGTCTTGTATGTAGCACGAATTCTCAACGTACTAGATCTTTGAGACCGCCATGTATAAATTATGGACAGAAAAAAATGACATCACAAGTGTGATTATAGAGTTACAGTTTTCAAAGAGAGCTCATTGTGCCACAGAGCAAAAAACTGGACACTACAGTAACAGCTTAGGTTTCATAAAAGCTCAAGTGTAAGAAATAAAAACTTGCATTAAAACTATTAAAACACGAAATAAACTATACAAGCCACTTTTCCTTTAGCGGTCAGCAAACAAAAATACAAACAGGATCTCTATTCCAGGGATATTCTGGAGTAAGCATAGATATGGATCATTTAAGAAAACCTATTAGACATTTAAACTAGAAGTTATGTCTTTACCCAGTGGAAGCAGCCAGTTAGGTTAATGTGGTTCCATCATTAAAGTAAACACCAATACTTAAAGCGTAAATAAACCCAATGATTTAATAGTTAAAAAAACAGTTCCTTTACCAGCATGCCCGGAATGCTATCTGTCACATTGGTTGTGCTTTCAACCAAACTCAAACCATCCAATGGCTGGTGTCATAACTGATCACGTGCAGCATCATGGAGGTTGAAGATCAAACAGAGGCCAAGGTGGCAGCTTCCTTGGCTGAAAACAATAAGAGGGTTTGTACTTAAATGTGCATTTCTCCTCGATCTTTAACATGAACCTTTGAAATGTTCATTAATTGCTTAACAGACCCCTCACTGATCCTTAAAATGTATTTCTGGGGACTTGTTAATCCAGTGCAAAAAAGCTGTGATATACCTGCTACCTGCCACAGTTCAGAATATGAAACACTCTGCCTGTCAGCACATCCGAAACAATGATGTGCATGGTGGAATATAGGGTTGCATATGTCTTAGATTGGGGGAGGGGGGAGGAATCCATAAAACGTCTCTTCTATATTTAGCTATACAATATAATGCCCATGGCTCTGTGTGTATGAAACTACTACGTTTTCCGGGGCTTCCGTTTGCATAGCTCAGTAACAAAGGGACCTGACTGAAGTGTCTTGCAACACCATATTTATATCCATTCCTCTAAAACATGCATCAAACATAAGGCACAGAGCCCCAAATGTGTCCCTCATGTCTCTCCTGCTGCTCCACCCCCAGTTTCTTCCCGACAGCAGAACACAGTATGGGGGTGCAGTGTGATCTAAGGGAGGGTGGAGGATTCTTGACTTTTGATGGTGGGGGGCTCTTGACATTTGATGTAAAGAGGGGATGGGGTGCTCTGGGCATCTGCTTATAAGTATTATAAGAATACTACGATTCTATGCCAGTTGAAAAGGAGGGTCGCACACACTGCTTGTAATTTCCACAAGAAACTTTATTGGAGACTTCAGACAGAACACCATAGCAGAACCATGTTCTCTGAGTAGTCTCCAGTAAAGTTTCTTGTGGCTGATACCAGCGGTGTGTGCAACCTCTCTTTTTCTAACTTGCAGTAGAAACATTTATATAGTCTTACAGATACAACTGGCCCTTTGAGGGCAACCATAATGCGGATGCGGCCCGCAATGAAATCGAGTTTGACATTCCTGCTCTAAAACAACACTATAGCAGCTTGCAGCCCCTATAACCTAAAATATCCTGGAACATTTCATAAAGTGCAGTGGTGGTGCTCGGAAACCTTCCTCTTCCCTGTTAAGCCTCAACCACCTTTCCATAAGTGCAGAAAGCTTCACCTTCATTACATTTGTTTTCTTTGTGTTCCTGCAGCAACCTACATTCACAAAACGCAGGTCTCGGCACATGGTGTGAACAAGCCTGAAATATTCTATGCAAGTCAATTCTTCATGTTTTTTTTCCATCAGTGTTTTATGCACATACAGTGTGAATGAAGCCTCATGAACTTTAACCCATCTTGCAGGGTTTTTTTTCTGAGATCTGAGTTTTATGATTCCTGATTTTACCTTCACTTAGATTTGCAGGTGCAGAATGCAGATTCAGTGTCTGATCCTTGTTCAAAATTTCTCCCAGCACTGTGCCCTTTAAATAACGAGTGCCAAGTAATTATTTAAGTGACTCTGGCTGGACTGCAGACTTGAACATGGCCAAATGCCACAGTTCATGTTTATTATGCTATGATGCACTGCGAGAAAGCAAATGGATTACCAGAAGCTCATTGGGTATTGAAGATGTGTGAAAAGCCTTACATCTTAAAGCCTGCATAAATGAAGGTAAATACAATGAATCTCTATGGGAACAATGTACATGGGTCATGGATGACCATACCCCAGGCATTGTATCCAGGTAGGGATTGCAACTGTTATTTACAATACCTTTTTGTTAATGCAGGTAAGAATTCTAGGCACTTAGTGGATTTCTATTTTTCTGGATGTCTATTAATACAAGAGAAAACTTTCAGCGCACCCACCTTAATGTCACACAGCATTCTATCATGCACTTCACAGATGTTGTATAGAAGCCAAGCTCCCTTATTCCACTCAGTTCCTTTAACACAGAAAGTTGTAGGCTAGTGCAGAGGTATCTAAACTTTCCAAACAAAGGGCCAGTTTATTGTCCTTCAGACTTTAGAAAGGGCTGAACTGTGGTCAGTGGGAGTGGACATTTTCCTGGCATTAGTGGGAGTAAACATCACCCCATTTGGGATTAGTGCCCCATCATTGGTATTATTTGGGGGGGGGGGGGGGGGCATAGTGCCCCATTGTTGTCAGTTTGGCAGAATAGTATCTCGTATCAGTGGGAGGAATAGTGTTCCTGGGGCCTGGATAAAGGCAATCAAGGGGCTTCAATTTGGAGACCCCTGACCTAGGGCAAAGAGGTAGACTGGATTTCCCAATAACAAACTATATGTTCACATAGAAGCAGGCACTGTGGCTGTGCCCCGAACCTCCCTACTGACCGACTTATCTGTCTGCAATAGATTCTACCTGATGCCAACCACCCCTCTCTCCTTTTCCTGTGCTAGCATAAGGCTAGCAATGATGACAGCAGAACCAAAAGTTATGACATTTTCTGGAAAAATATCAAAAATTAATCTTCATAATTTTATAGGAAATGTTACATTAGTGCAGTAATATTTTGCTTAGCTGATCATGCAGAAATTCAACTTTAAGAGCACATCTAGTGACATTTTTAAAAAGCATTTATTTGAAGTAGGCACGGTAGTCATTCTGTCATTTTGTGTTTTTTCTAAAAAAATCTATGTGTTATCTCTTTCCAAATATTTTATGTTTCTTATTTATAGGTTTTGCTTTGTGTAAGTTATTGCTAGTGACCAGCAGATGGCAGTAAAGCCATACCTGTGACTAGTTCCTAAGCGGAACGGGGTCATCATGTTCTAGGTACCAATGCATTCCAGAATTTCCATCGAATAGATTTATAAAAAAAAAAGTCCTTTACTCAGCTGGTGTAACAGAAATTAATTTCATAATATATCGATTAATACAATATTCATCCAACACCTAATATGTAAAACCTTAGTTCTCATAAATTGACCAAAAACTTACCAACAGGTAACAAATAAAATCATATCAAACTCAAGCTTAAAGTCTTCCCCTTTCAAAGGGGGCATTAGCACAATACAGCACAACTGTGCTGCCTCCCCTGGCAGCTGAGGGGACCTATATATACACAGATTGTGTTTTCTTCACAGTATAAAGAATAATTCAGTCATCTTCCATATACTTCTCCAGTTCTCTAAGTTTCTTCACAAAATCTTGTGCTTCTTTGTCCATCCTTCCATCCAACATCTTCAATATAGACTTCACTGAACAAGAAAAAAAAACAAAGCTTATTATGGTATATTACAACTTGCTTGAAGAGAACCTCTCTTTTTAGAAGCCACTAAGTGTAAGAAACCAGTTATTCCAATAGTAGCTTACAAATGTCTGTAGGTTCTTCCTATAGGACAGTGCTGGCCTTTGGGTCAGAACTGTCACATAAAATGTCATAATTCTCCAGACTTGGGTACGTTTTTTTATTTTTTTATTTTGCTGCTAGGGATATATTATATTTTATTATATAATTGAAATTATATTTAAAGCCACAACTTTTTTTTTTTTTTTTGGAGAGAGTAGTGAATGGTTAAAACCCCTCTCAATGTTTATGCCATCTGTGTAACAGACTATTAATATAACTTCACTGCCACAGAGATTTACAGCTGCATGGTACATTCATTGACAAAAAAAAGAATTTAATTTGTTGAGATTTCCAAAAACACTATTGTTTAAATGTGATACAGGACTTGAACAGTAATGAACACACTTATTTATTAAAAAAACAAAACAAAAGACAATGTAGATATTAATCCTCAGTCTCCCGCCCAAACTGTGTGATTAACTCCGCGCTCTAGGTAGCACCAGCAGACTGCTGGTAAAAAACTCTAAAACTAAAGCTGCCACTTAAACAAATATAAAATATTTGATAACAATAAAAAAGGAATAATAGTAGCGCTAGAACAATCTAAAAAAGTTCCCGGAAGAGTTCCTACTATCACCCGTGGATGATCACCAAATTAACAGTGCGGTTGATAAACAGTCCTCACAGTCTTTTAGTCAAATGATCCCATAGGTGAAATATGAACAACAGTCCACTTTCAGATCTTCAATCACCATAAAAATTCATGTATTAATGATGACAGTGTTTGGATATGCCAAAACTCCGTGCAATCTGATAGGATCACCACAAGTCCACCACCAAGTGCAGGGGAAGTAAGAAATGGCCACTCACCGGATGCATTTGCTCACTTACTCTCATAAATGAGCATATTGCGCATGTAGGTAACAGATCCCAATGTTACCATAGGATAGGTCACACCGCAGGTAAGGATGGTTTCCACTTCAGTGCAGTAGCCCTTTTTTTTCCACACTCTCTCCCAACCGTATGAAAAATAAAGAGATAACTTCCCTAGTGCAGTATGTCTGATAAATTTTATTCACACCAAATAATCATACATTGCACTCACTTGTATAGTAGTAAAAACACGCTCATCTCAATATGCAAGGCAGTAGCGGAACCTCCAATCTTACTCAAATCTGGCTCCACGCCAGGTCGGGTAGTCCCAGAAGTTCTTTCTCTGCCAAAGTCCACGATAGGATGCGTCGTCTGGCCACGCCCCGACGCGTTTCGTCACTTCCGGACTTCAACTGGGGGCGCGGCCAGACCAACGAACCCATCCTCTTTATGCTCAGCACCATCAACATTGCGGCCAATAGCGCAGCGAACAGGCCAACCGGAAGGACCTCATGACACCTTCCGCCGGAAGGTAAACACTGTATGGAGAGTCCGCCCGGATATCCCTCACACACCACCTCTGCAGACACAAAATACCATGAGAACCCTGCCCATTGAACTTAGACCATCCCATTACGGAATGAGATCTGAACGGTTGACCCGTTATCTGCACTTAGGCGAATCCATCTGGGAGTAATTAAACCCCCAGTCAGTCGCCCGATCGGCAGTGTACCATACATCTGCAATTAATAATGCTGAGGTTTCAGGTGGCCTATTGCACACGATCGATCGGGACCCACTGTTAGTGGCTAAACCACCCATCAGCAACTCGATCGACAATGTGCCATACATCCACAGGGTGAAATGCTAAAAATAACACAACAATGTAAAATACATAACCCTGTGCACACCGGCACACTGTATAAACTAACATGAATCTCATTAAAATAAGTCACATTAAAAATTATAAAAACGCATATTAAAATATACAAGGGAATGCATATTTCAATTATAATATCACAAGTTTTAAAACAAAAGGATAAAATATGCGCTATATCTTGAAAAGGAATGATGTATATAGCAGCTCTTCACTGTATATAACTGAAGCCAGAAAATGCAGGGGTAAATATGTATAGACAAATCAAAAATAAACGTAAAATCAATAATTAAACTAGGTGTCACTGATGAAACAGTTGATGTCTAATTCAATGTTTAAACCCATAGGTGCAAGGGATTGGGTCAGGAAAATCCATTTTGTCTCGCATTTTGACAGTTCCCTGACCCAATTAGCCCCTCGCCAAGAAGGAGTGACTCGTTCTATGCCCCAGAACATTAGTTCACTCGGATCTTTCTGATGATGTTGTCGAAAGTGAGCTGGCACATTGTGTTCCCTTTTCCCATTGATAATATTAGTGATGTGCTCTCCCACACGAATCTTCAAGGTTCGTTTTGTTCTCCCTATATATACCAACTTGCAAGGGCACATCAGCCCATACACAACGTGGGTGGTATCACACGTGATAAGGGATTTGATCTTGAATGTTTTATCAATGGCG
This sequence comes from Pelophylax lessonae, assembly GCF_965119305.1. Classification (NCBI taxonomy): domain Eukaryota; kingdom Metazoa; phylum Chordata; class Amphibia; order Anura; family Ranidae; genus Pelophylax; species Pelophylax lessonae. The sequence goes on along the minus strand of NC_138773.1, from coordinate 93,994,001 downwards.
GGGACAGAGAAGGAATCCCGTCTTCTCAAGTTGGTCGGGGCCAAAGAGCAAGCCCTACACCTCCCACATGTAAACGACCCCTTCAGATCCGGAAAGAAGGTGATTCTGGGTGGATCAATCACCTTTTTAACCACCCGATCCCCAAAATTGGGGGCCCTGCGATATATAAAAGATGGATGGTTGGGTAAGGCTGAACCCAGGGTTTTATCCATCAGCAATATCGGCCAGTGTTGTTTAAAGATGTCCTCTACCTTCTTATAGTCATTAGAGAAATCAGAGAGGAAACTCCACTGTTTGGGGTCACTCTCTGATTCTCTATCTCTAATTCTAGGATTCAGAGGCCTTGGTGCTTCAAGAATGTTGGTAATTTCGTTGTCCAGCTCCAATTCCTCATAGCCTTTAGCCACAAAGCGCTCTTTCAGAATTTTGACTTGGTCACAGTAATCACTGGTAGATGTACAATTCCGTCTTACACGTAGGAATTGGCCTCTGGGAATATTTTTGAGCCAGTTAGGGTGATGTCCACTCTGGATAGCAGAGTTTGATAGTTTGAATAACATCAAACTGGAATACAACTATAGCCAGAGTGAAATCCACTTCTTAGATGTCACCATTAGGAGGGAAGGCAACTCCTTAATAACTAAGGTGTTTTTTAAATCTACGGATAGAAACAGCTACCTTGCTATCCAGAGTGGACATCACCCTAACTGGCTCAAAAATATTCCCAGAGGCCAATTCCTACGTGTAAGACGGAATTGTACATCTACCAGTGATTACTGTGACCAAGTCAAAATTCTGAAAGAGCGCTTTGTGGCTAAAGGCTATGAGGAATTGGAGCTGGACAAAGAAATTACCAACATTCTTGAAGCACCAAGGCCTCTGAATCCTAGAATTAGAGATAGAGAATCAGAGAGTGACCCCAAACAGTGGAGTTTCCTCTCTGATTTCTCTAATGACTATAAGAAGGTAGAGGACATCTTTAAACAACACTGGCCGATATTGCTGATGGATAAAACCCTGGGTTCAGCCTTACCCAACCATCCATCTTTTATATATCGCAGGGCCCCCAATTTTGGGGATCGGGTGGTTAAAAAGGTGATTGATCCACCCAGAATCACCTTCTTTCCGGAACTGAAGGGGTCGTTTACATGTGGGAGGTGTAGGGCTTGCTCTTTGGCCCCGACCAACTTGAGAAGACGGGATTCCTTCTCTGTCCCCGCCATTGATAAAACATTCAAGATCAAATCCCTTATCACGTGTGATACCACCCACGTTGTGTATGGGCTGATGTGCCCTTGCAAGTTGGTATATATAGGGAGAACAAAACGAACCTTGAAGATTCGTGTGGGAGAGCACATCACTAATATTATCAATGGGAAAAGGGAACACAATGTGCCAGCCCACTTTCGACAACATCATCAGAAAGATCCGAGTGAACTAATGTTCTGGGGCATAGAACGAGTCACTCCTTCTTGGCGAGGGGCTAATTGGGTCAGGGAACTGTCAAAATGCGAGACAAAATGGATTTTCCTGACCCAATCCCTTGCACCTATGGGTTTAAACATTGAATTAGACATCAACTGTTTCATCAGTGACACCTAGTTTAATTATTGATTTTACGTTTATTTTTGATTTGTCTATACATATTTACCCCTGCATTTTCTGGCTTCAGTTATATACAGTGAAGAGCTGCTATATACATCATTCCTTTTCAAGATATAGCGCATATTTTATCCTTTTGTTTTAAAACTTGTGATATTATAATTGAAATATGCATTCCCTTGTATATTTTAATATGCGTTTTTATAATTTTTAATGTGACTTATTTTAATGAGATTCATGTTAGTTTATACAGTGTGCCGGTGTGCACAGGGTTATGTATTTTACATTGTTGTGTTATTTTTAGCATTTCACCCTGTGGATGTATGGCACATTGTCGATCGAGTTGCTGATGGGTGGTTTAGCCACTAACAGTGGGTCCCGATCGATCGTGTGCAATAGGCCACCTGAAACCTCAGCATTATTAATTGCAGATGTATGGTACACTGCCGATCGGGCGACTGACTGGGGGTTTAATTACTCCCAGATGGATTCGCCTAAGTGCAGATAACGGGTCAACCGTTCAGATCTCAATCCGTAATGGGATGGTCTAAGTTCAATGGGCAGGGTTCTCATGGTATTTTGTGTCTGCAGAGGTGGTGTGTGAGGGATATCCGGGCGGACTCTCCATACAGTGTTTACCTTCCGGCGGAAGGTGTCATGAGGTCCTTCCGGTTGGCCTGTTCGCTGCGCTATTGGCCGCAATGTTGATGGTGCTGAGCATAAAGAGGATGGGTTCGTTGGTCTGGCCGCGCCCCCAGTTGAAGTCCGGAAGTGACGAAACGCGTCGGGGCGTGGCCAGACGACGCATCCTATCGTGGACTTTGGCAGAGAAAGAACTTCTGGGACTACCCGACCTGGCGTGGAGCCAGATTTGAGTAAGATTGGAGGTTCCGCTACTGCCTTGCATATTGAGATGAGCGTGTTTTTACTACTATACAAGTGAGTGCAATGTATGATTATTTGGTGTGAATAAAATTTATCAGACATACTGCACTAGGGAAGTTATCTCTTTATTTTTCATACGGTTGGGAGAGAGTGTGGAAAAAAAAAAGCTACTGCACTGAAGTGGAAACCATCCTTACCTGCGGTGTGACCTATCCTATGGTAACATTGGGATCTGTTACCTACATGCGCAATATGCTCATTTATGAGAGTAAGTGAGCAAATGCATCCGGTGAGTGGCCATTTCTTACTTCCCCTGCACTTGGTGGTGGACTTGTGGTGATCCTATCAGATTGCACGGAGTTTTGGCATATCCAAACACTGTCATCATTAATACATGAATTTTTATGGTGATTGAAGATCTGAAAGTGGACTGTTACAGGGTGCCGACACAATAGGATTTAAAAGGAAATCTCCTCTTATAAAGTTGTAACTGGAATAAGCTTCTCCATTAGAAGTTTCCCCTCTGCTCCTGTTCTACATACATCTCACAACATTCCCTCACGTTCAGGTCTGTAGGACCAATGGGTTGAATCTCCCCATGGGGGCACAGACAACGATAAAAACCAGAGGTTCTAAACCTTCACCATTCTATCCAATGTGAAAGAAGACGTTTTGGTTTTAGATACACTAGGATAAGATCAAATCAGGTTGGTGTGGACATACATTAGGATAATTGTGCTATTTTTTTTAAGGTTTGCAATCGCAAAAATGGCTGAATGACATTATGTTTATTTGATACTCAAGCAAAAAGTGAAAATCCAGTGTCCAATATTCTGGTTAGGTGTTGGTTTTTAACTAAGCAAAATATAAAAATATGCAGCAAAACCTGTGGCTAAAGGCAGTGCTGTTCTAGCGCTGTACTGTATAGTCATATATATGCCATGACTACTTTTCTGTTAACCTGCCACTCACTGGAAGTGGCAACATTAACTGTACTTTTAGGTATATTTTATTCTTTATGTTTAAATTACTAATTGCACACAGCTTTTCGAGCTATCTTTAAAAAGCACAATTAAAGAAGAAAACAGTGATTATGATGGTTACCATTGGCTTTAGGTCTTGTTAACTTCAATACAGTTGGTTGGACATTTTTTACACCACCGGTGATGTGTGGTCGGTTCAGCCCATAGATGACATTCATAGGAAGGACAGCCTCCCCGGCAAAATCGTTTGTTGACAACCAGTCATGATCCATTACTGTAAAGACGATGCAGGCAGATTTTCTCCGGCACTGCTCCGATGACACTGAGCTATGAAAGGGGATATTAGAAGTACTACATCAGTCTCTTTGCAATGAGCAACAGAAATATCAAGCAATTATAGCTATCCTAATTACAGAGGGTCATGAAGAAGATCATGTCTTGTTGCTCATCAGGCAGGTTCTTCCTTTCCTTATTTTAGAGAAGTATTGAAGAATGACAGAATAAGAACAGTTCACCTTCAAACTTTTTAATGGGATTGTGTCAGGACAGAAATATGGCAGCTTAGTTGATAGCAAGTTCCACAGAGAGTATACAGCTACCTTTTCAATGTTCCTGCACTGTTCTCATCCTTTGTTGGAGCCCTGAAAAGTCCTGTGTTCTAGCTATTACTAAATTGAAATTTACACATAGCTATGTATCCTCATGTGGCAATGCTTGGCACACGAGGATACAAGCTCTGCATGAAAGGAAGTGTGTGGGGGATTTGGGGCTGCCATGTTTTCTGCCATTCCCAAAAGTACAAATATTTAACAAGCTCTGGTAGTGGATCTGGGTGGCCTGTGAGCATGAAGAAAGTCGGTATTAACTCCTAGTAGTGCTATCAAACACTGGTCCAGGAAAAGTACTGGTTTCTTAGTCCCTTTCACTACACGTCACTTTAACTTTCAGTTGGTGTAAAGCAACAGAATGTAAGGATAGATTTCAGATAGTTACCTAATTGTTATACATTTACCTTTTAGGGTTAGTGTCGGGGCACCATCCAGGGTGCTCAAAGGCCTGGTACCTAGAACATGATGACCCCATTCTGCCTAGGAACTAGTCACAGGTATGGCTCTGGATCCTAGCTTTAAATTGACAATCCTTCTGTCTCAGTGATACCACAGACCTGTCACGTCTTACAGGCACCACCGGCCTGCAGCCACTACTTAGCATGCCAGCAGTATTCCTAAATCCTTCTGCAAGTAACTCCGCAGGCAACCTCTGCTACTTTGGGCCTGGCTCCTCCTGTTTCACCTTCAGGGGAGTCTGGAACTTAGCTGCAAGGGAAGCCCCCTCTAGATTGACCTCCAGCACCTGGTACGTGATAGTCTGTAATGCCAATATACAGGATGCTGAGGGAGATAGGGTTGTGCATCACGCTCCCCTGAATATGATTCAAAATACCGGTAATTCACTGCACCCTATAAGCTGCATATTTCCGGATTATTACTTTCAAATATAATAAAGTATTTAATTTAAAAAAAGTTGATGAACTACTCACAAATAAAACAACTCATCGTAGACTGGATGTAAAGTCTTGGCTTTAACTTGAGTGCGCTGACCTTTTACCAGAGGGAAGAGGTGATGAGGACAGAGCTCAATAATGACAAAGGGGTCACTGAGACCTAAAAAACATAGCACAAGATTTGTAAATAAAAAAATAGAATTTTGTCTTACCTGTAAATGTTCTTGGAGAACATAATAAAACAGAGGCTCTTTAAATCTTAGATCACTGGGTTATGCAGCTGGCCTCAGGTGATTGGACACTGGCAAACATAACTTAAGGACAGCCCTATACTAAACCTTCCCACTCCCACCAAACCTCAGCTTTTTAGCAAGCAATAAAAGCTGTGGTTCATAAGAAACAAAGAGGGGGTATGTGTCCTGTAATATACCCAAAAAAGGAGTTCACAGGAAGTACGAAAATCCTATTTTCTGAAACTTACATTAAAAGACACGGTCTATTTAAGTCTTAGACCAGGTGTCTTCTTAGTTTTAAACAAAGGGCCAGTTTACTGTCCCTCAGACTTGAGGGGACCAGTGGCAGTAGAAAATGCAAGTGTCCGTGAGATTAAATAATGTCTCTGGGTTGTTGGTCAGTGGGAGTAAAAAAGATACATAGCATCTGTTGTTAGCAGGAGGAGGAATAGTGCCTCATCATTGATATCAGTGAGAGGAAGAGTGCCCCAGCATTGGTGTCAGTGGAAGAAATTGTATTCCATCATTTATATCAGTGGAAGTAATAGTGCCCCATTGGTGGTGTCAGTGTAAGGAATAGTGTCCCATCGTTGGTGTCAAAGGGAGAAATAGTGCCCCACTCATTCATTGAGAGAACTTGTTACTGAATTTGGCATGTTTGAAGGCCCAGTACTGGCCCTGGATTTGAAAACTTTACAAAAATGAAAGGGGCTTACAAGCTTTTGCCTTTTTCTTCTGGGGAAAAAAAAAGCATACCCCCCAACACACACACACACTTCTTTGATATCAGTATCAAAATTACCATGTAATAATGTTCCCCTTCAAAGACCATCCAGAGGTGCTTCTTGCAAGGAGGCTCCAAAGGCTAACTTTTAATCTAGAGGGTCCTCCTTTTGTGTACTGAAAGAATACCCCTGAATATCTGCAACGTGAATTTGTTAGGCCATAAACAAAAAAGTGCAAGGCCATGGCTATGAGCTCTAGTTGTCAGAGGATAGACAGATTGGTCAGTATGGATCTAAGGTCCTGAACCATGGGTTTGGACCAGACAGCCAGAGTATGGAGGCTGATACAGTTGCAACACCAGGCTGCAAAGCTAGGCCTGTCATATAATATAAGGCCTTAAAGAGGGCCTCTAACCTCTTGCCCACAGGGTCATGGTATACAGGGACATCCTCCACCAGGATGGGTCTTGCTAATAAAAGCGGAACAGCCCACTTTTTCAGAAACCCCTCCTCAATAGGACATTGTGGAGTAACATGTTTCAGAGGGGAGAAGATTTTTTATAGGTGGGGTAAGTCACCGTACAACACAGGCTGTAAAAGAGCCTGTAAACCGGAAAGGTTTGAGCTGGCTGAGACATTTTTTGTGAACTGAGGCTGGGCTGAAGCAGGCTGCTCTAGAGGGAGGCTTGTGCTCACTGCAGCAGTAAGGATATCAATAGTGTACTTAAGTGTGGGAAAAATGTCAGTGAATTGAAAATCCTTCTGCAATAAGTCTTCAGAACTAGATGAGGTACTATCTCCATCTACTTCTTCAAGATGTGCAGAAATGTTGGGATTATTGGGATTAAATAATAGAAAAAAAATGGATTTAAAAAGCCATGAATATTCAGTCTCCTATAGATTTTGAACAGCACAGCTTCCATTTTGTTTGAAGGTGAATGAAAGTTCATATATGTTCTGTTGCAAGATGTCTCTTACAAAAGAGTCTAGAATTGCAATAGAAGATCTCTGTATCTATGTAGTCATAAATAAGAGGCCTTTAGACATCTCTTCAGATAAGACATAATGGTAGTGCCAGCCTGTCTGTAAGTATTGCAACAATGGACAATAGCCCAGTATACTCTATCAGACATTTAAAATATATATACGTTTTAAAGATACATTGTCATGTGTGAGAAGATATTAGCAATAATTATGTCATTATATTATGTAAGGCATATACAGTGGGTACGGAAAGTATTCAGACCCCCTTAAATTTTTCACTCTTTGTTATATTGCAGCCATTTGCTAAAATCATTTAGGTTCATTCTTCTTCCTCATGAATGTACACATAGCACCCCATACTGACAGAAAAACACAGAATTGTTGACATTGTTGCAGATTTATTAAAAAAGAAAAACTGAAATATCACATGGTCCTAAGTATTCAGACCCTTTGCTGTGACACTCATATATTTAACTCAGGTGCTTTCCATTTCTTCTGATCATCCTTGAGATGGTTCTACACCTTCATTTGAGTCCAGCTGTGTTTGATTATACTGATTGGACTTGATTAGGAAAGCCACACACCTGTCTATATAAGACCTTCCAGATCACAATGCATGTCAGAGCAAATGAGAATCATGAGGTCAAAGGAACTGCCTGAAGAGCTCAGAGACAGAATTGTGGCAAGGCACAGATCTGGCCAAGGTTACAAAAAGATTTCTGCTGCACTTAAGGTTCCTAAGAGCACAGTGGCCTCCATAATCCTCAAATGGAAGACGTTTGGGATGACCAGAACCCTTCCTAGAGCTGGCCGCCCGGCCAAACTGAGCTATCGGGGGAGAAGAGCCTTGGTGAGAGAGGTAAAGAAGAACCCAAAGATCACTGTGGCTGAGCTCCAGAGATGCAGTCAGGAGATGGGAGAAAGTTGTAGAAAGTCAACCATCACTGCAGCCCTCCACCAGTCGGGGCTTTATGGCAGAGTGGCCCGACGGAAGCCTCTCCTCAGTGTAAGACACGTGAAAGCCCGCATGGAGTTTGCTAAAAAACACCTGAAGGACTCCAAGATGGTGAGAAATAAGATTCTCTGGTCTGATGAGACCAAAATAGAACTTTTTGGCCTTAATTCTAAGCGGTATGTGCGGAGAAAACCAGGCACTGCTCATCACCTGTCCAATACAGTCCCAACAGTGAAGCATGGTGGTGGCAGCATCATGCTGTGGGGGTGTTTTTCAGCTGCAGGGACAGGACGACTGGTTGCAATCGAGGGAAAGATGAATGCGGCCAAGTACAGGGATATCCTGGACAAAAACCTTCTCCAGTGTGCTCTGGACCTCAGACTGGGCCGAAGGTTTACCTTCCAACAAGACAATGATCCTAAGCACACAGCTAAAATAATGAAGGAGTGGCTTCACAACAACTCCGTGACTGTTCTTGAATGGCCCAGCCAGAGCCCTGACTTAAACCCAATTGAGCATCTCTGGAGAGACCTAAAAATGGCTGTCCACCAACGTTTACCATCCAACCTGACAGAACTGGAGAGGATCTGCAAGGAGGAATGGCAGAGGATCCCCAAATCCAGGTGTGAAAGACTTGTTGCATCTTTCCCAAAAAGACTCCTGGCTGTATTAGATCAAAAGGGGGCTTCTACTAAATACTGAGCAAAGGGTCTGAATACTTAAGACCATGTGATATTTCAGTTTTTCTTTTTTAATAAATCTGCAACAATGCCAACAATTCTGTGTTTTTCTGTCAGTATGGGGTGCTATGCGTACATTCATGAGGAAGAAGAATGAACCTAAATGATTTTAGCAAATGGCTGCAATATAACAAAGAGTGAAAAATTTAAGGGGGTCTGAATACTTTCCGTACCCACTGTACATACAGTCAGGTCCATAAATATTGGGACATCGACACAATTGTAATCTTTTAACTCTATACACCACCACAATGGATTTGAAAAGAAACAAGATGTGCTTTAACTGCAGACTTTCAGCTTTAATTTGAGGGTATTTACATCCAAATCAACTGAACGGTGTAAGAATTACTAGAGTTTGTATATGTGCCTCCCACTTTTTAAGGGACCAAAAGTAATGGGACAGATTAACAATCATAAATCAAACTTTCACTTTTTAATACTTGGTTGCAAATCCTTTGCAGTCAATTACAGCCTGAAGTCTGTAACGCATAGACATCACCAGACGCAGGGTTTCATCCCTGGTGATGCTCTGCCAGGCCTCTACTGCAACTGTCTTCGGTTCCTGTTTTTTCTTGGGGCATTTTCCCTTCAGTTTTGTCTTCAGCAAGTGAAATGCATGCTCAATTGGATTCAGCTCAGGTGATTGACTTGGCCATTGCATAACATTCCACTTCTTTCCCTTAAAAAACTCTTTGGTTGCTTTCGCAGTATGCTTCGGGTCATTGTCCATCTGCACTGTGAAGCGCCGTCCAATGAGTTCTGAAGCATTTGGCTGAATATGAGCAGATAATATTCCCCGAAACACTTCAGAATTAATCCTGCTGCTTTTGTCAGCAGTCACATCATCAATAAATATGAGAACCAGTTCCATTGACAGCCATACATGCCCACGCCATGACACTACCACCACCATACTTCACTGATGAGGTGGTATACTTTGGATCATGAGCAGTTCCTTTCCTTCTCCATACTCTTCTCTTCCCATCACTCTGGTACAAGTGGATCTTGGTCTCATCTGTCCATAGGATGTTGTTCCAGAACTGTGAAGGCTTTTTTAGATGTTGTTTGGCAAACTCTAATCTGGCCTTTCTGTTTTTGAGGCTCACCAATGGTTTACATCTTGAAGGTGAACCCTCAATATTCACTCTGGTGAAGTCTTCTCTTGATTGTTGACTTTGACACACATACACCTACCTCCTTGGGAGAGTGTTCTTGATCTGGCCAACTGTTGTAAAGGGTGTTTTCTTCACCAGGAAAAGATTTCTTCGGTCATCCACCACAGTTGTTTTCTGTGGTCTTCCGGGTCTTTTGGTGTTGCTGAGCTTACCGGTGCGTTCTTTCTTTTTAAGGATGTTCCAAACAGTTGATTTGGCCACACCTAATGTTTTTGCTATCTCTCTGATGGGTTTGTTTTGTTTTTTTTTCAGCTTAATGAAGGCTTGATTCACTGATAGTGACAGCTCTTTGGATCTCATATTGAGAGTTGACAGCAACAGATTCCAAATGCAAATACAACACTTGAAATTAATTCTGGACCTTTTATCTGATCCTTGTGAATGGGATAATGAGGGAATAATAAACACCTGGCCATGGAACATCTGAGCAGCCAATTGTCCCATTACTTTTGGTCCCTTAAAAACTGGGAGGCACACATACAAACTGTTGTAATTCCTACACCTTTCACCTGATTTGGATGTAAATACCCTCAAATTAAAGCTGGAAGTCTGCAGTTAAAGCACATCTTGTTTGTTTAATTTCAAATCAATTGTGGCGGTGTATAGAGCCAAAAAGATTAGAATTGTGTCAATGTCCCAATATTTATGGACCTGACTGTATTTAGAAATTATCTGTCTACCATATGTTGGGTTTATATTCTTGCTAAATAACAAATCTTACTTAGAATACTTTTCTATTAAGTGTAAGGACATATGTATCTTGTAACTAATTACCTCATTTCAGAGAAGTTTGTGTGTAGGTCTAGTGTAAGTTTTTATGACCGCTATAGATCTTTCAATCCTAGCCTAAATGTCTGAAGTGTGTGACAGAATCTAAATAATTAATGGATCTTTACTGGCCAGACAGGTCAAAGGTCATCAGATAATAAGGGTGGTCTAATTACTATATACACTGAATTTAATGAACGGTACAATACTGCCTCCTTTGGACATACTAATAAATGCAGTCTTGGGATAATTTAGTATTTTCCAATATAAAAATATATATTGTATTATTAATAATTATCTTTATAAATGGTTTATCAGATCCAATAATTGCCAAGATGAATGATGGAGATATAGATGGACATTTATGTATGTACTAAGAGTATGGACAAGTTTTTATGTTGCTTTTATGATTACTCTTAAATAAAAATAAATCATCCTTTAATTTTATTATACAAAATATTGGTTTATTAGGAGAGGTGTGACTATGACCTCACCAGTTAATGGATAGAATGTCCCAACCAATGGGGATAATGTTTCATCCCTCTGGGTTTAACTTATGGTAATTTTAATAGTCCTTTGTTCATACCATATAAAAAGGAGAACCCAGATGTAAGACATGACATACTGACAACAGCCATTACACTTGCAACATACACACTACTACATCCCTCGATATACTCATCTAGACATACTCCATCTTGCTCCATCATTTATCTGAAACTTGGAGGGAAGCCACCATTTTAAGAAGCCAGCCATCTTAAGGACTCTGGTAACGACCATTTGAAGCTAGCAGCCATCTTAAGTGTGGTAAATATAATCTTGCTGTGTCATTTGATTTTATTTAACAATTGTTTATTACCTTCCTTATATGTTTTATATTGCATATTTAAGGGTAATAAGATTACAATCCCAGCCGTATAAACCATAGTAGATTTTTCTCTAAAAAGCTGATTTTTGTTTTTATACATTTTTATTAATATCAGATTCAGCGCATTATTGCGATTTTAGTCTTCCGTTTTGCATAGCTTATTCTCGCTCCATCTGCAGTGAAGTGACTTTCGGATACGCAATTCGCAGACAATTGTGGTCTGCTTATATAGAATACTTACCTATGGTTTATGCTATACCTGGGGAGAAAAGGTAATCTTGCTTTCACTTTCACTATTGAGCTAAATATCACATTGCATTGATTGTTTTTAAGTTTGTATTTTATGTAGAGTTATCTTTTTGTGTCACTTCCTGTTTGATCATTTATTGTGAATAAGTCAAGAGGGGATGGATATCCGCGCTAACTAAATACTAAGCTGCAGCTTCAGGTAAGACAACACCAAAATGAAAAACAGAGAAAAAAAGCCACGCTACAATAATGTGATACGAATAATGAAAAAAGATTATCTACTAGAAGCAGACAAAATGTTAGGTCAGACAACCCATCAGCTGGATATACATATAGAATGGTACCTCAGCATAAAATCATTGGTATATGAAACATACAAAGCATAGATAGCACAATAAAAAGCAATTCATAGATATCGTTTAAAATCAATTCATGAAAAGTCCCAAAGTCCCAGAGAGTATCCAAGGAGGATGGAGTGAGGGAAAATCCAGTCGGGCTAATTCACCACAGTGCTGACACAGAAGACAAGCAAATCTCCTTACCAGATGTATAGCCAAACAAGCATATAGTGAAATCCTCACAGACCGCTCAGAGGGGTCGGGGCACCATACTCCAGATACACTCAGTCACAGGAAATAATGGCAGGATGATCCAAATATATGGGATGTATGAGAGAAAGAGACTGGAAAGTGTAATACCATCAAGCTTTATTCACGCTAATAAATAAAATAAAACTTACAATCTCCAAACAGGAAAAACGCAGAAAACATAAGCCGGCCGGCTCTCATGTAGCCCGTTCCGCGGGGCAGCGTAGTGACGTCAGCACGCCGTACCCTACGCGCTCGTCCTCACAGACTTCAAAGGGGATGCGGGCGGCGTGCTGACTTCACATTAAATACAGCAGGCAACCAATCCATGGGCAGCAGCTAGGTCAGTTTATACCGGAAGTGCAGCGGCAACCATCACAACTAATGGAACCGTTGCCCTAGCTGTATTCGATCTAGAATCTAGCCCATATCGCTATATGAAAGAAATAGAGGCAACTAAATATGCCGCATAATGCCCAAGGAGTGTTTGCATGTCTATATACATATGATCACCTATCCCAATTGTCACAAAGGGAATTGAATTACGAAACCCATATACATCTTGCAATAAATATGGGGAAATAACAATGAAAATCACATAATAAATATATGCATCTCATAAACATGGCTAAAAATGGGGAATACACTGAAAAACCCAAATAACACTGATAAAATTATATAAAAAATATGTATACATATATCCAATTGGCCATAGACATGAATGGTGAATGCCTTAACACAAGAGAAGAATAATTCTCAAGTGCATAATAAATAATAAAAACAGCTCACCCATGGTGTAATACCTGAAATCTAAAACCTAATATAAATATATAAATACATATCAGACCATGTCTCCCATATGAATCGCAATATAAATAACCCAATAAATAAATAATTGGATTAAAAGCAGCCAAAAACTCCACAGAATAGTCCACTGACTGCTAAAAATGCGCTTAATAGGATATTAAAACTAATGGCAAATGTAAATGGATGTGGTTAAGAGTTGTTGATAAAAGCATTCACATCTACATTGAGGCCAAACGGAACATAAGTCTTGGCCCTATGAATCCAGGACATCTCCAGCTTAGAAATGCCCCTGAAAAAAGGTTCACCCCGCCAATGAGGGCTAAATTTGTCAATGCCCAAAAAGAGAGTATTCCTTGGATCTTTATTATGCTTCAGCAAATAATGCTTTGACACAGAGTGCTTCGGAAAGCCTTTTCTGATATTTGCAATGTGCTCATTAATTCGCACATTCATAGGCCTCTTGGTTCTCCCAATATATTGCAAACCACAGGGGCACTGTATTAAATACACAACCCCTGTGGTAGAGCAACAGATGAGAGGTTTGATGGAATGCGTGCGACCCGTACTAGTAGAGACAAAGTCCCTGGTGTTACGTTGTTTAGAGATATTAAGCGCACAAACTTGGCACCTATTACATCTGTAATACCCTACCAAGTGATTGAAAAAGGAAGGTTTTTGAATGGGCGGGTCCAAAACATTGGGTGCAAGTTTGTCTCTAAGAGTAGAGACACCTCTAAAAACCACCTGTGGTTTGGCAGGTAAGATCCCCTTGAGAACCTTATCATTATTGAGTATGTGCCAATGCCGCTGCATGATGTTTTTTATACCTCTATGTTGAATAGAGAAAGTTGTTACAAAAGGAAGTGAAAAACGATTCTCCTCGTTCGCAGAGCGAACTCTAGGTTGCAACAAACTTTCTCTGTGCATACTGGCCACGTCACTGAGCGCATTATGCAAAAAATCTGAATTGTATCCCTTTTCAAGAAATCTATCAGTGAGCATTGTGGCCTGAGAAAGAAAATCCCGGTCACTCGTGCAATTCCTTCTGATCCTAAGGTATTGTCCCTTAGGTACCGCCTTCAGCCAGGGATCGTAGTGACAGCTGTCAGTTGGAATATAAGAGTTCCTGTCTGTAGATTTAAAATAAGTATTAGCAATGAATTGGTTGTTATCAATATTGATTGTCAGATCTAGGAAACTGATCGATGTCGGACTAGCTTCATAATTAAGATGAATGCCCCTAGTATTCTGGTTCAGCAGATTCATAAAAGAATCCAACTCCTCATTGGTCCCTTTCCAGAGAAGGAGGACGTCATCAATATATCTAGCCCACAGCCCAATCTGAGATTGGCTATGGCGATAGATAACGTCCTCCTCCCACTGGGCCATAAACAAGTTGGCCAGACTGGGGGCATATTTAGCCCCCATTGCTACGCCCCTGTCTTGTCTATAAAACTGGTTATTGAACCAAAAGTAATTGGATTTGGTAGCAAAACCCAACAATTCCATAATGAAATTAACCTGGGCTATAGGGACCTGAGACTCTCTTTCAAGGAATAACCTCACCGCACTTAGACCAAGGTCATGTGGAATGATGGTATAAAGTGACGTAACGTCTGCCGTCACCATCCACATCTGTGGTGTTGGATTTATACCAGACAGGAGATTGATCACATGCCTCGTGTCTTTAATAAAGGACGGGATGTTCTGGACCAGAGGCTGCAAAAAAGAGTCAATATATTTCCCCACCCGGGACGTCACAGAATCAATGCCACTGACTATGGGACGACCCGGGGGGGAAATCAGACTCTTATGGATTTTAGGAAGATAGTATATGATTGCTGTCTGTGGTCTCTTAGGCACCAAAAAAAAGCCTGTTCCTTCTTGTCCAGTATACTGAGACAGAAACCCTTATTGACCAGGGCCTTCAACTCATTCTTATACTGAAACATAGGGTCACGCAGGAGAGGGGTATAGGTGTGCCTGTCACCCAAAATGCGCTGCATTTCAGCCATGTAGTCGCATCTGTCAAGCACGACTATACCCCCCCCCCCCTTTGTCTGCCGGTCTAATGACCAGATCTTTGTTGTTACACAAGGAGTCTAGTCCGGCTTCCAAGGACTTATCCATTTTGGCTTTCCGGATTTTTATGTTGTCCAAATCTCGCAACACAACATCCCAAAAAACCTTTAGGGAAGGCGCCAAAGTGCCTGGGGGGTTGAAGAGGGATGCATTATTGTGAATACATGTCTTGTGAATAAATATCTTTATATATATTCCTTACTGTAGACTGTACTCACTAAGAGTGGTATATGTTTTTAAAAAGAAATTAATCAATTATAAAGAATTCGCTACATATTGATTTGTGGAAATAAGTTGAGATTCTCCTACCTCACAGATCTTTTCTTATTGACATAAATAGACACTGTTATAGTCAGAGCAGTATAAATATTCTGACAGAAAGAGTCAGAGGAATTTCGGATATGGACTAGGAATTGGAGTATGGGGGGGGGGGGGCAGTTGCTTGGGGTCCCTGCGGTCTAAGGTCTCCAAGAGGTCTAAAGGCCTACTTATTACATTATAGATAGCCCCAGAAGGTGCTATAGAGGTCTCGGAGAAGGGTAGTTACTGGGACAGCAGTCTGGGCTACCAAAATGTAGTCACTTAATGGAAATCTTGCAGGACCCCCTGAGCCATTTTCTGACTCTTATGCAGCCAAGCATGGCTCCAGCCCTCTTCTTTCTCTATGGCACGGTGGCAAGAGGGGCTGGGTGAGGCAATGGAATACCTTGTTACGCAGGGAAAGAAGGGGGCTGGAGCCATGCTTGGCATGCCCATTTTATGTGGGTTTTACACAGTGTCCCAACTTTTAAGGAATTAGGGTTGTACATTTGTTCTGTGGAAGCCTAACAAAGATACAGTAGAAATTTTTAAAAGCAATGGTGTCAGGCAGCAGAGGACCTGGACTGTGTGTTGTATACCGAAAAAAGGCATGCACATGCGCAGTATGCCCGATGGGAAAAAGGCTGTGCAGGTGCAGTAGTTCTTCCGGCCCAAACCCTGGCAGCTTGAGGGAAAAAAGGTGCCAAATTAAAAAGGTGACTTGACTGAACTGCTCTCCTGGTGGCTATACCCCTCTAAGGGGTCTTCAAAGACAGGGTTCCACTGGAGGATGGACCACTGCCCTGCAGCTGACTCACCATGTTGCATTGGGTGTTAAAGTGAGCACCAAAAGTATAGTCCTGTGCCCTTAGCAACATTACAGGTTGGCCTTATGATCCTGAGGCTCAGCCGCAGAATTACCTGCTGCTATATATACAAGCAAATTAATCTTGCTAGATGAAAATCTTAAAAAAGGTGAAAAAAAAAGCAGAAGGGAAATAACAAAGGAATTTTGCTTCTCTCAGCAGAAAGAACTAAACTAAGGCTTGCTGGAAGTGAGAGATGTTACTGTATATAGGGCTGTCCTTACAGCTTTTGTTTGTCAGTGTCCAATCACCTGAAGATAGCTGCAAAACCCAGTGGTCAAAGACTTAAAGAACTTCTGTCCAGTAATGTATTAAGAAATAATGATTTGTTTTTCTGATTTAGAGATAAGCATATGGAGAAGATGCTACATATCCGGTAACCCCTTGAAATGGACCTAAACTTAAACATAAAGCTAGCTATAACAATCTGCTGGGTTGCTTAACTTTTTTAGAATTCCAAAAACCAAAGACTGCATTGAGTCCAAGCGTAAACTACATAGCAAAGGCTTTGTTTACTCCATGGCATATCCAACTTGACTGCAAGTCCTTGACAATTGGTGAGTACATTTTTTCAACACTCCTGAACATGTCATGGACTGGCTTTGCACTAAACAGCAACCTATGGAAGAAGATTTTGCTTCATGTGACTCCTTGATAAATTCACTATACCCTGCAACTATTTTACTCTTGTCACTCGGTGACTGAGACCATGTTTATAAGTTGCTACAAGAAATCCCTTGTGCAGGAATTGTCTTTTCTATTACTATTAGTATTATTATACAGTATTTCTATAGCGCCAACAGTTTGTGCAGCGCTTTACAACGTGAGGGCAGACAGTACAGTTACAATACAATTCAATACAGGAGGAATTAGAGGTACCTGCTCGTTAGAGCTTACTGAATGATATCTCCTAGGCTACCTCTCACTGTCATCTTTAAGCTAGGACTGTTCCCCTAAAGATTAGTTGCTTATAGTAGTTCTGGTAGGCCCTTTATGTTTATTCCACAGGCTATAGCTTCTTTGGCACTTTCCCTTTCTGTCTATTGTTGAAGAATGCTAGGTAAACTTTATCCTCTCCATCTCAGTCACAAAGAGGAATTAAACATTTTATATATGTCCATAGGTCATGTGGGCTCTACATGTATATCAAACACCTGGACCCACTGTAATTCCTTACGGCAGGGCTCGACAAATCCCAGGTGCCAGGTCGCATTGGCAACTGGAAACTGAATCGGAGAGCCTAGGATTTCTGTTGTCAGGCATCAGGACGCTGCTTCACTGATCCAGAGATTTGAAATCCCCGTGGCTCCTATCCATACTTCTCAGTGTACGGACAAGAGGCATTGTAATTGGTCAGCACCTTCACATGGATGGCACTGACCAATCAGAACCGGCTGCCTCTTCTCCACTTTCAGCAAGCATATCCATAGGATGCATTGCTCGACTTTTGCCAGCCCCCTTTGTTGCAGTCACCCAGCACACATCTATCTGACATAGGGTAAGAGTGCTAGGTCCATGGCTGAGCAGTGTGTGAGGCGGGGGAATGGTGCACTGGGCCTGGGCTCTGCACAGAATTTCATGTTTTAGCTGCTCCCCATCCCACTGCTCCAGCCTGCCTGCCTGCGTGTCACTGTTTCCTCAGCCCGTACCTGGGAGAGGTGGGAGTGCAGACTGAGCCCATCCTGCCGTGGCTGAGGGAAGGGCACCACCTACAAATAGTTGGGAGCACAGTTACCTTTAATTGGCCAAGTGTGGGAGACCCCCCCCCCCCATAGACATGCATGTGGGGGAGAAGAGCAGGCCATTTTCTGGGTGTATGCGAGGAAGGCGGAGGTGGGAGAGTGCTACACTTGTAGAGGATTCCTCTGTACACACCAAAGAGCTGACGGGACCTCACTGTACATATACACAGCTCCCTGAGACTTTCACTCTCTATCTCCCTCCCACCCTCTATCTCCCTCCCTCTCTCCCCCTCCCCCTCTCCCCCTCCCCACCTCTTTCCTTCTCTCTCGCTCTCACCCCCCATCCCCCTCTCGCTCTCCCCTTCTCCTACCCCCCCCCCCATCTCCCCTTCTCTACCTCTCTCTAATCTCTTTCTTTTTTTTCTCCTCTTTCAATTTCTTTCTCTTTTATTTCTTTCTTGCTTTCTTTTTTCTGGGCGCCGGGCGGCTGATTTGAAGAACTGGTTCCTAACTTTTTTAGCTGGCTCCTAGATTCAAAGAAAATTTGTCAAGCCCTTTTTTTAACCCTCGTTGTGCCTAACATTTTCGTTACAGGTTGATATTTGTTATAGTTTTCTGCGTTACTGTGAAAGGCCACTAGATGGGGGTTTTTACATCTCTAAATTTTAAGATGGTTTATATATCAATGGTTTTAATGTAAACTTCATTATTGAGCACCAGTTACACTTTGTACACACTAATGGCTTTTGCTATGCCAAAATACTTACATACATAGATGTTTATGCGGATAACAACCTGTTGGTACATTTACAGTGCTTTGCGAAAGTATTCGGCCCCCTTGAACTTTGCAACCTTTTGCCACATTTCAGGCTTTAAACATAAAGATATAAAATTGTAATTTTTTGTGAAGAATCAACAACATGTGGGACACAATCATGAAGTGGAACGAAATTTATTGGATATTTCAAACTTTTTTAACAAATAACTGAAAAATTGGGCGTGCAAAATGATTCAGCCTCCTTAAGTTAATGCTTTGTAGCACCACCTTTTGCTGCAATTACAGTTGTAAGTCACTTGGGATATGTCTCTATCAGTTTTGCACATCGAGAGACTGAAATTTTTGCCCATTCCTCCTGGCAAAACAGCTTGAGCTCAGTGAGGTTGGATGGAGAGCGTTTGTGAACAGCAGTTTTCAGTTATTTAAACAGATTCTCGATTGGATTCAGGTCTGGACTTTGACTTGGCCATTCTAACACCTGGATATGTTTATTTGTGAACCATTCCATTGTAGATTTTGCTTTATGTTTTGGATCATTGTATTGTTGGAAGACAAATCTCCATCCCAGTCTCAGGTCTTTTGCAGACTCCATCAGGTTGGACAGAATGGTCCTGTATTTGGCTCCATCCATCTTCCCATCAATTTTAACCATCTTCCCTGTCCCTGCTGAAGAAAAGCAGGCCCAAACCATGATGCTGCCACCACCATGTTTGACAGTGGGGATGGTGTGTTCAGGGTGATGAGCTGTGTTGCTTTTGCGCCAAACATAACGTTTTACATTGTTGCCAAAAAGTTCGATTTTGGTTTCATCTGACCAGAGCACCTTCTTCCACATGTTTGGTGTGTCTCCCAGGTGGCTTGTGGCAAACTTTAAACGACACTTTTTATGGATATCTTTAAAAAATGTCTTTCTTCTTGCCACTCTTCCATAAAGGCCAGATTTGTGCAGTATACGACTGATTATTGTCCTATGGACAGAGTCTCCCACCTCAGCTGTAGATCTCTGCAGTTCAGAGTGATCATGGGCCTCTTGGCTGCATCTCTGATCAGTCTTCTCCTTGTATGAGCTGAAATTTTATAGGGACGGCCAGGTCTTCGTAGATTTGCAGTGGTCTGATACTCCTTCCATTTCATTATTATCGCTTGCACAGTGCTCCTTGGGGTGTTTAAAGCTTGGGGAATCTTTTTGTATCCAAATCCGGCTTTAAACTTCTCCACAACAGTATCTCGGACCTGCCTGGTGTGTTCCTTGTTCTTCATGATGCTCTCTGCGCTTTAAACTGACCTCTGAGACTATCACAGTGCAGGTGCATTTATACGGAGACTTGATTACACACAGGTGGATTCTATTTATCATCATTAGTCATTTAGGTCAACATTGGATCATTCAGAGATCCTCACTGAACTTCTGGAGAGAGTTTGCTGCACTGAAAGTAAAGGGGCTGAATAATTTTGCACGCCCAATTTTTCAATTTTTTATTTGTTAACAAAGTTTGAAATATCCAATAAATTTAGTTCCACTTCATGATTGTGTCCCACTTGTTGTTGATTCTTCACAAAAAATTACAGTTTTATATCTTTATGTTTGAAGCCTGAAATGTGGCAAAAGGTCGCAAAGTTCAAGGGGGCTGAATACTTTCGCAAGGCACTGTAGGTAATTTTACCCGGTTCTTAAGTGTTTTTTTATTTATTTATTACAGGTATTTGCACAGCACCGCCAATTTACGCAGTGCTATATATATATTATACATTCAGTCATTCAGTTCCTGTCTTCAAGGAGCTTACAATTTAAGGTCCCTAGCTCACATACACATAGTAGAGCCAATTTAGACAGGAGCCAAACTACCTACCAGCATGTCTTTGGAGCGTGGGAGGAAACTGGAGGTCCCAGAGGAAACCCGCACAGGGAGAACTCTGCAATGACACTACTATGCAAACTCTATGCAGGTAGTGCTGTTGTTTATGTTATCCCTTTTGGTTCTCAATTTGGTTAATGGGCCATACACACTATAAGATTTTCTGAAGACTTTTTCCTTTAGATTTACCAAAACCATATAATATGAGGTCAAACCTAAACACTTTCAATTTGTATGCAATCTGGCAGGCCCTTGCACTACATAGAAAAGGTAAATCTGAAGGAAAAAGTCTTCAGAAAATCTTATAGTGTGTATGGCCCTTAAGGCCTGTTTCAGTGCAATTTCAGATGCAACTTGAGTTGCAGAGAATCGCTTAAAAATGAAAATCACATTATTTTCAAAGGTGCAAGTTCACATCAATGAAGCTCAACATAGCTCAAGTTCAGAAGAAGGTCTTGTGCTACTGGAGCAATTCCTGCTTGATTTTGGCCCCATACTGTAGAATATGCAAACCAAATAAAAAAAAAGAAACCAAGTCACACTACATAATCAGACTTAAAATTAGATCAAATCTCAGCCACAGTATTTGACAGCTTTTCGTCCTTACCCTTAACCATAGAGGTACCTTTCTTTTCTGGAATGATAAGGCATGGGCAGTCCACATAAATAAATAATGGTCTTCACTGAACTTCAACAATTTAATTGTAGCACTGCCCCCTAGAGGACTGCTGAGAATTACACTTTCTGGATTCCCCTGGGTTACCCTTAGCCACTGTCATTAAATGCATGGTCAACAGTTTTCGTTACAGCATCCACTTTGTCACTACTTTGGGTGGTCATTAGATGCACGGTCAATATTTTCCTGCATAGCTCTAGCACACACATGGCTCCCGGCACACCGATCCACGTGCCCGGGGCCACCATTTTCTCTGTCCACACTTGCACCTTCTACTGTTAAGCAGACACAGTCCATTTGTACAGTAAGATGCATTTCTACCACTCTCCAGCACATCGCTTGGGCAGACAATTTGCAATTCAGACAAAGATTCTTCCGTTGCTGTTGGCAACCACTACTGTGCATTTGATTCTTTATCCCACTCTCCCTATCTCCCGTAGAGCAGGCCACACACTTCTCTTGAGCATTAGAACACAGTTCTTGAGAGAAAAATTACATTTTCAAAAGTTTTGTTTGGTCGTTGCTGCAACCATTATGGTAACCCAGGGCGATATCCCAGACGAGCCTCCAAATGTAGCACTGCCCCCCTAGAGGACTGCTGAAAATTACACTGTCTGGATTACCCGGGGTTACCCTTAGCAACTGATAGCAGATAAACTGCATTGAAAGTTCTTGGCTCAGTCAATAATCAATCCAGGGATGTTGGTTTTTTGTAATTTATTTAGAACTTGGATAGGAGAAGGGATGAGTGGGATACTCCAACTAGTAACTATGCACAATTCTGAGGACAACTGATTGTAGAAGGCGGCAAGGCCGCTGCTTCACCTTGCCACTGAAGTGAAGATAAGATTACTGTTCCCGCTTGAATACTCTCTTCAGGGTTAATAACTTGGCACCCCCTTCACTCTCACTGCCTGTGTGCTGACACCCGTCTACTGACTCTGCCTATGACCACCTTCACAGCTGCAGAAGAGGAGACAGCCATCCCCCTCCTTCTGGGACTTGGCTTCCCACCCAAAGACCCCCTGTCACATGTGCCCTTGTCTATCCCAGGATGCACCACTGTGTGTGCCAACCCGCTGGGACAGCCACAAAGCCCATGTGTCACTGGCTGGGTTTCCTCCACTGTCCAACATGCTCCTCTATTGGACGCAGTGGGGACACTCTCCAGGTTATAATCAGAAATGTTATTATTTAGGGTTCTTTCAAAATGCTGTTCAGTTCAGATTGGCATGTCTGTTTTTCAGGTAAATCTGAATGGAAGTTTTTATAGGCAAGTGTACCTAAATGGACATGTGATTGTTTATATCCGATTATCTCTAAGTCTATCTAGGTGTAAAAAATAAAATGAAAAAGGTCTGCATCCTTTTCCATTTTTTGGACCCAATCGTGATGGATCTGTGGTAGTGGATGTAAATGGATGCATGTTTACATCTGCCTGCCCATAGACCTAACATGTTAAGGTCTGGGCACAAAATAACTGAATGGACATGGATGTCACAACAGCTATACCCTTCAACTCCACTTTAGCAGGGGATCTGTTGACAGATTCACTACTGATTGCCCATGTGAAAGTCTTATATTCTGCCTACTAGCAGTGTATTCAACATAAAATGCATGCCTCTGGTGATACATGTCATGATTGCCAGTGTGCTTATGTCAGCTCTCACGCAAACTTTCAAGTCCTCAAATGGCTGATATCACAGTTGATCACATGTTCAGCACTAAGGCAATTGCAGATCTAAAAAGAGACTAATAGCAAAAATCAAACATATATGTAAAAGATTGAACAAATTTTATTATACAAAAACAGAAAAAAAGAGAGGGGGAACATTAAAAGTAATTATTATCGTGTTGACAAAACACTAATAATAATACAGCATACAGAGCAATTGAAAATAGTCATACAGTAGCATACAACATAAAGGCTCGGAGAGCCAAATATCCACGGAGGGGTGGTGTAGATCACGCTGTCCACTGCAGACCTGTGCCAGAGATGGTAGGACTGGTGGGTCTGGTGTATTGGACCTGGGTGTCTATACCTAAACCCAGCCCGACATGTTTCGCGGGTGACCGCTTCCTCAGGGGCAGATAACGTGGGTATGTGTATCAACAATTGCTACTACAATATTAAGAAAGGACAAAATCAATACATATCTATACAGCAAACATGTCACACAGTATATTTGATGATAATAGGTCAAACAAAGGTGAGCGCCAACTAACATATGACCCACCTGTGTAAAGCCGGTTCTAAAAGCAAGTAGAGACCTAGGGGATCACAACTGGGACAAGTTGATACACATACCCACGTTATCTGCCCCTGAGGAAGCGGTCACCCGCTATTAGTGTTTTGTCAACACGATAATAATTACTTTTAATGTTCCCCCTCTCTTTTTTTCTGTTTTTGTATAATAAAATTCGTTCAATCTTTTACATATATGTTTGATTTTTGCTATTTGTCCTGATGACAGTATCCCTTTAAAAGTCCCCCTGGCCCATTCGTTTTCTTTTTCTACATTTAATTGGGACGTGGATACTTGTACCCCTTGGTCCATCCTCAATTTGTTAGCTGTCCCCTTCTTTCATACTACGTATGCATGGGTGGATAACACACCCGGGGCATCTTGTTCTCTGTTTGTGACAGCTCTATTGATTCTTTTTCTACTTTTGTTTACTCTATACAGTTATTTCTTTGTATATCCTATACCAAGTATTGCTTATCATGGATCTTTTAGGACAGGCTTGGACAGGTTTTATGTCCCATATTCAATCTACCTTTACATCTAATCGTAGGGATGAGGAAGAGCTTAAAATTTATCTACAAAAAATATTTGGATTGCTCAAACGCAAATCTCATTTACATTGGCACATCGATTTTTTTGAAAAGTACATTAATGAAAATTTTAACCCAAAAGGCCTTAGACTACACACCTTCCCGACCGTTCGGAATCCCACCGAGGCGTTTAGGAAGGCGTGGGAGTCAGCCCTAGATAAATGTAGCAAGGAACTAATGACAATCCTTGTACAACAATATAATTCAGATATGTCTGGATTGGATGCGGAAATTGATATTTTGAACATCCAATACAGACATGTCATGGATCATCCAAATTTTGCAGCCAAATGGCAAGAAATCAAACAACAACTTGAGGAAATCAACCAAGACATAATACTCAAGAAACAGGCTAAATACAATCGGGATAAATTGGCTTTTCTGGGTGGATACGCCTACAAGTGGACCCCCAGATTAGCCACTCCCACTAACCAAACGCTCAGAGACACGAGATCAGTGCACACTGATGAATATCCCAAATCGGATTCTTCCAACACGAATCTCCCTCACTCACAGGCCAATCCACGTCCCTCCAACTCACGAGCTACACGTGCACGAGTCACTAAACGTACCAGACACAATGGTGGATACTCGTCTGATGACCCCTTAGGCAAAAGAGGACCACAGACACCCACAGCTAGCACTTCAGATCTGACACCAACACTCCAGAAAATCCTCACTAATAATATTTTGCCCAATACTAAACAACCCAATACCAATGAGAATGGTTTTTTAGATGTCTCACTAGGAGCCATCCCGAAAACCAAAAAACAGACCAAATTAAAAGATTTTGTCACACTGACACCGACACAAACCCTACCATCACAGAAATAAATCAGGATTGTTTCAATATTATCAATCTCACAGACACACCCCTCACCCGAGACCAGACCACTGTTTTGCAACTAGGCCTGGGATTCTGTCCCTCACAACCAATTAACATATATGACACTATAAAAGATTTGTACCTTTTTGCCTGCAACTTGACTTATAAATACATCTTTGACGAGGATCGTCAAAAGAAAAAGCTGGAACTCGCTCTTACCGAGCAAATCAAGCATTTCTCAATAGATGAGTTCCAGGCTCTCCGGGATCTGATGCTCCTCTATGAAGAGGGCTCCACGGATCCCGGAGAGCCTAGCACTTCATCCACTGCTACATCTTCTCTACAATTGGTTCCTCCTACCTTTAAACCTAAATCCAAGAAATTCCCTGATTTATCTATCTGTCCAAAGATTTGGGCATTCGTTTGCCAAGTGGTCCGTGATCTCAAACGGACACACTGGCAACCGATGCCCCAGAATCTAACCACCAATTTAACAGTAGCTTTAAAGCAACTACAATCCAACCATGATATCATTATAAAACCCTCTGACAAAGGGGGAAAGGTTGTAATCATGTCACATCCACAATATCAGAAGATGTGCTTAGATGTACTCAACAATGAGTCATGGTACCTTCCTATACAACCTGAATTAACAAACACTTTCCAAAATGAATGACATAACCTGTGTCTGAATGCCTTCCTTGTAGGCACTATAGACAAAGACACATATGATTACCTGCGAGTTCAATACCCCAGAACCCCAACCATGTATACACTTCCAAAAATCCACAAGAATTTATCTAGGCCCCCGGGGAGACCCATTGTCTCCGGCATTGGGTCCATGTCGGAGCACGCCAGCCGATATGTGGACGCCTTTTTGCGCCCCTTCGTGCAAAGTTTACCATCCTACATCCAGGACACCCCCGACCTCCTTCGCCATCTTGAGGACATCTACACACCCCCGGATGCCCTCCTCGTGGCGGTTGATATTGAGGCTCTCTACTCGAGTATACCGCACGAGGAGGGAATCCGGTCGGTTAAGTCCTTTTTGTATGAGCAGGACAGCTCCACTTGGTCTCATAATGACTTCATCCTGTCTTTACTAAGATTTATTTTGACCAGGAATTTCTTCACGTTCATGGATAAGACCTATTTGCAGATTCAAGGAGTCGCAATGGGGACCTGTTGCGCTCCCTCTTATGCTAATCTATTTCTTGGAAATTGGGAGGGATTTATTTTTGCCAATGAGCATTATGCACAATGGTTGAAATATCTACTGTGCTGGTTTCGCTACATTGACGACCTTCTAATTATATGGACAGGCCCACGTAGAGAACTAGACGCAATGCTATCTGCCATGAACGTGAATGAATTTAACCTCAAATTCACCCACAATATACATGACAAGAGAATTGTCTTTCTTGATGTCGAAATCAAAAGAGAAGATGATGGACACATAATCACCAGCCTCTATAGGAAGCCGAGTGCAGGCAATATGCTATTACATGCATCTAGCTCACACCCTCAGCCCTTGAAAAATAGCATTCCATACGCACAATACCTGCGCATATGCCGCAATTGTACACTAGACACAGACTTTATGGCAGAATCCAAAAAACTGCGGGATAGACTCCTACAGCGAGGATATTCCCGTAGGATTCTGCGGAAAGCCTTCAATAGAGCGCAAGCTCAATCTAGAGCTGACCTGCTGTATACCAAAAAAACATGTGAGAACACACAGACAGTGAGATTTATTACCCAGTACTCCAGCAACTCTTCGCAATTACGAAAAATTTTAGAGAGAAATTGGCATCTACTGGATGAGGATCCTACCCTCTCCAGGTATTCTGAAGAGCTACATCACTACGTGATCGTTTGATTACCAGTCACTATGGGGAACACACCACTGTAGTCCCACATACTATGGGGACGTATGCATGTGGACATTGTTCCAGATGCCCTTGGATTAGGGAGGGTATTGTTACCTCCCTACCCAACGGTCAATCACACAGACTCAATGGACATGCCAATTGTTCCACACGGGGAGTAGTTTACCTGATGCAATGTCAATGCTCCGCCTTCTATGTGGGCAAAACCATCCGCGAACTAGGCCAAAGAATAGGACCATGTCTACTATTCAGAGGGTGGCAAGATACTGACTCCTGTCACACGTCACATAGGCCTAAGACAATAACAATAACACATGTGTATCCTTCAGAGTCCTAGAAATAATTCCCCCAGACCCCAGAGGGGGCAACTGGGACCGTCGCATTCTCCAACGAGAAACACTTTGGATTGAGAGGCTCAATGCCCTCTCATACCCAGGCTTTAACGAGGCACAGTCCTACAAATCATTCCTATAGATTTATGTTTGATAGCCTGAATATATTTCCCTTTTTTTCACTTTTTTTACTTTGTTGGTCCTTTTCCCCCTCCCCCCTTCTCCCCCCTTCCCATTTTCTTCTTTTTTCCTTTTTATGTTTATGTTTTCCTGTCCATTCCCTCTCCTTCTATTCCCATTCCCTCCATTCTCCCTTTCTCTTCCCTACCCTGTCCCCTTAATTGATCCAATACCCATGAGATCTAGGAGCTTGATCCCAACATGGGAGTTATCAGGCTCCTAATTTGGGAGCTAGTTTCTCCCAGAATGTCATATAACTGTTTATAACATTTCAACATGTGAACTTAATGCTTATGCTAACCATGCTGTTTTGTTTTCCATATGTTGCCAGTAATATTTCTTCACATGATCCTTATGTACACATGTATGTATTTTATGTTCATGGTATTTTCTTTTCAATAAATAATTGTCTATTACGGTCATAGAGGTGTAGCGCCATTCTAACATTCCCCCCTGGTAACCCTCTATATAGTAATCCGGACCAGTTCCATCACCACCCATAGGTGGGAGGATCCTACTGGGTGTCCCCCATGGCGGGCATGTGACGCCCGTCTGGGTACACATCTGGTATGTGTCCCTGAGCCCTGGTGCAGTGTCCAGATGCCGATCCTGCTGACAGTTACTGGACATCCGGTGATTTGTCTGCGTCGGCGCTTGGGCACACCCATTGGCTATGCGCAGTACGTCACATCCGGCTCATCCCGATGTGCCGTTTGTGTACAAGCGCATTCGGCGCGTCTGCCCCGAACACGGCTATGACGTGGCCGGTTGATTACCGACCCAGCTGTGTTTGGGGTGGAGCGGTTCCTCATATAGGCGCCATTCCTATCGAGACACTCATACGGCTACGGGTCACCGGACTGTTCTGAGTGTTAGGTAAGTATAATACAAAGCTCTATTTCACTTCACTCATTGTACCCTATACTGCCTAATTGATTCAACTACTCCTACCCTTTGATATGTCCAGGTTCTTGGCACTCACCCCTCTGGTCTTTTTTCGCCGTCCATACCCCTTTTCTACACTTCCATTCTTTCACTTCCATCACTGTTTCACGCCACTTTTTTTTGATTGTATGCCTTCACTGTTCCTTCACATTCATTCACTTTTGGTGATGTCTGCACCTTGTTTTGGTGTCTGTTTGCTGGCCCACTTGCAGCATGGTGTGCTTTTATGATACCCCTTGATCACTCCGGTGGGTTCACCCTCCTCTCTTTCTCCCCCCTTGTTCTCACACACTATTTCTTAATTAAATACCTAAACACTGCGTTTTCTGTTCCCTTTATGGACATAGGGTCTGTTGGTCCTGATATCGACCCAACCTTCTATTCACCAGTCCTGGCTATTCCAGCAGCCATCCCCTAGCCTTGTCATGAGACATTACAGGGGACATACATAAGTAGACTGATATTTTGGTAAGTCCTCCTCCTATTATGGAGTTGATATATACAAGTACTCAACCCAATTACCCATTTTTGATTATACATTTTCATTATCCAGAATACAGTCATCTTAACATCTTGGTTTGGACCCCTGTCTGGCTTGGACTGCTCCCATGTCCGCCGTGGGGGTACTTGTCCCAGTTGTGATCCCCTAGGTCTCTACTTGCTTTTAGAACCGGCTTTACACAGGTGGGTCATATGTTAGTTGGCGCTCACCTTTGTTTGACCTATTATCATCAAATATACTGTGTGACATGTTTGCTGTATAGATATGTATTGATTTTGTCCTTTCTTAATATTGTAGTAGCAATTGTTGATACACATACCCACGTTATCTGCCCCTGAGGAAGCGGTCACCCGCGAAACATGTCGGGCTGGGTTTAGGTATAGACACCCAGGTCCAATACACCAGACCCACCAGTCCTACCATCTCTGGCACAGGTCTGCAGTGGACTCCGTGGATATTTGGCTCTCCGAGCCTTTATGTTGTATGCTACTGTATGACTATTTTCAATTGCTCTGTATGCTGTATTATTATTAGTGTTTTGTCAACACGATAATAATTACTTTTGAAAACAAGAGTATGCAGCGCTTGGTGGAAAACACAAAAAAATGAGCAATCTATATTAGATACATAGTGTCACAATATATCAATGTACACTAGAAATGATGTCATACTTTGATGAAACCGGTAGGGGACCGGTGATCGTCTGCTTTATGCACACCCTTTAGTGTCCTGTTACTTCACTCAGGAGACCTGGCTGCAGCTACCGCACATTTCATCTGGAGATCCCCGCAAGACCATAACTTGATGCCTATACGTCGTGATTCACATGTGAGTGTAAAATCTACTTCTTATTAAAGTAATATCTTAAACGTATTACACCATGCGAGGTCTCTTTTTCCTACATGTGACATGACTATATGTCCCCACGAGAGGATATTGTTTGATGGTACTAAGGCAGTTCTTTGCTGGAGGTGATCCTTTACATGTACAAGAATCGAGGAGTGCTGTGGAGTGTGAGGAGCCCTTGTTGCAAGCGCTATATGATCTCTGTCATGGGGATCATATAAGTCTGGTAAGAGGCTATTACTTTGGGTGTTTTGGTGAAGGTCACATCTATTCAACACACCACCTGAGCTTCCTGTTGGACGTTTTTCCTCTCCACGGACTCTTCTTTCACTGTTTTTCTAGTGTACATTGATATATTGTGACACTATGTATCTAATATAGATTGCTCATTTTTTTGTGTTTTCCACCAAGCGCTGCATACTCTTGTTTTCATTCTACTGGGTTGAGGTACAACAACTTTCTTATGCCAGCAGCTGGTAATATCAAAACACTATTTTTCTTTGATCTAGCGCAGTATATACTTGTTTTTAATAATTACTTTTAATGTTCCCCCTCTCTTTTTTTCTGTTTTTGTATAATAAAATTTGTTCAATCTTTTACATATATGTTTGATTTTTGCTATTTGTCCTGATGACAGTATCCCTTTAAAAGTCCCCCTGGCCCATTCGTTTTCTTTTTCTACATTTAATTGGGGCGTGGATACTTGTACCCCTTGATCCATCCTCAATTTGTTAGCTGTCCCCTTCTTTCATACTACTAAAAAGAGACTAAGATGGTGACGTCTTCGGCTTTAAAAGGTTAGGAGGGTTAGTTCTACTTTAAGTTTGGCTAATCAGCAGAGATCACATGACCAAGTGCCTTACACTATTAGAGCAAGTCTAGATGGCTACCCTGTAGGTTGGTGGAGTCTGCTTTCTCCACTGCAGGTTGCGCTGAACCGCAGCGGCATCGCAGGGGAGAGAAAGTCAAGAGGAACATGGTTCATCTATGGGTTCCTGGGTCACTGGGGGAACTACATGGTTGGATGCTGCCATCCCATGTGACTCTGGCGACCATCTTGGGTCAGGCAGAATCTATTAAGACCCTGGCTCCCAGGCTTAATGCACATTTTGCATGTGGGTAGTGTAGGGAAATGTCACCCTTCTGATAGGGACAGTGATTAGTGAAAGGGAGAGGTTCCAGATGAGTAGGGAAAAGATAGGGTCGCTCTGGAAGTACAGACTGGCCAGGCTTCATTCCGCCCACCGTTGACACATCTGAGACCTGCTCCGCTACACACTGCTGTTATATGCTGTGAGCGTTTCCGCTGGGTTGTGAATTACTTGATTCTGCATTAATACAAGTTCTATTCTCTGCAATTGGACTCTGTGTGTTTACTGCTGCTGCACCTCCCCACAACCCAATTATACCTACATAGACTACTGTATGAAGCTGCACTTAGCACCACCACACACTCCTTACTGCTTAAAGTGGAACTCTCCAAGCATGGGCACCAGCACAGTGCAAATCATATGAAAATGTGTGTTCCCGGTAACAAAAAAAAAGCAACTGAGTCCTAACAGTAGTGGGTGAGGGGATCCTTCAAAACATGTGGCTCTGGACCTCTTAAAGGCTGCTAAAGGTGTGCTTACACAGAATACTACCCAAAAGATAGAGTTACACTTTAAGGTACTTAAAACTCACCATTTGCATCAAGTGCGATAAGATCTGCAGCGTGAAGCACTTCCACATAGAGTTTCTGCTCCGAGGCCTCATAATAGCACTTTACACTAATCCTTCCATATTTACTGTGCTCAGCTGACCTCTAGAAAGACAAAACAATGTCCCATATGCCCATTAGAACAAGAGAACAGGGAATAAAACTACCAATAGCTTAGGTCAGATTGCTGTATAATACAAATGATTACAAAGTGCAGAGCAGAGTACAGCGGTAATAGATAATCCTTGGATATAAGGCCAAATATCGACTGGACAGGTCTGAAAGTTTTAAAATAACCTGTACTCTAATTTCCAGACTGCCATGTGAGTGTTTCTTTCAACACTTGATCATTACTGTGTCAATGGCCTGTGTGCTTTGTCAAAGCTTTACGTATCTTGTACCGGACCGCTGTTTGCTTTCTTGTGAAAGCAATAATAATTATTAAACATAGAAAAAAGGTCTTTCAAGGGTTCTCAAACTGATATTCTGATGCTTTTGTGTGAATAGCCGTGGGCTGACTTTCACCAAACCATCAAATTCAACAACAATGTTCCCATATGAATATACAGTATGTGCATTTAACATATTTTCAGCATGTTATCTACCTGTAAAAGCCTCCTTTGTGTAGACCTATAAAAACTCTGAGACTCCTGCTGGACACCATCATAGGACGTGGTGATAGCGGCCTCAGCAGACACAGAGTTGTAACTCAAGTGTCACTTTATATCCTCCTCCCCCAGCAAGTACATAAAGGTTACAGGAGGGGAGGAGTGAATGGGCTGGGCCAGCACGGACAGTAATTAGACACTCATAAAAAATTAATTGTAGTGTCACACCTTCTGTTTAACTCTAAACTGGCAACCTGTAAAGACTTTTAAAACGTTGCCTATGGCTAATTTAACGTACCGTACTTTGACACTTTTCCACAGGAGTACGCAAATTTAAAGCGTGACATGTTAGGTATCTATTTACTTGGCGAAACATCACCTTTCAAATTTAAAAAAATATTCGGTAATATATTGTGCTTGTACACACTAGAATCAATTAAAGTGTATTTATTCCTGAAAATGTGCGTTAGATTAACTATTACGCAAATATCATGTGACATAAAAAATTGTAAAAAACACTATTTTATTCTCCAGGGCTTTTGCTTTCAGAAAATATACAATCTTTAAAGATTCAAATTTTCTTTTAAAAAAATGTGTCTATTTTACATGCATGTGAGAAATGTCAGAATTTGCCCAGTAGGCAATTTTTTTTAAGTTGATGACATGATCTCTTTAAAAGAACTTGTCATGAGGGGGAAAAAAGCCTGCCATTGCTGTTCTTTTTTTTTTCTGACAATGCCAGTTGCCTGGTTATAAGCTGTTCCAATGACTTCAGCGAAATATGAATTATAATTGCTTATGAGATTTCTGGCTGGATAACCAGCTACCGTTCAAATGTACAGTACTGTGCAAAAGTTTTAGATGGGTGTGAAGAAATGCTGTAAAGTAAGAATGCTTTCATAAATATATACACCGATTAGCCATAACACTATTACCACTGACAGGTAATGGGATTATTTCTTTACAATGGCATCTCAAAATTAGTGGGATATATTAGGCAGCAAAGTGAACATGTTGTCCATGAAGTTGATGTGGTGAAAGCAGAAAAAAATTGATATCGCAGTTTGTTGTGTATGGGACTGTGAAGCCCATGGTGACCCGTGTCCACAGCCAAAAGCTTCTACAATGGTCACATGAACACCAGAACTGGACAACGGACCAATGAACGAAGGTGGCCTGGTCTGATGAATCACGTTTCCTTTTGCATCATGTGGATGGCCGGGTGCGTGTGCATTACTTACCTGAGGAAGTGATGGCATCAGGATGCGGTATAAAAAGGCAAGTCGGCAGAGGCGGTGTGATGCTTTGGGCAATATTCTGCTGTGAAACCTTTGGTCCTGCCATTTATGTTGATGTTACTTTGGTGTCCATGCCTCAATGGGTCAGGTCATTATCAATATTAGGTGGGTGGTCATAATGGTATGGCTGATCGGTGAATTTGAATTGTTTATTTTTATCAATTTACAAAATGCAAAGTAAGAGAACAGAAGAAAAATCTAAATCAAACCATTATTTGGTATGACTGCCCCTTAGCTTCAAACCAGCATCAATTCTTACACTTGCACAAAGTCAGGGATTTTGTAGAATTAGAGTCAGAAGTATAGATAACCAA
Organism: Pelophylax lessonae; assembly: GCF_965119305.1. NCBI lineage: Eukaryota > Metazoa > Chordata > Amphibia > Anura > Ranidae > Pelophylax > Pelophylax lessonae. Next base: position 93,960,421 of record NC_138773.1, on the reverse strand, counting down.
TTACACCAAGCAGGTGCTAATGATCATCAATTTCATATGTAGGTTGAAACACATTCAATAGCTGAAACAGAAACAGCTGTGTTGGAGGCTTACAACTGGATGAGGAACAGCCAGGCTCTGCTACTAAGGTGAGGTTGTGGAAGACCGTTTCATTTCACAGGTCATACATCATGGCAAGACTGAGCACAGCAACAAGACACAAGGTAGTTATACTACATCAGCAAGGTCTCTGCCAGGCAAAGATTTCAAAGAAGACTGGAGTTTTAAGAAGAGCTGTTCAAGCTCTTTTAAAAAAGCACAAAGGAAAGGGCAACATTGAGGACAGTAGATGCAGTGGTCAGCCAAGGAAACTTAATGAAGAAGATGAAAGACACATAATGCTCACTTCCCTTCGACATTGGAAGATGCCCAGCAGTGCTCTCAGCACAGAACTGGCAGAACATGGGTCTACATTTCTGCAGATGGAGTTGGAGATTTGGTCAGGATCAATGGTGTCCTCATTGCTGAAAAGTACGGCATGCCATACCATTAATAGGGCATGTGATTGGCCCCAAATTTATTCTGCATCAGGAAAACAGCCCAAAACACACAGCCCATATCATTAAGTATATCATAAGAACTCACTTCACCAAAAAGAAGAGCATAGGATCCTGAAAGTGATGGTTTGCCCCCACAGAGCCCTGATCTCAAAACCATTGAGTCTGTCTGGGATTACATGAAAAGACAGAAGCCTTTGAGGCAGCCTACATCCACATAAGAACTGTGATTAGTCCTTCAAGATATTTGGAGCACCCTACCTGCCGAGTTCCTTCAAAAACTGTGTGCAAGTGTACCAAGAAGAATTGAAGCTGTTTTGAAGGCAAAGAGTAGTCACATCAAAAATAGATTTGATTTCGATTTCTTTTCTGTTCATTTACTTTCCATTTTGTTAATTGATAAAAAAACAATAACACTTCAATTTCTGAAAGCATTCCTTATTTACTGATTTTTTAATACCTGCCTAAAAAGTTTGCACAGTACCTTATAGTTAACAGATCAAAAAGGAGCAAATAAAATAATTTTCTGTTCAAATATAAATACATTTTAAATATATTTCCAACACAATTACCTGCTCCTTGATATTGTCCATGTAATATTTTTCAATGAGTTCACTTGTTGAACATTTATTTAAGCGCAATTCTTCTTCTAAAAACTGAAGAGAAAAACAGTATATTTTATTAATATCACAAGATCGAACATCTGCAGTCAAGAAATGTTTATAAGCATGACTCAGAAATGGAACCAGAACCCCTTGAGCTTTGTGGATTAAATTGTTAGCTCATATGTCCTACGTGGATCATTTCCAAACCATAAAATATTGATGTTTTCTATGTGCATGTGTACTTTAATAACTGTTTCTCATATTTTTATATATGTCTGAAAATTAAGACAAATTAAGCATGTCATGCGCATGTACGTTACTGTCGCTTTAGGATAATTTTCCAGCCACTTTAACCTACTTTAATTTTCTCTCTGATGCTTCCTGAGCGTCTTACTTTCCCCATCTATGTTCTACAGCTTTGAAAAGAGAATGGGATTCTTTTTTTGTACTGACTTGTACCACTGTACCAGTATATCAGGAAAATTGCTCTTTTGTCTGCCTTTCAGTTAAACAGGTACTAAATTATTTTATCTCATTAAAAGAATTATGATTTTAAGTCAGTTTGTTTATATCTACTGCTTACAAAAAATGTTTTAGAGGTGGAGGACATATCCAGAGAAAACCCTTAGCAAAGGGGTAATAAAGTTGTGACCTTAATGGCAAGCTTTCTTCTTCAGGCAGCTGTGGGCAAATTAAAAAAGAACGAAGCAGAAATAAATTTTTTTTCCTTTCTTTTTTGACAGCGGCTGAAAGTATTGATGACATTCCTGTAGAATCTAAATGTGTTTTTTTCTCTTCAAAGGGAACTTGTAAAAGACCAGGTTTCAAAGGTATTCCAATATAATCACAGTTTTAGTAATGTAGCTCTGATTTTGAAATAAAGGCTCTTGTCTGTTCTACAGGAGCAATTTAAGTGAAGCTGCTATTTGGCAAATAGTGCAGATGCCTCCAAAGCCATAAATACCAAGCTATAAATATAGTAATTAGAGTCAATCACCCGGTAATCTCCGTTCCGCAAGGTGTCCAGTGGTAACCCTTGTCCTTCTGCGTGGAAAAAGTCTACAAGAGCCTGTCAGAAAGAGAACACTTATTAAAAGAAAGACTGTACATTGCTGTCAGTTTGTCATACATTCTCAGGCATGAATCCAGACTCCTTGACTGTGTTGCAGGGTTAGAGCAGTGCTGCAGCTAGGTATAGGGAGCCACAACTAGCTGCTTACAAGAAACGACACTAAAGGGAAACAATTTATTTCATACACATTTATTTTCTTTTTTGATCAACATTTTGGATAAAAGCATTAACTACTTGGGTGGCAAGTGGATGGTTAAATGCTGTTGGTCTCTTCTTCTAAGGTCAAATATTTCATCCTCCTGATTGCTGTTTCCTTGCCCATGGCCAGGACACGACGAGTGCTTTTTACAAAGATGTTCTGTGCCCTTTGGTCAATATTTGCTCCCTTACGTTTACACTTGTGAGTGCATTTTATACCTTTTTTAATAGCTTGTGCATCACTTACTACACTATAATGCTTTTTCTACTTCTTTCATTTCCAGGAGGCCAAAACAGAAGTCCTCATACTTCTCTTTTGACAGATTTATTTGAAACCCTCTAGCCCCCAACTTTTTTTAAGTTGCCTATTGATATCACCCATGTGCCGATCTTACTATGCTGTATTCATTCATTTTACTGCAAAGTTACCATGTGTAAGAGACCTTAGTATTCGAAAAGGTACTATTCTTCAGTGCATGGTTCCTTCAGGATTCAATCTGTAGGCAGATATACAACAGACAAATCCAATACACAGCAAAAAGGAGCAGTAATCTATTTTGAATTAGCAAAACTGGAAATGGCAATAAAGCATACGGCTGTTGGGATTTAATGTAGAAACAAAAATGAAAGTTCCTACTTCATTAGTTATTGTGGAAACCAACAAAGTGGCAAAGACCTATGTTTTTAAACAAGGACATTAAAAGTAGTAGCAGATGCTGTAGTACTGACATCAGTTGCCACAGTTATTTACAGAATTTTTCTTGACTAGGGGATTAAAGATGATTTGTCTCCATTCTGCTCTGACCATCACTCTCCTCCTCCATTATAAATAACCACATGACCACAGGTTGGAGTTAAATGGCCATAGCAGCCTTTTATTAACAAACTGTATACATAACAGGTAAATAACACGTTAAACCCAGTTTTTTACTGGAGCCTCAAGGTCCCGGTATGCATCAAAAAGGAGGTACCTGCGTCCGACTTAATTAGGCCTCCAGCTGCCACAGCACTGGCTCGGAGACAGCCAGTCGCAGGTACCAACATACCAACTACTGGGAGCCGTACCTCAGACGGGTCCCTACCAAGTATAAGTTTGTACCATCAGGGAGCTGTACCTCAGACGGGTCCCTACCAAGTATAAGTTTGCACTATCTGGGAGCCGTACCCCAGACGGGTCCCTACCAAGTATAAGTTTGCACCATACTAACCAAATATTCTCCAATGCAGCTTTCCTCTGACTAAAGACTTCCTGAGGCCCCTAGTTTGACCTCTCCCTGTAGCTCCACCCCTTCCTGGACAAAACAAAAAAGTCCCACCACTTATATTTTTTATCGAACTGGACTGAAAACCCCTCCTTGTCCCAAACCCCTTTAACCCCTGTCAGCTGGCCCTCCGTCCATGTCTCTTCTCTCCTTTACTCCGGGCCTCTCTTTCCTTTAGAGGATGTAGTCACAGAGCCAGAGATTATCCATAATGAAAACTAAAATGTACAAAAATAACAACAGTTTTTTGTGACTACTTTAACAGGCCTATGTACAGTACCTAATGAATTTAGATTATTTTTCTTTTGTGCTCAGGCCAGAACAGTTGGGTAGATGGTAAACTTTCGATTCTGGACTGAAATGTCCCAAGTCTTGGCTTTAGCTTCCATTTTAGAGAAGACTGAGTACATACAATTTCCTAGCGTAACCAAAGGACTGTACATGGGGGTAATTTAATGACCATTGTACATGATGCATATGAGTGAAAAATACCTTGACATTATACAATATACAATGAAAATTATCATAGTACTCTTGACAGCCGCCTATATTTATCATAATGTTCATCCTTACATACAGCAATATTATAGATATGCTAAAATTCAGTGTAAAATATTTATCATTAAAAACTTTCCAACTTACAACTTCTAAAATGTTGTACCTGGTGGATTTATAGACAAAATAGCCCTGGGGAAAAACTGTACTTCAATCATTTTGTGTGGATTTTAATTGTCCTATATCTTTTGCTTGATGGCAACGGGACAAACACACTATATTTCAGATAGGTTGGATCACCACCAATGTATTCTTCCTTTTTTTTAAAATCAACTGGCATTTGTTTTAAACTATATTCAGAATGGGTGGTGACATACCGAACCACTGTGCTGTTTTCACCACGCTAAAGCAGAGTGGAGGAGAATACTCTTAATGGTGCAATGATAAAAATTGACTGAAAGATTTAGGGGCAATCTGACTTGTTTAGGTCTCCTAAGGGAAATCAACCTCTATTGCACCCTTAAAAAAGAAAATACATACAGACCATGACAGCTCTTAGTAACATGCACACCCAGTTGATAGTATTCATCCTTTTCATCTGCCTATATATAACAAGGAATGATTTGTATTCCTTGATCCACTATAATCCACAATTATTTCCATAGTTTTTGCAGTATTAAAGTGTTTGTAAAGACATTTTTTTTAAATAGCTAATATGTTCTACTTACCTGCTCTGTGCAATGGTTTTGCACAGAGCAACCCTGATCCTCTCCTTTGAGGTCCTTTGTCGGCACTCTGGGCCCTTCCCCCTGCCAAGCGCCCCCATAGCAAGCCACTAGCTATAGGGCACATGTGCATGCTCACTCCTGAGCCCCAGTCTCTGTGTCCATAAGACACAGGCATAGTCGGTAATCTTGATCAGTACCTGTGACAGAGCCTTCAGCTCTAGTAACCTCTCAAAGCACTGGAAGATTATGGCTGTGGGGTATAGGAGGGGGCAGAGGACAAAGGGATTTCAAGAATGAAAGTCAGCACCAGCTAGGGTTAAATGTACTGTAAGTACTGTCCCTTGAGCAAGTTTTTTTTTTTTTTTTGTACCTAAAAGTAGGTTTTAAAATCACATATAGTGGGTATAGAAAAGAATCACCTTCCTTTTTAAAATAATTACATTTTGTTGCTTTGCAGCCTGAAATAAAGACAGACACAGTTTTTGTTTTATCCAGCTACAATTTATAGCATCCAAGTGAAAGATATAGCCCCATGTCAGAAAGAGTTTTAAAAAAATTCAAAAACAGAATCCCCGAGCTGAAAAAAAGATCACCTCCTTGTATTTGTATTTTGTTAAAACCACCCTTTGCTTTAATTACAACCTTTAGTCTGTTGGGATATGTCTCTACTAACTTTGCACATCTAGACTTTGCAATATTTGCCCACTCTTCTTTGCAGAACTGCTCAAGTTCAGATAAATTTGATGTTGACCACTTGTGGACTGTAGTCTTGAAGTCATATCAAAGATTTTCAATGGGGTTTAGGTCTGGGTTCTGACTAAGCCATACAAGGACACTCATCTTTTTCTCCTTCAACCACGGTGTGGTCATTTTTGCTGTGTGCTTTGAGTCCTTGTCATGTTGAAAGGTAAACCTTCTTCCCATTGACAACTTTCTGGGAGAGGGCAGCATATTTGGCTCAAGAAATTGACGGTATTTTGCCTCATCCATTTTTCCTTCTATCCTGACAAGTGTTCCAGTCCCTGCTGCAGAGAAACACCCTATAACAGGATATTACCAACTCCATGCTTTACTGTAGGAATGGTGTTATTTGGATGGTGAGCTGTATTGTATTTTTGCCAGACATATAGTTTGGTGTCGAGGCCAAAAAATTCTATTTTAGTCTCATCTGACCATAACACCTTTTTCCATGTGGCCTCAAAATCTTCAAGGTGCGTTTTGGCAAAGCTCAGTCATGACTGCATGTGGCCTTTCTTGAGGAGTGTTTTTTTTTCTTGCAAAACTCCTGTACATGTCCCATTTGTAGATAATTTATGATGTTGTCACATGCATACAATGGCCTCTCTTTGTCATAAATTCCTGTAACTACTTCAGAGTTGTTGTAGGCCTCTTGGTAGACTCTCTGACCAGTTTCCTCCCAGCTCTTTCATCCAGTTTGGCGTGACATTCTGATCCAGGAAGGATCTGTGTTGTACCACATAGCTTCCACTTCTTAATAATAGACTTCATTGTGCTTCTAGGCATTAATAAAGCCTTTAAAATTGTTTTGTATCCATCTCCTGACTTTTGGCTTTGTGTGCCATTTAGAAGGTGATTGAGTTTGCAAGTCTTTTTTTAGGAGGGAGTGATCCTTTTTTCCAACTCAGTGATTCTGTTTTTGAATTTTTAAAAAAAGTTTCTGATATGTTGGTGTTATATCTTTCACTTGGATGTTATAAGTTGCAAAGATTAAATAGAGCTGGATATAACAAAAACTGTGTCTGTCTTCTTTTCAGGCTGCAAAGCAACAAAATGTGATTATTTTAAAGGGGGTGATTATTTTCTATACCCACTGTATACACTAGTCAGCCATAACATTATGACGACCCACCATAACTTGCCGAGACATGGAATCCACTATATCTCTAAAGGTATGGTGTAGTATCTGGCATCAAGCCTTCAGTAGCAGATCCTTTAAGCCCTTGACAATCTGTGTTTTTTCACATATGCTCAATTGAGATATTAAGACTTTGGAGGACAAGTCAACACCTCAGATGCATTAATGTGTTCCTCAAACCATTATTGAAGTCATCAGAGCAGGCCACCTTCTTCTTTTGCTTTGTGGTCCAGTTCTGATGCTCACGTTCCCATTGTAGGTGCATTTGGCTGTGTACATGGGTCAGCATTGGCACCCTGACTGGTCTACCACTACGCAGACCCATACACAACAAGCTGTGATGCGCTGTGTGCTCTGACACCTTTCTATCTGAACCAGCATACATTTTTTCAGCAATTTGAGCTACAGTAACTCTTCTATTGGATCTAACTACACAGGCCAGCCTTTGCTCCTCTCATGCATCAATGGTTCCTATCTTAGACCACTTTTGGTAGGTCCTGACCACTGCAGACCGAGAACATCCTACAAGAGCTGTCAATTTTGAGTTGGTCTGATCCAGTCGTCTAGCCACTACAGTTTGGCCCTTGTGAAAGTTGCTCAAATTGTTACGCTTGGCCTTTTTTTCTGTTTTTACCACATCAACTTCAGGGACAAAATGTTCACTTGTTGCCTAATATATTCCACCCACTTTCAGCTGCCATTGTAATGAGATAATCAATGTTATTCACTTTACCTGTCAGTGGCTGAAAGATATAAATTTTAACATAAAAAAGAAACGGCTAAACGCTGAGTTGTGGGTATTTAAGGCATGCTTGAAGATCTCTGGATGCTAACCATTTATCGCCAGAGAACTTCAAATCAGTTATATACCCAGTCATACTAGTAGATTTCAAATGCAATACATAATTTAGGAGTTATGTGTAATGGTTAAGCAAATGCCATTATTAAAAAGATTTCTCAGTGGCAGTGGCAATGACAGCTCACGTATCTGAGAATTCTTCTTGTAACGTTAATTAGAATTTATTATCTATCTGGAGTATGCCTGGAGAAATAGCAGTGAGGAAGCAGCATTTACGGATATGATGACCAGCTGGGTTGCAGCAACACAACACTAGCATTACATTGCTTAATCCTGTTTCTACTGCATCACAGCAGGTGAGAGGCTATTATACACAATAACTGAGAGAGGCCAGCTTCCTGGCTGGAAGTAATTGATTGGATAAACCTCTTATAATGAAAGGTCTAATTAGATTTATACAAGATATAGCTTTGTTATCCATTCAGTTATTTTTTCCCATCACAGCTACATTGATGTTGCTCTTATAAGGGATGTTCTTTAATTGCAGTGTGTGTGTCCCAGTAAGCTAACAGCACATGAGGGAATTATCCTCCCAAGTGGTAGCAGCCAGCAATAAAGGCATGACAGGGGCTATAGCTTCCTATCTTTATCCAAAACTAAGAGGTATTTGTTGGAATTCCACTACCTATATTTTGGCCCTAGTGATTAGTTGCCAATCATTATGCAAGCATGTTAACATGGACACAAATCAGTTCACCTGGCAAGTCAGTACATTATTTCCATTGTGTCCAATGCTTGTCTAGAGAGTGTATACTATGAGACGTGGAGTTGTCCTACTGAAAAATCCAATTTCCAGTAACATTAGTTTCTGAAACAGAGTTTACCCCTCTATACAGGTGCATCTCATAAAATTAGAATATCATCAAAAAGTTAATTTATTTCAGTAACGCAATTCAAAAAGTGAAACTCATACAGTATCTCACAAAAGTGAGTACACCCCTCACATTTTTGTAAATATTTTATTATATCTTGTGATATATCCTTCAGTGACAACACTTAAGAAATTACACTTTGTTACAATGTAAAGAACACACAGCCATTAATGTCTAAACCGTTGGCAACAAAAGTGAGTACACCCCTTAATGAAAATGTCCAAATTGGGCTAAATTAGCCATTTTCCCACCCCAGTGTCATGTGACTTGTTAATGTTACAAGGTCTCAGGTGTGAATGGGAAGCAAGTGTGTTAAATTTGGTGTTATCGCTCTCACTCTCTCCTAGTTGTCACTGGAAGTTCAACATTGCACCTCATGGCAAAGAACTCTTTGAGGATCTGAAAAAAATAATTGTTGCTCTACATGAAGATGGCCTAGGCTATAAGAAGATTGCCAAGACCCTGAAACTGAGCTGCAGCACGGTGGCCAAGACTATACAGCCGTTTAACAGGACAGGTTCCACTCCGAACAGGCCTCACCATGGTCGACCAAAGAGGTTGAGTGCACATGCTCAGCGTCATATCCAGAGGTTGTCTTTGAGAAATAGACGTACAAGTGCTGCCAGCCAGCATTGCTGCAGAGGTCGAAGGGGTGGGGTCAGCCTGTCAGTGCTCAGACCATATGCCGCACTCTGCATCAAATTGGTCTGCATGGCTGTTGTCCCAGAAGGAAGCCTCTTCTAAAGGTGATGCATAAGAAAGCCCACAAGCAGTTTGCTGAAGACAAGCAGACTAAGGACATGAATTAATGGAACCATGTCCCGTGGTCTGATGAGACCAAGATAAACTTATTTGGTTCAGATGGTGTCAAGCATGTGTGGGGGCAACCAGGTGAGGAGTACAAAGATGAGTGTGTCTTACCTACAGTCAAGCATAGTGGTGGGAGTGTCATGGTCCAGGGCTGCATGAGTGCTGCCGACACTGGGGAGCTAAAGTTAGTTGAGGGAACCATGAATGCCAACATGTACTGTGACATACTGAAGCAGAGCATGATCCCCTCCCTTCGGAGACTGGGCCGCAGGGCAGTATTCCAACATGATAACGACCCCAAACACACCTCCAAGACGACCACTGCCTTGCCAAATAAGCTGAGGGTAAAGGTGATGGACTGGCCAAGCATATCTCCAGACCTAAACCCCATTGAGCATCTGTGGGGCATCCTCAAACGGAAGGTGGAGGAGCGCAAGGTCTCTAACATCCACCAGCTCTGTGATGTCGTCATGGAGGAGTGGCAGAGAACCTCAGTGGCAACCTGTGAAGCTCTGGTGAACTCCATGCCCAAGAAGGTTAGGGCAATGCTGGAAAATAATGGGGCCACATAAAATATTGACATTTTGGGCCCAATTTGGTCATGTTCACCTAGGTGTGTACTAACTTTTGTTGCCAGCGGTTTAGACATTAATGGCTGTGTGTTGAGTTATTTTGAGAGGACAGCAAATTGACACTGTTATACAAACTGTACACTCACTAATTTACATTGTAGCAAAGTGTAATTTCTTCAGTGTTGCAACATGAAAAGATATAATAAAATATTTACAATAATGTGAGGGGTGTACTCACTTTTGTGAGATACTGTAGATGCGTCACATACAGAGTGATACACTTCAAGAATTGTTTTCTTTTAATTTTGATGATTATGGCTTACAGCTAGTAAAAACCTAAAATTCAGTATATTTGAAAAATAGAATATTTCATAATACCAATAAAAAAAATGATTTTTCATACAGAAATGTTGACTTACTGAAAATTGTTTCCATGTACAGTATAGTATGCACTCGGTCGGAGTATAGTATGTACAAGGTCGGAGCTCCTTTTGCATGAATTACTGCATCAATGCGGCATGGCGTAGCATGGATGGGATCAGCCTGTGGCACTCATGAGGTGTTATTGAAGCCCAGGTTTCTTTTATAGTGGCTGTCAGCTCATCTGCATTGTTGGGTCTGGTGTCTCTCATCTTCCTCTTGACAATATCCCACAGATTCTCTATGGGGTTTAGGCCTGTCGAGTTTGCTGGCCATTTAAGCACCGTGATACCATGATCATTAAACCAGGTATTGGTACTTTTGACAGTGTGGGCAGGTGCCAAGTCCTGATGGAAAATGAAATCAGCATCTCCATAAAGCTGCTCGGCAGAGGGAAGCATGAAGTGCTCTAGAATTTCCTTTTAGAGGGCTGCGCTGACTTTGAACTTGATAAAACACAGTAAACCAATGCCAGCAGATGACATGGCTCCCCAAATCATCACTAACTGTGGAAACTTCACAATGGACCTCAAGCAACTTGGATTTTGTGCCTCTCCACTTTTCCTCCAGACTCTGGGACCTTGATTTCCAAATGCAATGCAACATTTTCCACAGTCCATGATGATTTGGGGAGATATGACATTTGCTGGTGTTGGTCCACTGTGTTTTATCAAGTTTAAAGTCAGAGCAGCCCTCTACCAGGAAATTCTAGAGCACTTCATGCTTCCTCTGCTGACCAGCTTTATGGAGATGCTGATTTCATTTTCCAGCAGGACTTGGCACCTGCCCACACTGCCAAATGTACCAATACCTGGTTTAACGCTCATTGTATCACTGTGTTTGATTGGCCAGAAAACTTGCCTGACCTAAGCCCCATAGAGAATCTGTGGGGTATTGTCAAGAGTAAGATGGGAGACACCAGACCCAACAATGCAGATGAGCTGAAAGCCACTATCAAAGCAACTTGGGCTTCCATAATACCTCAGCAGTGCCAGAGGCTGATCGCCTGCATTCCACGCAGCATTGATTCAGTATATCGTGCAAAAGGAGCCCCAACCAATTATGGAGTGCATGCTATACTGTTCATGGACATACTTTTCAGGAAGCCAATTCTTTTGTATCAAAATTTTTTTTTTTATTGGTCTTATGTAATATTCTGATTTTCTGATATACTGAATTTTGGCTTTTCACTAACTGTAAGCCATAATCATTAACATTAAAAGAAAGAAATGCTTGAAATATTTTACTCTGTGCTTATCTATTCTAATTGTATGAGATGCACCTGTACATTTACTTTTTGGCCATCATGGTGCCTTGAACTACAACCAAGATTTTGTCTCACACTGATGACACCAAACTATCACCCTAAAAATATTCAAAGCTTCTCTGAAAGTGTATACACCGGTCAAGTGTTTTGAAAAAAACGTATGTTATAACTGCTTCCATGGTGTAATATGCTACACTATATACTGTTCTAATAACCACAACGTTAGAGTAACTCCCTCTACAGGTAGCACAAAACATCACAATATAATGGATAATGCACAGTGTGTCCCCAGGTCATGTTTCGATGTCCGTGATCAATAAAGTTCAAAAGTTGATCACAGACATTGAAACTTGCACAGGTGAAGCACTGTGGACTATCTATTAGAATGTGATGGAGATTTAATTTAATATTTTTTTATGAATGTTTTGCACTACCTGTAGAAGGAGTTATTCTGCGTTGTGGTTATTTTAATGTTTACGTAGCGGGTGTCACATCACAACATCACTTCCAGGTTACTGGAGTCTTAAAGGTGCCAGTTTTACAAAACAGAAAGTTTTCAGAAATGCAGATTTTGGCATTTTAAACACTTTCAAGTGCAGAGGAGGGGTTTAGGGTCTTATAGACAACGTTGGCTCTCTTGTAATAACAACCAATGCGGCTAATCAACCACTTGGCTGTTATTACAGGCAGATGGAGGGGACAATCCACCCTCCCGCGGCCTTTTGCCACTCCCCGGGGGCCTTCCATCTCCCCCTGGAGACCCAAACAACCAGCCGTCACGTCCGCCGGCCTGTCGGAGACCTGAACAAAGTCGGAATCTACGTTGCGGAATCAACATCTAGTAACCCGGACCATCACCAGGGCCATCTTTAACACAGGGCAAAAAGGGGCAGCTGCCTCGGGCCCAGTCATTGTTGTGGGGCCCAAAGCAGCTGCCTCTTGTGCCCCCACTGCCTGCAAACAGTTGATAAATGAATTTGGGTGGGCCCAAGAAAATGTTTGCCCAGGGTCCAATAAATATATATTTTTTTTTTTTCAAGAAAAATAGCTTTTATTTAAGAAAAACAATACATGTGCATACACAGTACAAACGGTATTGATTGCAACACATGCAAGAGATAAAGAACAAGGCAAAAAAATCTTTGTCATATAGTGGTACAGTGAATGCAAAATTACCACAGAGCATAAAACAGTACAACCTAGTCAGAAAACATCGCAGCAGTACGACAGTAAGGAGCTAAGTGGTAAACCTGAGAACAGGAGTAAGTTATAAGCCAGGGTACAAAGAGGGGGGAGAGAACGGGGAAAGAGACAACAGGGGGAGAGGAGAAAGGGGTGGGGAAGGAAGGGGGAGGGGAGAGGGAGAGGAAAGGAAAGAGAAGGGGAGCTTCACCATGGACAGTTACCAGCCAGCATACAGTCACATACATTTAAGCTTCAAACAACCTCTGTAAAACCAGTTGCGGGGGAGCCAAGGCCGGATCATCCAGCCAAGGCTGCCAGATTGAATAAAACTTTTTCAGCGCTTTTCTATGTTGGTAGGTCAACTTTTCTCGAATTAAGGTACTGTTAACATGGGCAATCCATTGTGCCACAGACGGGACCCTAGAAGAAATCCAGTGTCTGGCTATCAGTTTGCGTGCAATATAAAGAAGCCTCAGAACTGCCACATGAGCGCTGGGAGTCAGGGTCTCCACCTCCACAGCCCCCAACAGACAAATCAGCGGATCACGAAGCAGCTGAAAGGCATACACTCTGGATATCGTGGCTATTATTGTAGACCAGTATCTAAAAAGTTTCGGGCATCTCCACATCATGTGTATCAACGTTCCTTGGTCTTGGTTACATTTCGGGCACAGAGGGGAGGGTCTACAACCCCAACGGTGAAGTTGAACAGGCGTACTATATGCCCTGTGAAAAAGCATAAGGTGGGAAACCTTGTGAGAGGCCGAGACCGAAACCATAGGGATGGAGGAAAGGCAAAGCTCCCACCGTTCACCACATCAGAGATCATACCCTTTTTATCGCTAGCCTGAAATACCTCCGTTAGGAGTCTATTGGGAGTGAGCCGCAAAGGTACCAGCCGGGCCTGAGCAGCAATGGCGTGTCTAAGTTGAAGAAACCTATAGAAGTACTGACGGGGCACACCGAATTCCTCCTGTAAATCCTGAAAGGATTTCAAAACATCACCTCGAAAAACAGTTGAGTCATATAACGAACCCCCGCCCCTCTCCAAGCCTCCGCCCCCTCCAGGGGCAGAAGTTCTCTGTAATTCCGATTATCCCAGATGGGGGTCTCAGGCAAGAAGCCCCCGACCCGGAGCATCGTCTTGACAGTGCGCAACACCAACCGAAGCAGGGCCACCATGGGCAGTCCCGCCGGAAGGTGCGAAAATCCAGCCTCCAGGTGGACCAGAACAGGATCAGGGGACCCCTCCGGAGTCAACATGTCCAATAAATATTTAAGACAGCCCTGGGTGTCCCACATCTTCTACGACCATGCCAAGCTGACCGAGGCTCTCTTGGAAGTGGGAGGGAACCAATGACACCCAGGGAGTACTGCAGCAATGCATCATGGGACCTGTAGTTCCCATTAAAAAACAGCCCCATTGCTTTCAATGGGGACAGAACTACACAGACCAGCTGCTCTCAGGATTAAAGAAAGGAAAGGACACCATCTTGTCTGCCTGGGGCTAGGCAGACCACCATGAGGAGGGGAAGAAGAGAGACGTGTCCAGAGAGGCTGCTGTGAACCTTGAAGGATTGCGGCCTATCATGCCACCCACTGTTGCCGCAGTTCCAGCCCAGCTAGTACGAGCCTTGCTCTGCCATGCCAGGGATATTCTAGCAAAATTGCTGACAGCACAGGTGCCAACCAGATCACTAAACCAGCAGACCAGGCAGCCGCCTCGACCTGATTGTCAGATGGAGAGCCGATTTGCATTAATTGCAGTATAATCGCTGTGTCATAAAGATTAGTAAGCGGGCAGATGCCCAAAGTCCTATTGCCAGCCACTAGCACTCCACTTTGAACACTATATACAAACACAACAGATTTGGATTGTCAAGAGGACCTTTCATTAGTCAGATCAAGTATCCTTGCACTGATTGCTGATCCTTTTTGCTATACTTAAGTATCCTTTACTTCTCTGAGCTCCAGCTGCCGGTGAAGATAATTTCAAGGCCTTACATTCAGTACACTATCCTTTTACTCTTAAAGGGGACATATCACTTATACTTATAATAGTCTCTCTTTAGGATCAGAAGTATTAAAGGCTGGCCCAGGCTTCTCCTTTTAGTGTTCGTGGTGGTACTAACAACATATAATGATCCTTTGAAAATCCATTAATTTAATCCTTGTTATGGTCTGTTAGTTTGTATACCTTTGTCACTCGCTTGTGTTTGCTGTTTTCATTTAACTGCTCTGAGAGTTGCCTCATATGAGTCTTGATTGTTGTTTCAGGAATTGGTTGACTTGACACTCTTATTTGGCCTCTTATTCTGATTAAGTAAAACAGTGAAGGTTGAATGCAGTTTTAATTGTGTCTGTGTGTGATTTATTGTGGTATTACACTGACCTTGCCGCTAGGTGTGCCAGAGGAGCTGAAACGGTTCTTGGGGTTGATAGGTGGAGTAATAAACCAAACATATTCAGCAGCTCCTTCGGGGGTAGCGCTACATTTATATAAGATAGCAGCATTTTACTCAGAGAGCTCACCATTACTTAGTGCAGGTTGATGTGGGTTGTAACTAGAAACTGTTTTAATTGTCCATAATTTTTATAAAACAAAAAAAAAAAATGATCAGGACTTTTCGCCGATCAACTATCTGCCATTGAACTGTCATCCTTAATGTTCACCAAGCCAGCTGTTGTTTCTCAGAGATTAAAGTTCTTCATCAAACCAAAGGTAATGATGATAGATTTATCTTGGCCTGATGTACATGTCCTATTGTTAATGTAAGTCTAATAATCCTTCACACGTCACACTTTGTGTTCTTCTGGGTTGACTTGTACTCAGTTTCCTGACATGTGTCCTTGTTTTCCCATCAGGTGACTGGCTAATGAACAGCTGAAAAACATCCACAGTTCAGGCAATTCCATAACAACTTCAAACGATTCCACTGTTTTATCAAGGGTGATTCTTTTTATAGGTGAGAGTTTACATCTTGTGTTTTAATTTTGTGAAATATTTAAATACCTAATTGATCCTATGTCATTACCACTGCAGTAACCATTCTATAACGGCTATTGTCCTGTTAGGAAAAGACCTTCCACCTGGACAATTTAGTGGAGTGGGTGACTATGAGCCTTGTGTAATCCAATATTGTTAATTGAGGAAAGCTAAATAGGTTTCCTTTAAATGTCAAGCAATGTGGGGGTTCCCGACTCTATGGACCAAACGAATTGGTTGATAAATATTAAGGCTGCTGCCCTCACTAAAACTACCACCATATGGTGGTGTCCCAAATGAAAAAATACTGATGTGCAAGTGAGAAGTGGCGCTGCCCGTGATCAAAACATTTAAATAAATTATTGATGAATTGGGTGTCTCTAGTGCCTATAAATGGGCTTTGATAAGCCCAATACTAAATGATACAATTGTGTGTAGTAGTAACTGGTGTCAATCATAAATACCCAGTGCATATAATAAATTAACCATACATATAAACACAAAAGCTTCCTCGTGCCAATAGAGCTGCAGTGTTTCAAATACTGCTGTGCAGACAAACCTTATTAAAAAAGTAACACACAGTGCTTCTATCAAAATCAATGTGCAAATCAGTGCAATTATGCAAAGTGCATGGGTGCAGATAAGTGGAATCAACAACAATGTGCAAAATTCAAGTAGCTGTATCCTGGTGCCCAGTCTGTGCAAATGTCCACAAGGTGATTCTTAGCCTAGGGGTCCCTCTGATTATATAGTGGGCACGGTGCTGCCTGTTAATAGTCCGTGGGTGATGATAAAGTGCCTCCAAGCAGGACTCCTGCTTGATCTGTTGGTGAAACACTTGGATGGACCCAAATTCCCGGAATACAACCCCCACTGTACGCTGGTTCGGTGTTCACACTCGTGCCTCCCCCCCTTGGGGTAAACACTCACCAGATATCAGGCCCCTGGATAGGGGTGAAATACCACTGGATTGACACCAGTTACTACTACACACAATTGTATCATTTAGTATTGGGCTTATCAAAGCCCATTTATAGGCACTAGAGACACCCCATTCATCAATAATTTATTTTAAGGTTTCCTTTAAAGCCTCCTACACACCTGTATTTTTTTTTTTCACTCAACCCAGCAGGGCTGAACAAAAAAACCTGACAGCTCAGGAGGAGCTGCTGTACAAACGGCCCCCAGCCAGAACACTCTGGTCAGCACTCTCAGCCATTGGCTAAGAGCGCTGATAGGGAGCCAATCAGCACACCTTTTTTAGTCATGCCCCTTTAACAGAAGCAGGTTGAACTTCAGTACACATGGGTCAAATGTCAGCCAGTTTCTATTGAACTGGCCGATGCCGCCAGGTCATAGTTGGGTCCATTCATAAATGTTTTCACTCAAGGGAGAAGAAATGGTGACTCCTGGGTGAAAGTTAAGTAAATCCTGAGGAAAAACATTGATAGACCCCAATCGCTTTTCTAATTTAGACACTGTATTCCACCTTTTGCCATTTATTTTTTGCTGTACACATATTTTAGGCATCTGATGCAGCATTTTCCCAAAAAAATTTTAGGCTAGGTTCCCACTAATGCGAATTCAATGTGGGTTGACAACGGATTGACAAATATTCAAAACTGTTCTGACAGTATTTATTGAGAGTGGAAATTCTCAACTCCACTAGAGAATTTAACAGTATTGTATCATAGCTATAAGTGCCAGAATGAAAAAGAAAATCCGATCAACCGTTGTTAATAACTATAACTGGTCTTCCTTTAGATATCCATAAATCAAACCCAATATTTATACCAGTTTATTACTCAGTAGTACATTTTACTTAATAGTTTACCTCAAGTGTGTAATAAAATCGTCCATAGAACTCCACTGAAACTCCTCTGTTTGAATCCACAGCATCAATTATAAATTTCAGCAGGAGCCACCAGAGAGATTCAAGCACCCTGTAAAGAAGAGAATGACCAGGCATTGAAGGATATATAATAACAATGCTGCTGTGAAGTGTTTGTGACTCGAAAGTGTTTTCTGTCATCAAAATGTGGTGCTAATGCAACACCTACAACATGGGCTACATTAAACTGTGTCCACTGTTATAGCACACTTCTCTTCTTAACGAGAATCATACCAACTTTCATGGAATTCTGGTGTAAAATGTAATATGCAGGAACTAAAAAAAAAGTCACTGATATCACCAGGTCATTGCTCCAGATGGCATAAGGGTCTCTGTGCCAGAGTTTCCTAACCCCTGGGCCATGGACTGGTACCCGTCTGTGGGCTCGGGCCACATAGCTGGAGGTGAGCAAGTAACAAGCTGAATCTGGTGGCAAGCTTTATATTGGCAAGTCAGCGGATCTACTTCACTTGAATAATCACAAAACCATTACCCCTCTCCCCCGGTTCATGAAAAACATACATACATTGTAGGTTCTAGTGGGATGCTGGAGTCCACAAGGAAAATTTTGGATGCCCGCACAAAATGAGGAAGGGCAATGGGGATGGAGTTTGTTTGTGACGAGAGGTATAAAGGGGGTTTAGACAGAAGGTGTTATGGAGAGTTGTGAAGGGTTTAAGGAGATATGAATGGTTGCATGTGTGGGGAAGTATGAAAGTATTATGGGATGTAGAAGGGACATGAGGGGAGCAACAGAAGGTTATGTGGGTGGTGGATATATAAGAAGTGAATGATGGTGTAGTGCGTTTTTTTGGGCATGGGGGTGTTTGTAGAGCCAGATGTTCAGAGGTTATGAGGGTTTGTTTGTGAGATCAAATGCCCGGTGGCTTTAAGCTTTACTTTTGT
Source organism: Pelophylax lessonae (assembly GCF_965119305.1). Classification (NCBI taxonomy): domain Eukaryota; kingdom Metazoa; phylum Chordata; class Amphibia; order Anura; family Ranidae; genus Pelophylax; species Pelophylax lessonae. The sequence continues at coordinate 93,941,881 of NC_138773.1, read as the reverse complement.
ATAACATGTTCTTATCTTACCTGTACAGGTTTTCTTTCACCAAAGTTTCACTCAAAATAATTAATTTGTCATCTAGATATTTCATGAGAGGAGACACAGCCTAAAACAGATTACACACCATATGTTAGTGATTAACATGACAGATAAATTACGGATGTTTGAATGGCTGAGCTGTAAAGTCCACATTAATTATGATTATGGTTATAATTATCCACATATTTGCGAGTTCTCAGTAAACACGACAGCAATCACACTGACAGCATGCTAAAAATACACCACAATACTCAACAAAGCAAAGCCTGGCATCAGACCAGTGACAGTGTATTGGTTATGCTCTACTGTGTGCTGCTGTTTCTAAACCATCAGACTCCATTAATAAGCTTCTATAATAACTGGGCATAGTTTATAAAAACTGGAGAAAACAGAATTGTTTGTCCATCTGATTTCAGATTCCAGCTGTCTCTTTTCTACTTCAGCTTAGAATAAGGATAAAAATAACAAAGAAGAGCACCAACATAGTGCATTTAAACTGTTAAAAAAAAAATCAAAGCAAATTGAAAGTTTCATATAAGAAAGGTGAACAGGTGAAATCAGTAGGGGATTCTGAGTCAAGTCTTTATGATCTTGGGCAGCAAGGTGCCAGCTGTGCTTATGAATTATGTGGAAGCTCTGTACTCCTGAAGGTACAAAAGACAAGAAGGCTGGAGACCAATTTGATTTTATTTTTTCTTAACAAACAGACAATGGAACTCCAACTAAAACTTTGTTTTTTATTTTGGTTGAAGTGCAGAAAAGGTACAGTATATAACATTTGTCAAGGTTTTATAGCTAGAGGGATTAAGTCTAGGTTCATATATATGCGGCTGCACTTAATGAGTTTTTCAGGCATGTTTTGCAGTGCAATTTGCGTTTTTTTTTCCCCTCTTACACTGTAAACACTGTATATAGCTGGTTACTAAGGAGCGGGTCGAGAAGCCGGCCGCCACGTCTTTAACAACTGATGAGTCATTAGATGTCAGCGGGGTTTCCCACGGACAGCTGAATGTAAAAAAAAATTGCAGCCGAAAAAAAGGTGAAAAAAAAAAAAACACGGTGGGGTCCTCCCCCTTTGGGTCTGGTATGGATTTGGAGGAGACACCCCCATGCCAAAATGAAAAAATAAATAAAAGTTGTGTGGGGTCCCCCCCAAAATCCATACCAGACCCTTATCCGAGCTTGCAGCCCGGCAGGTCAGGAAAGGGAGGGGATGAGCAAGCCCCCCCCCCCAACCCCAAAGCACATTGTTCCCATGTTGATGGGGACAAGGGCCTCTTCCCAACAACCCTGGGTGGTGGTTGTGGAGGTCTGTGGGCTGGGGGCTTATCGGAATCTGGAAGCCCCCTTTAACAAGGGGACCCCCAGATTCTGTGATTGCATGAAGATTAGCAACACACTAATCTTCAATTTTTTTGGATACCTGTCTGTTTATGGCGTTTTAAATGTGAGTTGAATACCTTGATTTTAATAAACATGCTTGTTTTTACGGTATTACGCGATGTCCCTATCATTTCCTTATATACATGTCCTTTGAATACCGGATTTTGAACTACTATAACTTGCATCGATCCGTACCTGGCGAACCTCTTTGAAACACCAATTAAGCCTACTGAGGTCTATCCATTAAGTTGGGTGACCAATACTATCTGGTAAGCTGCCTTTTGGATATTGGGTGATCCTCCACGGGTGCCCCTTCCCCCCTCTTCTTCTTAATCAGCAACAGAAACAGAGTGGTAGTCGTTTTGCTGGGACTTGTGGTTCCTCTATTCAACACTTCCTTTTCTTCTAAAAAATTTTTCACTAACATTGATTGTTTTCTATATGGACTCATGATGGTGTCACTGCACAATTAATTATTTGATTGAGTTTAATGTTTTTTATGATTGAACACATATTGTGATTGGACACATATTGTTTGGATAGCGCTACACTTATTTGCATATTACTGTTTTTGGATATTTCTATAGATCCATGTGTGCTGCTTCTCCTTTTTTCATTTTTTTCATCTTCTTCAACACAATCTTATCACTAGAATTTTATCAATATTTTAAGCGCAGAAAATCCCCAATATTAATGTATGTAAAGTAATTTAACCACATTCTCTACAATAACTTTTTTAGCTATTAGCATGGATGGCCCCACTTGTTAAGCTGATTAACAAGTAATAGCAGTATATACAGTATAGCAACCCTTAACAAACAAGCTGCATATGAGGTTCTAAGGGACCGTGTGTAACTATGTGTACAATTACATAATTAAAGTATATGTGAAAACCAATAACTAAAATCTGATTAAGGCCCCTTTCACACGTGTGCTAATTTGCTGCGATTTTGATTAGATTTTGCCGCAATTTTGACTGGACTTGCAGCCTGTGTAATCCTGGACCTCAAAACGCATCAAAGTCAGCCCAAAGTAGTGCAGGGACTACTTTGAAGTCCTTGTGACTTGAAGTCGCGCAGATATGAACGGATATGAACGGTACTCATTGGAAATCAAGGAGTATGACTTGTCATGCGACTTTGCAGTCCCAAGTCACAGGACAACTCGCACAAGTGTGAAAGAGGCCTAAAACTTTAACATGCTAACATAATTCAAAACTGTTTTCCAGAAGTTCTTCTGCATTGTCACTCTGTCACATGGGTTTCTGATGGTGGCTGAAAAGAGACTGCTGATAAAAGACATTGCTGATGCTAGCAATAGTAAAAAAAAAAGGCTTAAAAGAGGGAAAAAATAATTTTATTAAAAAAAAAAAAATGATGAATAGTGCTTTAGCAAAAATGTGCTTCAGTTAGGGTTTACATCTGCTTAACCACTTGCCGACCAGTCACTGGGACTGCACTGCGGCAAAGTGGCTCGATTCCGTCCAGCGACGTAGACCTACGTCGCTGGACTCCTCCCCTTGTGGGCGGTGCTCGCGCGCCGCCGGAGGCTCGCTCCCGCTGTTTTCAGTCACAGCGGGAGTCGGGCCAGGGGAGGAGGTGCTCTTCCCCGATCGTCGGGGAATCAAGTTTGGAGATCCACCCGCTTGTGTAAACAAAGCGGGCGGATCTCCTAAGTGACAAACAGTGACAGATTGCAGGGTTCAGCATAGCTGAACATGCGATCTGTCCCTGTGTCACTCAGTCCCCTCCCCCCACACACGTTAGTAAGCACCAGGCATACATTAACCCCTCCCTCTCCAATAAAATTAACCCCTTCCCTGCCAGTGTCATTTTTACAGTAAGTGCATATTTATAGCACTGATTACTGTAGAAATGTCACTGGTACCCCCAAAAGTGTCAAAAATATCAGTCAAGGGTCCGATCTGTCTGCCGCAATGTCGCAGTCCCGCAAAAAAAATCGCAGATCGCCACCATTAATCGTTAAAAAAAAACCCACCAAAAATGACAGAAATCTTTCCCTTAGTTAGTAAACGCAATAACTTTTGCGCAATCCAATCAAAATACGCTTATTGTGATTGTTTTTACCAAACATAGGTAGCAGAAAACAAATTGGCCAAAAATGTAAAAAAATTGCTGTAGAAAAAAAAAATGACTCTTCTATGGCCAGCTCTAGATGGCAGTAAATTGATCACTAGCTTGAGCTCCACAGGCACAGCAGTATTAACTTGAATTGAAATGTACATATATGTTTTTTTACATTCTGTAAAGTAAATTCGCAACACTGTGTAATGTAGAAGAAGTGTTCAGTAGATTTATATACACACCTCATCATTCTGAATTGAGTCAGGAGACAGACTGATGTGTTGTATGTATTTCTTGATATCCCCAATCATCTGTAGAGATAACACAGACCTTTTATATACAAAATGTAGATATTATACACATTTACACAAAGAAAGCTCTTTATGTCATTGAGAAAGAAAAGGAATAATTGTTCCAACATTTAGTTAACCACTTTAGGGACCAAGCCTATTTCTGACACATGTTGTTTACAAGTTAAAATCAGTATTTTTTGCTAGAAAATTACTTAGAACCCCAAACATTATAGCATTATTAGCAAAGACTCTGGAGAATAAAATGGCAGTTGTTTCCATATTTTTTGTCACGTGGTATTTGCGCAGCGTTTTTTCAAACGCAATTTTTTGGGAAAAAATACATTTCAATACATTTCACTGCGTTTAAAAAAACTAAACAGTAAAGTTAGCCCAATTTTTTGTATATTGTGAAATTGTGTCACGCAGAGTAAAGAGATACCTAACATTTTACTGTTTAAAATTGCGCACACTCGTAGAATGGCGACAAATTACAGTACTTAAAAATCTCCATAGGCAACAATTTAAAATTTTTTAAAGGTTAACAGTTTAGGGTAATAGAGGAGATCTTTTTCTAGAATTATTGCTCTCGCTCTGGCGATCGTGGCAATACCTCACATGTGTGGTTGGAACACCATTTTCATTTGCGGGCATAACTTCTGTATGCATTTTCTTTTGTGTGGGTGCGAGCTCATGGCAACGGGGGCGCTTTAACTTTTTTTTTTCCTATCTATTTTATTTAATTGTTTTATTTTTAGCACTGTTTTAAAAAAAAAAAGTCACTTTTATTGCTGTCACAAGGAATGTAAACATCCCTTATGACAGTAATAGGCAGTTTCAGGTATTCTTTATGGAGAAATCGGGGGTCTAAAAGACCCCCAACCCCTACACTGCACTTCAAAGTATTCAAAATGCCATTTTTGAATACTGTCACTGTTTTAAAATCGGCGCCGTTAGCAGCCGAGTAAACCGTAAGTAACGTTGTGACGTCGCTTCTGGGTTACTACACCGGAGACCCGATCAAAGCCGATACTGCCTTTGTTCAGGATTCTAACTGGAGGACGTGCCGGCTGGTTGCTCGGGTCCAGGTGGGACAGGAGCCCCGGGCAGAGCCACAGAAGGCAGCGCGATCCCCTCCTGCTTGCTGGGATTATGGCCGAGCGGCTGCTGAGCTCCCGGTACAACCACTTCTGCAAGCCGACGTACAGGTACGTCGGTTTGCGGGAAGTGTTTAAATTTCCAGTTATTATATCTCCTTTTCCCTGGGGCTGACTGGCAGCCTTTGGCCCAGAGGGCAAGTACAAACCAGAAGCCCGTGGTGCAGCGAATCTGCATCGCTTCCACTATCCTTCTTCCCGGCCTTCTCGTGACCCCCATTCCAGGCTGAAGCTCAGCTCCAGGTACTCTCTAATGACTGGCTGAATCTGGGTTTCTGACCTGGCCAGCAGAGGGCAGTTGGGGAGAGCTGGAAAAGCTTGATCAGAGCTGGCCAGGGGAGTATGGAACTGGCCTCTGTTTACACCAACCATGCTGGGGGGGAGGGGGGGGGCGGTGCTCTGTCCTTGTCTTTATCCCGCACTCAGTAGGTCAGCAGTGGAGACTTTTTACTTCTCTTCATCAGGAATCCTTTAGGCATGTCTTTGGCAGAAGTGGTGCAGCCTTTTTATGGGGCATCAGAGCGGCCCAGGGGGCAATTGCCCCCCTGCCCCCTGGCCCAGCCCCCCCAGTCTTTGCCTGTCCTGAATTTTAGCATTTAAAATAGGGATCTAATGGCCTTTGTCCTGTCTAAATATCAGTATATTAGTGGTGGAAAAGTTAAACTGGATTAGTATAGGAATACAGCTCACATTTTTCAATTCTTGAAGTGTAACTCCAGTCAAAACCTTTTTATTTCATCTTTATCAAGAACATACCACTTAGAACATCTGTCAAAGTTTTTACTGCTGACGTTCTTCCTGTCCTGACAGTTATCCTTTTCCCTTTACATTTTCCCTTTCTGTCTCCCCTTTTCTGAGTCACCCTTCGTCTCTGCCCCCTACCCACCTCTGAGCACCATCCCTTGGTTCCACCCCTACCCACCTTCCAGTGCTGCCCCTTTTAGAGAATAGAGAACCAAGTATCATTTTGTGTTACTAAGTAATTTGTATGTAATTTGGTATGATAACAAGAAAGACAGTAAAGCAGACCCCCACCCCAGCAGCATAGACCCCCAGGAACAATAGATCCCCACACAACAATAGAATAGACTTTCTCCCAGTAACAATGGACCCCCCCCCCCACAACAAAATACCACACCAGCAACAATAGACCCCGACAGCAACAGCAGATCTCCCAGCAACCAGCATCAATAGACCCTCCAGCTGCTAACAACAATAGACCTATCCCTCAACAGTAGATCTCTCCCAGCATCAATTGACCCCCCAAAAGCAACAATAGACCCTCCACAAAAATAGATCCCCACCAGTGGCAATAGTGGCTCCAAAGAAATTGATGGCTTAAAAATCTGGAATTCATCTAGACTACCTTGCACACATTGATGTCAAGGCTTGGCACTTGGTACTAATAATTAGAGAGCTGCAGTGGTAAAGATCCAAACCAAAAAGCAATAAATATATAAGATGGTCTATGGTGTATGGGAAAAGAGAGCTAAAGACATTGCAGAACAGAAAACACCAGTTGTAAGAACTAGTGTGACATATACAGACATTTACAGAGGAATGCACGGGTGTCCATGGACGATAGTAAGATAAAACCAAGCAATCTCTAGTCTTTGACAGTACCAAACCTGGAACAGGGTTGCACCTGGTAAGCCTATTACTTACTTGAAGCACACCCTAAGAACATGTATTCCAAACTGCACTTTAATTGTTGAGTTACAGCTAATATCCAGGCAAAGAGCTACATACACCAAAGAAAGAAATTTGAGTGGGCTGTTTTACCTACCAAAGTACTTGTATCTATGTATATCCAGTTTTGAGATTTACCCAGCCCTGCCACACAGCACAGCCAGATAGCTGATTCCACTTTCTCTGTTATAATTATAGTCTATAAAAATTCAATGGAGTTCTCTTTCCTTCCCTCTCCTGCTGACTGGATAGTTATAGAACAAGCAAAGACGAAATAGGTCATCCCTGTTCACTCTGCTCTTTCCTCCTTTCAGCATGTTCCTTCTCATCACCATTCCCTCTCACCATCAGAGTTGTACAGATGAAGGCAAGTTTTGGATGAAACAAGGCACTTATGAAGATGTTTAATAATTATGGATTTCTTGAGATGCCAGCATATTATTCATGTTGCCATTTTAATAACTTAAACCTGACAACCCATTTCCTTTATATTATAGGTAGCATACAGCACAATGAAAATGACATATACTGTAACTGTGCCGTATATTGTTACCCATCAGTATGTCAATTGTAAATCCTGATGGAAAATTTGGAAACATTCCATATAGATCTGAAATTGGTGTCTTGGCTTCATCTTATCATGAGTTTGTAAACTATACATATAGCACAGGCAGATTTTTAACCACCACTGCAGTTGCTGGATGTTTTTGTTAAAGTGGTTGTAAAGGGTGAAGGTTTTTGCATTTTATGCATGAAGGTAAAAACCTTTAGTGTGCAGCTCCCCCCTCAGCCTGCCTAATACTTACCTGAGCCCCATCTAAATCCGGTGTTGTGCACGCGAGCATCAGCTCTCCCAGGCTCTCTCCCTCCTCATCAGATGAGACACAGCAGCAGGAGGTATTGGCTACCACTGCTGTCAATCACAGCCAGTAGGGAGGGAGCAGGGGGTGGGGCTGAGCGTGTGAATTGTAGACAGACAGAGAAGGCTCAGGAGCGAGCACGCACAAGTGCCCCAACAGCACTTTAATAACAGCACAGACTTAAAACACACCCCAGTCTGCTGATTGGAGAATCAGTCAGCAACAGCACACTGATGAGCTAATCCCTCTACTCACTTTGTTCTTTCCTCTTGTCGCTGTGGGGTTGATTTACTAAAACTGGAGAGTGCAAAATCTGGTGCAGTTCTGCATAGAAACCAAACAGATTTTTTTTTTTGTCAAAGCTTAATTGAACAAGCTGAAGTTGGAAGCTAATTAGCTACCATGCACAGCTGCACCAGAGTATCCAGTTTTAGTAAAACATTGTATCATAGTAAATCATCAAGTAAATCCTTGCTAGCACATATGCATAGACTAGACACAGTGATGGTGAACCTTTGCACCCCCAGCTGTTTTGGAACTATATTTCCCATGATGCTCAACCACCCTGCAGAATGCATTCTCATCATGGGAAATGTAGTTCCAAAACATCTGGGGTGCCAAGGTTTGCCATCACTAGACTAGAGTCTTGATAAAATATTGCTACTGTACCTCTCTCCACCACCCCCAGTGATGCTGCATTATGACAACTTTATGAAAAAAAAAATGAAGGCCTATATATGCCATTGTGTTTTAACTCACTTTGATGCATGTACACAGGTTAGCCATTGTTTTAAATGGTACCTGGTGATCTATGTATGAGGCACTTGGGTGCACTGTTATTATTTTGATTCACAGACAACTGTTATAAGGCCTATTGATGACCATGCATGATTGTTGATAACACATGTAAAAAAAAACCTGAAAGCTAATAATTTAGCAATAGTCAAACACTGCCAATACCTGTACTTACTGCAATTACTAACTAGTGTCATGTTTAAGGAAAATGTAGCAAATGTTTTTTTCCCACTAGCTGATTTGTACCTAGCAAATACACAAACACACATTTCCACACATTTAGGTAATTACTGTAAATCAGTAAAGTGAAGCTGTGACTGTACAGGGCAAAACTCTGCAGAGCCTTCTCTTAACAGGAAGAGACAGGGATGCATTACAAAGCTGACTCATTCAGTTGTGTGTATACATTTGAGCTATTGAGCTTTGTAAACACTGGAAATTTTTTAGCAGTGCTGGAAAACACATGGAAAGGAAGAGCCTAGAGTCCCAATTGCTGTCTTGGGGTGAAAATACAAAATATTTATATGCATTATTTCATATTTATCTGACTTAAAAAGAAAAAAAAAAACCTTGTTTAATTTAGAAAGAAAAAAGAAAGTACATGCTAACCAGTATAAGTTCCCTTTAAGGAAACAAACACTGGCAGAAAACCTGCAGAAACAGCAATATATAAACTCTTCTGCTGAAAAGTATTGAACCCAAGACCTTAGTGCCACAAGACTACTTTGCTAGCCCCTTAGGTATTTTTCTAAGAAAATATTGATAATCATCATCATCATCATCATCACAGCTACAATACCTTCTCTGTTAGGTGTGCAATCATGTTCTTGGCTTCTCTCTGCATATCTACATCAATGTTTTGCAGCTGTGTGCTCAGTGCCTTCTGCACTTGCTGCTTCCCATCTGACCCAGATGACTGCTCCACTGCGGTCTCCAGAGATTTCCAGTCCAGATCTCTCAGGACATTGCCCATGAATTTGCGTACATGCTCAATGTTGTTCAGGATAATGCAGAGCTATATAAATACAGTTAGGTACAAAAAAAAGTCAATTAGGATGTTAAGTTGGATGCAGACCTTAAACTTTAAATTAAGAGCAAAGGGGCATAACAGCTGCTCTCCACTGAACATTAAAGAGATTACTCCATACTGGGCCTTCATTTTATGCAGTGTGGAGCTGGCGGCCTTTTTCTTCTTGAGTGTTCTCTGCATAATAACTCCAAAAACAGGATTGGGGAAAGCTCAGTCACATAACCTGTCAAAGTGACAGATTTCCTCTTCCTGGCACTTTTTCTTCTTTACCCCATTCATTAAAATGAACAAGACTTGACCTGCTTTAGAGTCCAGAACCAAGCAAAGAGGAAAACACATTTGTAAAGCAAATACAGTTTTTATTTTAAAGCAGAAGTATATATGTGGTTAGATCATGCCCCTCCTTTATAAATGGGGATCTAAGTGTAGACACCATTAAAAGATGTTGAATTAAGAGGATGATGCAACTTTTTTTTGTTTAATAACTGTTTATTGAAAAAGAAAAGGAATTACAGGTGTGGTACAACATGAACAATTACATGAGAAGAAACAATCCACAACAAGTAGTGATGAACACGTTGAGCAAAAATACAACGTAAATGCGTATCAGAGGTCAGGCTTTGAAATTATGAGTGCAGTCATATAATAGTTGTACTGTAGGGTTATACAAGAGAAGAGAACAAGAGAAAGTTGGAGAGAGAGAAGAGAAAAGCGAGAGGAAGAAACAAAAGAAAAAGAGGGCCAGTGGGGGGGATGCGTCAGGAAGGTAGTACAGTATTCAGTATGGGTCATGATGATGCAACTTGAAGGTCACATATTAAAAGAGGTGTAGGTAGGATGGTATATATAAGTAGGTATATATTTTCCACAGTCTCAGTAAGTGTCATGAAGCCTGAAGATTTTGTAGCCTCTGTAATGACTTGCCTGTGGAACCATTCATTTATATTTATGCCTCTGTTATAATCAATTGAGGATAAATTGCTCAAATTATAAAAACTAGGTCCAGTTCTTTGATAGAAACATACACTATATTGTCAAAAGTATTAGGGCGCCTGCCTTTAAATATACATGAAATTTAATCTCATCCCAGTCTTAGTCCATAGGTTCAAATTTGAGTTGGCCCAACCTTTGCAGCTATAACAGCTTCAACTCTTCTGGGAAGGCTGTTTTGACAGGAATCACTTTGGTTAGGGGGCCCGTTGAACACAGCTTACCTTAGAGAGGTTGGGAAATACCTCTCTCAGCCCCCTAGGCCCCTCTTATGTGTAATTCAGAAGTCCAGTCTGGTTTGCTCAAACCAGACTTCCACAGACTGTTCAGCTATTAGAGCTCCATGCGCCCTGCCGGGACAAATTTACAAACTATGTGGAACTTTGTCAAGGAAGCTGCAATGATGGATTGACTCTTTAGGACTTGTTACCGGACTAACTCAGGCACAGACCTATTGGAGGTCTGGTACCTGGTTAGTCTACCTTTGGGGGGGAGGATACGTGACGGTACTCACCGTCACTGGGAGCAAAAGACAGATACTTAATGGACACTGAGAATATGGCTTGGATTGCTTCAAATGGGGTCTGTATTTACACTTATGCTAATGTGTATTGTACTCCAATGGCAGAGACAGGCTCTCCCTATTGTTTGTGTATTGAGATGTGATGTGATTCTGTTAAGCCTGTCTGTTCCATTGTTAAATGTTAATGAACTCACATATTATTTCTGTCCAGATGGCTAGATAATTAGTTCAGGTTAATTCTATTTCTGTATACAATTTCATCTGCATATAATAATGTAATCAGGCAACCCCTGACCTGTGTGTGGCAATCTTATCAGGAGGGGGAGGTCCATGCTGTATATAAATTCTGTGTGACTGTTCAATAAAGAGAGGATTCCAGTACAAACTAAGTTGTGGGCTAGCTTTGTATGGGGGCGGCTGGAAAATCTGATATCTATGTTCACGACTGGGAGGAAGCTGTATACTGACAGAAGTCCATAAGTACAGTGTGGGTTGCAGTTCCGTTACAGCTGTCCACAAGGTTTAGAAGTGTGTCTATGGGAATGTTTGACCATTCTTCCAAAAGCTCATTTGTGAGGTCAGGTACTGATGTTGGACAAGAAGGCCTGGCCCGCAGTCTCCGCTCTAATTCATCCCAAAGATGTTCTGTTGGGTTGAGGTCAGGACTCTGTGCAGGCCAGTCACGTTCCTCCACCCCAAACTCGCTCATCCATGTCTTTATGGATTTTGGTTTGTGCACTGGTCCAAATCATTTGGTGAAGGGGGGAATATGGTGTGGGGTTTTTTTACACTGTTGGCCTTGGCCTTAGTTCCAGTGGGAAGGTAGCACTTAAGGCATCAGCATACCAGGACATTGTGGACAATTTCATGCTCCCAACTATGTGGGAAAAGTTTGAGGTTGGCCCCTTCCTGTTCCAACATGACTGCGCACCAATGCACAAAGCAAGGTCCATAAGGACATGGATGAGTGAGTTTGGGGTAGAAAAACTTGACTGGCCTGCACAGAGTCCTGACCTCAGCCCAATAGAACACCTGGATGAATTAGAATGGAGATTGCGAGCCAGGCCTTCTCGTTCAACATCAGTGCCTGACCTCACAAATGTGCTTCTAGAAGAATGGTCAAACATTCCCATAGATACACTCCTAAACCTTGTGGACAGCCTTCCCAGAAGAGTTGAAGCTATTATAGCAGAAAGAAGTGGGCCAGCTCAATATTGAACTCTACGGAATGAGATGCCATTAAAATTCATGTGCATGTAAAGGCAGGCGTCCCAATACTTTTGACAATGTAGTGTATGTTTACGCTATCTTCATGTCAAGGAACATGTTGATAGATTTGGATTCTTGTATTTGTGTGTGATTGCTTCCCATCTTCGACAAGCTGCTATGTAGGTCTAAACCAAGAAAAAGAATTAGCTTTCATTTTGAAATGCAAACCTTGAACTCTTCACTTAGAAAACATTTAGCTGCCAATCAGCATGATGAATTAGAGAGGGCAGGCACAGTCACATTCATGTCAAGGATGTCAGGTGCTGAACTGAACATTTGCTGTACTACTGTTGCAAGGGAAAGTAGGCAAAGATGTTAATTGGTTGTGTTTATTTATTTTGTCATCTCTTTGTTCCAAAAAATACTGCTTTTGTGTGTGTGTGTGTGTGTGTGTGTGTAATGGTGTCTTCATTATTTATAGTAACAAAAGTAGAACACATGTAACACCAAAAAGTGTACACCTACACCAACACTTGACATTATACATTGTAAAGTTTTATAAGTGTTATTTTTGTAAAAAAAAAAAAAATAGTTACATTATATCAGCCATAGTTATCCACTGTTATACTGATTTTATGGGATAAAAATGAACTTTGCAGTCAATACATACAGTATATGTATGGGTTTTCTATATGGCACAAACATACCATTTTGTATAGAAAGATCAGAAGTAATGCAGAGTATTTGTTACTTTTCGTCTACACCAACTCATATCTTACCTGCTCTGTGACAGCAGCCTGCCCTGCTGACTGGTGACTTCTATCGACTTTCCGCTTGATAGCTTCTGAATAATAGATTGCTGCTTTGCATATATCCTAACATGCAAAATAGCAGCATAAAATCAGTAACAATTATCGAAAAAAAAAAAAAAAATAAAGTCCTTATTATAGTTTACACAAAACATACAACATAGGTTAACTTTTGACATTTCAACTTAAACATAATTTAATTAGGATTTAGAAATGTATTTTCTTGTATTGATTATACAGATTGAAAGGGTTGGGCTGTGTATAGCCATCACAAAAAGAAGAGATGTGCAAGCATGATACATTTTGATACAATTTATTGTATGAAGATTCTCATTTTTTTTAATAAATTAGCTTAATGTCTTTGCTATCGCTTCTGCTATAAACAGGAATATTTAAAAAAAATATGTTCATAGTTATAACTATACAGGAAGGACAAGAACATGCTTGCGACAATCTCAATTCCAGCTTAATTTGGGGAAAACAACGGCCAATGGACAAGTTTATTAATCTGTCTAATCACTTTCTACCCATGAGCTGTCTGAAGCTGCCTTGTAGACATGATACCAACTCCCAATCCAGCTGAAAACAAGCTAGTATGGAAATCGTTACAAGAACTTAGCAAAGGACCTATAATTATTGTAGCTCTTGGCTTATTATTAGGTTTGTTACTATAGACAGAGGTGGAGGAAAAAAGAAACAGTGCAGACTGGGGCATCCAGTTCAGCTTATCTCATAGGGGAGCAGCAGAGGTCTGGATAGATTTTGAGTGACAAACCAACCTGGGAAAAATATAAAAAATACTTTTGTGGCTGTACTTTTTTGGCCATTTAATATAACCTTCTGTATACATGTGTTTATACCAAACTGGACTAATCTTCGGTTTAATTGTTGAGTTGCAATTTCATAACCACATTTTCCCCCTTTATGACTCCTGTATACTCTGTTCAACTTTGCTCTTAGCTCTTTATTACAAACTTGCTTTCCCTTTTCGTGACCTTCAACAACCCAACTCACTTTATCCTTTCCCACCTCCGCTGGACTCTTTCTTTCTCTTCTTCCCTCTTATCTCCTTGTCTCTATCCCACTTAACCTGACATACCTCTGTAAGCCGGCCATAGACAGTACAAATCTCGGCCAGTTTAGCAGAAACCACCCAAGATTCGAACCATGTATGGGCAGGCTGGTAATCAGCATGTCGAATTTTTAGGACGTGATTATTGCCAGCGGCTAAAGCCACTAGCAATAATCACCGTGCGTTCCTCCAACAGGGACAGCTACGCCCGCTCTCCCTGCTGGGAGAACATAATAGCTCCACGAGAAGCATTCAAGCAATCCGTGGTTGCAGGAACAAAAATCATATCACCTATGGCCAGCTTATGTTCAGAGTAGTCAGCAGTTTTCATCACATTTTCACGTTTGGGCATGAAAGAATAGAAGACAATACAATGAGCTTTGTTCAAAAACCTTATTTCTTTCTATTACTGACCCCCTGTGTGGAATGTATAATACTATCACCATACTTTACTTGCACTTACACCTACTTGCATTCTCTCAAACCCCAATGAATAAATATCAGGGAGACGGGTGACCAGTGTTCTCTATGTGAGATACCGATACCCAGAGCAGTGTTTACTATTAGTGGTTTCCCTGTAGTACAGTAAACCCCCCTCCATTGCGGGGGTTACATTCCGAACCCAGCCGCGAAAAGTGAAAATCCGCGAAATAGAAAAACCCTATTAAAATACACTGTAGGCATGTATTTTTTTTACTGTCACTGTACGTGTAAAAGCATGTTGAGGTCTCTAAACACACTTTTAAAACAATAGAAACTCATTTACACACATAAAAGATACTGAGAGACATAGCAAGAGCTATGGAAAACACAAAAAATATTTAATTTTGAATGATTTATATAGTAAAATAACATTACAGAAAAAAACGCAATATACCGGGACCGCAAAAACTGAACCGCGATGGAGCGGGGGTTTACTGTACACCAGAATGGTGCACAGTAATATGTAAGTTGTTTACCTTGCTTTTTAATAAACTGTTTCTTTTGTATTATTTAATGCCTCTATACCTGTCATTTGAGCATCCCTAAAGAAGACTGTAAACCCTCACTTTTGAAACGCGTCGGATGTCTCATTTCACTATTTTATTTTGGTTGAGGTTTCTGGTAACCATACTATACTGTTGACCTGCTATATACATATGATTACAAGCAATATTCCTTTTAAATATCTAAACTTTTTTAACCACTTTACTACCAGTCACGTAACCTCTACGTCAGCAGATTTGCGGGGTTATACCGGGATGATGCCTCTAGCTAGAGGCATCATCCCGGTACCGTTGTTTGAAGCCGACGGTCGGCTTTCCGTCAGTAACGATCGATGCGGCTCGGGAGCCGCTCGATCGTTACCCGGGGGGGCGGGAGGGGACGTCCCCCCCCTCCCGCCGCCTTCCGCGGCTTTGCTCGGGGCTACCGTCCCACCGGGAGCCCCGAGCACCCAGCCGGCACGTCCGCCGGCTGGATGGAGTCCCGATGAATGCCGGAAACGGCATCGATCGGGTCTCCGATGACGTAACCCGGAGGCGGCGTCCATGACGTCACTTCCGGGTTACTGTGCTGCAAAAGGCGGCAGATTTGAAAAACGGCTGTATGCAAAAATGCCGTTTTCGGCGTTTTGCATACAGGGAAGTGTAGTGGAGGGGTCTAGGGTCTTTTAGACCCTCGATCCCTCCATAAAGTGTACCTGTCATGACATATTGCTGTCACCAGGGATGTTTACATTGCTTGTGACAGCAATAAAAGTGATCAGATTTTTTTTTTTTTTTAAAAACCTGTAATAAAGTTTAAAAAAAAAGAAAAAATAAATAGGAAAAAAAAAAAAAAAAATTTAGCCGTCCCCGTCACCGTTAGCTCGCGCACAAAAAAAAACGTATACGCAAGTCGAGCCGCAAATGAAATCGCTGTTCAAACCACACATGTGAGGTATCGCCGCGATCGCCAGAGCGTGGGCAATAATTTAAAAAAAAGAGCTACACACTAACTCTAAACTGGTAACCGTTAAATAAATTTAAAGCGTCGCAGATTGAGATCTCTATTGACCGTAGTTTGTCGCCATCCCACGGGGGGGCGCAATTTTAAACCGTAACATGTTTGGTATCTATTTACTCGGCGTGACATCATCTTTCACAATATACAAAAAAAATGGGCTAACTTTACTGTTTAGTATTTTTTAAATGCAGTGAAATGTGATTTTTCAAATTTTTCCCAAAAAAATGGCGTTTTAAAGACCGCTGCGCAAATACCGCGTGACAAAAAATTTTGCAATGACCGACATTTTATTCTCCAGAGTCTTTGCTAAAAAAATATATATAATGTTTGGGGGTTCTAAGTAGTTTTCTAGGAAAAAATACTGGTTTTAACTTGTGAACAAAAAGTGTCCGAAATAGGGCTGGGGCTAAAGTGGTTAATCTTATGTGTAATAAATTGTATACTTTTTAATTCATGCTTTTTTGGACTTTCCTTAGTCTGATATGCCCATATTAGTCCCTATTCTATTGGAGGGTATTCTTTGATGCTTTCATTGGGATGATGGCATTCTCACAGTTTTCCACCTTTCACATTTGTTGATTTTTACTAAACAGTTTCATCATTTGAAACGCAATGAGGTAATTTTACTATTTTTGAGCCATCCATATCTATTTCCCCCATGGAGGAAGCAGCAGCAAAAGAGAAGTAGAGTAGTTTACCCTTAAAGGAGAAATATACTGGCAGATCTAATAGGTTTATTAGGTCCACAGTTTGAGGTGAGGGCAATATTTGAATGGTGGTGGAGATCATGGAAGAGATGGATAACCTGAGATACTTTTGTATTGAAGATCTACAGTTGGTGTACCGGTGGGATAATATTGACCATATTGTCTTTTAGGGTGAGCAGTCACAGCTGGCTTACAAGGGGACAATATAGAGCATATTGTTGCATGGAACAGTATTGAATAGCTGTGTTTCAACAAAAAAACTGATGTATATATAACAACGGATGCTAGCACTTACATTGGCACTTATATATTGCATGTGAACATTAATGAAAGTATTCACTAACTTATGTTTTTTTGCAGTTTTATTTTGGTATATGAGATGTATGCTCATGTGATTTATTTTTCATTTAATAAAGAATCACTTAGATTAAATAGATGACACCAAGCAGCACTTTTTTCTTATATACATCTGTTTATGTCATGCTTTCTATCCTTATAAAAATATATAATATAAAAAAATTTGCACACACTGAAACACATAATCCCGTGTCGCAAAAAACTGGTAAAGCCAAATTAGAATTTACCTTACATAAATAATCCATCAGTATGTTAACCTGCACACGCTTCAAAATATTAATTGGTACACATTGTTTTATTGTGTGTTTGTTCCATAACTTACATCGGAGAGTTGTGTTAAAAATACGAATGCCTCGGAGGAGTTTGGCCAAGCAAGTTGTGCCCAGAACTCTTTGATTTGTGAGAAGCAAATAGTGACATCAACTGCAGAGCTGCTGTGCTTGGACAGAGAGTCCACATATTCTAGCTGTGAGAACAAGACAAAAGTGCTGAATTAACAAACTGAACAATATTCACAAGCCGCTAGGACAAGAAAAGTCCAACAATGCTGGCAATGTTGACATAAAATAGACATAAAACCAAGAAGATCTGAAGAAAGATATACAGTATATCCATTATTGACTGATATACTTTCAGGGGAGAACAATAACTAACATTGCAGGAAATATTCAAGATAATTATCGTTGTTTTGAAAAAACCACATAGAAGCACCTAATTATTATTGATATTAATAAAAAGATTTCTTAATGCTCCACAACTCTGTCCAAAACACTCTTTTTTAGTTTAGGATAGAGTATGGAAAAGTTAGAACTTCTGTCAGATTTTTACTGCAGTCTGTGTCACCAGTGGGGAGATTTTAACTCATTTCTCTGTGACATAGGAGAAGGAACATCCATTCTAAAGTGAAAAATAAAATGCCTGGGGTTCAAGTCAGGACTGTTCTTCCATGAGGCAATATGAAGACCTGCAGCAATATAGCTGAATGACTGACAGTAACGAAAAAGTGCCAGGAGAAAAACTGACATGTTCCCTTTGTCATTGGTCATATATTGCAGTCTGGTGACATGCCGATTTTTCTCCCTGTCATCTACTAAAATCTCTGATGAGACATTATGGAGCAAAACATATTCTGGAGAAGTGCCAGAATATACCATACACATAGGATAGCATTCGCCTGATACAGGTATTTTTGCCCTGATTCCTGCTTAGGTGTGCTACTATACATTGTTCCTCCCTTTCACTGCAAGACTATGGGGTTGATTTACTAAAGGCAAATTAACTGTGCACTTTAAAAAGTGCAGTTGCACTCTACAAGAGCAGTTGCTTTAGAGCTTAATAAATGAGTAGAAGCTCTGCTGACTTCCATCATCCAATCATGTACAAGCAAAAATTCATTTTTTTTTTTTATTTCCCTTGCTCGTGATTAGGTATTCTTTGCAAAGCTAAGCCTTACCTCAATTACTAAGCTCTGGAGCAGCTTCACTTGCAGAGTGCAATTGCACTTTGCAAAGTGCACAGTATTTATGCCTTTAGTAAATCAACCCCTATCAATCTACTTATACTGCCAAAAAAATCTTTTGTTGGAGCATTAGTGAATTAATTAAAAATATAACTCAGGATTACTGGATTTAATACTGACTGATCTTAGTTTTGGATAGGCTAAGATATTAAGAGGGTAATTCCAGGTCTACAGCCATGCAAGTGTCACACAGAGATATTCTGGTTCTTTCTCAATCTGGTCAGGGTCTATAAACAGGCCTGCTTAGAGAACTGGGGATAGAAACAATGGTTTATGGGTACCAGCTAGAATCGCCAAGTTCACACCAAACTATCCGGCCTTTTGTTTTAGAGGTTGTACATGTTCATATGTTCATATATGGTGGAATTGCTCAATTGCTACAGTTTTTTGGAAAGAAATACTCTCTCTAGCATCTAAAATGTTTGAAATAGATATTACTCCAGATCCGGTGATTGCCATTTTAAATTTAAAACCTGCATGCCTGACACGAAAACAATTCAAATTATTCCTTCAGCTTCTTAATGCCGCTATACAAACCATAGCCAAAGCTTGGAAGACTGCCACTTTGAATCTTGTAGAAGTTAAACATAGGATGAATAATGCATTATTACATGCAAAAATGGAAGCCATGGATTGCGATAAATTTAGTACTTTTATAAGCATTTGGGACCCTTGGATTAAACATGGCCTATCACCGGGTTTTGAGGAACAGGTTCTGAATGCTTGGTAGTTAAGACTTATATTTTATTTACTTTGTATTAACTTTTGTGGTACAAGTTCTATTCTCGATGCCCTCTCCTTTACCCACTTTACCCTACCCACACCCTGCTGACTTCTTCCTTTTCTCCCTTTTCCTTTTTTCCCCCACAGCCATGTTCTGAATACCTTCTCAAAATCTTAATATCTCAGAATATCATATTAATAATTTTACCTTTTTCTTTTGTTCCTTCCTTTTGTGCAAACTTCACTATACAGTATAACATTTATAATACTTCTGTAACAATAACAGTATTTCTACTTCTGTTTTTGTTTTGTAACTTGCTTTATGGCTGTTTTATAAAACTCAATATAAGTATTGAACGAGAAAAAAAAAAAAGAAACAATGGTTTATGTTATAATTATTTTAAGTATTTTATGTATTCACAACTGGAATAATAACCCAACTGACCAGTGTTTACAGGAATGCGGAATGTGAAGATGCTGTGTAAATTCAGGTAGATTTGTGGACACAAATGATGAGCAAGGCCGGTTATCCAGTGACCAACCATTGACTCTGCTCTGAGAAAAGCAAACACAGCGGGAGACCCTCACAGAAAGAACTGTTTTCTTTTTTTTTTTTTGGTAACAATTTCACTAGCTCAAAGCATTCATATAATATAAGTCATTTCACATACTGTATACTGCAAATCATCAGGACCCTGTGTGATATATATGTATCCTTCAAGCCAATGGATTAGAAACTATTGTATCTGACAAAATCACTATAAACATCATGGACATAGTTATATGATTATAAGTCATAACACTATATTACAAAGTATACATGTTGAAAGAGGTGTTAATATGACCACAGTTTGTTTACTTATGATCAATATTATTGGGGAAATGTGTGTTATGATGTAACTATATTCAAATAATAGATAACCGCTTCAATGGCCGGGCACTTTCACCCCCTTCCTGCCATAGGCCATTTTTTAGCTTTCAGTGCTGTCGCATTTTGAATGACAATTGCGCAGTCATGCAACACTGTACCCAAATTATATTTTTAGCATTTTTTTTTAACACAAATAGAGTTTTTCTTTGGTGGTATTTGATCACGGCTGGGTTTTTTATTTTTTGCTAAAAAAAAACAAAACAAAAAGAACATTTAAAAAAAATGTTTTTCTTAGTTTTTTCCAGTAAATGTTGTAAATAAGTAATTTTTCTCCTTCACTGATGTGCGCTGATGAGGCAGCACTGATGGACACTGATAGGCTGCACTGATGAGGTGCCACTTATGGGCACTTATTAGGTGCCACTGATGAGGAGGCACTAATATGCCACACTAATGGGCACTGATATGCGGCACTGATGAACACTGATAAGCGGCACTGGTGGACACTGATAGGTGGCACTGAGGAGCGCAGATAGGCGGCACTAATGGACACTAGTAGGTGGCCCTTATGGGCACTGATCAACTATCAGTGCCCATAAGTGCCACCTATCACTTATGGGTAATGATAGGGAGCACGGATAGGCGGAACTGATGGGAACTGATGGGCGGCACTGATGAGCAGGCCACTGGTGGGCACTAAAAGGCAGCACTGACTGGCTGATGGTCACTGATGGTTACTGATTGGTGTCAGTGATGGGCACTGACTGGTGTCACTGATGGGCACTGCTGAGGCTGCACTGCTCATCAGGGCACTGATGATCAGTGCCCTGATTACCTGTACAGGTCTCCCATGTGAGGAGATTCTGCTGATCGGCTCTCCTCGTCTCACACTCACTGTCAGTGTGAGGCGAGGAGAGCCAAAAAACAGTACTTCCGTGTTTACATGTGACTGGCTGTAATTGGACACTGCCAATCACATGGGTAAAGAGCAGCGTCATTGGCTATTTACCAAGATCGGGGTCTCACCGTGTTCCTCACGCTGCATGCCCCCACGGGCACGGGTCATATGACGTCGATCCAGAACGAGAGGTAGTAAAAGTGTTCTAAATATTTTATGTATTCCTTCCTATTGCATCAGTAACGTGTGTTCCTACATTGGCAGTTACCAGATCTTCTAAGCATATATATATATTAGAAATATCACATGGCCCCTTTTGTTACCATGAGGAATTGAACATTTTTTAACAAATTGTTTATAACATCAATTTTTGTTTATAACATCAATTTAGAACAGACATTCCTTGTCTTAGAATGACACCTGGTGGCAAAGAGAAGCAATGCTTAAACAAACAACTAGTCAATGGTTAACCGCATAGATCAATTAAAAGAAGTTCCTCCTTCTAGGCTAGGTTTATTAAAATTTTTATGAGCTTATTGCTCAGAACTTAATATAGGACAAATGTAGGAAGCCATTAGGGATCACACGTCACACATAGGATAGATTTATCCATCCAGAGAGACACGCATCATCAATATTATAACCATTTATTTTATTTTTTTAATTCTATTCTTGTTTTTCCAGTTTTAATTATTTTCTGTTTTTGCCCTATAGTAGCGTACCATTTTTACATAGTTTAACGCTTATTCCTTCTGCAGGGCAGAAACTGTGGGAATTCGTAAAATGCAGACTATTGTCTGATAGTTATATATGGTTATTTGGTCCACAAGGAGAATTTAATCATTTCGTTTTATTCAATACATAGTGATACATATATATATATATATTAGAGAGTTTTATTTATGATCTTGTTATTTTTATGTAAGATTGTTGTCTATGCCCATCCACTAATCTAGCTATTTATTGAGAATATTTTAGTGAATAAATATTAATTTATTTCTATATTCAGTCTGTATTCACATCAATCATTGTGTTCTTAAAGATTTCTGCATGGTCTCAAATTACTCAAAATGATTGATCGTGAGCATAACACTTTGCACACTGAATGTGATGCTGGATTAGGTTGAGCTCACAAGTAGCTTCAATGGAGAGCAGAAGAGTGGGGAACAGTATGTTGGTGACAGCTTATCAGGGGGAATAATAATGACTGGCACAGGTTTCCTAACCTGACTGTGGCTGGCCTGAAGACTAAGAAGCCTACACTAAGTGACAGTAATTATAAAGCAGAACTACACTACATATGAGCTCAAAACGCTGTTTATTTATTTTTGATAGTCAAAGCTAACTCCCCCATCCATCCATGTCTCTATGCTTTATTTTGCTGAGAAATCACTCCCCCCCCCCTCAGCATTTCTGGCTGTGGCCATTGTGAGTTGGGGTAGATGATTCATCTGGCATTTACTTTCTGGAATCAATCTGCCCTTAGCTCAGACATGTAGGCAGGAGGCTGTGCTTAGCTGAGGAAACACATCCTCCCCTCCTAAAAAATCCTTGGATGTAACAGTGTTTGCCTAGGCATGCAATCCCGGAAGTAACTTAAGAAATAAAAAAAAAAAACAAATGTTTAAAACAGGTAAATATAATATACTTTCCTATCTATTTAGTAATGCTAGCAGCATAAGGATTTAAAATAGTCAATGTTGATTGCAGTGGTGTATTCAGGTTTTGTGCTGCCCTAGGCCTGACTAAACTTGGGCACCCCCTAATTCAAATATGACCCACCCCTTCCTGTAAAGGCCACACCCCTTCATGTTTATGACCCGCACGCCACAGACCACAAACGGTTTATCAGTGCCCATCAGAGCAGCCTCATCAGTGCCCATCAGTGCAGCCTCATTACTTCCCATCGGTGCAGCATATCAGTGCGGCCTCATCAGTGGCCATCAGTACAGCCCCATCAGTGGCCACCAGTGCAGCCGATCAGTGCCCATTAGTGCATCATATCAGTGCCCATCAGTGCTGCCTGATCAGTGCAGCCCCATCAGTGCAGCTTATCAGTACCGCCTCATCAATGGCCATCAGCGCAGCCTCATCAGTGGCAGTCATTGCAGCCTAATCAGTGAAGCTTATCAGTGCCCACCTTATGCCCATCAGTGCAGCCTCATCAGTGCAGCATATCAGTGCAGCCTCATTAGTGGCCATCAGTGCAGTTTATTAGAACCCACCATTGCCGCCTCATCAGTGGCTATCAGTGCAGCATATTAGTGCCCATCAGATAAGCCTATTAGCACCCATTAGTGCAGCATATCGATGCCCATCAGTGCAGCATATTAGTGACCATCTGTGCAGCCTATTAGCGCCCATCAGTGCATTATATCAGTGCATCAGTGCCACCTCATTAGTGGCCATCAGTGCAGCCTTATCAGTGCCCATTAGTACAGCCTTCTGTCACGGGATTAGTAAGATTACTCCTTTCTTTTAAGATATTTGGACTTGTGTTTGCTGCCACTGGTAATCATAGGATTATTTCACTTATTTGTATAATAAATAGGAAGTCCAGAGTCATTATACAAATAAGTGAAACAATAAGTGGCAGCAAACACAAGTCCAAACATCTTATAAGATTGGAGTAATCTTACTAATCCAGTGACATATTGCGATAGTACATATGAGGTAAGCAGGTCCAAAATATTATCGCCATCATATACAGTTAAAAGTCTTAATTGTATATGATGCAATTCAGTATGGTCGCTCAAGGAAAAGGATGTTTAAAAAAATGAAATGATATTACTGACATGATGCCTGCCATACCTGGGAGCGGAGGAGGGTGGGTGGAGCATTAGGCTGCAGTGCCACACTTATTTGCATTGGTGGCCGCCGGGCCAGTTGTATTAAGTGTGGTCGGCGGTTTGCGGTCTGTCCAAATGTCCTCACTGCCATATCATACCGGCAGGCAGGTAGCAGCGTGATCGCTTTATGGGCGTGCCAGGCTGATTTGCCTCCTGGACCCTGCCCTTTGGCCCAATTCGCCCCATAAAACTGGCACTATACTAAAAGGGGACCCTTTTTGCGTGGGAGCTGGGAGGAGGCTGTTTTGTTTTTTTTTCGCACATAATGCAGCTTTTGTGCTGCCCCCCTGCAAAGTGCCACCCTAGGCCTGGGCCTTGTTGGCCTAGGCCAAGATACAACACTGGTTGATTGAGGGAGTGAAGTTCAGATTTAAGTGTAAAGCCATCTTAAAGGGATTGTAAGTTCAGAAGGTTTGTTTTATCTTAACCACTTAAGGACCGAAGCTTTTATCTCCTTATTGACCATGCCATTTGTTGCGATACGGCACTGCGTTACTTTAACTGACAATTGCGCGGTCGTAAAATTTATTTACTTTTTTTCCCACAAATAGAGCTTTCTTTTGTTGGTGTTTGATCACCTCTGTGGTTTTTGTTTTTTGCGATTTTTATATATGCAATTTTATTTTTATACAGGGCAGTCCCTGGGGGTATACATCCACTCACTCTGCTATAGGCCAGTGGTTCTCAACTCCGGTCCTCGGGACCCACCAACAGGCCAGGTTTGCAAGATAACTAAATTACATCACAGGTGATCTCATTTGCTGCTCAGTGATTGTGGTATTCTAGTCTGCATCCCCCAAGGTAATACTTAAAATCTGGCCTGTTAGTGGGTCCCGAGGACCGGAATTGAGAACCACTGCTATAGGCATTCAGTTTTGTTGCAAGCAGTGTCAGAAGAAACAAAACCCCAACCCAACTCATATATAGAGGGGCGGGTGCTGCGTCTGTCAATGAACTTCAGAGAAAGGGATTTTACAGTAAGTCAAAAATCCAGTTTTCTCTATCATTCATTGACAGATGCAGCTCCATATTCTTCTTAACCTTCGGGACGTCCCAAAGCAGTATTATCATGAGGGGGTGGGAAAACAATGCAGAAAAGAACCTAATTCCCAAAGGCTAAACTTAGCCAACCAGGTAACATGGAGCTCAACCAGGAACAACTGGAGCTCACCTAGAAACAACATACACCCTCAAAGAGAATAAATTCTCTTTTAAACAGCAGCCTGAAAAAACCTTGCGGGCCAAAATAAGCATCCAAAGATGCCAACACATCTAACTTGTAGAATTTTGTGAATGTGTGCACAGGCAACTAGGTTGCCGCCTTACAAACTTTTATCACTGACGCCTAATGGCGAAAAGCCCAAGATGCACTCAGCGCCCTAGTAGAATGCGCCTTCACAGGGAAAGGTGGAACCTGACCCTTAATTGAATAAGACTGTGCCACCATCTGCCTCATCCATCTGGATATATATTTGCAGCAGACGCCAAGCCCTTGTCTGTCCGTGAGGACAAAAGCGAGTCTGATTTTCCAAAGGACTCAGTAGCCGCCAGGTAAACCCTGATTACCCTAACCACATCCAAGGAATGCAAGGAAAATTCTTTAGGATGCTTGGACTTAGGACATAATGAAGGCAGCACAATGTCTTCATTTAAATGGAAATCCGAGACCACCTTAGGAAAAAAAGACTGATTAGATCGAAGTACCACCTGGTCTCTAGGATAGCGCCGCCTTCTGTGACAGTGTAGGCAGAGCAATCTCCCTTATTGTATTCAAAAGGAGGTTTTTGAAGGACTGACAGTTAAGATTCCACAGAGGTCAGGGCCATCTTACCGAATGGGCACGCCGGACAGTTGCCCCAGCCCCAGCCAAGCATTAGTCCGAATTCCCATGTGAAGCCCGCCGCCGAATTTAGCAGGTGGCAAGCGCCTGTTGGCCTTGCGCTGTTGTCAGGCCACTTGGGCCGTGGAGGGGGAGACCACAACTACAGGAATGCCTGTCCGCCTCCACAGGAACAGGCACACACAGGACATTCGAGTCTGACTCCCCTCTGTGTGTGTGTGTTCACCGGACCCAGCCGCCGAACTTGGAAGCTGTCATTAGGCTTGCACTGCTGTACCAATAAATATCGCCTTATCGATAATTTGCATTTTTATTCTCGTAGGTGATTGTGTTGCCAGGGCGCTTTAATGCTCTTAAGATGGCACTGATGGAGGTAACAGGAACTGAATCGGGGAGCCATGTGGCAAACACCCTGAATAAAAGTGTGAATCAAAGAACACGTGGCTAAAGGGCATTGAAAAAAAAAACACAGCCAGAGCCGACACCTGGCCTTTGATAGTACCCAAGGCAAACCGCTGCTCAACCTATCTTTGAAGGAAAGTCAGTATCCGAGCCACTGAAAATAAGCGCGGATGCACCTTAATGGATTCACACCATTCAATGTACAATTTCCATGATGATGATACTTTTGGCCATCAAAAGTGTGGGAATCACAGAGTCAGAAAGATCCCTATCCTTCAATACCTGGCTTTTAACAGCCATGACAATCATGCCAGCGTCTGTAAAGCAGGATGGAAGATCAGCCCTTGAGACAGCAAATCTTCCCTTGGAAGTCTCCAAGGAGCATCAGTGACCAATCTCACTAGATCGGCGAACCAAGTACGGCAAGGCCAGGCTGTAGCCACCAGAATTACTGGAGTCCCTTCCACCTCTATTCTGCACAGAAGCCTCGGCAGCAGTTTTAGTGGGGGAAATACATAGATCAGCCGATACTGTTCCCAAGGAGCCACTAGTGCATCTGTGGCGTCTGCCAGAAGATCCCAGGCTACAAACCTCTGTACCTTCCTGTTGAGCTGAGAGGCCAACAGATCCACACCGGGAGTTCCCCACAGGACACACAGCAGGTGAAAAACCTACCGGTGAAGGGACCATTCGCCCTGATCCAACACCTGACGACTCAGGTAATCCGCCTGCCAATTCTCCACTTCAGGGATATGCACGGTGGATAGGGCTGGAACAACAGTTTCTGCCCATATTAGGATCTCGGTGACCTCTCGACACTTTTGGTGCCCCCTTGATGATTGATGTACATCACGGCAGTGGCATTGTCTGATTGAATCCGAAACAGACACCCTCGAAGGTGATTTGTCCAGTGAATCAAGCAAAGCTTTATTGCTCTGAGTTCCATAATATTGATCAGTAGTCTGGACTCCTTTAGAGTCCAGGTCCCCTGGACATACATCTTTCCAAGTACTCCCCCCAACTGGACAGGCTGGCATCCATGATAACCACATTCCAATACAGGGGAAGGAATGACTTGCCCTGACGTAGAGCCAGGGAGCAGAGCCACCACAGCAGGACACTTCTCTTGTTTTTGGCTCAGCAGGATCAGATAGTCCAAAGATTTTGGATCCTTGTTCCACTTGACAAGAAATTCTCTTTGCAGAGGTGTCGTGTGGAATTGTGCGAACTGATCTGCCTCGAAGGTAGACACCATTAGGCCCAGCCCATGCATGCAAGTCTGTAGAAAGGACAATTTGCTGGATAACAGCAGGCGAATCGCCCTCTGCAATTTTTGCAGTTTGTCCAGTGGAAGAAACACCCTCGCTGAAGCTGGGTTCAGAGTCAGTCCCAGATAATCCAGTTTAGAGGATGGGACTAGAGCAGATTTCTGGAAATTTATGTTCCAACCAAACTCTTGCAGAGTCCGTACAGTGATGGTTAAGTCGGCCAGCAGGGCTGAATGGGAGTCTGCTCCTAAGAGGAGATTGTCCAGATACCCCAGTACCGCAACCCCTGCTGTCGCAGTAATGTCAATACCAGAGCCAACACTTTGGTGAACACCCTGGGAGCAAAGGCGAGACCAAAGGGTAATGCCACAAATTGATAATGCTAAATGCCCACAGTGAGTCAAAGGAAACTCTGGTGTCCAGCGTAAATAGGGATGTAAAGGTAGGCATCCTTGATATTGATAGAGGCCAAAAGGTCTCCTTGGTGTAGGGACGCCACTACCATGCGAATGGACTCCATTCAAAACTTCTATACCCGCACAAAGTGGTTCAGAGCCTTGAGGTCCAAGATAGGACACACTTGCCTTCTTTCCTGCGCACAGTGAACAGGTTTGCGTAAAACCCTTAAAAGCGTTCCTGAGAGGGAACCGGCCCAATCACCAGGGCCGGACTGGCCTACCGGGATACCGGGAAATTTCCCGGTGGGCCGCCGGCCCTGGGGCCGCTTTGGGATGGGGCCGCTTTAAGATTCGGCTGCTTTAAGCAATGATTGGGGCCGCCCGGCCACTTTAAGCAATGATTGGGGCCGCCCGGCTGCTTTAAGCATTGGGGCCGCTGAAGCCCGGGCCCCACTGCGCTCCAATCGGATACACTTTCCTACGTTAGCCACTATCAGCGGCATGACGTCACATCCGGCGGGAGCGGGCGGCTGCGCGGCGGTGGATCGTCGGACTCACTGCAAGCAAGATGGTCACAGCGCCGATGCCTATCCGATCCCTCCCACAACAAAGACAGATGCCAGCAGCAGCATCGCATTCGCAGGTCACAAGTATGTGACTGATGGGCTGGGGGGGACCTCGACCTCCTGCATTTGGGGGGGGGATCAACTTGATCAATCCCATAAAATTAATAGAAATGCAAGAATTAATAAACACATAAGTTAGAAGTGACAATCATAAATACATCAAATAAATAAATATTGAATATATAAATATATAGTGATGTGGTAAAGTGCACTGTGCAAATGGTGCAAAGGAGTGAACCACAATAATATTCAACAAATAATAATCAATGGAAAGTCACTATAAAGGAGAAAAGTGACAGTTCGCATATAAAGAAAACACTTTATAAGGATAGAGATTAATCAAAAAAGTTCATAAGTTCATATGAAAGATAAAAATTCAAAGAAAAAGTGCTGGTGTCTGAAATTGTTGCCGGATGTGTGGGAAACTCTGGTCATTCAGTTGGTGCGAGAAACTACTTTCACTGTGGTGGTAAGCGTGTATCCATAAATGAGTGAAATGGCCGCTCACCTCCAAATCACTCTTAATGAGTGTTTGTACCAATAAGAGTTTCAAACCTTACCTAGGATATTTTCCCTCTGATGGTTGATGCTGGCTACCTAAAAGGATCTAAGAGCTTGCCTTAAAGGAACCACCACCGGACCATTACCTCTACATTGGAGACCTGTTACCTATTGGTATAAATACTCATTAAGAGTGATTTGGAGGTGAGCGGCCATTTCACTCATTTATGGATACACGCTCACCACCACAGTGAAAGTAGTTTCCCGCACCAACTGAATGACCAGAGTTTCCCGCACATCCGGCAACAATTTCAGACACCAGCACTTTTTTCTTTGAATTTTTATCTTTCATATGAACTTATGAACTTTTTTGATTCATCTCTAGTGTTTTCTTTATATGTAAATTTTACCCCTGCTTTTGCTTTTTTTTTTTTTGGGGGGGGGGGGGTATTTTTTTCCTTCTATTTTTCATAATTTTATGCAACACAGCTTCATCTTTTTACTGTGTATTTGTTATCATTTTTTTGCTCTTCACATCAGGCCATCCTTTGGTCTTTGATCTGATGAGCTAGTTGCACTTTGCACTTTCATTTCACTGTCACTTTTCTTTATAGTGACTTTCCATTGATTATTATTTGTTGAATATTATTGTGGTTCACTCCTTTGCACCATTTGCACAGTGCACTTTACCGCAGTGTATTAGATAGCGGGGAGGGGGTTCTGCAGTGTATTAGATAGCTGGAGGGGGTTCTGCAGTATATTAGATAGCGGGCAAGGGGGGGGGTCAGCAGTGTATTAGATAGCGGGAAGGGGGGTCAGCAGTGTATTAGATAGTGTGGAGGGGGGGGCCAGCTGGGCTGTTCCTAGAGCCTGTGGCCTCCCAACTGGGCTGTCCTAATTCTGTATGAGTGGTAGGGAGCCAGAGAGCGCTAAATGTCCGTTGGTTAGGGGCACAAACTACTTGCCTTGGGCGATGACAACCCATGCTACGCCACTGGAGCTGGTATAATAATGCTATGGGGCTGGTATGAAATTATTTCCAGGGCTGGTTTTTATTCCCAGTCCGGCCCTGCCAATCACCCCTGCAACATGAAATCTTTTTACTGCTTCTCATAGATCCCTTAACCGGTCTGGAGATAGGCGTAGTTTGGGTGTGAAGAATCTGTCCTACGGTCGAGACCTGAATCAGTTCGTGGACCCATTCGTCTTGAATCAAGAAGATCCATGGTTCCGTAAAGAAACAAAGATGTCCCCCCACCCCAATTGCGGGTGAAGGTGCCCCTTCATGCAGAAGAAGGCTTAACTCCAGAGCTGGAGGGGCCTGCCCTCAGCTTACCTGACCACATCATCTAGGAACCCCCAGATGATCTAAAAGTCTTAGATCCTTCTCCTGCGTGTCGGAGGCACAAAAGGGCCTCTTGTATGCTGAATAAGAGGGACCCCATTGTGACGAGGTGCCTTGCCCCGAGCAGATTGATGAAGAAGAGTACTCTTCCCACCAGTAAGACCCTTGATAAGTTCATCCAAAGAAGAACCATGAAAGTGATCCTCTGTAAAGTGCAGGTCTGACAGAGCCTTTTTGCTAGCCTGGTCTGCAGATCAGTTTTTTAGCCACACCATGCGTCTTATGGTTACCCCTAACGTGGATATACTAGCCGCAAGGGGGGATGCATCTAAAGACGCA
Source organism: Pelophylax lessonae (assembly GCF_965119305.1). Lineage (NCBI taxonomy): Eukaryota > Metazoa > Chordata > Amphibia > Anura > Ranidae > Pelophylax > Pelophylax lessonae. The sequence goes on along the minus strand of NC_138773.1, from coordinate 93,911,328 downwards.
TCACATATAAATTATACCTTGGACCATTTTGTCCGCCAGTTCGGCAAAGTCAGGGGGAAGCTGTCTCGCTTCCAAATCACTCTTCAAGTGCTTTGCCCATTCCGTAATGGTCTGGGACACCAGAGCAATCGTGAAGACTGGTCTAAGTATAGAGCCCACTATCACATGTAAGTGGCGGGACAGAGCCTCATCCTTCTATCAACAGGGTCTTTAAAGACCAGAGGCTCCTCCACCGGAATCACAGTGGATTCGTTCAGTCTGGAGACCGGGTGGTCCACCTTCGCTGGAATGGACCATTTTTTTGATCACAGCGTCAGCAAAGGGATAGCATCCCCTTAAACGCTTCAGCACCACTAACATGTTTAAGGCACCCCCACTATTCAGAGACAATTTTCTCAAAAAGTTCCGGACAAGGGAAAACCTTGACTGACTCAGGATTTTGAGGGTGCCAAAAGACACCTATGTCCCTGACCCTGTAGAATCACCTGCCATTTTTAAAGTTACCCACACTGACACTATAAGTGCCTCCACCAGGGCTTTTTTCCTGTGCGGCTGCAGATGAGGATATATCATCCTCTCCATCCGAATCAGAGTGCGATGACGCTCTGTGGCAGCAATATCAACCTCTGAATCTGAGGATACAGATGAGGCAAGTGAGGGCAGTGGGCACTTTTTACTAGTCATCTTTTTTAGGACCATAACAATTTTTGACACCAGGGTTAAAAAAAAAAAAAAACGCCTGAGGCCCCGCAACACCAAAGAGGTGATGAGTAGGTGATACTTGCTCCTAGAGCTTCATGTTAACCCAGGGACAGCGCAGTGTCACTTTAAGAATACTGCTAAAAACGGCCCACAAAGCTGCACAATCGGTACTACAAGTCCCAGCACACTAAGCTTCAATATAGCAGAGTGAGGGAACGACCTACAGGGACCCCAACAGACTCACCACTGCCCGATATTAGGGAGAGCAGAGCCGGTCTGAATTGTAGAGAAAACTAACCTCATGGGAAGAGGAAATGCCTGGGTCAGCACCAGAGCATTCTCCGACTCCAGGAAAATGGCCGCCCAATGCATTTCAATGGGGAGACCACAACAAAATAACCTCCCAATGCATTTCAATGGGAAACTACAAAAAAATAGTTGCCGAGCATTGTACAGCTGATCTACAAGAAAATGGCGGTGTCCATGGCATGCCATGCAGTCTGCAGGATCCCCTAAGGGGTCCAGCGATTAATCAGACATAGGGGGGCCCTGGCATGGACCCCCACCAGGATTTTCTCCCCCCAGCGGATTGCGGATCAGCCCAGGGTAGGGAACCCCTATGAAATAGTGGGGAGGATGGCCTGCGGGGGGAGACTTGGATGGTCGATGGGGGAGGGTCCCTAGGGACCCCACATACAAGGGGGGACATGGGGGATGGGGGTAATCCGAGGGACCGACCATCCCAGGGAGGGGTCCATGTCCACCTCGAGACCGCAAGAGATATGGGGGGACACTACTCACCATACCAACGATATTCGGGTGGGCACCAATCCGGACAGACCAAGGGATACACTGCGACTCAAGCCAAACCAGGCCGTGTGCGCCCTGGCGAGGTGTTTCTCTCGCGGGCCTGCCCCCCTCCAGTGGGGCTATGTCGTGGTAAGGCCTAGGATATGCGACCTGCACACACTCACTGGGCAGACTGGGAGACCATAAGGATTTAGAATATCCACTCCGGTGCCCAGTTTTACATAAAAAACATGCTAGGACTGAAATCCCAGCAGGGAACAAGGTCCTTACTCTTGACTAGGCAGAAAAAACTGAATGCCTAGAGCAGAGTGAGTGGGTGTATACCCCCAGGGACCCCGTATGCGTGGTAACGATTTTTCCTACCTAGTGTCCGACTCCTGTAGGGGCAGCATAACCCCAATGGTTAAGAAGAATATGGAGCTGCATCTGTCAATGAATGATAGTGAAATATGGGTTTACAATCACTTTATTAAAGATGAATTGGCTTCAAATAAACCAATAACCACATTTTCCTGATGTTGTTAGCATAATGTAATGCAGCTAAAAAAAAGCAGGCCATTCAGTTAGTTGACAAACACATATGTTAAGAACGCCCATCTAGTTGCAAATGTAAAGGAAAAAGAAAAAAAGGCCTAATCAAAGAAATTCTAATCGTGTTTTCTGTTTCTTGATCTCTTTTCTGTACTTTACACTAGTTCAAAATTTATCCACCATTACTTACATATGAAAGAGCCACTTTCCCTGGGGGAACGTAAAAGATGAAGAATCTGCAGCCTGCTACGGGTTCCTGATGTATGATCTCAGGCTTTTATGTTTGTTTTAAGCTAGCTCATTGGTTTTCCTTTACAAATTGTGCAGCACCCAGCCTCTAGCTGCACCATCTATGAAGATGCAAGTAAGATCGAAAAGCTGTATATTGCTGCAAGGGGCTGATAGGAAAATCAAATACTGAATCTAAAAGTTCTCAAATATTCTACAGAATTCTTTTTAAAGAGGATGAAAAAGTGGTTGTAAACCTCTAAAATTAAAAGCATATCCTCCTATAGTATGTACTTGCCTTGATCCATAGCACAGATTGGGATTTGTGTCTGCTCTGTCACTCCTCTGCTATCTGCATGAGTCGCTTATAAGAGTCTATGCCAATACCATGCAATCCCGGGAGACACCCCCCCCCCCCCCAAAATGACCCCCCCCCCCAGCACACCAGCAGGTGTTTGACAGCGTCAGCTGTGCGGTTTTCCCAATGAGGATGTGTAGAGGATGGTGAGACCTCAAATCAGGTCTCAAATTACACTCAGTTCTCCTCCTGTGCCGTGCAGTGAGACATTCTATCTCCACCTGCTGCTTTATGCAGTTCAGAAATGCTGTGAAAAATGTCGGCTTTAGAGGCTATAAAGGAGAGAAGGTTCCAAATAAAGGAGTACAACTTATATAGGAGGATTTGTTTAATTTCTTTGTATCACCTGATGCTAGCCAATTCAGTAAGACTATGTAAGGGGTTTCAACCTCTTTAACCATTTATTTTAGCCATTTGTGATTAGATAGGTCTACTGTGGACAAAACTATATGATATAAATACAGTATCTCACAAAAGTGAGTACACCCCTCACATTTTTGTAAATATTTTATTATATCTTTTCATGTGACACAGAGTAAAATTTGCTGTCCCCTCAAAATAACTCAACACACAACCATTAACCTTCCTAGCGGTATTCCCGAGCGTGGCTCAGGGTTACATTTCAGAGCCAAAAGCGGTAACCCCGAGCCATACTCGGGGTACCGCCAGAAGCATCGCTGGATCCTGTAAAAGAGGTTTCTTACCTTGTCACCGGGATCCAACGATGTGTCCGGCGGTGTCTAGCGGCGGTTCTTCCTCCCGATCGTCTCCGTGCCCCAGCTTCCGTCTCCTGCGACGTGACGTTCGCAGGGGGGGTGGAACCAGTGGCAAATTCAAATGTAAAACACACCAAACACACTGATACCATTCAAAATAAAATAAATTAACATAACATTGCCCCCCAGTGCCCTTTCCTGCAGTTTTACTGTACTTTTTATGTAAATATATATATATATATATATATATATATATATACAGTATATATATATATATATATATATATATATTTATATATACGTAATTCTTGTGAATGAGCAGCCCAAACCAACTGTATACATTATATATATGTATACAGTTGGTTTGGGCTGCTCATTCACAAGAATTGCATGCAAAATAATGGTACCGCTTTCAGCACCTAAAATCCAAAAGAATCATACCGCCAGGGAGGTTAATGTCTAAATTGCTGGCAACAAAATTGAGTACATCCCTAAGTGAAAATGTCCAAATTGGGCCCAATTAGCAATTTTCACTCCCTGGTGTCATGTAAACTCATTAGTGTTACAAAGTCTCAGGTGTGAATTGGGAGGAGATGTGGTAAATCTGCTGTTATCGCTCTCACTCTCCCATACTGGTCACTGTAAGTTCAACATGGCACCTCATGGCAAAACACTCTCTGAAGATCTGAAAAAAGAATTGTTGCTCTACATAAAGATGGCCTAGGCTATAAGAAGATTGACACGACCCTGAAACTGAGCTGCAGCACTGTTGCCAAGACCATACAGTGGTTTACCAGGACAGGTTCCACTCAGAACAGGCCTCGCCATGGTCAACCAAAGAAGTTGAGTGCACGTGCTCAGCGTCATATCCAGAGGTTGTCTTTGGGAAATAGACATATGAGTGCTGCCAGCTTGCTGCAGAAGTTGAAGGGGTAGGGGTTCAGCCTGTCAGTTCTCAGACCATACGCCGCACACTGCATCAAATTAGTCTGCATGGCTGTCGCCCCAGAAGGAAGCCTCCTCTAAAGATGATAAACAAGAAAGCCCACAAACAGTTTCTGAAGACAAGCAGACTAAGGATATGGTCTACTGGAACCATGTCCCGTGGTCTGATGAGACCAAGATAAACTTATTTGGTTTAGATGGTGTTAAGCATGTGTGGTGGCATCCAGTTGAGGAGTACAAAGACAAGTGTGTCTTGCCTACAGTTAAGCATGGTGGTGGGAGTGTCATGGCCTGGGGCTGCATGAGTGCTGTTGGCACTGGGGAGCTACAGTTCATTGAGGGAACCATGAATGCCAACATGTATTGTGACAAACTGAAGCAGAGCATGATCCCTTCGGAGACTGGGCCGCAGGGCAGTATTCCAAAATGACAACGACCCCTAAACACCTCCTAGAGGACCACTGCCTTGCTAAAGAAGCTAAGGGTAAAGGTGATGGACTGGCCAAGCATGTCTCCAGACCCTACTGAGCAACTGTGGGGCATTCTCAAACTGAAGGTGGAGGAGTGCAAGGTCTCTAACATCCCCCAGCTCTGTGATGTCGTCATGGAGGAGTGGAAGAGAACTCCAGTGGCAACCTGTAAAGCTTTGGTGAACTCCATGCCCAAGAGGGTTAAGGCAGTGCTGGAAAATAATGGAGGTCACACAAAATATTGACACTTTGGGCCCAATTTGGACATTTTCACTTAGGGGTGTACTCCCTTTTGTTGCCAGCGGTTTAGACAATAATGTCTGTGTGTTATGTTATTTTGAGGGGACAGCAAATTACACTGTTATACAAGCTGTACACTCACTACTTTACATTGTAGCAAAGTGTCATTTCTTCAGTGTTGTCACATGAAAGAAAAGATATAATAAAATATTGACAAAAATGTGAGGGGTGTACTCACTTTTTTGAGATACTGTATATACAGTATATATATATATATATATATATATATATATATATATATATATATATATATATATATATATTGGGTGCCTCAATTTTCTAGATCAGGTGAAGACGGAAACCTTTAGACCGGTGATTCTTAACCTTTTTGGGGTCACAAACCGCTTTAAGTATGTGATGAAAGCTATGGACCCTCTTTCTAGGAAAAATTCACATAAATACAACTAAAGTCTCTGTTTTTTTTTTTTTTTTTGTTAAAAATAACACACGTTATACTTACCTGCTCTGTGAAGTGGTTTTGCACAAAGCAACTCCGATCCTCCTCTTCTCAGGTCCCTCCTTGGCCCTCCTGTCTCCTCCCTGTTGACTGCCCTCACAGCAAGCAGCTTGCTATGGGGGCACCTAAGCCAAGCCGCAGCTCCCTGTGTCCATTCAGACACGGGGCCGCGGCCTTACCCTACCCCTCTCTCTCCTCATTGGCTCACAGACTTTGATTGACAGCAGTAGGAGTCAATGACACTGAGCTGCCATCTTAGCTAATGAGGAAGGAGAGTCCCAGGCAGCTGAGACACTCCTGCAACATTGCTGGTTGGAGATGGGCTCAGGTACTGTTAGTATTAGAAAAAGTATAAAAAAAAAAAGTTTAATTTAAGTAAATATGATATACTTTCCTATCTATTTACTAATGCTAGCGACATAAGGATTAAAAATAGTGAATTTTTATTGAGAAAGTGAAGTTTTGACTTTAAATAAGCCATTGAAAGCATTTTGTTATTGTTTGATAAGCGCAAAAATACTGGTTGATAGACATGTGCATGACGAAAAAAATTATCTAATTTAGCTTTGTTTTGTGTCGTTGTTCTAATTATTTAGTTTCATTTAATTCAGTTGATTCATTCAATTCTTATTCGGAATTTGTTCTATGTATTTTTCAAATTTTCTTAAAATTGTTTCTCGATTCGAAATGTTCAAATCAATACATTTTGAACCGGTGGAATCCAAAATTTTAGATTTCTTTTAGATTTGAATGCTGCAGCCGAGTAACAAAACATCTGTTTGGCATTTACACACAATGATCTTGTTTGTATTAATAATACGTTTATTCAAAATATGCAAAGTGTTCTAGTTAATAAAAGTAGTATCTTACTTTCAACATTTTACTATGTACAATACTGTGCAGACATTTTAGCCAGCCGATAAAAAAAAATGTCAAGTACAAATGCTTTTAAATATTTATATTTTACTGGTTTCTTTTTATCATTTTACACTTGCAAAGTGAACGAACAAAACAAAAATCTTCATCCAATGATTACAATGACTTTTTAAATCACCTTTGGGTTTAACAAAAACAGCATTATTTCGAAAATGGTAAACTAATAACACACACAGTCTTTAATTTCAACAATATGTTTACAGTTCGAATTTGAATAGAATTCAATGTATAATTTGAGTCCAAATTCAATTTTAATTAAAAAAAATGTAGATTAATTTTGTTTAGTTTTTCAGAGAATTCGGTATAATTAGTCTGTACTGTAATAATGAAAAATTTTTCAGAATATTCAGAAAGAAATGAACTGCCCATGTCTACCAATTGAGAGAAGTGAAGTGAAGTGAAGTGAAGAGAAGAGAAGAGAAGAGAAGAGAAGAGAAGAGAAGAGAAGAGAAGAGAAGAGAAGAGAAGAGAAGAGAAGAGAAGAGAAGAGAAGAGAAGAGAAGAGAAGAGAAGAGAAGAGAAGAGAAGAGAAGAGAAGAGAAGAGAAGAGAAGAGAAGAGAAGAGAAGAGAGGCTGAGGTGTTCTGTAGCTCATACACACTCCTTGTCTTAGGGAGACATTGCTGCTCCTCCATAGATATAGTACATTAGGTGAGCAATATCAACCTAAAATAGCAAGTGTGTTGCTAGCAGGGTCACTGGGTTAAAATGAAGGGGGGGGGGGAAGCCTAAAAAGAATAAAACTAATACAGCCAACACATATAAGGATGGGTAAGCTGAAATATATTACATTTGTGTTGCAGTAATGCGCAAGTTACCACAGTGTGCAGAAAATCTCATTACATGCATTGTGGTGCCATTCATTCTGAATGGCACCCCATGCACTAAGGCAATGCACTTGCATTGTAGCACTCTGCAACACATGGCAAATGTTGTGACACATCTGATTTTTCAGAGGCTTTTGTGTATTGTTTATTGGATTGCTTTAACGTAAAGCATGTTAACACGTAGAAATGAACTGCCCATGTCTACCAATTGAGAGAAGAGAAGAGAAGAGAAGAGAAGAGAAGAGAAGAGAAGAGAAGAGAAGAGAAGAGAAGAGAAGAGAAGAGAAGAGAAGAGAAGAGAAGAGAAGAGAAGAGAAGAGAAGAGAAGAGAAGAGAAGAGAAGAGAAGAGAAGAGAAGAGAAGAGAAGAGAAGAGAAGAGAAGAGAGGCTGAGGTGTTCTGTAGCTCATACACACTCCTTGTCTTAGGGAGACATTGCTGCTCCTCCATAGATATAGTACATTAGGTGAGCAATATCAACCTAAAATAGCAAGTGTGTTGCTAGCAGGGTCACTGGGTTAAAATGAAGGGGGGGGGGGGGAGCCTAAAAAGAATAAAACTAATACAGCCAACACATATAAGGATGGGTAAGCTGAAATATATTACATTTGTGCTGCAGTAATGCGCAAGTTACCACAGTGTGCAGAAAATCTCATTACATGCATTGTGGTGCCATTCATTCTGAATGGCACCCCATGCACTAAGGCAATGCACTTGCATTGTAGCACTCTGCAACACATGGCAAATGTTGTGACACATCTGATTTTTCAGAGGCTTTTGTGTATTGTTTATTGGATTGCTTTAACGTAAAGCATGTTAACACGTGTTAACGCACAGCACAAATTTAAACTGGCCCTAAAGCTCACCACACATGTTACAATCTGACCTTTTAGCTCTAACCAACATTTATGTAGTATGAGGGCCAGATTACATTCTTTGGAAATGTAATGCAAGTACAGATCATACTGGAAATAATATACTGTACATAGGAAGAGTTACATAAACACCAAGTAAATCTGATCAGGAATACGTAGGTATTAGCAAATGTGCCCCTGCCACCCATAAGGGTAAAGGAGACCAATCAAATAATAACAAACACAAAATTAAATAGACACATCACAAGAGCATCTTACAGAATGTGATTATTATTATTATATAGGATTTATATAGCGTCAACAGTTTGCACAGCGCTTAGAGTGATAGAGACAGAATGTAAAAATAAGTGTCATGGGGCCCTCAATTTGACAGAGTGGCTTCGGTGTTGACCCAACTCCCCCATACCCTATCAAATTTCCTATTGGAATAAATTTGAATGGATTGTATAGGAAGGTCTTCATACTACACAGTTTTAGTAAATCAAAAGACTGTACAAAGATTATACCTTCAGAATATAATGTATTTGGTGAGCCTTATTAGGATAAGATGAAGAGCTTCAGCAGACTTTTCTGACGGGCTTCTATAGTGTCCATTCACACAGTAACGGACAGCTGCCGCACAGTAAACCGCAGCAGTTTAGTGTCTGGTTGCTGTCTGTTCCGGCTGCAGTGAACCAGCGTTATGGGGTGATGTGCGGTTCACTGCATCACACAGCTCCCTTTTTTAAAAATGTTTGCACAAATTGCACAAAAGTAACACTTCATTCATGCTGCGCTGCTTGTGGATATTATTCTTGACACGTTAAGATGATATACACCTGTTTTATAATTAAGTTTTATGTTTAGGCAGCAGCTGTTTCTTATTCTTATTTTTATTACTATTGAAACAATTGAATCATTTGTTCATTAATGATTACTTAAGCGCTGGGTGATTGAGATGGGTGTATGGTCACTTATAACTCAGTCCTCTTTTTTTCTAACACTTCATTCATGTCGCTGTACAGCAGAGTGGTACGCTGTGTTTGTTGTACAGTGACATGTATTTCAGCTTAGAATGCTGCTATAAAATGCAGCATGTCTACATTTTATCACAAATCACTGCAGTGCAGCTCCGGGCTAAATTGTAGTGTGATTAGGACACACAGAAAACAATTGGAGGTGACTGGTCTTCCAATTGCAGAAACCACCGGTCACTGTGCTATGTGTGAAATAGACCCAATGGTTCAGTTCAGGCGTTCATGTAAAACAACATGTTAAAATGACCAACAGTTTTCAAAGTTAAAGTTCAGTTAGATGATATATGTCCTTGGAAGACACTTAATACAAGGCCTGAACAATTCATAATTGCCAGCCATAGGCAGATCAAAATTCGGCTGGTGGCCAAAGTTCAATCTGTCCATGGGCAGGCTGTTTGTACTGAAGTCAATTTATTCATCAACTTCATTACAGCCAGCCTGTGGTGTTTTTTTTTTTTGGTGCAATCACAATTTGACGATTGGGAAACCTCCCGCTGTATGAATAAAACAGTGCAGCTGGAGGGATTCTCCCATCAACACTGACTGTCTTGATGGGGGAATCAAGCAATCTTCTTCCCTTCAGTCTGTGTATATCAATTGTATAATGTATGGCTTACTTAGGTCAGGTGTATGTTATTTTTTGTAAACACAAACACGTGTTTTTTTACCTTATCACCCTCTACGGCCCGATGTATTCTCTCACAGGTCTTTTCATGCACAGTTTGCAGCCATGTGTGGATGGACACTTTAAACAGTTCATGAAACCCCGTCAAGGCCAGTGACTTGTTGTCTCTGTGAAAAAAATTGTGGTGTGAGGGAAATTTCACAGCAAGAAGGCAACACAAAAGAAAAACAAATTATTTTATTCAGACAACTCCCGGTAAAACCTCAAGAACAAAAATGTGGTGTGAATATGAAAATGAACTAAAAAATGATTTCGCTATAACAGGGATTAGTATTGCATGTGACCTCAGCTAGCAGGTCATCCTCCAGCCAAGATAAGCTAAGAACTTGTCTTTTCACTAGAGCGTCTCTTCATCTCACATGGCTTCTAGCAGATTCTCCATTCAAAACCATGGAGAATTCACAGACCAGTAATGAGTATCTTGGCTGAAAACCCGAGATCTGCCAAGGCCATGCCAAGGTGAGCAAAGATTCCTCTGTGACAGTCTTGAACAAAGGTTAAATCCACTATACTTTAAAACTGAGAAATTCTTTAACCTGTGTCTACTTTCAGATAGTGTTTGAAGAAAAAGTACTACACCCACCCCAAAGGTTTGGATCTGTAGCAAAATGTATTGTATTGTCTGCAATACAATTCTGCGTGTTCTGGGCATTAAGTAGTCTTTGCGGACAGCGTAACTCCTCTCAACAGAAGAACTTTTACCCTAAATTTCACAAACCAAACTCACTCACCCCAGGGTATCTTAAGGCATGAGCATATGTAAAATACATCATAAAATGTATGAAACTAAATTTTTTTTTTCTTAAGGCATGAGTTAAACGTGAACTCCTGGCTGATATAAAAATATACCAGTTAATGCAGATATATATTCTTTACAAATGATTAAATGCATTTCCAAAAAGCACTAGTTTAGCTACCTGAAATTGACTTAACTTAACCTTAGCCTCATGTAATATTCTGTACTGTAGGATTTAGTCTGGAAGAGGGAGGACAGGACTAAGAATCAATTAAATGTGCTGCATGCAAATATACAGAAAAAATCATGATTGGATCATTCAGCTCCTTCACTGTCCAATTATAAATGGAGCTGGGAGGTAGCTAAGCTGTTTTTCCTAACTAGAGTAGAGAAAACACAGGTCTCCGGCCTGGCTACACTGTCCATCAACGTTGTGTAAAACAGCTCCCATATATGAATTTCATCCATGGATTTAGCTGTTTGGAGATCAGCTTTAGGTTTAAATTTCAGAAAGACTATGAAAGGGTGTTATAATGATTTAGCAGGGTTGTCCTTCTAAATGCTGTCCATAGCAATAAAAAATTCTTCCTTTTAATTTCAAACCAGCTCCTGCAAAATGAGAGATGAATCTGACACCTTGGTATTCTTTTTCTATGCTTCTACCTTTAAAAGATCATCTTGACCTCAAGCAAAAGCCTGTTCTTTGCACGTAAGCCAGATATACAGAGTTAAAATGAAAGTTGAATTTAAAGTAAACCTGTCAGATCATATAACTGCATGAACAGGGTGCCTGGAAGCTCCTTTACTAGCCTGCAATTTGTTTCTCAGTGTTAAAGTGTTACTAAACATAGGACCCTGCATTCACTATATATGGTCTCCCACAGTACACAGAACATGGAAATGCATTTATTTTAGAAAATATAAACTGGTAAATACCTTTTCTCATCAGCAGTATATAGCAGTCTTGTGACTTCTATCAGTGTCTCCTTAAAGCTTGTAGGAGGAGTTTTTATTCTCCTTTGGCTGCCCTATGAGGCTGCATGGGTCCTGACCCTCTGTCTGGACAGTGCTGATTGGCCCTGTACTGATCACATGTAACCCCCCCCCCCAAAAAAAAACAAAACTCTGTAGCAATACACTTTAAACTGAGCATGTGCAGAGTGTGCCCACGGCTCTGTTCCCAGAAGGGGAGGATCAGAGCAGACAGGATCAAACAGCCTTTTTACACAATGCGGAGGATTAACCCCTTAGGTTCCACGGTGAGTATAATACGCATGCTTTACTATGCAGACTGATTTTACTGATGTGGGTTTAGTAACACTTTAAGCTCTACCCTGGCAATTCACCAACCCAGTCAATGGTGCTCATATTGGATTGTGGAATAACTAGAAGCAGGGAAAAAGTCAAGGAGGCCATTACCTACATTTAAACATCCCACCAAGAATAAAAAAAACAGTAAAAGCTACATACTTTAAGGGTAGATAATCTTGAAACCGCCTTAGTTCATTGAGGGTGATATAAAGTTCAAATAGAGTTTCCCCAATAGCATGGGTAACTTGAGGCTCTTCATGCTCTGTTGTCTTTAGGTTTTCCATTATAATGCTTACTTCATCAGCCACCTACAAAGAGAAAAATTATGTAACATGCAAAAGCTGACTGTGTCCTGGACATTCCTCATACACAACTTCCTCTGAATCAACTCTGGGTATAGGATTGTGTATCTCTTCTCACTCTACCTTTCTTCTGTCTTTTTCTTTTCTTCCTTCATATTAAGGATGAACCCCATTCTTGTGTTCATCCTACTAGATAATCAATCAGATGTAACTAAGCTTCTCGTTAGCTACATATTATATACAAATGTAAAATATGCTGATATATAATATTTTCAACTACCATTCTCTCTCCATATTTGGAGTACAACGTTTCATGCAACTGTTTATTCATGATGTTAAATGTTACTTAATAATTTGTCTGATACCGAATGCACTCTACTATTGTAATGCATTTTGTTCCACAATTCTCTTTTGAATAAAGTTTACTATTGTGAAAAAAAAAAAAAAGGATTGTGTATATGGAGGTTTTCGATTTGTGTGTTTTGTTTTTTTCTTTTTGTGTGTTGAACTGGACAGACCTGTGTCTTTTTTCAACCAGACTAACTATATAACTATGTAACAGCATAGAAGTTATTAGCACCTTCCTGATTTCCTTCGTTATTACATTTGTTGTATACCGTGAATAATATCTGAAGATTAAAAAACATGTCCCATTTGTTGATTGCATGCGATTTACCAGGGTTTAGATCTAAAACGTACAACGTCCAAAATATGTAATGATACAGGAGAGGGCAAACACTTTTTTTCACAACACTTTATGCAAACACTCTGGCTGACACTTGCTGGCTATGTATTATCAGACTTCGTTTTACCATTGCTTAGGATACAGCAAATTTTATATTTGACAAGATGCACCATTGGCCAGCAATACCAATACATTTCTCAGAGATTTCCATGTATTAGTAACACCACTGAATATGCCTGCATAATAATGCTCTGCTGGCAGTGCCAGTTCAGCCATGGTGGAAGGTGTGAAAGAAACATAGTCTATAGAACATGAATTATTGTATGCTTCCTATGATCACCATTCAGCCTCATAAATCAATCTGTGATATTACTTATCATGTGTGATATCTCTTGATTCCACAAAGAAGAAAGCTATTTTTAACTTAAGTGGCATTGTGAATTATTTACTTAAATTTATGTTTACTTTGATATTAACACGCTAGGTGAAAAAGCTCTTTTTTGATTACAATTAGTTTAACGTTTCATCCTACAACTGGGATTAAAAATATGTGTGTGTGGTTATAAAACACAACCCACCTCCCTTCTAAATTTTGGAGCACTAGAGATCTCAGTTGATACTCTCACTGCACCGCTATAATCATGTAAGCCTTTGGGGGTATCCCCAGAATAGGGGTACTTATTAAAATGCATCCTGGCAAGAAGGTAAGCTATAGAGGAGGGCTTATGTGCAATCCACCTGTGTCTCAGGTATTTAATTAATATGAAAAAAAAAAATTATAGTGCAGCAATAATCAATTTGCATGACAAAGGTTAAATTTTTTAAAAAGTGAGAAGAGAGATCAAATGATGGAATATCAGATATTTGTAACCTGTTCACACACTTGTGGTTGCGGGTTAACAATTTCACGGCATCCGTTTATTTATTCTATGGTTTATTGATTTGTGTTTGGATATTTGTGAATAAACACCTTGTTCCCATACTTTTATTTTAAGACCTTCACTTACACTATTTGGCAACACTTCACAATTTGTGGGTCACTAAACCTTATACCCCCATTCACGCCATTAGGGGCACTGTATATGATTTTATTTATTTTTTCTAAGGTAGCGCCAACACCAATCGTCACACTTTATTTTAGCACTTTTCACCTTTACACTTAAGGTTTGATTGGGGCAGCTTACACCTTTTTTCGTTTTCACCCTCCCACCATATATTACAGTCCGTAGCGCTGGTCACTCTTTCTTTATCAAATGATGGAACTGTTTCACTTACGAATCATTAGAGAATCAAGCCCATTACGTTAATTAAATTCATTAGCGCTTGTTCTTATTCTGTATTAAGGAGTGAGCCAGCGATATCAATTAAATCAGAACTTGGTGTATGATGAGGTTAAAGGGAACCACTTCCTTGTGCCTGTATGTGACATCCAATTTTTTTATTTGGCTCCAAGGGTGCTTGTGATGCTAAGGAGATCCTAAACATCCTATCAACAGAAAATCTGAATTATTTTTGCCTAGTGGTATGACCTAGGATTTTTGGCACCGTGGAAGCCACCCCACCATTGAGTATTAATGCACCTCACAACTGATTGCCTACTTTATAGTGTGTATATTGGAAACATTTTCACGTATACACATTTTAGAATTTCTGAGCAGCATACAACTTGTTCCATTATATTAACAATGTAAAATACTGAGGACACTTTAGGTACAAATGCCCCAGATTACACCTCTTTAGTACCAAAAAAATTGCTTACCAGTTTTTCTAGCTGCCGGTAAGTGATGCTAAAGTAATCTACCTTGACAATGCTAAGGAGAAAGGAAATGACAATCACTATAAATACACAATATTTACGTGACCACACAAATATCAGAACATTTATATTTGCCCCTTTAGTGGGTGGTATAATAGTAGAAATAAAGGTAAATGTTTAATGAGCTGCAAATATTTTGAGACATCACAGCATTACTTCCTTTGTGTGCAACAAAACTGTGTAAATCCACAAAGTCCATGAGGACAGATCCTGGCCACGGACAGACACAAAGGGGCATCTCTGAGCCCATGAACATAAGTGCATGGTATTGGTATTGATCATGGTTTATGGTATTGATACCACTAATGAACACTGATTCCAAGGAACTCACCTGACAAACAGCTTGTTGTACACATTCTGGCTTTTCTCCACATCTTCATGGACAGTGTCTGCTAACTTCACCAAGCTCCTCAGCTGCTCCACATCATTCTATAATACAGAAAATTATATTACAAAGAGAGTGTTTTGACCAAATATTTGATCCCCAAAGGTGTGGGACTATGAATGCCACTAGACACTGTATAAAATAAAATGGTAGACTTTATTATACACAAAAGAGACATACAAAACTATAAACAACGCAATTGTACATAAACAAGGGCTGATTAAAAGTTGCATGCAATGACAGTTCATATACCAGTCAACATTGAAGACACTCGGGTACACATGGTGGAGTGAACCGGAAAATGACCCTACGCATTTCGGGTATCAAACCCTTCTTCAGGGATCTGCCATAGTTCCAAACACTCAATGTGCCTGTGAAGATTGAAGACCTTAATAGAATATAGAAAAAATATATATATAACACTTTTATCTAACAGATATACCGATAGTAGATACCTACCCTCGAAGTCTTCATAGGAGATTGGAATGAACTGTCGTTAAACTGGTAAAGAGTTACCGATAAGATAGGAATGCCCCGTTCCAGTAAAACCCATCAAGGGCAAATGTAGAAAAAAGTAAGGAGAGTAGCTGCACTGGAAGTCTACATCCCGTGCCCTTGATGGGTTTTACTGGAACGGGACATTCCTCTCTTATCGGTAACTCTTTACCGTTTTAACAACAGTTCATTCCAGTCTCCTATGAAGACTTCGAGGGTAGGTATCTATATTTTTTCTATATTCTATTAAGGTCTTCAACCTTCACAGGCACATTGAGTGTTTGGAACTCTGGCTGATCCCTGAAGAAGGGTTTGATACCCGAAACGCGTAGGGTCATTTTCCGGTTCACTCCACCATGTGTACCCGATTGTCTTCAATGTTGACTGGTATATGAACTGTCATCGCATGCAACTTTTAACCAGCCCTTGTTTATGTACAATTGCGTTATTTATAGTTTTGTATATCTCTTTTGTGTATAATAAAGTCTACCATTTTATTGTGAACATCAGTGTCTAGTGGCATTCATAGTCCCACACCTTTGGGGATTTTTTGTATACATATTCATCGGGATGATGGCCACTAGCACTGGGTACTAGGTGTTGGGATCAAATTTCTCTGACCAAATATTTGATGACGAAGATATTTCCCTTCCTTTAGGCACTGTGTACCAGTGGGATTTACAGTAAGTCCAAGCCTACTATGGAACAAGGTGGGAGTATTGTATTTGGCAGCACTCCCTAGAGGGCAATGAGGAACAGAGCACTAACTCATTAGGTGGACTAGTAAAGGGTGGAAGGGGATCCCTTTGCTTGTTTACTGCACATACCAGGCAGATTGCAACTATTCGTTTGGAGGAAAAAATTTTAGCCTTCGCTCTGCCAAATCAGTCCAACAATATTTCTTGAATTGTTCTTTTGAGGCATGGCTGAACTTTGAGCGCTGCCTTAAAATATTCCAAAATTATACAAGGATATAAAACATGATGCCCTCTGGAGCTGGTCTCCAGGCAAACAGTTAAATACACATAAAAATACATATATGAGAGCTGTTTTACCTGCCAAAGGATTTGGATTTCTGTCCATTTGGCCCTGAGAATTACACAGCTCTGCCGAGCAACACAACCCCACATGGTAAGGGAGGGAATATGCTCTTTCTCTGCTGTAGTTTCACTATTACAGATCTCCCCTCTACCCTCACTGTGACTGAACTGTAAAAGGAGAGGCTGCACACTAATTAGCTCATCTCTCAATCTGCCCTTTCCTCCTATAGGCATGGCCCTCCACTGTAGTGAAGAAGAGGTCCCTCAAGCTGCACATCACTGCAAATACACTAATGGAGAAGTATTTGGCAGTCTCAGCCTGGGCTCTAGCCAGGCCACGTCCCCAACTTGTTTCGCTCTCCCCCTTCCTGGAGCTTAATCGTGGGTCCTCCACTGCAGCATCTGATACCAGGTCAAATTCAGGTACTTACACTGCTTGCATGTATTTTAAAAAATACATTTGATGATGTATTAATATTTTCAAAGCTGCATTATTTTGTGTCTTTTCTAGTTTTATATTTTTTTGCAACACAATATATAACGTTACCTATAACTCTCAGGATCAGAAAGTCAAATATCAGAACATTTATATCTGCTCCTCTAGAGCAGCTTTTCTTAACCTTTTCAACACAGAGGAACCCTTGAAATTAATTTCTGGTCTCGGGGAACCCCTGCTAAAAATTAAAAATCTACAACTCATGCCACATTGGTGTGACAGTCAATGGGAAGAATGCTCCTTACTCTTGTCATGATTGGGAAGAATTACCCCCTTACAGAAAGCTAAAAGGAACAATGGTGTCATTGGAAACTTATCTGAGAGGCAGAAATTGCCCATTTCTCAAGGGACCCCTAGCAACCTCAGGAGGAACCCTAGAGTTCCACAGAATCCTGGTTGAGAAACCCTGCTCTAGAGAGTGGTATAATGGTAGAAAAAAGGTCAATGTTTCCTGAGCTGCAAATATTTTGAGACATCACAGCATTTCTGCCTTTGCAACTGAACTGAAGTTCATCTTTAAGCCACCTATAGGGACTCTAGGCTTGAATCTGTGATATCCATTAGTGCTGTCCTAATTTGGAAACAGCATTTTCTGTGCATGACTTTTCTGCTTGTATGCTGATGATGATGGTAAACTTATACTAAGCTGCTTTATGGGTATTTTACGCAAATAATTATTGTTATTATTATTCAGGATTTATATAGAGCTAACAGTTTGCATAGAGCCTTACAGTCTAAAGGGAAACAGTACAGTTGCAATACAATGAAATACAATAGGGTTCAGAGGGCCCTGCTCATAACAGCTTACAATCTAATAGATTTCACAAATAATTTGATCCCGTTTGGACTATGAATAATATATACAGTATACATGATATGAGCTAAATTGTTTATTTGATTACTCGCTTGGGGTTCTTTAATGAATCCAATTGACATTAACAGCAGTAAACCTTTGGACTTACCTTTTCCACAGGTTTGGAGGACATGTATGCCTTTTCATACCATTCTAGTGTGCCTTTCTGAAAAACAGAAACTGAAGTCACTGATTTGGTAAACAAATCCCCTACACATTAATTCATTTTACTCAAAGCCAGAATTTAACTAAATAGATATTTTAAAATCTTACTCAGCACTGCGTGACTTCAGCGTCTCCAACTAATGTAAAATAATTAGCTTCATGTCATTTGAGAAGAGTAAATAGTGAAGTCAATGAGCCCAGCATTGGACATTGAATATTGTATAGAATGTACACAGAATACATACAATGGCATACAGTAGTCTATTCATCTGTTCATGGCTTGGCTTTCCTTTGCAGTAAAATGGGGTGAATGATATTGTGAACAAACATGAATGTAAAGGTAGGGATACAAACAAGAAAAAAAAAATTTAATTTTAAATGCTTTATCGTGTATGCATTTCTCTTCCTATCATAAATAAAGATACTTTAACACTCTCATTTCTGTGGTTATTAAATTATTCTGGAATTCAGGTGGTAAAGGGCTGTACTGCAAGCATGGTAGAGGTTCTATAAAAATCGAATGATTGCTATAGTGGGGCAGCTTCCTATTGGAGCCAGAACAGGGTCACTGGGAGAGACAGCATGTCCAGTAACAGGATATAAAAGAATTGGTCCAGAGTTGAGTTTTAGTTTGGCCCAATAAAGGGTCTGTCAAGAGCTAACAGCCAACGTGTTTCAGTAATAGCACAAATCCTTCTTTATCAGGGCTATAATATAACAGAAACAGATGGGTATGTTATTTTCATTACACCAATGTATCAATACATGGATTCCATTAGAATAATTAAAATAATAAATCCTGAATGTATTTTAATAATATTTTAGTGACAAGTAAAAATTCATACTAGGACCAATTTATATGTCTTGAAGCTCCATGCAATGTGATCATTAGATACACCCCCTGCTCAGGGTTCTTTTACATTATACTGTCCTTAAAAAATGAATTGTATATAGTAAATGTAAGTTAATATTAAAGTAGTTATAAAGGCAAAAGTTTTTTTTTTTACCTTAATGCATTTCTTGTATTAAGGGAAATAACCTTCCCCTGCCTTTCCCATCCCCACCCCCCCCCCTCCAAACATTTACCCGAGTCCTACTTTGATCCATCACTGTGCCTGTCTTCAGCTCTTTACTCCCCTGTTCCAACTATCACAAGATTCAATGAAAACAATGGGAGCCATTGGCTCTGGCTGCTGTCAGTCAAATCCTGTGAGGAGGGAGTGGGGGCGGGGCCAAGCTGCGCTATGTGTATCTATGGATGCACCCGAAGGTGTGGCCCCATAGCACACTGCTTGCTATGGGGGCACACGCAGAGGAGAAGGAGCCTGACAGCGCCAGTGGGGGATCCCAGAAGAGGAGGCCAGGGGCCACTTTGTGCAATACCATTGCGCAGAGTATGGAAGTATAAATCTTTTTTATTTTATTCCAAAAAAAAAAAAACATTCAACTTTTCAACTGCTTTAACCCCTACCCCGACAGTATGCAAATATGCGGCCTCTCGGCGGGTGGGCCTTGGTGTCAAGCGGCCGCACATTTTCCTTCAATAGGCAAATACAGCTGTGCCGGGAGCGTGTGCCCAGCGTGTGCTATCACAGTTACCGCCAGCTAACAGAAACCTCACAATTACTGCTTGCGAATGGGAGCTTTGCAATCATGTGACTGCCGTGACAGCCAATCACAACGTTCGCATGCTCCTAAACCCTACCCCCGCCTCCCGGCATCCTAAACTCCTTAGGGCTCTTTCACACGGGCGGTCCGATCAGATCCGCCTGTCAGTTTTTTAGGCGGATCTGATCGGATGCCCCGTTTAGCCCTATGGAGCAGCGGATGTCAGCGGGGACATGTCCGCTGGCACCCGCTGCCATCCGCATCCGATCCTGTCCGTGAAATCCGGACGGATGGAAACCCTATTTTCCATCCGTCCTGGGGATCGGATCGGATGGGATCGTATGAGAACGGACAGGCGGTCCGCTCTCATCCGATTCCCCATAGAGAGCAGCGGGGGCTGTGACACCTCCCTCTCCGCACTGCAAGCGGAGACGGAGCTGTCATCCGCCGGCTCAGCGAGGATCGCGGATCGATCCTCGCTGAGCAGCACGGATCCGTCTACGGAGGCAGACCGTGTGAAAGAGCCCTTAAGGTGCCAGCTTCAAGGGGTTAAGTAACTGAAAATAGTAAGCTAATATTACAAAGAATATGTAATGCATTTCAGAAATACATATTTATATATGGTATGTGTGTTAAAGTGAGCAGTTTTAAGTACAGTAAATTTCCAACCAAAACTTTCTTTCTCACTTATTGTCACGGTGGCAATGGTTTTCATTGACAGAAAGTGAGAGAATATCTAAAACAGTAACAAAGACAACAATAAAGTAATTATAGGATTAGGAAGGCTAGAACCCCTGACAGTTTTTTTGTCGTCTATGTAACTGATTTTTCCTCACTTCCTCTTGAAATTTTCACCATGACATTAAAGAGGAATCTTTAAACGGAGCACCGTATAGTAGTAAAAGCCCAGCAGGGGCTCCAACTTTTCACACTTTATCCAAAGCTAAAACAAATGTTTTGGCTGTACTTACACACCAATATAAATATTCTTGTGTGATAGCGTATATTAAAAGCCCCGTAATTCTGTTCATGCTGCCCCCCTGTACTCATTACATATGGTAGACATGATTTTTAGGCCCCCTCAGCTAGGTTGGCTCATGAGGGATATTAACCATGGTTGTATGAATTGTTTATGCATACCGCATTTACCACCTAAATTGTAAAAACAGTTCATTTTTTAAAGATTTTATTTTTTTAAACACGAATTCTAGCAGACCCCTAAATAAAAGAATGTGTTGTTTCCAAATGTTCTGGCGGAAGGCTGGAATTTAGGGCTTTCTTCCCTCCTCCTATAGCCTGTTTGCCTTTTATTAAGTAACCAATTCAGACTTATGTGAGCATGCTGGAACACAATTAGGGAGACAGTCAAAATGTATTGCTGTATGATAGGTTTTCTTTTTTTCACAGCATTTCTTTGTGGTGGTAAATTTCCCCTCAATCAATCCAATTGTGCTCTTGCATACCATACTTAGAAAATAGCATGCAGACCTATTAGAAGGTAAACTGGCAGTCCTGACTCAGCTCTTGAATCAGTTAGGACACAAAAAGTGTTTTTCCTTTTTCTCAATACAGGAAATAAATTCACATTTAACTGCAGACAACAAAAGGGAGAATAGAGAGAGCAATAAATCCCAACTGCAGTAAAAAAAAATAAAAATTATAGTTTTGTTTAGAGTTGTAAAGACTTAAGATTCTGTCTGTTAACTTACTGTCAGTCAGTAGTAATTCTAGTGGAGTGAAGAGAGTGCCAGATATATGGTTGAGAGACCAGTTCAACATGTTTTGGGGGCTTAGACCCACATAATAAAAAACTATCAATAAATGGTTTATTACATATTGTTAATACTCACTCACTAGGAGATTCATTTTCTGCAAAAAATCTGGTTCATCCTGCTGCTCTCTATCGCCACCTTCTGTCCATGTCCCCAATTCAGATTAGGGATTTTACAGCTGTGGTGGCAACTCTGCACATGCTCAGTTTTCAGTGAGTTTCAATGCTGAGAATTTCCTCCCTATCACATCTGAGCAGTCCATGTGACTATAGAGTCACACATGTCGGCGTATACACAGTGGTAAATGAAAGCCCACTGCCTCCTTCCTCCTCCATGCCCACTAACCAAGTAAACACAATGGGGGTGGGATATTACATGTAGATTAATGGAGACTGCACCTCCCTCCAGACACAGGTTAAAGGAGCGTGACACAACCTGTGTGTGGTAGAAATTCGCCCACACCATGTTATTTCCACAAAATAATAAATATTTAATTTCAAATATATATTTGTGTGCCAATTTAAAGAGAAAGTAAAGCAATGTTTTTTTTTTTATGACCTGCAAAGTAAAGGCATAATGCAATGCGTGCTAGCACATTATGTGAAACTTACCTTCAAACAAAGCCCTCGTTGTCACCGCTGGAGGACGCATCCATATTCAACCGTCTTCTTTCTGGGTCCACAGACTCCGGCTGTGTGACTGGCCGGAGCCCCGTGATGTCACCAGTGACACCACCAGTCATGGCACAGGGCTCTGAAGAAAAACAGCACGGGTGGCTGTTCCTTTAGAGCACATGCGCCGATAATGTAATCAGCTGCATATACAGTAAATATCCTATTTACAGTACCCATAGGTAAGCCTTATTATAGGCTTACCTATAAGTACAAATAATCATTGCAAGTTTATTTCCTCTCTTTAAAACAGTTTATTGATATTATTTTTGTATTTTTAATCTGTATTTTAAAGGCTTTTTTTTTTTTTTGAACATGTGACCAGCAGCAGAGGACTAGAAGCTCCTCCTGCTTATGTTTCCCTGCAGACAGGCTGGGAAAGAGCTGGATTACGTGACAGCTGTATATTGAATAGGAAAAAAGTACTTAGATGTTTTTTATTATTAAAATAATTACAGTGCCATCATCCGCATACAGAAATAGAAGGGACAATGTAAATGAATCAGTGTGTGTTTAGTATAACTTTAACCAACTCACCTTCATGTGTGTAAATACAATATACATGATGATGAACTATGTACATTGTATATTGCTGTGTATATATACAGTGTATGTAATGTACAGTGCTAACTACCAACCCACCAATGACATAATACAGGGGCTACTTTGTCAGAACTTGCATGCATGCACATTTTTGTGTGTTCCTGTGCTAGAATAATACCTTTAAGACAGTTGCTATTTCCAGGTGCAGTTCATTATGAAAGGGGCAGACCGTCTTAAACGCTTGCATATTTTGGATTTGGCTGAGACACCTGCAGCAGGCAAGAACAAGGTGTGAGCACAACACTTCTGACACATTTCTGCAACAGAATATTTATGTAGCCGAGAGTTACCTTAGCATTAATTCCAGGCGACTAATGACTGTTGTGTTAAGGACAGGGAAATTGTCCCTCAGCTTCTTCAGCAATAATAGACAATATTCAGTGAAGAACGTGAAGCTTTCAGCTAAACTTTCTACCTGGAATGTTAAAAAGAAAGAGATCTAGAGTTAATGCAGAGACTCTCTCAGAAACTGTACTCAGATAATAAGAACTGATATATACTATACAATTCAGACTTTTAAAATTGAATTCAACTGTTCAGATGTTTTATGTTAAAATGAAAATAAAGAAGAATTCCAGGAATGGATATTTTATGTACTAATGTAACTATGTATATACCATACCTGACAGATGCCCCTGGAAGCTGTAAATCACTGAAGTAGACACCATCCTGCCTCTCTGCCTCATCCAATCAGAGAACGCTTTGCATTTATTCAGAAGAAGCAAAGCATTTTCTGAATGGTGCTTATGCTGGCTGGTCGACCTCCTCTGATCAGAATGCAACTTGGTAGCTACTCGGCACAGGATCTGGAAGTAAGTAGAGATCACAAGAGTAGCAGTGTCTACTATTTTTAGCTTCCAGGGGCATCCACCAGGTATGGTGTATGCATAATTACGTTGGTCCAACCTTTGTAAGAAATCTCACTTAATGGCCACCTACTACAAGAAGTAGATAGTAACTTCTCCAGTGGCTGTGGGGAGCATGCTATTGGAAACACTCTAAAGTGTAAGATAGAGGTAATGCCTGCAGCTCTTGAAGAAAATAATCATTTTCTTTCAGCCTGAGAGAGAAAAGTATTTGTCTGCTTGTAGCGCTATCCCCCAAATGGGCTGCTGGTATTAACTGGTTCTTTGCCAAAATGTAGAGGCTGCCTGTCTACCCAAGTACCAGTCCCCTCTTTCTGCCTCCAATGAAGCAGTCTAGGGGTTGACGCTTAAGATGTATTGCTTAAAGACACTTTAACAAGAGAGGGGCTAGGGCGTTGGATACTCCAAAATGATTACCAAACAGCTATTTGAAGAAAATCTTCTCTATGTTATATGTGAATAGAGATTAGTCTATTCCCCCAAAGCTAGGGATCACGAGGCAAATTTCTGAGCAGTTCAGGGTCCCACACCTGAAAAACAAACAGCCTGTAGAAGGAGCTGTTGCTCCAAGCGCGTAGCCTGCTATTTTCTGCTATTCTCTGCCCGCCCGACTGTTCCTGCTCTTCGTCTTCCGGTGACGTCACTTCCGCTTGCGATCCATGCTGGTTTTCTTCCTGGTGCACAGGACAACCACAGGAGCTGGACTCACCAACATGCAGCTCCATGGATGGCGTGGTTAAAGAAAGGGAGGGATCGAAGCGGCTCCCTCTGCCTATCCCATTTGATGAGCCTGTGAGTTTTTAATATATTGTGCGACAATAAATTGCCTGTAATACTACACTTAGGTGGCGCTTCCCCATCTTTCTCCCTCTTTATCCCACAGCTGAAGACCATGGGACAACTCTCTTTGGCACCTGATTAGTGTGCACTGGTGCAGAACTGCTGGTACCCAGTGCAGTTTCCAGAACACTACACAGTCACAAAGATCACTTTAGGGTCCCCAGGACATCTGCCACCTTCCAACTTCCTCCGGACATGGTCCAGTGAGTGAGACGGCACCTCTCCGGGACCAGATCCCCTGGGGTGAGGTCCCACAATCAGTTTCTTGCAAAGTCCATCCAGGCCCTCAGTTCTAGCACTGCTGAGGCCTCCAGAACAGCTGCACAGTCCATGGGATGAACAAAAAGTGAGGAATAAAGTTCCTGAAAGAGGGTACAACTGAAGGTCCAGATGGTATGACTAAAAATGAAAATCTTTATTAAACATCATAGAAAACACTGCCAGTGTTAAATGTGGCCATGATATAGGCTTAGGTAATACCTGCAGGTGCAATTACCTGTATTTCATAGAACCCTAATGGTAACCAATACACATTAGGGGTGGGAACAGCAAAAAAATCCCCAAGGCTAAACAGTAGCCAACCAGGCAGCAGGAGCTCAACCAAAACAACTGGAGCCCACCTGAAAAAACAATACTCCCTCAAAGAGGATCAGGTCCTCTCAACAGCAGCCAGCAAAACCTTGCGGTCAAAAGAAGCATCCGCAGATGCCAACACATCCACTTTACAAAACTTTGTGAAAGTGTGCATCGACGACCAGGTGGTCACCTTGCAAACCTGCGTCACTGACGCCTGATGATGGAATGCTCAGGAGTCACTACGTGCCCTAATAGAATGTGCCTTAACAGGGAAAGGAGGAACCTGACCCTGATGGAATAGGCCTGAATCACAGTCTGTCTGATCTATCTGGAAATTGGTACTTACAAAGGTACATCAGATGTTTTATTGGCTCTGGTAAGGAGATTTGTTTGGCACTGTGGTGTGGTTTGCTGCTCATTCACTCTGAAGCTGGTGTTGGGATCTCGTCTCTTCATTTTCATCAATGAATATGGACTATCATGTTTTTGTTTTTTAGTGCTGCATATGGACTTTTACAATTTCCTCCTTCGGATGTTTAGGCCTGGGACACAGGGAAGGCAACACAATTTCTTCATTCAAATAAAAATCAGAGACAACCTTTGGAAGAAACGACGGACAGGGGTGAAGAACCACCTTATTTCTGTAAATCACCAGGTAAAGTGATCGACAAGATAATGCCGCCAATTCCAACACCCTTAGCACAGAGGGGAGAGCCACCAAAAAGGCCACCTTCTGGGACAGCGTAAGCAAGAGAAGTCCACGGGTCCATGAACCAGTGAAGATGTCCCCCCACCCCCGATATGGGTGAGTGTGCACCTTCATGTTGAAGGAGCCTTGTCCGTGGGTCTGGAGAAGCCTGCCCTCAGTTTGCCAGACCAGGTTCGTTTGGATCCTCCAGCGGAGGCCCTGAAAGGCTTTGAACCCTTGTCAGTCGACCCTGAGAGACGAAAAAAACATCTTATGAGCCGAGAAGAAAGGTTCACGTCTATGACGAGGTTCCTTGTCCTTAGTAGCCTGCGGAAGAAAGGTGCTCTCCCCCCCCATGAAACCTTTTATGAAGTCACCCAGGGTAGCACCAAACAGGTGATCTCCTTGAAAAGGAACATCAGTCAAACCCCCGCGGGCCCCCATAGTGCCTGCCCCCACCCCGGGAGATGGACCAGACCACCCAGACAGCCCCAGCATATGTGGAGGGGGGATAGGATGGGGGACAGATGAGAAAGGGGGGTGCCTGACGAGAAGGAGGGGAACTCAGGGGTCCGACTGTCCTAAGGAAGGGTCCTTGTCCCCCACAAAACCATCCAGGGAGAGGGGGGACAGCTACTCACCATACCAGGAACCAGACGGGCACCGCTCCAGACAGAACCCCTCTACATCGAAATGGGGGGGGCTGTCATCCAGGAGGAACGCTGCGACTCGGGCCAAGACCCGGTCGTATGCAATCTCACGAGGCGTTTAACTCGCAGGCCAGCCCCCGTCTAGTGGGGCTATTTTGCGGCCAACCTAGCGCGAAGCTGAGGCCTGCGTGTGCTCGCTGGCCAGACTGGGGGGTCCACTGGATCTAGATTATCCAGCCCGTCACCCAATCCGGCAGTTGGTTATAGATCTCACAGGAAAAAAAACAGGAGAAAAATATTTTTATCTAAAAAGAAAACGTGCTAGGACCAAAGATCCCAGCAAGGAACTAGGTCCTTACTCCTGGGGAAAAAAACTGAGTGCCTATAGCAGAGTAAGGGAGTATACCCCTTGGACTGTCCATGGGCGTAGCCAGACTTTTTTTCTGCCTAGTGTACTACTCCTGTAGGAGGCAGTATAACCCAATGGTTATAGAGATCAGAAGCTGTGTCCGTCAATGAACAAAAGAGAAAACCCTGTTTAAAGATCTGGTTTAGATACCCCCTGTGCTTTTTTTACATCTAGCATTGTGGTATTCGCGCTGTTTTTAGATTCTAAGATTCTCCAAGAATTGGCTGGAGCAGGAAAAATAATCAGGCTGGTTATTCGAATCTCCCCTCCTAATCTATGGAAACTTTGTTCAGAGCCTGGGAAAACCTGAAAAGGCCAAGACAAACAATCACTCCCTGCTCCCATGATTACCGAAGAAACTATAATCTAACTTTACCTAGCATCCTACACTAGGAGGATGCTACATGCTTATTCTACACGGCTCCCAAAGTTTAGTTTTGACATTTAGGTGACAGAGTGGCTTTAAGATTTCTTTTAATCTCAAAATAAATTTTTGTATTCTTGCTCCTAAAAGTTGTAATTTTTGGATAAAACAGCTAAGTTTATTTGCCTGAATTACTAAAGTAATTAAGAATCTTCACACGTTAAATAGTGTTATTATTCGTCCAATTATCTAGTCATGCACAAATTAAATAAGTAAAACCGAAATTAGTTTTTCACATCATTGGATAACCGAAGTGAATATTCACACAATTTACTGTATGAAAATTCTAAATTTCTTTGGTAAATCAACCTCAGTGCATCTGTATCTTCAGTTTTGGCACTAATTTATTGTTGGTTTCCAAACTCCCCTTCAAGCATTGCTTTTGTAAAGCTGTACTGTGCACAACCAACAATGACAGTCAGATGCGCTTTTCTATGGCCACTGCTGTAAAACTGTTTTAAGTGATCACCATAGCAACCAGCAACATTTTGAAAAGCGGAAAGGTG
Source organism: Pelophylax lessonae (assembly GCF_965119305.1). Classification (NCBI taxonomy): domain Eukaryota; kingdom Metazoa; phylum Chordata; class Amphibia; order Anura; family Ranidae; genus Pelophylax; species Pelophylax lessonae. The sequence continues at coordinate 93,883,577 of NC_138773.1, read as the reverse complement.
CAGACAAAATAAATAATATGGAAAAAAGGTAACTGAATATAACCTAAAAATGTAAAGGAAGAAGACAAAATAATAAAGAGAAACGCACAAACTTTAAACTAGGGCTTGTCTATTGTATAAGAAGGCTCTGTGAAAAGCCTGTGATATTAATAGTTATTCTGTTACATCCATCTGCAGTTCCTGTTGTCCCAAGAAAAAGGAGAACTTCCTCTAATCAAGCCCCAAAATCAGAAAGTGGCTGCCAATAAAAGACTTTTCATTATTTTGCTTTGTGACAGATTCCCTTTAAAGTGAACTTGTGAAAAGGCTTTGGACACTCAAGTATTTGCAAATTCTTATACAAGCAGCAAATGATCTTCAAAACAAGCCTTGACTGACCTCTCTAGCTGCAGAAATTGCAGAGTAATTCATCCTCAAATTCACAGCAGAAGGACTGAAGCACCAGGGGACCTCCCCTCTGTAGGCATGGGCCAAACACGCCCCTGTTCAGTTCACAGTAGAACTCCAGAGCAGGGGAAATGTTCTAACCCGAATGGCAAACCCTATTGATGTCTGAGGGAGCTGAACAGAAAAAAATCAAAAATGCCCATTTTGAAGGCTTATATGCAAGTAATTGACCACTAAAAGGGTATGGGGGTCTGGGTACTACCCTGGGGGACATGTATCAGTAAAAAAAAAAAAAAAAAATTTTGTTAGGAGCAGTGACTGTATTTATGTTTTAAGTGCAACAATAAAAATTCCTTTGAATATAGTGCCTAGGCCGGGGATCCTCTCAATGTGCCTGTAAAGTTGCACATCTGTAGCATGCATAAAACATGCTACAGCAAAATGATATTTCTAAAGAAAAAAACAAAAAAGAGTCATATCCCATTTTAAATGACTCGCGGTTACAATTGCCAGCATCGGGTTATTGAAAAAAAATAAGGAAATAAATGGCCTAGGGTTCCCCCCAGATTTTATACCAGGCCTTATCCAGGCATTCTTTCCTGACCTGCCAGACTGCATGCCCAGGTAAGGGTCTGGTATGGATTTTGGGGGAGACCCTTCGCCGTTTCTTTTTTTCATTTTGGCACAGGTCTCCTTTCCAATTCCATACCAGGCCCAAAGTGCCCACACCGTTTTTCACGTAATTTTTTTTTTTACCGCTTTTTTTTTCTTATTAGCTGTCAGCGGGAAAACCCATTGACAGCTGATGACTCGTCGGTTGTTAAGGGCGCCGCTTCCTGGCCCTGCTCCTTAACAACCAGCTTACACTGCACCCTGATTGGGCAAAGTTCTGCCCAATCAGGGCACAGAATGCACTGTGCAGCGCTCATTGTATTGCTGGGTGTTCGTCGGGGTGAACACCCGGCGAACACCCTGCAAATTCTGGTTTTCGGCGAACGGCCAAACAGGCAAATGTTCGCCCATCCCTACCCCTCTGCAGATAAGCTTACCCTGCACCCTCCTTCCAGAACACCTGCTCTGTTTTTACAATAGAGACTGGAAGGCTGGCAGACTGCCTGGTCACTACTGGAAGGGGCAGAGTGGCTGAGAGATAAGTGTCTGAGAACTTCAGTGCTTCTACTGTGAATCTACAGTGTATATAAACCCCAAAATAAAACTTGATATACTGTATTGCATATTACCAATCCTTAAATGTGGTAGCTGCATTCGTTTTTTTTTTTTCACCTGGTGTTTTGACCACTAACACACATCATATCTTAGGGTGGTGACTAACAAATTTAAGCTAAACTCCAGCTAACACTTTAAGGCTCTAGGAGCTGAAAAAAATATGGAAAAAGGCTGGATAAAAAATGCTCAACATTAGCATTTTTGCCAGCGTTTTTATGATTTTGTGCCTGTGTATTTCCGGCATTTAGCAGTATATAGCGTATTGTTAAGGAGCGGGCAGCCATCTGTCTCCTTTACCACTTTTTTGGTGACTGAGTAGGGGTACTATGTACCCCACACTCATTCACATGGGGTCTCCAAATTCTAATAAGTCACCCCCTTGAACCCCCACAACCACCTAACATAGGGACAAGGTGCTTTGGGAGGGGACAGACCCCCTGCCCCAAAGGATTCCCCCCATGTTGAGAGAGCAGGTGGCCTGGTATGGCTCAAGAGTGTCGGCACCCCCCCCCCCTTCTTTCCTGGCCTTCGGGGCTGCATGCTTGGATAAGGGTCTGGTATGAATTTTGCGATTTTTTTTTTTTACATTTTGCCATGGGGTTACTCTCAAAATCTATATCAGACTGGAAGGGTCTGCTATTAATTAGGGGGGACCCCCATGCAATTTTTTTTCTCAAGTTTTAATTGCCAGCAATTTTTTTTTGTTTCCATTCAGCGGGAAACTGATGAGTCATCCGTTGTTAAGGAAGCGGCAGCTGGCTTGCCGGCCCGCTCCTTAACAACCAGCTATTCACTGATTGTTAGGGATGCTGGCGACAGCCTGCTACAGAAAAATAACACTGGGCACCGGCGCTTAGCAGCTGTTAGCAGAACTTAGGAGCCTTCAGTGTTTTTTCTGCCAGCAAATCGCTCCCAAATATGGAAACAAAAGAGTTTTTTTTCTGCTCCTTAATGCTTAAGTCTAAAAAAGCCTCTAGACTAAAATAGTGTGCATGGATATATAGGATAATACCATTTGCTTCTAGAGGCAAACAAACATTCAAAAGCTGCTGCTAGGAGGGTTTTTTTTTTTTTTACGTTAGTGTGCATGGAACCTAAAGCAGTTACAGCAATCTTTTTTTTTTTTACCATTTGGGATAAAGGTTTTACAAAATTAAATAAAAGCTGTCCATTGTAAGACCCCCTGTCAGTGAAAAAATGCTTTGTCTCATCCATCTAACTGCCACTTTAGCTGGGCAGCTTGGTCTGTTAAAGAAAGTTGAAAACTAACAGACTTACAGAGTTGCTCTTTTTTTCTGCCCAAGCAGTTAAGGCAAAGGCAAGAAAAACAAACTAAATAGAAACAAATATAGATTTACTGTGTTTTTAAATCAATATACTGGCATTCCAGTCATGCATTTCATGGCTGTGTACTAAATACGTGATGCTTCAGATCCATGACTGATTTGGCGGTAAGCTTGCAAACAAGTCACAAATCAAATTTGTTGTACTGAGATCTCCCTGGCAGTGCTACTAGCCAAAGAATGGTTTGGCAATCTCTCCAATACAGTTTCATGAAAGACAGAGATGGGAAATTGCATAAATTGTAATTTAATTGGGTAATTAAAAGAAAGAGAAAAATGTCCACTGCTAGACACTGGATGTTATTCACAAACTCAAAATGGAATTATTCCACTTGCCTATTTAAACTTACCACGTGGTCTATCAGGAGTGCTCAAGCTTCAGTCATAAGTGTGGATGTCATCCCTGATACTCACAATTTCAGCCAGTTTTGATAGTATTATTTTATGGAAGCAATAATCGGTTCCCAAAACATCAGTACATTCAGGAAGAAATTATGAGGTTTAAAATAAGATAAGAAACTAATCTCATGTCCCTTATAATGGGCCTTATCTGAGACCAACCTCTCACATTACATCTTGATTTGAATGGTTCTGGCTCGCAGAGGATGGTATGCTGCAGGTTGGGAGGGGAGGAGGTTGTTACATTGTATATAAAGTTTATCAATGTTATACCAACCCCCCCATAAAAAAAGGCACATTTTACCCTCATCACAAGCATTTCAGGCCATGCCTTTTTTATCCATTTTTTTGTTGACCATGGATGGATCGAAATTCAGGATTTATGTTTTAGCAAGGGCCAGCTGAATTTTGATCTATGTGTGGCTGTCCCTATTCCTCAGAAGTCCAACTTTAGATTGCCTTTTGATAAACAAGAATGTTAGAAAACTTTTGTCAATGAGCAACTGCAGCCACTGATCAGTGTATTCTGACAGCTGAGAGTCCTTCTGTTTGAATACAAAGCCTCAGGGGTGGGGGGAGATCAGGCGGTATGTGCTCGATTTCACGAACTGTATTCATGTTTTTATTTATTTTTGACCCTTTTTGGAGAATGAGTAGATTCACCCCAAAAAAAATATATATTTTTTTTTAGGTGAATCTACTCATTCTCCAAAAAGGGTCAAAAATAAATAAAAACATGAATACAGTTCGTGAAATCGAGCACATACCGCCTGATCTCCCCCCACCCCTGAGGCTTTGTATTCAAACAGGACTCTCAGCTCTCAGATTTCGATAAGCCCCCACCTGCAGACCCCCACACCCACTGCCCAGGGTTGTGGGAAAGAGCCCCTTGTCCCTATCAATATGGGGACCTGGGGGCCAGGTGTTTTTTTGGGGGGGTAACCCCCTGTACCAAAGCAACCCCCAAGCATGTGGCCTGGTAAGGTTCAGGGGGAGGGGTGTAATCACTCACCCCCCCTTTCCTAACCTGCCAGACTGCATGCTCGGATAAGGGTCTGGTATAGATTTTGGGCAGGGAAGCCCACACATTTTTTTTTTTTTAATTTTGGCATGGGGTTCCCCTTATGCAGTTTTTTTGTTTTTCAATGTAATGGCAGCACTTTTCACATTTTGATGTTTGTTAAGGACACTTCGGCTGCCCGCTCCTTAACAACTAGCTATTGTGAATATACCCCTCTGCCCCAAAGCAACCCCCATGTGGAGGGCACATGGCCTGGTAAGGTTTGGGGGGGGGGTCTCGCTCATTCTTGACCTGCCAATGCTGCATGCTCGGATAAGGGTCTAGCATAGATTTTGGGGGACCACAGAGCCCCCCTGCCACAAAGCACCCACCTCGCCATGTTGAGGGCGTGTGGCCTGGTATGGTCCAGGAGGGGGTGGGGGCCACTCTCTCATCCTCTCCCCTTTCCTGACCTGCCGGGCTGCATGCTCGGATAAGGGTCTGGTATGGATTTTGGGGGGGAACCCCACGCCATTTTTTTTTTTTCATTTTGGTGTGGAGTTTCCCCTCAAGATCCTCAGAGCTCAAGGCGCAACAAGTCGGATCATCATGATCGGACTTGGATGCGAATTCTATTAAAATCAATGGACCTAAAGCTTTATCAAAAATGGCTCATAGGCAACCATTGATTTTGAATAGAGGCAGAAAAACGCTGCTAAACGCTAACGAGGCTAAACGGCATTAACACCAAAGGAAAAAGTTACAAAAAGCACGTTTTTACAGCTGCATTTCCTGTCGTTGGTAGTGGCTCTGCAGCTCCTTTTTTTTAAATGCCCTGTGTGCGTGAGCCCTTAAAAGCAAAAGACTTACTGGCTGGATCATTTAATAAAAAAAAGGAAAGAAGGCTTATAAATTAATCTAATGCAGCCATCACATCTAAGTGGTAAGTTGCATTATAATAAATGTTTGCTTTTGGGTTTTATACCTCTTTATTTATTATAGCATGGTATGACATCTGTGATTAGACCATAGACCTTTAACTGGTATAAGAGAAACTGCCAACCATTCATGCCAAGCCCATCAATGCTTCTGAAATGTTAAATACTTTCATGTAAACAGCTTCTGCCAAACACATAAAAAAGTGGAACATTTTAGCTGTTCGGCAGAGACTACCCAAGGTATTTCAGATTTTTATTTGGTTCATATTTGAAATAACAGTGAAAAAAGAAAACTGACTAGAAAAATATAGAAGGAAATATGTCTGATATATTTGTTCATAGCACATACCAGCTCTTTTGGACACATAGAAGGATCCCACTGTTCTTCAACCGTCTTCAGCAGTGCTAGCAGATAACTGTAGTCCATGGGGTGCACTTGGTGGTGTTTGCTGAAAGCTTGCCATTTTCTATTAATTAACAAGAAAGTAGGTCAATTCTTCTGAAAAGTGACAAGGCGACATCTCAAACCACAGTCTCATTTTGGGCAAGTTTGCTTGAATGTGCCCAGATACAATGAAATCGGAAAAACTCAACTGAGCAGACATTAGGTATAAAGGCTTTATAATACATCATAATTTTGTTTTTACACGTGGGGCTTGAGTTAATTCTTTTATATTGAGTAGGTTCAGTGCTGAAACACTTTTCTGCTGTGTATACCTGGGTGAGTATGCTTTTTAAAAGTAACCTTTCCCTTTGACCTGCTGACAGAGGGACGTATTTATCATGACGCTGATCATTACTCAAAGCAAAAGACTGAGGAAATCCTGTGAGTGCAGGGTGTTATAGACCCATCCACTAAAGGAGGTGTCAACACAGCTCACATACACTGATGCAGATTTCTGCATCACTCATGAGTGCCTACTGACAAGAGAAGATCGAACAATAAGGAAGACCCTGATCATCATCAGCAAGTGACCAGCCTGAAGACATTTGAAAAGGTTATTATTAAAAAAAAGTAATCATAAAATACTGCTGAGGGGCATCTAATGGGGAGGGGGAGCACTGGAGGAGTTGGGCTTTCAATTGTGTAGCAATGCGCAAAAAATGTACATTATGGCCAATGATCCAGAGGGACCGGTGCCTAATCTCCTGCTTTGGGGTGTTAGCCGGGGGAAGGAGATGCAAACAAGTTGTGTTTATTCATAATGCCATGTGGTTATGTTTTCTTAGATTCTGATCTGTTTGTACACTTGTTAGCATAGGGATGAAATTGATTAAATAATTACTGTATTATGTGGATTTCCCTTGTCCTAAAGAAGAGGGCAGGACATGAGAAACGCATTGACAACTTATGGTATACCCCTTTGTAATCACGTATATTATCTATGGTCATAATTGTTGAACTTTGTGATATCTTTTTGTAGTCATGTATCCAGTATGTAGTTATGACAGATGATAGACATGTATCCGAACTTTGTATATACTAGGATTGTTAGTTTTAAACTACAGGATGGTAAGTTGTTACTCCCATGTTCCACTTAAGCCCCGGAAGATTTTACCCCCTTCCTGACCAGGGCCTATTTTGCGATTCGGCACTGCGTGACTTTAACGGACAATTGCGCGGTCGTGCGACGCTATACCCAAATTAAATTGACGTCCTTTTTTTTCCCCACAAACAGAGCTTTCTTTTGGTGGTATTTGATCACCTGTGCGATTTTTTAGATCATGCGCTATAACAAAAAAAGAGCGACAATTTTGCAAAAATAACAATATTTTTCACATTTTTTATATGAAATTCCCCCCCAAAAAAATGTAAAAATCTAAATTTTTTAACATTTTAGGCCAATTTGTTTTGTAATTTTTATTGTTTTTTTTTTTTAACGAGTAATGGCGGCGATCTGCGATTTTTTTTGCTGCGACATTGCAGCGGACAGATCGGACCCTTGACTGACATTTTTGACACTTTTGGGGTTACCAGTGACATTACTGCAGTAATCAGTGCTATACATATGCACTGTTACTGTAAAAAAGACACTGGCAGGGAAGGGGTTAACTTTATTAGAGAGGCAGTGGCTATGTGTGTCCCTAGGGGCGTGCTTCTTACTGTTGTGGGATGTGGCTTTTCATGTAACAGCAGAGATCTATGGTCCTACATAGCAGGACTGTATGATCTCTGCTGTTACACAAGGGAGAATGACAGGCGGCTTTGTTTACATTAGCCGTCTGCCTTTCTCCCTCTGTAACCGACGATCGCGAGTGAGCGGCGGACATAGGGTCCGCCGCTCACACGCGCGGGGGGTCCGTGAGCGAGCGGGGGCGTGCCTCCGGCGGCGCTCGCTCGCTCCCTAGAGCCTCACAGGCTAGTGATGTACCCCTACGGCACTTTGCCTGTGAGGGGCTGACTGCCGCCGTATATAGTCGTGCAGCAGTCGGCAAGTGATTAAGGGTTGTGGTATATGGTGAACAATAATTACATTTATTTTTCTATGTTTTGTTGTTTGGTTCTTTGCTATCAGACATACATGGTTATCCACTCATGGCTCTTTCTGCCATGGTCTTTGAACCTGCCGTTATTGGCGATAAGCACAGTATAAATAACAAGTCCATTGTTCCTAGATCTACTGGCAGAGAATACACAATTGGAGATTTCATTCATTGTGGCACAAAGAATGTTGTGGAATACATAGCATGCACACTCCAATATGTAGGATGCACCTCCAGATCGCCTAGGATCAGGATGAGCGAACACTATAATGGTGCAGCTTATTCAAATAACAGGAATCTTTCTAATGTATCAAAACACTTTAAACATGTGGACGCTGGAAATATGGAATCTTTGTATTTAGTGGTGTGGAAAGGGTTAACAAACTTCCCCAGGGAGGTGATCTCCACCATAGACTACTTGAGTGATAGGTCTGGTGGATATTTACTCTTGGTATTAGAACCCCTGCAGGTATGAATTTCAGGTGGGATTTAGATTGATTTCTAAAATAAAATTAAACAAATAATATAAAGTATTGATTGCACTGGATGTTTTATATCTGCTGCTTCACCCTTTTTGTTTTAATTCATTAAATGCTTTCTTTTTGCTGTCGGGCACAACATCAATCTAAATACAATCTTGCATAAGCCTATTGTTTTGCATGGTGTCTTTTTAATATGCTGAATGTTTTCATAGTATTGTAAGCCCACATTTGATATGAATAAAATCCAGTGCCGCTCTTTTCTTTCATCTGTCAACTTTTTTATTTTATTTGAATAATTGTTTTATTGACACTGCCCTTCCTCATATGAGGTTTGTAGTGTAATTGTTCTGTCATTCATTTTGTGAATATGCTGTGAACAAGACTGTATGCCGAAATGCGTCAGCTTTTTTTAATCTTGACCTTTATGGAGCGAATAAAGATTTTCATGGGATTCTGGAGTTTCCGGCTACATCTTTCTTGGACCTTCGTTCTTTGGTTGCATGTGCTGATATGCTTGACAACCTCAATTTATTTTTATAGAGTTGTTTTTTCTTTTTTTTTTTTTTTTAAATCAGCGAGATCAGCGTTTAAATCTTAGCTAAACAACTAAGCTTCTGACCAAGCTGCAACACCTACACTGAGAGCCCTGTAGGGACTAGACTTAGAAGTCTGAGTTTGAATGTTCCAATCATTATTCCTATACTTTACTCACACAAAATGTGTATTTCCTTTGTAGATGTCTTTCTTTTTAAACTGTTGTTCACAAGAATGGTTGTTTTTAAAAGCTGCACTCTGGGAAAGCTCTATATAAAATCAACCTATTATGTCTTAATCAAAGCAACATGTGATGATGAGGCAAAATAGTTTGCCGAGTAATATAACCCCTCTGGTGTCTAGAACAGAATAGTAAGAACCCTCCAGGTGTTGCCGCTGAATCAATAAGTATCCAGCATGCCCCTAAAGTGGATTAGATGGATGTGCCAGTGCTTTATTCCATATCACTGTAGTACATGAATCAATGGGATCTGACATTTTCTCTCACTAGCTCTAGATGTCATTCAGAGGATTTAATAAAAGTTCTATGCAGTTCATTTGAGGTGTAAGCCGCTGAGGCAAAATATAGCTTCTGACAAGATAAATGTCAAAAGTAAGAGGCACCTGGATAATGTTGTATCCAACAATGGGTTTATGTCTTGATGGTTATAGGAGACCATCCTCTGGATTTTGCTTGTTTAGTTGTACATTGAGGTACTTTTCCCCTGATGTTTCCTTTTGTATCCCTCCGTTCTCCTGGTAATTGACCAGTATCGAGCCTGGTCAGCTCTTAACCCATTTCATTAAAGAAAAGTAAAGAATTTTTTTAAAATTTTTTTAGAGAGGATGTATTTGAAATTGCACCATTTTCCTCTTTTTTTTTTTTATATTTGAATAAGCGGAGTTCCACCCTAAAATTATACTTACCTCCATCTTCTTGCTCCGGGTCACCTGAAAAACAAATGGATAATCGCAATTTTTTCCGAAGAAGACGGAAGAGGATCGCGCTGGCTTCAAGCTGCCCACACCTGAGATGGCAGCGCTGGACAATACATTTTCAAGGTAAGTATTTCTTCTAAAAGGTAAGTGCAACCCGGGACAGATCAGAGGCTAGCCATTGTGGAATGCACTAGCCCTGACTGTCCCGGGGCATTTATGCATTTATTTTTTTATTAAAAAAACTTTCCCAGGGTGGAACTCCGCTTTAAACTTGTATTAGCAGAAATGTAATATATTGCATCTTACCAATCTCTAAATGTGGTGCCTGTATTCTTTTACTTTTTTTAAACTTTTTCCTTTATTTTCACCTGGCAATCTGGACGGTAACACACTTCCCGTCTTAGAGTGGCTCTTCTCTGGATGGAGGAGCAACGGAGCCACTCTTGCACAGCAGCATTAGCAATCTAGAGAGAGGGTAGTTTTAAATGCATTACAGGTTTATGGATTTAGGGTCCTTTCACACGGGCTTTCCGCCTGGTGGACTTTGTTTTGCTCAGGAGGGATCGATATGCCGATCCCCGCTGAGCAGGCGGGTGATAGGTCCGTCTCCGCTCTGTGTGCTGAGACGGATCTGTCAGATCCTCGCTCTCCTTGGGAGATCAGATGAAAATGGACCGCCTGTCCGTTTTCATCCGATCCTATTTGATCCAATGCTCCAGACGGATGGAAAATAGGGTTTCTATCCGTCTGGATTTCATGGACAGGATCAGATCGGATAGCAGCAGTTGTCAGCGGACATGTCACTGCTGACATCCGCTGCTCCATAGGGGTGCATGGAGTATCTTATCAGGTCTGCCTGAAAAACTGACAGGCGGACCTGATCGGAAAGCCGTGTGAAAGGGTCGCTAGATGGACTCGACCTACACGTTAAAGCCGAACTCCAGCTAACACTTCTTCAGCAGTTACAGCATAATTTTTTTTTCTTTTGGGATAAATATTTTACATAAATGAATAAAGGCTGACCATTGTAAGTACCCCTATCATGTGTTAAATTGTTTGTCTGTACCCTCCAACTGCCACTTACACTGGACAGCTTGTTCCAGGGGAGGACTGGGCCAGGGGGCAGGGGGGCAGTTGCCCCCTGGGCCACTCTGATGCCCCGTAAAAAGGCTGCACTGCTTCTGCCACAGACATGCCTAAAGGATTCCTGGTGAAGAAAAGTAAAAAGTCCTCACCACTGACCTACTGAGTGCAGGATGAAGACAAGGACAGAGCGCAGACCTCCCTCCCCTGTGTCTGAGCAGAGTTCCATGCCCCACTGGAGACTCTCCCCTGCCAGCCCCAACCGAGCTGTCTCAGCTCCCCCCTACTGCCCCCTGGCCAGATTCAGCCAGTGAGTAAAGAGTACCGGGAGCAGGGCTGCAGCCTGGAATGGGGGTCAGGAGGAGGACAGGAAGAGGGAGAGTGGGAGAGGGGGGCCGAGTCGCTGCACCATGGGCCTCTGGTTTGTAGTTGCCCCCTGGGCCGAAAGTTGCCAGTCTGCCCCTGGCTTGTTCTTTTAAAAGAAGTTGAAAGACAACTGGCTGGATCATCAGATGAAAGTAAAGGAAAAAAAATTAAAAAAAGGAAACTAATGCAGCAATTTTTTTAAATTGGTTGATGCATGGACTAGTGTCTTTTTTCAACCTGACTTTCTATGTAACTACATCTAAGAATTTGTTAGCTGCAATATAATTACACTTTTGTTTTAGGGTTTAAGGCCTCTTTCACATGGGCAGTTTTACAACCCCCCCCTCCTTAATTGCCCACCAATTGCCTACAATACAGCCAGAGTGGACTGTACACATGCTGTGGTTGGGATGCTTTGCTCTGAATTCTGAGTTGACAGGTACCACCTGTCAAATTCATCCACTCAAGTCAAACGTGCCACGGTTGCAGCACATTAGTCCCTTTGAAAAAAAAATACAAGCATTGAGGATGATTCTTGCATGCCTGAAAGCAACTACAAGTTTGAACCTAGATTTTAACTGCTTAAAAAAAAAAAGCTATTTTTTTTGTGACTTTTACATTTTTACAAGATTGCTCTTTAGAAGTTTTTAACGTTAGAAGCTTGTAGATTGCCCACTAGGACTAGAGTGGATTAGCCACCACAAAGACTCTAATTGCTTAACAGCTGTTGAGAGAAGATAACAGCCATACAGGGAATGCATTTTTCAATGATAGGCTTGGATTGTAAGAAGGATCAGTAAAGCACAACCATTGTGTCACACTCCAAAGGAGAAAGCAGAATTGTCCTATTTAATGAACAAATTTGGTTTTTCCCTTTGTAAATTCCAGAAAATAAAAGATTATTAAAACCAGGGCGGTTTTTTTAAGCGGGAGCACAGAGGAAAGCAGTTCTGGCACCTTATGTATTGAATGGAGTACTGGAGTGTGCTGGGGGATCTACTGATGCAGGCTGCAGGGGAAATCTGTTTCACTGTGGGGTCTATTGCTGCTGGCTGCTGGAGGGTCTATTGATGCTGGCTGCTTGGAGATCTACTGTAGTGTTGCTGGCAGGGTCTATTGTTGCTGGGGAGTATTTTGTTGCAGGGGGTCTATTGTTGCTGGGCGGAATCTATTTTTGCTGGCTGTAGGGGATCTAATTCACTGCTTTCTTGTTACGTTTAACAAATTCCATACTAATTATTATATTCTCTAAAATGGGCGACTTTGGGTGGTGTGTAGGGGATGGAAGCAAGAGACAGTACTCGGAGGTAAGTGGGGCAGGGGGGAACAATGGGTGACTTGGAAGGGGGGAGTACCTGCACCCTAAGAAAAAAGCCTTGATTAAAACAATAACAAATTGATAAGATTAATTCAATCTGTTGCATGTTCAGTATGTCTAAACATGTCAATTCACAATATTGTATTGCAGCATTGTGCTTGTTACTGAAACACACTGTGCATGTTGGTGCATTGCAGTGCCATTTATTCTGAATGGCCCCTCACCGCACCTTCCGAATCCACCCGGAAAACTGCAATGTTGAAAATGGTGCATGTCCAGTTTTTTGTGGATATTGGTTCATTGGGCAGCTCATGCAAATGAAAGAGCTGAACTCCTGTGACCCAATTTCAGCTCACAGCAGGCTAAAGCCCGTTGTTAGCTGACATCACTCAGCCAGTCCAGGCTATAGAAAGATCCTGACTTTACAGTCAGCATTCACCCAGATGCCTAGATTGGCAGCTGGCAGAGCCTCTCAGTGAGCTGCTGGCAGAATGAGCCTCTCCCATCCCCTTTACAGCCCAGCGCTCCAGTGAATGCTGGAGGGGCATAGCAGAGAGCTGGTGACTAGCAGTCACCGGCTCTCTGCAGACTGAATACCAAGAACCCAGAGATCAGCGTTTTTATATCACTTAGTTCTCGGTGTAGAGCCGGTGGGGGACAGCTGCAGCTGGGATTGGTGTTGCAGCCATCTAGGTGAGTATAATTGTTTACGTTTTGTATTCCTCAACTTCTCTTTTAATGCCATGGGCATTATGCTCTGCACAGATATATGTAAATGTAACCTCAAAAACCCTATACATTATATTTAACAGAATCCTGCTATCTTGTGTGAATGACACCTTATGTATAAAGCCTCATGCCCATAGGATGTCAAAAGCACAGTTTTACAGGTGTTTGACTTTTTTTTTTTATGTCTCTAAATGCCCCTCTATGTTAGCCTATGGGGGGATTTTCTAAAACTGGAGAGTGCAAAATCTGGTGCAGCTCTGCACAGAAACCATCCAGCTTCCTGGTTTTATTGTCAAAGCTTAACTGAACAAGCTGAAGTTTGAAGCTGATAGGCTACCATGCACAGCTGCACCAGATTCTAAGTGCTCCAGTTTTAGTAAATCTCCCCCTATGCGTCCATGTACAGTCACATTGGTATTTACAGATGTTTAAAGGCAGGAGCATTTCAAGGCAGAAAAAAACATCACTTGCATGTTTGTGCATTACTGCTAGACACGTTTAGGTCCATTTGCGTGTTAATGCATTCTAATGGCCAGAATAAATATTCTGGACCATTAGAATGCATTAATGCCAAATGTGTGAATACACATGAATGTGCATAAATGCACAAAAAACGTCATTAGGTGCATTGCTTAACCACTTGCCGACCGCTCACATTGGTGCTACTGCGGCAAAGTGGTTCGATTCCATCCAGCGACATTCCCCTCTCTCGCTTGCTCCCGCTGTATTCAGTTACGGCGGGAGTCGGGCCAGGGGAGGAGCAGCGGTGATCACCGCCGCTCTTCCCCGATCGTCGGGGAATCGAGTGTGGAGATCCGCCCGCTTGTGTAAACATAAGCGGGCGGATCTCCTAAGTGACAGACAGGGTCAGATTGCAGGGTTCAGCATAGCTGAACCTGCGATCTGTCCCTGTGTCACTCAGTCACCTCCCCCCACACACGTCAGTAAGCACCAGGCATACATTACCCCTCCCTCTCAAATAAAAATGAACCCCTTCCCTGCCAGTGTCATTTTTACAGTAACAGTGCATATTTATAGCACTGATTACTGTAGTAATGTCACTGGTACCCCCAAAAGTGTCAAAAATGTAAGTCAAGGGTCCGATCTGTCCGCCGAAATGTTGCAGCCCCGCAAAAAAAAAAATCGCAGATCGTCGCCATTACTCGTTAAAAAAAAATACCAAAAATGACAGAAATCTTTCCCTTAGTAAACGCAATAACTTTTGCGCAAACAAATCAAAATACGCTTATTGCGATTTTTTTTACCAAAAATATGTAGCAGAAAACAAATTGGCCTAAAATGATAAAAAAATTAGATTTTTACATTTTTTGGGGGGGAATTTCATATAAAAAAATGTGAAAAATATTGTTATTTTTTCAAAATTGTCGCTCTTTTTTTGTTTATAGTGCAAAAAGTAAAAATCGCACAGGTGATCAAATACCACCAAAAGAAAGCTCTGTTTGTGGGAAAAAAAGGACGTACATTTCGTGTGGGTACGGCGTTGCATGACCGCGCAATTGTCAGTTAAATTTGCACAGTGCCAAATCGCAAAAAGTGGCCTGGACGTAAGACAGCAAAATCCTCCGGTGGTAAAGTGGTTAAGGTGCGTTTCCGCTTCTTGAGCAAAGGAGTCCAGGGGAGAAAAAAAAAAAAACCTGTCCTGTGTGCATGAGGCCTAAACTTGAGGATTTTTCTGCCTTTCACTGAATAGTAGCTGGCTATCATTGACATGTTATAAGACAGATATACTGTATATAATATAGTATTCATTCACTCAATGTACTGTACCGTACTGAACTATATACACACGTTTAAATATGGTAACTACTGAAAATACTCACATGACAGCCTGCTGTAAACTGGACAGGTCCATCTGCATACTGTGGTGGGATGTAAATGTGAATGCATGCTTGCTCATTTCTCCCTTCCAGTTCCAGTACTCAACCTAAAATAAAACAGCCATCAATATTTCCATATTGTGTCCGATTGTGACTGGGGTGAATGTCCTTTGTCAAGCTTAAACTGCATATATGTGGATTAGTAGTATGGATACTGCCATTGCCAATCCTTTGATTTCTGTAATTTCTAATTCCATGGCTCAACACAAATGTGCAGATTGGGAGTTCTGATTCCATTCTGATCTTCATGCTTGTTCCAAGTCAGTGGGGTTGCTTTACTAAAGAAATAGAGGCTGTTCACTTAGCTTAGCAAATACATTTAATCTGTGTTCACTGTAGTCATCCAATCATGTACAAGGAAAAAGTTGTTCTTTTATAACTTCCCTTGCACATAATCAGGTACTCAAAGTTAACATAGGTTTACCTACCTTACTAAGGCTGGCAATAGACCCCCATCAGCACAGACATCGCTAACAGAGGAATCCCTCCTGCTGAGCTACTGTCTTCTCCCGGTGGGGCAGGCAGAGCAAGCCGCAGCAGACTGGTTGTACTGATCAACTTAGCATGCTAGTTGTCGATCAATCAACTTGGTACATTCAGCATGCCCAATGGTTAATGGTTTGAATCTCGGCCAGTTCCTGCCTGCTTTGAACCGTGTATGGTAAGCCTAAAAGTGAATTCATTATTTTAGTAAATCAACCCCAATACTGAAGTCAAAAACAGCCAGGCATCTAGTAATACCAGGAGAAGATTAGAAATAGCAGCCGCAGCATTGCTCTCAGTACAGGTTTCCCTGTATGGCATTGCAAACTAAATGAATAACTGCAGAGGACTAGGAGTACAGCTGTAGGTAATGTTGACATGTGGCAGGCAATAGGAGTAAAATGGGGAGCTGCATTTATAGGTGCAGCATATTGTAGGACAAAGCTTCTCAAGCAGTGGTACATATACCGCCAGGCATACTGCTGAAAAGTTCAGGGGGCACCTCAGCTGGATACAGATTTATTTTTTGAGCTAATGATAAGTCATTCAGAAAAGTAATCTGCAGAAATATTGTCAATTCTCTGGAAGGCTCATGGGGTTGTTTGGTATTCAATTATACACATGACTAAATATTACTGGCAGTAAACGTCTGGATTGCTAATTGTATGGTAATCATTTATATGTATTATTAAAAGGTCTGACAATAAACATCTGGATTTAATTGGTTAAAAAACAAGTAAAAATTGTCATCGCTGCATTTAAAAGAATGTTTTATCTGTAATTTTACTTTAGTAAATTTAGGAAACACCTTCTGTAGGTGACCTGTGCGTTTCTAGCAGAGATAGACTTTGGCTCAGAACATTTAGAAGACTAAGGCTGGCCATACACTATACAATTTTCTTGTTCAACTTTCCTTTAGATTTACCAAAACCATGTAATATAGGGTCAAACCTAAACACTTTCAATTTGTATGCGGTCAGGCAGGCCCTTGCACTACATAGTTTAAGGTAAATCTAAAGGAAATTGAATAAGAAAATTGTATAGTGTATGGCCAGCCTAAGGAACAATGATGAATTCCAATGAGCAGTAAACAGATAAATGAATACTTTCTGAAAATTAAAGTTGTTCATCTTTCTGGCTTCCGTATTATCTAACCTGGAAGAATTATGAAGCCATTAAAATCAGGGTGAAGTCAGAACCCCTGATCTTTATCCCTGTTCCACTGTATTAATTGTAATATGGGGAGCTTAGGATCACCAACTACTTTGTAATAGTGAAACAGTCT
The DNA here is from genome assembly GCF_965119305.1 of Pelophylax lessonae. Classification (NCBI taxonomy): domain Eukaryota; kingdom Metazoa; phylum Chordata; class Amphibia; order Anura; family Ranidae; genus Pelophylax; species Pelophylax lessonae. The sequence continues at coordinate 93,866,682 of NC_138773.1, read as the reverse complement.
TTATTAATTGTTCAAAAATCAGGAAAATAAAGCAGCTTTTCTTTAGCAAAACAAAAGAATACAAAGAGTCTGCAGTTTTGGTATATGGGTAGAAATATTACATCTCACCACCAAAGTGCCAGTCCCACAGCTAGGGTAGGGTTCCTATCTGCTTCAGGGTCCAAGAAAAGCTGCAGGAGCTTAGCAAACCAAGTCCTAGTCGCCAGGCTGTCTACACTGCCCCACAGCTATGAACTGTTCCTCTCCACCTTACAGACAGGCGCTGACTCCTTCCTGCTCCTTTTCAAGCCTCCCTTGAAGGCTAGTTTGGGCCAACGTTCTTGAAATCAGGGTTTGGAGCCTCTTTACCACCCAAAGTCTATCCAAGCCTCCAAGGTGCTGCTTTTCAAGCCTCCCTTGAAGGCTAGTTTGGGCCAAAGTTCTTGTAATCAGGGTTTGGAGCCTCTTTACCACCCAAAGTCTCTCCAAGCCTCCAAGGTCCCAAATAAGAATTTACTGATGCTAATCACTCCTCTCCGGTCAGACTAGCCTGAAACCCCCCATCCCGAATGAGTGAGAACCACACAAAACGTCTCTAATCCTCTCCCTTAAAGCGGTTGTAAAGCTTCAATTTTTTTTTTCTAAAAATAATAAACATGTTATACTTTCTCTGTGCAGTCGGAGAATGGGGAAATATACCTGCCATCAAAGACCCAATCCCTGGAGTCCTGATCAATATATAAACTGTATAAGCCAGGGAACCATTTGTTCCATCGTTGAGCAACTGGTATTCTTGGCAATTAATTACAGATGAATTTGGCAGCATTACTGAGCTACTAAAAATTGTACATTCGGTTTGGCCTTAAATTGAAAGACACAATTTGGTTGGTTGCTATTGGCATCTTTTGCTTTAATTAGCTGGTGAAAAAACACCTCTCTCCCTGATGAAGGGATTGTACCTGTCAATGATACCACTCAGCAACCTTCTGTCACTTTTATTTCGAGTTGTCAGAAATCCAAAGGCAACAGCTTGTTAAGTAGACACGTACTCACCTCTGCCTGCTTGTGTTCATACTGGAGCAGCTGGGTGAGCAGCATTTCATGAATCACAGAGCCAGATGCCTTCTTGCTTAGCACCGTGTCCCTCTGAAACACATTAGTTAATTCAGACATTTACACCATGCTATTTGTTTTAATACTGGTGGAATCAAATTACAGCTGAGACCTGTTTCCTGGCAAAGCATGTGGATGAGAAGATTGGGCATTTAACACATAGATTAAATCATTTAGTACATTTTTCAGATGGCGGGTGTGATACTGAAATGCTGTACTAAAAACAGCATTAAGAAACTGGAATGTGCTGCTCTTGTGGCATACAAAGGCTTATGTTTCTTGTAAATACATCCTATCATTAATCCTTTGTCCTTCATCTCACAATATCAAGCTGCAGTACATATTTTTAAAATTCTTTTGAGTTAGGGATAATTGGACAAGGATAAATTGGCTGTCACAGGCCACTTATGTTACCTAATTAATGTTTTACCCCTGAATAAATCTGTATTTATATCAATGATATGTATATTGCTTTATTTTTTAATTCCATCTGTTGGCCAGGCATCCTGCACATCTATTTTTCTGTCAAAAAAATAATTTGACGAGCCCACGCAGAAAGGTTGGTGTGTGTCACAGCTGTGGCAAAGCCTTGGTCTTGAAGCTGTAAGTTTAAGAACTACAGGAAGATAAGAAATATAATACCTTCTAAAACTTATATTTTTCCTTCAAAAGTCAGTAAAGTGTATCTGAATTGACCAACCAAAACTTTTAAGACCCATTCAGATGATGCCAATGCCTTTTGGTGCAAAAACATACACTATATTACCAAAATTATTGCCTGTCTTAACAAGCACATGAACTTTAATTACATTCCAGTCTTAAGGCCCGTACACACGAGTCGAAATTCGGCCGGGAATTTTCGTCTGAGGACCGATCTGCCGATTTTCGGCTTGTTAGTATGGTGCTCTCGACAACCGACTCCGAATTATCGGCCGAAAAAATCCTGGTGTGCAGGCTATAAAATTTTTGTCCTCCGTCAAAACACGTCCGATTTTCCTGCAGTCAGTACAGATTTAGATGGGGAAAAATCTTATGAGCAAGACTAGGCATGCTCAGAGATGAAAGAACACAAAGAAAGCAATCCAACACATGACATCACTTCTGAAGTAGAATTCTGTCGTGCGGGAAAATTCGTGTGCAGTCTAGGCACATTCCAACCAACAGACACCACTCTGGACAAAAGACGGACGACCGGTCGGCGGAAATTCGTTTCATGTGTACGAGGCTTTAGTCCGTAGGGTTCAGTATTGAGTTGGCCCACTTTTGCACTCTTTGCAGCTATAACAGCTTCAACTCTTCTAGGAAGGCTGTCCACAAAGTTTAGGAGTGTGTCTGTGGGAATGTTTTACCATCATTCCAGAAGCGCATTTGTTAGGTCAGGCACTGATGGATGAGAAGGCCTGGCTCGCAGTCTCTGCTCTAATTTATCCCAAAAGTGTTCTATTGGGTTAAGGTCAGGGCTCTGTGCAGGCCAGTCAAGTTCCTCCACCCCAAATTTGCTCATCCATGTCTTTATGGACCTTGATTTGTGCACTGGTGCCCAGTTATGTTGGAACAGGAAGGGGCCATCCCCAAACTGTTACCACAAAGTTGGGAGCATGAAATTGTACAAAATATCTTGGTATGCTGACGCCTTAGGAGTTCCCTTCATTGGAACTAAGGGGCCAAGCCAAACCCCTGAAAAACAACCACACACCATAATCCCCCCTCCACCACATGATTTGGACCAGTGCACAAAGCAAGGTCCATAAAGACATGGATGAGCAAGTTTCCCTTTCTCTGGAACACCCTAATTCAATCTGTCTATCTCCTACTCTATCCATACTTAGGCGATATCTGAAAACACATCTCTTTAAAGAAGTCTATTCCACCTCCACCTAACTACTAAAATTAAATTTTCTCCATTAGCTTATCCCCCACCTTTTGTGCCACTTGACCCTCCCCCGTTTAAAATTTAAGGCTCTAAAGATCAGGGCGCTCTAATTCTTTGTATTATATTGTATTGTAACTGTACTGTCTGCCTGCATTTTTTTAAGCGCTGTGCAAATCCTTTATAACAATAATCATTTATGGAAAAAATAATTTTAATAATACCCCTTTTTTGCCAGGATGCATGTTGAAACTTCACTTCGCTGAGCTCTGTGTAACAAAGCGTGTCCCCCACTGACCACTGTAATTTTACCACCAGTTTCTTTGTCACTGCAGAACACACTAGTAATGAATGTGTCAGCTGAAGAAACCACAGTGGCCCATTGTGGGACATTTTAACACTCCACCTGCCAGAAAGGTGAGTATTTTTTTTTTTTGTACCTCTGAGTACCTTTTTTTGACAGGTACTATATAGGGCAAATGTCTGCCTGTGTGAACACAGACACCTGTGGAAGCATACATCAGTAAGCAAAGCAATGTACACTTGAAGGTATACACTACTATGCACTCATAAACTCTGCAGGCTGCTACTTCCATTGTGCCAGTGAAAAGGTTGGAAACTGAATATTAATATATAAAGGAAAAAGTTGAAACTTGCACATAATTGATAAATACAGGTCATGCATCATGTACTGTATGATTATATCTTATTTATTTTTTAATTTCCCTTGCACATGATTGGGTTTTCAAAGGGACCAGAGCTTCACCTTATTTTTTAACACTTTCCTAAGCCATAATCAACTAGATCAGTGGTCTCCAAACTGTGACCCGCGGGCCGGATGCAGCCCTTTGCTTCACTTTATCAGGCCCTTGGGACACTATTCCTCCCTCTAACATCAACAATGGGACACTATTCTCCCCCACCCCCACTGACACCAAAGAGGGGGCATTATTCCTCCCACTTACACCAACGATGAGGCACTATATCTCCCACTGACACCAATGATGGAGCACTATCCCTCCCACTGACACCAATGATGGGGCACTATTCGTCCCACTGACACCAATGATGGGGCACTATACCTCCCACTGACACCAATGATGGGGCACTATTTCTCCCACTGACACCAATGATGGAGCCCTTTCCCTCCCACTGACACCAATGATGGGGCACTATTGATCTTTTATTGAAAAGAATCAAGCAACATATTTTATACAAAAGTAAAAAACAGAACTATAGTACAATATTCCAACAGAAAATAAAGGAATACACATCCATGTGCAGAATATATACAATATATACATAATCCACTTCCAACATTTTTAGAAAAAACTATTTACGTAAAGCAGCAGAGAGGGCCTAAGAGGCACAACCCATCACCTATGTATGCAGCCATTTATCAAAAACTAAGCATTAAGAAAAAATCTAGGGTGATAAGAGACAGAAAGCCACACCCGGGAAAGAGACTCCTGGCAGTCAGGGAGGCTTGAAACCCCTCCACGCCTTCAGCCAAGCCCTCTGACTCCACTTGTCTCTCTCAAGCGCCCAAATCTTCCCCACCTCATGCAGAATGTCACACACCACCACCTGAACAGGAAGGATTTTACGCCGAAGGGTGACCTGACACCGTGCATTCCATGTGTAATAACGGACTACTAAGCTAACTAAAAAAAGTGTATCCAAACAAAAGCCCCCACCAGTATTGAATGCTCCGTACACCCACTCAGCATAACCCAGCCTGGAGAGGAAAGGAACACCGAGGGCCCGCCCCACCTGTTTGTATACCTCTATGTTAAAAGGGCAACGAAGCAGAAAATGGTCCATAGTCTCCTCCTCACCTGTACATTCCTCCCGAGGACAACCACGATCCATCCCACTGCGGAATTTCAAATTGCCCCGAACATAGAGCCTCCCGTGGAAGCACAACCAGGCCAGATCCCTGAATTTAAGGGGGACTCTAGACAAATTAATCAGTCTTAACCCTTCCCTCAAAATTGGGCCTGGGCAATCCCTTAAGGCCAGTGGGTCATGAAAGACTTCGCTCAAGACTCGGCTCATAAGGACTTTCCTCGGAGCGGATCTGAGATCTTCAGCCGACAGTCGCCACTGCCGCAGCAACTTCAGATACAGAGCGACATAGGCTGGGAGCTGACCACGATGACCCCTGGGATTCTTCACTTGAACACCTTCTTCCCGCAGAAAAGGCCTAAACCAAGATCTAAACATACCTGCCCATCCAGGAGGTTCCACTGCAAGCATACTACCAATGTTAAACTTGAGAAATAGCAGTGAAAAGAAAAGAACGGGGTTGACCATACCTAAGCCACCCTCCCTCCTGGATAGATAGGTGACATTCCTCTTGATGGGGTTCAGTCTGTTCCCCCACAGCATCTGGAAGAACACACTATAGATCCTAGCATAGAGAGACACTGGCAAGATGCAGACAGGGCTGACATACAAGAAGATCGGTATCAGGTAAGTCTTAATCAGATCAACCCTTTCCCTCAGAGATAACTTCCATCTCTTCCAGCTGACCACCTTAGTATTGGCAACTTCCAGCCTGCCTTCCCAGTTTTTGAGGCCATAATCGCCAGGTCCAAATTCAATGCCTAATATCTTAATGTTTTCCTGGGGCACTGGAAAGGTGTCTGGGAGATCAAACCCCTCACCTTCCTTTCCCATCCAAAAAACTTCACTCTTTTCCTGATTGATCTTGGAGCCTGATGCTTCAGAGTACCGTGATGTCAGAGAGACCAGCTCCTCCGCTTCATCTGTCCCAGTGACGATCACTGACACATCATCCGCATAGGCAACAACCCTCAAAGGCGGCTCACCCGGGATTCCCACTGGTACCCCACACAACATGCTGCTCTCTAGCCTCCTGATGAAGGGGTCGATTGCAAACACATAGAGCAGGGGACTCAGGGGACAACCCTGGCGCACCCCAGAACCAACCTCAAAGGACTGTCCAACCCAACCATTAACAAGAGGGAAGCTTTCTGCCCCCTTATACAAGACTTTTAACCAATCGACAAAACCACCCGGCAGACCGTACTTACTAAAGAGCAACCACAGGTACTCATGGTTGACACGATCGAAAGCCTTTGCCTGATCCAATGCCAGTAAATACTTTCCCCAGCCTGCAGCCCTGCACTGCTCCAAGGCCTCCCGGACAGCTAAAACCGCTGTGAAGGTGCTCCTACCCTGGATCGAACAGTGCTGATGGCGAGAAAGCAAAGACTCTGCTACTGCCGATAGGCGCCAGAAAAGTATCTTCGCCAGCACCTTTCTATTGACATTGAGAAGGCTGATGGGGCGCCAATTCTCAATCATCGAAGGATCTTTACCTTTTGAAAGAAGAATCACAGCTGAGAGTCTCATGGAAGGGGGAAGCATCCCCTCAGCAAGACAACTGTTAAAAACCTCTACCAAATGTGGGGCCAGAATAGACTTAAAGGCTTTGTAAAACTCAGCCGTCAGACCATCCGGTCCAGGTGACTTCTTGATGGCAAGCTGTTCAATTGCCCTTATCACCTCTTCAACTGTGATCTCTTCTGTCAAATTCATCAAGGGGACATCTCCACCATTTAGACCTGGAGTAGAGTCCAAAAAGCTTTCCATCTTGTCTCGGTCAAGCTCTTTCCTCCCAAGAAGTTCAGCATAAAAAGACCTCACGACCTCCAGGATCCCTGACCTGGACTTTGTCAAGGAACCTGTACTATCCTTAAGGCCAACGACCATCTTAACAGCTACACCCTGTTTGCAGTTCTAGTAAGGGTCAGGCGAGTGGTATTTCCCATAGTCCAGCTCCAGAACCAAAGAGGTATGCCGGTCATATTGACACTTCCTGAGGAGGATTTTCGCTTCAGAGATTGCCCCAGGATCTCCTCCTCTCGAGACAAGAATATCCAGCTTCCTCCGCAAACGTTGGTAGGTCATGTATCTATTAAACTGTTTTTTATTGGCTAGGCCCCTGAAGAATCCAGAAATCCTCTTTTTGGTCAGCTCCCACCACTCAGCCTTGCTGCTACAAAAGTCCAGGATGGTCACTTGTGCCTGAAAGAATTCCTCAAAGGATTGTCTAACATGTTCTTCCTCAAGGAGAGTCGAATTTAATCTCCAGATGCCTTTTCCCCTCTGAGGGAAGTCTGAAGCATTCAAGACCACAGATAGCATACAGTGATCAGAGAACTCCACTGCCTGCACCACTGGGGGTGAGAAAGCAGAGGCCTCCTTCAAAAAAAACCTATCTATCCTACTCTGACTATTACCTCGATGAAAGGTGAACCCTGTGTCATCCGGAAGGTGCTTAATGTGCACATCCACAAGACCAGCATCCCTAACCATACTATTTAAAAAAACGCTATCATATCCCAGCCTGTCATTGAAGTCCTTCCTGTCCTTGGGCCTAGTCACAGTACTAAAGTCACCTCCAAAAACCACTTGCCGGGATGTAAAAAGAAATGGCTTGATCCTTGTAAAAAGGCATTTCCTGTCCCACTTTGTGTGCGGCCCATAAATATTAATTAGGCGCAGGTCCTGCCCTCCAACAAGGACGTCTAAGACCATACATCTCCCAATCTCCACCTCAATAACCCGCCGGACAGTTACCATGCCGGTTTTAAACAACACCGCCACCCCGCCGTGAGGCTCGGCCGCAAGAGACCAGTAAGATGGACCATACCTCCACTCTTTCTTGGCCATATGAATATCTGCCAAGGAGGTGAGCCTAGTCTCCTGCAAAAATAAAATTTCAGCATCTAATTGGCTGAACAAAAAGAAGGCCATAGAACGAGCTCTTACTGACTTAATACTGGCGACATTTATTGTCACCACTTTTAACGGAGGGGGAACCGCCATTTGGGTTATTGGGTGGATTGCTTCTTAGCTCCCCTCTGCTGCTCATCACCAGAAGCCTCTCTCTTTCTTGAGGCCTCCTCCAATTCCATTTCTGAATCAGAATTTTGCTCAGAAGAAGCTCCAGATGAAGAAATATCCCATACAGAAGCCCTAGAACGGTTGGGGACAGACACTGGGGCATCCTGTCCCTGTTCCGTCCTCACCGTCTGTCTCTTCCGCCTCACAACCCTCCTTCTCTCCTCCAGGTACTGCAGGTCAGATTCAGAGATGTTATCTCTTGTTTTCTTCTTCTTTGAAGTCTTCACAGAAGACTTCTTTACAGAGGAAGCCGCAGCACCCTTTTTGGTACCCTCTACCACTCCTGGTGGGGGGGGACCTTCCCTTAAGTCAGACCTAAGAGGGGAAGACTCATGGGGCATAACTGACTCGGGGGGCACAAACTTAGAAGGTTCTGACACAAGAGGAGCGGGTACAGTAGGCTGGGGGTACACAGAGACAGCCACAGAAGGAATACCTACAGACACAGGAGGGTTGGCCACAGAAACTGGGGAGGGATCCTGAACAGGACCTGGGGGGTCAGTCACCGCAGAGGAGGATGGTACACCAGGGGCCTCATCCTCCATCCCGTCCAGCCTCAACAGTTCATCTACTACCTCCTTCTCTATATTGTGCCAAGCTTCCGGACATCGGCTGTAGGGGTGGCCAAAGCGCAGGCACAGGTTGCACCTTATCGCCTGAGTACAGTCCCTGGCCACGTGACCCTGTCCCCGACATACTAAACATATTAAGGCTGAACAGGAGGAGCTAAAATGCCCCTTTTCTCCACAGCGGTGACACAGCTTTGGCTGACCAGGATACAAAATAGTCATCCTGTCCCTCCCTATGAAAGCCGAGGAGGGCAGGTGACGGACAACATTCCCATCCCTGGCCAACCTGACCGTTACTGACCAACCCCCAGTCCAGATGCCACGTTCATCAAGGATTTTATTTGGCGTTGTCAAAACCTCACCATAGTTCCTTAACCAGACCTCTAAGTCCCGAGCAGGAACACTCTCGTTAGTGAGAATGATGGTTATTTTTTTAACTGTCAATCTCTGCGAAACAGCAACTGGTGCCAGATCTTCCCATTCGGGTCTTGACCTGCACCGAGCCTCATATCGTTCCCAGAACAGGTCAAGACCCTCCGGCCTGGTGAAGCTGATTGTGTACTCCCGGCTCCCAGCTACATGTATTAGGGCATAAAGGTCATTCGCCCCAAAGCCCATCACCAAAATCATATCCACCACCACACGCCGTGCTGGAGAGACTGCACCACCTTCCCATTTAAGTATAACGACATTACGTCTTGGACCCCCAGCAGAAGCCAGAGACCCAAGACCTGAACCAGGGGCGCTCAAAGTGGCAGTTTGTGGTGTAAATCTCTGCCTGGAAGCAGGGTTCCTCATTGGCTGCAGCCCTGGCTTAATAACATTACCAGGTGCAGAGCGTACCACCTGAGCAAAAGAGGGCTTATCAGGGCCAAGACCCCACACTGATGTAACTTTAGCCGGTACATTACTATCCTTATTATTAATTGCTTGTACTGAGCCAGCAGGATTGTCCATTGCACACATATTGGCAGCATTATCCATAACACCTGAAATAGAAGAATCGTTAAAATCACCATTCATTATCACAGTGTCTGTTGTAGTACTACAAGTGGCCTGATGCTGCAGTATAGAGTCCTGAACAATAGCTGTGACTGGACAAACAGCCTTGGGCTCAGCAAAAGGGGGGTTAATGGGTTGTTCAGGCTCTTGTAGTTCCTTTGCTGCAATGTCATTTTTTAAACGCAGTTTTTCCTGCAAGGAAACATCAGCAGCTGAAATATTGCTGGATATGGAATTACCAGCCTGGGTGTCATTGGGCAAAACATCCGCATTAGCCAAGGTGTTAAATGGCACAAAAATAGTTTTATCAGTCACTTGTGACTTGCTAGGTTTTACCTTATCAGGCACATTATCAGGAAAGTTCTCCTCACCAAATACCAGCTGATCCGCCTGTAATGGAGACTCCACTGCCTGGATCACTGTCAGCATACCTCCTGAGCCCTGAGAAGACAACGGGCTGCTCACCTCACCTTGGGGGGGCAGGGGTTCAGAAATGGGGGACTCCTCCTCCACCTCCATCTTTGCCATCCTTGCGAATCTGCGGTCATTGCAGAACTTTTCCTTAAAGGGCCCCTCTCTGCTTTCCATCATGGCCACAATGGTTTCCTGGTGTTGAACCCGGACCTTTGCCAACTGGATTTCCGAATCCATAGATCCACGGCTGCGGCTGTGCAAACCTTCACGCTGCTTTCGCAGACGCTTCAACTCTGCTCTCAATTTGTAGAGCTGGTCTCTCTCCCTATTCAGGACCTTGATCCCAGGCCACCACTCGCTCCCGAATGTACTCGGTATCCTCATCCTCACCAGGGGCAGAGAGATCCCCAGCCATGGCTTGTTCAGGAGCAGGTATGTCATTCATCAGCCCAGGGGATGTATGAGAGCCTCCAGCAGGAGAGGCCCTGCTGGCCTGCATGGCCTCCCCAGAAAGGGGCCAGCAGGGCTGGGAGAGATTTTACCAGACTCCCCTCTCAAACAGAACACCTGGAGCAGCTCCAGACACACAGCCAGAGAACCTTCCAGCAGCCACACCCGAAGCTGAATGATGGGAAACTACTCCTCCCACTGACAGCAATGATGGGGCACTATTCCTCCCACTGACACCAATGATGGGGCACTATCCCTCCCACTGACACCAATGATGGAGCACTATCCCTCCCACTGACACCAATGATGAGGCACTATTCCTCCCACTGACACCAATGATGGAGCACTATACCTTCCACTGATACCAATGATGGAACACTTTTCCTTCAGCAGACATCAACCATGGGGCACTATTCCTCCCACTGACACCAATGATGGGGCATAATTCCTCCCACTAATACCAATGATTGAGAACTATTCCATTTCCACCTAACTACAGGGGTGCTATGTAATATTTTACTCCCACTGACCACCAAGCTTGAGGCATTATCCACTCCCACTGTTCACAGCCTGGGACCTCTAAAGTCTAAAGGACAGTAAACTGGCCCTTTGTTTAGAGAGTTTGGAAACCCATGAACTAAATGTGCATTCTCGACATCCTTTGGAAAATCAACTTCAGCATGTCCAAACACTGCTTTGTCATTAACTTCAGCCCCCTTCTGCCTCTGTACTTGAGAAAAACAAAAAACGATGGCTAAAGATCAGAATCTGGTCATACTGGTGCAAAGTAATTCAGTTAAAAGTGTTTAAAGCTGAACACGGCCACCATTAGAAATCGTGTGACCCTATACAACCTGCCCAAAAGGGACAAAAACCCCCCCAACACACAGGGAAGGGACTTTAAATACCTTATTGTGCACGTGCTGTAATCCCGCCGACTTTGGTTTCCGAGCAATTAAATTAAAGCTCCCCAGGCCTCATTATTTCAGCAGGGAAGCTGGGGATTGAGAAAAGTCTGTTTGTTTTGCTTCAGAATCAGGTAGTTTATTCCTCTGTGCTGTCGCTCCTGACAATAAATGAAAGTTCTAGCCTGCCGCATTGCATTGATATAGATAAAAAATTGCAATAAAAAGAAAAGAGAAGGCGCCTGGCCCTTTAAATAAAAGATTGTTGAACCTGCTGCCCTTTTAATTGTAATAAAACAATAAATAGGTATATATCATAGGTAAAAAGGCGCTGGTAATCTTAATATATCACGTGTTATAAAAATTAATAGGTGATTTAAAGTGTAATATATGTGATTAAAAATTGCTACAAATATATATATGATCTACTATTGGTGCAATTAGCAAAGAAAAGTGCATACCAGTGCAATTTCAATTCAGAAGTGTTTGTGCTTCTCAAAGTAAATTAATCCACAAAGGTGTGGATCAGTGAACCAATAAATAGATATATAAAGAATTCCATACAAAAATCACATAAGAATATATAAAAATATAAATATATAAATGTGCTCCAAGTAGTGTTTAAAAGTCCAGGCAATAGCATGCAATCAAAATTGTGCTTGGTGGATTCTTATTAATCCCTTCACAGTGCTCCAGGTGCTGGGATGTGACAACCGTCAATTAAGAAGTGCTTGTGCTTCTCAAAGTAAATTAATCCACAAAGGTGTGGATCAGTGAACCAATAAATAAATATATAAAGAATTCCATACAAAAATCACATAAGGATATATAAAAAAATCACATAAGAATATATAAAAAAGTATAAATATATAAATGTGCTCCAAGTAGTGTTTAAAAGTCCAAGCAATAGCATGCAATCAAAATTGTGCTTGGTGAATTCTTATTAATCCATTCACAGTGCTCCAGGTGCTGGGATGTGACAACCGTGGCCTCTTACCAGCTAGCAGCAGGTCACAAGGACCCCCAACGCCTGTGATCCCTTTATTGGGTGGATCAGACCTCTCCTCGATTGCTTGGATCTCTGGCTCCTATATTACTCGAGTTGGACCATGTAGTCCCCCCATACACATAAAGATATAGAAGAACAAATAGCCTCCAATAGTGAAATACTGTTTTATTCTCCAAAAAACATACACTATAAGGTGACAATTAGCCTCTTACTATTTGTTGTGCCCTCCTGGCACTGGGCAATTCGGCAGTACAAAATCGTTTTTTTGGGTCTTAGGAAGATATTCTCCGGGGATCTGCAGCACCCTGTATCTCCTTTCCCCCTTTCTTTGTATTCCAGCGGTGGATGTGTATCCCAGCCTCTGTTCCGAATGCCTCTGTGTGTTACTTCCGGGTTAGCATTGACCACAATGCATTTCGCTTAACGAGCGTCCTCAGGCAGTCTGAGGACGCTCGTTAAGCGAAATGCATTGTGGTCAATGCTAACCCGGAAGTAACACACAGAGGCATTCGGAACAGAGGCTGGGATACACATCCACCGCTGCAATACAAAGAAAGGGGGAAAGGAGATACAGGGTGCTGCAGATCCCCGGAGAATATCTTCCTAAGACCCAAAAAAACGATTTTGTACTGCCGAATTGCCCAGTGCCAGGAGGGCACAACAAATAGTAAGAGGCTAATTGTCACCTTATAGTGTATGTTTTTTGGAGAATAAAACAGTATTTCACTATTGGAGGCTATTTGTTCTTCTATATCTTTATGTGTATGGGGGGACTACATGGTCCAACTCGAGTAATATAGGAGCCAGAGATCCAAGCAATCGAGGAGAGGTCTGATCCACCCAATAAAGGGATCACAGGCGTTGGGGGTCCTTGTGACCTGCTGCTAGCTGGTAAGAGGCCACGGTTGTCACATCCCAGCACCTGGAGCACTGTGAATGGATTAATAAGAATTCACCAAGCACAATTTTGATTGCATGCTATTGCTTGGACTTTTAAACACTACTTGGAGCACATTTATATATTTATACTTTTTTATATATTCTTATGTGATTTTTTTATATATCCTTATGTGATTTTTGTATGGAATTCTTTATATATTTATTTATTGGTTCACTGATCCACACCTTTGTGGATTAATTTACTTTGAGAAGCACAAGCACTTCTTAATTGACGGTTGTCACATCCCAGCACCTGGAGCACTGTGAAGGGATTAATAAGAATCCACCAAGCACAATTTTGATTGCATGCTATTGCCTGGACTTTTAAACACTACTTGGAGCACATTTATATATTTATATTTTTATATATTCTTATGTGATTTTTGTATGGAATTCTTTATATATCTATTTATTGGTTCACTGATCCACACCTTTGTGGATTAATTTACTTTGAGAAGCACAAACACTTCTGAATTGAAATTGCACTGGTATGCACTTTTCTTTGCTAATTGCACCAATAGTAGATCATATATATATTTGTAGCAATTTTTAATCACATATATTACACTTTAAATCACCTATTAATTTTTATAACACGTGATATATTAAGATTACCAGCGCCTTTTTACCTATGATATATAGATAAAAAATTAAATTAATTGTCAGAAGCTGTGGCACGCAGCATTACCTCATCTGCTCCAGAAAATTAGTAAATAGTCCTCTCTCTATCTCCAGCCCCCCTGCTAAACTTACAATACGCATGCAACTTTTATTACATTTCTGGGAGTCACTGACCATGGAATTACTATGCATGCATGGTAAATAAAAGTCCACTTTTTTCCTGGGCCTCCTGGTAAATTGATGGGGCCTGGGTCCAGTACAGGAGGGCTGGATCTACCCCGCTATCAGTGGCCTTAAAGCTGAACCCTGAAAAACGAAAGTTAACAGCTCGTTTAGTCTAGTGCAGTGCTCTCCAAACTATGGCTCGAGGCCTGGATGTGGCCCTTTGCTTGCCTTTATCAGGCCCTTGGGGCACTGTTCCTCATACTGATATGACGCACTGTTCCTCCCACTGATACATAGCGCTATTCCTCCCACTGACAACAACAACTAAGCACCATTTCTTCCACTGACGCCAACAGTGCGCACTATTCCTCCCACTGATACCAACAAGGGGGCACTATTCCTTCCACTCACCCCAATGATGGAGACTAATCCTCCCACTGACAACAAAGATGGGCAGTATTCTTTTCACTGACACCAACAATGGAGCTATTCTTCTGACTAATTCCAATTATGAGACACTATTCTTTCAACTGATATCAATGATGGGGCACCATTCTTCCCACTAATGCCAATGAGGGGATATTATTCCTCCTCCTACTGACCACAGCTGCTACTAAATCTTTTTACTCCAACTGACCAGTGAGCCTGACAAATTTTTCACTCTCTGGTGCTGGGACATTTTCTACTCCCACTGGCAGGGCTGCTGATAGGGGGGGACCACCAGCTCTCTTGTAGGGGGCCCGAGCACACAGGGGGGCCCACACAGAGAGGGGGATTAGTGATGGACAACAAATACAGAAATCTTCTTTCAGCACCTGAATCTGATCTGTCCCTCTCCCTGCTATCAGCTTTTATCTGTTGAGAAAGAGACAGTTGTCCCTCACTAATCCCCCTCGCTTGTGTGGGCCCCCCCTCCCAGCACTTATCTCTGCTCAGGAGTTTATTTGTAAATTATAACTTTGTTTTTCTCTCTCTGTCTCTCTGATCACTGAGCTCCAACTGCCCAGCCTGTATATTTTTCTCATCTTATCTTCTTTTTTATTTAACATAGTTTTTTTTTTTTAGATTTAGCAGGAATTATGCGAGTTATGTTATATTTGTGTCTGATAATAGTGATTTTGTTGTAATTTTAGCTAAATGTATCTTTAATATTTTCTTGGGGGGGGGGGGCCTGCCAGGTAGTCTGTACTGGGCCCCGCAATTTCTAACAGCGGCCCTGCCCACTGGACACTATCTGGCCCCTTGAAGTCTGAAGGATAGTAATCTAGCCCTTTGTTTAGAAAGTTTGTAGACCCCTGCTCTAGGGGACAGGAAAAGCATATTTACTTACCTAATTCTCTTCTCCCCAGAAAAGAAGTGCTCCCCTCCGCTCCGTCAAACAGAGCTATGGTTCTGCATCAGTCTCAATGATGTCAGAGGACCTTAGACTGCAGCAGCATAGTGGAAAAGAGGTTGCAGGAACCAGTCTAGCAGCACAGAAGGCCTGCAGAAGTCGAGGATCAGGTAAATAAAAGTGCTTTTCATGGTCCCCTAGTCATAAAAAAGCAGTTAACCCTTGCAGTGTGTATAGGGCCCCACTGCAAGGGAGGACTTTTTGCATTTTCTATAGTTCAACTTTAATATATGGCCCTCCTTGCTGGAGTCCTGGGCCTAAATTACGTCTTCTGTGATGGTGTGACAAGCAGCTTTTGTGTGAAAACACAACATATTATCATATACAGAGTTTCTCTCTGCCATTGCCGGAATACCTGACTTTTATTTTTGAAACATGGAAGGCCTAATTAGACAGTCATTAATCCCCCGGAGACTATCACAAAAAGCTGATATTTTGAACAGTTCCATTTCTTGTTAGTTCTCCTAGAAATATCAACATGAGAGAGAGACAGATTCTATTTCTATAAATCAATTTAGGTACTTCTCTTTTCCAACAGTTTAACTCCGAATCCACGAAACAGATTTCTCACAACTCTTCATATACTAGCAAACTCTGGCTAATGGGTTAGTGAAGCTAGAAAAAAACTCTCCTACACAGTTGCTCTCTACAGAGCTATTCAGAATCAACCTATCTACAGTGCCCCAACCATGTCAGAGCAGAATTGTAGGGTGAATAAGCAGTTAAGTACATAGGGCTAAAGGATTAAAAAGGTAGCCACAAGCCACACAATTTCCAAACTGCGTATGCTTTTTAGCTTCTTCTTTTACCACTAGTCAGACTTTGGTCCTAACTGCTTTGAGCTCCAGACCGAGGGCGATTGATGGTTATTTTGTTATTTCTTCAATTTGTGAACAATCGCTCCAACAGTTATCTCCTTCACACCAAGCTTCTTCCTTATGGTCTTGTAGTCGATTCCAGCCTTGTGCAGGTCTACAAACCCTGAAGTCCCTTAACAGCTCTTTGGTCTTGCCCAAGAGATTCTGTGAACAGGTGTCTTTTAATACACATAATGGGTTATCGTTATAAGCATCTTCTTAAATTGACAGGACTAATCTGTGTGCCACATGAGCACATACTGTAGCCAGTCTGTTGGAGTCAGAATTATTGGTGGTTGGTAGTGGATCAAATACTTATTTTACTCACTGAACTGCAACTCAATTTACAACATTTGTATCATGTGTTTTTTTCTGGATTTTTGGTTGATATTCCGCCTCTATAATTAAAAATACACCTATAATAACAATTATAGACCTTAATTTCTTTGTAAGTAGGCGAACTTACAAAATCTGCAGGGGATCCAAAAGTTATTTTCCCCACTGTAAGCACAACAAACTTCAAACACTATTTCATTCATTGGTAATATTCAAAGCAAACCCACCCATCCATCCATGTCTCTATGCTTTATTTTGATGAGAAACCTCTTTGAAAAACATCCCCCATTCATTTCTAGCTGCAGTCATCTTGAATAGGGCAGAGGAATAATGTAGCATTTACTTCCTGGAATCCATCTTGGCTCTTGGCTTAGGCATGCAGACAGGAGGGCATGCTTAGCTGAGAAAGACCCTCCTCTAGATGAAAGAATAAAAAAATGCCCATGAAAACTCCTGGCAAGAAATGTAAAAAAAAAGTTCAAAACAGGTAAATATAATTACCTTATAGACAAACAGCTTGGATGGGTTAATCCATGCTGGCACCAGCGCTTGCTATAATAATATAGTGGTAAACTGTGCAATAACAATGTCAATGGTTTTATAAAACAATGTGCCAAAAACCAATATAGTGCAAATTAAATGGTATCAATGTAAAGTGACAAGTGCTATATGATAAAATACAAAAAATAAATAAATACATGTGCATAAATGTCTAATACGAAAAGTTCCAATAGGTATAACACCATAAACTCTGTGTAGTCCAAGGGATAAAGAGGATCCGTGTTAACTACAGCAGTAGATTGTAATTTCTTCCCAAAGTATAGTACTCACACCAAGATGAAATGACACCCCAAGTGCTCAGGATATGCTCAAAATGGCCACTCACCAGATGCTGTTAATCCTCCTTGCCATACTTCAATAGGATCAAAAAGGCTTGAAAGGTCCTTGGACCCAAACTGTGTGCTCCATTTGATCCGGCAGAACTCCTCTCCTGCTGACCCAGAAGCTCCAAATAGGATGGTACATGCAGGAAGAGAAAACGGAGGACGGACTCCACATAGCGTAAAAATGTAGATATTTTTTTAAAGCCCACAACAGGGGCTTTCCTTAGGGCAAACAGATTAAAATTTAAAAATATACAGTATCTCACATAAGTGAGTACACCCCTCAAATTTTTGTAAATATTTTATTCTATCTTTTTATGTGACAACACTGAAGAAATGGCACTTTGCTATAATGTAAAGTTGTAAAGTGGTGAGTGTACAGCTTGTATAACAGTGTAAATTTGCTGTCCCCTCAAAATAACTCAACACACAGCCATTAATGTCTAAACCACTGGCAACAAAAGTGAGTACAGCCCTAAATAAAAATGTCCAATTTGGGCCCAAAGCGTCAATATTTTGTGTGGCCACCATTATTTTTCAGCACTGCCTTAAACCTCTTGGGCATGGAGTTCACCAGAGCTTCAGAGATTGCCATTGGAGTCCACTTCCACTCCTCCATGACGACAGCACGGAGCTGGGGGATGTTAGAGACCTTGCGCTCCTCCAGTTTTCATTTGAGAATGCCTCACAGGTTGCTCAATAGGGTTTAGGTCTGGAGACATGCTTGGCCAGTCCATCACCTTTACCCTCAGCTTCTTTAGCAAGGTAGTGGTCATCTTGGAACTGTGTTTGGGGTCGTTATCATGTTGGAGTACTGTCCTGCGGCCCAGTTTTAGAAGGGAGGGGATCATCCTCTGCTTTAGTATGTCACAGTACATGTTGTCATTTATGGTTCCCTCAATGAACTGTAGCTCCTCAGTGCTGGCAGCACTCATGCAGCCCCAGACCAGGACACCCAAACCACCATGCTTGACTTTAGGAAAGACACACTTGTCTTTGTACTCCTCACCTGGTTGCCGCCACACACGCTTGACACCATCTGAACCAAATAGGTTTATCTTGGTCTCATCAGACCACAGGACATGGTTCCAGTAATCCATGTCCTTAGTCTGCTTTTCTTCAGCAAACTGTTTGCAGGCTTTGTTGTGCATCATCTTTAGAAGAGGCTTCCTTCTGGGACGACAGCCATGCAGACCAATTTGATGCAGTGTGAGGCGTCTGAGCACTGACAGGCTGACCCCCCACCCCTTCAACCTCTGTAGCAATGCTAGAAGCACTCATACGTCTATTTCCCAAAAACAATCTCTGAATATGACGCTGAGCAAGTGCACTCAACTTTTTTGGTCGACCATGGCGAGGCCTGTTCCGAGTGGAACCTGTCCTGTTAAACCACTGTATGGTCTTGGCCACCGTGCTGCAGCTCAGTTTCATGGCCTTGGCAAGCTTCTTATAGCCTAGGCCATCTTTATGTAGAGCAACAATTCTTTTTTTTTTCAGATCCTCAGAGTTCTTTGCCATGAGGTGCCATGTTGAACTTCCAGTGACCAGTATGAGAGAGTGGGAGCGATAACACCAAATTTAACACATCTGCTCCCCATTCACACCTAAGACCTTGTAACACTAACGCGTCTCATGACCCCGGGGAGTGAAAATGGCTATTGGGGCCAATTTGTACATTTTCACTTACAGGTGTACTCACTTTTGTTCCCAGCGGTTTAGACATTAATGGATGTGTGTTGAGTTGTTTTGAGGGGACAGCAAATTTACACTGTTATACAAGCTGTACACTCATTACTTTACATTGTAGCGAAGTGTCAATTCTTCAGTGTTGTTACATGAAAAGATATAATAAAATATTCACAAAAATGTGAGGGGTGTACTCACTTTTATAAGCAGCGGTGGGTAAAAACACGCAAAAAACTCCTGTGCGGCTTCTCACACTAGTGAAGGGAGCCGTGCAAGGTACAGGCACGCCAGACCTCCGGCTTGCATTCCACTTGCAACGTGTGACCTCACCGCGTGCGTTCCAACTTGACGCCATAGATTTGACGTCTTCAGAAGCTGTCCCAGGGAAGCCGCACGGGAGTTTTTTGCGTGCTTTTACCCACCGCTGCTTGTATTTATATATATATTTTTAATCTTTTTGCCCTAAGGAAGGCCTCTCTTATGGGCTTTCAATAAAGATCTACATTTTAACGCTATGTGGAGTCTGTCCTCCATTTTCTCTTCCTGCATGGACCATCCTATTTGGAGCTTCTGAGTCGGCCAGCGAGGGGTTCCGGATGACCAATTGGAGCACACAGTTTGGGTCCAAGGACCTTTCAAGCCTTTTTGATCCTTGTGCCGTATGGCAAGGAGGATCAACAGCATCTGGGGAGTGGCCATTTTGAGCATATCCTGAGCACTTGGGGTGTCATTTCATCTTGGAGTACTATACTTTGGGAAGAAATTCCAATCTACTGCTGTAGTTCACACGGATCCTCTTTATCCCTTAGATTACATGGATTATATGGAGTTACACCTATTGGAACTTTTCTTATTGGACATTTATGCACATGTATTTATTTATTTTTTGTATTTTGTCATATAGCACTTGTCACTTTATATTGATACCATTTAATTTGCACTACATTGGTTTTTGGCACAATGTTTTATAACACCAATGACATTGTTATTGCACAGTTTAACACTATATTATTATAGCAAGCGCTGGTGCCAGCATGGATTAACCCATCCAAGCTGTATGTCCATACTGAATCAGCTTTTTTAGCCTACCCCAGCAGCTGCTTCTTATCAATATAATTTAATTGTATTCATTTTATTGTTTGGCGTAAGTGAATTTACACTATTATAAATATAATTAACTTCCTATCTATTTCCCAAGGCTAGCAGCATAAGGATTAAAAATAACTAATGTTGGCTGAGAGACTTTATGTCACTGCAGGAGAGGCAACAGGAAACCGTTATCCTATTGGTTTATAGAGCTTTTTGAATAATTTCCATTCAATGTCTCCAAGACCCCATACTTGTTTTAGTTTATTCTAGGTAATTAATGACAAGATGGTGGGTGTCACAATTCATGGGTACATAGCAGCACCGTGTTTAAATGCAACCATAAATACTGAGATAAGAAATTTCTAGTGATCCTAATTGGAATTCCAAATCCCCCACTGGTGCTTCATAAAACCTTGTACATTGACATGCTTCCCTGTCTCCCACAGTTCAGCTGCCAGTTGCCTGATCCAATTGCTGTAATGTCTACCGTCACCAATAATGGAGCTATTCCTCTCACTAATGCCAATGATGGCACGCTATTCTTCCCACTAATGCCAATGAGGGGGAATATTCCTCCTCCTACTGACCACAGCCACTACTTAATCTTTTTACTCTAAATGACCTCTAAACCTGAACAATTGTTCACTCCCTGGTGCTGGGGCATTTTCTACTCCCACTGGACACAGTCTGGCCTATCGAAGTCTGAACGACAGTAAACTAGCCCTTTGTTTAGAAACTTTGGAGACCCCTGGAGTAGGGAGCAGGAAAAGCACATTATCTTACCTGATTGTTTTCTCCCCGGGCAAGCAATGCTTCCCTCCGGTTCAGCAGTGAAGTTTCCCTTGTCAAGCAGAGCTATGGTCCTGCATCAGTCTTCATGATGTCAGAGGACCTTAGACTGCAGGAGCATAGGGAAAAATAGGTTGAAGGGACCAGTCTAGCAGCACAGAAGGCCTGCAGAAGTGGGGAATCAGGTAAGTAAAAGTGCTTTTTCATGCTCCCCTAGGCATAAACAAGCAATTGGATGCAGCCCCACCGCAAGGGAGGACTTTTTAGTTTTCTGGAGTTCAGCTTTAATATATGGTCTCCCTTGCTGAATCCCCGGGCTTAAATGATGTATTCCATAATGGTGTGACTAGCAGCTTTTGTTGTGAAAACACAACATATTCTCATATACAGAGTCTCTCTCTGCCTGGCTTTTATTTTTGTCTACTATAATTCAGCTGCCATTTGCTCAGTCTAATTGTTGTAACTGTCTGATTATTTGTCTATAAATGATCAGATCACTCTGTGTATGGACAGGAAATCGCAGCCCACAGGGCTCCACTGTCCTGACCGCTGCTATTTTCAATGGCTTCCATCGCCAGCACAGCACCCTGCCCCCACCCCAAGAGGTGGACCAGACCACCCACACAGCCTCGGCATGAGTGGAGGGGGGGAGTAGGGGGACAGGTGAAAGGGGGGAGGCCTGACATGAAGGAGGGGAACCCGGGGGTCCGACTGTCCTAAGGAGGGGCCCACATCTACCACAAAACCCTCCAGGGGGAGAGGGGAGACAGAAACTCACCATACCAGGAACCAAGGGGGCACGGCTCCAGACAGAAATAGGGGGGCTGCTGGCCAGGAGGAACACTGCGACTTAGGCTGAGACCCGGTCGTATGCGACCTTGTGAGTCCTTTAACTCGCAGACCAGCCCCCATCCAGGCTATTTCACGGCCGATCTAACGCGGAGCTGAGGTGTGCGAGCTCGCTGTCCAGACTGGGGTGACCATCTAGATTATCCAGCTCATCACCCAGTCCGGCAGTTGATTGTAGATCTCACAGGAAAAAAACAGGAGAAAAATTTCTATCTAAAAAAAATTGCCAGGACCAGAGATCCCAGCAAGGAACTAGGTCCTTACTCTTGACTAGGCAGAAATATAGTACCTTTAGCAGTGAGAGGGAGTATACCCCCTGGGACTGCCCATATAGCCAGATTCCTTTTCTGCCTAGTGCCCTACTTCTGTAGGGGGAAGTATATGCCAATGGTTATAAAGATCAGGAGGTGTGTCCGTCAATGAACGAAAGAGAAATGTGTATTTATTATTTTTTTTAAAAGGAAAACTTATCCTTTAAAACACAAGTTTGAACTGTTATGACTGGCAAAATGCATGTCCCATTGAGCTGAGCAATCCCCATATTACAACACACACACAACTGCATACACACATATACACTGATTTACAATTAAATATTTAACAAATTACAAAGGATTCAAAGAGCATAAAGGTTACTAAATAGACAGTACGGCAAACAACTTGCTTGCTTTGCAGCTTCTTTTGTCTGATTGAAACATCAGACTGATCCATCCATTAGAGTCACTGCTCACTGAGCTCTGTAAACAATGGGCTTTTTTAGCATAGCTGAAAGTGGCACATTACATAACACATAAACAAAGACTAGAGCATCACCTGCTGAAAGAACAGAATACTGCTTAACATGTAATATTTCATATTTAAATGTCTAAAGATAGAAATATATTTAAAGAAAGAAATAAAGAAAATAGATACACAGCCATTATGCATTATCAAACCCCATAATACATTATGTATTTATAGTTGGAGCAATTAATTCACCTGGTTTGTAATGAGTTTTATGACAAGATGACAGTCGCCTTGAACCTTTGAAGAACTTGTTCGTGGTTCCAATTTAAACCATTTATCCAGTCCTCCAACAGGAATCTCCTTTATGGGAAAAAATATGCAAAATAAATATAAGTATACATTTATATTTTCTTGGGTAGTGAACATATTCAACTGTTTGAAAATGCTTCATTGTAAAGCTATTGCTGCCAACATAAGCCCCAATAAATCTTGTAAATAATCTGTAAAGAAGTAATGGTCTGTTGTAGAAAATGTTTTGAAATTCCACTCAAGCATACACACATCAATTTCTGCTATTGCAGGATGAGTCATGCTACTTATATTACAGACAGCTCTCATTCGAGCAGAATTAATTAATTATTTCCTGTTTACTTACATTAATGGCGATGTTAAGGCATCCTAAAAAGTCATCCGCATTGTCCTCTGCAGAGCTAGCTGTTCCGTTTGCTCTCGCTGATTTCACTATCTGCTTGAAGTACCTGTGTAAAGATCTCAATAGGGTAAGCTGTTGCTCTAATCACTTTATTACAGCGCTAAGGCACATATTAAATATAAACCTCTACAGTTCCAGTCAATAGCTTTACTAAATAGGTAGTGTGAGGGGTCAGCCCAACGATACCACTTTACATGAACTTCAATGAAGCCACAGGAGTACATTTCAAAGCTTTCTTTACCCACCTTGGGCAACACTGGCTCTCTACCTAGAAAATGTCAGTTAACACATTTTTTTTGTAGCAATTATAGAGTATCTCTCAAGCGTAGACCAGGGCAACCATTGACACACTCCAAGCGTGTATGCACACGGCTTCCATGCTTTAAGGCTGTCTCCTGGAGAAGCTCTGAGCTCCAGAACTCATACCAGGATTTACCAATCCTTGAGAAAAATGAAGGGCCAGTTCACTCCTATTAAGGGACACACACGCCGAAGCCCATTAACCTGCATGGGTGGGAACAAAATTCTTCTAACTCTGTGACATGACTCAGTACTGTCACAGTGGAAAACTACATACATGTATATTATTATGTGATAAAATAAACTAAAAACACAACTTGGCTTACAGAAAACAGCTTTTAATTGTCGGAAATTTTTCAAAATGTGCTTGGTGAATCTTGCCTAGTGGAAATGGAATAGATATGTATCCCTTCCTATGTTAATGTTTATCTGCCCCGATGACCCCCTTTATTTTTTATGCATACAGTTAGATAGAGAATGCAGGTGGGGAAGTGTCCTCAGATCATAAAAAGCTGAGCTGAATAGGGAAGTTGCAGGGCTAGCCCTTTGTTATGTTTTCCAAGCACTTGGTCATGTGACATCACATTTTCCATTTTCACTGGTGTGCTCTTCTTCAACTGTAAGAGTCCTGATCTTCCTTTTTGCTCTGCTCCTCATTTGTTCCCTCTGGGTCATATGCTGGGTTGCCCCCTGTATCCACAGCCACCAGGATAGACTCCTTTGCTAGGGGTCTTTGGATATGTATGGGTGGCAATGGCACCTATTTTTTGGCCATCAGCAGAAAATTTTGATGACTGGCAAGCCTACTCCTCATTTTTTTCTCTGCATTATTTCGTTACTACGAGTATTTTGGGTTTATTTCTAGATTTTCAGACACCTGGCAGGTAACATCAAACTCCTGAAAAAGTGAACTCTGTTTTATGAAACGCGTAAAGGCTATGGTGTTCCTCAGTTTTTTTATGTGAACCTCCTAATCATAATTACATCTTTGTAAGGAGTCATATGTACTGATACTGATGTACGAAAATGTGATATCTTTAAATATACATTTTGTATTGGTGAATTGTCTGCTTTTTAATTGGGTTTTAATCATTGTTTGTAATAAAGTACCTATTTTGTATACTTGTGGTAGTATTGTATATTGACCTCCTAAGAAATCACAATGTTTCATAATGTTTCCTGCACTTGTTTGATTTAACTGTAAGCCCTTGTTCACACCAATGCGATTTGTCAAGCGATTCGACAGTTCAAAGTCGTATCTAATTTTCGGGATCCAAGTCACAGCGATGTTAAATAAAGTTTTCTGCACTACTTTTCTGCAATTTCATTGTGACTTGCATTTACTTCTGTTAAATTAGGTTTCAAGCTGCAATGAAACTGCAGATCCAAATTGCACTGATCTACGGCTTTGAAATCGTGCTGAAGTAGTGCGATTTCAAACTGCACTGGTTTGAACCAGGGCTAAATTTCAGTTTGGAGCATGAAAAGTTAAGGGTGGGAACCAGCTCAGGATCCTACAGTACATGAGTTTCAGCTGTAACCACTGGGTGGGCTTCATTGCCCCGTTCACACCTGAGAGATTTTCTGCTTGAAGCTTGTTCCTCCATAACGCTCAGCAAGCCAAATCCCATGACCCCTGTTTACATCTGAGCATTCTGTCACCTGAAGCAAAATGCCTGCCAGTTAAACAAGTACATGAGCTTTTTTTTGGCAGATTACAGGTGTTTTTGGCCCCATAGACCTAAAAGAAATGCCAGACCTGAGTGTTTTACAAGCATTTTATCGCTTGTTTTCTGCTTAAACAGCAGCTCTCCACCCCTGGTTTCCTCTCCCTCTCCTCCCCCTAGTGCTTTCTATTGGCTAAACCAAAATGTCTGAAGCTGCAAAACGATTGTATTACGCTTCTAAAATGCTTGTATTACGCTTCTAAAACGCTTGTATTACGCTTCTAAAACGCTTGTAAAAAAGCTGCAAAAACACTTTAAAAAACACATGAAAAACTCCAGTAAATCACTATGCTTAGATGTGAATGGAGCCTTACTCTTACATCTCCTGGTGACCATTGGTCACATTGGCTCCTACTTTTCTGAACTGTGTTCTTTCTTTGATCTTTTCTATTCCTCCAAGGCTATGCATTTTTCATGTTACAGAGGATAGAGGTATCCCCTACCATTCAACCCTCATTTTCTATCCACTATCTTTTATTAATTTATTTTCTCATACAGTAAAAAAAGAAAAGTGAATATATTAATAATAACTACTACCTTGTCAAAAATAAAATCGTATTTCTAAATCTGTAAATTTGCATTACAGGGCTTGCTTCAGCTCTTTATTGTGAAAAGCTTGTGATACTTTTCCAAAGTGTTGCTGCATGGCTCCCTGAGAGCCCCCAAAACCCAGGAGTTAAATTAGTTGTGAACTCAAGTAATCCTATATACATTTACTAATAGCTAAATATCGTTTTTTTGAAAAGTTGATGGCTGCGCTGGACTGACCTACTCGATAGAAGGTCTGTGGGTGGGTGGTAGGTGAGAGAGGGCCACTTGGGGAAATTAACTCCCAATCAATCTGGCCCGACTGGATGAAAAAAGGCAGTGGACTCTTGTTAAGGGGTCTGGGCTGCAACCTTAAGATAGGCCATATGGTCCTAGTGTCATAAGACATATAGGACCCCTACGATCTGGTGAGTGCGAATTTTATCTATTCCTGTCACGGTGGAACACCAGAAGGGACCCCTAGGAAAAGTGAATAACCTATCACGAAGCACCAAACACCTACTATTGAGCACTTTATTTTGGACTTTTCTCTTACTAAGGAATCACATCTCTATTTGCACTTTTATCCCAATTGCACATGAACTCTTTTTTTGCACATGAATTTTATGGATTATATATGTGAATGATATATTTTGGCACTGTTTTATAACTTAGTTGTTTATATATATGACATACATTTCTATCACCTTTACCACATATTTATTTATTGCAATACTATTTTAAATCAACATACTATTTGCATCATACCACGGTATTATATGAATATTATTAATATTGCTAATTTATTTAATTTAACTTTGAAGCAAGCGCTATAGGTAATCACTTATCCACTGATTACTTAATTTTTTGAACCTTAAGGTAGGACCTAGTGGTCGTTTCCAAAGTTTCTAGTGGTAGTCGGTTAAAGGAGCGCCAAAAATCAGCAATAAGAATCCCACTTAGATCAAAAGATTGTTGTTTTATTGGTAGCAGAGCATGTTAAAGCTTTAACATTTAAGGCTTTAACATGTTCTGCTACCAAGAAAACGACAATCTTTTGATCTAAGTGGGATTCTTATTGCTGATTTTGGGCGCTCCTTTAACCGACTACCACTAATAGCTAAATATGTACTTTTAACCATCTCAATATTTGGCCAATTCTGACACTTCTCACATACATGTGAAAACCTACGTTTTTTGTGCTTTACATTTTTTCAAAATGATTTTATTATTTATTTTATTTTATTTTTCTAGTGTTTTTTTTTTTTTGATCGCTTTTATTGCTGTCAAAAGGAATGTAAGCATCCTTCTGTTCGCCTACTTCACTGATCGCTATCCGGCCAGTAAACAAAGAGCTGGAACCAGAAGTGACAAAATAGTCATCGCTTCCAGGTTCTGACATAACGCAGTAGGAGGAACAGCTTCAGTTCCTCTCACTGTGAGGCCGGACATGGATGGCGCCGGCCGCATTGTGGCTTACTGATCGCTTGGTAGAGCCCGGTAAAAGTGGCGGGAGGGGGGTGGGAACCCCTTCTGCCACCTGTAAAAGTATTCCAGTGGCTGTTTAGCCACTCTGAGTACTTATACATTAGATGAGAATTGCTGGGACTAAAAAATGACACTGGGATCATGGTCCCGGTAAAATACCATCCCTACCGTGACGTATATATACTGTGGCCAGTAGGGAAACAGTTAAATAATCAATCTTTGCAATTAAAAAAAAATCTTGCATACATATTTTGTTTTATTTTTATCAATGCATCATGGACCTGTGGGTGGGCGTGTCGATATGACCACATGTCAGGTAGACACTACAGCTTCATAGCGAGGCTGAGGATTGGCTGGCTTGGGAATCCTGCTGTCAATCAAAAGAGGAGGGATGGGCAGGGGCATGACTATACACTGACCATGGAAGATACAGACTGCCCGTATCCAAGAATAGGATGACACGGGACACAAACTGAGCATGCTGGCATGGATAAGCTTCCATGCTTAGCACAGTCAGTTTACTACCAGAAAGTGAGAAACTGTCAGGATCAACCAGGTAATATTGAAGGATTACAACCACAAATAAATTATTACAATTTTATTTTATATTATTTTATTTTTTATTTTTATAACAGATCGGACGAAAAACAGATGTAAACTGACAAACGGTCAGTTTTTTCCATTTATTTTTGAATTGGTAGTGGATGCAAAAAAAACTGGTGAGAAACTGATTAGTGGTTGATGAAAAATGGATGAAAACTTAATCTGTTTTTCCTTTGAAAAGACGTGCCTGAATTGATTAAATGAACGGTTCGCATGTGTTAAAGGGGCTTTAAAGAGGTTGTAAATCTGCTGCCTATTGTGCATAGTTTTGTTCAGTTGGAGTATCCCACTCATCCCTTCTTCTATCCAAGTTCCTAATAAAACATAAAAACCAAAGAAACTGGACTGATTCTTGTTTGAGGTAAAAACACTTGGAAAATGCCAGATTGTTCTACTGTTGCTAATGGTAACCCAGGGGGACCCGTAACCAGCAGCTCCCTTGGGAGTAGTGCAACACTTACCTTAGAACGAAGCCGTCCAGTGGCACCTGCACACTTGAGAAGGCTGACATCTTCCCCGGTGTTTTTTCCAGTGAGTGGCTGGAGGCCCGATTAAGTTAGCCGCGAGCTGCCGTTTACGGTCTGGGCTCTGAAGGCCCGACACAGTAAGTCGTCATCAGCTGCATGCACTCAGAATATTTTCTAAACTGTGCAAGTTTAGGAAAAATTTACAGTACCTATAGGTAAGCCTTATTATAGGCTTACCTGTTGGTACAATTAAAAAAAGAAGACTTTATGTCCTCTTTAAACTTACAAACTCTTTTTAATAGAAGCTATTTTTGACCTTTGGAACTGTAACCACTAAGCTTCACCTCCACTCAATCCCTGCCTACAATGCAGAGCAACTGTAAGTAGGCTGCAGAAACTCTGCATAGCTTTATGCGATATGGTGGGACAAGCCACAGCAATCACTTTTTAACCAAAAGTCATAATTTGCCAATTGTTGACAACTAGGTTTTACAGCCACCCAGAATGTCCAGCACTAATACTCTGGAAAAGGAAAGGCATTGATTCGTTTCAGGAGGTGCCAAGGCACAGTATAGTGAAAGGGTGTATTTAATAATCTCCATATGTATAAGACCTTAATCTTTTCATACAAACATTGTGTTTTGCTTGTAGTTTTTCTTTAAGACGACTTGCTTTTGCACTTACAGTTGCACATTACCCATATTTCTGGTGAGCTTGGGATGCTGACACTTGCTAAGTTCCAGAGATGTGACCTCTTTCTGATAAATTCTAAAGTCTTGTCACTGGTGACAAGAACGTCTGCTTTGACTCTGCATCCTATTTGTTCATTGATTAGGTTCTGTTTGTCCCTAAATCCCAGAGTTATTCAGGAAATCATTGCTAGGCCATTATGACTTTCAAATCTAATTTAAATATAATCCAACAGAAACAGTCAGGTTATCTGTGCACCAGATATGCATGCAGTAGGTAGTATTTTGTCCAATTTAGTCTTGATTACTGCTGAACAAACAATTGTTATTTTTTAATAAATGCACATGGGCAATTTTAAAGGGTTAATACATCCACAAATGATATTACAGATTTGTATGTAGTTTTGTTTGTCTAATTAATGTTCATAGTGTAGTTTAACCCAGTGTATCAATCCTAAGTGCCGGTTCACACTTGTGCGGTTCGCGAGATCGCATGTAATTTGGAGCGCACTGCTCCTAAATTACATGCGATCTCATGTGCGGATGCGAGTTCAGCCATACACTTTGTATGGCTGAATTCGCAGCGCATCCGCAGCAAACTCGCACATGAGGCTTTTTTTGAGCCGCATCAGATTCGGATCGCACAGTGGTTCACACTTGAGCGATCCGATTCTGTGCGAACTTGCAGATCGCACTGCGATATGCGATCGCAACTGGGGGTGTCGTTAACTTTTAATTGACACCCCCTGCGTATCGCATATGGCAGTGTGAACTGCCAGATGTGCGGATACGATGCGGGAACACGCTGCATATTCGCAGCATTCCCGCATCGCACAAGTGTGAACCGGCACTAAAGGTGGATGTGCATTAGTTTCCTTTTTTTATGGCTGGTGATCCAGCCATTTAAGCTAAAAAAAACCCTGGTTGCTGTAACTACTTGAAAAGTATTAATTGGAGCTTGGCTTTAATTTGTTAGGCCATCTTAATCTGCTAGTGCATTTTATGTTACTCTCTCCCCAAACTGACAATGCAGTTGTCTTAAAACAGGCAGGGGATTTACAGGCTAGATCACTAATTGAAAATAAAAGGAAAGAAAGCCTAAAAAAGAAAAATGCAGCCATCACATTTAATGATTGGTAACTTGAATTAAAACATGCAGAGCTATTAAAGATTGTCCAGTGAGGTCATGGCTATGAGGAATGACAGTTGTAATGTAGTTGCATCATACCCATCCAGCCAACTTTGAAGAACCATTATATTTACATTACTGGAGAATATGGGATTTACTAAAACTGGAGAGTTCAAAAACTGGTGCAGCTATGCACAGAAACCAGTCAGCTTCCAGGTTTTATTGTCAAAACTTAATTGAACACGCTGAAGTTTGAGGCTGATAGGCTACCATTCACAGCTGCACCAGAGTCCAGTTTCAGAAAATCTCCACCTATAGGTTTTTGTCCAGAAGTGTGTCTTTGGTGCATTGTGTTACTCTGTCGTTTCCTGTGCTTCTATAGCATCATTAAAAATATTCTTAACATCTGGGGCGCATGCAGGCGATCGCGGAAGATGGATGCCTGACCTCCGCGCTCCGCGCCACCGGACACTTACCATCCGGCAGATAAAGCCCTGCTTCGCTCCAGCGACGACCTTCCTATCTCCTTGACTTGCGGACATCGCCGGGCACACGGGGGTATGCGCCGAGCGCCCAAATTCAAGCAAAAACAGCGGTCCCAGATGAAAGCTGCTCCGGCCAGGGATGAGATTGCCACAGCTTCCCGCAAGCTTTCCTCTGACCTTATGCAAGGCCTCAAAGAACTTGGAGGCCGCACTAATCAGTTGGAACACAGGATGGACTTGGTCACTACAGTATTAGAGGGTCATGAAGATGAGGTGGACAGGCTTAATGGGGAGCTTAATGCCCTCCGTGACAAGCTGGAGGATGCTGAGAATAGGGCCCGCAGGGATAATCTCCGCATTCGGGGATTCCCAGAGACTGTCACTGATCTTCAGGGCAAGCTACAGCCTTTTTTCAAGGACTGGCCCCTGACATTCCCCTGGAACGCTTAGAATTTGACAGGATTCATAGGTCCCTGGCTCCTAAACTCACAGATGGCCCCCCTTGGGACATAATTATCAAATTTCATTTCTATCGCACTAAGGAACGCCTCAGGGAGCACCCTGACCTCTCCTTCAAGAACTATTCACTTCAACTGTTTGCTGATCTTTTCTCATTCACTATAGCCAGAAGGAGATCTCTGAAACCATATCTACAAATCCTGCAGGCTCATAAAATTAAATATCGCTGGGGTTTCACCTTTAAGATCTCGTTCACTGTTCAGGGCTGTCATTTCAGGGAATTTCATGCAAATTCCCTGGCTGACCTACGTCACCACTTGCAGGATTTGAACTTGGATCTTCCCTCCTCTCAGACGGTTCCCACACCCTCATCTTCGGCTTTCAGAGCAAAACCATCTTCTTCATCCTCCCCCTCCAAGCCGCAATTCCAAGGATCCCACCATGGTTCCCAGGCTCTCCGTTCTCTCCAGGCTCAACGCTTCCAGGATGTCCTTGTCAAGTGATCTCTGACGGACTTCATTTTTGGGTTCTTTTTCACCCTTTTTTGTCTTCCAGGTGTACCCCACCGTTGGCTTACTTTCCAGGGGTCCCTGTAATATACCACTGGGCCAGATGCACCCTCCGTGACACCCTCCTGGTTGTGGGGGGTTGGGGACTGGCATCCTGCCCCTAGTTGCATTTTTGTTTTTTTAGTTTCAGTTCCGAATCTATGTGCGTACTACACTGCGGCATCCATAGCCCCTCTCTCTCATTTGCACGAAGCGTTTCAAATGCCATTATGGGCTACAATTGACCTGATGGACGCCTGTCCGGTCCCCCTCTCTTCCATCCCCTGGCTCCCCCCTAAATTTTGTCCGCCTGACCTACATCCTTTCCTTCTTCATTCTCTTCGCCATTCGTTATTCACCCCTACACGGATACTCCCTTTTGGAGCCCCTCCGCTCCTCACATGATATACCCTTGCGGGAACATTATCGGTATATGCAACTCCATAATTTTCTTCAGCAACTTATTAAACATAAACCTTTACCCTATACGCTCACGCCATTTGAAAGCCTCTGCAGGGCACGACCCCACTCACCGGGACTCATATCCCTCCTATATGCCTCTATTGTTTCTTGCGATGCACCCCCTTTTACGGTCTATCATTCTAATTGGGAACGGGAATTGGGTGGCAGGCTGGACAAGGAAGACTGGCCGCATATGACGGCAGCTCTCTCAGAATGTTCTCGAAATGTCTTAAATCTGGAAAATGCATATAAGGTGTTTTACAGATGGTATTATACCCCAGCTAGGCTGGCTAAATTTATACCTGCATATTCTCCCTTGTGTTTTCGTGGTTGCACTCAGGAGGGGACCATGGCGCACATTTGGTGGACATGCCCCAAGGTACGCAGACTCTGGATTTATGCTTTGCTCCGTAATATTCTTCAGGTCACTTTAAAGAGAGACCCGTATGAGGCGCTTCTCTGTAAACCTATACCTGACCTGACCCGTAAACAACGTCAGTTGGCCCAGCATTTGTTTACAGCTACGAAATTGACGATTGCCCGATCCTGGAAGACCCCGTTGCTTAGTTTCAAGGTGGTCAAAAACCCGTATGAATGATATTCTAATTAATGAAAAATTGACCACAATAGTCTCTGATACTCATGACAAATTTCTTAAGGTGTGGGACCCCTGGATCTCGAATGTTGCCCCTTCCAGATTTCGGACCACTCTTCTTTCCCTTTAATTCCCCCTGGTCGCTCGCCCCGCATGACCCGTTCTCCCTTCCTTTTTCCCCATCTTCTTCTATTGTCGTCTCTTTCTTTCTTTGTCTCCTTTTCTCATTCTTTCCTTCCTCTCTTTTTCCTTTGTCTCTTTGTGCCACTTTCTCTTCTAGCTCGGTACTTTAAGACCATGCCTACACCTGCTCAATGGAACACTTTAGGATCTCTTCTCCTGTTGTTTTTATTGCACTATACGCCACTAGGGGGACTTTTGGTCCCCGTCTAACAACTTTTTGCTGATAAACTTTATCTAGTTTACAATGTTTTCAGTTTGGCTTATGCCCTATGTTGGTATCTTGTTTTGTTGCTACCTGTTTCGTATGTTCCATTTTTTTTTGTACGCACATACCTTGCATTGCTGTATGTTATGCCTTTTCTTAAATAAATAAAAACTTTTGTACAAAAAAAAAAAAAAATTCTTAACATCTAAAGCTGGCCATACACTGCTTTTTTTTTAATTTCCCAACCAGTCCCTTCAAGAAGTTAATCAAGTGATCGAATTTTGAAACTGGCCCCCTCGCAGAGGCTCACTGCAGCCAAAAACTGACAGCTGCGTTGTTGTGACAGCGAAAGACCTCCTAGGAAGGAAAACCTTTATGGGACACAGGTGGCACCACACATACAAAAATTAGTTCTACTCTATCCAAAACTAAAAGAAATACCTTAAATAAACCACTCAACTCCAAATTGGCCTTTCAAGGCATGGGCACACTTTGTTAACATTTTTATTCTTACAATATCAAATTTACTTTAACAGATTCAGATAACATGTACCTAATCTCTATGGGTACCTTCAGAAAACCCACAGAACAATTGATAAGCTAATTAAAAGCTGTATTGTGACACATTTAACATTTCGTTTTAGCAGCTTCTTCAAAAAGAGAAAAAAAAAAAACATTTTCAATGTTATGGAAAACCATTTGATCTTTTTTTTCCACTAAGAATGTGATTTTCAGTCTGACCTGAAGGATGTGAAAAGACAAGTCAAATACAGGTCTAAAAATGAACAGGCTGCAAAATGGCTAAGTTGGGCTGAAACTGTAATATTTCCATTAATTGCTTTTCCACTAATTGCTAGAGCTACACTGAACACCGTGCTGACATCTTCTGTGAAATCTTAAACATAAAAAGGAAGTGGGGACATTTAGTAAAACACATAATTTGGTGTGTTTTCTAAATAGAAGCATTAGCGTGGTATATGTGCAGTTGTATAAATAAGGAACATTTTTCAGGGATTAATCAGTGTCACTAAATACAAATCAAACATTTAATACTTAAACATCTCTTCGTCTTTATTCAGGCTTAAGACAAGAATATAAACATCAGTTTATGGTAGCGATTTTTTCACACTAAAACTGCTTACAGAAGACAAAGAACAACATCATTTTTTAGATGCCATCTGATCATTAAAGTAAATCTTTCCCATGACAATTATGAGGGCTTTCATAGCTGACCTTCTGAAAAAGCTAGATGCTTGCCTGTGTTGCATACCCTCTAGCTTTATGTTTATTTCTTAGACCTTGGCCACAAAAATATATAAGAAGTAAGTTAGAGTAGTCTGAAGTCTTGTTCTGTCCAATAGCCTAATGTATTTTGACAAGAATGTCAACATGACAGCCAGCAAACGAGTACTTGCAGAATATGGAGTCAGCGATGGACACACACCGACATTCCATTCAGGAGATGTTTCCTTTAAGCAAGATTTACATTAATCCACATTAAAACCCATCACTCATGTTGCTAAACCCCTCACTATGCCATTCATCAGTCAAATACCAGAACCTTAGTGGACAGTAGAGGATCTGATATTTTAATACTTGAAGGCTGGAGGCAGGACTTAGCAACAAAAAATCAGGTTGTCCTCAAGACTCATAAGGTGGTTACATTTTTGATGGCAAGTCCACCCCAAAATGGATGAAAGGTTGGATGGACATTAGTGAGCTTTACAATAATACACATTAAACCCCCATCACTCATGTTGCTAAGCCCCTCCCTATGTCATTCATCAGTCAAGTACCAGAGCCTTAGTGGACAGCAGAGGCTCTAATATTTTAATACTTGAAGGATGAAGGCAGGGCTTAGCAGCAGGAGAGCAGGTCTTCCTCAAGACACTCAAGATGGTTAAACTTTTAATGGTGGCTCCAACCCAAACTGGATGAAATGTTTGGTGGACATCGGTTATTTGAATCACCCTGGGTTTCTTGAAAGACTAGGTAATTCACTGGCAAAATCTACAACCCACCACTAACACCAAAATACCGTATATGTAAATATTCTACAGCTGTTACAAAGTCAACTAAGCATTTCCCCTCCTAACCACTACATTTTCCTTACAGTGATCCTGTGGTTTAAAGCAGTGGTCCTCAACTCCGGTCCTCGGGGCCCACTAACAGGCCAGATTTTAAGTATTACCTTGGGGAGATGCAGACTAGAATACTGCAATCACTGAGCAGCAAATGAGATCACCTGTGATGTAATTTAGTTATCTTGCAAACCTGGCCTGTTAGCAGTGTTGCCAACCGTCCGTAGATTTACGGACAGCCCGTTAAAACAGGGCACTTTTCTCCTGCCCGTAAATGCCCGTAGCAGGAGAAAAGTGCCCGTAAATCTACGGCGGCGGCGGCACTGTCAGAACTGCGCATGTGCGGTGCGCAGTTCCGGAGATCCCCGTCGGACGAGTGCCACGGCCCGCCTCTGCCTCCACCCCCGACGCCGCCTCCGCCCCCGACCCGGAGTTAATTACATCGGACGAGTCACTCTGCCACCCACGGCCCGCCTCTGCCTCCACCCCCGACACCGCCTCCGCCCCCGAGAGTTATTTACATCGGACGACGAGTGCCACCCACGGCCCGCCTCTGCCTCCGCCTCTCCTCATTTAAGTTTTCCCGCCTGTGTCCCTGGCCCTGCGTGATGAAGCCGGCCCGGGAGTCGGGACTGGAGGAGGAGTACGAGACTACGGGGGCGTGAGCTATGGAGGGGGGTCAACGTCACCTACCTATCCGTGCTGCTGGGCACCATGACCATGCTGGCCACTGACCGACCGTCCGATCCGCCGCAGGTAAGTCAGACTCAGACTGAACCGGCTCCTCTCATCTGGATGGAAGGGTGAGGGGGGGGCACACACTGGCCCTGGCATCACGAGAAGTTGGAGAAGATGTTTCATGTGTAACTTGTACTGCCTTGCAATGATATGAGGGGAGCTACTTACCTACCCGTGTAATATCAGGGGAGCTACCTACCGGGTAGGTAAGTAGCTCCCCTGATATCACATAGGTAGGTAGATGGAATGGATGGGTATGTCCTTCATGTCCGCAGTGTCTGCCCACCCCCTTCACCATGTCCGCAGTGTCTGCCCACCTTCTGTACCATGTCCGCAGTGTCTGCCCACCTCCTGTACCATGTCCGCAGTGTCTGCCCACCTCCTGTACCATGTCCGCACAGTGTCTGCCCACCTTCTGTACCATGTCCGCAGTGTCTGCCCACCCCCTTCACCATGTCCGCACAGTGTCTGCCCACCTCCTGTACCATGTCCGCACAGTGTCTGCCCACCTCCTGTATCATGTCCGCACAGTGTCTGCCCACCTCCTGTACCATGTCCGCAGTGTCTGCCCACCTCCTGTACCATGTCCGCAGTGTCTGCCCACCTCCTGTACCATGTCCGCAGTGTCTGCCCACCTCCTGTACCATTTCAGCAGTGTCTGACCACCTCTTGTACCATGTCCGCAGTGTCTGCCCACCTCCTGTACCATGTCCGCAGTGTCTGCCCACCTCCTGTACCATTTCAGCAGTGTCTGCCCACCTCCTGTACCATGTCCGCAGTGTCTGCCCACCTCCTGTACCATGTCCGCAGTGTCTGACCACCTCCTGTACCATGTCCGCAGTGTCTGCCCACCTCCTGTACCATGTCCGCAGTGTCTGCCCATCTCCTGTACCATTTCAGCAGTGTCTGACCACCTCCTGTACCATGTCCGCAGTCTCCTACCACCTCCTGTACCATGTCCGCAGTGTCTGCCCACCTCCTGTACCGTGTCTGACCAGAGTCTGCAGACTCTGATGTAAGGGGGAACTCTGTGCTGGCTGGGTTATGGTAACCCAACCTTCATGTAAATTTGAGAAATATGTTTTTTGACTTTTGTTTAACTTTAACACATTGCTAATAGCACTAGCTATATGTTTATAGTTAAAATATTGATATTTGCACGGTTTAGCACTGAAAATTGTTATTTTAGGTACTTTTTTCAGTGTCCGTAAAAAATTGGTGCTGTCCGTAAATTTTGGACGTTCTGCCAGTAAATTTCCCTCCGGGGGGTTGGCAACACTGCCTGTTAGTGTGCTCCGAGTACCGGAGTTGAGGACCACTGGTTTAAAGGATTGGATGTGTTTTGAAATACAACAACTACCCTTTAGTTCTATGTTTAAATTTGGTAATGTTGCTGTCAATTTACTAAGTATGTGCTTAAATCAGGTAGTGTGTTGTAGTGAGGCGCTTATACCTTTAATACACGATTTGAATAAGTATATAGACCATACAAATAATAAAGTTTTTTGCACTTAAAATTTAATTGAATGTATAACTAATATACCTGGATACTATTTTGAACACACCATATTTATCTCATGCACTTTGGAATATATTGCATATTGCACACATTAATTGCACGTTGGAAGCACGTTTGCAGTTTTTCACACTCCAGTCACTTTATACACAAATAATTATTTGTATGGTCTATATACTTATTCAAATCCTGTGGTTTAAGCACTCAGAAAGTTCACTAAAAAGTAGCCCCCCCCCCCCCCGAGCCTTATTTTAACCCCACCCTGCCACTCTATACAGATCATCTGATAATGAAGGAAAGTAATATGGTAGCTAACACAGGAGCATGGATTACAGTGTTAATTGACCTAGTAAGATGCTACTCCATATCTAGAAGAACTGAGTAGTTCCTTCGGCTCTCTGCTGAATGGAGTTCAGGGGAGTACAGGAAAGAGGAGTTTGTGCTTCTGGGGATGCAGGGAATAAAGAAAACCTGTTGCTTTGCTTTAAAGAAAAATATAGACATGTTGGTAGGTTAATTGGATCCAGTATAAAATTGGCCCTACTATGTATGTATGAATGGGAGTTAGAGACCTTAGATTGTAAGCTCCTTGAGGGCAGCGACTGATGTGAATGTGCAATGTATATGTAAAGAGCTGCGTAAATTGACAGCGCTATATAAGTACCTGAAATAAATAAATAAATATAGTATATTCCTATAGTAAGGATGTTTGGGGGGGGTCCTCTGGAATGTATACATAAAAGGAGAACCCATACACAAGAGTGAAATTCCCTGTGATGGCAGAAGGAATTCAGCTGTACAAACCTTGTTGTCAAAATTCAACACATTAGAATCCACGTACAAAGCATGGCACAGCTGTTTCATTTAACAATCAAAAATTTAGTTTTAGTCCATTAAATGCATCATTGCATGGAGTAGCTTAATTTATTGCAAATGCATGTTATATTTACCAAACACTTTTAGCAATTTTTTAGGTATTTCATCTGTATAAGTCAATTCAGAAATATTATGATACAAGTTATTGCTCCTTCGGGATGGCGATAATGGTAAACAATTAGTTTTCATTGCTGTGATCCCAAGGGGAGATTAAACCCATTTGTTCTTATGACCACTGTTACAAAAACACACAAATGATGGAAAATCCAAGATTTTTTGTATGTTACCAGAACTGGAGGTGAGAGGAAATCTTTCAGATTTGGCAGCTACTCTGGTGACATTTGTCTAATGCTCACCACACAGGTTATACTCTGTTTATATGATCTCTTTTAGATCTGCCAACAACTATGTAGTGCAAGAGCCTGCCTGACTGGATAACCATTAGGGCTCTTTCACACGGGCGGTCCGATCAGATCCGCCTGTCAGTTTTTTAGGCGGATCTGATCGGATCCTCCATGCAGCTCTATGGGGCAGCGGGTGTCAGCGGAGGTCACCTCCGCTGACACCCGCTGCCATCCGCATCTGATCCTGTGCTGAAATCTGGACGGATGGAAACCCTATTCAGTAATCGGAGCGGAGCGGATCTGATGAGAGCGGACAAGCGGTCCGCTCTCCTCCGATCCCCCATAGAGGGCAGCGGGTGCTGAGACACCTCCCTCTCCGCTCTGCAAGCGGAGACGGAGCTGTCA
The DNA here is from genome assembly GCF_965119305.1 of Pelophylax lessonae. Taxonomy (NCBI): domain Eukaryota; kingdom Metazoa; phylum Chordata; class Amphibia; order Anura; family Ranidae; genus Pelophylax; species Pelophylax lessonae. The sequence continues at coordinate 93,827,559 of NC_138773.1, read as the reverse complement.
TCCGACCGGCTCAGCGGGGATCGCGGATCGATCCCCGCTGAGCAACACGGATCCGCCTGCGGAGGCGGACCGTGTGAAAGAAGCCTTAATTGGATAGGTAGATCCTCAGAATACATAGTTTTTTTAAACCTAAAGTTGTGTGTTCAAGACAGGAACTCAAGGGAAATCTCCAGGACAGCCAAACAACTTTTCTGAACAGAGGTTTTTATTTATATCCCGATTTATCCAAAGTTAAATAATTTATATTTTTTTACCTAAAATAAATAAATAAATACATTTTTAGTGACTTCTTCCCTATGTTAAATACAAGACAATCATCTGTGAGATTATAGGATTTTTGGTTATTGAATACTAGTCAGTATCAAACGGTGGTATGACATTGTACAATCAATACATCTGACCCCTTGTAAGCAATGCTACAAATATTTATCCAGGAATGGCAATCTGCATCTGGAGGCAGAGAACAGTAGACAACTGTTTCACTGAGATTTTTATGTTCAATGCATGTAACAGAAACATGACAGTTTTACTGGTGATGTGTCACTAAATATGAGAGTTGGTTAACACACAAGATGTTTGGTAGGGGAACTGAATACCTTACCTGCCCATACCTTTAAAACCACTGACTTCATTGAGCTTTTTGCAGGCCTCTGCCACAGACACATCATCATCATGATCCCTGAAATAAATTTTGCATTAAAACCACAGATGCATTGGCCATGAAGAGTGTGGGAAAGCATACAGTACATTTATTGTTGTCAATAGAGTAGTTACATAGTTGGTAAGGTTTAATAAAGACACCAGTAAATCCAGTTCAATCTGTGTTAGTGAATATGTATGTATGTAACTACCATTTCCTATATCCCTGTATATTGTGTTTGCTATGATGCCCATCTGAAAGTTTTTTTGAATTTATCTACATAAATTTATCTACATTATTTTCAAACCTCGACTGTAAAAATTAGAGATGGCAGCTAATACTGTTTTTTCTTTAGCTCACTTTTCATAAAAACAGCTACTAAGGCTGAACAGAACAGACAGAAGAGAAAGTATTTCAGGCTAGTTCACACCTTAATTCCTACCTTTAGTGTGTGTTTCCACATGCACATCTACAGGCAGGTAATGCATTTTAACATGCTTGTAATGCAGACCAGTGATTTTTTTCTGACAACAAGGGAGAGGGGGAGAGAAGACAGGGGACAAATAAGACATCCCCCAAAAATAAGCCCTAATGCATCTTTTGTAGCCAAAACTAATATAAGACCCGGGCTTATTTTCGGGGAAACGCGGTAGGTAGAATTCTGGTCTAAACTTTTCATTTTAAGAATGTTCTTTTGATTTTCTAATTGTTAGTCTGTCAAATTGATGTTTGTTTGCTACTGCAATCATGAGATAATTTGAAGGAGCAGGATGAAAATTTTCTCTTGAACAAATTTCTAACAGTAAATTAGTTTTTTGCTCAGAAAAGTCTATTTGTTTAAAAATTCAAGGTAAAAGCAAATGATTACTAAATCATACTTTTGTGATTTTATATAGATATATATATATATATATATCTATAGATATATCTATAGATATACATATTTATATCTATAGACATATCTATAGATATAGATATCTATATATATATATATATTCTATAGTTATGTTTTATTAAGGTTTTACAATACAAAAAAGGTAAAGCAAATAAACATAATAGAAATCACATCCATTAAAAGTAGGCTGCGTACAATAATAGATAAAAGGTCATATAATATACGTTCTACCTGGCCCAATACATTATAATATAAATACCAACTAAATCAGTAGAACAGTAGTCATAAAAACCAGCCATTGTAATAACAGTAGCAATGTTTATCAAAGGTATTATGACAACCAGATGAAAAAAGAAAGGAAACAATGAAAGAGACTTATTCCTAAAACTAGGGGGGGGGACCTCTGGGGGAATCAAGGATGAAGAAAGATCTCAGGGTCCTAGTAGAAGACAGACTGAGCAATAGCATGCAATGTCAAGCTGTGGCTAAAAAATCCGGCAGAATATTAGCATGCATAAAAAAGGAGATATACTCCAGAGATAAAAATATACTCCTGCCACTTTATAAAACTCTGGTCAGGCCACATGTGGAGTATTCCATCCAGTTCTGGCCACTAGTGCTCAGAAGGGAAGTGCTGGAGCTGGAGAGAGTCCAGGGAAGGGCAACAAAATGAATAAGGCGATTGGAGGACCTCAATTATGAGGAATGACTACAAGCACTAAACTTGTTCTCCCTGGAGAAGAGGGGGGACTTGATAGCGATTAACAAATAACTTAATGGTGATCCCAGCGTAGGAAAAAAAAACTATTCAGTCTCGGGGAGTGTAAGAAGACACGGAGTCACACAATGAGATTGGAGAAGAAGTGGTTTAACCTTAAGCTGCGTAGGGAGTTTTTCACTGTTAGGGCAATAAGGATGTGGAACTCTCTTCCACAATTTGTAAAAAAGAAGAGCGGAAGCGCATGGAAACATACGTTTCCATGAGCGACCTTCCTGTTTCAGGCTCATTCACTTTACATTCAGCCCAAATGTGATTATTTTAAAGGAAGAGTTTTTTTTCTCCTCTCAGTTACAATCTTTTCCTATAGTCTGGTATATAACATGAGACCATATTGATTATTATATCTTCTTACAGCTATTTGATTCATCTGCCCAATGAGGAAGTGGAAAGATTCCACGAAACGCATAGGGCTTATCTGATGCACCATGTTCTTTTTTATCAGACGGCTCATCATGCCCTATCCATCCATTTTTTACCACTATATTCTGCTGCTAAAGTGGTTCATGTAATCTAGGACAGCTGTTCTACATCTATCATGCTATGTACCATTTTGTGACTGTTAATTTTTATGTATATTGGTTCGCAATGCACTATGAATATGGTTACAAACCTGTGTATGCACATTGTAACAGGATATGCTTTTATTATCTATGAGAATAAACTATGAATATGAATATAAATTGATGTATGCACATTGTAACCTGATATGCATTTCTTATGAAAGAGAATAAAACGCTTTTCTAACATTGACTATTTTTTTATGCTGCACATGACTCATCTAAAGTCCTAAAAATTCCCCTTCTTTTGCTGTTCTTTTCCACAATTGGTGGTACTGATATTTTTAAAAGACTCTTGGACGTGCATCTTAAAGAATGCAACATACAGTGATATGGGAAATTATTATTGACACTGACACACATACACCTACACATTTTGAACTTGTCTTTATTCAACCTTACCTACTATGTAACACAAAAACAAAACAAAAAAACCTACACTAAGGATGAACCCAGAGGATAGGTCTGAGACCCCCCACATTAGAGACCCCCCACATCAGAGACCCCCTTACATCAGAGAGCCCCCTTACATCAGAGCTCCCCCCACACAGAGCCCCCCTTACATCACAGACCCCCCACACAAAGCTAAGAGAGGGGAGAGGGAGAGACAGGAAAGAGACAAAAAGAAAGAGAGATAAGAGAGAGAGAAAAAAAGAGCGAGAGGAGAGAGGGAGAGAAAGAAAAAAAAGAGCGAGAGAAGAGAGAGAAGAAAGAGTGAGAGAAGAGAGAGAAAGGAGAGAAGAAAGAGTAAGAGAAGAGAGAAAGGAGAGAAGAAAGAGTGAGAGAAGAGAGAGAAAAGAGAGAAGAAAGAGTGAGAGAAGAGAGAGAAAGGAGAGAAGAAAGAGTGAGAGAAGAGAGAGAAAAGAGAGAAGAGTAAGAGAAGAGAGACAAAGGAGAGAAGAAAGAGTGAGAGAAGAGTGAGAGAAAAGAGAGAAATGAGAGATATACAGAGAGATAAACAAAGCCAATAATACATACCAAATATCCAGGTGAAGCTGGTCAGTAAAAATATCATCAATTTCACTATAAAATAAAATAGAAATTATACTTAATAGATACTAACAAAGTTATTAAAGAGTATTTTTTCATTTGTTTTTTTATTAATAGAATAAAGGAAAAAGGTAAAAGGGCAAGAAAAGTAGTAATAGTTGATCAGTGGTGATGAAAAAAGTGAGTGACTGTAATTTGTTTCGTGGTCACTTTTTCCATACAGCACCAGTATGTTGAGATGGGCGTCCTCTTTTTCATATGAAGACAGGGTGCTGCACACTTACTGTTCCCTTATTATAGGATTATCACGGCCGGTACTTAGAATCATGCTTCCATACCCATGGTATATGTCATTTTGCACACATCTAAATGATGAATCATGAGAAAATAAAATTGATATATACAATATTGTATGGAACTGCGTCAGTGGAACTGCGTCAGTGAATCATGCCCATAGTGAGAGTTTAGTGCTGTCATTACTGATTAATCTTAAACTGAAGGCATTGTAGAAAAACTCTCATCCCTCTGTCAAGTGCTCAGTTTTATTCTTTTCAATAGTCAATAGAATAAACACTATTCTTTATATTTTCCTGCTTGTGTCAAGGTCTAGTACGGTAAGTTCCCCTGCTAACAGGAAGAAGAGCTGGACTATTACGTTAGATTTATTACTCTGTATCATCAAAAGAAATTCTTGCTTACTATACCACATATTGTCTGTAATTTGCAAAATGCGAAAACAACCAGGTTGCAATGTATCTGCTGTAAAGTATGTTAAGCTATCAAGAAATACAAGATTTAAACACCATGTGGTCCATCTTGCATGACTTAGAATCAGTCCTGATCAGCTCTTTGACCTCATCTATCCATCATATATTCTATCACTGTGAATGTCACTCTCAGATATTGTATTTATTAATTGTGTCTCTGTTGCAGTTTGCATAATCACAGCTGTAGTAAAAACTAAGTTTGATTAATAGCATTTGTAGCGGGCTCTTTAATCCCTTAACTCACTTTAGTCACCCTCGCTTCAAAAACAAAAAAAATTATATATTTCAGCTAACGAATCATTAGATGTGGTGGCTGCATTTGTTTTCTTTTAATAGTTTTTTTTTTCTCTCTGTTTTTACCTGGTGATCTGGCCAGTAACACACCTCCTGTCTTAGAGTGCCTATACTCTGGATGAAGGAGCAACAGAGACACCTTTGGACAGCATAGGGAGAAACATTTTACATAAATAAAACTGATCTTTGTAAGCACCCCTGTCAGTGGTCAACTCTCTAACCGCTACATCTGCAGGACAGCTTGTTATGTTGAAAAACAATAGACTTACTGGCAACATCACCAGTTGAAAATAAAGGAAAGAAACCCTAAAAAAGAAAACGAATACAGCCATCACATCAAGGAATTGGTAAGCTGCAATGTAATAAATGTTTGCTTTTGGGTTTAAAGGAGAAGTACAGCCAAAGCTCATTAACAAAACCAAACCCATACATCCCTTTTAACACTGCTTTAGGTTCCAAACCAACAGGCAAGTAAAAAAATTGTGGGAGGCATATCAAAAAGTCAACCTGCCAAAATAGATATTTTAGTTATAGGTGGACCATTGTGGGCTAAGTGTGAGCCTAGCATCTTCAATGCCTTGGATACTCTGATCATGAGATCTTCCATAATTCCCAGCTCTATTTCTGTATATCTGAGAGTTTTGATTTTTCCAAAGTGCCCCGACCCCAGCTCTTATGTAGCAAAGGATTCCTAAACTCAATGTTATGCAATTGGTGCTGCTGCTATAAAATCACATAACATACAACAATAGAACATTAATAAAAGACCAATTAAAAAGTTTAGCAGCACTTCTTAGACCCCATTCAGACTAGCGCGACTTGTCAGCCTGACAAGTCGCTGTCGGTAGCGGTCCATTGAGTAGTACAGGACCCGTTCTAATAGGAGCGACACAAGTCGCTCCGACTTAGAAAAAGGGTCCTGTACTACTTTGGGGTGACCTGGGAGCGACTTGCATAGACTTCCATTATGTGAAGTCCCTGCAAGTCGCGCCGAAGTCGCGGTGCACATTGGTGCACTCGACTTCACAGGTCGCCCCCCAAAGTCGGATCGCCTCAGTGTGAACTGGCTCTATGTCTAGATAACACCACGTGTCTTTTCAAACAGTGAGTCCTAAACAGAGTTCATCAATCCATCCCATTTTGATTTCCTCCAAATGATTAAATCAATGAAAGTGCCTTCACCCCACCACGTGTGCACCACTTTCCAATATATAATGCACTCACCAGAACACAGGTAATTAAGCCTCGTATCAATCACTCCTCATGGGTAATATTCAGAGGATCACAAAACTGCAGTGGGGATCTCATCATATATTGATATTGCACCATTGGATTCAGATAGGCCCAGAGCAATAGAACTCAAAATAACATGGGAAGAAAAGAGGGGGTTACATATAGTTACATAGTTACATAGTAGGTGAGGTTGAATAAAGACAATAGTCCATCCAGTTCAACCTGTGTAGGTGTGTGTGGCTGTACTCATCTCACATACCCCTGAATGTTCTGATCCTTGAGATGTAAGTCTAAGAGTCTTTTGAAAGCCACCATACTACCCGCAGAAACCACCTCTTGTGGTAGAGAATTCCACAATCTTGTAGCCCTAACAGTAAAGAACCCCCCACGTTGCCTGTGGTTAAAACGCTTCTCCTCTAATCGCATTGTATGCCCTCGAGTCCTCATGCAATCCCTTCGAATGAACAGCTTTTTTTCTAAGCTGGGATCCCCATTAAGATATTTATAAATTGCTATCATGTCCCCCCTCAGACGTCTCTTCTCCAGGGAGAATAAATCGAGCGATTGTAGACGCTCTTCATAGTCAAGGTCCTCCAATCCCCCAATTAGTTTAGTTGCCCTTCTCTGGACTCTCTCCAGCTCCAACACATCTCTCCTGAGGACTGGCGACCAGAACTGGACAGAATACTCCAGATGCGGTCGGACCAGAGTTTTATAAAGTGGAAGGATTATAGTCTTATCTCTGGAATACATCCCTTTCTTTATGCATGCTAATATTCTGCTGGCTTTGGCAGCTGCCGCTTGACATTGCATGCTGTTGCCTAATCTATCATCAACCAAGACTCCCAGATCCTTCTCCATTTTTGATACCCCCAAGGGTTCCCCTCCTAACGTGTATTGTGTTTTTATGTTTTTAGTCCCCAAGTGCAAAACCTTACACTTCTCCACGTTAAACCTCATTTGCCATGTCGTTGCCCACTCTGTAATTTTGTCCAGGTCATTCTGTAGGATATCTGCTTCATGCTGTGCAGTTATTGCCCTGGCCAATTTTGTGTCATCTGCAAAAACTGATAACGCACTACTGATCCCGTCCTCAATGCTGTTTATGAATAAATTGAACAAGGTTGGTCCCAGGACTGAGCCCTGGGGCACCCCGCTTACAACCTCAGACCAGTCTGAGTATGCGCTGTTTATTACCACCCTTTGGACACGCCCTTTAAGCCAATTCCGTATCCAAGAGCAAACTCTGCTGTCGATACCTGCAGACCTTATTTTATAAATTAAGCGCTTGTGGGGAACTGTATCAAACGCCTTAGCGAAATCCAAGTACACCACATCCACTGGTCTGCCCCTATCTAGCTCACAGCTTACCTCCTCGTAGAATGCTAAGAGATTGGTTTGACAAGAACGCCCATTTGTAAACCCGTGCTGATTACTGCTGATGATGTTGTTGTCTTTAGCAAATTCTACGATATAGTCCCTTATCATCCCCTCCAGAAGTTTACATACTATTGATGTCAAACTGACAGGCCTATAATTTCCCGGGATATGCCTCTGGCCCTTTTTGAATATCGGAATCACGTTAGCTTTCTTCCAATCCCCTGGTACATCTCCTGTCCTAATACTGTCAGCAAAGATCAGGAACAGTGGTCTGGATATAACCTTACTGAGTTCCTTGAGTACTCTCGGATGTACGCCATCCGGGCCTGGTGATTTGTTTGTGTTAAGTTTATCCAGCCTTTCCCTGATTTCACCCTCTGTTAGCCATAGTGGCAAATCCTGTGTATTACTACTAACCATACAGTCATGGTCAGTGTACCCCTCCGTTTCCTGTGTAAAGACTGACGAGAAAAAAGCATTCAGCACGGTTGCTTTTTCAGTGTCCTCTGTAACCATCCCCCCATCATCGCTAATTATGTGTGCAATATGCTCTGCCCTAGTTTTTTTGCTGTTGATATATTTAAAGAATTTCTTTGGGTTTTTTTTACTATCCTCCGCTATTTGTCTCTCAAAGTTGATTTTAGCCATTTTGATTTCGTGTTTACTTTTCTTATTTGCCTCCTTGTATTGCTCGAAAGCCAATACAGTGCCCTCTGATTTATATTTCTTGAAGGCCAATTTTTTTCCCCTAATAAGTTTTTTAACGCTACGGTTTAGCCAGCCAGGTTTGGCTTTGTCTCTTCTAAATTTATTTCCCATAGGAATGCACTGCAAGATGCCTTTGCCTAATATGTTCCTAAAGCATTCCCATTTTTCCTCTGTGGTCAGGGATCCCAGGGTTTGGTCCCAGTTTACCCTTTCCATCAATGAGTACAATTTTGGAAAGTTTGCCCGTCTGAAGTTTAGGGTTCTTATGTTCCCCACTTGCCTTGTTATATTGTTATTTATACTAAATGTGATCATCCTGTGATCGCTAGAGCCCAGGTTGTCCTGAACTACTACCTCCGAGATTATGTCTGGGTCATTAGTGATCAATAGATCCAGGACTGCATTTTCTCTAGTCGGAGAATCCACCAACTGTGACATGTAATTATCCAGTAAGGTTTCTGTGAATAGGCGGGCCTTCTGTGAGTGTGCAGTCCCCTCATCCCAGTCAATGTCAGGATAATTGAAGTCCCCCAATATGATGACTGATCCCAATTTTGCCACTTTACTCATTAGTGCTAAGGATTCCAGCTCTACCTCCTCCCCTTGGTTAGGTGGCCTATAGCAAACCCCCACAATTACTTTCCCCTTTTCTCCTTCCCTATGGAGTTCAACCCACACAGATTCTAACTCCATGCTCATCCCATCCGTAATATCACTCCTTTCTATCACCTTTATATTGTTCTTGACATAGAGACATACCCCTCCCCCTCTTTTTCCTACCCTGTCCTTCCGGTACACCGAATACCCTTGGATATTGGCCAGCCAGTCATGTGAGGGGTCGAACCAAGTCTCTGTTATTCCCACAAGGTCTATGTCCTCCTCATGTACTAACATTTCCAACTCATCCATTTTATTAGCTAGGCTCCTGGCATTAGCATATACCCCTCTTAGTTTTACGGAAGTTGAGCGCAATTGGTGGTTATGTTTATTCCTGTTTGGTCTGAGGTTTTCCCGCACAGACCTACCGATTGGAGTTGTGGACCTACTGTCGCTGCTGACCCTACAACTGCCTTCAGTCCTCTGCTCCCTCCTGACTGATTCTACTTCTGAGCCCTCCCCCCCGTCTCCTAGTTTAAAAGCCCCTCCAACTTGGTGGCCATCTTTCTCCCCAAAAGAGCTGTATCGTCCCCATTAAGGTGCAGCCCATCCTTACTAAAGAGCTGGTAGCCGACTGAGAAGTCAGCCCAGTTCTCCAGGAACCCAAACCCCTCCTTCCTACACCAGTTCCTCAGCCACTTGTTAACTTCCCTAATCTCCTTCTGCCTCTCCTGTGTGGCTCGAGGTACAGGCAGTATTTCAGAGAAAACCACCTTGGAGGTCCTTTTCCTCAATCTATTACCTAAGTCCCTAAAATCGTTCTTAAGGATCCTCCACCTACCTTTAACTTTGTCATTAGTGCCCACATGCACCATGACCGCTGGGTCATCCCCAGCCCCCCACATCAATCTGTCTGCCAGATCTGCGATATGCCGAACGCGGGTTACATAGTGTAATATAGTAAAACAAGATTTATTTAATAGCCAAGACCCCCCTTCATAAAATGCACTCACAGTGGATAAAAATTTCACAGTATATCAAAAAGAATAATGTAACCTGCTTCTTTCGCTTGGTCTCCTTCACCTGTTCTCGGTATGAGAGCGGCGATACCGAGGACAGGTGAAGGAGACCGAGCAGAAGGAGCAGGTTACATTATTCTTTTTGATATACTGTGAAGTTTTTATCCACTGTGAGTGCATTTTATGAAGGGGGGTCTTCGCTATTAAATAAATCTTGTTTGACTATATTACGGTATGTAGCCCCCTCTTTTCTTCCCATGTTATTTCGAGTTCTATTCCCCTGGGCCTATTTGTATCCAATTGTGGAATATCAATATAAGATGAGATCCCCACTGCAGTTTTGTGATCCTCTGAATAATACCCATGAGGAGTGATTGATACGAGGCTTAATTACCTGTGTTCTGGTGAGTGCATTATACATTGGGAAGTGGTGCACACGTGGTGGGGTGAAGGCACTTTCATCGATTGAATCAATTGGAGGAAATCAATTTGGAATGGATTGATGAACTCTGTTTAGAACTCACTGTTTGAAAAGACACGTGGTGTTATCTAAACAACATTAAGGTATTAAGTATTTTTTGTACTTGCAGAAAATGTACTTAGTTTAAAAAAATACTTTATATAAAACCAAAATAGTGCAGCGCTAACAGATATGGTATACCCATAAAGTGTATATAATGAATAGAGTTGAATACACAAAGAAATTATAAAGATTGGTGTAATCAAATCAGTGAAAATATGATTTAAACGAATAACCACAAATCAAAAAGTCCATAAGTGATCCAATAACAAAGCACAAGTCCCAGAAAGGTGATGTCAGAGCGGGAGGCTTGAATCCCAAGGTAAGGTAGGAATACACCCGTGATAGTACAATCAAAGTGGCAGCTTACCAGAAGCTGAGGCCTCCAACTTAATGGAACGGCCACACGCGCTTAGATGTAGGACCCAGTGTAACGCATCTTACAGGAATCAGGAAATCAAGAATTTTCTGCGGCACCATGTAAGGCTTATGGATGTATGATTTTGTCAAAGTCTTGCCTTGCCCTCCTGTTGGCAGCCATCTGTTCCATTAATTTGGAGACCTCAGCTTCTGGTAAGCTGCCACTTTGATTGTACTATCACGGGTGTATTCCTACCTTACCTTGGGATTCAAGCCTCCCGCTCTGACATCACCTTTCTGGGACTTGTGCGTTGTTATTGGATCACTTATGGACTCTTTGATTTGTGGTTATTCGTTTAAATCATATTTTCACTGATTTGATTACACCAATCTTTATCATTTCTTTGTGTATTCAACTCTTTTCATTATATACACTGTATGGGTATACCATATCTGTTAGCGCTGCACTATTTTGGTTTTATATTTTGTTGATTTGCTATTGATCAAGTGTTTTCAGCTGCTTTCACCACCATAATTTTGCACATTCACAATTTTTCTTGCTAGTTTAGCGCAGGATTTTTTTGATTTTTAAAAAAATACTTTAACCATCCAGCATCTACCAAAAAAGAGAACGACCATTTTGGATAGAATGACAATTTAAGGTATGTGATAACATACAAGTCCCATACTGGCCATCATTTAGCTACCAAGTGGAATAAGATAAAACTCGATAAACCTAAAAATAAAACAGAAATCCCTTCTTTAAAATCTCTCAGCATTATACAGTGCAGCCGTGTTTTACACCATACAGCAAGTACTTGCTTTTGACATAGAGCCAAAAATATGGCTGAGGGTCTTGTTCACAGAATATTATTTTAGGAAACCTTCTAAAACACTTGAACACAGTGTATTCAATGTATACGTTACATGAAACAGAAGAAGTTTTAGGTGCAGAATGTCACTTCACTTACAAAAGGAAGTTTTCATTCCAAATTGGATTCAAGGTATTGCTCTTGACCTCAGTGACCTGGATGTACTTTGCTGGCAGCACTTCCCTTATACTTGAACGTTTCTCCATTTTGTCTTTCTTCTTTCTGAAGCTAAATTTCCTCTCTTTCTTTTCCTCGGTTTCTTTCGCACTTTGCACAATCATGATTCCCAGCATGCAATATGGGTCGCTAAAACCTATGCCAATTATAAAAAACAGGTATATATAAAGAAACCTTGGATATGACTTATTTTCATTATACGATGGCTTTATAGTTGTTGACCGATGTCAAAAGTCAGTTCTGTAAATAAATATGTAAAAAGTAAGGTACACATGGTAAAGAAGAACCCCAGATCAATAGAAGACAGCAAGTTAAAGTGGCTTTTTCAGCAATCTTACATATCTGCATGAATAAATTCCCAATTTAACACTTTATACATCAACAGCATAATTTCCAAATTACAAATCTGTCCTTGGGTTCCAGGCAAAATAACTTTGCCTAGGCTAAGATGATGTTGTCTCCTCTCCCCTAGTGATCAGACTGCAACATTGTAACATTGTAGAAATTACAAGGCAAGGCCCTTTTCTGATTAGATCCACTTGTCAGTTTTTCAGGCAGAACTGATCGCTTCCGATCAGATCCACTTGTCAGTTTTTCAGGCAGACCTGATCAGAGAGTCTGTTCACCCCTATGGTCCAGTGGGTGTAAATGGACTTGTGTTTGTTTATACCTACCTACCTCCAATCCAGTCCGCTAAAAATAAATGCAAGGGTATCGGTTGTTTAAACCAAGCCGCGGATAGGGCAGTGTAAGCTCTGTGTTTTCTCTGTAGAAAACTGAGCAGACACGGACCTGTCAACCACCTGCTCTGATCAGTAGGGGATCAATGGACAGATCCACTGCTGATCAAAACAGAGTCAGCCCCATGTGAAAGGGGCCTTAGAGGTTGGAGTAGCAGCTAGCTTGAGTCAGACTTTGTGAACAGAGCCAAAAACTGCACAGGTATGAGGATTTACATAATTGTTTGATCTATGGATCTACATCTTAGTCCAAGAAGTAGATGCTGACACTGGACAGGTGGACAGGACCAGAATAAATATGGCTCTGACCCACTGGAGAGGAAAGTAGATTAAGAAATTCTCAGAGGGGTTACTGTGATTTCTGTGTAAGGTAATAAGTAACTGTAACTCTTACAGTTGGCTTGCATACACCCAACATAAAAAGTATATTTGATGCTAGGTCCACATTAATGCTTATATGAAAGCAAGAAAGCAGCCATTATATACATTGACTGTGAGCTCCCCCCCCCCCCCCTTCCACCACATCAAGATCACTGAAAGCATAAAGCAGGGATGGGCAATTATTTTTTTCAAGAAATTGTATCCAGACCTTCCTAGCAGTTGTGTGGCACTTCAATTTCAATTCTCATTACATATGAGAAACTAAAACTCTTGTGGAGGGCTAAATCAAGGTTTAGTGTAAAGTAAAAAATATTTGGATTAAACCAGCAGCCTTAGGTGAACAACACTGGACTGGGAAGGCCATGAGTATAGAAACATATAGAAAAAAACGACTGGTGCTGGAAATGATAGCTAAGCTGCTTGTGAAATAGTATGCACACTCACGACTATTAGAAGCAGTAGTGATGAAATGTCCTCTGACGATCTGCTGGTCACATGGTTGGTGTAGAGCAGGCTGGTGAAATCAGTGAGGGAGCTGAGAGGCACAGGAGTTCATTAACTGATATGCAATTCTGAATGCCAATGTGTGACTGACAGGCTCAGGGAAATAACTGGCAGAGCTGCAAGCACTGTAACTGGAAGGAGAGAACCTGAGATTGGTACAGTGGGGCATTGCAGGCTTGGCTCTTGGGGCTTGCAGCATGCAGGTGCTAATATAGGAAGAAATTGGCTGGGTTGCAGAGTGGCGGAAGAGCATCAGTATTCCTAGGCAACACTCTCCTGCCGGAATCGAGCCTCCCCACTGTAACTGATCAGCTCCTCAGGATCGCTCCTTCTAGGTCTTACAGAGTGGTAAAGGGTTAGAACCTCGACTCAAAGTTGGACTGCATGTCCCCAATGGGGAGATTCCCCTCACTCACTGTTCTTGTTCAACCCTGTGTCAGGGTATATCTGGTTGCGTTGTCACATGGACATGATTTGAGGGTAATCTCTTCAGTAAAGGTCTGCCATCTGCTCTCCATCATATTCTTCCTTTGGATCTTGGGCTCCCTGGGACCTTGTCAACTTTTCTCAACGCTACAACATTCACTAAAAGTCCAAGTTTCGGTCAGGCCTGATTAGCTGTATCCTATTTCCTCCTGGCTTGTTGGGCCCAGCATGATTTTGCTAGTGGATCACACACAGCTATCACGCATAAACCCTAATAGAGTAATACGCCTCCAGCATTTAAAAGACCATAAGAAAATTGTTATCTGGTGTAACAGGGAGAGGAAATGAGGGAAAAGCTTTCTAAAGGGGTCAAGGGAAGGTATGACAACTTAATTTTAACTCTTTCCCACTCTATCCAAAACCAAAAAGAGCATTTTGATTAGTTTTTATTAAAGTATTGATAGTATTTTACACATTCTTTTTCTTCATTCAATATTTTTTATGAAATAATCAGTCATATACTGTATATTCAACATTGCATTAAAATAACAAGCTAACATCTTATAGAATGTCAAGAGTGGCCATAATTACATTAATTTAGCAAAGGCGTAAGCTACATGCTACAGGGCAACCTAGTATGCACTTTATGATATATAAAAGTAACTGGAAAAGAAATGATGAAGAAAAAAAAAGAATAGGGGAAAGAGAGGGGGGCAGGGGGTTTAAAGGGGATGAGCACCTAGGGCCTTGTGTTAATTCTCAAGCCAGAACCAGACCTCTTCTCTTTTACAGGTCAATCAGCCTATGGTCAAAAGCTGAAGATAGTAAGTTAGAAAATCATGGGTCCCAGATCTTGTGGAATTCGGCCATTATATCTGTCAGTTTCGCTGTCAGCTTTTCAGTAATGAATGTTGAATGAATCCTATTTTTCACTGCCATTAGCGAGAAAGTGTCAGATAACCAACCTTTAGCAACCTTTAGCAATTGCTTTTTTAGTTTCCATAAGGACATCATTTAAAACTTAAATTTAAATTGCTGTCTAGGTATTCTGTCAAATTGGAGATTGAGCAAAGCTTTGGCCAGGGAAGCAGGGATAGTGATAATCAATATTAAAGCCAGCATATCATGTACTTGGGTCCACAAGTGTTGTACTATAAGACAGGTCTACCAGGTGTGGAAATATGTCCCTGGGTCTGAGCACCGTCAAAAACGGGTCCCCGTGTGGCCTGGAGTGTGATGTGGATTTCCAGTAGGGACTATGTAACGCCGATATAATGATTTATAATTGGATTTTAGAGCTCAAGCATTTGTCTGGTTCTTTTTTTTTTTTTTTTTTGGTCCATTGTTCTGGTTCTATTTAGGTATTTAGATCCCTTATCCATTTAGGCATATAATCAAGATTTTGTAATGAGGGGCCTGCAAGAAGTAAATTATACAGAAAGAAGATCAAGGCGGGGGGATGAGTGTCATCTTTACTCCAATGTTCAAAAGGTGTTAGGGTATTTCTATCATTTTGAAAGTGGAATAAGGCTGGGACAAAGAGATTTATCTGTAGGCGATGAAATATTTCAGAGTTAGCAGTGAGTATTCACATTGCAAGTTCAGAAATTATTTTACACCATCTTTCATCATTAGTTTATATAGGCTTGTAATGTTGTGTGCAGTCCAATGTTTAAAAATAAATGGCTCCCCCAAGACTGGTAGGAAGGAAGGGTTTTTGAGGAAAGACAGTAAAGGCAAACAGGGAAACAGTAGCCTCCCAGAATATCGGAGTCTGTCCCAAATTTTCAGGGAATGGGAATGATGGGATTCTGTATGAACACTGTCATGGGAGAAGCCACAGTAAATTATCTATGTGTAGGTGGTCACAGTCAACTACCTCCAAGGATACCCATATTGGGTTTTCAGAGATGACATAGTATCTATCTTGTGGTCTATTACCAAAGAGGTTTTATCTAGAGGTTCTGGGTTTATGATTTTGCCAAATAAATGATAATACTTGATTCTGTAAATCTCATAGAACCTGTAGAGGGATTTGCAGGGGCAACACCCAGAAAAGGTAAAGCAGTTTGGCAAATATGTCATTTTACTGGCAAGTGAGGTGAATTCCTAAATAAGGGAGATGCTTTTATTTCCAAGATAAGGGGAAGGAAACATGCAAGGAGCAGACAAGATGCAGTGGTAATGAGATATTTAAGATCATAGTTACACATTATTTTACAAAAGAAAGTACTTTATGCAAAAGAAAAAAAAAACATGATTAATGTGCCCTAGAAATGATTTTATTACAAAATTGTGCATATAATAATGCTTTAAACAGTAGAAAAATGGGGGAGGCGAGCAATCTCCAAACAAACTTTTTTTAATTAAAAGGAAACAGCCAAATGAAAGCAGACCTACAGTTAAACAGCTAAAAATACAGTTGTAAAACATATATGGGATTTGTCTTACCTGTCAACAGATTTGTGAATCTGTATAGCCAGTCTCATGATCTAGTCATGCTGCCGAATCTAGGTAATCAGTACAGCTTGGTCTTTGACCTGCCCCAACCTGCTGACTGACCAATGAAAAATTGCCACCATGATGAGATCCTTGTTTTGTTTAGGCCTCATGCACACTGAATGTTTTTACAGCTGCTTCTGGGGGGGGGGGGGGGGGGGTGGTCTGCCATTTTTTTTCCTGCCGCTAAACGCCCCTCTATGTTAGCCATAGGCTTTTAGCAGCGTTTAGTGGCAATAGCTTTTAGAGGCAGGAAAAAAAAAAAGCATTGCCAGTGAGTCCAGGAGCAGCAGAGCTAAGGCAGAACAAAAACTGGTAAACATGCCTAATAGCTTGTGCTTGAACATTAATTAATTTCAATGGCCCGAATAAATTGTTTATTCTGGCCAATAAAATGAATTAACACCCAAGAGCTTGATGCCTGTAAAAGCTCCTAAAACCGTGTAAAAGCTTTAGAAACTTTTATAAGTGTCAGCCATTTTTAATGCAAAAAGGCTGATGGCTTCTATGAGAGTTAAAAAAAAGTCCTGTGAGCATGAGGCTTAACTCTGTTTTCTCCCCCTGCCAGCAATCCCCCTTGTTACTTTAACAGCTGACAAACTAACAATGATGGCACTGTGCAAAGCAACACACAGTGATGGCCCTGCCTTTCTGGCACCCACTGTTTGGGGAGTTACAGGAAGCCATTAAATTAAAATGTCAAATATAACCGGGATCAGGGATGTTTTTTATGTTTGCCTTAAGTTCAGCTTTAAAAAAAAAACCTTCAACCTTAAATATCTTAATGGCACATTACATACTACAATTACATGATATTCACATTGCATAAAACAACAGATAGCATTAACACATAATTTTGGTAATCCACAACAATAACTTAATTCTGAATAACCTTCTGACTTTAACTACAGTAACATTAGTTAAAGTAACATCAGTTAAGTTGATCAAAGATCAGTTGCACAGCTTTGGTTTCAGCTACTGGTTTCTTGAAAGTGAATAATGTAAAAGTACACTTTTCTGGGTCTTTATAGTAACTCTTGCATGTGTATATTTGTGCTCCACATGTAACTTTATTAATCACTAGCCCTTCCAAAGATTTACCCCCCTTCATGACCAGGTGGCCATTTTTTCAATGTGTTAATTTATTTGACAATTGTGCGGTCGTGCGACGCTGTACCCAAATAAAATGTATTTCCTTTTCCCCCACAAATAGAGCTTTCTTTTAGTGCAAGATTTTATCACCTCTGTGTTATTTATTTTTTGCGCTATAAACAAAAACAAAAAAAAAAACATTCCTTTTTACTTTTTGCTATAAAACATATCAAATAAATAAATGTTTAGGCCAATATGTATTCTGCTACATATTTTTGGTAAAAAATCCCAATAAGCATATAGAGATTGATTTTGTTTACAAACTGGGATATTTTTATTTATAGCAACTTAGAGCGGGACTGCAAAATTGTGGCAGACATTCGGACACTAACTGACACTTTTTTGGGACCAGTGACATTATTACAGTGGTCAGTACTAAAAAATATGCACTGTTACTGTACTAATGACACTGGCTGGGAAGGGGTGAATATCAGGGGCAATCAAAGAGTTAAATGTGTGCCTATTGTTTTTTTCGGAACTGTGGGAGGTGCTTTTACTAGGGGAAGGCATTAACTTGTGTCCCTGCTTTGCAGAGACACAGGATCCATGCCTTCCCTCCTCTCAAACTGGTGATCTGCCTTGTTTACATAGGCAGATTGCCATTCCACTTCTCTGCTCCATCATCGGTGGGTGCCAGCGGACTTCGAGTGTGTGAGTGTAATCACAGCGAGAGCGAGTCCCCGCCGGCACGCATGCGCACCCCCTACCCGGAAAAGCCGGATCACGTATATATGTATGCGATCCGGGACACAGGTGCCACCCTGTAGCAGTAAAACTGCTATGGGGTGGACCTGAAGTAGTCAATGTAATGACCTGAGGGAGAAGCAAAAAGTGCTGTGATAACGAGTGAATTGCAGCAGTGATGTGATGTGTCTTTAGTTGAATAGTGATGAAGCAGCGTCTTCTGAAAAGTTAGCATATTAGGCTTGGTTTGTTGCTGGGAGAGTGAGAGCCTGGACATGAGGACCCTATTATCCGCATCAGTATTACAAGTATGTGTACAGAGCTCTAAGAAGAAAACTCCTCTCTAACAGGTTGGGGGTCCCAAGCAGTGTTCCCATTTTGAATAATCATTTACTTAAATGGCAAATCCGCAATTGATATTTAAAGGGTCAGTCCACTGAAAAATTATATTTCTGCTTTTGGCAGATGCTAGCATTCAGACACTTTCCTATATCTTTGAGGAATTCATAGTAATATCTCTAGTCTTGAGTTGCCAGGTCTGTAAGCCTGCTGTGTCTATTATGACAGGGTTCTATTCTGTAGGATTATTTTTTATCATTCTATATGTAACGGGAGTTGGAATACACAGAGGCCAGTGGGAACACCCAAAACTCTTAGGGGCAGGAATATAATTTGAAACTATAGCAGATGAATCTCTGTGCTGCAGTATCCAAGACACGCAAAAAACTTAAGTTAACTTTTCAGACAAAGCTCCACCTATAGCTAAAACATTGCTTTTCAGTGGACTGATATTTTAATATAAACATTATTTCACTATCATTACTTTCATGTTAAAAGTTATTAATTTTTTTTTAACCACATCAAATTTAGGTGCCTATTATGTTTCTTGCTGAATTATATGTGTATCACCAAAGCTACGCATATTGCATTCAGTAAACCTTTATAGTACTTTGGTATTTGCTGGGTCATTCCTATGGTGAGTATGACTCACCTTTGCGCCAAATTCACTGGTGTAGCCAGTTAAAAGCTCCATTCCTATATAATTTATTGGATTGTACCTCCCCAATTCCAAAAAAAATTGTGACACTGTGTAAAATCTACATAAAAAAGAATACAAAGATTTGCAAATCTCATAAATCCATACATTCATATATCATAAATCCATTATTCATAATAGAAAAAAAGAGAACAATAAAAAGTTTAAAATGAAAAAATGTACCATTTAATAGAAAAAAAATAGGGTGATTTTGAAACTGATAGCAGCAACATGTCTTATAAAAGTTGGGACAGGGCAACAAAAAGCTGGCAAATTTAAGGTACTAACAAGGAAGAGCTGGAAGAACATTTTGCAACTGGTTAGGTAAATTGAGTGCCGGGTCACACTTGTGCGATGCGGGAAGGCTGCGAATTCGCAGCCTGTTCCCGCATCGCAAGCGCACATCTGGCAGTTCACACTGCCATATGCGATACGCTGGTGGTGTCAATGAAATGTTAACGACACCCCCAGTTTGATCGCATATCGCAGTGCGATCTGACAGTTCGCACAGGATCGGATCGCACAAGTGTGAACCACTGTGCGATCCGATCCTGATGCGGCTGAAAAAATGCCTCATGTGCGACTTTTGTGCGGGTGCAGTGCGAATTTAGCCATACAAAGTGTATGGCTGAATTCGCACTGCACATCCGATCACATGTAATGAAGGAGCAGTGCGCTCCGATATTACATGCGATCGCCGCACACGCGGAAGTGTGAACCGGCACTAAAAGGTTCACCAATCTGTTAAAAGCTGTGTCTAAAAATTGTCAGACAATTTCAAAATAATGTTACTCAATGTAAAGACTTTAAATATTTCATCATCTACAGTACATAAAATCATTGAAAAGGTTTCCAAGAATCTGGAGAAATCTCTGTGTAGAAGGGACAAGGCCAAAACGCAATATGATCTTAGGACTCTCAGACGGCACTGCATTAAACAGGCACGATTTTGTGATGGGCATGACTGCAGGGGCTCAGGAATACTTCCAAAAATCACTGTCTGTGAACACAGTTCTTCGTGCCATCAAAAAATGCAGGAAAAAGCTCTATCATTTAGAGAAGAAGCCATATTTGAACATAATCCAGAAATGTTGCTGTCTTCTCTGGGCCAAATCCCATTTAACTCTGTTGCCAAGTGGAAAACTCTTCTGTGGTCGGAAATTTTAAATCAATGCTGAAAGATATATCTAGGTTTTAGAGAAGCATATGCTTCCACCCAGATGATATATTTTTCAGAAAAGGTCTTGCATATTTAATCTATGACAACAGTATGGCTTTGTAGTGGACATTTTTTTTTTAACATTTTAGGCCAATTTGTTTTCTGCTACATATTTTTGGTAAAAAAAAATCGCAATAAGCATATTTTGATTGGTTTGCACAAAAGTTATCATGTCTACTAACTACGGGAAAGATTTATGTAATTTTTATTGTTTTTTTTTTTTTTTACTAGTAATGGTGGCGATCTGCAATTTTTAGCGAGACTGCGACATTGTGGTGGACAGATCGGACCCCTAACTGACATTTTTGATACTTTTGGGGGGACCAGTGACATTACTACAGTAATCAGTGCTAAAAATATGCACTGTTACTGTAACAATGAAACTGGCAGGTAAGAGGTTAACACAGTGGGTGATCAAGGGGTTAAATGTAAGCCTAGGGGAATGATTCCAACTGTATGGGGGTTGGGCTTTTGAAATGATCACAGAGACCTGTGATCCTACATAGAAGGATCACAGGCACTCTGTGATCATTCCAGAGAGAACGGTCAGCTGTGTTTACAACAACTGACCGTCCTTCTCTCTCAGCGGGGAACGATCACGACTGTTCGGCGGCAATCGGAGCTGCCGGCCCCGTGCATTGGAGTCCCCGCTGCCGAGTGGGGGCGGGAGTGCATCCCCTAGCTGCAGGCGGGCGACCGACGTATAGCAATGTCGGTTCGTGTAAATCTGCAGTGGGCGGTCCTTAAGTGGTTAAAGTGGTTGTAAGCCTTCACATATACCCAGTGAAGTGAACAGCCTTAGATGATAAACAGAGATTAAACAAATCCTCCTACATATGTTTTCCTTGTTTATCTGCAGTCTTCTTCTCCCTACACCCCTACAAAGGGGCAGAAAAGTGTTAAACTCTTTCTTCATCTGTCAGGAGCACAGAGGAGGGGGTGGAGAGGCTGCAGTAACAGTGTGTGAGAGCTATAGATATACTGTACAGTATGTGCTTTGCTCATATTCAATGACTGAGGTTTACAACCACTGGCATGCCAGCAGTCCAGACCTTTTATGAATTGAAAATATTTGGAGCATCTTGAAATGAAAAATGCAACAAAGAAGACCCAGGACTGTTGCACAGTTAGAATCCTATGTTGGGCAAGAATGGGACAACATTCCTCACCCAAAACTCCAGCAACTGGTCTTCTCAGTTGCTAGACGAGTGTTAAAAGAAAAGGGGATGTGACACTGTGGTAAACTTTTTTGAGACGTGTTGCTGCCATCTTTTAAAAATTAGCTTATTTAAACTTAAAATAGTTTAAACATTTGATGTGTTTTATATTTTCCATTGTAAGTTTATGAAATTTTCAAATGATTACATTCTGTTTTTATTTAAAATTAGTATATTTTACACAGCATCCTAACTTTTTTGGAATTGGGGTTGTACGTACATGAGCATCCAACACACCATATGAGAATATCACAGTAAAAACATTCCTGCCATTTTGACAATTATGTCTACCAAAGCTACATTTGACAATATTTTAAAGTAATAGAAATAATTTTCTGCATAACCGTGTCTAGGTGAAATAATATCTTAGATGAACAAGAATAAGGAGTTACCTATTTATGACACATATTGAACAGAGATACTTTACATATTTTGTATCGTAAAAACCTAAAACCTTGTGTTGGGTAAGGAAGAATTTAGTTGGGTCAACCATGATCAGCCTGATGACCTTGTATATTGCTATCAAGAACACAATAAACAAAGACTTCACAAACATCAGATGAGCTGCAAACATGAAAGATTTATCAAACCCTGACATTTCTGAGGATAATACGGTTACTCTCCTTGGGGTAAAGTTATCAAAATATGTCAGCTGCTAGAGCTGCTGGACTTGGAAACAGATTTATAATTAAACTATTGGATTTGCGTCAGATTTCTTTCTTCTTTCATTCAATGCTGTCCTACATTTCAGATTGGGACAGTTCACTAAGCAGGCCCTGTGGATTCGTTCAGAGTATGGCATTTTTAGCAATGTCTTTAATTCTAAATGAAAAAGCAGCAAACGTGCAGTGGGTGTGACTGATGATCTGTGTGTTTATAACTCACAGGGGACATGTACTACCAGTTCCATAGCTTTCAACTGTAACTGCTGACCTGCATTCTAGAGCAGAATGACATCTTCTTATGTATAGATGAATGGAGCCTGACATGTGCCTACAGCTGCTGTCCTGAGCATAAGCACAAGGCCATGCCATAGCTTGCTCAGTCATTGGATCAGAAGGATGCACATCTGCTATGCAAAAGTTGCTTTGGTCTTCAGGGCTGTCTGCTGCCACTAAGCGATAAAATGAGAATATATAATATTACTCGAAGCATTGGAAACATGTTATGTTTGCCTGCCGCATTCCAAAGAAAAAAAAAATAAATGTGCCAGTTTGTGTTCAAATCTTATAACCACATTTGCAAATGGTCACTTTTACAAAGCATTTCTGCATCTTTAATCTGCATCCTTAACTATGTGTGTGTAGGCGTAGGCTGCTGTTGGGGCCTGGGCCCACAAGGGTAGCAGTAGCGGTTTGTCACATCCTCCATGTTTCCCATTAACACGTTGGGCACCAAGTACTGGGTCACATGTGAGGCCTACTCCACATGAGTTCTGGGCTATGTTAGGCACTTTTTACAGGGTCATTTTATAAACTCATGGTGCCTTTGTGCTGTGTCGTCTTCATCAATGTCCTGGGACAAGGCTATGGCTACCGTGGGGGAATACTTAACCTTAAGGCAGACCTCTACACTCAGATATGGACGCACAACATGTATATTCGGAGAAGGCACATTTGCAAAGGGAGAACATTTTTCTCAAAGTGAGGGTATTTCCTAAAGTGGGAGCACTTTCGACTCTGAACTCATCATCAAAACTAGTGATCGATCAATATCAGTTTTTCGTTGCCGATATCGATATTTTGGTCAATGCATATCAGTATCGGCTGATATGCGCCGATATTTTCGTACATTTAACAAAAAAATTTTGTTTTTTCTTTGACAGGTACTCTTGTGGAGGGATATTGGGGTCTAAAAGACCCCAAACCCCTTCTTTGCACTTAAAAGCATTCAAAACGCCAAGTTTAGGCTGTTTTGAATTCTGTCATTTTTTTAATCAGGCGCCAGTACCGGGAAGTGATAACATGACATCCCTTCCGGGTTTTTGCATGGAGACCCGATCAGAGCCGAATGCGGCTTTGATCGGGTCTTCGGCGGCCGTGCAGGCTGGTTGGTGGCGAGCCACGGAAGGTGGCGGGAGGGGGGCGGACGTCCCCTCTGGCTCCTTGTAATGACAGCTGAGCGGCTTCTCAGCCACATCGGTTGTCATTACAAGACAGCCGATCGTCAGCTATGGACGCCGGTAACAGGGTGATGCCTCTAGCTGCAGGCATCACTCCGGTACAAGCACTTTCCCGAAATATCACCTTGGTGGCCGATTCCGATATATCGGGAAACGTGCACATCGGCCCTCGATATATCGACTTTGCCGATAATCGATCGATCCCTAATCTAAATGTCTGATCTGAAAATTTCTTCTCTGTCAATCCACAGGTATGGTTTTACTGCTGCAACTCCACCCATAATTGTGATACTGAAAACTGCTCTTCTTATGTTTGTATTTAACTCTGGTATGTTCTTACTGCGGCAACTACACCCATAACTGTGATACTGAAAACTGCTCTCCTTATGTTTGCATTTGACTCTGGTATTGTTATTTTGTTATTTTGCTTAACCCTCCTCTTGTGTTAGGGTCAAAACTGACCCGTTTTCAGGTTTTGAATGTCTATAAGTATCACATAAATTTGTTTATTGCATCAAGATTTTTTTACTTTGTCAGGAACCTCTATTTAAACAATGTAATAGAAAAATAATCCTTTTCACTAAATTATAAAATACTGTGGTGAAAATTAAGATGTTCATGGTGTTAGGGTCAATTCTGACCCAGTTATAATATAGGATTTTAGGACACTAATAAGTGCCAAAACTGAAATCATAAACACTCTCTCTGCTTAGTAACAGTGACAGCCAATCCCCTCTCAACCCTGTGAGCTGTAGTTAGGGAGGGGCCTATCTCTTTTCCTGCTTGTCTGCTTCTCTAAATAAAGTGAAGAAACATAGGACAAAATTAATTTCAGAGTTGCTGACTTTATTTTACCATTTTTTCAATTTGACAATGAGAGGTATGCTATCAAAAGAAAGGTCTAGGGGTCACACCAAAAATATTAAAACCAATCTTTTCAAGGATAAAGAAGCCTAACAAGGTAACCAAGAGGTAAGAAACAAATTTGATGATAAATAATTATTCAGAGGGTATTTTATGGCTGATTTAAAACACGGGTCAAAACTGACCCTAACATCATGGATAGTAACGGAATTCTAACATAAGAGGAGGGTTAAACCGCCTGTAGATTATCCTCATTGCAATGCTCTTTTTTTCTCCCTATGTCTTACCTTAAATTATGACCTGTTCTTATCTTTATAACCTGACCTCTTGAAAGTCTGTTTCTGAAGTGAGAATCTTGCCCTGTTTAGCCAGCCATCCTTTAATACCTACTGATTAGTTAATTGGAAGGCAACTACCCCCATCCCTAACTGTATAAAACTAAAACATCTTTCGGGGAAGACACATTTGCAAGGGGGGCCCATTTCGCAAAGTGGGGGTATTTCTTTAAGTGGGGGTACTTCCAACTGTGCACTTCAGCAAACGCACAAAACAAATGTACACAGGAAACTACTTTAAAAAACACCAAACAGATCACAGGGACCTTGTTTACCCCTGCAGCTCTTTCTCCCCCCCTTGTAACATGCACTCTCTACCACTCCTTCTGACAGCTGTGTCTTCTATCCTAAAACTAAACTCTCCTTCACCCCTCTTCTCCACCCCACATCTTACAGTATATATCACCCTCACTTCTGTCCTCTCCTTAATACTGCACTCAGCAACTTCTGTTAATTCTAAATCCACACGCTAATAAAATCTCCAGGACACTGAGGCATGTCCCTACATATACATCCCACTCCCACATTACCTCCCTCTCCCTTCTGCTTCTCCTAACCTCTGGAGATATATCCCCAAACCCTGGACCTCCATCATTTAACTGTACTCAACGCACCCATTACCCCGCACCCTCTGGCAGCAGCTGCAATCCACACAATTTAGTTCCCATTTCTCTTCTTCACTATTCAGGTACTTCACCCCCCACCCTCTCTGTCACTCTCCTCATTTGAGGCACACTGCATTCGTCTTTTCTCTCCCGTTTCTCTAAGGATAGCTGTGCTTTAGCAGCCCCCTGGACTGGTATCAACCTTTCTTAATGATTTCTCAGCCTGGCCTTCCCTCTTCTGAAATCCCCACAATCATTCTCAGTGATTTTAAGATCCCTGTTAGTACTAACACTCCTGCTACTTTCAAACTTCTCAGTCTAACCTCCTCCTTTGACCTGAAGCAATGGATACATGCTTCTACTCACTCTGAAGGCAATATCCTTGACCTTGTTTTTTTAAACCTATGCACTCCGTGCAACCTCTTAAACTATCCTTTCCCTCTCTTTGATCACTACCTTATTAGTTTCACTCTCTCCCTCTCCTCCACCTCCTCTCCCTCCCACCGCCTACCAGTTACCCGCAGAAACCTAGCGACCATATCTATGACAAAATCTCACCCATGTCCTGCCCCAACCTAGCCACTTCTGTCTATTACGCTTCACTTTTATCCTCCCTGGACACACTGGCCCCTCTCACTACACACAGAATCAGGCCCTGACCCCTTCAACTTTGGCAAACAGATGATACTAGAAGTCTGAAAAAACATAGTTTTGCCCTTGAGTGCCTGTGGCATAAAAGACTACGTCTCAGAAAGATTTCTACCAATATAAATCTGCCCTCCGTAAATACAATTCCAGCCTCCTCACTGCCAAGCAGACCTATTTTATTACTCTCATCAACAACTTATCATCTTGTCCCGGTCAACTCTTCTCTGCCTTCAACTCTCTACTTTGCCCTCCACTGCATCCACCCACTTACTCACTCACTGCCCAGGAGATCGCCAATCACTTCAAACATAAGATTCATAGAATTCGTGAGGAGATCTCTGCTGTACAGATACCTTCTATGCCTTACACTTCATGCTCACAGGTACAATCATTACTTCCCTCATTCAACCTCACCATTATAGACGAGGTTGCTAAACTACTTGATAATGTCCAACTAACCACCTGCCCTCTGGATCCTGTTCCCTCGCAAATGCTACGTTCATTTTTTGGCTCTATTCTACACTCTCTAACCCACATCTTCATTCTCTCCCTCTCTTCTGGCACGTTCCCCAACTCTCTTAAACATGCACTAGTCAGCCCCATACCTAAAAAGCCCTCACTGGATCCCACCAATATTATCAACCTACACCCTATCTCTTTAATTCCCTTTTTATCCAAACTTCTTGAACGTCGGATCTACAACCGACTGAGCAACCACCACGCCGAGAAAAGCCTTCTGGATCCCCTTCAGTCTGTATTTTGCCCTCAACACTCCACAGAAACTGCTCTCCTAAAACTAACAAACAATCTACTAACAGCCCAAACCAATGGACAATACCCTATACTCATACTACTGGACCTTTCTGCTGCCTTTGATATGGTTGACCACCCTCTCATCCTCAAAAAATTCCACGCCTTTGGTTTCCGTGACTGTACTCTTTGCTGGTATCTCTCTTTCAAAATCGATGGCACAATCGCCCATCCCCACATGCCCAGGTTCTAGGTGTATTCCTGGACTCTGATCTATCCTTTAAGCCCCACATCCAATCACTGTCTAAATCTTGCTGCCTCAACCTATGCAACATCTCCAAAATACGCCCCTTTCTAACCAATGACACCACAAAGCTTACCTTTACATAGGCTATCCCCCCTTCAGTCCATCATGAATGCTGCTGCCAGGCTCATCCACCCTACCAACTGCTCAGTGTCTGCCATCGTTAATTTTTTTTTTTTTCAGGAAGAGTACTGATAATGTATTTCTAGTAGAAAAAGGTAGCTTTTTATTGTATGTGAAAAGGTAAAAAGAACATAAAAGTTGTGGTGTAAAACAATACTCATTAGTTTAGAAATGTCAAGAAAGGTACAGTATCTCACAAAAGTGAGTACACCCCTCACATCTTTGTAAATATTTTATTATATCTTTTCATGTGACAACACTGAAGAAATGACACTTTGCTACAAATGTAAAGTAGTGAGTGTACAGCTTGTATAACAGTGTACATTTGCTGTCCCCTTAAAAAACTCAACAAACAACCATTATTATCTAAACCTCTGGCAACAAAAGAGAGTACACCCCTAAGTGGAAATGTCCAAATTGGGCCCAAAGTGTCAGTATTTTGTGTGGCCACCATTATTTTCCAGCACTGCCTTAACCCTTTTTGGCATGGAGCTCACCAGAGCTTCACACTGGAGTCCTCTTTCACTTAGCCATGATGACATTACGGAGCTGGTGGATGCTAGAGACCTTGCACTCCTCCACCTTCCGTTTAAGGATGCCCCACAGGTGCTCAATAGGGTTAGGTCCAGAGAGATGCTTGGCCAGTCCATCACCTTTACCCTCAACTTCTTTAGCAAGGCAGTGGTCGTCTTGGAGGTGTGTTTGGGGTCATTATCATGTTGGAATACTGCCCTGTGACTCAGTCTACAAAGGAAAGGAATCATGCTCTTCTTCAGTCTTCACGGTACATGTTGGCATTCATGGTTCCCTCAATGAACTGTAGCTCCCCAGTGCCGGCAGCACTCATGCAGCCCCAGACCCTGACACTCCCATGGAGTGAATTATCTTTGTTTTGATTGTTATATATGTCATTATTATTGTGAACACCTTAAAGTGGAATTTTAGTCAGAAAATTAAGGTCTGCTGGTTCACTTCAGGCTGACCCCTTTTGCAGGTAAAGCTACGTGACACAGTAAAATAAGTGCTTATACTGTTTAAAATCCACTGATACGCTGCCTCACCCTCCTCTGCATATGCTCAATTGCTCTCTATTTTGATCACTGATGAAAATCTAGAGGCCAGTCTGCTGACAGCCTAAACATTTACTGCTGCACAGGGGCTTCAATGAAATGGCAGCCTTCAGCAATAACAAAGAAGAATAATGCTGGAGGTAATTTACAGCACACACTAATTTTGGTAGCATAATTATTAATGTGGAATGTATGTTTCTTGCTACATTATTTTTTTTCTATCACGTTGTAATGAGTAAAGTTTAGTTTTAAGAAAATGTTCAGTCATTATAAAACAGATTGTTTTATTCTTTTTGGAGGTAAAAGAAAAAGTAAAAGAAAAGTGGGTAGGTGTAATGTAATGAATGTATGGTATTGATGCTTCATAAGATAAATTATGTTATATATATCCTGATATTTGCATGATGTGGGCCAATAACTCTCATTTATATGTTGGGGGACACTTATAAAAGAAAGCAAGATGTAGGTGTGTGTACAGATTTACTTATGTATTTTTATTTATTTATTTATAGTTCAACAAGGTTAGAAAGGAATTGGAGATGAGTAATTTTTTCTATGTTTTCTTTTACTTTTAAAATGATGTTTTATAATTCATGTTTTAAGACATTGGAGAGGTGTAAAGTAAACCAGAATGATTAAAATTAGGCTAGAGAATATAGCTATTTTAGAAATAAAAGGAACAAACTTAATTAAGTTATTTAAAAAAATGATAGCGTAGGAGCCATTGCTTTGTAGGTTGCCCTGAAATGCTTGCCAGAGGCCTATTGTATCCTGACACTGACAATTGTTTATTTTTTTATTACTATCATTTTTTGAAGTGTATTTTATATGCAGACAAATATTGGATGATCACAGAAGACATGATGCAAATTGTTACAAATGTTAACCACTTAAGCCCCAGAAGATTTGGCTGCTCAAAGACCAGGCCCTATTTTGAGATTCGGCACTGAGTGAATTTAATGGACAATTGCACGGTCGTGCGACGCTGTACCCAAACAAAATTGACGTCCTCGTTTTCCCACAAACAGAGCTTTCTTTTGGTGGTATTTGATTACCTGTGCGATTTTTATTTTTTGCGCTATAAATAAAAAAAGAGCAACAGTTTTGAAAAAAATAACAATTTTTTTCAAATTTTTTTATATGAAATTCTCAAAAACAAAAATGTAAAAATCAAACTTTTTTAACATTTTAGGCCAATTTGTTTTCTGCTACATATGTTTGGTAAAAAAAATTGCAACAAGCTTATTTTGTTTGGTATGCGCAAAAGTTATTGCGTTTACTAACTACGGGAAATATTTATGTCATTTTTATTGTTTTTTTTTTTTACTAGTAATGGCGGCGATCTGCAATTTTTTTTGCGGGACTGCAACATTGCGGCGGACAGATCGGACCCCTGACTGACATTTTTGACACTTTTGGGAGTACCAGTGACATTACTACAGTAATCAGTGCTATAAATATGCACTGTTACTGTAAAAATGACACTGGCAGGGAAGGGGTTAACTTTATTTGTGATCAGTGGGTTAAATGTATCCCTAGGGGCGTGATTCTATCTGTGGGGGGCGTGGCTTGTTATGTAACCACAGAGACATATGATCCTTCATAGCAGGATCGCATAGTCTCTGCACTTACATCAGGGAGAATGAGAGATGGCTGTGTTTACATCAACCATCTGCCTTTCTCCCTCTCCTGCGGGAGATCGCGAGTGACCGGCGGACACCGGAGCCACCGGTCACTCGAGCGGGGATCTCAGTGAACGAGCGGGGGCGGGAGCGCTCCTCCGGCGGCGCGTGCTCGCCCCCCACAGGCAGCTGAGCGAGTGACGTACCCCTATGTCACTTTGCCCAGCAGCGGCTGCCTGCCGCAGTATATCTGCGGTGGGCGGTCGTTATGTGGTTAATTGCTACAAAGGAAGGATTTTATGCAATAAAGGAGGAACTGGAAAATCTGAGACTTGTATCTCTGCAGATCAGGTATGCACTGAACTTGTATCTTACAGCATCCAAAGTAGTTTGTGCTATGATACTGGACCAGCAAATGATGGTGGAGAAGGAGATCTCTCCACAAACATGAAGCACTTGGCTAAGCTGAAATACCTATGCAGCAAAAGGCAGAGCCTTAAGGGACGGAGTCTGCTGTATGGTCCCTGGAATCATATACTTGGCTTTTATTCACTAGCTAAACGGATTGCTCCTCTTCTCAGTTATCCTTGATGTGCTGAGATGCTGTTGTTGAGTAACTGTTGTCTGTTGCAAGAAGTTTATGGCAAAGATGATCATGTTGCCACTGAGATTGACACCTATGTATTCTGTGCCACATATGGAGAAGACTTTGCAGCTAAAGAAGAAGATACAGTGTTTTTGATGGGACTGATTTTTTTTGGACTATATGTGATATGTCTGGTACATAGGGTTTCTGAAGAGCATGATGGGTAATCTGCATTGTAATTACTGTGAGGCTTGTGTAAAGCCTCAACAGGGAGGGGAAATATGTTGTAGAATTTCATATTAACCCATGTATTTCATTTTATTCATATTAATTAAAAAAATGTATTACTACAATTATAATTATTATAATCATTAATTATTAAGATATTTATATTATTATTATTATTATTATAGTGGTAGTAGTGATATTATCATCAATATTATTATTAATTCAATATTAAAGCAAAAGTTATTCATCTTTAGTAATGTATACTATAATATTTCATAATATAGAAAGCTACATCTAAAAGGTTAACTCTAGATGACCTCTCTGCTACATGCAAAGACAATTCCAGACATGTGTCTGAACTGCAGATGTCCATTATTTTTTTATTTATGTTAATTACATTGACCTATGTTTTGACAACCAATAATATTGTGCCACATGTAATTCTATGGTCAAAAAATTGTTATAAGAAGGCCTTTCTTTCTTTATTTGAACAAATTATGAATTTGTTACCATCTGCAGCTGTTGTAATGAAACCTCCCTTCTTTATTGGAAATTTATTGCCTGGTCGTTTGCTACATTTCCACATCAGTAGTGGACATCAATGCAGCCATCAGGAGGAGACCACTCTGTAGTTAAGCAATACAATAGGAATTGCTTGCTGGCATACTGGTAACAGTAATGGCAGAGCATATTGGCAGGGAAGCCATGGTAGGTAATGGCTGGACTCACACACACCTCCTGGTCCAGTCCCTCTTCTGCCCCAAGCCCCATAGTAGATTCTTGGTTGGCTATAGTGGTAGTTCTGACAGTGCTCTAGCTTCAAAAAGTTTTCACCTAACCACTTAAGGACCAGAAGGTTTTACCCCTTAATGAGCAGGCATTTTTTGCAATTTGGCACTGTGGGATTTTAACTGGTAATTGCGCAGTCATGCAATGCTATACTCAAATGAAATTTATGTCATTTTTTCCCCCACAAATAGAACTGTTTTCAGTGGTATTTGATCACCTCTAGGATTTTTTGTGATATGAATGAAAAAAGACCAAAAAGTTTGAGAAAAAATTAAATTTTCTTACTTTTTATTATAAAAAATATCCAATAAATCAAATTTTTGTCATACATTAAGAGCAAAATGTATTTAGCTACATGTCTTTGATAAAAAAAATCTCAATAAGAGTATATTTTTATATGTTTATATTGGTTTGCGCAAATGTTTGATAAAAAAAAATCTCAATAAGCGTATATTTTTATATGTCTATATTGGTTTGCGCAAATGTTATAGCGTCCACAAGCTATGGTGTAAATACTGGAATTTACGTAGCTTTTACTTTCTGACTGCCTATCTGATTTCTTGAACTGCTAAAATGGCTGGGCAGTACAAAACCCTCCTAAATTACCCCTTTTTGGAAAGTAGACACCCCAAGGAATTTGCTGAAGGAAGTTGGGATGAGATTGCGTTATCGCAAAATGCATTGAGGTTGGTTCGGTGACTACTTCCGGTTCGTCATTTCTGCCCGCTGTTGGAATGCACTGTGGAGAGCACGCTGGATCCGAGCGCCGTTCGCACATTACTCTGCTTTATGGATGTGCCAAAAGTGGCACAAATAAATGCGAGTGTACCATAACTTGATTTTTATTGTGTGTAATAAACTTTTAAAACGGTATTGCGCGATTATATGTTTTTCATTTTCTTGGGAAACGGCAAAACTATCCTGATTGAGGGGATAAGTGTACAACAATTCGCAGTGAACCCAGGGAGTGCACCTATCCACTATACACATAAGGAGCCTTTTTTGCAAAATACAGAGCAAGCTGGGTCCTGGAGGCCCTCTGATTTCTGGTGAGTTACCCTCGCACTAACGAGTGAAGAAAAATTTCAAGCACAAGCACTTTTCTTAAATGAGAAGACCTATCCAGCACCTTATGTTACTTTTTTTGTGGTGGAATTTTTGCACGGAAAAATTATTGTTGCACTTTATGAATTTCTGGACTCTCTGCAAAATGTATTTTTATATGTAAATTTTTTTGCACTAGATGAATTTTCTGTACTTTATGAATTATTGATATTTTATTATATTTTTTATTTATTTACCACTCTATTTATTAGCATATTAGCACGTAGCACTTTCGGATTCGGCGCCTCAAAACTGCTATTTTCATCTGAAATTATATATTGCTCACACATGCCATGGGTGTATGTGAAATTACACCCCAAAATACATTCTGCTGCTCCTGCTGAGTAGGGGGATACCACATGTGTGAGACTTTTCAGTAGTCTAGCCGTGTTCAGGACT
Organism: Pelophylax lessonae; assembly: GCF_965119305.1. Classification (NCBI taxonomy): domain Eukaryota; kingdom Metazoa; phylum Chordata; class Amphibia; order Anura; family Ranidae; genus Pelophylax; species Pelophylax lessonae. The sequence goes on along the minus strand of NC_138773.1, from coordinate 93,794,362 downwards.
CTAAAATCCAATCACCGCATTCAGGCTTTTTAAGGGCGTAAATTGTCGATTTCACTCCTCACTACCTATCACAGTTTCGGAGGCCATGAAATGCCAAGACAACACAACCCCGCCCCCACATAGACCCCTTTTCAGAAAATATACACCCTACGCTATTTGCTGAGAGGCATGTTAAGTCCATGGAATATTTTATATTTTGCCACAAGTTTCAAGTTTTTCTTTTTTTTAAACAAAGTTGTCATTTAAATTTTATATTGCTCAAACATGCCTTCTGTATATGTGAAATTAAACCCCAAAATACATTCTGCTGCTTCTCCTGAGTATGGGGATACCCCATGTGTGAGACTTTTTGTCAGTCTAGCCATGTACAGGACCCTGAAAACCAATCACCGCCTTCAGGCTTTTTAAAGGCGTAAATTGTTCATTTCACTCCAGTCACTAACTACAGTTTCGGAGGCCATAAAATGCCAAGAAAGCACAACCCCCCCCCCAAATGACCCCTTTTCGAAAAGAAGACACCCTAAGCTGTTTGCTGAGAGGCATGTTGAGTCCATGGAATATTTTATATTTTTCCACAAGTTTCAGGAAAATTACAAAAATGTTTTTTTTTTACACAAAGTTGACATTTAAATGATATATTGCTCAAACATGTCATGGATATATTCGAAATTACACCTCAAAATATATTCTGCTGCTTCTCTTGAGTATGGGTTTACCACATGTGTATGACCTTTTGGCAGTCTAGCTGCGTACAGGACCCAAAAAAACAATCACCACCTTCAGGCTTTCTAAGGGTTAAGTATTTTGCAAATCTCGCTTTTTTTCACAGTTTTAAAAAATTAAACAAATGAGAGCTGCAAAATACTCACCATACCTCTTATCAAATACCTTGGATTTCTACTTTCTGACAAATGGTAATTTGGGGGTTTTGTGCTACCTTGGCATTTCATGGCCTCCGAAACTGTGATAGGAAGTGAGGAGTGAAATCAACAATTTACGCCCTTAGGAAGCCTGAAGGCAGTGATTGGTTTTTGGGGTTCTGTACGCGGCTAGACTGGCAAAAAGTCTCATGCATGTGTTATCCCCATACTTAGGAGAAGCAGCAGAATGTATTTTGGGGTGTAATTACAAATATACTCATAGCTTGCTTAAACAATATATAATTTAAGTGAAAACTTTGTGTAAAAAACAAAAAAAAACAAAAACATTTTTTGTCAGTTTTCCAGAAACTTGTGGCAAAATATAAAATATTCCATGGACTCAACATGCAAATTGCTTGGAGTGTCTACCTTTCGAAATGGGGGTCATTTGGGGGGGGGGGGGGTTGTGTTATCTTGACATTTCAGGACCTCTGAAACTGTGATAGGTAGTGAGGAAGTTAAATTAGCAATTTAATCCCTTAGAAAGCCTAAAGGTAGTAATTGGCTTTTGGGGTCCCTAGGCTCCCAAAATAGTCTCACACATGTGGTATCCCTGTACTCAGAAGAAGCAGGAGAATGTATTTTGTGGTGTAATTCCAAATATACCCATGGCATGTGTGAGAAATATATAATTTAGTGACAACTTTGTGTAAAAAAAAAAGAAAAGAAAAAATGTAATTTTCTCGAAACTTGTGGCAAAATATAAAATAATCCATGAACTCAACATGCCTGTCAGCAAATAGCTTAGGTTGTCTACTTTCCAAAAATTGATAATTTGGGGGTGTTTGAATTGTCCTGGCATTTTATGCCAAATATTAGAAGCTTATGACACACATCGACCAATCTTCTAGAAAATTACTTTGAACCCCCAAACATTTTATATTTTTTTAAAGCAGAGGCCCTATAGAATAAAATGGTGGGTGTTGCAATTGTTTTGGTTATGGGGGAAAGGAGTTCGGGATTTTAAATGAGACCCCTGACTACCGGAGTCTCCATCGTTGCAATTGTTTTGTCATACAGTATTTGCGCAGATTTTCCAAGCGCAATTGTTTTGGAAAACAAAAAAAACTTTTTTGAAATTTGAAATTGCACAAATACACTATATATTGCCCAATTGTTAGATAAAATAGAAAAAAGATGATCTTATGTCGAGTACATAGATACAAAACATGACATGTTTTAAACGTGCGCAGGCAACAAACTAAGTACATTTTGAAAAGCTTTTTAAAGCCTTTACAGGTTACCAATTTAGATTTACAGAGGAGGTCTACTGCTAGAATTGCTGCCCTCGATCTAACCTTCGCGGTGATGCCTCACATGCATGGTGTGGTGCAATAGCTGTTTACATATGAACGAGATTGATGCTTGCGTTCGCCTTCGTGCTCAAACACTGGGGGACAGGGGTGCTTTAATTTTTTTAAAATGTATTTTGCTTTTTATTTTATTTTTACAACCTACCTTTCATTTTTTTATCTCTTTTATTGTTATCACAAGGAATGTAAATATCCCCATGATAGCAAGTGTTAGCGACAGGTACTCTTTTTTTTTAAAAAGAATTGGGTCTTTTAGACTCTAGATCTCTCCTCTGCCCTTAAAGCATCTGACCACACCAAGAAAGGTGTGATAAGATGCTTTCCCAATTTAAAAATGGCACTATTTATAACTGAAGTGATAAAATGCTTGTAGCTTCCAGTATCTTAGGGGATAGAGATGATTAGAGCCATTATGGTCTCCGATCAGCTCTATGGCAGCTGACGAAACCACCGGCTGCATTCTTGGGATACCCGGTGGGTCGGGAGAGCCCAAGAAAACCATGGAAGGTGGTGGTGGGGGGGGGGGTGCCCTCCCACTGCTTGTAAAAGCAGTCTAGTGGCTAATTAGCCGCTAGGATTGCATTTACATGAAAGCTGACCGAGGCACCAAGATGATGCCTAAACCTGCAGGCATCATCCCGGTATGACCACTCAAAGTCCAGCGACCGACCAGTATGTTGTTGATTCTTGTTGGGCATATATTGTAATGTTTTTATTTTTCATGCAGCCTGGAAACCTAACAGATTCCTTCACTCTCTTCACATTGATTGATATGGCTGAAGAAATCTCTGCCAGAAAGTGTGTGGTATGCCCACCATTAGACCTCCCAGAATCCACCCACTTCTAATGATGGGCATAATGCAATGTTCTTTTTTTTGTTCAGCCCATGAAGAAAAGTGTAAAAAATTATATGGCGCCCTCCGTGTCCATCCCATCCCCTATGCTTCGCCATATATGCTCTTTTTATAGCTGCGGTGGTGAAATCCCCTCCTACAGCACTGCAATCATTGATTTACATATATGTTGAAAGCAAACGCTGCTGCTGTCAGGAAAAAACAAATCAGTGCTGCAGCTGATGGGTGTACCTGAAAAGCAAACAATGGTTAACAATGAAAAACACAGTAACAATAAAACACTACAATAAAATAGTATACAGTACAGTAAAACAATAGAATGGTGGTATATGCAAAGCAAACTATGGTTAACAATGAAAAACAGTAGCAATAAAAAAACATTACAGCAGTATATTATAAAGTACAGTAAAACAGTAAGAACAAAAAATTAACTCAATATTTTTGGCTTTTAATTGTTTTTATTGTTTATATATATTTGTTTTTTTAACTTTTTTTGACACTTAAAAAACATTTAAACGTTCCAGGCTAGGGTCTCTCAAAATGCGAGAGCCAACTAAAATCTTTCGAGACACTGTGTGAAAGTATGCCCTAGACTGTGCCGTGTGTGGTAGCGATGGAAGCAGTCCCCGATGCAGTGACCAGGTTGGCCAGGACAGGAGGGACAAAAAAAGCGTGTGTCACCCCTATATCCACGTTTTCTACAGACACAACATCTTCTTTGGGGTCCTCTTTGGGTAGAGGTACCAAGGAGGACATCCGGAAAAGACCTCTCATGCAGCCGGCTCACTGCATCTGGATTGTGAAATTTGGCCACAGCACCTTTTAGATGCAGAAGGGCTGTGATGATCTCCTCCTGGAATTTTAGGAAGGATCCACTTCTTCCTGACGCTTTGTATAGCACATAAGGGTTTGGCAGAGCCAATTGAAATAAGTATACAGACACTTTTTTGTATCAGCATCTGGCCTTATGGGCAATTAGGTACCGCGCCATTATCTGTTCCTTGAAGTCCACCCCTCCCATTTTAAGGTTGTATTTGTGGACAGAGAGAGGCTTCTCAACAACACCAGTCAACATTGTAATTTGGACTGTCGTATCTGCGTGAATAGAAAACAGAATGAAAACATTCCCTGTGTCCTTCCACTTCTCTGCAAGCAATTTGTTACACTTCAAGCAGGCTCTCTCCCCCCATGTAAGTTGGGCATCTACAAGCCGTTGAGGGAAGCCAATTCCAGAATCAAAAAGGTGACTAAAAAGTGGCACGCTTGTGTAATAATTGTCTACTTATAAATGGTACCCCTTTCTGAATAAGGGTGACACCAAGTCCCAAACAATCTTGCCGCTGCTCCCTATGTAGTCTGGGCAGTCGGGGGGCTCCATAGCTATCTTTTCCCTTATAAATCCAGAAACTACATGTACGACGCGTGTCTATTAAATAACAAAACTGATTAAATAACTCACCTTTATTTATATGTATTACAAATGTAATGCTTGTTCCCTCAATAAATTCCCCATTTGCACTAATACATTGCTGCAGTCTTGTTATCCACTGGCCAAAGACATGGAGAAAATCAATTTCTGTCAGCTGTTTCAACAAATCCGCCATTTTTTTCTTTACAGCATCAACTGACTCAAAACGTGTCCCTTTAAGCACTGATTTTTCTTTTGAGAAAAGATAAAAGTCGCATGGTGCTAAATTGGGCAAATATGGAGGAATATGGAGGATGTTCAAGTGTAGTAATGTGCTTGTCAAAAACTGCTTCACAGAAAGTGCTGTGTGAGCAGGCGCATTGTCCTGATGAAGAATGAAACCATTTTCCCAGAGTTGCGGCTGTTTCTTTCTCTCAGCTTTATCAAAACCTTCATATAATAATGCTGGTTAACTGTTGTGCCTTCTGGAACCCATTATTTCAAAATTACACCCTTGGTATTGAAAAACACAATGAGCATGGCTTTGAACTCTTTCTTTGTACTTTCTTTGACAAGCTTTTTTCATTCTTGGTGATCCAACCAAACTCAGCATTTTTTCAGCACACTACAGAACCAAACAAAATGGCGACTCACAACTGAACATCATAGAGTGTTGCTGCTTGTCATGCAGGTTCAAACATGTTCAAGGTCACCACGCATGCAGTTATAACCGGTTCTGACTGCTTTGTTTACCAAGTGGAATCACAGTCTCATTATTTAATAGACATACCTCGTACAGCCTGTTGCCCTGTCACAGCACTTATACATCTTTACCCCATATCTGGCACACTTGCTGGAGAGAAACTGTTTGAAAACAAGGCAGCCAGAAAATGTAATCAGGGACTTATCATCGCAGAGAGCTTGTTAGGGCGTATACAAGGCTGAAAATTTTTGGTTGAAGTGATTTACGTGGGGCTGAATTTTGTGGAACCGGTCATTTCCAGGGTCACCCCGAGGATGACAGAGTTCATTGTCATTGAAATGCATGAACCGCAAGATTTGCTCGTATCTAGTCCTGGCCATGGCAGCAGAGAACACGGGCATATGATGAATTGGGTCAGTGAACTAATATGACCGTAACTCACTCTTTTTAGTAATGCCCATGATGAGGGAAAGGCCCACTGCACCAGCTTGAACTGCACTTATGGGACTCGCCACATAACCAAAGTGTTACTGCAGTGCTGGTTTGTCTACAACCAGGATGTACTAGGCCGAGGTGCTTGCCAGTTCACCAGAAGGTTGAGCGGCACTAGAACTGACACTTTGCTGCATATGAGAACCATGCAATTGTTGCACCTCAGCAACCAGGGAATGGGGTCAGGTACACCTGACCTTATTAGGGATCACTACTCCATCGTCAGATCTACCTGTCAGGGTGCCGCTGCTCTGTATAGGTTGGAATACTGAGTCTGATTCTGACAGTGAGGCTTCCCCATCACTCTCATCTGTCTCATGCTCAGCATCCTGTAGGCCTCTTCACTAGTGTACCTCTGTTTGGACATTTTGGCCAATACATTTAGAGGTACCTAGTGTGACTCACAGGTAAAAAAACCACCTGGTTGCCAAGGACTATTTGAACCGCTACCAAAAAATGTATCTGCTAGCGCTAGCAGAGATCAGGCCTGACTCTAACGCTGCGGTTTTGTGTGCTGTGTATCGGAAGTGACAGTGATCTTCTGATACTGCACTTATTGGGGGCTGGGCAGAAGGGCTAAACATAGGTGCTGGCAGGTGTCGGGGTTTAATCCTGCTAACCCTGCATTTTGGGAACACTGTACTATATTATTGGGGACGCTAGTATAGTTCTGATCTAGTCAAAGATATTGATCCGTTCAGACACTATACAAGTAATGGAGGTGTTTAGTGTGTGTGTGTCACTGGCAATCAAAGGGTTACATTTTATTACTGAATATGTGGTGGACAATCTGACACTATCCTGGATTGATGCTAACTAACACTAACGCTAACTGATGTCACTTGTGACACTAATACAGTGATCAGAAAAAAGATTTGTACACTGTAATAATGACACTGTGACAGGGTAGTGAATGGGTTAACTGGGGGTGATCAGGGGCTAACAACTTTATTAGGGAATATATGGCGGGTATCGTAAACCTATCTGGGACTGACACTAACTACCACTAACTGCTGCTCACACTAACTGGCATCACCAGTGCCACTAATACAGTGATCAGTAAAAAAAAAACATGTGCACTGTACAGTATATAGTAAAACTGTGACAGGGAGTGAAAGGGTTAACTGAGGGGTGATCAGGGGGTGAAATATGTGCCTATGTGTACTGGTGTCAGTGTAGTGCTTGTGTATTCACAGTAGATGCTCTCTCCTTGCTCACTGGAACTGAAAAGGGCTCAAGGACCCTGGCTCCTGGACCTGATGAGTGATCAGTTCTGGAACTAATCCGATCACCTCCGGGTCAGAGGGCGCGAGCGACGTACATGTACCTTGAATCGCACAGCCGAGCCACCTTGCTGCAGTATATGTGTGGCCGATGGTCGGCAACTGGTTAAGGATCTCCCTAAAACCACAAAAAAATACTCAATGTAAAATCCTTTTCTTGAAGTCCATTCAGGGAAACAGGAAATTCTTAACTTTTGAGTTATAATGCCACCTACAGATTAAACCCTGGCAAACAAAACAACTTTAGGCCAGCCCAAGATAACAACTTCTACTATCAGCATGGCTCAATTTTGAAGCAAGCAATACTGGGAGCATGATTATTAACACAGAGGAGTGGGTTGTGTGTCCCTCATTGGACTCCAAGAAAATAATTTTACAGTACAAAAATCTTATTTTTCTTATATTCCTTTGAAGGGCACAGAATGTCTTAAAACTTTGGGAATGTGTGAACAGAAAACCAGATGGCAGCCTTGCAAATAAGTAGTCTCATTCTAAAAAGCCTAAAAAGCACTCACAGATCTAGTAGAGTTCGCCTTGAAAGTAAAGAGTGGGACCTGATCCTTGAGAATAGATTGAGTACCCTCCAAGGCACTGTATTTTTTGAGTGTTTTTCTTTCTTGTTTTTATGCAGTTTATAAGAATGTGTTACGCAACGATTCTTCTTCTTTCTGTTGCATTTTCATCCTTTTAGCATCATGGAGGGATACCGTTAAAGAGATCCCTGGTGGTTGAAACATTAAATCTCAGTGCTGCTTTTCTAAATACATTTGTTTTACCCTTTATTAGTTTATAGGGTCACCAGGCTCTGATGAGTGCACTGACTTCTTGGTAGTGGCACAGTGTAGCACTGAAGAGCACGTTTCGAGTGACTGGCTCCCGGACATCATATTTTTTTGCCATATTTATTCATCACAACTATTCACAGATGTTGTGTATGGACTTGTAGATATAGTGGCACTTTATTTCTGAATATGAACTTTTAAATGTATGTATATTCCCCATTCTCTTTGAAGCACTTTAGGGCTGTTTTACGCTTGTCTAATTTCACTGCCATGAGTGCCTACACTAGAGCTGCTGAGACTGGTAAATCATGTGAGGATCCAAGAAGAGAGACTGAGCCTTGTGGGGCCTGATTTCAGAGGACTGCAGGCCACCAAGTGATCTGGACAAATAATGATCATAGATGATCATTTATCAGAGCCCTGCCTGGAACTGTGATGTGCTTTGTTTCTGAAAATAGCCTGATGCACACTCTTAAAGGGACAGCTACACATTAAAAACACCTACAGAAGGGCACCATCATAAGCTGGCCAATGTGGACAATCGGTTTCCAGGTACTTTTAGGTGCCTTCAGGGATAACCCTACTTCAGGAACGCATATGCCCACCGCATATGGACCTTTATTTTCCTGAGTTCATTTACACCATTACTGTAGTTATAGTAGTTATAGTTTAACTCAACATTGCTACAGTTCTATTGATTTCCAATTTATGGGCCAGTGATCATCTACCCATTACAGTACCTTTAAATCTGTTTATCTACCTGTTGTATGATTTATGCATTGTTTAACTGCATTGCTTCGAAACCTTCATCTAATCTACCCCCAGGGACTTGGCCTATTTCCCGTGCAGTGTTATAGAGTGAAGAATACTAACGGTTAAGTTATACAGGTGTGAGCGGTATTCTGCCTATAACCGGTTGTGTCAGAGGGGGACCGAACAGCTTTATGAGTCATGGCAGAACAAAGAACACATTATCACCAGCAGCTCCTGTGAGAGTAAGCGCTACATCTGAGGACTCATCCGGAATATTTTTGTTCTACAAGCAAGTTACAAAGACAACAAGCCAGGAACAGCCAAGATGGACCCCGCTGCTGCAATCCAGTAGTGTGAGGAGCAGAATGGTAACCGAAAGTCAAGTGTAGTGGTTAAAATCCCTGGAAATACCTGGACAGAAGAACAGGTCCACTAAGTGAAAAGGGCTCTAGTTCTTGATCAGAGAGTGTTCATACTAGACCTCAAAATTGATTAATACACCTCTCACACCCTTGTGCTGTTAGAGAGGAGAAGGGGAATCCCTGCCTGCTTTTAAAGAGAAATTATACAGTTGAATAATGAGACCAAACCCCCCCTGATCCACCTAAGGGCACCGGATATAAACCCAGAGAGTTCCAGCCAGGCACCACTATAAGCTGATGTGGGTACCACAGCACCTGCAACACCCCCAGTGTTCCCTCCTGCTTCTTTCTTTACTGATGTGGGAAAGCTGGTAGAAAACTTTGTGAAGAATGCATCTGCACCACTCAACTTTGGGTACAGAAAGCTGTGATTCTTCACTTGGAGGTCCCCCACATCCCCCCCTGGATAGACCAGGATGTGCGAGCCATTGAAGGATGGGAGGTGATGGATGCTGTAAAGAGGCAGAAGGTAAATGAAAATTTGCAAGCTCCTGCTGCAGATTTTATTCGAAACTTGAAGCGAGACTAGCCTGCTTGATGTTTGCAAGCTGTCTGAGAAATCTACGGGAGGGTGGAGAACTGTGTGGAGCTGATATACGATATATGATCCTTCATCAAGTTACCATAAATGGTGGAATAAAGACATCAGCGGTGAGCAAAGGAGCACAACTATTAGATCAGATAATGCTCAAGCTTTGGGCAAGAGACCAGATTGACCCTCTGACCTTCTCCCAACTGATGAAGGTGGAAGCCTTGATCACACTCAAAACTTTAAAGGGGCATGAGCCAAATGCTGTCGCCTACACTACTAAAGCTAGTACCGGTGTGCTTCGAGAATGAGCTATCCCCAACTGCGGAAGCTTTGACTCTGTCTGGCTGTAGTTCAGATGACCCAGTCACAGTTCACCCTACAACAAACCTTATGTGAAATCCAAAAGACTGTAGGACAGGTGGTACAGACCTAAGCAGAGATGCAAAAGTCTCTTACTGATATGCAGCGGACAGTGGATGCTTTGGCCTCTGGATGGGAGGCATTAGGGGAGGCTGAACTAGACAATGCCAACTCTTCTACTGGAAAGAAATGTTATGGCTGTGGAGAAGTCGGGCACTTCAGAGCACAATTTCCATAGGAAAGAGCCCCACCTGATGTTGCAGAAGAAGTTCTAAAGGAACTCCAGAAGCTGCTACCCAGAAAGCCAGCGGGAAACTTCAGAGGGCCCCAGTGAAGGAGCAAATCAACAACAGCTGCTACAACAGCTAGCTCCAAACCTAACGAGGCAAGAAAAATAACAGCGGAGGCAACCAAGGTGGATTCAAAGAGATGTTGTCCTTCAAAGACCATGTGGAGCAAGTGCTTCTTCCAAAGATTCCAAAGTTAAACACTTTAACCAAAGTGTGCTCTGCATGTATACTAAAAGGAGACACATGCAAGAGATGAGACATTGAAATCTCCAGCAGACCATCACAACTAAAGCTTAAGGCAAAAATAATTTGCTCCAAATGTTCTATGATCAAGGAATCAACCGCTGTAGTGACCATATCCATTTTAATAGACTTTGCCCAGTTAATCAGAGTTTGAAAAGCCAAGTCATAGCTAAAACAAAGATAAGGAATGGGACCTGCCAGCAAGAACAGATTTGTAGAGAAGGCTTCCAACTACCTAGTGTTTGGTCCTTAAAGATGAGTGCTCCTTCCACTGGAATGGAACAGCACATGGCCATGGTCCTTATGAGTCTTCTCATCACCAATTCAGATGACGAGTAACTTAGAGTAATGAACCATTGATTTCATGATCGTTTGTAATGTGCTTCTAATCTTACAAAGTCAAAATCTGACTCTAGCCTGATGCATTGTGGTTCTGGGACAGTGACACCACTCACAGTGAAGATGAAAAGATGTCACTGCTCAGGAATGACGTATATTAGCAAGCATTTTCAAAGTAAATGTCAGTGCTGACCATAATTTGACTTAAAAATACTACAATATACACTTAAAGCTCAACTCCGGGCTTGTCAGGTTTCTCACATTTTTTACTTACTTCTCTTTTCAGATGTCTTCAGGCTGTTTTGTACGATGCGTGGGGTCCTCCACCTCCTACCTCTTCTCTGAGGTGGTTGGTCCCCAATGATGCAGAACAGAGAACAGAGCTAACATGATGACATCAGCACCATTCTTTGCACCATTACACTGTGATCAGTTTTACAGACTGGCGAGCAGAGATTATATTTTAGTTATTTATTTCTAACTGTTTATTTCTAACATCATAAAACAAATTAGCCTGGATTTGGGCTTTAAAAATTTATAAAAGGCATTGTCGGCTATAGTTTTATTGTAATAGACTCAATTTTATGTAGACCTGTTTCATAATATTATACCTAAAGCTGAAGTTTATACTGCTTATATTTTGCCTTCCATAGTTTATCCTTTTCTCCCCATCAACATGCTGATTATATTTTTAAATAAAACCTTTCTGTTTCCATTATATATCTTTTTGTAGATCTAGTGACTTTGTCACTAGGCCTCGGTGCTTTTCTATGCAATGCAGGCAGCTCATAGCTGGTGTGAGGGACCAGCAGGGTGCTATACATAGCTTCCTGAAAATATCCCAGCACCCCCCCTCCCTCCCTTCTTTAGGCTGAAAGAACTGAAAGTCAATAAATAAAAGGGGCAGATCAGACAGGGGAGGACAGGATTGCATGAAGCTTGATGTCCTCCAGCCTGGAATTGAGGCAGGCTCTTTCTGAGTTTCTGCAGCTTCTAATGCACACTGTGAGAAACTCACAGCATGCAATACAATCTGCCTGTACAATTGTGAGGAACCAAAGGTAAGGCTGGAGCTCAGCTTTAAAAAGTATGCCTTATTATCTCCCCGGCTCAAAAGCTTTAATCATCATTAAAACACAGAAGTACAACTACCAATCCAAACCTTTGATAAATGAATAACTACAGAGACGTGTGTCACAAATAATTCAAGAAGAACAATTATTTAATATAAAATTAGCAGCTAATGTACATTATGATGTTAAAGAAATAAAAAAAAAAAAAAGCATGGATGCATAGCACAGTGTTTGTACTATCAGCCAATTATAGGAACACACAGTACAAACACATACTCCCACACAATGCGTATCAATGTCTAGGAGTGATCACTTATCACACTGTACTGTGGAGATGGCTGATCCATTATTATTTTCCCTGCTGTGTCATACAGATAAAAGTAAAATAATAACCCAAGATCAAATATGATACATATGTAAAAAAAAATCAGCACTACACGATATGTTATAGCACACAAATGAAGCAGATATATATTTTAAAATGTTTAAAACAAGATAATAAAGAGAACACATGGTGCATTTTCAGTGGGCACATATTTTTAATTATTATTGCAGGTTTATTTTTTTACTGACTTTTGTATTTTTTTTACTTGCGTGTTCTTTCATATTCTTGCTAAAGTGTAACTTTACTCTCTCAATCAACATTAAAGTGTCATTCAACCTAATACTAACTATGCTTTAAAAAATGTCTCCTCCCCCTGCGGCTCATGCTGCCTAACCTCTGTAAAAAGATGCGATACATCTCTGAATACCGATCGCTCACCAGAGAGCAAAGCACATGTTAATGAGCCCTTATTTTTATTTTTAATTATTTTTACAAATTAATTTTCCTTACAGTTTTTAACTTCCCTGTTGAGGGAGCTCTGGTGAAATATCAGGTGTCTAAACAGCCCCCTAATGTCTAACTTGTGAGACAAAGGAAAGGACTGGCCATGCAGATTCCCCAATCTCTTTCTCTGCAACCTTAGCTGTACCGCAGATGAATGAATAGGAACTGAAGCATAGTAAACACAATTTACCAGGCTGCAGTTACAAATGAGCACAGCAAGTGATTTGTACCGATTACTCACTGTGTACATTCATACATTCCAACTCTCCATACTGAAAAAATCTCCCTGTGTGCCCTGCAGCAACCGCAGCCAGCTGGAGCGAGAGGAAGAGAAGACAGATGCACTGCAGGGGAGAAAGGGCACACAGGGGAGCCTGGACACCAGGGGGAATGGGGGTGGGGGTTATCATGGCAGTGGGGGATGGGAGACAAAAATACTGAAACCAATCCTCTTATGGTTCTTGCAGGAGAAGGACTAATGCCACTCCAGGTGAGGCCAATGTGTTCCTTGATAATTGACTGCAGGTCCAGTCCGCAGTCTGGCCAAGTATATCCAAGAGAGAAAAAGGTCACAGCACTTCAAGATTCAAGAAATCTTTATTGTATAAAATCATCCGACATGGAGTAATAAAATCATACAAGCTTCATGACACACATGGAAGGAGCCAGGTTGACGCGTTTCACTAACCACATCGATTGGGTTTGTGAAACCCGTCAACCTTGCTGCTTCTATGTGTGTCATGAAGCTTGTATGATTTTATTACTCCATGTCAGATGATTTTATACATAAAAGTTTTTCTTGCATCTTGAACTGCGGTCATCTTTTTCTCTCCTGTGGTTCTCCCTGCAGCACAGCTAGGGGGAGAGGAGGAGAATCCGTATACGCTGTTGGGAGAACCACGGGACGATCGGTTCCAGTGATAAGGCAGTACAGCCAGTCCTCCTGCTCGGCAGGTGCCTGGGCCACCCCCCATTGAACCGGTAGGGCCAGAGCCCGTTACAGGAGGGACAGCTGTACCCTTTTATCAGCAACCCTGTTATATAGCATTGATAGCAAGAGGGGGAAAGAAATATTTTTAAACATAGATAACTAAAATAGTTACATTTTTAAGCATAGTTAACTCAAATACTTTAATTGAATAAGCATAGTGATTTGTGCATAATCTACTAGAGTTGGGGTAGTTACTTATACTAACTACTTAAAGTAGATCTTGCGGCACTATGCAATTTAGGTTTAAAATGTCCAGGCTACCTCCCTCTGTAAAAGTTGCTGACTGATAGTACTGTATATTCAAAAAAGATACCTGTTTTTTGCTTACCTAATCCCCGTCATCTACATTGCTGGGTGCGACATAACTGTACTTCTGAAGAGAACCCTGGGGAACAATAAGTCCCCCAAATCTCATGAGAAGACGCCCTATTCCGTTGCAAGGGCAAATTCTGATTACATTTTAAATTCTTATTTATTTAACATAATCTTTTCATACTGAGTATTATTTCACACTCACCTAGGCGGCAGGAGAGGCAGATGGGAGCAGGCGAAGCATAACATCTAACTTTTTACTTTACATTTATCAGCAATTTTTACAGTGGGAGGGGGCCCCGGCATTATAACTTTCACTGATATGACTACCAATGCAGTGAGTATGGGTGAGGGGTGGGGTGTTAACTTTTTCTGTGCCATAAACACAAATACAGGAAGGGGGTTAATGTTTACTATCACTGACCATCAACGCGGGAGGAAAGGGGGGAGTTTGTTGGGGATGGGTTAAATTTCACTGCCAATGACCAAGAATGTGTGTGTGTGTTTAATTGCACCGATACCAGTGCTGAGGTCTATTATCGAGTCCACTGACACCATGGTGGGGGGGGGGGGGGGGTTATTGTTGCACTCACTGACACCAATAATGGGAGTTATTAATACTGCCTTTGACACCAATGATGGGGGTTATTGTACTTCAATTTCTTCAGGACGCATTGTAATACACTGCAAAAAAATACAACATTTTTGGATGATGAGGTGCATTATAGCCCATAATTTCGAGTTGGCTGTCTAACACGACACAATGCACTGCAATGCATGAAAATGCATTGCTGTTGTGCAGCCCTCTGGAAAAGTTGGGGCTGCACTTGAAGCTTTTAAAAAATTTTAAGCTGACCACCACTGCTATAAACTTTGCCAATATTTTTTAGTCTGTGTAAATGTTATACTCGGCAAATCTTAAGGTAATATAAATTTTCATTATAAAAGCAAAATACTGTGCCAAAGTGCAAATTATGAATTATTTTATTTATTTCAGGTTCTTCTTTAGCACCGTAAATTTACACAGTGCTTTACACATGTATATTGTACATTCAAATCAGTCCCTGCCCTCAAGGAGCTTACAACCTAGGGTCCCTAACTCACATTCATACATACACATACTAGGGCCAATTTACCTACCAGCATGTCTTTGAAGTGTGGGAGAAAACCCACATAGGAACAGGGAGAACACACAAACTCCAGGCAGGTAGCACCGTGGTTGGAATTTGAACCAACATTCCCAGTGCTGCTAGGTGATAGCGATAACCACTTAGCCGCTGTGCTGCCCACTAATAAACTCATTTACATAAAAAGCAACAGCAGCACTCAGCGGCTGCAGGAGGAAAGGGGATGGGTACCAGTAAATTCGGCCAATGCCACCCCTCCTGTCCCTCCTCTTTTGGGTGCCCAGCGCCCCATGTGCTCCCTGTGCCCCTCCCCCCCACCCCTTTAGCACTACTGGCTTCCCTTCCTCTTCTCTCCCGCCAACTGCTGCAGGACATTGTTTCAGGATGGAGAGCAGGGGAAGGGACCATTACATATGTGATTTACTGGCCCCTTCCTTTTCTGCATGAACATAGTGAATGATCAGTACTGATCCCTCATTGTGTTCATTCATAACTGAAGCATAGTACATTTTGCTAGCTATGTTTCAGTTTGTGAATAAACAGGAAGTTGCTCAGCACAGAGCACTTCCCATTCATTCCCTCTGCAGTGCAGCTGAAGCTGCAGAGAAAGGGACTGAGGAATCTCTGTCCTCAGCCCTTTTCTCTGTCTCAAAAGTGAGACATCTGGGGTCTGTTTAGATGCCTTATACTTCACCAAAGACCCCAAACAGGGATTATAAAAAATTGTACAAAATGAATATTGTAAAAAAATATTTAAAAATTAAAATTGTAAAAAATGAAAAATAAAAAAATAAAATAATAATAAAAAAAACAACAGACATCATCCTACTGACACTGTCCTCTGCTCTACTGACAGAATCCATTGATCTACTGACAACAACCTCTACCCTACTGACACATCCACTGCTCTACTAAAACCATTCACTGCTCTACTGACACCGTCCATTGCCATACTAACAACGTCCATTGCCATACTGACAACAACCTCTGCCCTATTGTCCCACACACCGTCCACTGCCCTACCCACCCTGTCCACACACAGTTCACTGCCCTACCAACACTGTCCGCATTTAAGGTAGTGTGATCTCTGATCTCTTTCATGTTGTTCAAGTTGATCTCCGCCTCTCAAAGGTTTCTTACCCTTGCCATAAATAGTGCTCATGAAAAACAATACTATTTCATTTGTGAATCAAATATTTAAAATCGTAAAACAGAAAATCCAACAGATGTAAATAAAGTCCCACAGGGGAATAAATATTCACACAAAATAATATCCCAAAGATGTGCAATCATGTAGGTCTTCTATGTTGCAATAGTAAATTCAGTGTGCCTCCATCAAAGAATAATAGGGCTACTTACTGGACTCCCAGACCCCAATAAAATGGAGGTCTAAGCAAGCTCAGCATTCCCCAGCCAACTCTAGGTGGACACTTCCTCAGAAAATCATTTCCAGCATACACAGAATTGGCAGCACTCAGTACAGAAAGCACATTAAAACCTCCATAGTGTAGGAAACTTTGAGCCTCCTTTATTTTAAAAGCAGGGTAAAACTACTCACAAGACAGTGTCATATACAGGTTTCAAACAATCCACCACTATGCTCGCTCCAGCAGATGTGATGGCCTAACCACTAGGCTCCACTCCAGACAAATAATGTTTTTTAGTAGCTTAGGTGAAAAAATGTGGAGGGGAATTATGTGTAGTCTACAAATGCGTTAGGGTTTAGATCCAAGTTAATAGTGCTATGTAACATAAAATTTGGCTTTTTCTATAAGCTCAAAAGATTAAATAAAAGGCGCCATATTTGTATTACTGAATACTCGCTAATTAAAAATAACGGAATTTTTGTAAAATCTTACCTGTAAAATTCCTTTCTCTGAGTCCTCCGACAGTCGCCGCCTCTTCATATTCGTCACATATGGGGTATTAGACTTTGCTCCGAAGGAGTAGCTAGGCAACAGAATATGTTAACATTAAAGTTTTTAACATATCCCACCCTCAAGGGGTGGTCCCCTCAGTCAATACCCTCCTACTTCCTGCAACCATATCTCAGTTTCAGTGGAATAGCAGTAGAGTATACAACCACACCCCAAAAGAGGGGCGGGGGCGGCGACTGTCGGAGGACTCAGAGAAAGGAATTTTACAGGTAAGATTTTACAAAAATTCCGTTTTCTCTTACGTCCTCCGACAGTCGCCGCCTCTTCATATTCGTCACATATGGGGACGTCCCAAAGCAGTGCAAACATGAGGGGTGGGAAACGCATCCGCGCCGAAAGGCAACGCAGTCTCCGCATCAAAGAAAGGAACCTTACCAAAGGAAGGAAACCAACTGGGCTACAGGAAAAACAAGTGCTCAACAGGAGCAACAACCCAGGAAAAGACAAATAACCAGGGGATAAAAAACTTATCCCAACAGCCAGAGGTCCCCAACAAGGGACCCTAGGGAATTGCCGCACTAAGAACCTTGCGGCCAAAGGAAGCATCCGCCGATGCCTGAACATCTACTATGTAGAATTTCGTGAAAGTGTGCACGGTCGACCAGGTCGCCGCCTTACACACCTGGGCTACAGAAGCCCCATGACGACAGGCCCAAGACGTACTCAGAGATCTAGTAGAGTGCGCCTTCACAGGCACAGGGGGAACCTTCCCCTGCAAAGCATAGGCCTGCTCAATGGTCTGCCTGATCCATTCGGCGATGGTAGAGGCCGACGCCGCCATGCCCTTCCGAGGACCCTCTGGAAGAACAAACAAGGAGTCCGTCTTTCGAAAAGACTCAGTCGATTTAAGGTAAACCCTTATCGCCCGAACAACATCCAAAGAATGTAATCTCACCTCCTTTGGATGTTTAGGCTTCGCGCACAGCGAAGGCAAGACAATATCCTCATTAAGATGGAATTCCGAAACTCGCTTCGGAAGAAAAGAAGGATTAGGTCGCAAGACCACCTTATCCAAATGAACAACCAGATACGGAGACTTGCAGGACAAAGCCGCCAGCTCCGACACTCTGCGAGCCGAAGTGATCGCAACCAAAAAGGCGACCTTTTTGGACAACATAGACAACGAGATCTCCCTGATCTGTTCAAAAGGAGCATGTTGTAACACAGATAGAACGAGATTCAAGTCCCAAGGGGGCAGAGGATCCCTCCTAGGAGGAACCAGAAGCCGCACTCCCTGAACAAAAGTGCCAACCAAGGAGTTGGAAGCCACGGGACGTTGAAACAGAACGGCCTGCGCAGACACCTGACCCTTTATCGTAGCCAGCGCCAAACGCTGATCGACACCCGTTTGAAGGAAGGACAGCACTCGGGAAACCGAGTACGTGCGGGGTGAAAACCCCCTGGACTCACACCAGGCAAAATAGGCCTTCCAAGTACGGTAATAAACCTTCCCCGAGGAAGACTTCCTCGCGTTGATCAAGGTATGAACGACCTCCGGGGAGAGACCCTTCTCCTTCAGGACCTCGGTCTCAACAGCCAGGCCGTCAAAGCCAGCGACTGTAAAGCAGGATGGTATATCGGTCCTTGAGACAGGAGATCGTCTCGAAGAGGCAGACGCCACGGGGCGTCGACCGCCAGATTCACGAGGTCTGCGTACCAGGACCGGCGAGGCCAGTCCGGTGCCACAAGAATCACCGTGCTGCGTTCCGAGTGTAACCTGCGAAGGAACCTGGACAGCAACTGAATCGGTGGAAACGCGTACATCAGCCTGTACTGATGCCACGGGGCCACTAACGCGTCCGACGCGTCTGCCCGAGGGTCGCGCGTCCTTGCCACGAGCCTTCTCACCTTGTAGTTGAGACGAGACGCGAACAGGTCCACATCTGGAAGACCCCACTTCGCGCACAACATCTGGAAGACAGCCGGGTGGAGAGACCATTCCCCCTGATCCAGGGTCTGGCGACTCAGATAGTCCGCCTGCCAGTTCTCCACCCCCGGAATGTGAACCGCCGTTATCGCCGGGACATGAGTCTCGACCCAAGACAGAATGTCGGCCACTTCTCGAGCCGCTCTGGCACTCCTGGTGCCCCCTTGGTGGTTGATGTAGGCCACCGCCGTGGCATTGTCCGTCTGCACCCGAACCGGGCAGCCCTGCAGCCGGTCCGTCCAGCGATGAAGACAGAGATTTATCGCACGCAATTCCAGAATGTTGATCGGAAGGGAGGACTCCCCCTCCGACCAAGTCCCCTGGGCGGACAGAACGCCCAGAACACCACCCCAGCCCGACAGGCTGGCATCCGTGGTGATTACCGTCCACGAGATAGGACGAAACGACTTGCCCCCGGACACCATCGGGGACTGGAGCCACCACAGAAGGTCTCTTCTGGTGCGATGACTCAACGAGATTTGAAGATCCAGAGATTGAGGTCGCCCGTCCCACATGGACAGGATCTCCGCTTGGAGACCCCGCGTGTGAAACTGGGCGAAGGGAATCGCCTCGAAGGCCGAGACCATCAATCCCAGACATCTCATGCACGTCCGCAGAGACGAGTGCGGAACGTCCCTGAGGGACCTGACTTCCTCCTGAAGAGTTCTGAGTTTGTCTTCCGGCAGGAAGACCTTCGTCTGCACCGAGTCCAGAATCATTCCCAGGTAGGGAAGACGAACCGACGGACTCAGTGTCGACTTTGGAAAATTTATCGTCCAACCAAACTCCTGCAGAGTTTGCATCGTGACAAACAGGTCCTTCTCCAGACCCTGGCTGGTCGCAGACTGAACCAGAATGTCATCCAGATACCCCAGGACAGAAATGCCCTGGGCCCTCAATAATGCCAGAACCGGTGCAAGCACCTTGGTGAAGACCCGCGGAGCCGAGGCGAGACCAAAAGGCAACGCCACGAACTGGTAGTGATCCTCCGCAATGGCAAATCGAAGGTACCTCTGGTGACCCTCGAAAATGGGGATGTGAAGATACGCATCCTTCAAATCGATGGAGGCCATGAATTCCCCCGGAACCAGGGCAGCCACCACCGACCGCAGGGATTCCATGCGGAACTTGCGAACCCGCACAGAGCGGTTCAGAGCCTTCAAGTCCAGAATTGGATGAACCTTGCCCTCCTTTCTGGGCACGGTGAACAGATTGGAATAAAACCCCCGAAATCTGTCCCGATGAGGCACCGGAACTACCACTCCCTAAGCCGTCAGGTCCCGCACCGCCAGGTGCAGGTCCCGTAAACGCTCCGGAGACAGTTGAAGATTTGAGGGAAAAAATCTGCCGAGAGAGAAACTCGATCTTGTAACCAGATCGAACGATCTCCTGAACCCATCTGTCCCGCACGCGGGCCAACCAGGGCTGAAGAAAACCGAGCAAGCGTCCCCCCACCCCAAAACTGGGTGAGGGCGCCCCTTCAGGCCGCACTGTTATGGGCTGCGGATCCGGATTGACCGGACTTCTGTTTTCCAGACCAGGGCTTCTTCTGAGAGCCTTGACCTTTGAACGGTTTGCCCTTGTAGTGCGACCGAAAGGCACGAAAGGACCCCTGAGGGGGCCGAAAATTAGCATGCTTCTTCCCAGAAGCCCCCTTAGCCTTGGGGAAATGGGGCAAGAGAGTGCTCTTACCTCCGGTGATCCCCTTAATCAACACATCCAAGGACTCCCCAAAAAGGCGAGACCCATCATAAGGCAGATTGGCTAAGGTCTTACGTGAAGACTGGTCCACCGACCAACATTTCAACCAAACCAGGCGGCGAGACAACACCGCCACGCTGTGCACACGTGCAGCCAACGGGACTAGGTCCAAGTCCGCATCACACAGATACATGACACCCTGGTGGATTTGATCCACCATATCCAGGGTCGCCGGCGAGGCCGAATCGGCCACTAGGACGCGCCTAAGCATCTGCGTCCAACTTGCGACCGCCTGGGCCGCCATGAGAGAGGCAAACAGAGCCTTAAGCATAGAACCCGTAACAGAATAAGTATGACGGGCAAGAGACTCCAATCTCCTATCCGTGGCATCACGGAACACAGGGGAATCCTCTGCAGGAATCGCAGTAGATTTGTTTAAAACCACAATTGCGTGATCCACTGGGGGTGGCACACACCACCTTTCATCAGTGGAAGGCGAGAAAGGATAACGCAGCTTGAACCTACTTGGTACAGCAAAAGGTTTGCGCAGATTGCGCCATTGTTCCTTAACAGCGCGCTGAAAATCATCATTGCAGGGAAAAACCTGCGGCGTCCTGCGTTTTCTCTGCGTCCCATAAGCCGCCAAGGCAGCGGGGGGACACACTTCATCCTGCAAATGCAGCGTTTGTTTTATGGAAGCAATCAATTCATCCATGATTGCAAGCTCTTCAGGCGAGCCAGGGGGAGAATTATCAACCCCTTCAACTTCAGCCTCCACCTCGGACCCCACTAGATCCAGGGAGGAGCGGGACCCCGATAAGGAGGCCCCCGCCATAACAGCCCCATCACCTTTACCCTCAGAATCAGAGGAAAGAGAAACTCTGGGTCTTTTAGTAGATTGAGCAGCCACCAGCATCTGCACCTGAGCAGCAAGGCCAGCCACAATAGTGGCTAAATCCCCCCCTGGGGGGGAAACAGCGGTCCCCTGGCTTTCCACCAAGGCGGTAGGGAATTTGCCCTCCTGAGAATCCATTGCCCCTATTACAAATGCCGGATAATAAAGGGTTAACTGCCCCTTTAACAAGCGCGGCGAGCGCAGCCCACCGCACCACACACAAGCACAATGAGACCCCCACAGGGACAATAAAACTGACACAGGCAATGGATAAGAAGGATATAACCTGAGGAGACCCTCGCCGCTGCTGCTGCCTCGATCGGTGTTCCTGGAGAAGAGGAAGTGATGCTGCCAGGGCGCTCTATGAAAGCCTATGGGAGGCTACAAGAAAATGGCCGCCATGCATGTAGAACATGCGGCCGGAGCGAGTGTAGGCAAAATGGCGCCGTTTGGCGCCGAAACCGCCGCTCCACAGTACAGTAATGCACACATGTCATCCATGTATAAAAAAACATGTCAGATCGCCGCAGCGATCGCTGTATAGTGCCCAAACATGCCCAAAACATGCCCCACAGCACACAGCTTCTCGCACTGACAAGGCTGACACACACAGTGTCACACAGCTCCCCCCCCCTTGCAGCCCACAGCATGCAGCCGAGTGATAGGGAGACAAACAGTGTGAACAGAGGCAGGTTACACAGTCCCAGACTGACACCCCCCCAGACAGACAGGTCCCCACATAGATACACTTACCTCACAATGGCGTGGGGGACCCGCACAGGCGAACAAGCCGCTGCACATGAGGCAGGGAGAGTCGCATACAAGACGCACAGAATGGGGGTTAAGAAACCGCACAGCGTCCAGTGAGGTAGCCACCTCACCAATCATCCCTGCACCGAACAGGGATGGGTCGTTCACTGTGCCAGGAGCGTTACCTGGCTGAACGCTCGATGGCAGGCTGGGAAGCCACTGACCCACGACCTGCGACCAGGGGGATCAGCCCGAGACCCAGCCCGCATGATCCTCTTCATCCGAAGAACTAACTAACGCTGACAAAAAGAACAGCTAAGTAAAGGTAGAGAGAAAACTCAAACAAAAAATCAAAAAAGAAGAAAGAGTCTGGGGCACAAAGCCCCAGCACAGAGAGAGCCAGCCACTCCTGACAAGCTAGACATTGAAACTGAGATATGGTTGCAGGAAGTAGGAGGGTATTGACTGAGGGGACCACCCCTTGAGGGTGGGATATGTTAAAAACTTTAATGTTAACATATTCTGTTGCCTAGCCACTCCTTCGGAGCAAAGTCTAATACCCCATATGTGACGAATATGAAGAGGCGGCGACTGTCGGAGGACGTAAGAGAAAAAATGGGTTTTCTTTAGCATATGCTGTTTAGAGTACTATTTAAGTGACGTCATTCAGGTAAACATGTAATATTTATATCAGGGATTAATGGCACGTTAAAATCTTTCTTCTTTCTTCTTTTCCTCGATAAACACAATTGCTGTCCCTCAACTAAAAGTCCGGTAGTATTTACCAATTTGATGTTGTTAGACAAATCAATCCTAGAAAGACTAAATCAAAGTCCCTAGGCAGTCCAATTCATTTGGCACTAAAAAACAGGTTATCTCCGGCCTAGTGGCTCAGGATCAGGAATCCTGTTCTTCAACTGGGAAACTCTTCCTTGCTGTCTTCTCAAATATCCTCATGATTGATGCCAGCCTGTTTGGCTTTCTCTGAAGTGTTGTACCATTCTGCTAGACATCATCCAATCTGGATTCAGTCAGTTAATGAAATGACTGTGGTATACATCAAACATCAGACAGGAACCAGAAGTCTCACTGTACCAATAGGGATAGATCAGATCCTGTCCTGGGCAGAGTTTCTTGCTCCGGGCTTGTCCATTGTGTACTTCTCAGGCATAGACAGTTGGCAACCAGACCTCAGTCACAAGATGTGCACCTCCTGGCCACCAGGTTTAACAACAAACTGGACAAGTTTTATTCAAGCTGTAAGGATTCTCTAGCAGAAACAGTGGATACTCTGGTGAATCAGTGGGACCAGTACATCTGGATCTATGCCTTTCCTCCCGTGAAATTTCTTTTTAGTCAGGTACACAGGATCACGATGGAGGCCATTAAGGTGATCATCATTGCTCTGGACAGGTCCAGGTGGACGTGGTACACCAGTATGGTAAGACTACAGGCATACATTCCATGGACTTTGCCAGATTATCAGAATCCTCTGTTCCAAGGACCAATTCGTCCTCTTTCTTCACTGTCACTGTCTGACTGTTGAAATCCAGGTTTGAGGAACATAGGCGTCCCGAGTCTGTGATTCCTATAATGCTAGGAAGCCTACTTCTTGCAAGGTTTATCATTTGACAAAGAAGGCATAGTTAATGTAACCACCTCAATACAGGGCACTTTCACCCCCTTCCTGCCCAGGCCAATTTTTAGCTTTCAGCGCTGTCACACTTTGAATGACAACTGCGCAGTCATGCAAAACTGTACCCATATGACATTTTTAGAATTTTCTTCACACAAACAGTGATTTCTTTTGGTGGTATTAAAACACCACTGGGTTTTTATTTTTTTGGTAAACAAACAAAAAAAGGCCACAAATTTTGAAAAAAAAAAAGTGTTTCTGTCAGAAAATGTTGTAAATAACTAATTTTCCCCTTCACTGATGCGCTGATGAGGCTGCACTGATGGGCACAGAAGAGGTATCAATAATGGACACTGATGGGCACTGATGAGGTGGCACTGAAGGACACTGAGAGGTTGGCACTAAAGAGGAGGCACTAATATGCAGCACTGATGGGCACTGATAGGTGGCAATGATATGCAGAACTAATGAGCACTGATAGGCAGCACTGATGGACACTGATAGGTGGGACTGATGGGTGGCACTGATGGGCATGCACTGAAAGGCAGCACTGATTTGCATCACTCATAGGCACAGATTGGCCTCACTGATGGGCACAGACTAGTGTCACTGATGGGCACATACTGGTGTCACTGATGGGCACAGAGTGGCATCACTGATGGGAACTGTTAGGGCTTCATTGTAAACAGGGCACTGATGATCAGTGCCCTCATTACCTTTACACGTCTTCCCTGTGAGGAGAGCTCTGTCAATGTGAGGTATGGAGAGCCGATAAAGCCTTGTTTACATGTGACCGGCTGTGATTGGCCACAGCTTTTTGCCGAGATCGTCCCAGAACAAGAGCCGTCCTGCTCCACCTTCATTAGTCTATACAGCGGGTGGGAGGTGGTTAATGTGAGTCCCTCCCTGGGCTTCAACCCTACAAGTTTATCCATGGAAAAATGCTCTTTCTTGCAGCTGGGTCTTGACCAATATTTTGCTTTAAGGGCCAGGTTTCTGTGCTTTCAATCTTGTTTCAGGGACCATTGGCCTCTTAACTGCGTGAATAATGGGAATTTTGACTTACCAGTAAATTTTATATTTTTTGGTGTATGGTACAAGACAGTACATAGACCATAAGGTATATGCTCTCACCTTCAGCTTTGCTGGGAATGCCCCCAGTGCATCCCTATATAACCACCCCCACTCCATGGGACTTTTTTTTGTAGACGACAGTATTGAGAAACAGAAGACAGAGAGGAGGGCTCTGTGTCCTGTACTGTGCTCCACTATATGGAATTTACTTATAAGTCATAAATTCTACTATCTTAATCGTGCAGGACACAGGACAGGAAGTCATAGACCATGGGACATCCCCAAGCAGTAAACTGAGGATAGCAAAAAACAGCAACATGCTCACAAAAACCAAGGGCCAACGGACCTAAAACATTCAGATGAAAGCTTGAAGCACATGAGTGTAATCCCTGGAAATAAGCTGCCTGAGCCACCTAGAAAAGGGGGAAGAGGAAGAAGGATGTCTCTTCTTGAGACCTTCAGGGAGGCCAAATGTCTAGTGGAGTGAAATATCCTTTGGTAGGGCATAGGGAAGGGTGGACAATGTCCTCATTAGGATTAAAGGAAAAGACCACCTTTGGGAGTAAAGGGGGGGTCTGGGTCTCAGGACTATGTTGTAACTATGTAAGACACCTTATGTGTGGGAACCCCCAATGGGGTATCCTGAATCTATTAAAAGGAAGGTATTTAGGGACCAAGGGTACCAGGTTTAGATCCCATTAGATTACCAGTGGGAAATTAACATAAGCAACGTCTTGTATAAGGGTTTGGAAAAGAGAGTGTAAAGCCAAAGGTTTTTGGAATAGTATGGATTAGCATAAACCTGACCCTTTAGGGTACTAAGAGCCAGATAATGTTCCAGACCAGACTGGAGGAAGGCCAAGATGTGAGGAATAGAATATTCCTAGGGTTTGAGGTGCCTGCTCTAGCACCTCTCCTATGAGAGATTGTTTTTTCCCCTTGAGGATGGTAGGAATGATTCAGTGATACCCATATCCTTTAGAACCTGTGTTTCAACATCCATGCAGTTAAAGCTAGTGGCTAAGAAGCAGGGTGGAATAGAGTACCCTGTGACTGGAGGTCTGGCATATTTGGAAGACTTTAATGATGTCCAACAGGGGCCTGCGTATCTCTGTGTACCAAGTTCTCCTGGGCTATTGGATCGATGAGAATCACTGGATTACAATTTTTCTCGATGAATGCACACAGTAGTCTGAATGGGAACCAAGGAATCACCAGGGCATCTACTGTGAAGGATGATATAGTGAGCAATAAAAATCCTTGTACTTTGATTCAACAAAAGTTTTCAGTGCCCCAAAAAATCTGACAAGTTTTGCCTTCATTTCCCATTCATATATGAGTTATTGATATATCTATATAATGCTGTACCAGCAATCAAAGCCCACAGCATTTTTAGATTGTTCTGGTCTACATTTCTGATCCAGACTGGTGCAAATGCCAACAGACACCCCCTCCCCCACCCTCATTGCTTCAGAAAGTGAGGGCGTCCCTTCATTGTGAGGAGGGATTCTGGGTAAGCTTGGTGGGCTTTGAGGTCCAAAAAAAAAAAGCGTACCTATGGTTAAAATGTAAAATCCTTTGTTCATGCCTACATTTTATTTCAATTATTTCTAGCTGACTCCTATTAATCTGAATGATAGTGAAGTTTGTAAACTTACTTTGTGAAAAGTCCCTAATTTATTTCCTTGAATTCTGTGACATGTATCCACTATTCCTGTTGATAGGCTATGCTGTGTCATCGAATTCACATAGCCTGCCTTCTGAACTACAGTACAGAGGTGTTGAGGGGAGATGTTCTGAGTACAGGAATCACTGCTTTCAGGCAGCAAGGTACCATGGGATATGTTGTCCTTAGAAATAAAAAGTAAACAGCAGAGGAATAGCTATAAAGCATTCAGGGAATCCAGGAAGTTGTGGAAAGAGATGACTATCAAACTGTTGGCAGGAATCCCAACATGAAACATTTTTCAAGCAAGCTTATAATGTATTGTAAAGACTAACAATTGTTTGTATTGCTATTACAAAATTGTTTTTTATAAAATTAAAATATATACTGTGATTATAGATTTCCTTAACTTAGAGAAGGATGTGTGAGAGAAGAGAAAGTACCCCTTTCAGGGGGAAGAGGTAGTAGCCGTAGTAGTAGTAGTAGTAGTAGTAGTAGTAATGGACTTGTTTTTTGGGGGTAAAAGCTGTCTGTGTCCCTCAATGAATGAGAAATAAAATAGGAATTTTTTCCTCACTGTAAAATCGTTTCTGGCGTCCATTGAGGAACAAAGGTCTGACCCTATTTTTATGTTTATGCTCTCTTTACTACAAAAATGAGGCATGCTTATAGTAGGATTGGTTGTCTTGGGCTGGCCTACAGCCCAAGACAACCAGTGTTTACCAGTGTCCAATGAGTATAGCCGCAGATAAAATACTTTTTGTGCCCCTAAAAGGAACGCCAATAAAATAATTTTATGGTGAGTACAAAAACTCTATTTTCACATCATCTTTTTTTGTTCATGTTTACATTTTAATAGTACATGACATTGAAAAGTTATATAATAATTTATGCATATATAATCAGATTCTATCTATCTATCTATCTATCTATCTATCTATCTATCTATCTATCTATCTATCTATCTATCTATCTATCTATCTATCTATCTATCTATCTATCTATCCCTCCATCCAATCTTTTTTAAATACAGACAAAATACTAAAGAAGCCTCGGTGTAGCAATTTAGATATGACAGGAAATATGAAATATATTAAATTAACATGTATCCTGGGACAATGAATAAAATATAAAACAGTTCTTGGTATTTCATATTGTGTAAAATATATGTAACATGTTTTTTAACATAAAGTAGATATAAATCTTAACCAAATAACATTTCATTTGCTAAAGCACTGTGTATCATAAGCAATCTTTATACTTTTCTAGTTAAAATCCTTTTTTCGCCTTTTGTGTCCTTTGTTGTGTCTCTGTGCAGATGATCTTCTACAGTTTGTTTTCATTCATTCCTTGTCTACACGAACACTGACAATGCCTGCATGGCATTTCTGAAGATGGGCTTCCTGGTAGTAACAACAGTAGGCCATGCCTGTGCAATTTATGTTAAAGAAGCCACATGTAGTCTCCATCGGAAGCCCGTGTTCAGTGCATTTATGGCAGTATCGAATTTAATGTCAGTTTTATGTTAAACCTTATATGAAATTTTAGTATTTGGATTTACATATACTTTAAACACAGTGCTGCAAAATACAGAAAAACAGGTACTTTTTTATTCTAAGGCCCTAACATTACAGGTCCATACACCTAGGTAAACATGGACCTGTTAAAGCATATGTGGTAGAGTGAGAAGCAAAAGCCATACCGACAAAGGCTAGCAAGAGTGACATCTTTAGGCCGGTGGCAGGTCTTGACCAGGCTTAGGCAACCTGTGGCTCTCCAGCTGTTGTTAAACTATAAATTCCAGCAAGCCTAGTTCAACAACAGCTGGAAAGCAACAGAGGCTGCCTATCTCAGCTGTAGAACAACTTCTGGAGGTCCAACTGACAGTGACAGCGTCCAACGAAAATCCTCAGTTGGCTTCAGAGGAAGAGAACTCTAATTCAGATGAAGCAACAAATAAACAATACTTGCTGGAAATGTTGTAGGACATAGGAATAATAATAAAAAAAATTTATTTATGAAACTTCAGGCAAATATTTTAAAACACCCTTTTGTTGTATTAGAAATGACTTATAAAGTCATGACAGGTAGGGGATGGAAGAGGGAGATGTGGAACTTTATATGACTGGGTTTGGCTGGTAAAACAGTGGCTATGTACGTATTTCAAATGTGCATTTAGCTGTTTGGCTGGAGGTCTTAATTAAAAGGTTGAATAAACAAACAACAAACCTTATACTCTCAACAAAACCTACCATTGGCGTCTTTTGCAAGAAGATTTCTGGCCTGCACAACTGTGACTTTTAGAGCATAGATCGGAGCCTAGAAGAAAGGAGACATCAAATGGAAAGCTTAGAGGGAAGACAATCTTTGAAGTTTAATACAAAGTAGAGTCTATAGCATATCGTTATCTGAGATTCATTATATTTTATATTTAGGATTTGTCAGGGCTTTTTTTCTCAGAAAAAGATGCAGGAACTCAACCACGACCCCCTCCAAAACCCCCTCCCCAAACTGGTCAAAATTTAACTAACAATGGGAGGGTCTTAAAGGGGCAGCAAATACCAGGAGTGCATTATGTATAGAGTGCAGAGTTCGGTGGGGTTACACACAGAGTGGAGAGTTCAGGGTTGTGCTACGTGCAGAGTTCGAGAGTGTGCTACACTTACAGTGCAGAGTTCCGGGGTGAGCTACACACAGAGTGCATAGTTCTGGGGTGAGCTACACACAGAGTGCATAGTTCTGGGGTGAGCTACACACAGATTTCAGAGTTCCGGGGTGAGCTACACACATAGTGCAGAGTTCCTGGGTGCACTACACACAGAGTGCAGAGTTCCGGGGTGCACTACACACAGAGTGCAGAGTTCAGGGGTGTGCAGAGTGCAGAGTTCAGCCTTCTTCCACAGCTGCTTAGTTCTGCATCCCCCATCCACATGTCACTTTTACCCTTCTTCTTCTCTAGTACCTCCCCCCATACTGTAGATGGCTTTGCCTATCTCACTTGCAGGGAGAACATCCAGTGGGGGTGTCAGCATTCGCACTGCACCCCAGGCACCAGTATCTCCTTTATCCCCATACTGCACTTGGAAAACACAGGAAGCCAGACTTCTGTGTTTACAAGTGATAGTTATGGGCAGGGAGCAGAGGGCCTGAGCCAGAGGTAGTGGAACTGAGTTCCACCAAGTTCCAGCTGAAAAAAGCCCTGGGATTTATTAGTCAGTTACTGGAACGAGATTCAGTCTAAGTTTTACAAACTGTTATTAGGATAGTACTGGAACCAGGCGTAGAGTTAGTAGGTTAAGCAAAACATGTGAACAATTTAAAACAGGAATACATTAATGATACACTGGACTAAGTTTACACAACAAAGACAGTTAAAGATTATATCTACTAAACTGTTATAGTTTTGGATAGAGTGGGGAGAGGTTACATAGACATAGGGTTTTTATTGCTGTCTGTTTCAACATTTGGTAGATCTGCCCTCACCATGCTTTACTGGCTGCTGTCATCAAGACAAGAGTGAGGGAAAATCCAAAATGTTATGGTTCTCACCAACTAATAGGAGTAGAGGGGAATTTTCCAATGCAGACTTGTGTTACAGTGGCAAGTAATAATGGTAGAATTTCCCCACACTTCTACCCCCTTCTTATTGTGTTTCTAGGCTTGAAGGTAAATATCCTCAACATAGACAGTAATGAAAACTGTAGACCAGTGTTTCTCAACTCCGGTCCTCAGGACACACTAATAGGCCAGATTTTAAGTATTACCTTGGGGAGATGCAGACTAGAATACTGCAATCACTGAGCAGCAAATGATATCACCTGTGATGTATTTCAGTTTTCTTGCAAACTTGGCCTGTTAGTGTCCCCTGAGGACCGGAGTTGAGAAACACTGCTGTAGACCATATAGGGGTTTCAATTCTCCTTAACGCTATTTAAAAAAAAATAAATAAATTCTTATGCTGGAGTTCTACTTTTACAAATGTACAAACAATTATTGACCATGAAGGCTATTTTGAAACTTATTCTAATAGAGAACCCACAGTCAACATTTCAGAATGACAGATATCCACTTGAAGTTTCAATGACTAGGACCGCAGATGTGGATATACAAAAGCTCCTTCAGTGAATGTACGCAGTTATTGTACAACTACATCTACATCCATTTAGCGTGGGTGTTGAACATCCACATTGGTTAGATAAGATCATTACAGGGAATAGAAAAATGTGTTGCAGATCTAACCATGTGCAGCCAACCATAAGAACTGTCTGAAAGCCTGATACGCTTATATATGACCAGGTTTACAGGCAATCTACAAGAATTCGTCTACATCTTGTCTTTTTGTAGAAAAAGCGCAGTTTTAACTAAATGTGTGGGCAGCCTATAATTTTAATGTTTACTGCAAAACAGTAAAAATATAATCCTGTGCCTTATTTCTGGGGAAATGTGTTTAGCATTGGCTGGCCTGTAAGAAGTTAGGGTAGTAATTGCATCCTTGGTACTTGTTAAATAATATAGGGATGGGGTCAGTGCCAGACTAGATCATATTGTTTATTATCCAGTCTGCCACATACATTGTTCCTTTCTTGTTTTAAAGTGTTACTTTAAAAAAATTAAGCTGCTAGCAAGTATAATGTACAGGCACCTAAGTGAGATTGCATTGACCAGCTTTGATTTCTGTACACTGTATTTTGAACGGAAAGCTTTTGCTTGCCCCTTTTCTCATATTCCCATTGCCAGTGAGGAAACCCCTCACTGGCAAACAGAGCGGGCGGCGTGCTCTGTTATCGCTGAGTCCCTTACCCCGCGATCAGCTGTCAGCCAATGACAGCTGATCACGTGATGTAAACAGAAACCGGTCATCGCCTTTTTTTTCCCACAGGCTAACAGCAAAAGGAGAAGAAAATAAAGCTGATCACCAGCTTCTGTAAGAGGGACATCGGTCCCACAGTGTCCCCACCAGTGCTGCTTACCAATGCCACCTAATAGTGCCCATCAGTGCTGCTAATCAGTGCCCACCAATGCCACCTATCAGTACCCATCAGTGCTGCCAATCAGTGCCCATCAGGGCCTCATCATCAGTGCCACCTACCAGCGTCTAGGAGTGTCACCTATCAGTGCCCATCAGTGCCACCTATAAGTGACCATCAGTGCCTCCTATCAGTGCCACCTCTCAGTGCTCTTCAGTGCCACCTATCAGTGCCCATCAGTGCCACCAATAAGTGTAGCCTCATCAGTGCCTCCTGATCAGTTCCCGTCAGTGCTGCCTCATCAGTGCCACCTATCAGTGCCCATCAGTGTCACCTAAATACCACTAAAAGAAAGCTCTATTGGTGTGAAAAAAATGATAAAGAATGTATATGGGTAACATAACCGCGCAATTGTCATTCAAAGTCTGACAGTGCTGAGAGCTGAAAATTGGCTTGGGCAGCAAGGGGGTATATGTGCCCAGTAATCAAGTGGTCAAACCAGGCTCATAACATAGTAACGGCTTCCAATAGACAGTCTCACATTAACAGGAAACCTCTGACCAAGGTAGGAGTACTGGGTGGATGGATACACCTGCAGGACCAAGAGAATACACCAGGGGGCACCAGAATAAGTGCAGCATTAATAGTACTGAGAAATACTTGTAAACTAGTAACTCACATTGGAAGAAGAAATTGCACTTTTTGTATGTAATCTGTGATCGGTCGACTCATGCATCTAGGATAGGGAACCTCTTCCTACAACTTGCAGCCTGGAAAGTCCCGACATCAGGCTGGATGACAGCTTAGATGAGGAAGCTGTTTACAAGTATTTCTGAGTACTATTAATGCTGCACTTAGTCTGATGCCCCCTGGTGTGTTCTCTTGGTTCTGCAGGTGTATCCATCCACTCAGTACTCCTATCTCGGTCTGAGGTTCCCTGTTGTTGTGAGTCTATCGGAAGCCCTTACTATGTGATGAGCCTGACTTTTCCTGTCACAATGTGAGTTGCCATTTGTCTTTTCACTAAAATAAATGTGTTAATATACTACACTCAGATTGCACACTGCTGTTCTTCTCTGTTTGCCTAGAGATATATCAGTCTCTTCAGAGGTGCTGCATCTGGTGCATTAAGATCAGCAGAAAGTTACCCTGAACGATTCAATAGGACTCTAGGCACTTTTTTGCTGTTCTGCATAGACATTTAAGTATGCACAACAATTATTGTGCCATATACCCCATTCACAGTGTGAATATAGGAGGTTATGCACTGTTAGCCAGACACAGCTGACGTCACTCTAACGTGTCAGGAGATTTGAGGGAGGAGAGTAGGGTGTCTACAGTGATGGGAAGCACATAAAAGAGCTTAGTACTGTGATAATTCTTTATCATAGTCCTGGTAATAGACAAGAGCTTGAGAAAGCAGGTAAAGCAGCTCATACAATATTCTCTCTTTGTTTTTCGTTTAACACAAAAAAAAAAAAAAATCAAATTTCCCCATCCGCACTCTTGATGTGGATAGGGGATTCAATCCTGCTTAGTTATTGTATAAAGCTATAGCTGGTGGCACTGATCATTTGGGAAAAACTCGACAGGCTGGTTGTAGATCTTCTGTATAAACAGCTTACCCATACATGGATGCTGAACCGGCTGAATTTCCATTCCCGTATGGCTGTCTTAAGATGTGCTGGAACCTTTTTGTTTCTTTTTTGTTTGTTTTATTTTTTATTTTTTTATCCAATGGTATGGCAATAGTGAATACAGTATAGTCTGAATTTTGGGCTGGCACCTTCTGCACACCAAAGGGCTTCCAAGGTTACACTGGCTTGTGGTAAAGACAACTGACTAAATAACTGAAGATTTTTTCAATGATAGATTGTTTGCAAAGCCAATGCATTTCAGGGGCTATAATTCCCCCCCCCCCCCTTTATCAGAATCAGAGTTTTGAATTAGTGCAGCTGTTCTAATTCTCAACACTCTAAAACTCTGATGAAGGGTGTGGAGTTAAAGCTAGGGATCGACCGATTATCGGCAATGCCGATATATTGGGGGCCAATATGCACTTTCCCCGATATATCGGAATCAGCCCCAGAGGTTACTGATATTGCCGATATTTCAGGAAAGTGCTTGTACCGGGGTGATGTCTGCAGCTAGAGGCATCACCCCGGTATCAGCGTCCATAGCCGACGGTCGGCTGTCTAGTAATGACAACCGATGCGGCTGAGAAGCCGCTCGACTGTCATTACAAGGAGCAGGAGGGGACGTCCCCCCCCTCTCGACGCCCCCCCCCCTCTCGCCGCCTTCCGCGGCTCGCCCAGGTCTCCCGTCCCACCGGGAGACCCAGGCAACCATCCTGCACAGCCGCCATCCTGCATTCGGCTCCGATCGGGTCTCCGTGTAAAAACCCGGAAGTAATGTCATGACATCACTTCCGGGTACTCAGCGCCAAATAAAAAAAAAATGACAGCATTCAAAACAGCCAAACGTGGCGTTTTCAATGCTTTTAAGTACAAAGGAGGGGTTTGGGGGTCTTTTAGACTCCCAGATCCCTCCACAACAGTACCTGTCAAGAAAAAAAAAAAATGTACAAAAATATCGGCCAGTATCGGCCGATACCGATATTCAATGGACAAAATATCGTTATTGACTTTAAAAAACGATATCGGTCGATCACCATTTACAGCCCCTGAAACGAATAAAGAGGGTGGAATTACAGCCCCTAAAACACATTGGCTTTGCAAACAATATATCATTGGAATTCATTTTTATTTAGACTTTTCATGGTGTGGCGCTACAATTACATATTCACTTAGTGATAGACAAATGTGACAGGAAATGGAAAAGAGTGGTGTCACACTTAGGACAGGAAGTGTGGTAATGGCAAGAGGCTAAAATAAAGGAAAAGTGCCTTAAAAAAGAAAACAAATGCAGCCACCACCTAAGGACTGGTAATCTGTAATACTATTGTTTTGTGTCCTTTTTCCCCCCTGCCCTTTCTTTTTTCTATCTTTCTCTTATACTTTTCCTTTGCCTCACTCTCGTGGAGGTCCTGTTACTTCTCTCGTCTTCTTCTCAGCAGCAGACTAACCCATCTAATCAGATCTAACAGCATCTTGCCAGCACCCAGAATCCTTTCAAGATCATTGTAGACCAGTTCTACATCATTAGCCCATTGCTCTGTTCATAACTTTTGTTATGTTTAAACATGGATCCATATACACTAAATTGTCAAAAGTTTTGGGACACCTGCCTTCACAAGCACATGCACATCCCAGTCTTGAGGCCCATACACACGATAAGAAAATCTGAAGGGAAAATTTGTCTGAGGACCAATCTGCCGTTTTTCGGATTGTTAGTATGGTGCTTTCGACAGCCGACTCAGACTTTTCATCCCAAAAATCCTGATGTGCAGGCTATAAAGTTTTTATCGTCCATCAACACAATGTGCGATTTTCATCCAATTAGTACAGTTTTGGAGGGAAAAAATTCTTAAGAGCAAGGCATGCTCAGAGATGAAAGAACACATACAAAACAATCCAACACATGACATCACTTCTGAAGTAGAATTCTGTCGTACGGGAAAATTCATATGAAAATAACCTCTTTACTTTCCACATCAGACTAGCATGCCACAAAAAACGGACGACAGATCGTTCGATAATCTGATCGTGTGTACGGGGCTTTAGTCAGTTGGGTTCAATAATGAGTTGGCCCACCCTTTGCAGCTATAACAGCTTCAACTCTTCCGGGATGGCTATCCACCAGGTTTAGGTGTGTGTCTATGGGAATGTTTGACCATTCTTCCAGAAGAGCATTTGTGAGGCCAGGCACTGATGCTTGACGTGAAGCCCTGGCTCGCAGTATCCACTCCAATTCATCCTAAAGGTGTTCTATCAGGTTGAGGTCAGGACTCTGTGCAGGCTAGTCAAGTTCCTCCACCCCAAACTCACTCATCCATGTATTTAACCACTTGCCTACTAGGCCTATTTTTGACATTTGGTGTTTATAAGCTAAAATCAGTTGTTTTTGCTAGAAAACTACTTAGAACCCCCAAACATTATATATTTTTTTTAGCAGAGACCCTAGAGAATAAAATGGAGATTATTGTAATATTTTTTATCACACCGTATTTGCGCAGCGGTCTTCCAAACGCAATTGTTTTGGAACAAATTCACTTTTTTTAATTAAAAAATAAGAATCCAGTAAAGTTAGCCCAATTTTTTTCCATAATGTGATAGATAATGTTACACCAAGTAAAGAGATACCCAACATGTCATGCTTCAAAATTGCGCACGCTCACGGAATGGCGACGAACTTTGGTACTTAAAAATCCCCATAGGCGACACTTTAAAAATTTCTACAGGTTGCCATCTTAGAGTTACAGAGGAGGTCTAGGGCTCAAATTATTGCTCTCGCTCTAACAATCGCGGCGATACCTCACATGTGTGGTTTGAACACGTTCACATATGTGGGCGGGGTTTCCGTGTGCGTTCGCTTCTGCACGCGAGCTAACGGGGACAGGGCGCTTTAATTTTTTTTTTTTTACTATTTATTTTATTTATTATTTTTTATTTTTACACCATTTTTAAAAAAAAAAAAAATTGATAATTTTTATTTCTAATACAAGGAATGTAAACATTCCTTGTAATAGAAATAGGCACGACAGGACCTCTTTTTTGTGAGATCTGGAGTCAAAAAGTCCTCAGATCTCACAAGTACACTAATAAAGATAGAAAGGAAAAAAAAATGACAAAAAAAAAAAAGGGACCTTTAAGCCGGTTGCTCGGCAACGACGTTTGCCGTCGCTCCTGTTCTCCAAGACAATAGAGTCGAGTGAGGGCAAGCTTGCCCTCACTCGACATCCTGTCTGTGAGGATCCAGGACCCGATCATTTTCCCCGCTGCCGGCGGGTCCGGTAAGCGGGGAAAAGGACCGGGATGCGGCGGGAGGGGGGGGGCACCCCTTCCGCCATCCCGGAGGGTGATCTCGCGGCGAATCCGCCGCTGGGACCACCCTTATCAGAAAGCCGATCGCCTGCAGTTTAAAAAAATACCAGGGTTATGGCAGCTATCTGCTGCCATAACACCGGCATTTAGCTTTAAACTCAGGACGTATATATACTATGGGCTGGTAGGGAGGTGGTTAAAGACCTTGCTTTGTGCACTGGTGTGCAGTCATGTTGGAACAGGAGGGTCCATCCCCAAACTGTTTCCACAAAAGTTGGGAGCATGAAATTGTCCAAAATGTCTTAGTATGCTGACGCCTTAAGAGTCCCCTTCACTGGAACTAACAGTCAAGCCCAACCCCTGAAAAACAACTCCACACCATAATCCCCCCTCCACCAAAAGATTTAGGAGGAACTTGACTGGCCTGCACAGAGTCCTGACCTCAACCTGACAGAACATCTTTGGGCTGAATTAGAATGGAGACTGCGAGCCAGTCCTTGTCCAACATCAGTGTCTGACCTGACAGATGCACTATTGGAAGAATGGTCAAAGATTCCCATAGACAAACTCCTAAACCTTCTGGACCACCTTCCCAGAAGAGTTGAAGCTGTTATAGCTGCAAAGGGTGGGCCAACTCAATATTGAACCCTATGGACTAAGACTGGGATGCCATTAAAGTTAATGTACATGTAAAAGCAGGCGTCCCAATACTTTTGACAATATAGTGTATATATATATATATATATATATATATATATATATATATATATATATACACACACACAGTATCCCACAAAAGTGAGTACACCCCTCACATTTTTATAAATATTTTATTATATCTTTTTATGTGACAACGCTTTAAAATTACACTTTGCTACATTGTAAAGTAGTGAGTGTACAGCTGTCCCCTCAAAAAAAAAAAACTCAACACACAGCCATTAATGTCTAAACCACTGGCAACTAAATTGAGTACACCCCTAAGTGAACATCTCAAAATTGGGCCCAATTGGCCATTTTCCATCCCCGGTGTCATGTGACTCGTTAGTGTTACAAGGTCTCAGGTGTGAATGGGGAGCAGGTATGTTAAGAACTCTCTGATGATCTAAAAAAAAAAAATTGTTGCTTTACATAAAGATGGCCTAGGCTAAAAAAAGATTACCAAGACCCTGAGACTGAGCTGCAGCACAGTGGCCAAGACCATACAGTAGTTTAACAGGACAGGTTCTACTCAGAACAGATCTCGCCTTGGTCGACCAAAGAAGTTGAGCGCACGTGCTCAGCGTCATATCCAGGGGTTGTCTTTGGGAAATAGATGTATGAGTGCTGCCAGCATTGCTGCAGAGGTTGAAGGGTGGGGAGTCAGCCTGCCAGTGCCTGTCAGCGCTCAGACCATACGCCGCACACTGCATCAAATTGGTCTGCATGGCTGTTGTCCCATGGTGGTAATGGTGTCAATGGTGTGTGTGGCAGCAACCAGGTGAGGAGTACAAAGACAAGTGTGTCTTGTCTACAGTAAAGCATGGTGGTGGGAGTGTCATGGTCTGGGGCTGCATGAGTGCTTCCGGCACTGGGGAGCTACAGTTCATTAAAGGAACCATGAATGCCAACATGTACTGTGACATACTGAAGCAGAACATGATCCCTTCCCTTCGGAGACTGGGCCGCAGGGCAGTATTCCAATGTAATAATGACCACAAACACTCCTCCAAGACGACCACTGCCTTGCTAAAGAAGCTAAGGGTAAAGGTGATGGACTGGCCAATCAGATGCTCAATAGGGTTTAGGTCTGGAGACAGGCTTGTAAATATTTTTTTATATCTTTTCATGTGACAACACTGAAGAAATGACAATTTGCTACAATGTAAAGTAGTGAGTGTACAGCTTGTATAACAGTGTAAATTTGCTGTCCCCTCAAAATAACTCAATACACAGCCATTATTGTATAAACCGCTGGCAACAAAAGTGAGTACACCCCTAAGTGAAAATCTCCAAATTGGGCCCAAAGTGTCAATATTTTGTGGGGCAAAGGGAAGGCGGAGGATTGCAAAGTCTCTAACATCCACCAGCTCCGTGATGTCGTCATGGAGGAGTGGAAGAGGATTTCAGTGGCAACCTGTGAAGCTCTGGTGAACACCATGCCCAAGAGGGTTAAGGCAGTGCTGGAAAATATTGGTGGCCGCACAAAAAATTTACACTTTTGGCCCAATTTGGACATTTTCACTTAGGGGTGTACTTACTTTTGTTGTTAGCGGTTAAGACATTAATGGCTGTGTATTGAGTGTTTTGAGCTATTTTGAGGGGACAGCAAATTTACACTGTTATACAAGCTGTACACAGTTGTCACATGAAAAAATATAATAAAATATTTACAAAAATGTGAGGGGTGTACTCACTTATACTTATAGATACTGTATATATTCCTTCAAAGTACAGTTTGTCCTCTGATATACTTTAATAAAAATTATGTGAAACTAAAAAAACTGTTAACATATTTCAAAGA
Organism: Pelophylax lessonae; assembly: GCF_965119305.1. Classification (NCBI taxonomy): domain Eukaryota; kingdom Metazoa; phylum Chordata; class Amphibia; order Anura; family Ranidae; genus Pelophylax; species Pelophylax lessonae. Next base: position 93,755,340 of record NC_138773.1, on the reverse strand, counting down.
TGTAATTGCCTGAAATTCCACTTTAAAACTCATTTGCAGGCAGTGTATAATTATATTCAAACTCTAAAACTGAAAAATATTGCATATAAGTAGACTTGACCCTAAAAAAAACATTAATGATCTGTTTCAACAAAAAAGGAAAATATAAAAAGAAAATTCTACTTTCCAACCTCATTAACGCAACTCCTATGTACATTGTGTTATTTTACTGCTGATAAACATAAGCTATGATCTACTTGACCTATTCAAGTGTTTACCGTGATAGATTAATATAGTACTCTTAGCTCTTCAGAAAACAACATATAAAATTAACAGAATACCTCTGCCCACTCTAACAGGCTTATTTACTCTCTGTAATCTGTCAACCATCTTTAGGGCCTCTTTATAGCACACAACAGATACTGCTATCCAACAGAGAAAGCAGATGTTCCAGCCATAAAATTCAGACCACAATTAGGTACCTGCAGTGTCTTACAGTGTTGTCTCTGCTTAAAGTTTAGATACAAAAATAATATGATTATTAATATTTTAGCTTACCAATCCTTAGATATGATGGCTGCATTAGTGTTCTTTTTTCAAATTTTTTCCTTTATGTTAACCTTGTTCTCCTGCCATTAACACACCTCCTGTCCTAGGGTGACAACTTTACTGAGTAGCATTGTTACCTTAGGAAAGGGAGGGTGTTAGGACTACATAACGGTGGGACGGGAGCCCCGAGCAAAGCCACGGAAGGCGGCGGGAGGGGGGGGGAACGACCCCTCCCGCCCCCCCGGGTAACGATCGAGCGGCTTCCGAGCTGCATCGGTCGTTCCCGACGGAAAGCCGACCGTCGGCTTCAAACCACGGTACCGGGATGATGCCTCTAACTAGAGGCATCATCCCGCTATAACCCCGCAAAGTGTACCGACGTACCGGTACGTTAGTATGCGGTAAGTGGTTAAGGGTATCTTGAGTAAAGGGGTCTGAATACAAATGCACGCCACACTTTTCAGATATTTAATTGTAAAAAATTTTGAAAACAATTTATAATTTTCCTTCCATTTCACAATTTTGTGCCACTTTGTGTTGGTCTATCACATAAAATCCCAATAAAATATATTTACGTTTTTGGTTGTAACATGACAAAATGTGGAAAATTTCAAGGTGTATGAATAATTTTTCAAGGCACTGTAGCTCCAGCCACAACCCCCCCCCCCCCCCCCAAAAAAAAACACACTGATGCACACTGTACAGCACCCATGTGAAAAAGCCCCAAGACCTTATTCACACACACAATAATTGTATTTATTATTATTATACAGGATTTACATAATGCCAGCAGTTTACGCAGCGCTTTACAATAGAGAGGGGTGGCAGACACTGGTAAGGTGGATAAGCCCGGCAGCAGCATTCATAATAGACTGAAGAGGGGATAGCCTATGGAAAGGTAGGCCTAGGAGAACGGAGTTGCAATAGTCGAGGCGAGAGATAACAAGGGAGTGAATAAGTAGCTTGCTGGTTTCAGTTCTTAAAAAGGGGCAAATTTTAGAGATGTTACAGAGGTGAAGTCTACAAGCTTATGACAATGATTGGATTTGGGGCTGAAAGAACAGGTTAGAGTCTAGGATTACACCTAGTAACTTGGCATGAGTGGAGGGATTGATGGTTGCATTTCTGATTTTGATGGAAAAGTCATGGAGGGGGGCACTGGCAGGGACAATATTACTAGCTCAGTTTTAGAGACTTAGTTTGAGGAAGTGGTGCGACATCCATGCTGATATGTCAGTAAGTAAGTTAGTAATGTTAGAAGAGACTGAAGGAGTGAGGAGAGGAGTAGACATAGATTTGAGTGTCATTGGCGTATAGATGGTATTGGAAGCCGTGGGTGGTTATCAAGTGACCAAGGGAGGTGGTGTAGATAGAGGAGTGAAGGGGTCCAAGAACAGAGCCTTGGGGAACCCCCACAGAAAGGGGCAATGGAGAGGAGACGATAGAGTTGTAGGTAACACTGAAGATGTGCTGTGAAAGGTAGGAGGAGAACCAAGATAGAGCAGAATCTTGAGGCCAAGGGAATGGAGTTTATTAGCAAGGAGCAGGTGGTCAACAGTATCAAAGGTGGCAGAGAGGTCAAGTAATAGGAGTATGAAGTAGTGGCCATTGGTTTTAACAGTTAGTAAATCGTTAGTGAGTTTTAGAAGGGCAGTTTCGGTGGAGTGCTGCGAGCGAAAGCCAGACTGTAAGGGATCCAGGTTATTTTTACTGAGGTAGGAGCCAAGACAATTGTAGACTAAGCGTTCTAAAAGTTTAGTGGTGAATGGGAGCAGTGAGATGGGTCTTAAGTTATTAATAGTTGTGGTCTTTAAGGTGCCCATCGAATAGTTTTTTGAAACTATCGATGCTCCCTGCTGATACCACTGCTTGTGAAAGAGAATTCCACATCCTTACTGCTCTGACAGTAAAGAACCCCTTACGTAGTTTAAGGTTAAACGGTTTTCCTCTAGTTTTAATGAGTGGCCACATGACTTATTGTATTCCCTTTCTCTGAAAGGTTTGTTCCTTATGCTAGGGTCACCAGTACAGTATTTGTACATTGATATCATATCCCCTCTCAAGCGTCTCTTCTCCAGAAAAAATAAGTTCAATGCTTGTAGTCTTTCCCCAAAGCTGATGTCCTCCATTCCCCTAATTATTTTTGTTTCCCTTCTCTGGACTCTCTCCAGTTCCAGCAAATCCTTTCTGAGGACCGGTGCCCAGAACTGGATGGCATACTCCAGATGTGGCCAGACCAGAGTCTTGTAAAGTGGGAGAATAATCTCTTTATTTCTGGAATGAATCCCCTTTTATATACATGCCAATATTCTGTTGGCTTGATTGCATGCCACTGCCAAGTCTGTTGTCCACCAGGACCCCCAGGTCCTTTTCCATCTTGGATTCACCCAGAGGTTCCCCCCTAGCGAGTAACTTGCGTTTGTGTTTCTGACGCCCAAGTGTATTACCTTACATTTTTCAAAATTAAACCTCATCTGCAATGTAGTTGCCCACCCCATTTTTTTGTTCAGGTCTGCTTGTAAGGTTAACACATCCTGCATAGACGTTATTTCCCTGCTTAGCTTTGTATCGTCCGCAAATACCGAGATTGTGCTAGATATCCCCTCCTCTAGAAGGTTTATGAATAAATTAAACAGGATTGGTCCGAGGACTGATCCTTGGGGGACCCCACTTTCCACACCCGACGAATCCGAGTACTCCCCATTTATCACCACCCTCTGGACTTGCCCCTGGAGCTAGTTCTCTATCCAGGTACTCACCCTATGGTCCATACTCATGTACCTTAGTTTGTACAGTAAGCGTTTGTTGGGAACTGTGTCAAATGCCTTTGCAAAGTCCAGATACACCACATCCACAGGCCTTCCTTCATCTAGATGGCAACTCACTTCATCGTAGAAGGTTAATAGATTGGTCTGGCAAGAACGATTTTTCATGAATCCATGCTAATTACTACTAATAATACCGTTTTCATTACTAAAGTCTTGTATATAGTCCCTTAACATCTCCTCCAAAATCTTGCTGACCACTGATGTTAGGATGACCGGTGTATAGTTACCCGGGATGTATCTCTGCCCTTTTTTAAAAATTGGTAGCACGTTGGATTTTTTCCAATCAGCTGGCACCATACCCATCTGTAGACTATCCGTAAACATCAACATTCCGTAAAGATTCATGTTGGTGGGGACCAGTGAGGGCTTTTTAAGTGTGGGAGTGATCTGCGCATGTTTTAGAGGGGAGGGGAATGTGCCACTAGAGAGGGAGAGATTGAAGATGTGGGTGAGGGAGCATAGGATAGAATAAGAGGGTGACTGTAGTAGTTGTGAGGGAACAGGATCCAGGGGACAATTGGTTAGGTGGGCATCTGAGAAAGTTTTTGCAACCTCTTCAGTAGTTGCCAGTTCAAACGTCAATACAGTTTTATCTTTTAGATTTACCAGGAATTCCGTAAAGTATTTTGTGTCCGCTAATAATGATATTAATGTATTTTTAGCAAAAATACACTGCTTAAAAAAATTAAAGGAACACTTTTAAAACACATCAGATCTCAATGGGGAAAAATATCATGCTGGATATCTATACTGATATGGACTGGGTAATGTGTTGGTAATGGGTAATGTGAAGGAACGAAAGGATTCCAGATCGTTTGATGGAAATGAAAATTATCAACCTAAAAAGGGCTGAATTCTAAGACACCCCAAAAATCAAAGTGAAAAAAAATGAAGCAGCAAGCTTGTCTATTTTGCTGAAATTTCATTGCAGAAACTCAGAATGTTGTTACTGTCCTCAGTAGTTTGTATTGCCCCCCACGTGCTTGCATGCATGCATGCCTGACAATGTCAGGACATGCTCCTTTTGAGGCAACGGTGGTGTCCTGGGGTATTTCCTCCCAGATCTGGACCAGGGCATCACTGAGCTCCTGAACAAACTGAGGTGCAACCTGGTGGCGTCAGATGGACCAAAACATGTCCCAGAGGTGTTCTATTGGATTTAGGTCAGACGAGCGTGGGGGTTTATTTAATGGTATCAATTCCCTTATCTTCCAGGAACTGGCTGCATACTCTCATCACATGAGGCCGGGCATTGTCGTGTACCAGGAGGAACCCAGGCCCCACTGCACCAGCGTAGGGTCTAACAATAGGTCCAAAGATATCATCCCAATACCTAATGGCAGTCAGGATGCCATTGTCTACTTTAGCCTGTCAAGGTCTGTGCATCCCTCCATGAATATGCCTCCCCAGATCATCACGGACCCACCACCAAACTGGTCAAGGTAAACAATGTTATAGGCAGCATAAGGTTCTCCACAGCTTCTCCAGACCCTTTCACGTCTGTCACATTTGCTCAGGGTGAACCTGCACTCATCTGTGAAAAGCACAGGGCGCTATAGATCCCGACCTGCCAATTCTGGTGTTCAATGGCAAATGCCAATCGAGCTTCACGGTGCCAGTGAGCACATGGCCAACTAGAGGACATTGGGCCCTCAGGCCACCCTCATGAAGTCTGTTTCTGATTGTTTGGTCAGGAACATTCACATTAGTGGCCTGCTGGAGGTCATTAGGGCTCTGGCAGTGCTCATCCTGTTCCTCCTTGTACAAGGAGCAGATACCAGTCCTGCTGATTGGTTAAGGACCTTTTTTGGCCCTGTCCAGCTCTCCTATAGTAACTGCCTGTCTCCTGGAATCTCCCCCATACTCTTGAGACTGTGGTGGGAGACACAGCAAACCTTCTGGCAATGGCACATATTGATGTGCCATGATGGAGAAGTTGGAATGCCTGTGCTACCTCTATAGGGTCAAGGTATCCTGACACTGACCCTAGCCAAATACAAAACTAATAAAAAACAAACAGTCAGAAAAGATGACTAGGGAAAAAAAATGTCAATGGCCTCCACCTGTAAAACCATTCTGTTTTGGAGGTTGTCTCATTGTTGCCCATCTAATGCCCATGTTGTTAATTTAATTACCACCAAAGCAGCTGAAACTGATTAACAACCCCCTCTGCTACTTAACTGACCAGGTCAGAATCCCAGGAGTTTAAGTGACTTGATGTTATACCCTGATAAAAAAAAGTGTTCCTTTAATTTTTTTGAGCAGTGTATAATTTTACCATTTACATTTGGGGAGGGGGGTTGCTGTAAGGTAGGCTGTACGGGGTCCTATGATTTCTAACAACAACCCTGTCTATGTGACCTGTTTATACCATAATGCTGGTGTGAGGTATGATTCGGAAAAAAACAGGCATGTTGCTGCATTTTTCTGCAGCACATTGGATGGCAATGTACTGCAATAATTTGAGTGTAACATTGTACACTTTCAATAACATAAAAAATATTGTATGCAATGAAACAGTACATGGCACTGCCCCCTCACACCAGCCCACAAAACAGGGTGTTTTAGCATGCGACTAGTGTCAATGGGCCCTAATGCTGGACACTGACAGGTCACATGACCAGGTTCTCCTTGCTCCTTTGTTTTTTTTTTTTGTTATTTCATTCATTTGAATAATGCTTCATTTGCTTTGAGTGCAATGCACATTTGCAAAGTGCAGCATTGTGCTTTAGAAATGTGTTTTTTTCCCCAATTTTAAACCAGGCCATATCATTGCTTTATATTTGGGACCCTTAGGCCACTCTAATGCTATGTTTTTTCAAGTGTATTGGATTTCATATCGTAAAGACGGGTATTTTGATATGTAACCATACAGAATCATTTCACTCTTTTCAGTCTCAATATTTTCATGTTAATGAGCACCGGTGTGTTAAAAAAAATCTACAGGGTTACAGTCCTATGAAAGTCTGGTGATTAGATTTTAATGGTTATATCGTTCATAATAGTTTGTACCTCTGACCTGATGAAACACCATAACAACAAAAATAAATTCATGCTAGACTCTCACATTGTTACCATCAGGGGAGTGTCACTTAATAAGTTGGCTCCGTAGTGGTTTTAGCACTTAACGGCTCTAGATATTCGAGGGATATCTCAGCACTACTGTCCCACAGAGGCGTAAGTAGTCAACAGCTGATTTTGTTTCCTAGCAAGCACAAGATCCCATTATGAAGTCTTATGAAACCTTTTTATGTTCTAGGAAGCGCTCTTTATGAAGTCTTAGCTCCACTTTTCTATTTTTTTTTCTTTGGTGCAGCACTTACAACAATACCAACTGAATCACAGAAATAGATATTTCATCAGATATAGGTTGCACTAACCATCCCCATTTTCATACTTTTTCCTTCATCTTCCAGTTACATTAGTTGTGAAGAGGGTCCAAATATGACCATCAAGTCCAATGGGCACCAATAGTTAAACCCAATGCTCTCAGCAATCAGCAGTCGATAACAGACCTTGGTAGACACCACCCTCTTTTTCTGCAATACAAGTCTATGTGAGAAAGCACCTGATGAGGGGTATAGCTGTAAAGCTGGCCAAACACTCAAAAATGTATTTTGTTCAGTCTTCTGACTGAATGAAAGAAATCCAACAGATTCTTCCATTCACAATAAACAGCAAGGGAAAACGAATCTGCCCTGCTGATTATTGTATTCTGACTACCGAACTGGCAGCTGTCAGAATACCTGATTAGTGCTTACATGTGGTAGGATGCAGATTATATTTGGCTGATATTTTCAAGAGGGTTGGGAGGAGTGCTTTGCTAGGGAACTGGCTCTTCCTGAAGTAATGACATTTGATGGCAAATTCAGAAGCACATTGCAAATCAACAACAAATGTGTATGGAAAGAAAAAACTCTACAAGTAAGCATTTACAATTTATTGCAAATGTTTGCTGCATTATCAGGTTTCTGGATGTAATATAAGGTTGATGGAACAAGTCCTTTACCTTTGACTCTTTAACATGTATCAGAATGGAATCATGGTCGCTCTCACTCATTCCAAAAACCTGCAGACACAAACAAAATTTTTTTCAGTATGGATCAGAGATGCAGGAACACAAGATCACACAGCTAAAAATACTACAAAGCCAAGAGATAGACGTTGGCTGTCCTATTATCCTGTGCAGCTGACTGTAAGCTGCCATTTGTTTCCTTCATGTCGACAGTTCTTATGAAGGCAGCAGATCAGTAAATACAGGATGACATTTTCAGAGCCAATTGCCTTTGTCTCAAGTCTGCTTTGTGTCATCATCCAAAATGTGTGATACTTTTGTGTGCAATGTCTACTTGTGGGCTTTCTTCTAAAACAAGCCTTTTTTTACAGACTGTATGATATTAGGAAGCTCACACTCTAGAACAGCCTTTTTCAACCAGGGTGATGGCACCCTGGTGTGCCTCCTGGGTTCTTCAGGGGTGCCTTGGCAAAATGTCTATAAATTGCAAAAAATTGCCACAGGTTTTAACTTTGCAGTATTACAACTCTGAGCGCCATGTAGGTCAAGCCACTGGCATCCTGACAACCAATTACATTACTGGTTGATAGGGAGAATGACGGGTGCTTGCATAGCATCTTTGTTTACTCTTCCCCTCTCCATCAGCGCTGGGGTCACATTGGCAAATAGAAGAAGAGACACTGAAGGAGAAGAGAAACACTAGAATACTAGTCAGTACCAGTTTGCAATTGTGGAGGAATAAATCACTTCTAATGTTGGATGGCCCATGTGTATGAATGTTGCTGCTATATGTAAAACTATTAGTTTAGTTTTTTTTTTACATTTTAGAACTGGGTGCCTCGAGTTTGTGCAGAATGTTAAAGGGTGCCACAACTTAAAAAAGGTTGAGAAACGCTGCTCTAGAATTTCAAAAGGATTTTGTTTAACACTGACTGTTTTTAATGATGCAGACTGTTCTGTAGCGTTTAGATAGATGGCATATGAACCCCCCACAGGCTTGTTTCTTATACTTCTGGTGACTCCACCAAAAGATCTACTGGCTGTTTAGTCTCACCCCATCTGCTACATTCTCAGTAATGAGAAATGGAATAAAAAATCCAGTAGACAAAATGAGATCCCTTCATAATGACCTCAAGTTGGCAAAAAAGGTGGTTGAAGAGTATTTATCACGAGAGTCCAAAAAAATGTTCAAACTTTGGGATGCAATGGTTTTTGCCAGCATCTGCCAAACTAAAATGTAAATATTGTAGAGTGACTCCTCAGTCAAGGAACCTCTAGCAACCTTGAGCAGAAACCCTAGGATACCACAGAACCCTGCTTGAGAAAGACTGATCTAAAATCGGTTTAGGCAAGGACAAACATTTTGGTAGGTAATGCATTTATAGATTTTTATATAATCTAAAGAAAAGGAAAAGGGAAAGGGGCTTGAGCGGCCAAGAAAGTTTGTCCCTTGAAATGGGGAAAACCAGGAACTGTAAACAAATTTAGGGCTAAACTGCACAGTTCACTTTGCTGCTTTAGGGCCCTTTCACACGGGCGTTCTGTATGTCCGTAAATCATCCTATTTTTTGCGGGTGATATACGGACATAATGTATGTCAATGGCATTGCGGATGTCAGCGGATGACCATCCGCTGACATCCGATTTTCTTCCTTTCAGTTCTGTTCCGTTTTTTGGAATGGAACAGAACCCTATTTTCGTTCCGTTGAAAAAACGGAAAGGATGCAAAATCGGATGTCGGCGGTGTCATCCGCTGATATCCGCAATGCCTATAGACATACATTATGTCCGTATATCCAAACGGATGGGATGATACAAGTGTCATCCGCTCCGTTAAAAAAAAAAAAAAAAGTGCCGGAGCGGATCGCAATGCGGTCCGCTCCGTGTGAAAGAGCCCTAACTGGATAATTATGAGTGTGAAAACAGATTTGTCACTGGGTAATTACTGAAAACAAAATATTAAATAAGCACAAAACACAGTAATAACTGTAAATACAAATCATTATCTACCAGTTTTAATGATTTGAAAAAACGAAGAAAAGCAGATACAGCATAACAGTGACATCTTCCCATTTTGTGTAAACCACATTACATACAATGCCATATGATTAGCATTCAGATTGTTGCATTTGTAAAGCTGAAATTTGGCTATATTTTATAGCTATTTTTTGAAGCTTAGTAGACAGCTCCTTTTTTTTTTTTTTTTAATACGATGCTAATATTTTGAGGATAATGATAAAAAAAAATTCAGCTGAAAATGTGCTTAGTGTTTGTATATGAAACATTTATTGAAAGACAGTAGCTTATGTTTCTCCTGCAATGATTCAATATGTGCCAATCTCCCAAATGTACTATGTTTGCTAATAAAACATATTAGTCCTGTGGCACATCAGATACACAAGAGAAAGATAATACCTTTGTTGTGAGAAAACACACATTTTACATTACACATCTGCATATTACATCAATGCACTGGGACAAATTTACTAAAAGGAAATGAAGAGGAACACAGGTAAATCACTATGGTATGTGTACACTGACAGACTGCAGAATACTGATCGTGAATCCTAAACCAAGTGAATTGCAAAATTATGTTCAATTCTTGCGGTTCAGACATTGGTGTTCTGTGGGTTTCCAGTGCCTAGGGGAAGAAGTCCCTTCTCCCAGAATATACATATATATATATATATATATATATATATATATATATATATATATATACATATATATATATACATTGCCTTGCGAAAGTATTCGGCCCCCTTGAACTTTTCGACCTTTTGCCACATTTCAGGCTTCAAACATAAAGATATAAAACTGTAATTTTTTGTGAAGAATCAACAACAAGTGGGACACAATCCTGAAGTGGAACGAAATTTATTGGATATTTCAAACTTTTTTAACAAATAAAAAACTGAAAAATTGGGCGTGCAAAATTATTCAGCCCCCTTAAGTTAATACTTTGTAGCGCCACCTTTTGCTGCGATTACAGTTGTAAGTCGCTTGGGGTATGTCTCTATTAGTTTTGCACACCGAGAGACTGAAATTTTTGCCCATTCCTCCTTGCAAAACAGCTCGAGCCCAGTGAGGCTGGATGGAGAGCGTTTGTGAACAGCAGTTATCAGTTCTTTCCACAGATTCTCGATTGGATTCAGGTCTGGACTTTGACTTGCCCATTCTAACACCTGGATATGTTTATTTGTGAACCATTCCATTGTAGATTTTGCTTTATGTTTTGGATCATTGTCTTGTTGGAAGACAAATCTCCGTCCCAGTCTCAGGTCTTTTGCAGACTCCATCAGGTTTTCTTCCAGAATGGTCCTGTATTTGGCTCCATCCATCTTGCCATCAATTTTAGCCATCTTACCTGTCCCTGCTGAAGAAAAGCAGGCCCAAACCATGATGCTGCCATCACCATGTTTGACAGTGGGGATAGTGTGTTCAGGGTGATGAGTTGTGTTGTTTTTACGCCAAACATAACGTTTTGCATTGTTGCCAAAAAGTTCGATTTTGGTTTCATCTGACCAGAGCACCTTCTTCCACATGTTTGGTGTGTCTCCCAGGTGGCTTGTGGCAAACTTTAAACGACACTTTTTATGGATATCTTTAAGAAATGGCTTTCTTCTTGCCACTCTTCCATAAAGGCCAGATTTGTGCAGCATACGACTGATTGTTGTCCTATGGACAGAGTCTCCCACCTCAGCTGTAGATCTTGGCTGCATCTCTGATCAATCTTCTCCTTGTATGAGCTTAAAGTTTAGAGGGACGGCCAGTTCTTCGTAGATTTGCAGTGGTCTGATACTCCTTCCATTTCAATATAATCGCTTGCACAGTGCTCCTTGTGATGTTTAAAGCTTGGGAAATCTTTTTGTATCCAAATTTGGCTTTAAACTTCTCCACAACAGTATCTCGGACCTGCCTAGTGTGTTCCTTGTTCTTCATGATGCTCTCTGCGCTTTAAACGGACCTCTGAGACTATCACAGTGCAGGTGCATTTATACGGAGACTTGATTACACACAGGTGGATTCTATTTATCATCATTAGTCATTTAGGTCAACATTGGATCATTCAGAGATCCTCACTGAACTTCTGGAGAGAGTTTGCTGCACTGAAAGTAAAGGGGCTGAATAATTTTGCACGCACCCAATTGTTCATTTATTTGTTAACAAAGTTTGAAATATCCAATAAATTTCGTTCCACTTCATGATTGTGTCCCACTTGTTGTTGATTCTTCACAAAAAATTACAGTTTTATATCTTAATGTTTGAAGCCTGAAATGTGGCAAAAGGTCAAAAAGTTCAAGAGGGCCGAATACTTTCGCAAGGCACTATATATATATATATATAGATACACAGTATCTCACAAAAGTGAGTACACCCCTTACATTTTTGTAAATATTTTATTATATCTTTTCATGTGACAACACTGAAGAAATGACACTTTGCTACAATGTAAAGTAGTGAGTGTACAGCTTGTATAACAGTGTAAATTTGCTGTCCGCGCAAAATAATTCAACACACAGCCATTAATGTCTAAACCGCTGGCAACAAAAGTGAGTGCGCTGAGTTCAAGACCAGAACTCAGAAGAAAGCGGGATGAAGATGCCAGGGAGGGACCTCATGGGCATCAGAACGTTGGAACAAAGGTAGTTATTTTTGGCCTTAGTTCGGCTTTAAGCTGGCCATTCAGTATACAATCTGATTCTACAATCTCCTTTAGCTCTACCGCCATCTATTTGAAAATTGAAGGGCCAGCACACTGGATACAAACTGAATGGATTATTTATGCTTGTCCTTATATCATAAGGTTTTAAAAGAAATTTAAAAGATATCGTACAATCAGATTGCAACGCTTATGGTCACTTTTTTACAGCAGAAGATAGTAATCAAATTCAGATTTCAGATTCAAATTTCAGATTTTCTAACTTGTCTAACTGCTTTGTCCCTGAAAATAGTTTTATGTGCCTGTCAAAGGGTTGACATACCAACATCAGATTATTGCTTGGAAGGAATGGGACTTTCATCTAATGTATGTATTCAACAACTGTATGTGTCTCTTTAGGGAGTACTACTGAAGATTATAGGAGCAGAATCATGTACGAATCAATACGTACCAAGCCGCAGAACAAGGATATAGCAAGTCATATCAAAACTCCTGAACTCAATACTTGTTGACTGTTGACTTGTAAAAGAAATTGTTGGAACCGCACCCAGGTAGATGAAAACAATTGAAGTACTTTATTCTTTAAATCAAAATATGAACAGACAGTGCACGGAACAGGTAATCCAGGTTAACGCGTTTCACGGCGCACGGTTATGAGTAAGCGGCTGTGTGCGCCGTGAAACGCGTTAACCTGGATTACCTGTTCCGTGCACTGTCTGTTCATATTTTGATTTAAAGAATAAAGTACTTCAATTGTTTTCATCTACCTGGGTGCGGTTCCAACAATTTCTTTTGCATTTATCCGGAAGGGCGGGTCTTACCAGCACCAGGTCGGACTGACACACCTGAGCGGCTTCATCTTTCCTATTACCTGACTGTTGACTTGTGACATTATTATTGAAGCCACTGGATCAGTAGGATAGCCAGGAAACTAGCATTCTGTGAAGGGTTCAGCTATGACAGTCTGATATTTTATCTGTTTACATATTTCTTTTAAAGTATAACTAGTATAACTATCATCTGTGCCCCCATTAGGGATAGTCACTCTCCTACATTTAATGTTGACTGTTATCACTGAAAATGAAAGAAAATCCCAAATTTGGGGCTGTCTTCAGAACAGTAACAGAGGGGAAATCTTCCAAAGAAACACTATAAAAGGGTTACCAGGAATCATGGACTTTATTGGCACAATAATATGAAAAATGACAAACCAACTTTATTGATACATCATTAAAGTCTAAAAAGCACCCTCAAAAAGGCAAGACATCTATTAATTCCAGTTTCTAAGCCTTCAGGCTCTGAATAGTGCTGAAGGAACGGTTTCTTCAATTAATAGCTCAGCTCAACGGGTTTCGTGGAAAGCCGCTTCTTAGGAGCTTTCTTGGGTGCTGATTCACTTGAAAGCATGAAAGATCAGATGGATCTGTAGCTAGAATAACATTGGCACAGTATATACGGCCTATCGTTCACCAATAAAGATATATCATCAACTTAATTATCATATCATAGTAGTCCTAATAGGACCTAGTAACAATAATAAATTGTCCAACTGAGAAGTGCAATTACACTGTAAGCGCCTCTCTTGAGATGGCATTCTAAGGACACACGGTTATACTGAGGTTGACTTTTCCTTACCAGCTTAAGCTGCTTACGTCGCACTGTTTTGACACACAAGGGTCCCTACATTGTAATAGTTCCAAACTAGGATGCCTTTGTAGCAGTTAAGTAAAGGACCTTGGATGGCCCGTACGGCTAATTATAGCGTAGAGTGATTATTACCCACCATTTCACTATGATTTTGACATGTATTGTACTGAGCTTTTGAAGGATATGCTATTCAGAGCCGGAAGTCTTAGAAACTGTAATTAATAGATATCTTGCTTTATAGAGGGTGCTTTTTAAACTTTTTCACTGAGTTCAGTGTTTTAATGATGTATCAATAAAGTCAGTTTGTAATCTTTCATATATTTGTGTTTTTGTCCCTATAAAATCCATAATTCCTGGTAACCTTAACCACTTAAGCCCCGGAAGATTTTACCCCCTTCCTGACCAGGGCCTATTTTGCGATTCGGCACTGTGTGACTTTAACGGACAATTGCGCGGTCGTGCGATGCTGTACCTAAACGAATTTGGCGTCCTTTTTTCCCCACAAAGAGCATCATTCATACCCCGGGGAGAATGACAGGTGGCTTGTTGACATTAGCCGCCTGCCTTTCTCCCTCTCCACCGACGATCGCGAGTGACCGGCGGACGATCGGGTCCGCTGGTCACGCGCGCGGGGGGGTCCGTGACCGCGCGGGAGCGGGAGAGCGCCTTCGGCGGCGCGCGCTCGCTCCTGAGACCCTCACAGGCTAGCAACGTAGACCTACGTCGCTCTGCCTGTGAGGGGCTGACTGCCGCAGTAAATATACTGTGAGCAGTCGGCAAGTGGTTAATATTACAGCATAACTAGGACGTGGCACATTTTACAACTATTGAGTTCCCACATAACCAGCCGGCGGCTACTCATTAGACAACGGAGTAATATGCAAAGGGGACACTAGTTCTGACCCCAGGGATGACAGGAAGTGAAGGGAGATCTCCCCAGTGGTACAAAGATGGACGTCTTTGATAATGCCCTGGAGGAGGGGGAAACACGTAGACGCAATTTCCGGCTCACGTTTGAAGCTTACGTCACTTCCGGTCTCGGTGGAACGCTAGCCGGGACCAGCGCAACCCATGCAGTTACCGCAAGTCCAGAAGTCCTTTCTGCATAGGAGATTGTATCTTCACTGAAGGCTTGTTATCACTCCTGAAATGTGAGTTTTTTTCTGCATTATTTAATAAAGCTTATGAAACGGGATTACACTATCTTGAGTTTTTCCCTCCTATGGTCCCACATTCTTTGGCCTATTGAGGAAAGATTGGGTATTGGAGTCCACAAGACTAGTCTCAAAGGAAAAGAAAAGACCCACACCGGACTAAGTGCGTTTGACCCACATGCAATATTGCGAAGGGGTCCTGGCAGTCTGTATCCCTCCATTGAGACTTCTGTTTAGAGATCCCATATTGGTTTCTGGAGTATTATTGTTGAGAGATAAGTGGGGTATACTATCCCCTGAAGCCTTGTGAATTTCATACCATACTACCCATTGAAAGTGATTGATGGAGGAGGATTATGAGTGATTTACCCATTATCTAATGCATGCAGGGTCTGTGAGACCCACTTCTTTCTGGTGCGCGCATATATATTATCCACTTTCTGCTCACTGGATCACTTATTGAGTACACTGGATGATCTTAGTTCACCTACAAGATACTTCTTGTCCACCTTTACAATCACTATATGGACTCTACTATTGTTCATAAGAGCACATTTTGCACTTTAAAATATCACATTTGAGTGATTCACGTTTTGTCACTATTGAGTCACAATTTTTGACTACTAGTGTCACACAATTGCACCTTCATTAGTTTCATAATTTTATATTATTAATTTTATTACTATTTTTATAATGTATTTTTATGTAGCACTGTTCAGCACATGCACTTTATCACCTTTATTTATAGTTGTATTTTTATATGAATAGCTATTTCAAGTGTTTTTAGCAATTTATATACCAGCTATTTTACTATTTATATCAGTGCCCTTACACATGTCACTTTTAAAGATGGCAAAAAGCCCAACAGGGGTTATAACCCTCCCTTAATCTATCCACAATTAAAGAAAAAATGCCTTCAGTCCTGCTTTGAGTACAACAGAGAATATAAAAAAATGTACAGAAAAATGTTAGACAGGATATTTGAAAAAGGTGTCCTTGGGCTTTAAAATAGAAGTAGGGCAAAGCTTTTTTGGCCATACTTCTCTTCTGGATAACAAGAATGTACCTGCTTTTGCTCTTCTGTGCCCCAGAATGAGCTAAAGCCTCCTGTCAGATGTCACAGAGCGGTTCCTGACTCTGGAAGGAACCTGACCATATTGTCGGGATCCATCCAGATGCCTGATTGACAGCTGGCTCTGACTCTCAGCATGAGGCTGAGAGCCGAAGCCAACTGCACCCGCTCCTTCTCCAGCCTGGTGCTCCAGTGAGCAAGGGAGAGGCAGAGCAGGGATTGGTAACTGAAAGTCACTGCTCTCCACTCTGAGAAGACTGAGACCTGATTGATAAGTGGTCATGAGATCGCTTAGTTCTTGGTGTGAGAGTTGGTGTAGGACAGATGCAGAATCACACTGATGTTGCAACATTGAGGTAAGGATGTACAGTCAGGTCTATAAATATTGGGACATTGACACAATTCTAATCTTTTTGGTTCTATACACCACCACAATGGATTTGAAATGAAACAAGATGTGCTTTAACTGCAGACTTTCAGCTTTAATTTGAGGGTATTTATATCCCAATCAGGTGAAAGGTGTAGGAATTAAAACAGTTTGTATATGTGCCTCCCATTTTTAAGGGATCAAAAGTAATGGGAGAATTGGCTGCTCAGCTGTTCCATAGCCAGGTGTGTGTTATTCTCTCATTATCCTATTTACAAAGAGCAGATAAAAGGTCCAGAGTTAATTTCAAGTGTGCTATTTGCATTTGGAATCTGTTGCTGTCAACTCTCAATATGAGATACAAGGAGCTGTCACTATCAGTGAAGCAAGCCATCATTAGGTTGAAAACAAAACAAACCCATCAGAGAGATAGCAAAAACATTAGGTGTGGCCAAATCAACTGTTTGGAACATCCTTAAAAAGAAAGAATGCACCGGTGACCTCAGCAACACCAAAAGACCCAGAAGACCACAGAAAACAATTGTGGTGGATGATCAAAGAATTCTTTTCCTGGTGAAGAAAACACCCTTCACAAAAGTTGGCCAGATCAAGAACACTCTCTGGGAGGTAGGTGTATGTGTGTCAAAGTCAACAATCAAGAGAAGACTTCACCAGAGTGAATACAGAGGGTTCACCACAAGATATAAACCATTGGTGAGCCTCAAAAACAGGAAGGCCAGATTAGAGTTTGCCAAATAACATCTAAAAAAGCCTTCACAGTTCTGGAACAACATCCTATGGACAGATGAGACCAAGATCAACTTGTACCAGAATGATGGGAAGAGAAGAGTATGGAGAAGGAAAGGAACTGCTCATGATCCAAAGCATACCACCTCATCAGTGAAGCATGGTGGTGGTATTGTCATGGCGTGGGCATGTATGGCTGCCAATGGAACTGGTTCTCTTGTATTTATTGATGATGTGACTGCTGACAAAAACAGCAGGATAAATTCTGATGTGTTTCGGGCAATATTATCTGCTCATATTCAGCCAAATGCTTCAGAACTCATTGGACGGTGCTTCACAGTGTAGACAGACAATGACCTGAAGCATACTGCGAAAGCAACCAAAGAGTTTTTTAAGGGAAAGAAGTGGAATGTTTTGCAATGGCCAAGTCATCCACCTGACCTGAATCTGACTGAGCATGCATTTTACTTGCTGAAGACAAAACTGAAGGGAAAATGCCCCAAGAACAAGCAGGAACTGAAGACAGTTGCAGTAGAGGCCTGGCAGAGCATCACCAGGGATGAAACCCAGCGTCTGGTGATGTCTATGTGTTCCAGACTTCAGGCTGTAATTGACTGCAAAGGATTTGCAACACAAGTTTTAAAAAGTGAAAGTTTGATTTATGATTGTTAATCTGTCCCATTATTTTGGTCCCTTAAAAAGTGGGAGGCACATATACAAACTGTTGTAATTCCTACACCGTTCACCTGATTTGGATGTAAATGCCCTCAAATTAAAGCTGAAAGTCTGCAGTTAAAGCACATCTTGTATGTTTCATTTGAAATCCATTGTGGTGGTGTATAGGACCAAAAAGATTAGAACTGTGTTGATGTCCCAATATTTATGGACCTGACTATATATATGTTTTTTCTATACTCCAAACTTCTCCTTTAGGCTACATTCACATGTGGGCGTAGCGGATTGCGGGCAGAATCACCGCGATTCTGCCCGTGATCCGGAAATCATTGCAAATCGCGGGACGCCTGCGCGATGCTCGTGATTTGCAATGGCACCCCAAAAGCTGTGCGATATTGCCGCGATTTCCACCTGCCGAATCGCGGTAACATCGTGCAAACAGAATCGCAGGAGGCATGAAGCACAAAAGAAGCTCTTGTACCTATTTTGGGCGCCATGCGTCCCGCGAGTCTATTTGCGCAATGTTACCGCGATTTGGCAGAGGGAAATCGCGGCAACATCGCACAGCGCTTGGGGTACCATTGCAAATCGCGGGACGTCTGTGCGATGCCCGTGATTTCCGGATCACCGCGATTCTGCCCGCGATCCACTACGCCCACATGTGAACGTAGCCTTAAACAAACCCAACTCCATCAGTAAAATCAGTGAATTTAAGACACCATTCACACTAGCGCGACTGGTCAGGCGACTTGGTCGCCTGACAAGTCGCGGTGGGTCGCCTGCCATTGATTAGCACAGGACCCGTTCTAATAGTAGCGACACAAGTCTCTCCGACTTAGAAAAAGGGTCCTGTACTACTTTGGGGCGACCTGGAGGCGACCTGCATTGACTTTGATGATATGAAGTCCGTGCATGTCGCGCCGAGGTCGCGGTGCAAGCTGTACACCGCGACTTCACAGGTCGCCCCAGCAAGTCGCGTCGCCCCTGTCTGAACGGGGTCTAAAAGCCAACAAAAAGGAAAGCCAAAAAAAAACACAAAAAAACAAACAAAAAAATATTGAAAGCAAAAGTGAAACTGCCTGTATGTTAGCCAGGGAGTGGGGTAGCTGTCTGTGGTGCTGATCTACAACACTGGCCACGTAGCTTGCAATACAATTAGCTGTCTGTATCCTTTATGAAAAGATCACATGAAACATTTAAAGAATAAAGGTAACGTACCCTCTGAAGGTAATAGAAAAGTTCCTCTTCATTGGCAATGTGTTCAGAGGACACAATACCAGCCATGTACACAAGTGTGTATATGATTTCTTCATATAGCAGTTCCAACTAAAAAAAAAAAAAAATTAGGAAAAAACATTTATTATTGGCCTGAACTCAAAAAGTGAAGATTTGTTATCTTATGTAGAAAAACAGATAGTTTTATTGTGTCATTTATTTAAGTGCTAGCTAGCTTGGATAGATCATAGTCAGGTGACGAGCGCAGACTTTTACTTTTTAGTGTTTTTTTTTTTTGCAATAAAATTTTTTATTAAGGTGTGCAGAAAAGAAAAATACAGTAAAGTCAGATACAAAAAAGATGAACATAGAGCAAGTCAGTTACAAAAAAGATAAACAGAGAACATTGTGAATCAAAATCAGGAGTAAAAGCATAACATGTCGCATTGCATAATTACTTTTAGTGTTATTTAATATCCTGAAAATGCTGCATTGAATTCCTCCTGAAATATACGTAACACTGCACTACCTGGCATATGTCTGCTAAAGCCTTCCTTTGCCTTGAGCCTCATTCTGTATACCTGCAATGTGAAATTTAGGCGGCTCACTGGTGAGAAAGCCATAAATGAGGACTTGTAGTACAATTATACTCCTGCTTCAGCTTCATCCATTCTGTGGATCTCTGTTCCATTCTCCTCTCCTGCTGTTTTCGTACCCCACCAAAAATCAGATCATTAGTCATCAGGGGATGTTCTGACATGAGAAAGCAAAATCCTGCTCCTCCACCAAGGATGGGCATCTCTAAACAGTCATAGCAAAGACTAAACGATGATAAGGTCAGCTGCAGGAAGCTAAGAGGCAACCCTGGTGAAAAGTCCTTTGTCCTCTTTTGCTTTCCATTTTGAGCACAGCTTCCACTTTACAGAGAAACTATAATACATTTGGGTCAATTTTATTTCTTTGTTTTGAAAGTTTATAGGTCTGTAAAAGTTTTGATTAGTGTTTATATCTATTCTACAAATAGACACACTGGGCAATACTGGTTGAGAGAGAGCACAGTGGAAGCCGTTTGCCTGTTTGTCTGTAATTGAAACTTTGGTGGCCTATAAACAGCAGGAAGGAAAAGGACAATTTGCTGCTCTGACCTGTTCACTTGTATGTGGAAAAATTTCAACTAGAGCTGCTGAACAACCGGGTTCTTTCATCAAAAAGAAAAGGATGGATAGTCGATTGTTTGAAAATGAGAATAGGGCTCTACCTGCGGACTGCACATAAAAATACAAAATATTCAAAAGCTATATTTTATTTTAACCTGACTACAAAAAAAAAAATGTTTATCATTTTTTTCAGCCTTGGGCATAAAGAAAAAAAGAAATGAAGATATTCTCTAAACTACTATACATTTTCATCTAAGTAAATAAAAAATACCTTTATTTTTACACATACACTATATTACCAAAACTATTAGAACACCTGACTTTAGACGCACATGAACTTAAAGAGGTTGTAAAAAATTTTTTTTCTTTTACAACCTGCAAGAGAAAGACATAATGAGCTAGTATGCATCGCATACTAGCTCATTATGAAATACTTACCTTAGAACGAGCCCCCGCCGTGCCGCTCTCTTACCTGTATGACGAGCGACATGTTCAGTCGCCCGTCTTCCGGGATCGCGGCATCCGGCCATCGGATTGGCCGGAGCCGCGGTGACGTCACTCCTGCGCACGCGCGCAGGAGCCGACGGTCACGGCACGGGGCTCTGAAGGAACGGCACGATCAGCCGTTCCTTCAGAGCGCATGCGCCAGTGACGTCACTGGCTGCATTAAAGGTAAATATCTCCTAAACCGTACATGTTTAGGAGATATTTACAGTACCTATAGGTAAGCCTTATCATAGGCTTACCTATAGGTACAACTTCCTGAGGAGGGTTTACTTCCTCTTTAATGGAATTCCAGCCTTAGTCCATAGGGTTCAATATTGAGTTGTCCCACCCTTTGCAGCTATAACATCTTTAATTCTTCTGGGAAAGTTGTCCACAAGATTTCGGAGTGTGTATACGGGAATGTTTGACCATTCTTCCAGAAGCGCATTTGTTAGGTCAGGCACTGATGTGGACCAGAAGGCCTGACTCACAGTCTCCGTTCAAATTTATCCCAAAGGTGTTCTATTAGGTTGTGGTCAGGGCTCTTTGCAGGCCAGTCAAGTTCCTCCACCCTAAACTCGCTCATCCATGTCTTTATGGACCTTTCTTTGTGCACTGGTGCGCAGTCATGTTGGAACAGGAAGGGGCCAACCCAAACTGTTGCCGCAAAGTTGGGGGCATGAAATTGTCCAAAATGTCTTGGTATGCTGATGTCTTAAGAGTTCTCTATACTGGAACTAAGGGGCCAAGCCCAACCCCTGAAAAACAACCCCCACACCATAACCCCCACCCCCACCAAATGATTTGGACAAGTGCACAAAGCAAGGTCCATTAAGACATGGATGAGCGAGTTTGGGGTGGAGGAACTTGACTGGCCTGCACAGTCCTGATGTCAACCCGACAGAATGAAATAGAGCGGAGACTGTGAGCCAGGCCTTCTTGTCCAACAACAGTGCGCTTCTGGAAGAATGGTCAAACATTCCCAGCATCAGTGCCAGTGCCTGTGGTATTTTTGCAAATATAATAACAAATGCCGCCAAAGACAGGGGGGGTCTATTTACATTAGATTTATGTTAAATTATTAAGAACAGGGCTGGTTTTTAATTTGCTATTGATAATTTGCCAATGTGTTGTAACCAAAATAAAATAGAAAGCCCTCCAGAGCTGTTCAGGGAATGTAGTAATTTAAAAAAGAAAAAAAATGGCGAGATAAATTTCCCTTAATATTCCAACCAGACCTTATCCAAGCACGAAGCCTGGGTGGCCGGGAAATAGAAAGCAGTGAGCGTGCAGTGCAAAGTACCCTTGGCCCAAAGTTAAGGTACAAGGGCCTCTTCCCCACCTTCATGTGCTCCAAAAAGCAGGTGGGGGTAATAGCAGAGGTGGGGGACTTGAGTCACATGACTTGACTTAAGTCAGACTTAAGTCACCAGTTTAAGGACTTGAGACTTGCTTAACTAAAATTAATAAAAGACTCGACTTGACTTTGACTTGGTATTTATGACTTGAGACTTGACATTGACTTGAGACATATGACTCGAAATGACTTTACTTTTTTAGGTTATTAAATATTTGCAATTTCTCAAGGTGTGTTAAAGCAAAATAATGTGCCTGTTATGTTTCTAAAACCGCAGTCACTTAAAACACCTCAATGTGTTCTGATTTTTAGTACACTAGCTGTTTAACAATGGAAATACTTAACATGTTTTTAGTGACTGTGATGTTGAAACATGACCGGACGAAGGATTTTGAGCTGTTTGGGCATCCAAAGTGTTTCTTTAATATGCCAAGAAAAAAGCACTAAGAAGTTTTATTAATGTTGAAAATAAAACAAAACCTTTCCTGACCACTGACTTTTAACTGATTTAAAGGTGAAAATTGGGGTAGATCAGTATTTTGACTTGATTTGTGACTTGACCAAAATAAATGACTTGACTTGACTTGCTTGACTTCTAGCAGGGACTCGACTTGACTTGCTTGCTTTTTGCCACAGTAACTTGGGACTTGCTTGAAACTTGAAGGTTAAGACTTGAGACTTGCTTGTGACTTGCACATGTGTGACTTACTCCCATGTCTGGGTAATAGTATCATGTGGTGAAATTCATCGCCATATTGGTTTTCTAACCTTAACCTTAGCAGATGAGGGGGTTCTAAAAAATAATGGTACAGGGTCCTTGACCCCCGTCTTGGCCCGCTGAACCCCTTTGGGGTGGGGATCCACGGCTCAAATGGGTTAAAAAAATTAAAACCATATATAATACATTATTAGATAGGTCCGAGTACTCTTAAGTGTTATATAATCTTACTGCTATGGGGACTGCTGCAATCAGAAAGATCGGCAGCAGTCCTCTTTTCCAATGGCTATTTTGAAAGTGACCCTTTGTTTTCCTATAAAGGCCCACCTCTAGTTTTAGAAACATACAAAAAGAGCCTAATGGCTCTGTTATGGCCACTGCCAAAATGGTGGCTTGAGGAGAGGACTGCTGCCAATCTTTCTGATCACAGCAGATTCCATAGCAAAATGGTGGCTGAACCCCATAGAAGTCCCCATACTTTTGATATCAATGGTGTTCAGATACGGGTTTGAGCACCTCCAGGTTGACACACCCCCATCCCTCTTTAATTTTTTTAAAATGTTTCATATATATACATTTTTCCAGGGGGTAGCTTCTGTCTGGTTGTCTCCTCCTGCAGAAGTGGGTAGGTCTTACACTAAATGACACGACACTGCTTTCTGCATCATTTTCGTATGAGTTCATAATGACCTGATGACATACCCCCAGTGGGCCAATGATGCTTTGGGCTCACAGGAAGTAGCCTAAATGAGGTTGGGCATCATTCAGCCTAGAAGAGGTTTAGTGCTGCATGAAAGCGAGAGGTGGCTTTTATGTTCCTATCTGGCCAGGGCTATTTATTTATTCTCAAAAAAATATTCTTAAGGGGCAGCTGGTCTTTAAATAATGGCTAAGATGACAGAGCAGGTTAGAAGAGGACTTGTTGTGAATCTCGTCACCTGTATCCATCCATAACAGAAGTACTTGGTTGTACTCTAAAACTGTTTAATGACTAAAACCCTATTTTCCTGCCTGGAGTGCAATCATTTTATTGCAAACTTTACTGAATAGACATAAAATATAATTACCTCTCTTTTGGAAAGTGTCAGTTTTTCAGTTGCTCTGTGTTCCCCCGTATTCTCATATGGAGGAGGGATGCTGTTATTTAAAACACCCTAGAAAGAAAAAAAAAACAACACAGAAGAATGTCTTCCATAAGTTGGCAATAACTTATTTTTTTCCTTGTGACCATCTGCTCTAGTGAAGTAAACCCCATTACTCACAACTTTGTATAAATTACTGTTTGATAAAATTAGTATCAATAGTTGAAAAAGTCAGAAGACAATGCTTTAATTTTTTTGTGCACATAAACCAACTGGAAAATGAAAAATTCCTAAACATATGTATTTAAAAAGTATTTTTAAAATAAAAGTGAAGTTCAAGGTAACAAAATGACCAAAGTGTGAATTACTGGCGTTATCCAGAAATCAGAGCAATGTACTATAGGCAGAAGGCCATTTTCGCCTCACTTCCTTTGTGGGCTTCAGGACAGGAGGTAAGAATAACCTCTCCAATGGGGAGACAGGCAGCAATAAATGTATGCTTAGTGAACTGGAGAGGGGATAGATCCTCTTTCAGCTTTTTTATCTTCACTTTGTCTTTTCTCTATTGACAGAAAGTGAGAAAACATTTCCAAGGATACCCTAGCCTGTGATCGGATAGTGTAGGAGCAACTGTACACCATACAGGATTTACAAATCACGTAAATAACTGTATTGAATGATATCTTTAATGAGTTGGAGGCTTTAAAGTTGATCTCCCACCATACGAGTTACATGCCAGATTTATGTGTGCATTTTGGGCCTAGTAGAGGCCTTGGCTCATTCCAGAGCGGTAAGAACCTTGATGGGTCTCTTATATTATTTTATGCCAGGAAGTCGATAGTGCTCAAATGGAAGGCAACTGTAGCCCCTTTCTTAGAATATTGGAAATCTCTAGAAAACTCAGTAATTACCCTATACAAAAGTGCATATCTCTCCTAAGGTTGTCCCAAGACATTTAATAAAAATTGGAATATATGATTGATTCTTCTTATACCACTACTTGATTTGTCTGTAAGTGACTCCCATATGTCTGTAAAGACTCCCATCTTTATTTATGTTCAGCTTCCTTGATGACCGGAAACCACCTAGTATTGTGCTTTGGTTATACTTGTCAGAGAAGATACAATTTTATTGGTATTATATTCACTAGTTTATCCTTATATACAGTGCCTTGCGAAAGTATTCGCCCCCCTTGAACTTTGCAACCTTTTGCCACGTTTCAGGCTTCAAACAAAGATATAAAACTGTAATTTTTTGTGAAGAATCAACAACAAGTGGGACACAATCATGAAGTGGAACAAAATTTATTTGATATTTCAAACTTTTTTAACAAATAAAAAACTGAAAAATTGGGCGTGCAAAATTATTCAGCCCCCTTAAGTTAATACTTTGTAGCGCCACCTTTTGCTGCGATTACAGCTTTAAGTCGCTTGGGGTATGTCTCTATCAGTTTTACACATCAAGAGACTGAAATTTTTGCCCATTCCTCCTTGCAAAACAGCTCGAGCTCAGTGAGGTTGGATGGAGAGTGTTTGTGAACAGCAGTTTTCAGTTCTTTCCACAGATTCTCGATTGAATTCAGGTCTGGACTTTGACTTGGCCATTCTAATACCTGGATATGTTTATTTGTGAACCATTCCATTGTAGATTTTGCTTTATGTTTTGGATCATTGTCTTGTTGGAAGACAAATCTCCATCCCAGTCTCAGGTCTTTTGCAGACTCCATCAGGTTTTCTTCCAGAATGCTCCTGTATTTGGCTCCATCCATCTTCCCATCAATTTTAACCATCTTCCCTGTCCCTGCTGAAGAAAAGCAGGCCCAAACCATGATGCTGCCACCACCATGTTTGACAGTGGGGATGGTGTGTTCAGGGTGATGATCTGTGTTGCTTTTACGCCAAACATAAAGTTTTGCATTGTTGCCAAAAAGTTTGATCTTGGTTTCATATGGCCAGAGCACCTTCTTCCACATGTTTGGTGTGTCTCCCAGGTGGCTTGTGGCAAACTTTAAACTACACTTTTTATGGATATCTTTAGGAAATGGCTTTCTTCTTGCCACTCTTCCATAAAGGCCAGATTTGTGCAGTATACGACTGATTGTTGTCCTATGGACAGAGTCTCCCACCTCAGCTGTAGACCTCTGCAGTTCATCCAGAGTGATCATGGGCCTCTTGGCTGCATCTCTGATCAGTCTTCTCCTTGTATGAGCTGAAAGTTTAGAGGGACGGCCAGGTTTTCGTAGATTTGCAGTGGTCTGATACTCCTTCCATTTCAATATTATCGCTTGCACAGTGCTCCTTGGGATGTTTAAAGCTTGAAAAATCTTTTTGTATCCAAATCCGGCTTTAAACTTCTCCACAACAGTATCTCGGGCCTGCCTGGTGTGTTCCTTGTTCTTCATGATGCTCTCTGCGCTTTAAACGGACCTCTGAGTCTATCACAGTGCAGGTGCATTTATACGGAGACTTGATTACACAAAGGTGGATTCTATTTATCATCATTAGACATTTAGGTCAACATTGGATCATTCAGAGATCCTCACTGAACTTCTGGAGAGAGTTTGCTGCACTGAAAGTAAAGGGGCTGAATAATTTTGCACGCCCAATTTTTCAGCTTTTTATTTGTTAACAAAGTTTGAAATATCCAATAAATTTCGTTCCACTTCATGATTGTGTTCCACTTGTTGATTCTTCACAAAAAATTACAGTTTTATATCTTTATGTTTGAAGCCTGAAATGTGGCAAAAGGTCGCAAAGTTCAAGGGGGCCGAATACTTTCGCAAGGCACTGTATTTCCCAGGTTTTATTGTAAGAGACACTAATCCTCCTATGACATTGCCCTTCTTTGTTGACTTGGTTGATATTGAGCAAGTTGGTCGACCACTGGCGAGTGCTCGACTTAATAGTTCTTGTTTTTGAATGTCTGTTTCTATGTTCTGTAGGTTTTGTATGATTTGAGCCAGGGAATGCTCTGTTCTGTAACAGCCTTTAATAAAATTAATAAAGAGAAGTAAAAAAAAAAAAAAAGTTGATCTCCAGCCTTTTTTTAATGCGGAGAAGCGTAAGGAAGAGTAAAAGCCTCTGCTTCTTGTGTTACCTCACTGGGGAGGTTTTCCCTCACTTCCTGTCCTGTTTACAGTTGTGAGGATACATTTCTCTTTGATAGCTGGCACCAGGACAGGGAGTCTACGAATGTAGACATCTTTTCTGGTGACAGACTTAACAGTCAAGTACATCATCTGACTTTAAAGCGGAGTTTCGGTCTCAAAAACAACTTTGCACCATCCGCTTGCTTTTTTTTAACTGAAAAAGAATTAGATAATTTAATTTTTTTTTTATTACTTAACTTGTTTTTAAAGAAAATATACTTACCTTCCTTCCTTTTCCTCCCTCTGCAGCCGCGGCCCGCGCCGTCTCTTCCTGCTTGCATTGACTCCTGGGAGAAGAGCGTCATCGCTCCCAGGAGTCAATGTGCCTGCACCGGCCCTGCTCATCACTTCCGGTGCAGGCGCGTCATGCCCAGAAGCTGTGCAGGGATGATGCGCCTGCACCGGAAGTGAGGAGCAGGGCCGGTGCAGGGCATTCTGGGACTCCGACGTCACTGAAGACGAAACTGAAGAGGACGCTCCTGCTTCAGCTGCCCACACCTGAGATGGCAGCGCTGCACAAGACATTTCCAAGGTAAGTATTTCTTCTAAAAGGTGGGTGAAACAGGGGACAGTTCTCAGAGGCTATCGTTGCTGAATAGCACTAGCCCTGACTGTCCTGGGGGTATTTTTATCAAAAAAATGTTTTTCAGGGTGGAACTCCGCTTTACATAGTTACATAGTTAGTAAGGGTTGAAAAAAGACATCAGTCCATCCAGTTCAACCTTTGATGTGTGTGTGTGTTTGCTGTTAACCGTACATTGTATACCCCTCTATGTTGTGGTCTTTAAGGTGCCCATCTAATAGTTTTTTGAAACTATCGATGCTCCTTGCTGATACGACGGTTTGTGGAAGAGAATTCCTGCTCTTACAGTGAAGAAGCCCCTGCGTATTTTAAGGTTAAACCACCTTTCCTCTAGTTTTAGTGAGTGGCCACGTGTCTTTGCTCCTCTGCTTTAAGATTTATTTTGATTCATTGCTACATCATTGGGACAGGAAGTGAGGAGGAATGTCCCAACAGGAACCCCAACCCAGAACAGAGGTTCTGACCATAAAGCAAAGGATACATTTTGGCTTGAGCTCAACATACATCTATGAACCTTTTAAATCAATAAAAGGCAAAGAAATACATTTAAAAATAAGATATCTATGTAAGGCACCGATTTCTTGATTTGAATTCACTTTCTAAAGCCACACTCCCTTACTTCCATCTAATATAGAGAGATGTGAACAATTTAGGCATGAGTTAGAAGAGAGGGCCCCCAGATCCCATCAGGCATATTTATGTGCCAGCAAACACAGCTATCCCTCGCATTGCTCCTACAGAGAAAGTGATTCTGCTGTCATGGTAAATTGATTGGCACCGTATGTGTTGCTATTGTGTCAGTTTCGCATTGGGCTCATTGCAAGCACCTTTCTATGAGGCATCTTCACAAGTTATTCCCTTCATCATTATAGCAGTGCTATGTGGCTATTTTAGGAAATGAGCAATAATAATGACACAAACAGCTGAACATACTGTACCTCGGTCCTCCAATACCGCTGCATGCTTTCTTGTTTCTGAAGTACACTTCTCATTCTATCGAAAAAATCACCCGTCTCCTCGCTGAGAAAGAAATACAGAAGATTCAAGGCCATTGTACTGAACATAAGGAATGCTTAAAGTGACAATGATGCAGATGTATTCATCTATTTCATTATTTATTGGTTTATTATTTATTTTCTAACCATAAAAATTGCACTCATATTTACACAGGTCTTTAAAATTATCAGTCACAAATCTGTAGAAAGGCAACAGGAAGGCTTTTTTGTACTTTTTTTTTTTTTAAATATAACTTGTTTTGAAACATAAAACATATTTACTTTGGGGCTTGTTTAAACTTGTACAGGGATTGGTATTTCTTTGCACCAGAAAAATGCTGATCTCTGCAAGGGCAAACAGCTGTTTTCTATGTCCCCTCATCACACTTAAATGTACACTTCCAGTGAGCTGCGGAAATCTGCAACAAGTCACTGCTTTGCCGTTCCACACCACAGTTCATCTGCAGCAACATTTTTGTTCAAAATTCTATGCACCTCTGCTTGGGCTGTTATGCAAATAAATGAATCAAGTGTCGCACCTCAAAAAGTTTCAAAAAAGTAAAGCACAAGGCAGTGCTGGCCTGAACTGGCACTTCCTGTATAGTAGTATGGTAAAACCATGGAGGTAGTGTGAACCAGTCCGTAGTTTAGGTGTATTTCAAGCCAAAGATTTAGCGTGAGTAAGGATTACAGCCCCTGCCTGTTTTTTTTTTTTTTTTTTTTTTTTTTACTATCTAGGACTCCCTTTCTATCCAACGTGACGTTGGTTTACAGGGCTTTTTTTCAGCGGGAACGTGGAGGAATGCAGTTCCGGCACCTCCAGCACTGAATTTATGTAATGGCAAGAGGTACTGGGGTATATTTGTGGGTCAATTGATGCTGGCAGAAATCTATTTTTGTGTGGGGGTCTTTTGTTGTTGGGGGGGTCAATTGTTGAGAGAGAGGTACAGTATATTGTGGTGGGGAGGGCAATTGTTGAGTGAGGGCTCCATTGTTGCTGGCTGCTGGAGGGTCTATTGATGCTGGCTGCTGGGAAATCTTTTATTGTTGCTGGGGGTCTATTGTTGTAGGGGTGGATCTATTGTTGCTGGGCTGGATTTATTGTTGCTGGGGCTGGATTTTGTAATGGGCGGTTCATTGTTACTGGGGGGGGGGATATAATGTTGTGTGTGAGATCTATTGTTGCTGGGGTGGGTCTAGAGTTGCTGGGGAAATGTATTGTTGCTGGGAGGATCTATTATAGCTGGGGTGGTCTAGTGTTGCTGGGTATTTTTTATTTTTTTTTTTGCATTGCTGGGTGATCTTTTGCTGCTGGGAGCATCTATTGTTGCTGTGGGTATCTATTATTGCTGGGGTATCTATTATTTCTGGGGGATCTATTGTTGCTGGGGCATATGTTATTGCTTGGGGATCTATTGTTGCTGGGGGTATCTATTACTGCTGGAGGATCTATTGTTGGTGGGGTGGGGTCTATCCTCCTGCAGAGGATCTATTTTACTGATTTACTTGTTATCATTAGCAAATACCATACAAAATAATACTTTGTTCTATATTCTTTAAAAGGGGTGGTACTAGGAGGTGGGTAGGGGTAGAAACAAGCAATGATGCTCAGAGGAGGGTAGGGGGCGAATGACTCAGAAGGGGGATTCCTGCACCTTTTCTCTGAGAGAAAAAAAGGCCTGGTTTTTATCAGACAGGAAGTACAGAAAAAGAGGGTCAGAGAGGAAAAAAGAATCTAACAAAGTCTAGATGGCAGAAAAAATCCAACAGGGGTTCTAATGATAGATAGATAGATAGATAGATAGATAGATAGATAGATAGATAGATAGATAGATAGATAGATAGATAGATAGATAGATAGATAGATAGATAGATAGATAGATAGTGTGATGGGAGTCACTTAGGGCGGGGGGCTTGTGGAACCCAGATTACCTTAGAGAGGTCGGGAAACTCCTTGTCAAGCTCCCCTGGCCCCTCCTATGTGTAAGTCACCCTGTGTCTTTTAGGGGCACAGGGTGACCGATAAACCCAGTTGGATCTGCACTAACCAGACTCACTGTAAAACCACACCGGACTCAGCATTTTGTGTTACCCTGGTTATCCTGGGTTCTATATGTGTGGTTTGAGCTAAAAGAAGGAAGGGGCTCTTTCACTTAGAACAATAATATTTATGAACAATATCCCTCAAGAAATATATGAAGATAAATTGGTTCAACCTTTTCAGGCTGCTTGTAGGAGTTTATCTCATAGACCATTGTTAGATAGTTTGAGGTGGGGTGGGGTTTGTTATTGTTAAGTGCCTGTATCCCATTGTTCTATTGTTAATGTCTGCCTTGGGATCAACCTTCTATGGGATGTATATGTCTATGTGTATTTGTGTATTAGCTGCTAGAGGGGAGGGGGGATTTCTCCAGTAGCCCTTCCTAAAGACTGTCTACTGTTGGAAAGTTGAAGATACATGTGTGTCATGTTACTGAATGTAATTTACTCCGCCCTGTGTCATTATGCAAAAAAGGGGGCAGGGTATTGTCCCCTGAGTGTATATCTCTTTGTGCCTGTTTTTGTTATGCTTCTTACTAC
Organism: Pelophylax lessonae; assembly: GCF_965119305.1. Classification (NCBI taxonomy): domain Eukaryota; kingdom Metazoa; phylum Chordata; class Amphibia; order Anura; family Ranidae; genus Pelophylax; species Pelophylax lessonae. The sequence continues at coordinate 93,724,323 of NC_138773.1, read as the reverse complement.
CCTACACTGATGTCTCAACAAGTGACTAGGTTGGCTAAGGGATCTTGAATTGTGATGGTACCAGGCAAGGGAAGCTTACACGGCGGACATACTTTTCTTGAGTACTGGGTCCATCACAGATAGATAGCTTGTTATACTCACTGTGGAACTGGGTTAACCCTTCGCATTGTGTCAAGAGGCTGTTTAAACTCATCTTCTCTGATCCTCCCCTTCTTCCACAGTCCCCAAACCCAACTCCTGATAGTACAGAGCCTTTGAAGTCACTCTGCACATGCTCAGTATGGTGTGTGTGGCTAGAGAGTTTTTCTTTTCTTGGGAGGGTGCATGTGATCAGCACAGGGCCAATCAGAACTACCAGACAGAAGGTCAGGGGTCCCGCAGCCTCAGAGGACAGTTGGAGTAGAATTAAAATGCCTCCTACAAGCTTTACCAGATCTAATAGAAGTCACAAGACTGCTATATACTGCTGATGAGAAAAGGTATTTAGCAGTTTATATTTACTAAAATAATTGCATTTCCATGTTTTGTGTACTGTGAGAGACCAGATATAGTGAATGCAGGTTCTGGGTTTAGTAAAACTTTAGGTTCTCACTTATTTGAACACCAGGAGCATGATTCAGAAAAGACCAAACTAATTAGTAGAACACTGGTAAGGCAACATTCAATACAAAGGTAAGCACTCACAGTCATTTTTGCAGAACGGCTCAAAGCCTTCTAGTCCTAATCTGACAAAGTACAATGTCACTGATTCAAGCATTGTTTGCAACAAAAGCATCATTTATGACTAACAGATAAACTAACCTAAGCTCATCCTTGGCCAAAAGGATAGGATTTTCAAAATGTTAGAAAATATCTTTCAACTAATGTACCATACTGTATTCCCTTTTCTCATTTGTAAAATATCATTCATTTCAAAGAGTGCAAATGCATGATGTAAAAGTATTAAAAGTTGGAAGTAAGATGGGCAGTGGTTAACAAGATCTGGCCATCTATAGCTATATCTGTCTATCCTTTAATTTTACCCACTCTCATCCATCCATCCATTAGTGAATCCATCCATCCATTCACCTATCTATGTAATCCATACAATCCATTTAAGCATCCAATCCATCCCTCACTTTCTATGTCCATATTGCACTTGTGCTACTTTTTGTTCCCAGAAGAATGAAAGGAAATCAAATCAGCTGGTACAACATTAAGAGTAAACTTTTCAAGGATAGTTCAAATAAGTGCATGGGTGGTAGTAGAGTTATTAAAACTACACATGTTACAATCCGATTGTATAATCTAAATTAGCAACAGCTATGTAGTGTGAAGGTCTGCCTTACTTGATGTACATTGACTCCAACATAAACTTAGGGCTCAGCCCTCCCATTCCCCAAATCCACCCCCCCCCCACCCAATCCCTCTTATTTATTTTTTTTTTTTTTCATACACACCCTTTTTTATGATGGCCTAGTGATGCCCCAATCTTCACCCAGCTGTGGGCAGTCCTCAATCTTGTAAAGAGCAGATCTGATGTGATGACAGCAGCACCCCTCAGGGAGCAGGCCAATGTCACTTTGCACTCATAGTCCTCTCAATGTCCTCTGTCTCCGAGGTTGAGGAATGGCACTGAGCATCATTCAACCCAGAAGACTGAAGACATCTAGGGGCAAAAGAGAGTGAGGTGGGAGCAGATCCTAATTAAAAGCGAATGTTGCAGTCTGAGCTGTTTTTTTGTTGGATAATTAAATTTTCCCCTACAAATGTATATTAAAGTGTCACTAAATCCAAATCATTAAAAAAACTATCAATAAATGGTGTATTACATGCTGTTAATGCTCACTCAGTCACTATGAAATTTATTTTCTGTATTCTGCAAAAATCCTGGTTGATCCTGCTGTTCTCTATCTCCCCCTTCTGTTCATGTCCCCGATCCAGCTAAGGATTTTGCAGCTGTGGTGGCAGCTCTGCACATGCTCAGTTTTCAAAGAGTTTCTATGCTGAGCATTTCCTCCCTATCACATCTGAGCAGCCCATGTGACTATAGTGTCACCAGAGATGTATAGTAACTAAGTAGAACTACTTCACTACTGTTCTTAAGTACCGAAAGGCGGTATCTGTACTTTCCTAGAGTAGAATTTTTTTCTCCTACTTCCACTTTTACTTCACTACATTTTTTCGATGATTTCAATACTTCTACTCCGATATTTTTTTTTTGTGCTGCATAGTTACTCGTTACTATTATAAAAATTACCACTGCCAGAACAGTAGATGGCAGGTTTCATGAAGCTCAAAACATGTGTATTATCAGCGCATACGAAAATTAATGCTACTGTATGTATAAATAAAAGCTGCATTTGAAATAATAAAAGACAATATGATGTTCAAACCTTTGACTTATTTCTTTAATAACTACATAACACAGTACTTTTACTTTCCTTGAGTAGCAAATTTTTTTTAGAAAACTACTTGTAATACTTAAGTACAAAAAATGTTGAATACTTTAGTACTTCTACTCAAGTCACTTTTTGATCGAGCACTTCCACTTCTACTCAAGTCACTTTTTGATCGAGCACTTGTACTTTTACTCAAGCATGGGTTTTGAGTACTTTATACAACTCTGAGTATCACACATGTGGGCGTATACACAGTGGTAAATGACAGCCCACTCCCTCCCTCCTCCATGCTCACTAACCAGCTAAACACAATTAGGTCAGGATATAACATGTGGATTAATGGTGGCTTCACCTCCCTCTTATTCTAAGACACAGGCTGTAGAGGCGTGACACAGCCTGCGACTTACAGAAATACTCCCACGCCATGTCATTTCCACAAAAGAATAAAGATTTAATTCCAACTATATATATGTATTGCGTTTAACATGTAACCAGCGGCAGAGGACTAGAAGCTCCTCCTGCCACTCTTTCCCTGCAGACAGGCTGGGAAATAGCTGGGTCATGTGACAGCTGTTTATGGATTAAGAAAAAGGTACTTAGATGTTTTTGTTAATTGAAATAATTACAGTGCCATCATCCATATACAGAAATAGAGGGACAATGTAAATAACACAGTGTATGTTTAGTACAACTTTACCTTCAAAAGTTAGGCTTTAAATGGACCCTAAGGCCTTGTTTACTTGGGTGTACTACAGCGAACATCTGTGCGGGGCACATGCTTGCCAGCACTGGGATAGGCAGGTGTTACCTGCATCACCATCATACCTCCCAACATTTTTGAGATGGAAAAGAGGGACACCTATTAGCAAAAGTACAGTATGTAGGTATAGGACACACACCCTGCCACACCCTTACAGGATAATTAACAAAAAAAAAAAAGTTAAATCCACAAGTGCTTTTTTTACCACTACTATTCCTTTATACTGGCTGTTTAAATTTACAAATGCAGCAATTTAGAAATTAGATGAAAGGTTTAGCACTGGGAAACACTTTTTGAAAGATAAAAAGTGCATTTTATATATAACTATAAAGTTCAGACCAAAATGAGGGACAAATGAGGAGGAAAGAGGGACTTTGTTCCAAATCAGGGACAGTCCCTCAAAATCAGGGACAGTTAGGAGCTATGATCACCATGCAGGCAGTCCCATTCACATCAATTGGGATGCAGCGCTGCAGGGACACAGCCGCTTCTTCCAATTTGATAGCCATGTAGGTGTGGGTGCATAGCGCTGAACACAGACAGTGTGCACTTCTAATTTTAGATTCTGTTAACTTCTTCATTTTTTAAAACAGGCCCACATGTTGATATGCTATGTGATCACACTCAAACTGTCCTTCAGCCTTTATTGGCACTTTCCAAATCAGTCCAGGAAACACAAAGGGCCGGTTCACACTGTAGCGATGTCAAACACTACATGTGATTCGCACCGCACTGCTGTGCAAATCACATGCGATGCCAATTCAGCCATACAAATTGTTTGGCTGGATTTGCATCGCATTCAGACCAAACTCGTGCAGAACACTTTTTTTGGTCTGCACCAGAATCGGTGTGAACACCCTTTAGATCCGATTCCTGTCCGAATTTACAAATCGCACTGCCATATGCAAACCGATCTGGGGATGTCATTAACTTCGTATTGACGCTTCCAGCGGTTTCGCATATGGCAGTGTGAACTGCCTGCGAGTCGGGTGCGATGCGGGAACCTGCAGTGGATTCGCAGGGTTTCCCGCATCGCACCAATGTGAACCGAGCCTAATAACAAAATAACATATATCATTTTTGACAGAAATAGCCCCCATTCTTCTTATCGTTCAGAACTGCTATGCCAACAGACTTATTAGTACCCAGGGTATATTTTAGTTAATTTATTAGTTCTTTAGACGGCATACATTTGCATTATAATTGCCTTTCCACAAAGTTAATGTTTCAAACTGAATGTGTAAAAAAATGGGTATTATTCCTGTTTGACACCATACAGGTTGATTTTTCTATTGTCTCAGTAGGCAGCACGTTTCTCAATGGCTTTCACAATAAATAGTTGCCTGTGCATAATTATCAAACAGTATACAAAGCACTTTTGTTAGCTAATCAATATTGTTTTCTACAGGGGTTCAGGAATGATGGCTTCCCAGCATGTAGGCACTTAATGTTCAAATTGTTAATTTGTTCTTAAACACTAATCTTATCGAACATTTTCAAATATCAAAAGCATGCTGCCTAGTGGAAATAATTGGAAATCGTTTCAAGACTATTTTTCGTTCATTCTTATTGGGAACAGTGGATTATAACAGTAACATAATGGCAAACGTTTAGACAGAATGACTTCCTGACTTGTCACCGCTGAAACATGCTCATTATAGAATTAACCTCATGTGCTAAAATGTTAGTACTGAAGATGGCCAATCATGTTATGGTCTGGTTGCACAATTTATGTACAATCATTTTACATTCAAAATAATTTTTTTATTCGTGTCAGCATAGAAAAAACAGCCACATGGCAACGATATCACATTGTCAAGAGCAACATACGTAGTACAATTTAATACACATACATATCTACATATATATCATACATATCATAACATATACAGTATCTCACAAAAGTGAGTACACCCCTCACATTTTTGTAAATATTTTATTATATCTTTTCATGTGACAATACTGAAGAAATGACACTTTGCTACAATGTAAAGTAGTGAGTGTACAGCTTGTATAACAGTGTAAATTTGCTGTCCCCTCAAAATAACTCAACACATAGCCATTAATATCTAAACCGCTGGCAATAAAAGTGAGTACACCCCTAAGTCAAAATGTCCCAACTGGGCCCAATTAGCCATTTTCCCTCCCCAGTGTCATGTGACTAGTTAGTGTTACAAGGTCTCAAGTGTGAATGGGGAGCAGGTGTGTTAAATTTGCTGTTATCACTCTCACTCTCTCATACTGGTCACTGGAAGTTCAACATGGCACATCATATCAAAGAACTCTCGGAGGATCTGAAAAAAAGAATTGTTGCTCTACATAAAGATGGCCTAGGCTGTAAGAAGATTGCCAAGACCCTGTAACTGAACTGCAGCACAGTAGCCAAGACCATACAGCGGTTTAAAAGGACAGGTTCCACTCAGAACAGGCCTTGCCATGGTCGACCAAAGAAGTTGAGTGCATGTGCAATCCAGAGGTTGTCTTTGGGAAATAGACATATGAGTGCTGCCAGCATTGCTACAGAGGCTGAAGAGGTGGGGGGTCAGCCTGTCAGTGCCCAGATCATACTCCGCACACTGCATCAAATTGGTCTGCATGGCTGTCGTCCCAGGAAGCCTCTTCTTAAGATGATGCACAAGAAAGCCCGCAAACAGTTTGCTGAAGACAAGCAGACTAAGGACATGGATTACTGGAACCATGTCCTGTGGTCTGATGAGACCAAGATAAACTTATTTGGTTCAGATGATGTCAAGTGTGGGTGGCAGCAACCAGGTGAGGAGTACAAGTGTGTCTTGCCTACAGTCAAGCATGGTGGTGGGAGTGTCATGGTCAGGGGCTGCATGAGTGCTGTGGAAGTGGGGAGCTACAGTTCATTGAGGGAACCATGAATGCCAACATGTACTGTCTGTGACATACAGAAGCAGAGCATGATCCCCTCCCTTCGGATTCTGGGCTGCAGGGCAGTATTCCAACATAACGACCCCAAACACACCTCCAAGATGACCACTGCCTTGCTAAAGAAGCTGAGAGTAAAGGTGATGGACTGGCCAAGCATGTTTTAAGACCTAAACCCTATTGAGCATCTGTGGGGCATCCTCAAATGGAAGGTGGAGGAGCGCAAGGTCTCTAACATCCACCAGCTCCATGATGTCACCATGGAGGAGTGGAGGAGGACTCCAGTGGCAACTTATAAAGCTCTGGTGAACTCCATGCCCAAGAGGGTTAAGGCAGTGTTGGAAGTTTTTGGAGGTTTTTTGATCACTGTCTACCTATCAGGAGTATGGGTTTTGCCACCGTCCCTAATGAAATTGTACTTGGGGTTGGTACCTCATGCCATGTGGGTGGGGACTTTAAGGGCAAAGTAATAAGTAATAATAGTAATAATATAGATACAAAGCGGAAAAATAAGACATGTGTTTACTGTCTTTTTGTAAAGAGATACATGGTATATCAGATATTGTGAGGGGTTATAGACCCCTAGTGAAGAAGTGTGGTTTAGTTCAGAAGAGGGTGACAAGTGTGAAAATTGTGACTATTTTAGGATAATTCTCTATCAAATCAGAGAGTTTCTCCTGCGTTTATGTCCCAACGCGTTTTGGCTCGCGATTGAGCCTTTGTCAAGGGTGGTAGTCACAGATTCTGCAATAATTACACAGATATATCTTTGGTTAGTAGTCTGATAGTAAATACCACTGATTTTATTCAAATGTGGTATAAAAAAAAAGGCAGTGTTGGAAAAGAATGGTGGCCACACAAAATATTGACCCTTTGGGCCCAATTTGGACATTTTAACTTAGGGGTGTACTCACTTTTGATGCCAGCGGTTTAGACATTAATGGCTGTGTGCTGATACGTTAGGGGCGTACTCACTTTTGTGAGATACTGTATATCATATATTTATATATATATATATATATATATATACCTATATATATCTATATCTATATATATCTATCTATATATATATATAATATATATATATGTATATATATATATATATATATATATATATTAGTGATGCACCAAAATTTTCGGCTGAAAATGGGCTTATTCCATTTCGGCCGAAAATGGGTTAAATATGACGATACTAAAGATGGCCGCCGCGGGCGCAGCACAGGTTTCAAAAAACCCGCCTCTGCCCGGCGGCCCGCCTCCCGGTGATGTCACTACTACTGCGATCTGTGCATGAATGAATTAACTCACCGGGCGGGCGGGCGAGTAGCCGCTAATAGCTGTAACTATGTGAGTGCTTCACTTCCCTGTCAGGCATGTTTCTCCGCTGACAGGAAAGTAAAGCGCTCACATAGTTATAGCTATTAGCGGCCGCTCGCCCGCCCTCCCGGTGTGTTCGTTCATTCATGCACAGATCGTAGTAGTAGTGACATCACCGGGAGGCAGGCCGCCGGCCAGAGGCGGGTCTTTTGAAAGTAAGGACACAAGAGGACTGGAGCAGAGAGTAAGGAGATTGCATTGGGATTGTGAGGGACGCTGAGGCAGGGGGGGAGGGATGCTGAGGCAGGGGGGGAGGGACGCTGAGGCGGGGGGGGGGACGCTGAGGGAGGGGGGGAAGCGGAGGCAGGGGGGGGAGGGACGCTGAGGCGAGCTTACCAATGGTATTAGTATTATGCAGCATGAGGGGGTTAATGTATTGCCACTGCTGGTCACTGATGAATTAGTGACTGACCAGTGGCAGTTAATTAACCCCTTTGTGCTGCATTAGTGCAACCAGTATCAGTGCAACCAGTGTTAATTAACACTGATACTGGTTGCATTAATTCAGCACAAAGGGGTTAATTAACTGCCACTGGTCAGTCACTAATTCATCAGTGATCAGCAGTGGCAATACATTAACCCCCTCATGCTGCATAATACAAATACCATTGGTAATTAAATTAACCACTATACTGCGACAGGGTGGCAGCTACAGGTATACGTCGCTGCCTGTTTTTGGTGTATGCCCCTGTTCTATCTATTTTAAAATTATTTGGGGGAAAAAAGTCATTTTCGGGTTTCGGTTTTCGGCCAAGGGCATCCTGCATTTTCGGTTTCGGCCCAGAATTTTCATTTCGGTGCATCCCTAACATTACCCCCTCATGCTGCATAATACAAATACCATTGGTAATTAAATTAACCACTATACTGCGACAGGGTGGCAGCTACAGGTGTACGCCTGCCTGTTTTTGGTGTATGCCCCTGTTCTATCTACTTTAAAATTATTTGGGGGAAAAAAGTCATTTTCGGTTTCGGTTTTCGGGCAAGGGCATCCTGCATTTTAGGTTTTGGTTTCGGCCCAGAATTTTCATTTCGGTGCATCCCTAATATATATAATACATTCATATATATATAATATATATCATATATTATATATCATAACATATATATCATACATATCATACATATATACATACGATAAAAGACCTACATTGAAAAACAAGAACCATTATCTGGAACCCAAAAGTGCATGGGAGCGCAGATTGCGGTTCTCGGTACTGCTACAGAATGTGCTACATAACAAGTCATTCATAAAGGTACTCCTGATAGTTACATAGCAGTTGAATAAAGACATCAGTCCATCCAGTTCAACCTGTACAGGTGTGTGTGTGTGTGTGTGTGTCAGTGGCCTGCTCATTTCCCATAACCCTGAATGTTGTGATCTGTGAGCTGCACGTCCAAGAGTCTTTTAAGAGTAGCCATACTCCCCGCAGCTACCACCAACAGTGGAAGAGAGTTCCACATTCTCACCGTCCTTACAGTTAAGAACCCCTTACGCAGCTTAAGGTTAAACCGCCTCTCCTCTAATCTCATTGTGTGGCCACGTGTCTTCTTGCACTCCTTGGGACTAAATAGTTTTCTACCTATGCTAGGATCGCCATTGAGGTATTTGTAAATCGCTATCATGTGCCATCTCAGGCGTCTCCTCTCCAAGGAGAATAAATTAAGTGCTTGTAATCGCTCCTCATAATTAAGGTCCTCCAATCCCCTCATTAGTTTAGTTGCCCTTCTTTGGACTCCTTCCAGTTTCAGCACATCATGTGCTGATCGGTGCAGAATACCATTGGTCACTGTTAATATCACATCAACAAAGACAATATAATGAGTATGGAAAGGAGACAACAAGGGGACAACAAGAATAGAAGAGAAAGAAAAAGGAAGGAAAATGAAAATCAGAAGAACTAAGAATCCAGAAGACATAAGGAGACATAGGTTGGAGAGGAGGTCGGTGTAATAGGAGATGAGGCCAGCGTTTGTACCACCCTGAGAGTCATGGACAAGGGTACATGTATATAGATCGCCCAAGGCTCCCAGTTCTGGTCAAACAGCTTACTTTGATCATTAATAATCCCTGCAATCTTTTCATGTACCATGATCCAAGAGATTTTATGTTTCAATCGTCTAAACTATACTGAGGGTGTCTTCCATGCTCCTGCTATAATAATCTTAGCTGTTAGCAGAATAAAGAAAATTGGACGTTTCTGTGGCTGTGGCTATCCCAGAGGTAAGTCGATAAGTAAAGCTAGGTTGGGCTGTTGATCAATAGAGAGCCCCGTTATTTTTTCCGGAGCACCGTAAAACACCTTATTCCAGAGGGTCTTGATTTTGGGACACTCCCACCAAATGTATAGCCTGAAACCTTGCAGATTACAGCCTTTGAAGCATTCTGCGGTGGCTGTGTTATACATCCTGGCCAGGCGCACAGGGACTAGATACCATCTGGTCAGTACTTTTAGACTTGCTTCTATCAAAGAAACGTTCAGGGTGCCTTTGTAGGAAATTTGAAGTCTGGAACACCAAGACTCCAGGTCCTCAGCACAGTCAAAGTCCCTCTCCCAGGACAGCATGTATGAATGTTTCTGAGATGGAGTGAGCAGAGACTCCTATAACATAGAAATACCCCCTCTAGAGCCCTATGTACAACCAGTTTTACATTTACCGACAAATATGGGGCAATGGCCTACCCTAACTATATGTTCATTTTTTAGCGATTCAGGTTATAGTTTTGGTAAATCTAAAGGAAATTGTACAACCAGACTAATGTGTATGAGAAATTTAATCGCTTGTTTCTCCAGTGCTGCTAATCAGACTTAGGCTTTTATATTTTCATTTTCCAGGAAAGCCTTGGAACTTGAATGATGGTTTTTGGGTAATTTCACATGGCGCATCTAGCTTTTGTTAGTGTCATCGTGGTCTTTTAGCAAAAAGGATGCAGTGCTCAGCCTCGCTGCCTGCAGCCTGTCAAAGTCTATGGCAGGCTGGCATGCTGTGGCTGGACAGGGCAGAATGCTGCAGGGCCGGTACAAGGGATGGGCAGGAGGGACACTTGCCCTGGGAGGCATTTTAATTTGTGGTGAGGGGGGGGGGGCGCACTGGGAGCATCGGTCACTGACTCGCTGCTCCTGCCTCACTGACAGGAGTGACTGTGCCTTATATTCACCACATCTCTTCTGATTCCCCGACTCCTCCATTCATCCAAGCCTGCCTTATCTATGTACTGCAGCTACTAATCACTCTCTCCTCCCGCACTTCTGCCCTCGCCTTGCTCTCCTTCCCAGGACACCTCACTTTCTCCCTTGTTACTCTCAATTGTCCGGCTGATCTCACCTACACCTTTTCTGCACAGTCACATAGTAAGTCACCACCCATTCTCCTTGCTTCTCCTTCCCTTCTTCTCTTATCTGCTGTCCCCTTCATACATTTTCCCTACACATATCCTGCAGCCTCTGGTCTCAGCTCAGTATTCCACACACCCATCTTGCACCCTTTCCATCCCAGTTTACTTTTCGCTCTACATTCTCTGCACTCCGTCACTTTGCTCTTCATTAGCACATACACTTAGCACCCCAACCTCCCCACGATTAGGGATACTATTTTCTTATCCCTAATTGTGGGTTCACACAGATGCGCGGTGGTTTGGCAGCAGCGCAATTGCATGTGCAGTTTACCCGCAACTGTAGGTGCGCTTCCATTAAAACCTATTAGACAGCGTGTTTTCATGAAAGTAAATCACAGTCTTGCATGCTGCATCTTTAATGCACGTTTAGAAAATGCACAGTCCATGAGAATTCATTGAGAGCACCTAAAACTGCAGGTAAACTGCACATACAATTGCACTGCAGCCAAACCACAGGGCACCCATGTGAACCTGCTTGTATGTCAGGACTGTGCACGCAATTGTGGCTTTCCTGACAAACACAGAAGCGCACTGTTCTTTAGTAGATACCCAGCAGTGCCATTGATTGTTAAGGGCACCCGTATACATCTGCTAACGCACACATTCCCCACACACCAAACCACATGGTGCCGCAGCACTGTGCGGTGTGGTGTGACACATTTTTAGAAAAGGGTCATGGACTTATTTTCTTGCCTGTAGCGTAGCCTATTGAGCAAAACATTTTGGGGTGCATAGCATCACAGCTGCATCATGTGCATTCCCCCATATGGGTGCCTTTGAAGGAGTAGAGACAGAAAAACTGCAGCTTAACCTCCCCCCCCCCCCCCCAGCAAAGGTGAAAGCAAGGCCATAGGGCTCATTCACACAGGTGAGAGGGAGGTCAAAATTGGCAGTTGAGCTGCAGTTTTATTGCCCCAAAGCCCACCTGAACAAGGAGATGCTGTCAGTCAGGGCTGTACACATGGCAAAATTGAAATGGAATGTACAGCACACATAGGCACAGTAGGTCAGTATTTTTTGGGATAAAACAGGTGGTAGCAACTTATGGCCTCCTCACCACCTGTCAAACACCAGGAATGATAGCCCCATGTTTGAATGAGCCCTTAGAGACCTTTTACCCCCCCCCCCCTCCTCCCTCAGAGCCCCTTTGGAGCTCTTTAGGTCCATGCCCCATTTAGAGTCCATCTCCCCTCCCTCATCCCACTGACATAGAGGCCAATTGGTGCTCCTCAGATTGACACCAACAACATACTGTAGCAGCATCATTTCCTCCCAGTGATATCGTCAACACTGGAACATTTTTTCCTTCTAGTGACACTACAGACGCAGGGACAATTTTCCCCAGTGACACCACCACTGCTGGGACATTTTTCCTTCCAGTGACACCACCAACCAGTACCCCATATGTTTGCACCAATTTTAAACTCTTCAGGTTGCTGCATGCAGTGTAACAGTGAAACACTAAGTACTATTTCAGTGCATGTCACAAACATTACAGACCTTACACCACTATTAGTCTGACCGTGGGGGGGGGGGGGGGGGGTGTTTACCATCTCTGCCCTGGGCGAAATGGAATGCTGTACAGGGTAAAACTCACGTTTAGTGCCTGGACAAATTTAAAGAGGAAGTAAACCCTCCTCTGTAACTTGTACCTATAGGTAAGCCTATGATAAGGCTTACCTATAGGTACTGTAAATATCTCCTAAACATGCACCATTTAGGAGATATTTACCTTACATGCAGCCAGTGACGTCACTGGCGCATGCGCTCTGAAGGAATGGCCGCTGGTGCCGTTTCTTCAGAGACCCGTGCCGTGACCGTCAACTCCTGCGCGCGTGCGCGTGAGTGACGTCACCGCGGCATCCGGCGATCTGATTGTCCGGAAGACGGGCGACTGGACATGTCGCCCGACATACAGGTAAGCGGGCGGCACGGCGGGGGCTCGTTCTAAGGTAAGTATTTCATAATGAGCTAGTATGCGGTGCATACTAGCTCATTATGTGTTTCTCTTTCAGGTTGCAAAAAGAACAAAAAAATGTTTTTCTGGTTTACAACCTCTTTAAGGGTAGGCTGCTTTCCTAACAGTCTTTTTCCCTCTCGGTATACACTCGCTCCAGCAGCATCGGTTTCTCAGGATCATCTCTGTGCAATGTAAGCCAGCACAGCTACTTACTGGAAGCACACGTAAAAATGCAGGACATGACAGTGTTGTCACCCCATAAAGGGAAGATCCTGGCAACAACGCCCTTCATGGCAGGATTACCAGGTATTATTTTTTTGTAAGGTTTAAAGAGGAAGTAAACCCTCCTCTGCAAGTTGTACCTATAGGTAAGCCTATGATAAGGCTTACCTATAGGTACTGTAAATATCTCCTAAACATGTACCGTTTAGGAGATATTTAACTTAAATGCAGCCAGTGACATCACTGGCGCATGCGCTCTGAAGGAACGGCCGCTGGTGCCGTTCCTTCAGAGCCTGTGCCACGACCGTCAGACGTAATCGCGAGTGACGTAATCGCGAGTGACGTAATCGCGAGTGACGTAATCGCGGGTCCAGCCAATCAGATGGCCGGATGCCACGAACCCGGAAGAAGGGTGACAGAACATGTCACCCGTGGGAGAGGTGAGCGGTCAGTGCTTCGGGGCTTCGTTCTAAGGTAAGTATATCATAATGAGCTAGTATGCGATGCATAGTAGCTCATTATGTGTTTGTCTTTCAGGTGTACTAAAGTTAAAATATTTTTTTTTTACCTTAATGCATTCTCTGCATTAAGGTCAAAAACTCCCCCACGATTTATCCTACACACCCATGCCTAAACACTTACCTGACAACTCTAACCGTTCCAGCATGGTCCTGGCTGCAGCACCGCTGTCGTCTCTTTCTGGTCCCGCAGAAGACACTGCTGTCAGTCAAACTTCTGTGAGGAGGGAGCAAGGCATGGCTTGCTGGTGCTGTGTGTGTGTGTATAGACCCACACAGCCCTGCTTGGAAGTGAACATGGCTTGCTAAGGGGGGCCTTAGGGGAAGAAAGAGTGGACAGCGCTGGCGGGGAACGACAGTAGAGGAGGTACGGGACCATTCTGAGATTTTAGTGACTGGGATTACATTTGACTAAATTTCTTACAATTTAAAAAAAATAATATATTCCCACTTTCTCAATTTAGGAACTGGTATAGCAGTGTGGCAATCACCACTTTTGGAGTCAGTAAAGAGCACTTGCCTTATATATTTTTTTTCCTATCATTATTGTAAATGAAAATAACGGACCAATATATATAGTTTACATTTGTACATATGCCTGAACATTGAGCTCATAGAATGCTGTGTATGCTGCATTGTTTTGTACATTTATGCTTGTAATCCTTTCACTGTACAACAATAGCATAGGATGCTCATTGTTCATATTCAGTACCTTAAAAAGGCTCATTAATGGGAACAACAGGCAGCTTAAGTTTTGTATTTATCATATAGTATCACCAATATTCTGCAGGATGAGATATATATATATATATATATATATACCGTGTGTGTTTGTGTATTTATCTATCAATCTATATATATATATATATATATATATATATATATATATATATATATATATTTATATATATATATTTCAGAACGTCTGTGCTGGCAGAATAATAGGGTATAAAAGAAGCCTTCAATCTTATTAGTGATACGCATCACCACCTGAGATGTCACTATAACAAGGTCTGACAGTCCACAATGTGCGACCAATTTGTAGCAGCGTTGTATTTCTACATCCCTGCTGTGTAAAGAGCCTGCATTCTTTCTTAAAAATTTGAAAAGCCAGAGAACGACACTTATCCCTTTTGATGAAGGGGGAATCCTGTGTCTTCATTTAGGTGGTGATGCTCATGTAAGGGTAAAATGATGTCACATAGCATAATTCTGTTTACAAATATTGAATATGCCACTCACATATGTACAAAAGATATAAGCATGATAGGTGGCACTGGTGGGCACTAATTAGCAGTACTAATTTGCACTGATAGATGGCACTGGTGGGCACCTATTAGCAGCACTGGAGGGCACTGATTAGTACCACTGGTGGGCACTAAGGGTACTGATGTTCCTCTAACAGAAGCCGGTTACCGCTTTCTTCTTTTCTTTACTCTGACAGTGTGAGAAAAAAAAAAAACAATAACCGTCTTCTGTTTACTTCCGTGATCAGCTGTCATTGGCTGACAGCTGTTCACGTGGTAAAGGACCTGCTGTAATTGGCCCTTTACCCCAATCTGTGATCAGCCAAGCCCACAGGGGGCACGTGCGCAGCGCAAGAACAGGAAGACGTACATATATGCCCTCCCAGGATTTTAGGCCCGCGCTGTAGCCATCTATAGCGCGGGCGCCAAATACTTTGAGCTGAACTTAGGGCATAAAACTTCCAATCAGCTAAATTCTTCAATAGCCACTAAGAATATAAATAAACTTTATTAGCACTAAATTTCTTTGCACTCCCAGCTATTACCTTATAAAAATTGTAGTGACATCATCATTGTACTGCATATAGCGTGTACAGAGAGCAGCACTGTGGGTGGAACCCAACATATTCTCCTGTTACAGACTGCCTGCAGAAAACTACAGGAGGGGGGCGGATACCAGACCAGCCAAACTGCACAAGGAAAGAGAGCAGCAGCCTCCGGCTTATTACAAGAAGCTCCTACACAGGGGAAATTTCACACTGGATTACTGCACAGATCTGGAGGAAATACACAAAGCACACCAAGATTCCATAAGAATACACATGCCTCTTGTATTTAGAAAATATTTGCTGATTGCTGAGTTGAGCTTAGCAACTTGCCGACCAGCCGCCGTATAACATATTTACTAGTTATAAGGCGGCAGGTTCCCGCAAATCGCTGAACCTGTACGGTGGTCCGTGGGAGCGATCCTGGGGGTGTGGGCACGCCCACTTGCCAACAGGGAAGGCGATTCACGGGGCCAGCGGCCGCGATTGCCCCCGGGCACCTGCAATCGCTCCCCATGAAGAGAGAACAGCGATCTACTATTGTAAACACAGCAGACCGTTGTTCTCTCAGGAATCAATACAGAGCTCCTGTGTTCCTCCTATTTAGGAACACAGGTCTCTGTATTGATTTCACAAGCCCATCCCCCCACAGTTAGAAAACACACCCTAGGCTCACACTTATCCCTTTGATCACCCCTGGGTTAATCCCTTCCCTGCCAGTGTAATTTTTACAGTGGCAGTGCATATTTATAGCACTGATTACTGTAGTAATGTCACTGGTCCCCCCAACAGTGTCAAAAATGTCAGCTAGGGGTCTGATCTGTCCGCTGCAATGTCACAGTAAAAATCACTTATTGCTGCCATTACTAGAAAAAAATAAATAAATAAATAAAAATCACATAAATCTTTCCCCTAGTTTGTAGACGCAATAACTTTTGCGCAAACCAATCAAAATACGCTTATTGGGATTTTTTTTACCAAAAATATGTAACAGAATACAAATTGGTCTAAAATGATGGACAAGTTTGATTTTTATATATTTTTTTTGTTATATGGCAGAAAATGAAAATTATATATATATATATATATATATATATACACACATTTCTTTTTTTTTTTCAGAATTGTTGTTATTTTTTTGTTTATAGCGCAAAAAATGAAAATCGCACAGGTGATCAAATACCACCAAAAAAAAAAAAATATTTTTATTTCTATTTGTGGGAAAAATGGACATCAATTTTATATGTTTACAGCGTTGCACGGCCGCACAATTGTCTGTTAAAGTAACGCAGTCCCGAACCCCAAAAAATGGCCTGGTCATTAAGGGGGGAAATCTTCCGGTCCAGAAGTGGTTAAGCATTCTCAATGATGCAAACCACTGATTTTCTTAATAATTCCCCATGGCATCACTCAATCGTCACACAACAAAGAAGATTTAGCCAAAGATCTATATTTGCCCTCTGGAGCTGCCGTCAAAAAGTTTTATGAATAATGAGGGCCAAAATGCAGGAGCGTGTGCCTGGAGCCATCAGACCTTCATAAATGTGCTCCTTGAATCAAGTCCCTTGTAAAAGAAAAATGAAAGTTCTGTAAAAATGCAATGCTTGTAATCTGTAGGCAGTTGTTATTTTCCAATCACTTAGAAGATTTATTGCAAACACAACCCCATTACTGTGTTTACCCATCCAGTCATGTTTATGTCAAAAAGTAAACATGGATGACATGTGTCAAAATGCTTCAAAGACATTGCATGCTGGAAGCCATCTCCTACACTTGTGCTGTAACAAAGATTACCATATTTGATAACTGGGTCCCGGCACCAGACCGTCAGAAAGGCCTGTCGGAAAATGTCAAGAGGAATTTTATTACCAGCTCAGGAGAAGCCTGCCATGTAGCAATGGAGTAATAACAGCATCGCTATTACAATATGTTATTGCACAGTACAAGAGCCACATGCTGTTTTCTGAGATGATTCTCATCTAGATGATATTTGCCTGCACACAAGTAGAGTCCATTGTATGCAAGTGCTTTTGGCATTAATATATGGCAGCTGCTGCAACTAAAAAGTCTCCTTCCTGATATAGGAGTCTTGGGACTACATATTAGAAAATTAATAAAAATGGAGAGAATGGGGGGGGGAGCTTTTAGCACCCCTTTTCCTCATGGGATGGTGGCAGGAGTAAATTTAATAAGAGGGTAATATTAGGTTAGTTTTCACTTCATTTAGTTATAGGGAGAGATGCTATAATTCTGAGGAAAGGGTCAGGCTGACCTTTTTCTGGAAAGGTCAAGTAGCATCTTTCCCGCTCAAAATTCCCGCTCTTTTAGCCCAGTATCTGAGGAGATTAGGTAGTTCACCTCTATCCTGAGGTCAGAATAACTCCTTCCCGCTCTTTCCTCCCGCATAAAAGCCTACCGGTTTATTCCAGAACTTTATTCTGGGGTATTTAAGGGGGTGAAAAATATTGGTGTTAAGCACCAACAGTACCCGCGCAATGGAGAGTTGTGACTAAGAAAACCCAAGTGGATAAATGTTGTGATTGATTCAAAAAAATTCAAAAAAGTCTAAAAATTTCAAAATTCAAAGAATTGGGAGCCCCAGCGTAAACGTATAAACACGTGAGATATAGAGAGATTATATAATAATATATAATAGCTGCGCTCGACCAATTAAATGAATTAAATAAATAAGTTTGAATAAAGTGACAAATATTTAAATTAAGCACATATAGCAAATATCAAAATATTGGTGTCAAGTGAATGAATAAGGTATAAATATCAGGTGCAATAACTTATTAAACAACACTCATAAAAAGTCGATGTGCACATAAATATAAATAAATGTAATACAGTAGTAGATAATTAATAAATTAAATAAATAAATGAATATGTGTTCTAAAGTGCAAATTGACTGATAAAATAAATATGTGCAAACAAAAGTCCCAACAATAGATGATAATGGACCACCGGAAACAGTCCAAATAGCACCGTCCAAGTATTAATGGAATAACTGAAGGGTCCTATGATAGTGCTTCTTCTGATACCAACACCTCCACCAAAAAGCAGGACCACCCAGGGTGTCAAACTGCTTACCAGAAATGGCAGACTCCTAAATTATAGGGGGTCAGTAGAAGCCTTATTGCACAGATGTAGGACAGGGTATAGAGCCAATCTCCACTGTATTAATGCAACCGAGTCTATGTCATCCACCTTGAAGTGTTTTCAATGCCAGGATACAAAGCTCCCATAGATCATGTACAGATGACAAGAAGAGACTCCATAGTGAAGTATATCGGTACAACAAAATTTATTAAAAGAATAACACTTACAGTGTGGTTTCTTGGTTCAAGCGGATAAAAGACAATACAAGACGAAAGCCAAGTGAACGCCGCTTCCGTGTTTCGGTTTGCGTTCCACCCGGAGCCAGAAATGACGTGGCAACGTGATTGCGATCAGGACGTTAGGTTAATAGAGTCACTGAGATAACTTAGATAAATTGCAGTGCTATTCTTTATCACAGTTAAACACTATTTCTGTGGTCACTCTCAGGATTCATTTGAGTGATGATTTATTGACAGATTATTTATACATCAGTCCTCAATTATAATAGCATAACATATATGTGCATTGGTGTTTGCTTTATTAGATCCTGAGTACTGAATTCTATGCAACTCTGGGTTGAGGATTCAGGATTTCCATTTGGTTCTCTTTATCTTTAATTGCTGTTGTGTTAATTTGTATCTGCTACACTTTAATTGTCCGGTAAACGGTTAAACTGGTGCTTCATTGTGTCTAAGCGTATTCTTAACCGCTTGCCGACCCCCGCACGACTATATACTGCGGCGGTCAGCCCCTCACAGGCAGAGTGACGTATCAGTACGTCACTAGCCTGGGAGGGCCTGGGGAGCGAGCGAGCGCCGCCGGCGGCGCGCTCCCGCGCGGTCACGGACCCCCCCGCGCGTGTGACCGGCGGACCCGATGTCCGCTGGTCACTCGGCGATCGGCGGGGGAGAGGGAGAAAGGCAGGCAGCTTGTTTACACAAGCTGCCTGTCAGTTCTCCCTGTGTAGAAACACTTATCATACGGTTCTACTATGTAGAACCGTTGATCAGTGTAACTACACCTCAAGCCACAGCCAATCACAGTTAGAAGCACGCCCCTAGGGACACACACAGCCCCTCCCTCTCAAATAAAGTTAACCCCTTCACTGCCAGTGTATTTTTACAGCAACAGTGCATATATATAGCACTGATTACTGTAGAAATGTCACTGGTAACCCCAAAAGTGTCAAAAATGTCAGTCAAGGGTCGGATCTGTCCGCCGCAATGTCGCAGTACCGCAAAAAAATCGCAGATCGCCGCCATTACGCGTTAAAAAAAAACAACAAAAATGACAAAAATCTTTCCCTTTGTTAGTAAACGCGATACCTTTTGCGCAAACCAATCAAAATACGCTTTTTGCGATTTTTTTTACCAAACATATGTAGCAGAAAACAAATTGGCCGAAAATTTAAAAAAATTTAGATTTTTACTTTTTTTTGGGGGGAATTTCATATAAAAAAATGTGAAAAATATTGTTATTTTTGCAAAATTGACGCTCTTTTTTTGTTTATAGCGCGTGATCAAAAAATCGCACAGGTGATCAAATACCGCCAAAAGAAAGCTCAGTTTGTGGGAAAAAAAGGACGTCAAATTCGTTTAGGTACAGCGTCGCACGACCGCGCAATTGTCCGTTAAAGTCACACAGTGCCGAATCACAAAATACCCCCTGGTCAGGAAGGGGGTAAAATCCGGGGCTTAAGTGGTTAAAGGCGCATACACCCAGAAAATCACCAGGTGTGCCAGAGGGGTGGAGCTTGATCTAGGGGGTTGAAAGGCGGAGCAAGGGACCCGTTTTACTTCAGCAGCTCCTGAGATGGTAGCGTTACACCAGTAATAAACGGCCGCGGCCTTATTTATCCAACTCAATGTCTGGTGCATTATTTATATTTAATACATATTTCTTATTATGGGTCGTTTTGTTCGTTTATTAGAATTCCAGCCTGCCTTCCCATGAGACCCCTTTTAACTACTCCTTTTAACAGAAGTACCATCGGCCTGGCAGCTCTGCTTCACATACATTTGCACATGTATGCAACAAAACCTCTGTATTTATCTAAATGATAAAAACAATGTACAATATAGTTTGGTTTTCTTTGTTAAAGCGGAGTTCCACCCATTTTTAATAGGTTGGAATACATAGCTGTATGTAATCCCCTTTAAAACGGCTTTTACCAATGGAAACTTTTTTTTTTTTTTTTTGCTAGTAAGTACCTTAATTTCGGCATTATTGCTCCTCTCCTCACTTCCGGGTCCGATCGGCGATGACGTCATTCGGCGATCCGCAGTGTCTGCTGGGATGTATTCAATTCCAGAAATCTCGGAGTAGCTGTATCTGTACTGAGCCGTGCCTGCCCCGCCTCCGCCCCGCCTCCTCTCATTGAGTTGCATTGTATGAATGTATTAAGGCCGTTCTCTGCCCCGCCTCCGCCCCGCCTCCTCTTACAAATCAATGAGAGGAGGCGGGGCAGAGGCGGGGAAAAAAACAGCCTTAATACATTCATACAATGCAACTCAATGAGAGGAGGCGGGGCGGAGGCGGGGCAGAGAACAGCCTTAATACATTCATACAATGCAACTCAATTAGAGGAGGCGAGGCGGAGGCGGGGCGGAGGCGGGGCAGGCACGGCTCAGTACAGATACAGCTACTGCGAGATTTCTGGAATAGAATACATCCCAGCAGACACTGCGGATCGCCGAATGACGTCATCGCCGATCGGACCAGGAAGTGAGGAGAGGAGGAATAAAGCAGAAATTAAGGTATTTACTAGCAAAAAAAAAAAAAAAAAAAGTTTCCATTGGTAAAAGCCATTTTAAAGGGGATTACATAGATCTAAAGTTCCAAAAATGGGTGGAACTCCACTTTAACTAGATGAAGCAATTGCAATGCATTGCTGTAACCACATGCTTGCTAATCATAAATTAATTCGTGTAATTGACATGTTTTGCTTTGTTGTATTGGCTGCAGACCCACACTGGGGGTCTTCAGCTGTCTCCAGTGAGTCTTGGCGTCTAGTGTGCTGCTATACCAGTAAAATGGATGCATAGCCAAAACTTTTTTTTGGATAGAGAAGGGAAGGGAGTCGTTTTTCCTTTAGGCCCCTTTCACACATGCTGTCCGTTTGTCCATTTTTCATCCATCCATTTGACGGGTGAAAAACAGACATCAATGCATCTCTATGGAAAAACGGATATAAATAGATGATCATCCATTTACATCAGTTTACAACCGCATCCGTCATCTTCTGTTTTTATTTTAAACTGATCAAAGCTCTATTTTTCTTCCGTTAAAAAAAGAATCGGACGAAAAACAGATGTGAACTGACAAATGGTCAGTTTTTTATCCGTTTTTGCATTGGTAGTGGATGTAAAATAAACTCAAGTAAAACACTGTGTTGCTCCAGGACAAAAAAACTCCATTCAAAAAATCAGCCTTAAGCCCCGTACACACGTACGGATCGTCGTCATACAAACGTCGGCGGACGAAAGATCTGCCGATTGTACGCGTGTTAGTATGGTGCCTCCGACAGCTGTCTGCGCACAATCCGCGGACAAGAGTCTTTCTTGCAAACATGAAAATTTTTGTCTGCGGACACCAGAACGGACGATTGTTCGCCTGTCAGTACAGAAATCAGCTGACAGACCGCAGATTTGCAAGACTGGGCATGCTCAGAAAATAAAAAACACAGGGAAAGTTAACCATTACATGACATCACTTCTGCAGTCAGCTGAAGTCTGCGGACAAAATTCTTGTGCTGTCCTTGTGCTGTCTTTGCACTTTTCAACAGACACCGACATCCCGGGGAGAAAAGACGAACGTTTGTATGACGACGATCCGTACGTGTGTACGGGGCTTTAGAGAGGAAATTCCGGTGCACGCCCTGGTTGCAACAGAAGCATATGGAAGAAATGGACTGGATGGCGGCTAACGCATTTCGCACCCATGCTGGTGCTTAGTCATAGTTGAAATAATGGGCAAATGTGCAGGTATATATAGTGTATATATATATATATATATATAATTGCTTCATCTCCGGTGGGCACGTGCTCGCCCCCTAGAGGCTCCTGGGCGAGCGACGTAGCCCTACGTCAGTTTGCCCAGGAGAGCCAGACTGCCACAGTAAATAGTCGTGCGGTGGTCGGCAAGTGGTTAAAGTCAGGGCCCACACTTTGTAGAGATGCCTGTGATGTGGCAATGTGGAATCACTTATATTTGCAAATATGGAGTGTTTAAAGCATTCAACAGGGTGTTGTGAAGACAAATAATGTATTGCTAGCACAACGAGTGAGCGCTTTTACCGCCTAAGTTGTCAGAGCCATGATGGAGCTTACAGTACTGTCTACTGTAGCACTTTTGTTTTTACACTATGACAATCAGCTGGAAGCATGCCCACATTCTGAAACTAGCCACAAAAATCCCCTTTTAGCCATCATGCCCTTTGCACAAATAGTACATATAAATATGAGAATTTTAGTGGAAATACATAATTTTCAGAATTTATCTGCATATAAACAGTCTTTATTGAAGCTCACCTGTTTCATTTGGTGAAAGCAGCAGCTTCCATCTTGCAACCAATTAAGGTAATTTTCAAATTGCAGGGAACAAAGCTAACAGAACTAATTATAGAATTACATGTTCTTTTCATTGTGCTACTCTTCCTCAATTAACCTCTACAAGAGAGCTTATAAATCAGTGTAGTGAAAATAACAGAGGAAGCAGGAAGGGTTTTGTGCATATTAGACATATGAAAATGTTTCAAGGCCTGCTCAACCTATGGTATTGTGTGCGTAAATACTAACAATATTAACAGTCACATTATTGTTCCTATACCGGAGCAGAACTCATAGAAGATCTTCCTGAGAAATAAGATGTGGGTTTAGGCTACATTCACACAACTGTATTTATCCTAATGTGCAGTGGGTTTAATGTTTCACATATTTAGGATGTGTTTTACATGTTCGTCACTGAAAAGCAAGTATGATTTATTTCTCAACACTAAATCCCAGAGGTGTTTAAGCTGAAGTTTAGCTTTTTTTTGTACACTACAGCTTTAGTGACATCACTGTACTGTAACATTGTAAAGGAAGATGGATCCTAGTGAAATTTTCACTGCAGGCATGCCCCGTCCTCTTCCTTGGCTGAACTTCCGGAGAGCAGGGGCTTAACTCCTTGGCGCCAGCAGCATGCAAATATGCGGCCTCTCGGCAGCTGGGTCTTGGCTGTTTGCGATCGGGAGATTTCTGATCATGTGACTGCCACGTGACCGTAAGCTCCATCTCGTCTCTAGGCATGTAAAACCCCTTAAGGGGATGGCACATGCCGGCAAGGGATTAATAGCTTCAGACTCAGAGCTGAGCTGCTGTGAAAAAAGCTCCTGACTGGAACCTGCTCCCTCTTTGCTCCTCCTCCATTAAGAAAAGTTATTTTATTGCTTTCATTGCCTGTAACATAATCTCTACAAGGGGGTGTCTGGTGAGTCACAGGATACTTTCTCCCATTCACAGATCAATTTACATGCAGTGGAAGCAACCAAAGAACTTTTTCAATGGAGAAGGGAGGAGGGGGTGGGTCATTGCCAGGAACATTTTTTTTTTTTTACAGAAGCTTATCCTGAAGCCCAAAGATATTACCTCGCTGCGTGCTGGAAGTTTAGCCACAAGAAGAATATGCGGTATTCCTGTAGTGAAGATTTTTCCAGGACCCAGCTGCTTGCACAACATGGAACATACTTCATTACAGGTAAGTTATGGCACCAAGACCCCATGCACACAGGACTTTTTTGCAATTGCTTCTAGGGGCATCTGGTGTTTTTTTTCCTGCCTCTAACGCCCCTGCACGTTAGCCTATGTGTCCATGCACACATAGGCTTTTAGCAGCATTTAATGACAGGGGCTTTAGAGGTAGAAAAAAAAAACCCACGGCCAGTGCATCCAGAAGCAGCAGAATTTGGGCAGAAAAAATGCTTGATGCTGCTAAATGCTGCTAAACGTGTCTACACGCCTAAATGCTAGGTGCATTTAGAGTTTGAACGTTAATTTATTTCAATAGCCAGAATTCATTATTATCCTGGCCAATTAAATGAATTAACGCCCAAGCTCTTGACGCCTGTAAATGCGCATAAAAGCTTGTAAAAGATGCAGACACTTTTACAAGTGTCAGGCTTTTTTTTCTGCGGAGAAAAGCCTTCTAGGAGAGTTTGCAAAACATCTTGTGTGGTCTAAAGCTGTAGAGCAATAAAAAAAAAATAAAAAACTGTTACATTTCAAAAAAAGATCTTCTTCCTTTAAAGCTTGTTGAACAGCACATAGCTTGTGCTAAGTAATGTTCCCAGTGTAGGATGTAATATACCTGGTTGATCCTGCCTGTTCCTGTGTCCCCCTGTGCTGTCTGCTCTCTGCTCTGAATCTCTCCCTCTCCCCCTCCCTGCTTGTCAGTAGGGATGATCGAACGGTTCGGGTCGACCATCGGTTCGACCCGAACATTGGCTGTTTGAAATTCGGCCAAATTTCGAACTTTTTGCTGAAAAAGTTCGGAATTCGGCAACCAGAACCGACCAAAATGCAATGGGACAGGAACTGGGCTTTAAAAGCCCGTGATTGGACCAGAACCATCAGTAAAAGCCAATTGAGGGGGCAGGAGGATGCTAGGAATGTGATTGGAGTGACTAGGGGGTCCAGAGGCCAATCAGTAGTGAATACGCCCCCCAGTATATAAGATAGCCCTGCCAAATCTCTAGCATTGTAATACAGGGGCTGTGGAAGAGAGTGGAAGCAGTTCTGTTACTCCTGCTTCAAAAGTGTCATTTAGAAATTATTAGTGTGAGGAAAGGGATATCTAGTGTAGTTAGGGTACTATTTTCCACTATAAATTAGATTCAAAAATCTAGTTTCTGTAGGGAAAGTGTTAAGTGTCAGGGTGACCGTAGTGTAGTGTAGGGTGAACTGACTCTGACTGCTATGGCAGGGTGACCAAACCCTTCCATGTCAGGGTGACCGCCATAGAAAGCCATAGAAAAAATATTGTTTCTATTAGAATTGCAATAGAACAGGATAGTGGCTTCGCCCCTGTGACACCCAGCTTTTTGTTGCAGGCGTTTTATTGGGCTTTTTTGTGGACGTGTTTGGAGGCAGGCATGACATCTGAACTTCTGTATAGGGGTATATATATACACACACACACACACACACACACACATGTATGTATGTATATATACACATACACATATATAGGTGTGAAAGTAGCAGAACACTATGCCTGCGCTAATGAAATAATTAACAGGCATAGGACTACGCTCCAATCACACCTATATGTGTGTATGTGTATAAATACATATAAGTGTGTGTGTATTTATACCCTTATACAGAAGTTCAGATGTTATGCCTGCCTCCAAAGACACCCAAAAAATGCCCAAAAAAAACGCCTGCAACAACACACCTGGGCGTTTTTGTAGCAGGCGTTTTTTTGGGCATTTTTTGGGCGTATGCCTGTTAATTATTTCATTAGCGCAGGCATAGTGTTCTGCTACTTTCACACCTATATATGTGTATGTGTATATATACATACATGTGTGTGTGTATATATACCCCTACACAGAAGTTCAGATGTCATGCCTGCCTCCAAACACGTCCACAAAAAAGCCCAATAAAACGCCTGCAACAAAAAGCCGGGTGTCACAGGGGCGAAGCCACTATAATGTTCTATTGCAATTCTAATACAAACAAACTTTTTTTTCCTGTTCTGGACATGCTACAGAGCTGAAACTTCACAGGTACACCTTTTAGACCCCCCAGACACTAAATCCAAAGAAATCTAATTTTTTTTTTTAATAATGTTTTCAATAATTGTCTCTCTATCAAAAATGACAATTTTTCAGAACTTTTTTTTGTGTGATTAATATGACCCAGAACCCTAGGCACTTTTAAGGGGCATTTATTGGGTTTTAGGGCTTCAAAGTCCTAAAACCCAATAAATTCCAGGTCCCATTGATTTCAATGGGGTTCTGAAATCCGGGCCGAACTTTCGGGAAGTTCGGGTGTTCTGGTCGAACCAAACTTTTCAAAAGTTCGATCATCCCTACTTGTCAGTTCCGAAGCCTGTGTGTGAGAGCAATCTCCCCCCAGCCCTTCCTCTCCTGCTGCTCTTCCCTGTGGCTTGAAAATAACATAGCACTGCCATCCCCTCTGTTTTATCAAGATCTAAAGTACTGTGTGTCCGTTTTTTACAATTCTAATCCTAAATACCTTCTCTCACAGCACCGATTTGAGGTCATGTAACCTTCCTCTGCTTGCCTGCTGATGTTACAGGGTTAGCTCAGCCCCTCCCTCCACATTCCTTAGATCAGGGAAGGAGAGCAGAGGAAGGTGACGTGGCTACTACTCCATACTCATACTACTAGACCTCTCTGTAGCCTTTGATACTGTTGACCATCCCCTCCTCCTCAAAAAACTCCACTCTTTTGCCCTTTAAGACTCTGCTCTCTCCTGGTTCTCTTCCTACCAATCACAGCACTCTTTCAGTGTTACCTATAACTCTATCTCCTCCTCTTAACTTCCTCTTTCTGTAGGGGTCCCCCAAGGCTCTGTCCTCTGGCCCCTCCCCTTCTCCGTTTACACCTCCTCCCTTGGTTACTTGATAAGCTCCCATGGCTTCCAGTACCATTACTATGCTGACGACACAGAAATCTATCTCTCTACTCCTCACCTCACTGCTTTAGTCTCTTCTCGCATTACTAATTTACTAACTGACATGTCACACCATTTACTTAAACTCAATCTTTCTAAAACTAAGCTCATAATATTTCCTCCTGCCCTGACTTCTCCATCAAGATCAATAATACATCAATCAGTCCCTCCTCTCATGACAGGGTGCTAGGTGTAATCCTGGATTCTGACCTGTCCTTTCAGCCCCAAATCCAATTCCTTTCCAAATCTTGCAGACTTGACCTCCGTAACATCTCTGAAAAATGCCCCTTTTTAACCCTGGAAACCATTAGGCAGCTTATTCATTCCCTTGTCATCTCTCGCCTTGACTATTGTAACTCCCTCCTCATAGGCCTACCTCACTGCAAGCTATCCCTTCTTTAGTCTATCATGAATGCTGCTGCCAGACACATCCACCTTACCAACCATTCAGTGTCCACCATTCCTCTCTGCCAATCCCTCCACTGGCTTCCAATTGGCTAATAAAAAAAATTCAAAACACTAACAAAAAACAAAACGATTTAAAACTCTGTCCCGAGTTACATCACCAATTTTATCTCCAAATATCACCCAAACTGTCCTCTCCGCTCCTCCCAAGACCTCCTGCTCTCTAGCTCCTTTGTTTCCTCCTCCCATGCTCGTTTCCAGAACTTCTCCAGAGTGTCTTCCATCCTCTGGAACTCAGTACCCAAATCTGTCCAGCTATCTCCAACTCTGTCCACTTTTAGGCGATCCCTGAATACTCATCTCTTCAGGGAGGCATTCAGCTATAAACCAAACGTTCTATTCCTCCCATCAGTTCATCCCTTACAATTATTACCTTTTGTTCCACCAGCCCCTCCCTATTGGATTGTAAGCTTGCAGGAACAGGGCCCCCGTAACCCTCTTGTATTTAATTGTTTTGTTGCTGTATTGTCTCCCTTTATATTGTAAAGCGCTGCGCAAACTGTTGGCGCTATAAAAAAACCTGTATAATAATATTAATAATAATAATTGTAAGCTGCTTGTGAGGGAGGAATAAAGAAAGCATGTTGCTTTGCCCTGAATGGGGGAAGACCATCTTCTGAAAAGATAATTGCTAGGCTGTTGCGCTGATCACCTGGCTTTAGTCAACTATGTGCTATTTTTATGTATTAAATGTTTTCATTGTTCACATAGGGAGGAGGCTGTCTCATTCCCGATCAAGGGATCTAGTCTCCGTTTGATTTTTTTTGCTTATACTCTATCCTATTTGACATTAACAGTATACCCATATGAGCATTATTAACTTTATATCCTTGTTTTTTTTAAAGCAAGATCTAGTGTAGCAGAAGATGTTGGCAGTGCTACATTTTCTACATTCATGAGAATTATCTATATTTTTGGCCTGGATATTACCTTTTTATTGCCCATGCGATTTTCCCCTAGGGCATTTCTAACTGGCCACTATAGCACGCTCACTCTTAGGCCTCTTTCACACGGGCGTTCCGTATGTCCGTATATCACCCCATCCGTTTGCGGTTGATATACGGACATAATGCATGTCAATGGGATTGCGGATGTCAGCGGATGACCATCTGCTGACATCTGATTTGCGTCCTTTCAGTTCTGTTCCGGTTTTTGGAACGGAACAGAACCCTATTTTTCTTCCGTTTAAAAAACGGAAAGGATGCAAAATCGGATGTCAGTGGTGTCATCCGCTGACATCCGCAATCCCATAGACACACATTATGTCTGTATATCCTCCGCAAACGGATGGGATGATATGCGGACATACGGACCGGATGACACAAGTGTCATCCGTGTCCGTAAAAAAAAAAAAAAGTACCGGAGCGGATCGCAATACGGTCCGCTCCGTGTGAAAGAGGCCTTACACATGTGGATTTCTGAACTATTAGCAGTAAAAAAAAATACATTTTGTTGTATTGTTTGTAAATATACATCAATCAGCCATTTATGAGCACCCACCTAATATTGAATAGGTCCCCCTTTTGCCACCAAAACAGTTCAGACCCACTGAAGCATGGATGTTCCTGGACCTCTAAAAGCATGCTGTAATATCTGGCACCAAGCCATCAAAAGAACATCCTTTAAAGTGGTTGTAAAGGCTAGACAAATTTTTTACCTTTATGCATTCCCTGCTTTAAGGGTAAAAAATGTCCCAGTGTTTGTATCGCACCCACCCCCCTCTTAAATACATACTTACCTGAGTCCAGAACATTGCCCAAAATATCACAATACCTCCATAAGCTTTCCCATAGTGCATCCTGGTGCCAGCTCTAGGTAAACGATGTACACGCATCTGGCCATCCACATGATGTAAAAGAAAACATGATTCATCAGACCAGGTCACCTTCTTCCATTGCTCTATGGTTCAGCTCTGATGATCACATGCCCAATGTAGCGCATTTGGCTGTGGACATGGGTCAGCATGGGCACCTGACTGGTCTGCGATCACACAGCCCCATATACAACAAACTGTAATGTCCAATTTTTCTGCTTTTAACAAATCAACATCAGGAACAACATGTTTTCTTGCTGCCTAATATTATAACCCACTAATTTTCAGGTGCTAATATAACAAGATAATGAATGCTAGCTGATTAGTGTAATTGTCCTCTATGCTTGTCAGCTCCATCTAGTGTCCATAATGTGGTTTATACACTGCTCAAAAAATGAAAGGAACACTTTGAAAACACATCAGATCTCAATGGGAAAAAATATCATGCTGGATATCCATACTGATTTGGACTAAGTAATGTGTTAGGAACAAAAGGATTCAACATCCTTTGATTGAAATGAAAATGATCAATCTACAGAGGGCTGAATTCAAAGACACCCCGAAAAATCAAAGTGAAAAAATGATGCAGCAGGCTAGTCCATTTTGCTGAAATTTCATTGCAGCAACTCAAAATGGTACTCAGTAGTTTGTATGGCAGCCGAGTGCTTGTATGCATGATTGACAATGTTGAGGCATGCTCCGAATGAGACGACGGATGGTGCCCTGGGGTATTTCCTCCCAGATCTGGACCAGGGCTCACTGAGCTCCTGAAGAGACTGAGGTGCAACCTGGCAGCGTCGGATGGACTGAAACATAATGTCCCAGAGGTTTTCTATTGGATTTAGGTCAGGCGAGCGTGGGGGCCATTCAATTGTATTAATTCCTTCATTCTCCAGGAACTGGCTGCATACTCTCACCACATGAGGCTGGGCATTGTTATGTACAAGGAGGAACCCAGGACCAACTGCATCAGCATAGGGTCTGACAATGGGTCCAAGGATTTCATCCCCATACCTAATGGCAGTCAGGGTGCCATTGTCTAGCCTGTAGAGAATATGCCTCCCCAGACCATCACTGACCCACCACCAAACCGGTCATGCTGAATGATGTTACAGGCAGCATAACGT
This sequence comes from Pelophylax lessonae, assembly GCF_965119305.1. Lineage (NCBI taxonomy): Eukaryota > Metazoa > Chordata > Amphibia > Anura > Ranidae > Pelophylax > Pelophylax lessonae. The sequence continues at coordinate 93,693,836 of NC_138773.1, read as the reverse complement.
TCTCCACGGGTTCTCCAGACCCTTTCATGTCTGTTACATGTGCTCAGTAGGGATGGGCTCTGTGTTCGAGTTGAGCGTAAGTTCGACTCGAACATCAGCTGTTCGTGTGTTCGGTTACTTCCTGGTTTCTGGCCTAGGCTAAAAAGATATCATATACAGTATCCCAGGAGTCTTCGTGAGCATTTTTTTTTCTTTCATCGGGAGGAGAGACTTATTCAGCTAACCACAACCTCCTGTATGCATGCCTAAGCTAAGGCCAGATGGATTCCAGGTAGTAAATGCAACATGAATCATCTGCCCTTTCTCAAGATGGCTGTGGCTGGAAGAGCTATATGTGATATAGTAACAAAGTTAAGCCTGGAGACATGGATGTATGAGTTAGTTTGCTTTGAATAGTAAGAAAGAATTAAATAGCGTTTTCAGTTGTTGGTGCTCAGATACAGTTAAAGTGTTACTAAACCCAGGACCCTGCATTCACTATATCTGATCTCCCATAGTACAAAGCACATGGAAATGCAATTCGTTTAGTAAATACAGTGGGTAAAGAATATAATCATCCCCCCCCCCCCCCACTTAAGCATTTTGTCACTTTGCAGCCTGAAATGAGGACAGACACAGTTTCTGTTTTATACAGCTGTATTTACTAGAGCAACTTATAACACCCAAGTGAAAGGTATAGCACCAACATATCAGAAAAAAAAAAAATCAAGAAACAGAATCACTGAGTTGGAAAAAGGATCACCCCCTTATGTCAGTATTTTGTTGGATCAATTTCTGCTTTAACCACTTCCATACAGAGCAGTTACACCCCCTTCCTGCCTAGACCAATTTTCAGCTTTCAGTGCTCTCATATTTTGAATGATAATTACTCAGTCATGCAACGCTGTACCCAATCATTTTTTTCACACAAATAGAGCTTTCTTTTGGTAGTATTTAATCACCACTGGGTTTTTTATTTTTTGTGATATAAGTGAAAAAAGAGCAAAAATTTTGAAAAAAAATAACATTTTGTTTTAGTTTCTATTATAAAATTTTGCAAATAAGTAATTTTTTTTTCATAAATTTGGGCCAAAATTTATACTACTACATATCTTCGGTAAAAAATAACCCAAATTAGTGGTTATTATTTAGTCTGTGTGAAAGTTTGTAGAGTCTACAAACTATGGTGCCAATCATTGAACATTGATCACACCTGATGTACTGACGGCCTATCTCATTTCTTGAGGCCCTGAAATGTCAGAACAGTACAAATACCCCCTAAATTACCCCTTTTTGGAAAGTAGACATTCCAGAGTATTTAGTAAGAGGCATGGTGAGTTTTTTGAAGTTGTAATTTTTTTCACACAATTCTTAGGAAGATGAAGAAATAATTTTGATTTTTTGTTTTTTGTTTTTACGCAAAATTGTCAAAATAACAAGTTATTTCTCACACACAGTATATGCATACTTGCAGTTGCACCTCAAAATACATTCTGCTATTCCTCCTGAGTATAGCAATACCACATGTGTGAGATTTTTACACAGCCTGGCCACATACAGAGGCCAAACATGCAAGGAGCACCATCAGGTGTTCTAGGAGCATAAATTACACATATAATTTCCTAGCGACCGATCACATTTTTTTAAGGCCCTGGAGCACAAGGACAATGGAATTACCCACAAAATTACCCCATTTTGGAAAGCAAACACCCCAACGTATATTTTCTTTGGCATAATGAGTCTTTTGAACATGTCATTTTTTTCCACAAGTTTTTGGAAAATGTGGAAAGAAAATGAAAACATATTTTTTTTACACAAAGTTGGCAATTTATAAGATATTTCTAACACATAGCATGTACATAGCAAAAATGACACCCCAAAATACATTCTTCTACTCCTCCTGAGTATGGTGATACCACATATTTGAGACTTTCTCACAGCATAGCCACATACAGAGACCCAACATGCAAGGAGCACCGTCAGGTGTTCTAGGAGCATAAATTACACATATAATTTCATTACAACCAATCACACTTTTGAAAGCCCTGGAGCACCAGGACAATGGAAACCCCCACAAAATGACCCCATTTAAGAAAGCAAACACCCCAACACACATTCTAGGAGGCATTGGCTGCAGATAGGTACTCAGGTACACTGATCGGCTTCAGAAAGGTACTCGGGTACTCTGATGGGCTTCAGAGAGGTACTCGGGTAATCTGATGGGCTGGAGACAGGTACTCGGGTACTCTGATGGGCTGGAGACAGGTACTAGGGTACTCTGGGCTGGAGACAGGCACTTGAGTAGTCTGGGCTGGAGACAGGTACTTGGGTACTCTGATGGGCTACAGGGAGGTACTCGGGCACTATAATGGTCTGGAGACAGGTACACGGATACTTTGATGGGCAGGAGACAGGTACCTATTGGGCTGCAGATAGGTACTTAGGTACCCTGATGGGCTGGAGACAGGTACTCAGGTATTATGATGGGCTGCAGATAGGTACTCTGAAGGGTTGGTGAGAGGTACTCAGGTACTCTGACAGGTACTCGGGTACTCTGATGGACTGGTGACAGGTACTCGGGTACTCTGATAACAGGTGCTTGGGTACTCTGATGGGCTGCAGAGAGGTACTTGGGTACTCTGATGGGCGGCAGAGAGGTAATTGGGTTCTCTTATGGGGTGGAGACAGGTACTCGGGTACTCTGGGCTGGTGACAGGTACTCAGGTACTCCAATGACAGGTACTCGGGTACTCCGATGACAGGTACTCGGGTACTCCGATGACAGGTACTCGGGTACTCCGATGACAGGTACTCGGGTACTCCGATGACAGGTACTGGGGTACTCTGATGACAGGTACTCGGGTACTCTAATGACAGGTACTCAGAGTACCCGTGTACCTGTCCTCAGAGTACCCGAGTACTTGTCATCAGAGAACCCGAGTACCTGTCATCAGAGTACCCGAGTACCTGTCCTCAGAGTACCCGAGTACCTGTCATCAGAGTACCCGAGTACCTGTCATCAGAGTACCCAAGTATCTGTCACCAGCCCATCACAGTACCCGAGTACCTGTCATCAGAGTACCTGATGGGCTGGTGACAGGTACTTTGATGGGCTAGCGACAGGTACTTTGATGGGCTAGTGACAGGTCCTCTTTATTCGGGGGGGGGGGAGATCAGTTTGTTTTAGGGTGCACTATAATCGTTAACTAGCTGTTATCGCAATCTCCTCCTCACACACTGATCCAGTGTGAGGAGGAGATTGCGGTAACAGCTAGTAACTGATTACTGTGTTCTCTGTTGACATTCTGTTACCGGCTGTGATTGGACACAGCCAGTCACGTGGTAAGAGCCAATTTCATTGGCTCTTTACCCTGATCAGGGAGTGACACTCTCCATCCCCGATCGCTGCTCTGCTCGCCCCCGGAGGCACGCAGGAGCGGAGTGCACGAGGAAAGTGCATGTGGACAGCTGTGATTGGACACAGCCGGTCAGATGGTAAAGAGCCATTTTTTTAATGGCTCTTTACACTGATTGGGGATGGGCTGTGTCCCGATGGACACGCCGCATGCTGATCGCTGCGCTGCGCGCCCCCGAGGGGGGGCGGGAGAGCAGCTGAAACGATCGAGAGAGTGTTCCTGCCGTCGTCATTTTACAATGTGCCGGTATGAAACTGGTTAGTCTGTTGGGACATGTCTCTACTAACTTTCCACATCTAGACACTCTTTTTTGCAGAACTGCTCAAGTTCAGTTACATTGAAAGGTGATCGTTTGTTCCCTGCAGTCTTCAAGTCATTCCACAGATTTTCAATGGGGTTTAAGTCTGGGCTCTGACTAAGCCATGCAAGAACATTCACCTTTTTCTCCTTCAGTTAATATGAGGCAATTTTTGCTGTGTGCTTTGTGTCATTGTGATGTTGGAAGGTAAACCTTCCTACCATTGACAACTTTCTGGCAGAGGGTAGCAGATTTTCCCCAAGAATTTGAAGGTATTTTGAACCATTCGTTTTCCTTCTATCCTGACAAGTGCTCCACTCCCTGCTGCAGAGAAACACCCCTATAACAGGATATGGTATTATTTGGATGGTGAGCTGTATTGGATTTCCAACAGACACATCGTTTGGTGTGGGCAAATATTGCACAGTCTAGATGTGCAAAGTTAGTGGAGACATATCCCAGCAGACTAAAGGCTATAATCCTCTCCTTTCAAGTCTCCTGCAATTGATTGCTTTGTTTGTATCGCATTAGTTTAAATGAGAGATGCTACATAGGAGATTTTCAATATCAAGAAAGGTAAGGACGTTAAATCTCCACACCTCCATAGACTTAAATGGGAGTAGGTGATGAATCACTCACTCCTTCAAGATTATTCTCATGAGCCTTATCTTTTAGTGGCTGCCTTAACATCTCTTACAGTAACAATAAACGGCAATTTTTTTTTCTCCAGGAAATTTTATTCATCTGTGAGATGAAAATTGCTTGGGTAGCTGTAGCCTAAAGCGATCTACAGACTGCAGCAATCCCACTGGCAAACTACACAAGATTTGGCTGCTGAATGATTGTTCTAATAAAAAAAAAACATCCTGGATGATCAGCTCTTCCCCCTAGAAAATGTGAACAGGTCATCATCAGCCTACAAATGTTTCCCAATCCAGGTGTAAAATTCTGATGTCTGTGGGCACCTTATCATCGATCTCTAGCTTAAACCTTTTTTCCTTTTTTTCCCTAAAGGAACCTGACTTAAGTATTTCTGCTTTCTTTGCTTTCAGTTTTACTGGATACCCATCATCCTGAGAGGGCAGCAAGACCTCAGATGCTTACAGTACAGCCAATGCCTCTTTGGCCTGCATGCACCATTTGAGCGCAGGGGACATTTACTTGTCTTAAGTATTTCTGCTGTCTGTGGCTCCATTTGCGAGATTATACCCAACTTACGAGTGGGGAACAGTGAAATTGAGAGTTTGTTTTTTTCTATTTCCCCACGGGGGGAATTCACATCTTTGTGTTTTCGAGTGTTTTTTGTCACATTAAAGGTGTGTTGCCTAAGTGTATGCCGCTGAAAAGGAATAGCATGCTGACTGATGTATGGTGCATGTTACCGCGAGGCACCACAAAAATTGATGTGAATAGGCCTACAGTGAAAGGAAATATCTCTTGTACACTGGAGTAAAAAACACAATTTATTTTTACTGATCTTACTGATCTGAACACAGATGCATTCTTGCCTATGGAACAATGCACACAGATGCATAAACAAATCAGAAATGCAGCTATAAATACAGAGCTGTTGGGCCAGGTTTAGACCCTGGGGATAACAAAAAGAAAAGGCTGCCATAAAGGACCATATATAATTGGGGATTGGTATAAAAAAAATCAAAAATGACTCAAAAATATATGAAAATACAAATTTATTGATACAAAATTCAAAAAGTAAAAAATGCAAACATAATAAACAGGAATCATCCACCATCACCAATAAAAAAAACAATGTTGTCTATTGTGCAAATCAGTGCACCCTCATCCATACACACAGCGATCCAACTACACAATCATTGCAAAAAAATACATAAATCTGGCTGATTGGTGGGAAACTCCACTGTAAGGACATCGAAAATTTAGACTGGAGGTAAATGGCTTTACCTTCGTCTCATGTCGTCAATATATTGGCGATGCACAGCAATTAGACATCAGCCACTGAGAACGGTGCAGATACCCCTTATTTGTGGCTACCTGGAGGAAGCTGATAAGATCTATGATTAGGTCTGGCATCACAAGCGGCATGAGACAAAGGTAAAGCCTTGACTGTGTGTAGATAAATCAGCGCTGCTCTAAAACCAGTGGACTCTGTATATTCTAAAATATATAACAGATGGTAGTGGGCAATAACTCGCCTGCCACCCTACCTACAATTCAAATGTGTGTAAATAACTGTGCACAAGGAATATCTGTGTAATATAATACCTGGTAATATAATACCTGGAGCACCAGGTATTTATTATATTACACAGATATTCCTTGAGCACAGTTATTTACACACATTTGAATTGTAAGTAGGGTGGCAGGCGAGTTATTGCCCACTACCATCTGTTATATATTTTAGAATATACAAAGTCCACTGGTTTTAGAGCAGCGCTGATTTATCTACACACAGTCACTTTTAAAGGAATTTTTTCCTTTTTTATCAGCAGCAGCCCATTTTTGTATTTATTATCAGGTGTTATCAGAGAAGTTATATCCGCAGGTGAACCCCCCTTTTTTAAAGGTAAATCCTTGACTGTATTATCAGCCATGCAGAGCATGGAGGTAAGCGCCATTGAGGATTTTTATGAACTTGCCTTTTATCCTCTGCTCTGGGTTCATATGCATTCGCCAGTAACCTAGAAAGTTAATGCTCCTGCGCTTGAGAGGTGGTAATGTGACTGATAGAAACTGAAGGTCCACTACCACAAGTGCCACATAGGCTAAGCTGCCACTCTCAGCAGGTCAGGGGAAACCCGAATGGTACTCTAGAAAGAAAAAATAAAGAGGGCGCATCCGCCTAGCGCATTACCTTTGCAGAAATGGTTTTATTAAAAGATATATGCACATCATACCTAACAAATTGAAAAGACAATTCAAGCAAATATAGGTGTGAATGAACCCAGATTTCCACTTGGCATGGCCTGCTGCTCAGTGACAGTCGTGGAATGGATATCTCCAAAAGAAGCTGACGCGTTTCAAGGGATGTCCCCTCTTCCTCAGAGGTCGCCAGTATCTATCCAGGTGTACACAGCTGGTTTGTCTGTGCTTGCTACATAACACATCAGCAGCTTTACTTCATCAATCTATTCAGTGTGAATCTGTGAGACAGCTACATTTGTCTTCTGTGGTTTTGATACAAGCAGACTAAGTAACTTGTTGATATCAGTCAAGTGCATATCACAGTGTTTGCTGCATTATATTTTAGTGAAATCTACTCACTTTCAGACCTTTCAATAGGCTGCTTCAATGGTTTCCAACACTGATAGCCTTGTCAGTTCCCCCAGTCTAGGCTCATAATATTTGGCCATCCAATACTTGGGACATTTTACTCCACACATCAGACTGAGGATGTCCTTATAATGGAGTCCCCCCCCCCCCCTTCCCCAATCAGCCAGATTTATGTTTTTTTTTTGCGATGATTGTGTAGTTTGTTGTATTTGCATTTTTTACTTTTTGAATTTTGTATCTTCATATATTTTTGAGTCATTTTTGATTTCCTGATACCAATCCCCAGTGGTTCATATATATGGTCCTTTGTGCAGTGCTCTTATAGCAGCCCTTTCTTTTTGTTATGTGCTTTATCGGCCATTGAGCCCCACTCAGATCTGTGAGTGGGGAGGTATCTGCAGGTTCCCTCATACACAGGGTTGGTTTACATTTTCATTGACAGTTACACATTTTTAAAATGCATGACAACACATCACTCACATAGTCATAGCACTCTATGTATGGTTTGCAGTCACACACACAAAGTCATTGCAATCTACAGTGGTCTAACTGATCTGCCAAAATTTGCTTTTAAAAATGATACAGTATACCAGTCCAGAGTAAAAAATGTTTACAGATGATGGCCAGCAAAAAAATACTTCCCAAAATACAATAAATAGTGGAAAGTAATTTTTTATTTTATATTATATTATTAATGTTTATTTTTTATTATTTTATAATATTTTTTTTTATTCTTCTATAATATTTTTGTATAGAAGTGGGAGTTCAGGGCAGCTGCATATTTTGCCACCTTATAAATCCAACAATGCAGAGCCATAAAATAAAAATAGAAAATGTTACGTCTGTGTGCAGTAATTTAGGCTCATATGCATGAATATGTGCATATACATGCGTATATTGAAACACTGGAAACCAGAAGAGGGTGAAGTAGAATTAATTTTATGTTTGTATATGCATACACAGGTTTCCACGCCTATACACATAAGGTCTTTATGAAACATTTTACTCTGTGAACAAGATTCTGATTACAGAAATCAGTAAATAAGTATGTCTGTGTGCAAGAGGCTAAAAAGAACAAAAAAAAAAATACAGACAACACTAAATAAAATATTTGAAACTACCCAAATACACCGTCAAAAAAAAACATGAAATGTGACATTACCGACATGTAAGAATACTGGTTGCCTGGCTGTCTCTGCAAGATATCTGAATTATTTTTTTTATTCTTAGAAGTTGTTTAGTTATCTGAAATGGGAGAATTTGTAGTTTATTTATCCACATACGTGTTTCCTAAGCTTTATGCTGTCAGTCTAGACTTTTTATTGGCACTGGGTTTGCTACTGGAAATACTGCCATTTCATTGTGTATCTAATTAGCTACAGGTTCCCTCTAGCATAATATATCTTATAGGGTATGTTTTTCATGTCTCCTGACAGGACTGGACTAGCAGCATGATGGGAATTCAACAAGCTTCTTAACTACAGGTTCAGGGTCATAATAATGAGGCTAGTGCAGGATGTTTTTTGCAGAGATGATTATGCAGTTCCTTAGATGTGGATCTGGTACACAAGTATTAGACACCTGTACAACCACCAGGAACAAACAAGAATCATGCTCAGGGCCCTCCTAACTCTTCCCTCTTGACCTGTTTTGTAAAGCTGCACCAGCACTCCAAATAAATGCCCTTCACATGTTTATTATGAAGACAGCATCATATAAGGCTAAGGAACCAACGTTTACTTGGTTTCTTGTAAGGACCTTCCAGTGCTGGATTAAACTATGTGCAGGGCCCCTTGGCAGGCAAAATCTTGGGGCCCTTGGGCAGATTTCTGAAGGTTTGTGCGGATAGCATTGAACCAGTAGTGAAGTAGTGTGCACGTCAGTTGCTAGAGGGAGATGACCATCACTACTGTGCTTTATACCTACAAAAGCTGCACCAAAGTTTTTACAAACTGACAGCTGAAAGAAGATAAGCTTTAAAGAGACAAATGGTATTGTGAACCTTAGGCCTTTGGTTTATGTACATTACATTATTCATGTATTTTCTCTATAGAGTCTTTAATGTAAAGTTTTTATTTCTTTGGGGTAATTCATTTTTTTTTCTATCCTTTGTAAACAATGTAAGAAAGCCTCATTGTAAATTGCATTCATGATCAAATCAATATTTTTTAATAATTTTTATCTGTCCTTGTGGGGCCCTTACACAGCATGGGGCGCATAGGCCAGTGCCTATTTGGTAATCCGGCACTGGTCCCTTCCTCGATGTTATTAAAGAATGAGGTGCGCAAACAAAAAATTAATCTCCAGCAGCAACCGAAACTTTAACCTTGATAAAGTAAACATGTGATGTGCAAAAAATGGGTGCGCTAGATGTGAGCAATCAATGTGTGTTAAACCAAAAGAAAAAACACAATGAACAAAATACCTAATAAATATAAATATACACAGATATTATAAATGGTGCACAATGTGAAAAAAACGTGCTATGGAAATATGTGCATTCCAAAACAAGTCCAAAATGAAAAAAGGCTGAAATCTTCTTGATGGTGAATGAAGGTGAAGAAGAGGACGTGCAAACACCAAATACCTCTTGGCACCCACGTGTAAAGAAAAGAGAGGTAATACCCTTACCATCTCAACATAATAAAACTCTTGGGAAGATGACACCAGCCAGTGTAATAGATATGAAGTCCCAACCTTTCACTCTTCCACCTGATATGTGGTATATCAAAACTCTTACCAAAGGCAAGTATTTCACAGGTCAGATGGTGAGTGATAATGTTCTCCAAATCATCAGGCAAACTATCTAGACTAGCAGGCAGTGAATTTTCTTTTAAGTCTTATTCTGACTCCTGTTGCTGTATGGAGGTTGGTCTCTCTCCTGTACCCCTCACACTCAGTGACAGATAGTGCCCAAAAAAAGAATGGAACAGGCAATGGTGCATTTCCTCTTAAACGACTTTATTAGGAAAAGGTAGAACACTTACAGTTAAGTTGAATAAATAGGCAAATGCAAATAAAATCGTGGCCGCTCTGCAGCGCGGACCACGGGTGGTGATGGCGCAGGCTTCTCCCCCCGATGCGTTTCCCCTGATGAGGCATCGACTGGGAATGGAGATAGGGGCCGCACCATCACTTAGCCTGTATTTATATTGTTAAATCTGAACACTTCCTGTTTCTTGAACTCGGGACCCGGAAGTGACTCTTACTTCCTGTCCGGATCACTTCCAGTGTACACAAAATGACCCGGAAGGTAAATCTGAACACTTCCTGTTTTGTGAACTCAGAGCGGCCACGATTGAATTTGCATTTGCCTATTTATTCAACTTAACTGTAAGTGTTCTACCTTTTCCTAATAAAGTAATTTAAGAGATAATGCACTATTGCCTGTTCCATTCTTTTGTTGGGCACTATCTGTCACTGAGTGTGAGGGGTACAGGAGAGAGACCAACCCCCATACAGCAACAGAAGCCAGAATAAGATTTACAATAAAATTCATTGCCTGCTAGTCTGGATAGTTTGCCTGATGATTTGGAGAACATTATCACTCACCATCTGACCTGTGAAATACTTGCCTTTGGTAAGAGTTTTGATATACCACATATCAGGTGGAAGAGTGAAAGGTTGGGACTTCATATCTATTACACTGGCTGGTGTCATCTTCCCAAGTGTTTTATTATGTTGAGATGGTAAGGGTATTACCTCTCTTTTCTTTACACGTGGGTGCCAAGAGGGATTTGGTGTTTGCACGCCCTCTTCTTCACCTTCATTCACCATCAAGAAGATTTCAGCCTTTTTTCATTTTGGACTTGTTTTGGACTGCACATATTTCCATAGCACGTTTTTTTTCACATTGTGCACCATTTATAATATATGTGTATATTTATATTTATTAGGTATTTTGTTCATTGTGTTTTTGCTTTTGGTTTAACACACATTGCTCACATCTAGCGCACCCATTCCTTCCTCAATGTTGCCTTGAGAAAAGAGCCGATGCCATCGGTTACTTATGCCTTATATGATGCTGTCTTTAAAAGAAACAAAAGCCATACAGATATTATCACTATATCAATGATATTTTCATCATATGGACAGAAGGTGAAGAAAATCTTAAACAGTTTTACTCATTGATTAAAATTTTTCCCCTCTCGCCCCCCCTTTTCTTGCCTGCCGGGCTGCATGCTCAGATAAGGGTCTGGTATGGATTTTAGGGGGACCCCATGTCAGTTTTTTTTTTACATTTTGGTATGGGGTTCCCCTTAAAATCCATGCCAGACTTGAAGGACCCACGCAGGTTTTTTTTAACGTTTTTTAATACCGGCGTTCTTTTGTTTACATTCAGCTGTCAGCAAGGGATCCTGGCTTGGGAGTGAGCCAGAATGTCTGCCCCATAGCAAGCAGCTTACAATGGTGGCAGACACTGAAGAGGAGGAGCTGACAGCACCAGCGGGACTCCATAAGAGGAGGTTTGGGCCATTCTGTGCAAATCCATTGCACAGAGCAGGTAAGTATATTATTTAGAAAACAATAGTAATCCTTACAACCGCTTTAATTTTATTAAGTGAACATTCTGTACCCCTTTAGTAAAGGCATAAAGCATGTTATGCATTGTCCTGTCACAGAGAATGCAGCTACCAACTTTTATATTGCTGCTTCATTTACAACAGAAACTACACAGATTACAAATAATTTCCTTAAGGCTGCATTCACACTTGAGCGTAGCGTTTTTTACCGCGATTTTACCGCGATTTTTTCAGGCGTTTTTCATTGACATCTATCAAAAACGCTGGTAATCAGCCCAAAAAGAAGCTCATGTACTTTTTTCAGCTACAGGCGTTTTGCAAAACGCTCAGATGTGAACAGGGGCCATTTAAATGAATGGGGTTTTATTTGTTGGGCGTTTTGGAAGCGTTTCTTTTGAGCGTTTTTGGAGCTGAAAACGCCCAGGTGTGAATGGAGCCTTATAGTTACATAGTTAGTAAGGTTGAAAAAAGACACAAGTCCATCTAGCTCAACCAATAAAAAACAAAAAAGAAAACACAACCATACAATCCCACATACGCAATCCTATACTCACATTTGATTCAGATGAAGGCAAAAAAAATCAGCAAAGCATGATCCAATGTGCTACAGCAGGTGTAAAGATTCCTTCCTGATCCCCCGAGAGGCAATGAGATATTCCCTGGATCAACTTTACCTATAAATATTAGTACCCATTTATATTATGTACACCTCGGAAAGGATCCAGGCCTATTTTTAAAGCAATCTAGTGAGCTGGCCAGAACCACCTCTGGAGGGAGTCTATTCCACATTTTCACAGCTCTTACTGTATAGGTGTGGGTACTTTTATATGATTAGTATCAGTAACTACTTCTTACACTTTAACATTTTTATTTTCATATATACATTAAATAAGTGTGGAACCTAAACTGTTGTGGTATTTACATTATTTTTTGGCATCCACCTTTCCATGACAAGGAATTATTTTTCATCAGAGATCTCCAATCTTCCATCAAACTAAGGCAAAGGTTACCCCACTTTTCTTTTTCATCTCTTTTTGTCATAAGGCACACTGTTGCTATGCAACGTTTGTTACTGTCATTTACTTTGACCTTTAATGGCCGTGAAAAATGCCTATATTGAATTACAGGGTTTAGCAAAAAGCTCAATGTTGATGCTATTGCTGGAAGACTCTTGGGTGGATATCAAACTAGCTTGGAGGTCACTCGGGCAAGAGAGCGTAGCTCTGCACTGAAATAGAACTATTGTCCTCTAGCTGATACCTTTTTGACAAAAAAAAAAAAAAGTACAAAAAATAAATTCTTAGCGTCCACTAACCAACTCTCCTCCATCTGTTTTTCTATTTTAGTTTTTGTTGAAATATTGCTAGAATACTTTATTGCCGCTGAATGTGAAAAGTGTGGCTTAAATCCAATGACAAGAGCAAAACTCCTGTCACTGACATTGTCATTTTGCAGTCGTGTCAAAGGCATTCTTCTGACAAGATTAAATATAAGGAAAAAAAAGCAAGGACATAGCATGTAAAACTAGAAAATGGAAATATTCAAATGTATAATATTTTATTTGTATTAACCACTTGCCGACCATAATATTACTGCAGCAGGGCGGCTCGGCTGCGTCCAGTCACATAGTACTACATGACTGGAGTGTATGTAGTTTCGGCGGCACAGCGGGAGGCAGGCCACAAGAGGAGAGGTGGCGATTTCCGCCTTCCTCCCGCGATCATTCGGGAAACGTAGAGAAGACCCACCTGCTTTTGTAAACAAAGCAGGCGGATCTTCTCTCAGACAGGCAGGGACAGATCAGTAGTTTCAGCTAAGCTGAAGCTGTGATCTGCTTGTGCCTGTCACAGAACCCCCCCCCCCCCCCCACACACAGTCAGTAAGCATATTAGGCATACATTAACCCCCTTGATCACTCCCAGTATAAACCCTTCCATGCCAGTGTCATTTATACAGTAACAGTGCATATTATTTAGCACTGATTACTGTATTAGTGTCACTGGTTCCCAAAAAGTGTCAAAAATGTCAGTTAGGGGTCCGATCTGTCCGCTGCAATGTCGCAGTCCCGCTAAAAATAGCAGATTGCCGCCATTACTAGTTAAAAAAAAACAACAAAACAATAAAAATGACATAAATCTTTTCCGTAGTTGGCAGATGCGATAACTTTTGTGCAAACCAATCAAAATACGCTTATTGCGATTTTTTTTACCAAAAATATGTAGCAGAAAACAAATTGGCCTAAAATGTTAAAAAATTTTGATTTTTAAAGTTTTTTGGGGGGAATGTCATATAGCAGAATGTGAAAAATATTGTTTTTTTCACAATTGTCACTCTTTTTTTGTTTATAGCGCAAAAAATAAAAATTGCATGGGTGATCAAATACCACCAAAAGAAAGCTCTATTTGTGGGGAAAAAAAGACGTAAATTTCGTTTGGGTACAGCTTTGCACGACCGCTCAATTCTCTGTTAAAGTAATGCAGTGCCGAATCTCAAAATAGGGCCTGGTCAGGAAGGAGGTAAAACCTTCCGGGGGTAAAGTGGTTAAATATTTTATTGTAATAAACTTTAAAGCCTTTTGTAAAGCTTAATTTAGTTTTTTTATTAAAATAATAAACATGTTATGCTTAGCATTGCACAGAGCAGCCTTGATCCTCCTCTTCTCAGGTCCCCCTCTGGCTCTCTGGTCTCCTCTGAGCGCCACCACAAAAAGCTGCTCCTTGGGCGCACCTGCAGGCTTGCTACTGAGCCGGGCTGTGTGCATCTGCTGATTGTGCATTCTAGCCCGCCCATACTCTCTGCTCCCAGGATTTGATTGACAGCAGCAGGAGCCAATGGCTCCCACTGCTCCCTCCATGAACAGAGAGAGAGGAGAGAGCCACTGCAGATGGGCACAGTGCTGCATTGAGATCAGGCTCAGGTAAGTTTACAGGGGCTAAAACATGTAATGGGACATCGTTTACCTTAATGCAGAGAATGCATTGAAGTAAAAAATATCCAACCCTTAAAACCACTTTAATCCAAATTTTTCAATCAAAGTTCTGTTTTTTTTCATGTGTTTGTGCAAATAAAATAAGCAACTAGTCCTTCACAGAAGCTGCAAGGCACATATTTAAAGGAAATCTGTCTGTCTTACAAGGATTCATTGGCATCATGTAATGTGACAATGCAAACCAGTAAAAACACACCTTCAGCATACGATTCTTGATTAGATGTAGCAGAGCACTTCTGCTCCTTACAGGAAGACCATCTTAAGTCTGACACCATCAAAGTAATATCTCACCCACGCCTGCTTCTAATCAATGGATTACATTAAAGGGGTCATCTAAAGGCAGAGTCCAGAAAAAAAGGTAGCTGCCCAGTGGTAATCTGCACCTCCACTATGGCAACCTCTTTGGAGAAAACATTACTGCAGATCAACGACAAGGTGGGCCTAGGCCAGTGATGGCGAATCTTGACACCCCAGATGTTTTGGAACTACATTTCCCATGATGCTCAGCTACACCGCAGAGCGCATTAGCATCATGGGAAATGTAGTTCCAAAACATCTGGAGTGCCAAGGTTCGCCATCACCGGCCTTGGCAAACAAGCAGCAGGAGCAGAATGCCCACTGCCAGTGCTATATCATTCACTGCTGACTTTCACACAGTATTTTAACAATACGTTTGCAGTCTAGGCCCACTTTAAGCCATAACTGGTGTGATTTCTACACTTGTTCTGATTCATAGTGTCTGAATGTATCCAGATAAAGCATCAGCATTTAAGCCAAGGAAGTCAGCATTCAGGAGGAGAGCCCAGCGATGGCAGCTTGAGGATTTTCCTTAACATGGCTTCTTTAAAAACTCTCCTTTGAACCATTTTCATGGGACTGTCTTTCACTCTTGGAGGGGATTTAGATATGTTTTTGCTACATACTGTACATGCAATCAGGCGCTGCAAAAGTCCCTTTTTTTAAATTCCCTTTAATATGATTGAATACTCAACATATTTGCAAGTTCCCTTCACTTAAAGAGTTCCAGCCTCAAAATGAAAATTTTACATCCGCTTGCTCTAAGTATCCTGAAAAAGAATTGGATAATCACGATTTTTTTTTTTGCTTTACTTACCTTGTTTTTGAAGAAAATATACTTACCTTCCTTCTACTTCCCCCCTCTGCGGCCGTGGCCCGCACCATGACTTCTGGCTTGCATTGACTCCTGGAAGCCGAACGTCATCGCTCCCAGGAGTCAATGCGCCTGCACCGGCTCTGCTCGTCACTTCCGGTGCAGGCACATCATTCCCTGCTAAACAGCTTCTGGGCAGGGATGACGCGCCTGCGCCGGAAGTGACGAGCAGGGCCGGTGCAGGGCATTCTGGGACCGAAGAGGACACAGAGGAGGACGCTCTGGCTTCAGCTGCCCACACCTGAGATAGCAGCGCCAGACAAGACATTTTCAAGGTAAGTATTTCTTCTAAAAGGTAAGTGAACCTGGGGAAAGTTCAGAGGCTATCATTGCTGGATTGCACTAGCCCTGACTGTCCCAGGGGTATTTTTATAGAAAATTTATTTTTGAGGCCGGAACTCCGCTTTAAGTTCACTTTGAACTAGGAAATGAATCCTCACTGATGGACCAATATTATGGAAAATGCTGTATTGTGATAACTGTATGTGGTTAACAAACTGTAAATAATTATTTTATATCCAGTATGAAAATTCTATTTTTATATATTGAATTCTTTGTTTTTTACATTAAAATATTTTTAATATTTTTAAACAAAGAGTTCATTATTCCAACAGTGTAATACAAAGTAAAGTTTGGGAATGTGAGCTACAGCATTATGCAATGGTAAAAACCATTGGTAAATTGACACACGGAGTATGTTTTGTCTAAACAAAACAATGCTTATAGACAGTACATTAAAATATCATTCAAAAAATCCAAAAATGTCTTTGTTAAGTATAGTATACAGTGACCCATAAAGCAACTCGTCTGCAAGTGGAGTATAGAGGAGCTCAAGCTTCTTTATCTCAATGCTGAGGAGTGGTCCACAGAGGGTTCTAAATGTCCCCCAGAGAGGCAGGTGTATTTATCACACAACTATGCAGGTCATTAACAATACGGGGATAAGTAAACAGAAAAATAGGGAGGCAAATTTGAGGCAATGCAGAGGAAATAGATCTCTGCCACAGGAACTATATGATAAAGATTATTTGATTTTATTTTATTGGATCTAAGGAAGCAAAGTGAAATCAAATTCAAAGTCATTTTGTATGCTTGTCATCTTATCATTGATCATAATCCAGACACAATGAAGTTGGACGAGAAGCGGGTCACTTTTAAACTGCATAAGAGATTCTTTACTGTTAGAGCGGTAAAGATGTTGAACTTCCACAGTTAGTGGTGCCAGCAAGGAGTGTAGATAAATTCAAAATACTTTTAGATTAATTTCTCAATTAACCCAATGCACAGGGATATGGAAATTGGTAACGACATAAACACACACACATATATACAGGTTGAAGCGGATGGAATGGTGTCTTTTTCAATCTTACCAACTGTGTAACTATGTAAATTGAAGTAAAGTCATAACTCCTGGTGCACAAAAACTATAGGGTCAGAATGACAGTCAAGCAACCAGCTTTTTAGGAGAGGTCGGCATCGATATTCCCCTATTTGTTTTAACTGTGGCATTAAAGGTTGCTGAACTGGAATTAGATGAATTTACCATTTCTAACATCAATGTGTTTCAAAGCAACATATTTGCAGCATAAAAAAGATAAGCAACCTAGGATTTCTTCAGAGATTGTTAGTGGTTATTTGAACAGTGGCAGATTTATCTGATGTCTGACACTGTATGCATAACTTTGGCACCAACACCACTCTGGCACAGCCAGCAATGTGTGAACAGATGAGTCTCTCCTCTTTGTCACTCAGGACAGTAACTACTGACAAAAGGTCTTTAACCACTTCAATACAGGGCCCTTTCACCCCCTGCCTGCCCAGGCAAAATTTCAGCTTTCAGCGCTGTCACAATTTGAATGTTAATGCTGTACCCAAATTAAATTTTTATAATTTTTTTCAGACAAATAGAGCTTTCATTTGGTGGTATTTAATCACCACTGGGTTTTTTCATTTCTTACTAAAAAAAGAAAAATGACAGAAAATGTAGAAAAAAAAAAGTTTTTCTTTTTTTCTGTCAGTAAATTTTGAAAATAAGTAATTTTTCTCCTTCACTGATGTGCGCTGATGAGGCAGCACTGATGGGCATTGATGAGGTGGCACTTATGGGCACTGATTAGGGGGCTCTTAAGGGCACTGATGAGGTGGCACTGATGGGGAGTTACTAATATGCTGCACTGATGGGCACTGATAGGCGGCACTGATGAGCACTGATAGGCAGCACTGATGGGCACTGAAATGCAGCAATGATGGGCACTGAGAGGTGGCACTGATGGGCACTGACAGCGGCACTGATGGACACTGACGGGCAGCAGTGATGGTTAGTGAACAAGCACACTGTGAGTCATGTGAAACATGTCTACCATCCATTTTGCTGTACCATTCTTGTTAAATAAAGCCTTTCATTGTGAGCCATCGTTTGGTGGTGTGCGGCCATTTCTCTTGTATTCTGTTTGCGGTGGCGACCCAAGGTCCTGCACCCATAGCTGGTTGTGAAGCTCCAACTGCCTGAGCGGTGTACATCTCTTTCCCTGGGAAGCACTGATGGGCACTGACGGGCGGCACTGATGGGCACTGACGGGTGGCACTGATGGACACTGATGGGCAGCACAGATGAGCAGGCACTGACTGGCAGGACAATGGGCACTGATTGTGGGCACTGTTTTTTTTTACTTTACTGTAATTAGGGCACTGATGATCAGTGCCTTAATTACCTGTCCTGGTCTCCCTTTTGAGGAGGAGACGTTGATCGGCTCTCCTCGCCACACACTCTGACAGTGTGAGGCGAGGAGAGCCGATAAACACCACTTCCTCATTTACATGTGACCAGCTGTGATTGGACACAGCCGATCACATGGGTAAAGAGCCACGTCATTGGATTTTTACTCCCGCGGGTGCACGAGAGTGGCTGTTCTGGGGCGCCGTCATATGACGTCGTCCCAGAACGAAAGCTGCACCACTCCGCCATCATTTGACGGTGGGCAGGCGGCAAGTGGTTAAAGTGGCAGTAAACTCCCTTGTACGATTTTTACCTATATGTAAGCCTATAATAAGGCTTACCTATAGGTACAGTAAATATCTTCTAAATGTGCACTATTTAGGAGATATTTACTTAAGATGCAGCCAGTAATGTCACCGACGCATGCGCTCTAAATGAATGGCATACTTGCGCTGTTCCTTCAGAGTCGTGCCATAAACAGTGACTCCTGTTTACACGCATGGGAGTGACGTCATCCCCAGCTTAGCCATTTTTATCACTGAAGCTGGCAAACGCGGAAGGAAGACCGGGTAAAAAAGGAAGTGCTTTCAGCCGTGACAGCGCACCCCAGGGCTTTGTTTTCAGGTAAGTTCGTCATAATGTGCTAGTATGCGACGTATACTAGCACATTATGTTTTAAACTTTCTAAAGGTTTAGAATTCAATAAACCTTTTTCACAGTCTGGACTTTCACAGTATGGGCTGACTGGAGGTCATCTAGGCATCCAACAAGGCTGGCACCAGGACTAGAACCACAACCTTGTTGAATGCTCAAGGCACAGATGATAGGCCAAACATTAGGGCCAGAAACTGGTAACATTGTGACAAAATGTAAAAAACACTGTTTCACTGGAATGGTGAGACATTAAAATACACATCCTTGCTATCCATCGAGGAACTCTCCCTCTCAAAGGGAGGCTGTGACAGAGTTGGTAGATTCCATGCAGAACTTCTGAACTAGAATTTAAGTGTTCCAAGTCCAAGATTGAGTAAATGCCCCTTTTGGTTTTACAATAGTAAAAAAAAGTTTGGAGTAGAACCCTGGAACCTCTTCCTATTTGGTACAATTGCATAACCAATTGGGAGGGCGTATAACTGGCTAGTCAATGGCTTTGTTTGTGTCCAAAGCCTACTAGCAATATAACTAAATTGTCTCAGATTTACTGAAACCTGTGTCCCTTAATCAATGATAAAAAATATATATATATATTTTTAAGTTTTTTGTAGTGTCAGCAGAAGCAGAAAAAACAAAAGATAGACATTCAGTCGTTGAGTTTTGTATATTAGGTTTAATACTAGCATTTAAACTGAAATATTGTTTGTACATATTATTTGTTAATGTGTTAGTTAATTCTGCCTGTGCTGTGACATTTGCTGTACAAAACATTTTAAGCAGCTTTTCACCTTGGGTGTTTCAAAGTTGTTTTTTCCTTGTCGGCTAGCTTTTTATTATGTAATCAGCTTCTCTTATTTGCAGAGAGTAAGCTGCTGCTTCTGACACACCAATTTTCAACTGAATTCTTTGCATTTACTTAATTATAATAATTTGCCATTGAGATTCATAGTAACACGCAGGAATTACATTTTATCTTAGGTGCTCCCACTGTGTATGATTGTTCCAGAGCCGTGCCATGTGCCAAATTGATGGACAAATAGAAAAGCCTTAATGACAAACTGTGCACTGCAGAAAGTGTTCCTTGTCACTCCTTGAAGAGGGTCTATATTTGAATAAAGAGCCAGCAAACACACAGTGCATCCTGCCAGTAAGGCTTCAACCTGATCATCCATCTATTAAGATGTTAAAAGTAGACAAACAAGACACAATTGCTGCTAGAAGGTTTATCAGGTACCAAATAATCAAAAAGCAAAAGAAAATTACATCTAAAGATACTTGACAAATTCTTACCCTTGTGATTGATTTTAAACCCAAGATACAGTGCCTTGCAAAAGTATTCGGCCCCCTTGAACTTTGCAACCTTTTGCCACATTTCAGGCTTCAAACATAAAGATATAAAACTGTAATTTTTTGTGAAGAATCAACAACAAGTGGGACACAATCATGAAGTGGAACGAAATTTATTGGATATTTCAAACTTTGTTAACAAATAAAAAACTGAAAAATTGGGCGTGCAAAATTATTCAGCCCCTTTACTTTCAGTGCAGCAAACTCTCCCCAGAAGTTCAGTGAGGATCTCTGAATGATCCAATGTTGACCTAAATGACTAATGATGATAAATAGAATCCACCTGTGTGTAATCAAGTCTCCGTATAAATGCACCTGCACTGTGATAGTCTCAGAGGTCCGTTTAAAGCGCAGAGAGCATCATGAAGAACAAGGAACACACCAGGCAGGTCGAAGATACTGTTGTGGAGAAGTTTAAAGCCGGATTTGGATACAAAAAGATTTCCCAAGCTTTAAACATCCCAAGGAGCACTGTGCAAGCGATAATATTGAAATGGAAGGAGTATCAGACCACTGCAAATCTACGAAGACCTGGCCGTCCCTCTAAACTTTCAGCTCATACAAGGAGAAGACTGATCAGAGATGCAGCCAAGAGGCCCATGATCACTCTGGATGAACTGCAGAGATCTACAGCTGAGGTGGGAGACTCTGTCCATAGGACAACAATCAGTCGTATACTGCACAAATCTGGCCTTTATGGAAGAGTGGCAAGAAGAAAGCCATTTCTTAAAGATATCCATAAAAAGTGTCGTTTAAAGTTTGCCACAAGCCACCTGGGAGACACACCAAACATGTGGAAGAAGGTGCTCTGGTCAGATGAAACCAAAATCAAACTTTTTGGCAACAATGCAAAACGTTATGTTTGGCGTAAAAGCAACACAGCTCATCACCCTAAACACACCATCCCCACTGTCAAACATGGGGGTGGCAGCATCATGGTTTGGGCCTGCTTTTCTTCAGCAGGGACAGGGAAGATGGTTAAAATTGATGGGAAGATGTATGGAGCCAAATACAGGACCATTCTGGAAGAAAACCTGATGGAGTCTGCAAAAGACCTGAGACTGGGACGGAGATTTGTCTTCCAACTAGACAATGATCCAAAACATAAAGCAAAATCTACAATGGAATGGTTCACAAATAAACATATCCAGGTGTTAGAATGGCCAAGTCAAAGTCCAGACCTGAATCCAATCGAGAATCTGTGGAAAGAACTGAAAACTGCTGTTCACAAACACTCTCCATCCAACCTCACTGAGCTCGAGCCGTTTTGCAAGGAGGAATGGGCAAAAATTTCAGTCTCTCGATGTGCAAAACTGATAGAGACATACCCCAAGAGACTTACAGCTGTAATCACAGGAAAAGGTGGCGCTACAAAGTATTAACTAAAGGGGGCTGAATAATTTTGCACGCCCTATTTTTCAGTTTTTTATTTGTTAAAAAAGTTTGAAATATCCAATAAATTTCGTTCCACTTCATGATTGTGTCCCACTTGTTGTTGATTCTTCACAAAAAATTACAGTTTTATATCTTTATGTTTGAAGCCTGAAATGTGGCAAAAGGTCGCAAAGTTCAAGGGGGCCGAACACTTTCGCAAGGCACTGTAAATAACCCAAGGTAATATTTTGTGTCTTGCAAGGTAACCTTAGCTGATTGAGGAGCATCATGCACAGCAACCATGTACAAAGGATTTAACAAACTTCAAGGACCTTTCTTGAAGCACTTGAGGCTCAACCCCACTTGCATACCTTTTTTAAAATGTTTTTGTACAGTATGTGTACATTTTTTTGGAGTTGTCTTTGCTCCAGTCACATGATATCACGGGATCCTGTCTTTCCTGTAACAGCATTGGGCAGTCCTCATTAATGCAGAGAACTGAATTCATGAAGTGACATGGGCACTTTTCTCTGCATCATCCTTCTGTGAGCCCAGGCTTGATGACATGCTCACAAAGGTCATGTCCTTGATGCCCTGGGTTTAGAGAAAGTGGACTGAATGATGCTGGGCATCATTCCACTTGGCATCAGATGAAGAGGCAAAGTTCTGCACAGGATCATGGACAGGGTTAGTGAAGTTTGACTTTAAGGCACTCATCAGCTCAAATCTGGGAGTAATGAGAACATTTTTAATGAAGTGGTCGCTGTAGCATCAAACAAGTTTTTGGTAAGGTTTTAGCAAGCCTTGACTTGGGGACAATTCTTCTCTTTTTTATTGAGAGGATGGAGTGAAGTACTTTGCCATGGGATAAAAAGATCCTGCTGTTCACTGGTGAACCCATGCAGCTGTGATTCATTGCACTGCATTGGGGGCATGTACGCTGGTCACTGCATTGGGGGGCATGTACGCTGATCTCTGCATTGGGGGAATGGTATGCTGGTCACTGCATTGAAGGGGGCATGTATGCTGGTCTCTGCATTGGGGGCATGTATGGTGATCTCTGCATTGAAGGGGGCATGTACGCTGGTCACTGCATTGAAGGGGGCATGTACACTGGTCACTGCATTGAAAGGGGGCACGCTGGTCACTGTGCATTGAAAGGGGGCACGCTGGTCACTGTGCATTGAAAGGGGGCGTGCTGGTCTCTCTGCATTGAAAGGGGGCATGCTGGTCTCTCTGCATTGAAAGGGGGCACGCTGGTCTCTCTGCATTGAAAGGGGGCACGCTGGTCTCTCTGCATTGAAAGGGGGCACACTATACCTTAATTACTGAAGGCCCCTTTCACACTTTTGCGACCTCAAAGTCACGCAATTTTTTACAGCGTTTTTTTTTGCCGCAAAGCAATGCCTATTACATTTTTCTGTTTGCGCCCCCCCAAAAAATTTTGAGCACCAGCCGCCACTGTGGAGGATACAACTCTGTTACAGATACAGGGTAAAAAGAAGGTAACAGCCCCTAGGAAAGGAGGCGACCGCTTCAGACTTTTTAGTAAACGCAAAGTGTTCTGGATATTTACCCTGCAAACTAGGATTCCCAGGGGTTTACATTTTGAATGGGATTTGACCCATTTTAATGATTACATTCTAAATCTCTTGGTTTTTCATTTTTTTTTATGTCAGCTTATGATTCATGGTGAATGAATCACTGCCTATATTGGGAGTGTGCTTTACCAGAGCATTTATTCATATATATATATATATATATATATATATATATATATATATATATATATATTATCAATTATTTCCTTCCCGCCTCAGTCTGAATATATATTTTTTAGGAACAAAATCTCTCTGGTGGTGTGTGTGTATGTGTGTTTCCAATTCGTTTAGTTTTGGTACTATATCCTAGTTCTTTTTTTGTTTTGGTTTTTGTATATATTTTGTTTCATTATTTAACCACTTCCCGCCCGCCCTATTACAAAATGACGGCGGGAATGTGGTTGAGTTATCCTGACCGGACGTCATATGACGGCGGCAGGATAACACCGCTCTGGGCGCCCCCCGGGGGCGCGCAGAGCGGCGATCGGTGATGCGAGGTGTCAGTCTGACACCCTGCACCTCCGATCTCGGTAAAGAGCCTCTGACGGAGGCTCTTTACCATGTGATCAGCCGTGTCCAATCACGGCTGGTCACATAGTAAAACAGGAACAGCCGTTGATCGGCTTTCCTTAGTTCGTGCCTGACAGGCACGAGTAAAGGAGCGCCGATCGGCGGCTCCCCTGACAGGGGGGGGGTCGGCACTGGTAATCAGATCATTGATTACCAGTGCAGACCCTCGGGGGGGATGCCACTAGAACCACCAGGGATGCCCACTATGACCCCAGGGATGCCCACTATGACCCCAGGGATGCCCACTATGGCCACCAGGGATGGCAATCAGGGCTCAGGGAGCCCCCCATTGCCCTCCCCATCAGTGATGCCCACCAGTGTCCTCCCTATCAGTGCTGCCCACAAGTGCCCATCATTGCCATCCTTTAGTGTCGCCCACCAGTGCCCATTATTGCCCACCAGTGCCGCCAATCAGTGCCCATTAGTGCCCATCAGTGCCGCCCGTCAGTGCCGATCAGTGCCGCCCATCAGTGCCCATCAGTGCCCACCAGTGCTGCCTATCAGTGCCCATTAGTGCCCGTCAGTGCCACCTATCAGTGCCCGTCAGTGCCGCCTATCAGTGCCCATCAATGCCGCCTATCAGTGCCCAGCAGTGCCGCCTATCAGTGCCCACCAATGCTGCATATCAGTGCTACCTATCAGTGCCACATATCAGTGCCTATCAGTGCCGCCTATCAGTGCCGCCTATCAGTGCCACCCCATCAGTGCCACCCCATCAGTGCCACCCCATCATTGCCTCCTCATCAGTGCCTGTCAGTGCAGTCTCATCAGTGCAGGAAAAAACTTATTTATTTACAAAATTGTATAACATAAACAAAAAAACTTTTTTTTTTTTTCAAACTTTTCTGTCTTTTTTTATTTGTTTAGCAAAAAGTAAAAATCGCACAGGTGATCAAATACCACCAAAAGAAAGCTCTATTTTGGGGGGAAAATGATATAAATTTGGTGTAAGTACAGTGTTGCATGACCGCGCAATTGTCATTCAAAATGCAACAGCGCTAAAAGGGGAAAATTGGCCTGGGCGGGAAGGGAGGGAAGTGCCCTGTATTAAAGTGGTTAATGGAAACCTTGGAACAAGGTTTGCAATCACTAGATTGGACACACTTGTGCTAACATGCGATTTTACATATATATTAGTGTGTGGTGACTGCATTCCATATGGTTTTGAAAAAGCATGTACTCCGTGTGAAATGCATCAACCTTCTTGTCTTCCCCCTGCCTGTCAGTGCTGGTTGTTTTTATGGACATTTGTAACTTCAATAAAGCCGATATAGCATAGTGTGGGAGCCATCCAATTTTCTTGTTCATCATACTTTGCCATGGGAGTAAACCCTAGAAATGTCTTTGAAGATTGCAGATTAGGTTAGGTTATGTTTCAGGCCTGCACACATCACAAATGAGAAATACAGTAGTCTAAGAAATATGTCACTTTAAAAGTATAGTTATTGCTACTGGTGTTTATCATGTGTACCAAAGGTGAGTGTCCTGTGGTTGTCATCATTATTGTTGTATATTTAGCGAGTCAGGGACCCTGATTAACCGTTTGCATGAAGATGCAATGGCACCTGATGTCTACATGTTTCCATGTTATTGACTTACTAAAGTATATAAGCAACGATCAGGATAAAAACCCTCAACTGTGGTCAATGATGGCACCTGTCATATTGCTATCTTAGCAGATTCCTGGTAAATAGTTACACAAAAGCAATGTGTATTAGTAAATGTGAAACAGATGTATCAAAACTGTAAAAAGATGTATGCTCAAAAAGAACAAATAAAATATGCTTTCAAAGCTAACACATACGGTAGCTACAAGTATCTGCTAGTCACTCTGAGTGAAGGGAACTATTGTAGTTCCACAACAGGCTGCAAAGCATCACAGTTATGGCCTGTGTACTCCCCCATCCAGCTGCCTTTTTTAGCTTTTGGAGGAGGGCTCAAAAACCTGTTTTTACCTCCCTCCAAACCGATGGAACTAGCAGCCACAACACATCTAAAAACTAGAGGAAAGCATGTTCCTACAAAATAATGCTAAACACTTTTGTAATGATATCCTGCACTGGATATACTAAAAGCTGTCGCATGCAACCATTTTGTTACGGGCAACCATTTTGTTCAGTAACACAGTCTAGCAGGCCAAATGTGTACTCAGTGATATTTTTCTCCCTCCCTACCTCAATTAACTTAAGGAATGCAGGGGGCTGGCACTTCAAAGAAGCCGTTATCTCAGCACAGACAGGAAACCTGGCCAGATGTTGTTCTTCCAGAACAGGCCGGTCGTAAGGTCGTAAAACTAAGCAAATCCATTAAGGCTGAACAGAACTGTGTCATAAATACCACGCAACCAAGCTGTTCATTAGAAAATGTAACAATACATACACAATTCATAAATGCAGACAGGAACATGACACATTAACAATAATCGATCGAATTAAGACCATGCATGACCACCCTATCACATATAGAATAGAAGATAGCAATAAGATATTCCCTGTGTGATAATGTATTCATATTTAGTATCTTTTGATGGCAAATTACATGCTGAATGATAAACTAGCAGTTTAAAGAATGCAACCATTACATATTTCGAGATATTAAGAGTGGTATGACTCTGTCCACAAAGGTACACTTGATATTTTCATAAACCCCAGGACAGCCCTTTGCCACTCTGTTGTAATTGGTCAGGGGTGTCCGTCAACACCCCTTTGATCCTAGAGAAAAGATTGCTCAAACTTTGTTATCAGAAGTTCTCATGGTAACATCAAGAAGAAACATCTATCAAGTTTGATAACGGATCACAACTGGCTCAGCTATTGAACTCTGAACATTGATAACCCAAGGAAATTGAATGCAAGTATTCTTACTTCTCAATTCTACCTTATTTTTCTAAATTGCTGAATTGTGTCTCTATTTCTTTGAAACACCTTTTTCTGTAAATATTTTTATTTGCACCAATTTTAACTTTTTTATTATTAAACTTTATTTTGAAAAGTGTTAACCTTGTCCCTAAGCTCTTAATGCAAACTAACAAAGAACCTGTCTCTTGAAGAGTGCTACTGTATAGAATAAATCCTATGAACATACCTGTCTGTGGTGACAGTGTGTGTTACAGACGATTATTCTAAAATCATAATTGGTATTTCTAAAATTACGAGCGTCCTCTGGGCTCATAATGTAGAGGTGGTTGCAGTGAAAGGGTTAATTGCTTAATTAGCCCGGTGACAATCGCTCTCAGCCTGCTGGCATCTAGATTGTGGTCCCGCAAGATGGAAAATCTTTGTGCAGGGTGCAGCTGAGAGTGGCATTGTTACGCAAGTGACGGCAGGGTATGAGATTGGCTGGTCCTTGGTCACGAGTTAGTGAGAAGGGCAGGGATCTGATACCCGCCACCGTCACATACTTTGTACTAACTGGCCAGTGACAAAACAGTTTTATTGTAAAGTTTGCAAACTTCTCTTTTGTTTTGCAGTACCACAAAATAACAGAAAGCACAAAAACCCATACTCACGAGAAAAGGCAGTTTACTGTACATCCTCAAAAAAAGTGTATTATTTAAAGTAGAACTATAGGAAAAACTTCATCATCATATCCAAAACTTTTCATTTTGGATAGTAAGGGAGAGTTATCACCTCTATAAGATTTATTTTTGCCATCTTTGTCCCATTGGGGAGATTTACCTTTGCTTCTTGTCCCATGGCCAAAAAAGGACCTCCAGGTCACTAGAACTAGACCCCCATTGGAAGATTTACCCTGTATTACTTTTCTAAGGACAATCCAAAATTTTCTTTTACTCTTAATTTAAATTTCACTGATAATGGTAAACAGGGCAAAGAGCGAGGGTGATTCTCCCTAACGGGGACACAGACAGCATTAAAAACTGAGAGGTGTTCAAATCCATCTCCACTATATTAAAAACTAAAACAACATTTTGCCTTTAGTTATACTTTAAGAGACAACAGCCAAACATAGAAAACAGTGGCTGGAGAGCATGCATGCAGCTTGATTAGGCTGCAACATAAGAGGGAGAAACAAGGCAGGCTTTATCATGAAATAAAAATTAGAGTGTATTATTTTGGACAAAATAGCCACAAATATTGTATAGCCATTGCATAATATGTGTGCAATTTGCTTAGGATGCAACATTAAAGGCAAAGACGTGGCTGTTTTTATCACAAAATAAAAATTAGAGTGTTTTGTCTGGTACTGAAATCACTCACTAATAACAGCTCCATGTACAGAGCCTCCGCCACTTTAGACCTGTCTGATTTGAGGCATTGTCTAACTTTAGTATCAGGTAAGGCAAAAAAATGAAACCAGAAACGCTAATTTCAAACCCTAAAACACCAAATCCCAGCCCTATTGTGTGTGTGGTGTGTGTGTGTGTGTGTGTGTGTGTGGGGGGGGGGGGGGTTGGGGTATTGTTTTAAATCCATCAGCAAAAAAGAAACTATATTAAAATGTGAAACGAAAGAAAAAGGAAACAAAACAAAAAAAGGGTCTGTAGGGCTAAGCAGCAACGGAAGTTGTTACTGATACGTGCAAAAAAGTAGTTCTAAAAAGGACTGTTTAGATTCTCCACCTGTTAACACACTGCACATGCAAGGATGCCAGTACACACTGAGCCTTCTGCCTACTCTCGACCTGCCACTGATCGTTCAGTTTTAATGCCCAGTTCACTCCTTGTGCCCCCCGTTTTTGCCAGATAAGTTTTTGTATATAAGTACTTCAACTTTTTCATTTTATACTGCCTTTTGCACTGGGGTCCTTAGTTAGTTTTTCAGGACCCAGTTTTTGGGCATTCCGAATGCTTACCTCTCTACCCCTTTTGGTTTAGCTATAATCCCAAGCCTATAGACTTCTATTGTTTCCTTTTCTCAGATCTCCCTGGTTGTCACCCACCATTAGGTTTATACACCGCATTGTGCATTGGGGGATACCAGTGTGGATCACTTAAAGTCTGATGGGGCTCTATAGCATCTCTACTCCATGGCAAAGGTCAACTCTGTTTTTTATACTACTTACGGCTGTGTCTCACTCTGTTTTGCATCTTGAATTGTATGTATTCTCTGCACCAATGACAGTGTAGTTCATGCCGGCGTTATGTAATTTTCCTATTTTAATGATTGTTATGTTCTTGTTATAGAATCAATACTAAGTGTCTTTCTCCTTATACCACCCCTGAGGAAAGGATTAAACACTTCCTGAAATGCGTCAGGGACATAGAGAATGTGGAGTCACCTATACATGCACACCTTGTAACAAATCAGCCATTTTTTCTGTTTTGTGCACTTTGCTTTTTTAATAATACTTTGATGGTTTCATACCTTTTTATATGGATGTAATAAAATATTTGTTTTAGATAAATTTCTCAGTTATGCTTTATGAGTTGCCTTTAAAGTCCCATCCAGTACTAGGGGGATACTTACCTGTTTGGTAAAAAGGACTGTTGGGTCTATGCTCTGTGAACACAGGAGGTACACACTAATATGTAGCCAAACACGTTTCAATTCATAGTGATGTAGCACTGCACAACACAGATCTCTCTTCCTACAAGCACTGTGAGTCCTTCTCTACTTCAACATACACTGACTGCTAGTACCTTTTCTAGTGATGGGGCTAGCAAAGAAAACCCCCATTATTATTTCAAAGGCCATGAAGTGCATTATTGGTATTTGGTTGCTATAACTGTAAATGACCACATTGATTTGCCGTTTTCCTGAGCTGCAAAAGGTTTTCCTGGTGCCTCCATGGCAGCATACTAGTGATAGAGCTCCGCCTCGAATCCACCTTCAGGATCAGTGAATAGCATAAATTAAAAGGTATATCCCCACACCCATCATTCTCCTTTTTTTCCTCATACCTCTTGAACAGTGAAGATTGCAGCAGTATGTCCCTACCTCTGCCTGTGAAAACGGGCAGCTTCCACCGGGTTCAGCCTCTCCCGTGTGCAGTCCCTGTTCTTGGGCCGCTAAACGCGCTAATAAGACTGGGAACCCCTTCTGTGGCTCTTCTGGGGTCTGTGAGTAACGGCGTTTCCTAACGTGGAACAAATATGCCGTCTTTTCTTATATGTATATCTATATGTATATATACATTCATAAATATGTGGATAACATATACTGTGAGGAATTATGGTGGCAGAGAGATCAGCATTCTTTTGTACACATTTCTGTCCCCTCTTTATTTATTAGGCATGTTTTCTACTGGCTTCCTTTTATCTTAAGTGCCCCACTGATCCCGTTTCTTTTAAACCCCTGTTATGCTCTTATTTCATTTTTTACCTTGTCATTTCTTTTTAGCAGCAATTGGGGAGATTTCCCCACATAGCCTCTGGTGGCCGCGGCGTCCTCGTTTTCCCTGCCTTGCGCCGGGTCGTGCGGTGATGAGGCGACGGTCGGCGCATGCGCACTGACTCCCACTTCGGCCATTTTTCCGGTGAGAGTCTTGGTGCGCCGACACGTCGGGTTGCGGCGGCGGCGCATGCACAGTGGAGACCACAGCGGGCATTTTGCCGTGGTCTCAGATAAAAAAAAAAAAGGGAAGGAAAAAGTGTTAAACATTTAATTAAAAAGTAAAAGAATAAGGGGGAATACAGTATATTTAAACAAAGCAGGGATGGACATAAAGAGGGGAAGAATAGATATTGACCCAGGCAACACAATGGTAAGACTATTTTTAAAGGGGCGGTGCTGTTTAAAAAAAAAAAATATATATATATACCCCCAATTAAGGTAACAGTCATTACCCTGTCTTCCTATTGGTACCTCAGCTCAGGTGAAGGTGGAGCCTGAGGGCTTAGATGTGGTCTTCGGTTTCAGCTTATCTTGCCCTGCAGACCTTTTTTGTTTGCTCTCACTCGGTAGGTGGTTTTACGTTTTGTTCTTATCCTTCCTCTCTCTCTCTGTATATATATATATATATATATATATATATATATATATATATATCTTTCTATTATAATCTCTCTTTTTTCCAGCTGATCCTCTTGCCCTTACCATGAGTCATTCCTCTCGAAACCAAGATCCACCTGACCGTAATAGGTATGGGACCACCTTTTCGTGAGTATAAAAAAAAAAAAAAAAAGAGTGCGCCACTGACATCCGTTATTCTTGGTTTGTCACAGTCCAGTACCATCGAAGAGGTCTCAAAAGTCATCGGGAAGACGAGATGACCACGGTCCTGATCGCAGGTCACATTCTTAAGATACCCAGAGAGATCAAGATCCAGAAGCCGTTATGGCTCTCCTTCACCACCACATTACTCTTCAAGAAAAAAGTGCTGGTCTTGTGGCGCGGAACCCCTTCCGAGAAAGCTGGTCTGTAAAGACTGTCTCAGGGATTATGCAGCCAAGTAGTGGACCTACTTAAACAAACAGTGAAGGACTCAATTTCAGAGTTGGTGTCCACCATCCCAGCTCGACCTATACCACAGGCTTCTCAGCCACAAGAATCAGAACCTGTGATCGCAGGTCCTTCCTCTATCACTGTTAGCGCAGTTCCAGCCACTAGAGATCCTTCCTCGGAGGATCATTCAAACAACTCTTCAGATGAAGAAGAGCCTTCAGGTTTCAACTTTGCCTTAGTTCAGCCGTTTATTCAGGCAGTTAAGCAGGCCATCGCTTGGGATGAACCAGCAGAACCTCGGCCTAAATCAAAGTCATACTTCCCTTTCCTCAAGAGGAAACAAGTCGCCTTCCCTTTAATGGGAGAAATAAGGGAAGTTATTGAAAATGAATGGAGTAAGACAGACAAAAAATTCTCCTTCAACAGAGTCAATAAGTTTTATCCGTTGCCTGAAGAGGGGATACAAGCCTTATCCTCCATGCCAGTAGTGGATGCAGCAGTGGTGCGTCTAGCGAAGAACATGACCCTTCCAATGGAAGACTCAACTTCATTTAAAGATCCGTTGGATAGGCGCACTGATCTTGACCTAAAAAGGTGCTATCTGGCCGCCGGGGCAGCTTGTAAGCCCGCTATTGCGCTGACGTCAGTCTCAAGTGCCATTCATTCCTGGACTGACAACATTGAGACAGCTCTGCGACAGGAAGTCCCTAAAGAGGATATTATTAAAGCACTTGAGGAGTTGAAGTTAGCGGCAGACTTCGTGGGAGAAGCCGCCATTGACACAATTAGGTGTGCATCTCGTTCAATGCTCCACTCAGTGATGGCTAAAAGTGCACTATGGTTGAAGCCTTGGACGGCTGACTTGGCATCAAAGCAGAGCTGGTGCAAGATACCTTTTGATGGTAAATCTCTATTTGGTGAAAGATTGGAGAAGGCCATTTTTCCAGGGTCACTGGAGGAAAGACGGGGATTCTTCCACAAGATAGGAAGGAACGCAGAACAAGGGGTTTCCTTTCAAGGTTCCGCCAGTCAAATTCTAGAGGCTACAGACAGACCCGTCCATTCAGGGACAATAAGTGGCCCTGGAAAGGCACCCAGTCTTCCTTTCTGGCATCCAGAAGAAATAAAAATCTCACTACCCCACAAGGGGAGACAAAGTCCTTTTGACGCCAGAAGAGAAGTGACCGATCCAGTGGGGGCCCGACTTCGCCACTTCTTACCAAATTGGATGACGAAATGCCAGGACCCTTGGGTCCTTTCTACCATCCGTTATGGTCACTTCTGGACATTTCAATAACAACGACTTCAGGCGACTTACAAAAAGACGACACTACCATCATCCCCGCAGAAGGCACAGGCCTTAAAGGACTTTCTAGTCTCGTTCCAGCTCCAACAAGCGGCAGTACCAGTACCCTATGGGGAACGCTTCACAGGTTTCTATTCAACCCTGTTCCTGGTGGAGAAGAAGACAAGGGGTTGGAGGCTGGTTATAGATTTAAAAGGTCTAAACCGCTATATTCATCTGGAAAGATTCAAGATGGAGTCCTTACAGACAATCATTCAAACAGTACAGCCCATGGATTGGTTGATATCTGTGGACCTGCAAGATGCCTACCTGCATATTCCTATCCTTCCCGCCTTCCAAAAATATCTAAGGTTCGCAGTAGGTCATGTCCACCTACAATTTCAAGCTCTGCCTTTCAGCCTGTAGACATCCCCAAGAGTCTTCACAAAAGTCTTGATATCGACTCTTGCCCCCCTAAGGGAGAAAGGCTTAAGAGTATATCATTACCTGGACGATATCCTCCTCCTAGCCGACTGTCCACAGAAATTAATTCTACACAGGGACAGTCTACTACAAACCCTGAAGGATCTAGGGTGGTTTAGTAAATCAGGAGAAGAGTCAATTATTCCCAACCCAGGTTATGGTATACTTAGGGGCAGAATTCAACACAGCCAGAGGCACGGTCTCTTTACCCCAGATGAAGGCAACAGCAAGAATTCAGAAGACACTTCATGCCATAGGAAGGGACTACATGTCAGCTTCACAATGTATGTCTGATCGGCTCAATGTCCTCCTGCATCCCTCTAGTGCCATGGTCACATTGGCACCTCAGGTTCTTTCAGTCGGGATTCCTGTCCCAGTGGCGCACACGTCAACTCTCTCAAACGATCCAGATAACATCGATAATGCGCAGAGGCCTTCATTGGTGGACAAATCCGGAGAATCTCGCCAAACCTCACCATTTGGGTTTTCATTCCTGGACCATGATCACATTGGATGCGAGCAGCCAGGGGTGGGGAGCACATTGCGAAACAATACAGATCCAGGGGAGATGGTCCTTTCCGGTGAAAGGCTTGGTTTCCAACATTCTGGGGCTGAGGGCGGCATTCCTGGCACTAACCTCACTGGCTCCTCAGGTGAGGGTTCAGAGGGTCCTACTACGCCTAGACAACAGGGCAGCGGTTTCATACATCGAGAAGCAGGGAGGAACCCGCAGCAGGACCCTCCTGAGGGAAGTAGAGCCCATTATGATCTGGGCAGAAAAGAATCTGGTGGCCCTCAGAGCAGCCTATCTACCGGGCAAATTGAACACAGTGGCTGATCATTTATCAAGAGACTTCGAGGACACCAACGAATGGGCGCTACATCCGCACATTTTTCAGCAGATCCTCAGCCTATGGGATCTTCCACAGGTGGATCTATTTGCAACTCCAGAGAACCCCAAGCTCCCGAGATTCTTTTCACGTCTCCCTTACCCGCAAGCGGAGGAAGTGGATGCTCTGTCCTGCCCATGGCGGTTCACGACAGGCTACGCCTTCCCACCACGTCCCCTAATTTCCAGGTTCCTGCTGAGATTGACGAGGGAACCAGTGCAGATACTGGCAATCCTTCCTTATTGGCCGAAGAGGCCTTGGTTTCCATTGGCCCTATGCATGAGCGTATGCTCCCCGATCAAGATTCCTCCCTTCCCTCACCTACTATCACAGGGGGAGAGGTTCCATCCAAGACCACAGACGCTGAACCTTCAAATATGGCTGTTGAAATGAGGCGGTTTGAATCCTTAGGATGCTCCCAGCAAGTTATCAATACCCTCCTCAAAGCCAGAAAGCCAGTAACCAATTCCATATATGCTAAGATCTGGAATAGGTTTGTATCCTACGCAGAAACAGAAGAATTTGATCCCATCGCGCCTTCAGTTTCAAATGTACTGGCCTTCCTTCAGTCTGGTCTAGACAGGGGTC
Organism: Pelophylax lessonae; assembly: GCF_965119305.1. Classification (NCBI taxonomy): domain Eukaryota; kingdom Metazoa; phylum Chordata; class Amphibia; order Anura; family Ranidae; genus Pelophylax; species Pelophylax lessonae. The sequence goes on along the minus strand of NC_138773.1, from coordinate 93,659,357 downwards.
TCGGCCTGAGTTCACTTAAAGTTCAGGTGTCAGCAATTTCAGCAGCAACCAGCACCAGATGGGCAGATAATCCGCCCGTAATCACCTTTCTCAGAGGAGTTCCTAAGATTCGTCATCCAAGTAGAAGTCCCTTTCCTCAGTGGGACCTTCCTTTAATTCTGGAGATGTTGTCCAAACACCCATTTGTGCCGGTGGAGCAAATTTCGCTCTGGAACCTGACTTTGAAGACGGTTTTTCTGGTGGCGATCACGTCCGGCAAAAGGATTTCAGATTTGCACTCCCTGGGCATATATCCTTTTTCCCAGACAGGGTGGAACTACGGCCTCTTCGAGGTTTTACTCCGAAAGTGACTACGCCAGATAACTTAAGTGAACCATGGGCCTTACCAGTCTTCTCGGATTCATGTCAGGAACTAGATGTTCCCAATATTCTAAAAGCCTATTTGGAGATGACAGCAGCCTTCAGGAATTCAGAAAAGCTTTTCCTGATTCCTTGGGGTAAAAACAGAGGAAAGGAAGCCTCAAAAAGGACCTTGGCATCCTGGGTAGTCAAGACCATTCAGAAAGCCTATAAAGCACAAAATATGGATATTCCTTCCAGAGTGAACGCACACTCAACAAGGGCAGTTTCAACTTCATGGGCAACGAGAGCAAACATCTCATTGGAAACAATATGCAGGGTGGCGTCTTGGTCGTCACAGCACACGTTTCTCAGACACTATAGAGTTGATCCGGGGGCTCTAACGACGGTTGATTTTGGAAGACGAGTTGTTCAAGCAGCAATGTCTTTATCCAATTAAAGTTTATTTTCTTGATTAGCATTATCCCACCCGTGTAAGCTAGTTATTTATCACCAGTATGCTGCCATGGAGGCACCAGCTAAACGGAAAATTGTATCATACTTACCGTAATTTTCCTTTCCTGGTGCCTATCCATGGCAGCATACGATCCCTCCCTTAGTTTTCCTATTTACAGAGAATGATGGGGGGGGGGGGGGCTATACCTTTTAATTTATGCTATTCACTCATCCTGAAGGTGGAGTCCAGGCGGAGCTCTATCACTAGTATGCTGCCATGGATAGGCACCAGGAAAGGAAAATTACGGTAAGTATGATACAATTTTCCATTTTGTGTTCATCTTAAACCCATATTTGACCTAAACCTGGTCCATAATCTCCTGTGAAAAGTTTTATCTCCACCTGGAAACCTATGCCAAAGTTTATTTGGTCCATGGCTTTAGGTTTAGGCTTCGAAATATTGTAGAGTACTGCTGGGCTGTTGCCAATCTTGATGTTTCTGAGGGATTGAGCCTAAGAGCCATCTGCAGCAGAGCCCATTACTCCTTTGCAGAGTGATGGAATACATTTGCCTGTGACACAAAGACTCAATAAAAACGAATGTCATATCGTTGTGTACCATTAGTTTAATCACAGAAAGTAGAAGTATGTCCTCTATAAACATACATTAGCATGATTCCTGGATGTTTTCCCTTTTCAAAACTATATTTTTGGGCACCTAAATGGGATATAGCGTATAATCTTAATAGCAGGATTTAATAGCCATTAAAATTACAGTGCTAAAAATTCTGAAAAACATGAGCAATGCATTTTCTTGGGTCTCAGTGCAGTTATCTGACTGGTCTCTGGACTACTCCCTAGGTGGGCAAAAAGGGGATATATATCATCATAGTTGGGCAAGGGCAAGGTGGCAAACAGCACAGGGCAGTTTACTGAACCTCCTTGCAGAGGTCTGACCTCACCTTCTTTTTAGATCATGGTGTGATAACATGCTATCTTCAGATAAGGCGACGAGAGAACATTCTCTGCCACATCTCCAAATCCACCATTACTGCCCACAACCTCGATTCAGACCTTCCCTAGTAGCTCTGCCGATTTCAGGACAAATAGTTCTGAAGCAAGCACTTTGTTTCCTAGAGAGTGACAGTGGCACTGCCATGTTTTCTGTCAGCCAGGGGCATTTGTCAAATTGGGAATATAAAAAGGTGCAGCAAGGAAGGATACTTTCTACATGCCACCCTTCTTGCAATCCGTATATCCTTTCCAAGCAATGATCAACGGCTGCCTAAACTTTCTTTATTTGCCCAAAGAAAACCTTTATACCTTAGGTATATTAGAAATATTATAGGACTGATTTCTCAACAATGACCAAAAAATCTCAGTCAGTAGCCTGTACCAGAGCCTTTTCTGTAGGATATTTTTGGAGCCTCTGAGATGAAAAATCGCATGTGTGGCTGTCCCTGCACACCGGTGCTAATCAGACCTGTGTGAAAGGCAAAAATATTAATATAGAATTCTGAGAATCAGCAGGGAGCAGGAAATCCTTTCCTCTCTGTATGTTGCCATCTGGTCTCCATGGTAACAATCCTTGTCAATTCCTTACATCCAAATTGTCTGTGCTTTATTTGAAGGGAAATATAAATGTATGAAGAGAAAGCAGGCATTTCATTAACAACAATTTACTGCACACATGGCTGCCATTACCTTATATTTGTCTAAATCAACACATTAAATAGGATGAAAGGAGAATCAAAACACAGAGATTCAGGTCTAAACAGATAGAAACATACTTTTGTCACAAATAAAAAAAAGAGGAAGATTTTTCCCAAAATCAGTGCCTAATTCGAAGTAGAACCGACTACATATCATTTAAAGTGACTGGACCTCAATTTGCTATAAATGTGGCCTCACTGGATCTGCAGAAGTCCCGCAGTCTATAACTCTACTTCTTCTATAAGAAATGGTCCATAATTAGTTTTATTCTGGAAAAAGTATTATTAGCAGTATGGAATAACGGATTTTAACCACTTCTGGACAGGAAGGATTTGCCCCCTTAATGACCAGGCCATTTTTTGAGATTCAGCATTGCGTTACTTTAAGGGAAAATTGCGCTATCGTGCGACACTGTACCGAAATTACATTTATATCATTTTTTCCTACAAATAGAGCTTTCTTTTGGTGTTATTTGATCACCTGTGCAATTTTTATTTTTTTGCGCTATAAACAAACAAAAAGAGACAATTCTGAAAGAAAAAAAAAACAATATTTTTCACATTCTTCTATATAACATTCCCCCCAAAAAAATGTAATAATCTAAAATTTTCATCCTTTTATGTAACAAAGTTAAAATCAGTGCAATCACGCGGACAACTAAAAAATAAAATGAATATGTGCACACCTAAAGTGCAAAAAGAAATATCAAAAAATATTACAATATTAATATTAAAAAGGCTGCTATCACCAGGTATGTTTCCACTACATACAATGTGCAAATAAGTGATCAAATAAGGTGCCGCGCCATAAATATACAAGTAAGAGTGAATAAATATAAATAAAGTGATGAATCACTGTAAAATTAAAAACATAATATTCATAAAATAGTGATTAAATTCCCATCATATGAAATAGTGTCCAATAAAGTGCAAACTAAATTGTGCAAATGCTAATCCAATCCAACCGGAAAAAAGTGCCAGTGCGTTGAAGATCACTCCTCTATCGTGCACACCTCCACCAAGTATAGGGTGGCTGCTCACCTTAAGTTCTGACCCATGTGTTACCAGAGGGTCAGAACAAGTTATTCCCTAAACGGGATACACTCCTGAAGGCGATGATCAGCAAGCTCTCCAGTACCGATGGCTACTTAATCCCACTTTAGACTCAGATGTGACCCATACAAATAAGAGAAAGGGGCAGATCTAATGCTCTCCTTTTTTTATTTTTTTAACGAAAATGTAAAATTACACTCACATTGGTTAGCACACAAAGCCATGCTAGCTGTATTCAGCGATCCGTTCTGTGACGGTATACACTGTGAAATGGCATCTGACAGCAGGCTAAGTCCCTTATATGTGTTACGTCACACGTTGACTTCGTCAGCAGGGGGTTCCCCAGCACCAAGTGCGCAACCGCCGTAGGGCTATGTTGGTTCGCGCAGGAGGGCCAGCCTGCTGCAGTAAATGTGCGGCAGGCAATCTGTTAATAGAAGTTTAAATTTATTGGTGGCAAAGCTTTCAATACTATATGTGTATTCATTTTATGTTTGTGCAATATGCGGTTTAATAAATTAGGTTTATTAAAACATATTCAATTTAATATGGTGTTTGCTTAACCACTTATGGACCTCCGCACGCAGATATACTGCGGGAGGGCAGCCCTACCTGTACATGATTTAGTTCACAGGGTAGCGTTGCCGGGGATTTGCTCCTGCTGTGATTGGACACAGTGGGAGCCAATCAGCGGATCTGCCCGACGCAATGTCCACCGCGACCCGCCGATCAATCACAGGAGAGGCAGAATGGTGGTCTGCCTATGTAAACAAGGCAGACCACCTTTCTGTCGGAGAAAAAGATGGAGATCTTGTGTTTCTGCTAAGCAGAAACACAGATCTCTCTATCTTCCTCCAGTTAAGCCACCCCCCACACAATTAGAAAGCATTCCCTAGGGGCATACTTAACCCTTTGATCTCCCCTGATGTTACCCCTTACCTGCCAGTGTACATCATTAGTACAATGACAGTGCAATTGACAGTGCATGATCCCCAAAAAGTTTCAAAAGTGTCAGTTAGGTGTCCAATTTGTCTGCTGCAATGTCGCAGCCCGGCTAAAAATCACTGATTGCTGCCAGTACTAGTAAAAAAAAAAAAGAATAAAATTCTATGGAAATATCCCATAGTTTGTAGACTAAATAACTTTTGCACAAACATTTAATATACACTTATTGGGATTTGTTTTACTAGAAATATGTAGCAGAATACATATTGGCCTAAACTGATGAATTAACTGTTTTTTTTTTTCATTTTTTATTGGGTATGTTTTATAGCATTAAGTAAAAAATATTGTTTTTTTTTTTAATCAAAATTGTCGGTATTTTTTTGTTTATAGCGGAAAAATTAAAAACCACAGAGGTGGCCAAATACCACCAAAAGAAAGTTCTATTGGTGGGGAAAAAAAACATACATTTTATTTGGGTACAGCATCTCACGTCCGCGCAATTGTCAGTTAAATAACGCAGTGCTGTACCACAAAAAATGGCCTTTGTTGCTATGGAATAACAAAAGGAGGTCCAAAATTCTATATTACCATGATATTGGTGGGACACTCATGTCCATGTTGAGACCTATTCCTTGATTGCTTACTAGTCACTGTTTGATTTGGTCATTGGTAGTAGTACTGTAACATTGTAGGTCATTGCTTATGTCCATTGATTAGTCTATCTAGTCAGTTAGCGACATTATCCTCCACATGTCAATATAGACCTAACTCAGTCCTATGAAGTGCGGTTGCACTCACACAAGCATTTTTTCATTGCAGCGGGTTGGATGTGGCATGCTGGCACCCCTTCAGCGTTTATTGACAGTATCACAGGGTCCGTTCGGGCCATATACTGCCAAATCGCTGTAGTTGTGTCATAGTAATCCCGGTGGGTGGTGTGGCCAGTAGTGTGTGTATTTGTCATTGTGATGTTTTTAATGCTGTCTCACATGTGTTTTCACTGCATTTGATCTGTCTATGTGTGTCATGACCCCAATATTTGGGGCGTGTTCCAATATGTTATATAGTGCCTCAATAAAGTTGATCATTTTTGACATTTAGCAGCTGTGAGCATCCCTCTGTGCAACCTCTTTTAGGAACAGTCTCTCTGTTTCCTTCATCTTTCCTTTTCCAGTTATTTTTGGTTGCGGTGGCTCCCTGCGTACCAATGGACCGATTGGGAATTCCCGTCGGGTCCTAGGATGTTTAGTGACCATCTGCAAGTCACAATTGGCCCTATAGGTCTCCACACTAGTCCATGTTACAGTGCTGTACCACAAAAAATGGCCTGGTCTTGGTCTTGAAGGTGGGTAAACCTTCCGGGGCTGAAATGGTTAAAATAGGTTGAAATTGAATATGTCTGTTGGTTTTAAATTGTTGCTTTTTTACATCACCACTGACCAGATGCTAAAATGTAGATAACTAAATTTGAAGTGTAACACAGGTTGTTTTTTTGTGCTACATTTATGACTTTATTTGCATGACATTCGCGGTTTACTCCCTTAGTCTGTGTGTGCAAATATTAAAACACAATTGATAAAGGGGCCCTGGTGACAAATAATATTTTGTTTTCTCATTTACATATACTGAACCACTTAGTTTTATGTAAGTGTTTACAACCATTTTAAAGATAAAATTTCACTTTAAAAAGACTAAAAATGCAAAAAAGTATCTGACAGCAAAAGGGTTACAGGGATAAAATGTGCATGTATTGCAGAAATGTACTACATATGTTTTTTTTTTTCATTGACATATGCTTTAATTAACACCCAAATGTGCCCTGTCATTTACTACATAGGGAGTATATAAAAGGGTACGAGCAGCCAATTACAGTATATAATGAAACAGCAACTCAGCAACCTGCAGCTAGTCTATAGGGTAGAAGTTCATGACAGTTAAACAGATGTCCTACATATAGAATATGAAGTTGCAATCTGCAAGATCAAATTTGGATCCTAACTAAAAATAGCAGGAGCATTAAAGAAATAATCTCAGCTGCTTTCAGAATGGTATAATCAGATTTATACAGAGAAAAAGATAGGCAGACACAAAACTATTAGCATAATTCTGCATAATTCTTCCAAAAATCACACGCTTTAGCAAGTTGCACTGCTACAAAATGTGAATAGCTACTGACTAATTAAACAAAACAGCTAATCAGGTGCTTTTTTTTTGTTCAGGAAAAATGAGGGGTTGGATTGGCTGCTGTGGGCCAATCCTATACTAAACCCCTGAAGACGAAGTCTAATTAGTAACGCAACGCGTACGGGGGAGGAGCCATTTAGACCTATTAGAAACTGCAGCACATGTACTGTGCACTGCAGTAAAGTATGGTAAAACACTTGAGGCCCCCTATATTTAGTTGACCACCACTGCTCTAAACCAAAAACCTGGTCAGGATTTCCTTTGCAATCTGTGTCCCATTGAGGAGATTTCCCTTCAATTTGTGTCCTGTAGAAACTACAGGAAGTAAGAGGAGTTCTCTCTAAAATTAGGGGAATTTCTCTTTTAGACAGCTTTCCCTGGAATAACAGCCCCCATTGGAGTATTTTCCCTCTATTCCAGTTCTGGTGAGATTGTGCTGCATTTAACTTTATTTGCATGACGTTCGCGAGATTTGATTTAGGGTGTAAATGGCTCTAAGGCTCCATTCACACCTGAGCGTATCGTTTTCAGGCGTTTTTTGGGGCTTTTTTCAGGTGGTTTTTGCAGGTGTTTGGAGGCAGGCATTGACATCTAACAAAGTTTTTGTTCAGAAGGCAAAATGCTCATATATTGAACAGGGACCATTAAAATTAATGGGATTTTGCTTGTTGGATCAAATTTGGATCCTAACTAAAAATAGCAGGAGCATTAAAGAAATAATCTCAGCTGCTTTCAGAATGGTATAATCAGATTTATACAGAGAAAAAGATAGGCAGACACAAAACTATTAGCATAATTCTGCATAATTCTTCCAAAAATCACACGCTTTAGCAAGTTGCACTGCTACAAAATGTGAATAGCTACTGACTAATTAAACAAAACAGCTAATCAGGTGCTTTTTTTTTGTTCAGGAAAAATGAGGGGTTGGATTGGCTGCTGTGGGCCAATCCTATACTAAACCCCTGCGGACGAAGTCTAATTAGTAACGCAACGCGTACGGGGGAGGAGCCTGCTCGGGATGTCGGATCCAGGACGGTCAAATAATTTCCTGTTGGACAAGTGTCACAGCCCACACTGCTTAAGTGCCATAGAATGTGAGTTTATGCTATTTATTTTATTTAATTATTTAATAAAGCCATTCAGAGAGCACTAGATTGGCCATTTCTATTTTATGAATGGGACAGTATTTATTTGCCTACACCTGGGAGCCCTGGATAGGAAGGATTGTATACCCATTTCATTCATCTGGAAGCCTTGGGGATCAATGTGCGTTTGACTCATTGTATGAGGTGAGCTTCTAATGAGCACGTTTACACGGAGCACTCGAATGTGGAGTGAAGCACCAGCACTTTATTAAAATCTGAGCACAGCACAGAAGGAGCATGAATTTGGGACTCTAACACTTTTTTTTATGCATTATTTATTTAATATTTATTATTCTGATTTTTTTACTCTATGAGGAGGACACTACTATTTTCAATTATTGATATATACTTATGAGATTGATTCACGTTTTTGTATGGGAATTTTAGATTATTTATTGATCTATTAAAAAATTTTTTATGAGATTTTGAATATTTTGTCACTTTTTCACGCATACACCTTTGGCGCAGCATTATTTACGTTATTTCAATCCTTTACTTTGCTCCAAAATTCAAAAATCACCTCTGCTATTGATAGTACAAATGACAATGCTTGACAATCTACTCTTGTGATATGCTTTTTTAAAATAATTAAAGATTTTGGTATGATATACTACTCTAAATAACCCTTAACTTACTATATCTGTGACAGCACTTGTGCCCAACACACACGAGTTATCAGTTGGCATTATTCCCTGTTATCTCCATTGCTACAAAACACCTCCCCTCTGTTATGGAGAGGGGAAGGTAGTACATCCTACACCCTTTCTTAGGGTGACAACGTTTTTCCTACTTGATACAGATTGGACAGGAAATGAGTTTCTGGCAGGATCTCCAGGTGGAAATTAAGAAGGAAAAAGTGTGAAAAAAGAAAATTAATTCAACCACCACATCCAAGTAAAGGTAAGGTGTAATTTATTCAGTTTGTGTTCTTGGGTTGAGATATGCTTTAATGCAGCCAACTTATTTTGAATAAGTCATCTGAACTCAATAACAATTACACGTGCCTTTTATTAACACATCACACTGCAACACGTGCTAGGTTTGTTGTGGTGTGCTGCAGTGTAGGTGCATTGTTCAGTACTGTAAGGGCCCATGCACACGGGGCCTAAAAAGCACTGCTTTTACATGTGTTCCAGTTTTTTTTATTGGAAGAGGAGCACTTTTGAGAAGAGAAACATGCAACACGCATAAACGTGCATAAACGCTAGACACGTTTAGGTGCATTTTTAATCTGCCAGGATTAAAAGGCGTTTAAAGGGAAAAAAAATCAAATGCCCAGTGTGTATGAGCCTTAACAGTGCGTTGGGATGCCATTTAGACCTATTAGAAACTGCAGCACATGTACTGTGCACTGCAGTAAAGTATGGTAAAACACTTGAGGCCCCCTATATTTAGTTGGCCACCACTGCTCTAAACCAAAAACCTGGTCAGGTTTTCCTTTGCAATCTGTGTCCCATTGAGGAGATTTCCCTTCAATTTGTGTCCTGTAGAAACTACAGGAAGTAAGAGGAGTTCTCTCTAAAATTAGGGGAATTTCTCTTTTAGACAGCTTTCCCTGGAATAACAGCCCCCATTGGAGTATTTTCCCTCTATTCCAGTTCTGGTGAGATTGTGCTACATTTAACTTTATTTGCATGACGTTCGCGAGATTTGATTTAGGGTGTAAATGGCTCTAAGGCTCCATTCACACCTGAGCGTATCGTTTTCAGGCGTTTTTTGGGGCTTTTTTCAGGTGGTTTTTGCAGGTGTTTGGAGGCAGGCATTGACATCTAACAAAGTTTTTGTTCAGAAGGCAAAATGCTCAAATATTGAAAATTAAAGGGATTTTGCTTGTTGGGTGTTTTCAGACTTCAGAGATGAGTGGTTTACGATCTGATAAATAGCCTCAGGTGTGAACAGGGCCTTACAGTCTAAAAGCATCAACAAAAACCTGAGAGGGGGTTCAACTGCACACCAAGCTGTCCAAAACTGAAAAAGATACACTTTTAGGGTCCTTTCACACGAACGATCCAATCAGATCCGCCTGTCAGTTTTTTAGGCAGACCTGATCGGATGCTCCATGCATCCCTATGGGGCAGCGGATGTCAGTGGAGACATCTCCGCTGACACCCGCTGCTATCCGCATCCGATCCTGTCCGTGAAATCCGGACGGATGGAAACCCTATTTTCCATTGTCATTCGATTCCCCCATAGAGATGTATGGGGCTCTGACATCTCCCTCCTCGCACACAGAGCGGAGAGGGAGCTGTCACCTTCCTGCTCAGCGGGGATCTGTGTTTACGATCCCCTGCTGAGCAGCACGGATCCGCCTACGATCCTGTCCATGAAATCCGGACGGATGGAAACCCTATTTTCCATCCGTCCAGCGGATCAGATGAGAATGGACAGGCGGTCCGTTCTCATCCGATTCCCCCATAGATCTGAAAGCTCCATCTCCGCACACAGAGCGGAGACGGAGCTGTCTGCTCAGCAGGGATCGAGGGATCGATCCCCGCTGAGCAGAACAGAGTCCGCCGGCGGATGTGGACAGTGTGAAAGGACCCTAAGTCAAACAAATACATACACAACTAAAGCCCAAGTGAAGTTAATATTTCGTCAAATAGACATTGTACAAACAGTCTGGAATTATATTTTGATCTCCACATGATTATAAAGAGATAAAAAGGTGTGAAAGTAATTTACCTGCCAAATAATCAAGACTGAATCTTTTTCAGGACTCCAACTCATGGCAATGCACAGCAGTGCACTATAGTGTTATGTTCAAAATAAATTGCATTGCATCATAAATAGCCTGCTTAAAGCTTTGGTCTAAACCAGTGGTCCCCAAACTGCGGCCCTTGGGGCGTTATTCCCCCCACTGGCAGCAAAAGAGGGGCATAGTTCCTGCCACTGACAATGGGGCACTATTCCTCACATTGACACCAATGATGGTGCACTATTAAATCCATTGACACCACTGAGGGGGCTCTATTCCTCCCATTGATACCAACGATGGTGCACTATTCTATCCATTGACACCACTAATAGGGCACTATTCCTCCTATTGACACCACTGATGGGGCACCATTCCTCTCAATGACACCACTGATGGGGCACTATTCCTCCTGTTGATACCAATATAACTCCTACTAATACCAATCATGTGGCATTGTTTACTCCCATTGATGCCAGGAAATATTTTACTTCAACTGCTCACAGTGCAGCCCCACTAAAATTTGAAGGAAACAAAACTGGCCCTTTGTTTAGAAAGTTTGGAGACGCCTGGTCTAAACTCTACTGTACACCTTTATGATGACTTGGAATGCTGTCTGCAAACCAGAACTTTTCATCCAGTATCAGTATCTGACCTCACAATTGCTATTTTGGCTGATTGGGCACAAATTTCCACAAGCATTCCCTAAACTCTTGTGGAAAACCTTACCAGAAAAAGTTGAGGTTCCTTTGGTGGAAGGGCAACTCCACATTAATATCCATGATTTTGAAATGGAATGTCCAACAAGCGCATGTTGATGTGATGGTCAGGGGTGCACAATCATTTGGTTTTTTTAACATACATTGTCCACCCTAACACAATGCAATGAAAAAACAGACAAATTCAACAGAAACTTTTAAAACTGGTCTTTACACTTTGCTAATGCTTTGTAACATGCTAATATGCAGATGTAGAGCAGGTTTTCCCCGCATGTATGACAGCCAAGCACACCTCCTCATAACAGATGCTTTTTCTAGGAGAAGTTGCAATTTACATTTATTTTAACCTGTTATGTTGAAAACTACAAATTTGTTTCACTGAAAGACTAGAGACTGGGTCAAGCTTATCACAGTTACATAGTTAAAGTGATTCTAAAGGCATTTTTAAATTAAGTAAAAAACATGTTATACTTACCTGCTCTGTTCAATCGTTTTGCACAGAGCAGGCCCAATCCTTCTCTTCTGGCTCCATCCCACAACATACATACAAACTATCTAGTAGGGGTTACTAGGTGTGAAAGCCATATTTTCCTCAATTTCTCCACCACAGCAAGGCTTGTATTACTCCTCTTGGATAATTGTTGATCATAAATTTAGGTCAGTAAAAGATAACAAAGAAACTCTAGTCTGGGCTGCTTACATTACGTTTTCTAGGTGGCTACAGGTCATCTTTAAGCTACCCACACACAATAGAGAATGGTTAGACATACAGGCCCCATCTTAATGGCAAAAGTTTTTTCTTGAGCAAAATCTTTCCAATAACATGCATATTTGTATGTATAAAAGGACCCAATAACAAATTTGCTTAGATTAGTTGTAATCTCCTTTTATATGTGCACATGTATTCAAGACTGATAAATCATCTCCGTGTTAAAAATCAAGAACAGATACCTAATTCAGTGTACTAAAATCAATGAATGATGACCATTCTTAACAGAACAATTAATCTTTGATCCTTAAGCCCCGTACACACGAGTAGAAATTTGGCCGAGAAATTTCGTCCGACGACCGATCTGCCGATTTTCGGCTTGTTAGTATGGTGCTTCCGACAACCGACTCCGACTTTTCATGGCGAAAAAATCCTGGTGTGCAGGCTATATAATTTTTGTCGACCATCAAAACACGTCCGATTTTCGTCTCATTAGTACAGATTTCGATGGGGAAAAATCTTATGAGCAAGACTAGGCATGCTCAGAGATGAAAGAACACAAAGAAAGCAATCAAACACATGACATCACTTCTGAAGTAGAATTCTGTCGTGCGGGAAAATTCGTGTGCAGTCTAGAGCACATTCCAACCAACAGACACCACTCTGGACAAAAGACGGACGACCAGTCGGCGGAAATTCGTTGCGTGTGTACGAGGCTTTACAGCAACCAAACCTACGCTCTTTACAGGAGTGTTCTTTATTGAGATTTTCAGCAAAAAAACAGCATGCCAATAGAAGGATAGCTTAGCTATTCAGAGACCTGCCTAAAGCTAGCCATACACCAGTAGACGTTATTGAAAAAATTTGGTTCTGGAAAGTTAGGTCGACTTTCTAATGGTTAGTGGAATCAAATCAACAACTGTTTTCTACTGTAGTGACAAGGAAAATCGAAGCATAATAGGACATTTTTCTTGAACAAAAAAAGTCTAACTTTTTGGTGTTTGTTCAGGAAAAATCATACTCATGTGCATCTCAAAATCAAATGTTGAATTTGAAACACTGGCATAGCAATTGAAGTAAAGTTTTATGGTTTTTATATGAAATCTTTACACTTATAGCGGTACTATATAATGTTCTGACAAACAATTTTTCTAAATTTCCATACAAATTCTCAAACAAATTTTACTGGCATATAGCCAGCTAAACCCTTGACAAAAACTTGAAAGTCTGCTAGGGGGAAAATAGATTTGCTACATTATTGACATTGGTTCATACATGCAATTTTTTGGCAGTGATGTTTTCTATATAGGGAAGCTTGAAGCAGCCACATTCATTATTATCTTTGTAGCACTCTACAAGGTAGGTGCTAGGTAACGTATAGTGGGCCTTGTCTGCTTATCAGCAGGGCCATGATTTTAAGTTAGGCTGTCATGTCTCCCAGGTGTGGCTGTTGAGATTGGGGAGTCTCCCCACTGTGTGCTCTGAGAGGGTTCTTATGTGACAGTAGAGGAAACCCAGCCAATGGCACACTCAGGCCTGTATCTACCCCAGAAAGGCAGATTCTGCCACACAGCATTCTGGGAGTGGGTATAAGTTGGAGGGGAGCACATGACGCAGCGTCTTTGGCGGGAAGCAGAGTCCCGGGAGGGAGAGTGCGGCTCTCTCTCCTCCTGTCAGAGAAATCAGATATCCCAGGCGGCTTGCCTAGTGAGAGGGGACAGAAGGCTGAGCTGAGCTGCAGAGAGGATCTGGTGCGGAGGACCAGCGGAGCTGAGAGGGGTCCAGTTTCAGGAAAGCATTGCCAGTTCGTGAGTACTGCAAACTGCCCCTGGGGGGTCTGCCTAGAGAGAGGGGACCACTCCGGTGAAGGCCATAGGGATCCAGGAGCTAGCTAGCCGTTGCAGGAGAAAGTGTAAAGGGGGTGCCAGTGTTGACCCTGAAGAGCAAAGAGGGTGCCTAGTGAGAGGACCCTGAAGTATAGAGAGGGTGCCTAGTGGGAGGACCCTGAAGTGTAGAGGGGGTGCCTAGTGAGAGGACCCTGAAATGTAGAGGGAGTACCTAGTGAGAGGACCCTGAAGTACAGAGGGGGCGCCAGTGGTTGGGCCCTGAAGTGTTAAAGTGTACAGCGTGCAGTGTGCAGTGTTGCAGCAGCAGAAGCAGTATACAGAGGCTACCTCAGTCAGCAAGGACTGGAGGGAGCAGTGTTCGGGACTTTTGAGCTAACCAGAGTGTCAGGAGTTAGTTCTCAGTACAGTCCAGGACTTTTGAACTAAACAAAGTGTCAGAAGTTAAGTTCAAGTACAGTTCAGCAAGTCAGTGTTTTTCAAGCGCCAGCAAGCGTTGGTCGGCATCCAACCAGTGCCAAGACAGCACTGAAAGGCATTTTTCTTCAAAGTGTCCCATTTGTACCTAGTTGAGCCAGAGGAGTATCCCACTCATTCCCTTCTCCCATCCCCAATATAAAATAAACAAAACAAAAGATGCCGGACTGGTCTTTTACTCAAATCTCACACTTGGGTATTCAGCTTAAAGGGGCTGCTGGCGTTTCCGGTAACCATGGCAGACCCACATCAGGTCCAATGCCTGGAAATCCTGCTACATCTTTATTATACAAGTTCTTAAATGAGAAAGGTTCCCTCATGTGGACTCTGCTAGTCCTATTAGTTCATTTATTTTGTAGTCTTGCTTTTTGGATGCTTGGATTTCAAATTCTTTTGGCTTCTGTTAAATAGTTTGTGAAATACCTGAAAATTTCACCTTAACACGCAGTACCCAGCTACTGATATTAAAAATTACTTTCTACTGTAGGAATACATTTCATAGTCATTTTACAGAGGTGACATATTCTGTGCCTCTCGTCTTTCTCGCAGCCTTTTCAGAATCCCAGCACAAGCTTGCAGACTCAACGAGCAAGCAAGGGCACAGAGATGCCTTCAAATTAAATATCCTGCTAGCTGTGCTGACAAAAAATACCATTTAACCCACTACTTTGCATAAAACCACTGTTAACACATTAGAATTGCAAAACTAGCAAGTGATATCTACAAGTAAAAGGTTGCTGTAGAAACCCCACAGAAATATCCTTACTAGGCATACTGATATCTGGGTGTTCCTAAAGTGTAACACAAGTAAAGTATAAAAATTTAAATCAGGTGTTGCAGATTAGGCGCCAATGATCAGCATCTCCTTGGGTAGTAATGTAGGTAACAGGTGTTTTATTTGAAGCTCAGATATTTAGGAACTGGTTTTAACTTTGCTATTGATGTATGTCTTGTCACCATGCCAAAAGGTTATATTATTTGAAATCAATCATTCCACAAGTGGTATCGATTTCAATGTACAGCTAATATGTTCAGGACTGGTAGACCCAGCAAATTCCGGCCAAGGGCTGACTGTTTAATGCAATAATGGGATCTTCTGCTAACCCTTTCAACAGTTGGTGTCAAAGTGCATGCATCTACAATCAGAAAGAGTTTGCACTGATTTAACCTGCATAGGTGATGTTACAGAAAAAAGCTTTTGCTGTCCAAAAAACATCAGAGCAAGATTACCGTTTGTCATTAAACATAGGAAAAGACCATGCTTTATGGAACAATGTGCTGGGGGCTAATGAATCAAATATAGAGTTGTTTGGCCATACTTACAGTAGACAAGTTTGGCACAAACCAAATACAGCATTTAAGGAGAACCTGAGATTAATGATGAAGCATGGTGGAGAAAAGGTTTAGATTGGGGGCAGCTTTCAGTCATCAAGTCATCTATGAATTCTGCACCATATCAAAGTGTGTTTAAACGAAATGTGAGGTCGTCTGTCCAAAAGTTGAACCAGAAATTGATCTTTTAACATGAACTGAAGTATACTAGCAAACTCAACAAAGAATGGCTCAAAAAGAGGAAACGGAAGGTCATGAACAGTATGGGTGTTGCTGGGGTGGCTGCTAACAGGAGCAACTCTGTGTGAAACTTTCCCCACTCCCCCCTCCCCCCCCCTCCTCCATCCAGTAGCAGCAGCAGTGACAAATCAGTAGGAGGCTGCAGGCGGTTCATGGAACATATGGTTCCATGAACCCCCTGCCAGGCAATTCACCGGAGGCCTGGCAGTTTAGTGCAGGAAGCCCGAGACTGCAGACCTGTTACTGGGGTCTGTGTCCTGCCTGTGGTGTTCATACCCACAATGTGGAGGGGGAAGACTGAGCCACAGATTTGTGTAATTCCCTGTGTCTTTGGACCAGAGATGGAGAGACCTGCTGCCATGTGTGCCTACACCAGAGAGGACAGAGCCCATAAGGACCAGATCTGAGAGACCGAGCCTTCTGAGACAACAGACCCAGCATTCCAGGCCAGATCCATTGGGTATAAGGAATGGTGAGTGGAGCAACCAAGTTCAACCCCTTGCTGCCCACAGTTAATGTCAAAAGAGGATGCCCCTTACTCATCAGCCCATCTGCCATCTTTTGTGGACAGCCTTAAAGGGACAGCCTCACATGCATCACCTTAAAGATGGGCCACAACAATAGCCAGCTTAGTACTGTTAAATAGGTGCCAAGTACTTTATATCCATCTCCAGGGGTACCCCTTGTCAGGAAAGCATACACCTACCTACCTGAACATGTTCAGTTGCCTGTTTATTGATTCATGCATTGTCTAACTTGCTTTGCTACTATAGATCTAATAAATCTACTACCAAGTTGTTTGTGGCCTATATTCTGTGTATTATTATAGAGTGGTAGTATACTAATGTTTAAGTTGCACAGGTGTATCAGTGGGGATGGAGCAGCTTAAAGTGTTATGGCAGAACAGAAAACTTATTATACAAAGTGGCTCCTGCAGGGGTAGCGCTACACTTACTTTTTTCTACAGTATGCCATTGCATCTTTTGGTATGTTTGTCAAATGCATTTTAAAAAGGGCAAATTTGCCTTGTGTTTTTATTCAACTATATCATCTTTATCTGAGGGGTACCGTTTAAATGAAGATGTCATGTTTGCTGTTTAAATAATAACAAGAGTGGTTGCAAGTATAGTAATACCACATCCCAAAAGGTAGATAATCAATGAACAATAAGATGTAATAAAAATAACAAATGTAGGGTCTAAAAAAATACTGATTTTTCTACTTATTATATATGCAATTATAAACCTTATAACCATTTCCCACAGACTTCCACGTTGTACATCTATTACATCAAAAGTAGCGCAATAATGTGGGTAGCAGTAGATTCTTAACATATCTTGCAAATATAGGGACTCTGTTTCATCAGAAGATATACCCATAGGGAAAGTACATGAGGTCATACACTGGCCATAGAGTGATTAGGGCAGACTGTAGGGGTTTTAAAAATGGCCCAAAGGAGGTTCCATTATAGAAACATAAAAAACCTTAATTATCAAGGGGATACTCTGATGGTTAGTTTGGTGGCAGTAGTTAACAGCAAAGCTTAAGCCAAGAATGCATACAATGCATGAAGGTAAAAAACCTTCGGCCTTTACAACCACTTTAAACTTAAAGCGGAGCTTCCTCCCCCCCCCCCTCTGTTGCCACATTTGGCAAGTTTGGGGGGAAAGGGGGTACCTGTTTTTGACAGGTACTGTACCTGCTCTTACTCCTGGGTGATTCCGCCGGGGCAAAGTCACTCAAGAGTTTGCCCCCCCCCCCACTTCTCCTTGCCCAGTTGCTGGGCTATTCACAAAGCGCAGCGTGCTTCACGCATGCGCAGTAGGGAACAGGCTGCCGGTTACAAAAAATTGCGGCGGCAGCAGCATCCGAGAGCCGATTGAAAACCTGGACAGGTAAGTGTCCTAATATTAAAAGTCAGCAATGTTGTTTTTATTTTGAAGCCAACTGGCCCCTTTAACCTCCACATCAAAATGATGTATTGCCACAGACTTTAGGTCAGAAAATCATAGTTTTCAGAGCCCTAGGACCCAAACTGGAACTAAATTCTACTGGGTGGGGTTGGAAACTTGCCATAAGACGCAAGCATGTATTATCTACTTACCTTTTAAGTGTCCTCAATGACAGCATCCAGGCTCCAGTCGTCCCTCCATCCACCACTGACACTGATGCTGTAACCCCTGCGCATGTACATAGGAGTAACATTCCTGGCACCTGGTTCTTTTCCTGGCATTTAACAGAAATGAGCCAGGATTGTAAACTCTGTGGCATTTGCACTGTGCACAGAAACAAAATATTGCTAGAAGCCAAGGAAAGACTTTGAGTGATTCTTCTGCCCAAAGATTAGCCTTTAGGATTTTTTTACTGCTGAACTTTGTTCTGCTTTAAGTCAACTGTGGGACATACAGTAAGATATCACTGGGCTTCCCTAGACACAACTGGTCTTTATATAACCAAAGCTATCCAGGTTGTCATTGCTGACATATTCACTAGAATTAAGTATGCCAATAAGTTACTGATGCCAGTAAGTTAAAATTTAAAGTTGACTTGTATTCAAAGTCTAAAGTTTGGCTGTCTGAAAGGGATGCAAGAGCACAGTTTAATGTAGCAAAGAAAATCGGTAAGTTTGGAATGTGTTGGGCAGCCTTGCCCAGTCCCAAAGCAAAACATGACAAAAAGTCCCATGAGTACAGTTCACACTTTGTTGCGGTGGTGTGTGCTGTAAAAAAAAAAAATTGCAATCATTACTACAGCAGTTGATAACAGCCTGAAAGTGACAATTTGCCTTCACCCCCTGAACTCCAGGGGGAAAGTGGTCACCTAAAGTGGACCTAGACTTAGGCGGCCTTAAGCCCCATACACACGCATTGAAAATTGGCAGGGAATTTTCGTCCAACGTCCGATCTGCCGATTTTCAGCTTGTTAGTGTGATGCTTCCGACAACCAACTCCGACTTTTCGGCCGAAAAAAAATCTGGTGTGCAGACTATAAAATTTTTGTTGGCCGTCAAAACACGGCCGATTTTCGTGCAGTCAGTACAGATTTCGACAGGGAAAAATCTGATGAGCAAGTCTGGGCATGCTCAGAGAAGAAAGAACACAAAGAAAGCAAACCAACACATGACATCACTTCAGAAGTTGATTTTTGTTGGGCGAGAAAATTCGTGTGTAGTCTAGGCACATTCCAACCAACAAAAAACCACTCTGGACAAAAGTCGGACGATCGGTCGGCCGATAATAGTTGCGTGTGTATGGGGCTTTACCCTTTAAACAGTGTGAGGACTGTTTTACATCAGCAACTGGTGTTCGCTGGGAGGGAACAGTGCTGATGTACCAGGACTGACGCATTACACTGTTTTTTTTTTTGTTTAAATGTTATTTGAATATCACAAGTGAAATTTAATTTAGTTCTATTGCCGGCAGCATGGTGCAAGGCAGTGGATTGGGTTACACCAACCTGCACTAAAAAAAAGTATTGTGCTAATTCCAACTGCTATAGTAATAAATGCTGAGGTAGGGATAACTTGTAGGCTTCAGATTCTTGCCACTGTAGTAGAGCTATGCAAGAAGCTGGCATAAGATTCAGAAAATTATTTTATATTCTGAAAAAGCAGTAAAAGCAGTTTAAAACAGGCCCTCGATGATTTCTGTATCTAAAAGCATTGTAAAGCAAAGAACTTTCAAAACTTACAACACAGGCATTGAACTCTTGTTTCCCTTTTCTTTTCATCACACCAGAATCTTGAAAGCCTGCCAGTCCTCCATTGTAAACACTCAGCTGCTGTTCCTAAGCTATAAGTGCCGGTTCACACATATGAGTTGTCAGACATGGCATGTGATTCGCACCGCACTACTGTGCAAATCACATGCGATGTCTGTGTGATGCAAATTCAGCATGGCTGAATTCGCATCGCATTTGGAACCTTTTTTTTGGTCCGCACCAGAATTGGATCGAATGGGTGTTCAAACCTATGCGATCCGCATCCTGTCTGAACTAACAGTTCGCACTGCAATATGCAAACTAATCTGGGGGTGTTGTTAACTTTGTTTTGACACTCCCAGGAGTTCGCATATGGCAGTGTGAACTGCCTGCGAGACGGGAGCGATGGGGGAACCCGTAGTGCACTCGCAGGGTTCCCGCATCGCACCAACGTGAACCGGCACTAAGGCCTCATTCAAACCAATACATGTGACGAGCTACGCGGGTTTGCTGTGCATTTTTTCTGGAAATAGCATGACACCCTTTTTTGCGTGTTTCATAAACATCCAAAAAAAACACAAAATTGAAACACTAGAGTCGGAATGCAGACTGATAACTGAACCCCTACCCTAGAGTCTGTGTTGTGATCCTTAAGGATCTTTAACCTCTTGCTGACTGCATATGCAAGAAAATTGGGCTTTAAAGTAGTTGTAAACCCTTACAAATACCCAGTGAAGTGAAAAGAATTCAGTGATACACAGAGATGAAACAAATCCTCCTAAATAATTTCCAGCTGTGTATCTGCAGCCATTCATTCTGTAGATCGATCTGAAAATTCAAGGAAAGGATTTCTTCTTTGATCTAGGAGCAGGGGGGGGATCTGAAGCCTTCACAGAGCTGACAGCTCTGATCCCTGATTGGGGAGGGGGGGGACACACCACCTTCACACAGTACAGAGAACAAGCACAGATGTGAAAATGAGTCACAGGCGGCAGTTCCATCCCCCGTCACCTTTTTAACTTTTGCTGTTGGGAAATGCTGTCAGAAGTGACTTATGCTGATAACAGAACAAGGCAGCAGAGAGAAATGGCACTCAGAGCTTTGGAGAGAAACAAATATACAGTATAGAGGGATGGCCTTTTTTCATATTTCATATCTGAGGTATAAAAACACTTTAAGGCCCAATCGACACACGTATGCTTTCACGGTGGCCAAAGGTAGCGGGGCTGATATTGTGCTTACTGCTCACTCCCAGCATACTGACAAAGCTGTCACCGGCATCCCTCGGTCACGGTTTCTGATCAGGAGCCAGCAGGACAGGCCAATCACAGCAACGCTATATCTTGGCCTAGGCCAACAAGGCCCAGGCCTAGGGTGGCACTTTGCAGGGGGTGACAAAAAAAGCCACCCCTGCGTGAAAAAAACAGCCTCCTTCTGGCTCCTGCACGAATAGAGTCCGCAACGCTTGTGCTACACTTTTAGTGTAGCGCCAGTCTTATGGGCCGGACTGAGCCAGGTGGAAGAGCCTAGGAGGCAAATTGGTCTGGTGCCCCCATAAAGTGGACGCACTGCTGCCAGTATGATAACACTGGCCGGTGGCCGATGACTGGCCTGACGTTTGAACAGACCTGCGGCCGCACTTTATACAGCTGGCGGCCGCCAATACTAGTAGGTGTGGCACTGGCAGCAGGTCTTAGCAGCCTAATGCTCTGCCTACCCTCCTCTGCCGCTTTTGTAGTCTTCTGGATGAGAAGTAAAGCTGGAACATATACTTTTTTTGCTCATGGTTTTTGCAACCTGCGGAATTTGTCTTAGGTTTTTCTCTAAAGGAACATCTTAAAGCCAGTTAATCCTGTTGTTTTTTTTTTTAGCAAAATGTATTGTAATTAAACATATACAGGTAAAAGATCTTTCAGTCTGTGTGTTGACATATTTTGGGGTCATTTTTGGCCTAATTGAGTCTTAATGCTGTGACTATTAAACGGGTTTGTGAATGCCACATGACCACCTTCAAATGGAACTGTAGTTGGGCAGGTCCCCACCCCCAGTGTTCCTCCTGGGATAAGTGGCACTGACAGCCAAGTGCGGTACCTGTGTTGTCAGATCAGCATTGTATGTCCAATAATCCACAAATATGGATTTAGTCCAACCCTATCTGCTGGCCCAATGTGATGTCATTTAGGGTTTTTTTTAGCAGGTGAATATGAGCACTTCCACCACTGGAAGTGCCTTTGTTATCAATTAGCACTGGCATTTGTTCTGACATCAGTTTGAGATGTTTCAGTCATCATTCAGAATTAATTGACAGGTGCATTTGACCTCCTTCTGACCTGCATTTACCTGTGCTTAATGCAAATTTTGCATTCCAATAGACTTGCATAGGTATGGAAAACCTACTTGACGCAAGCAAAAGCCTCTCAACAAGGGGTGTGGTTTTCAGGTGACAGAGGGCTTAAACATGAAGGGGTGTGGCCTTGACAGGAAGGGGTGGGTCATATTTAAATTAGGGGGTGCATGAGTTTAGCCAGGCCTAGGGCAGCACAAAACCTAAATACACCACTGAATCACAGTGGTCACGTGATTTAAAACTACTTGGGAGGTGGCTTTAAAATGGTTCTAAAGCTTTAAGGTTTTTCACCTTAATGCATTCTATCCATAATAGTAAAATAAAACCTTCTTTGCTGCACCTCTTTCCCAGGCCCCCCCCCTCCTTTTTCTTACCTGGGCCGATCTGATCCAGCGATGTGCAAGCAGCGGCTCCCACTGTTGTTTCCCAGCAGGGCTGAGTCGGGAGCAAGCATGCTCAGGTGCCCCCAGGGCAAGCAAGGAGAAGGGGTGTGGAGTGCTGGGGGGGGGGACCCCAGAAGAAGAAGTTTGGGGCTGCTCTGTGAAAAAGCAAAGAGCAGGTAAGTAAAGGGATAATTATTATTTTCATTTTTTTTTTTTTTTTTAATTAAGGTTTAGAAACACTTTAAAGGTGTTAAAAAGTTAAGAATGAATAACTTATTGTGGCTAACTAAGAATATGTAAATGGTTTAAAATCTATAGTCTGCACACAGGTGTACTTTAAGTAATTTGCTAGCAATGTTCTGTAATTCTTAGGTAAAGCTTTTCAAAAGAAAATAAGTCTTAAAAACCTTGCTCTATGTGACAAAGGACATACTTTTTAATAACGGCTCTAAGATTCTGAAGCCATATATTTCTCATATAAATAGGAATGTAATAAAAAAAAAGATTTTTTTTTTTTCTAAGCATTTCAAAAAAGATGAGTAATAAGTTTAACATGTTTATTTAGTTACATTCTGCCATCCAACATATTATTAGACATGAATGCTGCAATTACTCACTATGCTAAATTACATAGCTGGAGAGAACAGAGGCGAGAGAGAGAGCTTTTGTTCTAGGAGACAGCTCTAAATCTTTTTCTGAAAGAAGTTTAAAGAACAGGTTTGTCTGTAACAATTTAAGGGGTTACGGATCCAAATCTAAAATGCTGTGAGCCTATTTACATTGATTGGCTTGACTGAAGGGATGTATTTACTTTACGTATATCATCACAACAGTTTTTTTAGTTTTGGATAGAGTGGGTCAGTTCTTTTATTCTGTCCTTGTCTCAGGGTGAATTTCCTTTACTTCCTGTGCAGTAGACGCTGTTGTCACTGTGTCGGGAAGTAGGTAAAAATCTCCAATGTGACCACAGACAACAACAAAAAGCTAAGGGGAGAGGGGGTGGGCATCTTCCCCACCCTACCTTTAGGCTTTACCTTTATTCTTATTGTTTCCTTTAAAGAAATTTCCCCTCACTTCATGCCATGCTAACAATATTGCCAACAAGGTAAGAAATAAGGGAAAGTTTGCTAAATGAGGCCACAAGCCACAAAATACAGGGGCTTCTACCCATGCCCTAGTCTATTCAGAGAGAAAGAAACTGGGTATACAGTATATGAGATTTAAAGTAATCCTGTCACATGTATAAAGTTTACATAATATGGCAGAGCAGGCAGCAAGAGGAGCCTGGAATATAAGGATCATAGGGTGCTTCTGTGGGAGCAATTAGTCTTTAAACACACAATGTTGGCCTCCTGCGTAGATGAATGGTTTCTTGGCTGCCCCTAGGGCTGCTCTTCCAAAGAGCAGAAGCACGCTCCAAAAGGTAACATGAAAGGGAAAAAGGAAGACGCCTCTAAGTGCAGTGTAAAACTATTTAATGACATTCAAATAAGGAAAATTTACACGATCATTCGTGAGAAGCAGGCATGTAGGGACATCACGGGGGTTAGTTCCATAGACTCCTGTTGGCTCCCTTTCCCTGAAGCCGTCCAGCAGCGTAGGGGGATAGAGAGGAGAGGCCTGGAGCACTGGGAGGAAGGTCCCGAGCTGAGGTCACGGTGGAACACACGCCTCACTCGTGGACCGCAGGAACGTGGTGACATCATGGGGCGGCAACGCATTTCAGGGCATGCGCAGTAACGCTCCTTCGTCAGACCAATCCCCTTTCCACCATTGGTCTGACGAAGTAGCGTTACTGCGCATGCTCTGAAATGTGTTACCGCCCACGTGATGTCACCACATTCCTGCGGTCCACGAGCGAGACGTGCGCTCCACCTAAGCTCAAGACCTTCCTCCCAGTGCTCCATGCCTCTCCTCTCCATCCCCTTATGCTGCTGGACAGCTTCAGGGGAAGGGAGCCAACAGGGAGTCTATGGAATGAACCCCCGTGATGTCCCTACATGCCTGCTTCTCACGAATAATCATGTGAGTTTTCCTTAATTGTATGTCATTAAATGGTTTGCACTGCACTTAGCAAGAGGAGCCTACAGGTTTTAAAGTAGAAGTCCAGTCTAAACCTCTCTAAGTTTAAAACAACCCCATTCTAAGCCCTATACTACAGTAACTAGCCTGTAAAGAAAAGATGTATATATTTACTTAATCTAGGGGTGCTGTGGTACGGTCATGTGATCGGCTCCCAGCGCTGGCTTCAGGTAAGAAGAAATGACAGTGGACAACAGATCCCCCATAGTAAGTCTACTGTATGTGTGATGTCACCTCTTAGGCACTGCACTGCAGTTGTTGTCACTGCTCTTTCCTTCCCTAAAGCTGGCCGCTATGGAGATTACGTGACCTGACTGGAACGTCCTTAATTTAGGTAAGTATATGCATGTTTCCATTACAAGCTAGTGTATCACCCTCCTAGGTAGGTGCTAGGAAAAAGCATATATGTGGCCCTGTCTGCATATCAGGGGGGGCTGATCATTTAGTTAGGCTGTCACATGTTTCCAGGTGTGACCTGTTGAGCCTGGGAAGTCTCCCCACTGTTTACAATGAGGGCTCTTACTGGACAGTGGAAGAAACCTAGCCAATAGCACACCCGGGCTTATGGCTATCTCAGTGGGCGGAGTTTGCCACAATGCACCCTGGGATGAGTTATAAGTCTGAGGGGAGCATGTGACAGGGCGTCTTTGTCGGGAAGCAGAGTCCTAGGAGGAGGGTGACGGCTGTCTCTCCTCCTGTCAGCGCTAGTGAGGGTGTCCTGGGCAGTCGGCCCAGAGGAAGACAGTTGAGCTGGGCTACAGAGAGGGATCCAGAGTGCTGTGGACCGATTGGAGCTGCTGCGCAGAAGTTTCAGGGAAAAACAGTGTTGTGAGTACTTGAAACCGCCCAGGGGTCTGCCTAGGAGAGGGGACCACTCCAGAAGGTCAGAGGGATCCAGGACCCAGCTAACCAGTAGAGGAAGGCTTAGAAAAGGGGGTGCCAGTGTCTAAGCCCTGAAGATAAGTGAGTGAAAGGGGGCGCCGGTGTGGGCCCTGAAGTGTTCAGTAGCGCAGTAGTAGTGCAAGTAGCTACCTCAGCAGAAGTGCTTAAGGGAGCTCAAAGAGGACTTCTTTATGCAAGAAAGCAGTCCAGAGTCAGTTTAGAGTTAACAGGCAGCAAGCCAGCGTTAACCAACTTCAACCGGCGTTGACCAGCATCTAGCCAGCGCCACTCTGAATTTTTAAGTTGTCCCTAGCAATTTGTGCATAGTTGAGCCAAAGGAGTATCCAAATAATTACCTTCTCCCATCCAAGTTCTCAATAAATACAAAAACCCAAAGATACTGGACTGGTCATTGTCTCAGCGCTCACACTTGGAGAACATGCTTAAATGTGCTGTTGTTGCTAGCGGTAACCCAGGCGGACCCATATCCAGAAAAATGTCTGGGAATCCTGCTACACTAGTTAGTTTACAGCTTAGAAGGGGGGGGGGGATAGGTTTAAGCTTAGATAGGATTAGACCAGACTTCTACTTTAATCCATTAAAACTTTTTCTGAAGTGTCAATTTATCCTGGGTGCGCTGTCCACAAAGGCCTGAGCTTCTGCCTTAGCTCACAGCTAAAGTCTGCCTCCATCATTACCAAACCAATGCCAGTGGAGTGTGAACAAGAAAACCCATGTAAACAGGCAAAAAATTTGGGGGAGCATACCCATGTATTTCCAAAGCTGCTGCAGCTATGAACCAAAAGACATGCATATTAAAAAAAATACATGGGTATGCTCCCCCAAATTTTTTGCCTGTTTATTATGTATTCGGTCTGACCAGACTATCGAGGTTGAGCAGCCCTCCCCACCCCCCACATACACCTGTACTCAATCAGTGTCCACCATCAAATGGATATAGGAGGAGTCCCCTGTAGTGCATTTGCACATTTTTCCCAGCAAGGAGTGTTGTCTCCAAGGGTTAGAAGGGCTGGATTCATCTCTTTTTCATGGATAGTGTAGGACCCACTGATAATGGGGTACTTTGACGCAGTAGTGGGCTTGAGCACGATATGGCCATATGGTGGGACCAAACCCCCATTTTTATTTATGGACTCTCTTCAGATTTGGTAGTAATTTCTTTTGCATTTGCGCGCTATTCTTTTTTAATATGCATGTCTTTTGGTTCATAGCTGCAGCAGCTTTGGAAATACATGGGTATGCTCCCCCAAATTTTTTGCCTGTTTATTATGTATTCGGTCTGACCAGACTATCGAGGTTGAGCAGCCCTCCCCACCCCCCACATACACCTGTACTCAATCAGTGTCCACCATCAAATGGATATAGGAGGAGTCCCCTGTAGTGCATTTGCACATTTTTCCCAGCAAGGAGTGTTGTCTCCAAGGGTTAGAAGGGCTGGATTCATCTCTTTTTCATGGATAGTGTAGGACCCACTGATAATGGGGTACTTTGACGCAGTAGTGGGCTTGAGCACGATATGGCCATATGGTGGGACCAAACCCCCATTTTTATTTATGGACTCTCTTCAGATTTGGTAGTAATTTCTTTTGCATTTGCGCGCTATTCTTTTTTAATAAGAAAACCCATGTACCATAGCTTTAGTAAGATATAACGAAATCCCTGAGCATGTAGGCTAGGTTTCCGAAAAGCAGCAGGTGGTATGCAGAGGTGCCTCAGAGAAAATCCCATTGAAAGGAATCAAATGTGTGAGTCTGGCTCTGGTCCAGTCTGAATATGCAATATATACACATACACATTTAACAAGTGTTATGGCTGCCATGGTCATTTATTGGTGTGCTGTGTGCCCACTACAAACCAAACCGATAACTGTTTCAATATTCAATCAAACAAAGTTTGTTACAATGATCAAGTACTATTTAGAATAACATTCTAAAAACAACCCTTTGTTATTTAAATTCATATTAGATTCCTGGGGAGTGATTTCTAGAGCAGGGGTGTCAAATTCAATTTCATAATCAGGATTATGGTTGCCCTCAAAGGACTGGTTGTATCTGTAGGACTGGATTTTCAGAGAACCACCTTTCATCACCCACCTTACCTTGTGCTGCTGCCGGGAAGAAGCTGGGGACAAACCTGGAAAGCAGAAAGTGCAGGGTCTGGAGAAGGACCAAAGGAGGGCTGGATTCAGCTGCCAGAGTCTGATGAATTCTAAGATGAGGGGAGATGGATATGAGAGGGTGCTCAGGCTGCCCAGATATGTGCTGGATCTATAGGAGGAGTTCCTCTCTGCTGCTGACTGCTGAGAAGGGGAGGGGGTCAAGACAAGCCTCTCAGCAGTTGCAGGGAGTAGGGCAGGATCTGGCAGAGGAGTTCTGTCCTCCTCTCTTCTTCCGACTGCTGAGGCAAGGTGGGGGTGGAGACGAGGAGGGTGCCGCAGCTCTAGGAGAGATGCAAGGGTCATATGAAATGGCCTGGAGGGCCGGAATCGGCCCCCAGGCCTTGTGTTTGACGCGTGTTCTGGAGCTCATAATGTTTTTTTTTTTTAGTTTCTATTAGTGTTGGTAAACCTATACTCAGATAATGAGTATTCTCTTCCAATACATAAACTCATAAATAAACATTACGGTAAAGTAGAAGTGTACATTTCTTAATAATTCACTTTCTGAATACTTTTTTGTAAGTTTTTCTATGTGACCAAAAACCTCCAGATAGTATGTGTGCTACAGGGGGCCAACAATGCTTCTGAATATCACCCAGCCATCACGTCATTCTCCTAGCATCCCTAGCTCCCAGGCGTTGTCAGCCAGGAAAGATTTTACTCCCACCAGTCACAGACACAGAGGAATGACCTGGAGTGCCAGAGCTTTGTGGTCAGAAGACTGCACAGAAAAACATGAATAAAAAATATTCAGGTAAGCAATTTATTAGAAAATGGAGTGTCGGAGCAAAGGGGGTGTGACATTTAAAGTGTTTTTAAACCTTACATTTTTTATTTTAAAAATAACAAACATGCCTAAGTTTACCTACTCTGTGCAATCGTTTTGCACAGAGCAGCCCCAATCCTCTTCTTCTTGGGTCCCCCACCGGCGCTCCAGGCCCCTCCTCTTCAGCGGCTGTCCTCACAGGCTTCACTTTCCCTGGGCTGCCGTCCATTGACACAGACAGCGGGACTTGCCTCCTGCTGCTATCAATCTGTCTAATAAAGAGAGAGACAGGGCCTGGAGCCACTGTGCTCTTGTACATCGCTGGATCGGATCGGGCTCAGGTAAGAAAAAGGGGTGTGGGTGTGGGGAGGAGCTGCAGCACAGAAGGTTTTTCACCTTTATGCATAGAATGCATTAGGTGAAAAACCTTGAAGCTTTAGAACCACTTTAACAGGTGGGTTATTGTGATGCACTTTTTTCTAGTTTAACTGATTCCACTTCTTATCACAAAACTGCAAAATGCTTGAATAAATAAATCAATGTTTAGGTGTGTCTGGGCTTGTGATGACATTTCTCAAAGCACAGGGAAAGTCAGAGTTAAGGATTTATATTTGCAAAGTTTTTTGCTTTCCCTGGATGTATTAAAGGGTGTACCCACAACTTACATTTTTTTTCTTTTTTAGATGTTGGGGGGATTTAAAGTACATGGTAATTGCCAATATCACTTGAGGAATCCATGGGTGGTGCTTCTGTTTTTCAGGTCCAAGTCTGCATATTTGCCATGTTTAGTATAAAGAGTACCCACTCATTCAGAGAATACATCAAGAACACTGACAAAATCCAAATGCAGGGGGAGGGGGGAGACACTTAAAATGTCAAGGTGTACAGGAAGAAAACCAGGCAGTATGGGATGAATATCTTGTAATTGAAGTTCCCTAAAGACTTGACCTATACCTGAAATATCACTTCGGCAAGCCTACCCTTTAAACAAGCGCTTTAACTACAACTACCCTTTATGTCTTCTTTCTTTACCTCTTAACTTTTTTGTATTACCTTTTTTTTTAATTTATGTTGTGTAAGTTAAATCAAAATCTGTTTAAACTGGAGTAATTGTTTCAGTATACTTGACTATGGTGGGCTTGTGACTCTCAGTCTTCTTAGTAAACAGCACATAGATGTTGTGAAAAACTCCATTGGACAATGGTGATGCCATAAGCAACTTGTTAAGCTCCTCTTTATTGTGGACAGCCAGTTTGAGATGGGTACTGGATATCAGCGGGCAGGTAGATGGGAGCTCCGGTTTCGACATAGTTGCCCTTCCTGAACAGATGGTGAACATGACTGACTTGGAACTGCAGATCAGCCTGGGATGATCAGGTCCTTGCCTTCGCCTGAGCCTTGCCTTCTTTATTTCCCGATTCCAGACATAGTAATTCAGTCGTAGTCATTCAAAGAAAGTGTAACAGTCACCAAAAAAGTTTCTGTTTTAGATAGAGCAAGGAACGATTAGAAACCCAGTTGGGTATTTCTTGCCTTTTAGGTGCCTATTGTGGAGATCACCTCTCATTTATTGCCTTGTCCGCAGTACAGCAAGCAGGAAGGGAAAAATCTCTTTAATGGGGACACAACAGTAAAAAAGGTAACAATATATATTAATATAGGATATTAATCCTTCCCCTTTATCCAAAGCTAATAAAACATTTTTTTTTCCACATCATTTTCTAGGTCTTTGATCCTTCATATGAGTATATGTATGAGCAGCTTGCTCCAATGCTCTTATTGAATTCCCTATGCCACTCTCTGCTTTTTGGCATTTTCTTCACATTATGACTCGGAAGTCCACTTAAAAGTATAACTAATCCCAGTCACTAAAATCTCATAAAATGTTACTCTAACTTCAAAAATAGTTCTCAATCTCTTTAAATCTGAGCTTTCAGGCATTTGCTGTTACTGGGTGACATCTGATTTCCAAACTATACTCCCCCATCATCACCTTGTTATAAAGACCCCTAAGCCCCGGTTCACACTTATGCGATGCGGGAAGGCTGCGAATCCGCAGCCTGTTCCCGCATCGCAAACGCACCCCCGGCAGTTCACACTGCCATATGCGATACGCTGGGGGTGTCAATGTAATCTTAACGACACCCCCAGTTTGATCGCATATCGCAGTGCGATCTTGCAGTTCGCACAGGATCGGATCGCACAAGTGTGTACCGCTGTGCGATCCGATCCTGATGCGGCTGCAAAAAAGGGTCCTGTGCGTGTTTGCTGCGGGTGCGGTGCGAATTTAGCCATACAAAGTGTATGGCTAAACTCGCACCGCACAGCCGATCGCATGTAATGAAGGAGCAGTGCGCTCCGACATTACATGCGAACGCCGCAGCCGCACAAATGTGAACCGGCTCTAAAGGAGAGAATAGATCCTCAAAGCAGTATTGAACCCAAAAGAAAACATTATATTGCAGTTTACAAATTCTTAGATGTAGAGGCTGCATTCGTTTTTTTTTTTTTGTTGTTTTTTTTAGATGTTCTTTCCTTTATATTTACCTGGCAATTCAGAATTAAGTCTGTTGTTTTACAAAAGAACAAGATGCCCTGCATATGCAGCCCAAACAGGGATGAGAAAACAATTTAACACAGATATATGTATGCTTACAATGTTAAAGGGGGGCACAACCCTTTGGGCCCACCTTCGTGGGACTGTGGCTGCTCTCCCCCCTTTTTACCTTCTCAAAGCTGCTGTAATAGATGTTGCAAGTATATTTGTTTGCATTATTGGGTACATGGCTCCTTTAAGAATTCCCTGAGTTTTCCCACGTGGGCTATAAAAGCCAATGGGAACACTAGGGATTATTATGGGATGCTGGCCCAGGGTCAATATAAGGCAGCTGGATTTGGTTCTGGCCCTCTTTGGACCTTGTAGCAAAAAGAGCTCCCACCCTCCTGCCCGCCATGGTATTTTATGTGATTTTCTGCCACCCTGGATTCGGGGGGGGGGGGGGGGTTGTTTTTCTCTGTATATGCTTGAGTTCTAATAACAAAGAGCAAAGAAGTTGGTGAATCTGTCTGTTCTTATTGTTATTTGAATTAAAATCTTCTGACAATGATTTATGTTGTAACTGGTAATTCAATGAAGTACCGCGGCCAATTCATGCCATATGAAAGGGATTTTTGACTTACCGTAAAGTCCATTTAATTTCTCTGATGTTATTTGACAAACAAATCTCCTGGTATTTATAACCATTGGGTATACTGCCCCCTACAGGAGTAGGACACTAGGCAGAAAAGAATTCTGGCTACACCAATGAGCAGTCCCAGGGGGTAATAATAACTCCACTGAGGGGTGGGTGCTGTGCCTGTCAATTAACGTCAGAGAAATGAATTTTACGGTAAGTCAAAAATCCCATTTTCTCTTTCGTTCTTTGACGGACACAGCTCCTGGTATTCATAACCATTGGGACATTCCAAAGCAGTTTTAAACATGAGGGGTGCGAACAACCAAAAAAATTACCAAGGCTAAACATTAGCCAACCAGGCAACAGAAGCTCAACCAAATAACTGGAGCTGACCTGATAAAACAATACACCCCTGCCAACACATCCACTTTATAAAACTTTGTAAAAGTGTGCAGAGACGACCAGGTGGGGCCCTGCAAACCTGCATCATTGACGCCTGATGTCGGAAGGCCCAGGAGGCACTAAGTACCCGAGTAGAGTGCGCCTTGACAGGGAAAGGAGGAACCTGACCCCCGATGGAATAGGTCTGTCTGATCCATATGAAAATGGTCGCGAAGGAAGCGGACAACCCTTTTGAGGTCCGTCCGTGAGCACAAATAGAGAGTCTGACTTCATGAAAGACTCCGTAGCTGCCAGGTACACCCTAATTGCTCGGACCACATCCAAGGCATGCAAGGCAATTTCCTTTGGATGTTTACCTAGGACACAGGGAAGGCAACACAATGTCTTCATTCAAATGAAAATCAGAGACAACTTTTGGAAGGAAAGACGGACAGGGGAGAAGAACCACCTTATCCCTGTGAATCATTAGATTGTAAGGGTGAACAAAAGGGTAACACCGCCAGTTCCAACACCCTGCGCGCAGAGGTAATAACCACCAAGAAGGCCACCTTCTGGGACAGCGTAAGCAGGGGAATCTCCCGAATATTTTCAAAGGGAGGCTTCTATAGAGTTGAAAGCACCAAACTGAGATCCCAAGGCTGAATCAGAGCCCGCACTGGAGGAACCAAATGTCGGACACCCTGAAGAAAGGCATGCCCCAGGGAGTGTGTGGCCAAAGGTTGCTGGAAGAAGACCGCCAAAGCCGACACCTGGCCCTTGATGGTACTCAAGGCCAGCTTTTGTTCAACCCCCACGTTGAAGGAAGGTTAAGATACGAGCCACCAAGAAGGAGCGAGGATGAACCCAAATGACCCACACCACACAATGTACGTCTTCCACGTACAATGGTAGATCTTTCTAGAAGTAGATTTCCTAGCTTTCAACAGTGTAGGAATCACTGATTCTGATAAACCCCTATCCTTCAGCACCTGGCGTTCAACAGCCAAGCTGTCAAAGCCAGCGACTGTAAAGCAGAATGGGAGATTGGTCCTTCGGGACAGCAGATCTTCCAGCGTCCAGATCCACTGAGAAGAATGCTGGCCGAGAACGTCTCCCCAGCCAGACAGGCTTGCATCCGTGGTGACCACTGTCCAATACAAAGGGAGGAATAATTTTCACAATCGAAGCACCGGAGAACAAAGCCACCGTGTCAGGGACTCCCACGTTCCCTGACTCAGCCGGATCTGATTGTCCAGAGCCTGTGGAGTCTTGTCCCATTTGGTCAGAATCTCCCTTTTCAGGGACCTCGTATGGAACTGTGCGAACGGAAACCGCCTCAAAGGTAGACACCATCAGGTCCAGCACCAGCATGCAAGTCCAGAGGGACGACCATCTGTCGGGCAGCAGGAGGCGAATTGCAGCCTGCAATTTCTGAAGTTTTTCCAGAGGAAGGAACACTCTGGCTAGGGCAGAGTCTAGAGTCAAGCCCAGATAGTCCAGCTTCATGGATGGAGCCAGAGCAGACTTCTGAAAATTCAGAATCCAGCCGAACTCCCGCAGAGTTTGTATTGTGATCTCCAGGTTTTCCACCAGAGCAGAGGGAGACTACACTTGCAGAAGGAGATCGTCCAGGTAGTCAAGTACCGTGATCTCCCGTTGGCATAGCTAAGCTAGCACCAGGGCTAACACTTTTGTGAAGGAGTAGAGATGAGACCAATGTTCCTGTTAAGCTGCGCGAATGCGTGGACGCGCAGTCTAATTGAAGGTCCCGCACAGCACAAATTCAGACCGCGCAGCCACAGACGACGCAAAGGTAGTGAGCAGTGCGCCCCGACGAGCCCGCCCATTGTGTGACAATAGCAAATGAAAATTCACTATTGTCACACGGATCCTCCTCCTGGCCAATCAGGGAGCGGGTCCTCCTGCTTCCTGATTGGCCGAAAGGCAAACCCCATGCCATTGGCCGAGGAGGAGGCGGGAGGACTCAGGAGACGCAGGGACGAGGGGACTGAAGAGAAGCTGCCGTGAGGTAAGTAAGTGCACGGTACTCGCGCGGGGGGGGGGGGGGGTCTCGCGGGGGGGACGCTGGCATCTCTGCATTGGTTGGGGGCAATGCTGTGGGCACTCTACATTGATTGGGGGCAATGCTGTGGGCATTCTGAATTGATTGGGGGCAATGCTGTGGGCACTCTACATTGATTTGGGGCAATGCTGTGGGCACTCTGCATTGATTGGGGGCAATGCTGTCGGCACTCTGCATTGATTGGGGGGCAATGCTATGGGCACTCTGAATTGATTGGGGGCAATGCTGTGGGCACTCTGCAATGATTGGGGGGCAATGCTGTGGGAACTCTGCATTGATTGGAGACAATGCTGTGGGCACTCTGCATTGATTGGAAGCAATGATGTGGGCACTCTGCATTGATTGGGGGCAATGCTGTGGGCACTCTGTATTGATTGGAGGCAATGCTGTGGGCACTCTGCATTGATTGGGGGCAATGCTGTGGGCACTCTGCATTGATTGGGGACACTCTAGTTAATGGCAACATGCACTTTTTGTGACAATATAAGATTTTTGATGAAATTGCTCAGTCTAAAGGTTTGCGCTCAGAATTTTTTTTATTT
This sequence comes from Pelophylax lessonae, assembly GCF_965119305.1. Taxonomy (NCBI): domain Eukaryota; kingdom Metazoa; phylum Chordata; class Amphibia; order Anura; family Ranidae; genus Pelophylax; species Pelophylax lessonae. The sequence goes on along the minus strand of NC_138773.1, from coordinate 93,624,990 downwards.
GCTCAGCACGGTAAAAAATTAGAGGGAACATTGGATGAGACCCAAGGATAATGCCACAAACTAATGCTGGTGACTGGCACATATTGTAATGTGAAGGTAGGCATCCTTGATATCAATAGAGGCGAGAAAATCTCCCTGACGCAGGGATGCCACCACTGTTCGAATGGATTCCATTCTGAACTTCTGTACCCGCACAAGGCAGTTGAGCGCCTTGAGGTCAGGGGTTGGACGCACTTTCCTTTCCTTCCTGGGGACCATGAAAAGGTTTGAGTAAAAACCCTGAAAATGTTCCGAAGTCAGAATCGGGACAATCACCCCTTGAAGAAACAGGTCCCGTACCATCCCAAACAGGCCCTGTAAGCAGTCTAAGGACAGGCGCAAGTTGGAAGGAAAAAAACCTTGCCAGGGGACAAGAGCGAAATTTGATCTTGTAGCCGGACCGGATGGCTTAGTGGACCCACTTGTCTTGCGTCCACGGATTCAGAAACCAGCGAAGACATCCCCCCACCCCCCAATACCTGTGAGGGCGCACCTTCATGCTGAAGGAGCCTTATCCACGGGTCCGAAGAAGCCCGATCTTGGCTTTCCAGACCAGGTTCATTTGGATTCTCCTGAAGAGGTCATGAAAGGCTTTGAACCCTTTTCAGTCAACCCTGAGGGATGAAAAAACGTATTATGAGCTGAGAAGGAAGGCCCACGTCTATGACAAGGTTCCTTGTCCTTAGTAGCTCGCGGAAGACAATTACTCTTCCCCTCGTGAGACCTTTAATGATGTCATCTAGGGTAGCTCCAAACAGGATGATCTCCTTGGAAAGGAAGATCAGTCAAGGCTTTTTTTGAAGTCTGATCCACAGACCAGCACTTGAGCCAAAAGACAAGCCGAAGGACCACTGCCAAAACAAAGAGGCGAGCCATCAGGGAAGGCGCATCCAAAGAGGCATCACAGATAAACTGCAGTCCCTGGACCAGCTGGTCCCCCAGCTCAGCAAAGGCAGGGGGGAGCTGTTCCCCCTCCAGGTCACGGCATATGAGCTTAGCCCACCCCGTCAGAGTTTGCGACACTAGGGCAATGGCGATTGCCCAACCAGCCAGAGTGTACATATTGCGGGCCACAGCCTCCGCCTTCCGGTCAGTCAGATCCTTAAAGGCCGGGTACTCTTTAACCAGAATCATGGTTGCCTTGTTCAACCTGGAAACCGGAGGTTCCACCTTTGGTGGCACAGTCCACTTCTTAAGAAGGGACTACTCATAGGGGTAATGCCTAGTAAGCCGCTTTGGTTGTCCCCACTCTTTAGTGACAATTCTGTCAAAATAGGCAGGGAAAGGAAACACCAAAGGGTACCTGCGCCTCCATCGCAGCTTCAGCTGTGTCCTCCATCTTTAGGGTCTCATGCACAGATACAATCAGTGAATCCATCAGCACCTTTTTGTGCATGGTCGCAGACATGGAGGATTAATCCTCACTATCAAAGTATTCCAGGTGTGTGGTTGCAGACCTAGCAGGGTGACCCATGTCCTCGGCGGCCCGAATCAGATTCAGGATTCGATGAAGACAGATGAGGCAGGGGAAGGTGGGGGGCGCTTTTTGCTAGCCTTTGCACGCAAGCCTTCTCTACCAGGGACGAAGGGATCAGGTGGGGAAATGTGCTCCAAAGACTCCATGAGTCACCAAGGGGACCACCACAAAAGCTGCAAAACACTGCTAAGGGATAACCCCCACTGCGCTGGCAGCACCGGCAATTGCCAGGCATAAGCACTATGCGATCCTCAGCAGAGAGGGAAAGGAAACCACCAGACTTACCACCTGCAGAAACAAGTGCCTGCAGTCACCAGAATAATGCACTAAACATGTGGCGATCAGTAGGTAAAATCATTCAGGAGTCAGCACCAGGGGATTAGGTGGGGCTACCACCGCTGAAATCGGCGCCCGCAGGGCTCCACTGTCATGGCCGACGCTATTTTCAATGGCAATCCACAGCAAAATGGCTGCCAGACTACACAAAAATGGCAGCTGTTTATAGAAATACACAGGCTACAACAAAATGGCAGCCCCACTGGGCCATACAGAGACCCAAGTGGGAGACCAGGCCTCAGGGACAGATCCCGGCAGGATGGGGGGCCCTGGCAGGAGCCCCCACCAGGTACAACTGGAGTTTGGAAACCAAAGGTGTTTCTCTAGCGCCCTCATCCAGCGTGAGGGCACCATACTACAGGAGGTGGGTAGCACCCTCATCCAGCGTGGGGGAACGATACTACAGGAGGTGGGTAGCCCCCTTATCAAATGTGGGGGAACGATACTACAGGAGGTGGGTAGCGCCCTCATCCATCGTAGGGTCACCATACTACAGGAGGTGGGTAGCGCTCTTATCCAGCGTGGGGGCACCATACTACAGGAGGTGGGTAGCCCTTTCATCCAGCATTGGGGCACCATACTACAGGAGGTGGGTAGCGCCCTCATCCAGTGTGGGGGCACCATAATACAGGAGGTGGGTAGCGCCCTTATCCGGCGTGGGGACACCATACTACAGGAGGTGGTTAGCGCCCTCATCCAGCATGGGGGCACCATACAACAGGAGGTGAGTAGCACCCTCATCCAGTGTGGGGGCCCCATACTAAAGGAAGTGGGTAGCGCCCTCATCCAGTGTGGGGGCAGCATACTACAGGAGGTGGGTAGCGCCCTCATCTAGCATGGGGGCACCATACTACAGGAGGTGGGTTACTAGCCCGATTACCAGAAGAAAACAGTGGGATAAAAGCCTAAGAAAACGAATGCAGCCCCCACCCACATGTAAGGATTGGTAAACTGCAATACATTATGTTTTTGGTTTGGGGTTTAATACTGCTTTAATATTTGAACACATGCATAAAACAAAGTATTCATGTAGAGGGTGAAATGAAATTTAAATTTTATTGGAAAATGTTTACTTTAATTATAGGCAATGAAACAGCAGACAGGAAAAGACAGAATTTTTGAAGTGTTCCGTAGCTGTGTCATTAAATGCAGTGGTGTGAAGAGGCTGTGACAGTAAAACACCCCCCTGTGCATATAGCTGTCTATCTCTTTTTGAGCCTTTTTTTACCTGCTGGCAATGCATTTTCCTTTTTTCCCCACTGTATTTAACTACCCCTAAGCTGCTATGCCCAGCCACATGCTAATACTCTGAAATGATAGTTATCTCTACCAGACTACCTCCCTTCCTGGCCACACCATTTTTTTGCAGGCAGTTTCCTCTCTGCCTCGTCTATAATTTGCTAGTCACAGAAGCTACATTTTGCTAATTAGGCACAGTAAAGTTAATAACACTATTTACATTAGGCCTACCATCTCTGTGCATGAAAAGCCGACTCTTGTAATTGTGGCATTATGCATAATACGGAAGCCGTATTACTCATAACCTCTGAACCTCATGCAATTAATAGCACAATACACAAGTGTTAGGGGAATGCTACTGAATGCTCTCCCATAGGATGGATGTGACAGAAAGGTGAAATTTAATGAGTTTAGCTCTGCATCTTAATGGTCCTTTGCTGCGAGATGGGATTTAAATAGTATATGTGCCACCGACTACAAAAATAATACTGTGACACAGACCCACACAGGTAAATAAACACACTAATGAACACGTTGGATTTGCTTTTGAAAACTAGTTTAGGACTAATGCTCATTTCAAACCAGGTGTTCTAGTTACTTACAGTCTTCCACTGGTAATTCTGGGTTCACACGCATGCAAATTGGATATGGGTTTCCTCGCATCCAATTTGCATGACAGGAGAATGTGACCGGCTCTCAATTGAGCCATTCACACATCTTCGGGGCGGCTGCAGAGCGCACTGTAGAAGGGTCGTCTTTGGTTCAGTTTAAGTCTGAATTTAGGTAAAAATTTGGACCAGATTCACTCCTGAAAACGAAGAACAGGGACGCACTGGATTCCCTGCTACAAGCTGCTCCACAAATAGTGTGAATCCAGCCTGAAACCTGCCAAACAAGCTGCTTAAGCACTTGAGGACCACCCTACACAGATATACTGCGGCAGGGTGGCCCTCCTGCGTGAACTCATGTACCTGTACGTCAGCTCGTGCTCTGGGTCTGGGGCGTGCGTGCCACTGGTGACCCGCTCCCGCTGTGATTGGACACAGCGGGAGCCAATCAGCAGGTCCACCAGACGCAATGCCTGCCGGGTCCCGCCGATCATTCGGCATATGTAAACAAGGCAGACCGCCGTTCTGTCACAGAGGAAGGTGGAGATGTTGTGTTTCTGCTAAGCCGAAACATGGATCTCTGTCTTCCTCCAGTTAGGCCACCCCTCCCACACCGTTAGAAAGCACTCCCTAGGAGCACACTTAACCCTTTGATCGCCCCTGATGTTAACCCCTTCCTTACCAGTGCCATTAGTACAGACAGTGCATTTTTATTTTTAGCATTGATCACTGTATTGGTGACACTGGTCCCCAAAAAGTGTCACAGAATGTCAGATTTGTCCACCGTAATGTCTCAGTCCCAATAAAAATCGCTGATTGCTGTCATTACTAGTAAAAAAAAATAAAAAAAATAGAAATTCCATAACTCTATCCCATAGTTTGTAGATGCGATAACTTTTGCGCAAAGCAATCAATATACACTTATTGGGATTTTTTTAACAAAAATATGTAGCAGAATCCATATTGGCCTAAATTGATGAATAAATTAGAACTTTTTACATTGTTTAGTTGGGTATGTTTTATAGCATAATGTAAAAAATATTGTTTTTTTGTTTAAACTGTGGGTCTTTTTTTGTTCATAGCGCAAAAACAAAAAACACAGACATGATCAAATACGACCAAAAGAAAGCGCAATTTTTGAGAAAAAAAGGTCATACATTTTATTTGGGTACAGAGTCGCACGTCTGCGCAATTATCAGTTAAAGTAACGCAGTGCCGTATCGCAAAAAATGGGCAGGTCATTAAGGGGATAAAACCTTTCGGGGGTAAAGTGGTTAAAGGTCTAAAATTATAATTTACGCTGAAGAAAATATCACCGTAGGTTCAGTTTACCTCTGGTTTGTTCACATTGCTGTCAATCAATTCCTGATGAAGGGGGCACTCTTGGACCCCGAAAATGCATTGGCTACCTTTTTTGTATTGTACCTTTTCCTAGACGCAAATTTGAAGTGGTATTAAACGTAAAAATAATATTAAAAAAAAAAAGCTGACAGACGGTTTTTGTGATAATGTTTCCTCCTGCCTGTCAGCAGTAATGTACAGTAATGTAGAGTACATTAGGACACCTGTTCTGTGCCACAGTGAGTGACATAAAGGAACTGTGTGAAGATGGAGATGTCTGAGCACTGACGGTCCAGCTTGGAAGTCTCCCTTTAAAGGAGTTGTAAAGTCAGAATGTTTTTTCATCTTAATGCATTCTATGCATTAAGATAAAAAGCCTTCTGTGTGTAGCAGCTCCCCCAGCCCCTCTAATACCTACCTGTGCCCCCTCTCTGTCCAGCATTGTCCACGAGTCCCTCGGCCGTCCCAAGACTCTCCCTCCTGATTGCCTAAGACACAGCAGCAGCACCATTGGCTCCCGCTGTTGTCAATCAAAGTCAGTTAGCTAATCAGGAGAGAGAGGCGGGGCAGAACAGCAGCTCTGTGTCTGAATAGATACACGGAACTGCAGCTCGGCTTGGGTGCCCTCATAGCAAGCTGCTTGCTGTGGGGGCACTCAATAGGAGGGAGGGGCCAGGAGCAGCAAAGAAGGACCCAAGAAGAGGAGGATCCAGGCTGCCCTGTGCAAAACCAACTGCACAGGAGGTAAGTATATCATGTTTGGTATTTAACCACTTGCCGTCTGCTCACTAGAGCTCTACTGTGGCAAAGTGGTTCGCTATCGTCTGGCGACGTAGACCTACTTCGCCAAACACTCCATTTTCCAGGCTCGCTCCCGCTGTATTCAGTCACAGCGGGATTCGGGCCGCTGCTCTTCCCCGATCGTCGGGGGATCGAGTGTGGAGATTCGCCTGCTTGTGTAAAGCGGGCGGATCTCCTAAGTGATAGGCAGGGCCAGATTGCAGGGTTCAGCATAGCTGAACCTGCGATCTGTCCTTGTGTCACTCAGTCACCTCCCCCCACACACGTCAGTAAGCACCAGGCATACATTAACCCCTCCCTCTCCAATAAAATCAACCCTTCCCTGCCAGTGTCATTTTTACAGTAACAGTGCATATATATAGCACTGATTACTGCAGTAATGTCACTGGTACCCCCAAAAGTGTCAAAAATGTCAGTCAAGGGTCCGATCTGTCCGCCGCAATGTCGCAGTCCCGCAAAAAAAATCGCAGATCGCCGCCATTACTCGTTTAAAAAAAAACACCAAAAATGACAGAAATCTTTCCCTTAGTTAGTAAACGTAATAACTTTTGCGCAAACCAATCAAAATACGCTTATTGTGATTTTTTTTACCAAACATATGTAGCAGAAAACAAATTGGCCAAAAATTTAAAAACATTTTGATTTTTACATTTTTTGGGGGGGAATTTCATATAAAAAAAATGTGAAAAATATTGTTATTTTTTAAAAATTTACGCTCTTTTTTTGTTTATAGTGCAAAAAGTAAAAATCGCACAGGTGATCAAATACCACCGAAAGAAAGCTCTGCTTGTGGTAAAAAAGGATGTATATTTCGTTTGGGTACGGCGTCGCACGACCACGCAATTGTCAGTTAAAGTCGCACAGTGCCGAATCGCAAAAAGTGGCCTGGACGTAAGACAGCAAAATCCTCCGGTGGTAAAGTGGTTAAAAAAAAAAAAACACGAGACTTTACAATCACTTTAACAGGTACGTTTGTCATAATGTGCTGGTATTTGGTGAATACTAACACATTACAGCATAAAGATGCCGGAGGTCAGGATATTTTTTTTTATTTTTTACAAGTTTAATACAGATTAGTGCTACGGCATTGATTTACTAAAGCCAATAAGGCTGTTCCTTTTGCCAGGGAATTATCCCTGGAGCTCAGTGGTGAAATTGCACTTTGCGAAGAATAGGCAATCATGAGCATGGAAAAAAAATAACAGTATTTCTGCTTGCACATGATTGGATGAAGGAAGCAATCACAGCTTTAACTCATTCATAAAGCTCTGGGGAAAATACACTTACAAATTGCAACTTCCTTTGCAATGTGAACAGCCTAATTACCTTTAGCAAATCAACCCCTATCTGTGTACAAAATGTAACTCCAATGCTGCATTACATTATTTCTTCAAACCTGTTGTAGCTAATATCCATAATCCTTCAGAGTAAGTATATACCTGTATATGTATATTATAACCGGAACTCATCCAAAGTTACTGTAAATAAATATAAAGTGAATTGTGAAAGTCTTTTAATAAAAAGTCTCTGCTAAAATAATGTTTATGTGTTTCCTTGACCTCCAAAAAACACAACTATGTAAATGCACTCAGATGCTAGCATCCCCACACCGACGTTCTCCAGGATCCTTCACCACTTTTTACTGACCTTTTAATTAATCTAGATGAGCATATTCTTATGTTTTACAGCTCTTTCTTAGATCCTACTTCTTCGTAACCTTCAACTCTCCTGCAGTGTTATAAAAAACAAAAATACTCCAGATAGTGTATTGCAATTCTAAAGCCTTAACTTAACCACCACTCAGGGAGTGTAAGAGGACACGGAGCCACACAATGAGATTGGAGGCAGTGCCATCTTAAGAGCATTGAAGGCCCCCGGGCAATGCAGTACACTGGGGCCCTGCCTACACAATCACCCACGGGAATAAAAAATGCAAGTTATCACACACACGGACTGGAGTCAAACTCGACTGTCCTGTGTGTGCCTGTTCCTGTGGAGGCAGACAGGCATTCCTGCAGTTGTGGGCTCCCCCTCCATGGCCCAAGTGGCCTGACAGCAGCGGAGGGCCGACAGGTGCTTGCCACCTGCTAAGTTCGGCAGCAGGATGCACACGAGAGTCAAGACCAATGCTTGGCTGGGGCTGAGTCCCTGGGCAGGTGGGGCCCCCCGGGCAAGTGGGTCCCCCGGGCAACTGCCCAGCACGCCCATTGTGTAAGACAGCCCTGATTGGAGGAGAAGCGATTTAACCTTAAACTGTGCAGGGTTTTTTTCTACTGTCGGCAATAGGGACTTGGAACTCTCTTCCACAACTGGTGTTGGCAGCAGGGAGTATTGATATTTTTAAAAGATTATTGAAGGTGCATCTTAACCACTTGTCGACTGCTCACAGTATATTTACTGCGGCAGTCAGCCCCTCACAGTCAGAGCGACGTAGGTCTAGGTCGCTAGCCTGTGAGGGTCTCAGGAGCGAGCGCGCGCCGCCGGAGACGCGCTCCCGCACGGTCACGGACCCCCCCCGCGCGTGTGACCGGCGGACCCGATCGTCCGCCGGTCACTCACGATCGTCGGTGGAGAGGGAGAAAGGCAGGCGGCTAATGTAAACAAGCCGCCTGTCATTCTCCCCGGTGTATGAATGATGATCATACGGTTCTACTATGTAGAACCATTGATCACTGTTCATACATCTCAAGCCACAGCCAATCACAGTTAGAATCACGCCCCTAGGGACACACATAGCCATTCCCTCTCAAAAAAAAGTTAACCCCTTCACTGCCAGTGTAATTTTACAGTAACAGTGCATATTTATAGCACTGATTACTGTAGAAATGTCACTGGTAACCCAAAAAGTGTCAAAAATGTCAGTCAAGGCTCCGATCTGTCCGCCGCAATGTCGCAGTACCGCAAAAAAAAATCGCAGATCGCAGCCATTACGCGTTAAAAAAAAACAACAAAAATGACAAAAATCTTTCCCTTTGTTAGTAAACGCGATAACTTTTGCGCAAACCAATCAAAATACGCTTTTTGCAATTTTTTTTACCAAACATATGTAGCATAAAACAAATTGGCCGAAAATGTAAAAAAAAATTGATTTTTACATTTTTTTGGGGGAATTTCATATAAAAAAATGTGAAAAATATTGTTATTTTTGCAAAATTTACGCTCTTTTTTTGTTTATAGCGCATGATCAAAAAAATCGCACAGGTGATCAAATACCACCAAAAGAAAGCTCTGTTTGTGGGAAAAAAAGGACGCCAAATTAGTTTAGGTACAGCATCACACGACCGCGCAATTGTTCGTTAAAGTCACGCAGTGCCGAATCGCAAAATAGGCCCTGGTCAGGAAGGGGGTAAAATCTTCCGGGGCTTAAGTGGTTAAAGAACACAACATACAGGGATATGGGAAATATTTATCAACACTGACACACATACACCTACACAGGTTGAACTGGATGAACTATTGTCTTTATTCAACCCTACCTACTATGTAACTATGTAAGAAGAATTCCACTCTCAATTAATGCTTCTGTATATACAGCACTGTCCCCACCTGCTGTGCATCCTGCAAATACTGGCTCCTTGGTCAACAGCAGTTTCGGGTGGATGAAAGTATGTGCACAAGAGTGATTCATTTCTGGGAAAAATAGCCTGTGTGTCACCAGCTTTAAAGCAGAACCTCATCTAAAAATGAAAGTTCCACTTTTTCTCCTCCTCCCACCTCTACCAATTCTGGAGGTTTTTTTTCTTCCTGGTAATAGATACATATTTCTGACAGGCACTTACTCCATATTCCACTTGGCTCGCCTAGTTTGGCCCCCTCCTCCCTGCTCGCCTGGGAAAAATCACATGTCCTAGAAGGCTGCGAGACCATTCACAAAGTGCAGCGCGACTTGTGTATGCGCAGTGGGGAGCCTGCTGTGGCTTCACATAAGCAAGGTGGTGGCACCAGGGACCCAAAGATCGGCAAATTACTGGTTTAGGTGAGGAGAGTTGGATCCCTATAATGTTATGTGCCTGTTTATAAAAAGTCAGCAGCTACAGTATTTGCAGTTGCTGGCTTTTAATTTTTATACAAGTGACAGGAGGTTCTTTTTAAAGTAAATAGGGAGTTCCTAAACTAGATGTATGGTGTGATAGGTGAGCAGAACATTACCATGATTTCTATAAGGAAAATGCACATAATGCAGTTGATTATCCTGATGCTTCAACTTGAGCAGAAAAGCAGTAAGGAGAAAGAATCCACCATGCAAGGCCTAAAGAGAAACTTCACTCCTGTTTCATCCAGGGAAGCAGCTAACCAAGCATGATCTGTGCTTGATTAGCTGCTCTGGAGGGCAAGGGAGACTTTGGGAGTCTAACAGACCCCCAATTCCTTCATAACGAGTCCCTGTCACCTGTCCAATGTTATCACATGGGGGTTTGTTAACCCCCTTGTGATAGCAATAAAGGTAAATAAATAAAAAAGTTATGTTTAAAAACAACAAAAAAAAAATTATAATACAATTTATTAAAAAAAAAAAAATAATTAAACGTAACCCAAATTTCCCTGCACAAACCAATTCCTCCATAACGTGTCCCTGTCACCTGTCCAATGTTATCACATGGGGGTTTGTTAACCCCCTTGTGATCGCAATAAAGGTAAATAAATAAAAAAGTTAAGTTTAAAAAAAAAAAATATATAATACAATTTATTAAAAAAAAAAAAAATTAAATGTAACCCAAACTTCCCTGCACACTGCACTGTATTTAAACCATGATTGAACCACACATGTAAAACGCAGTTCACTCTAAACTGATTAGCATTAAAGGCTTTTATATCATCGCCTTTGGCAATTTTTTTGGGTACCATAGTTTTCCACAATATCATGGGCGCATGCAATGTTTGGTATCTATTTACTCCACACAAGCCACATCTTTTATACTTTCATTTTTTCCTGAAAATATGCATTTGATAAACAGTTGTGCAAATATTGTGCATCATAAAAAATTGTAACTGCTATTCTTTTATTCTACAGGGCATTTGCTTTCAGAAAATATATAATGTTCTGGGGGTTTTAAGTATTTTAGAGCCAACAATGCAGATTGTTAGTGCGCAAAAAAATTACAAAATTGCTCTGGAGCCAAACTGGCTGCGTTAAAGAGGTTGTAAAGGCAGAAGGTGCATTCTATGCATTAACCACTTAAGCCCCGGAAGATTTTACCCCCTTCCTGACCAGGGGGTATTTTGCGATTCGGCACTGCGTGACTTTAACGGACAATTGCGCGGTCGTGCGACGCTGTACCTAAACGAATTTGACGTCCTTTTTTTCCCCACAAACAGAGCTTTCTTTTGGTGGTATTTGATCACCTGTGCGATTTTTTGATCACGCGCTATAAACAAAAAAAGAGCGTCAATTTTGCAAAAATAACAATATTTTTCACATTTTTTTATATGAAATTCCCCCCCAAAAAAAAATAAAAATCAAAATTTTTTTAAATTTTCGGCCAATTTGTTTTATGCTACATATGTTTGGTAAAAAAAATCGCAAAAAGCGTATTTTGATTGGTTTGCGCAAAAGTTATCGCGTTTACTAACAAAGGGAAAGATTTTTGTCATTTTTGTTGTTTTTTTTTTTTAACGCGTAATGGCGGCGATCTTGCGACATTGGGGCGGACAGATCGGACCCTTGACTGACATTTGTGACACTTTTGGGGTTACCAGTGACATTTCTACAGTAATCAGTGCTATACATATGCACTGTTACTGTAAAAATACACTGGTTGTGAAGGGGTTAACTTTATTTGGAAGGGAGGGGCTGTGTGTATCCCTAGGGGCGTGCTTTCTACTGTGATTGGCTGTGGCTTGAGCTGTAAGGACACTGATCAACGGATCTACATACTAGATCCGTTTTATCAGCGTCTTTACAGCGAGGAGAATGACAGGCAGCTTGTTTACACAAGCTGCCTGACATTCTCCCTCTCCCCCGCCGATCGCCGAGTGACCGGCGGACATCGGGTCCGCTGGTCACACGCGCGGGGGGGGTCCGTGACCACGCGGGAGCGGGAGTGCGCCTCCGGGGGCGCGCGCTCGCTCCCTAGACCCTCACAAGCTAGTGACGTAGCCCTACGTCACTTTGCCTGTGAGGGGCTGACTGCCGACGTAGATCGGCGTTAGGCAGTCGGCAAGTGGTTAAGATGAAAAACATTACTTCCGGTTCCGGCGCCCATGTAAGCGGCTGTGCAGGACATCGGCTCCGGCTCCTATCAGCATAAAATACCTTTTCTCGCGGTCCGGGCACACCATCCGACCTCCTGCCCTGTTACTTACCACCTGGGGACACGTCAGGATGGATCGCTTTCTTCGCCCGGCGGCTCCTCTGCTCCGCCGCAAATTGAGCCCGTGGCTTCATCTCCGGCCTCCATAGAAGCGGATATGGCGGACGCCGTCCCTCTCACTCCTGCGGCCCAGCAAGGTCAGTCCACACCTCCTCTGCCAGACGCCCAGATAGCCTCCCTGGCCCAAGCAGTGGCTAGCTTGCTGTCACCAACCATCACTGACGCAGTCGACAAGGCGATAGCCCTGGGGATGGCCCAGCTACACAAGGAACTGGGAGATCACTCCCACAGGCTGCAGGAACTGGAGCACAGGCTCTCGGATGTGGAGGATGAGCTTCAAGGCTCTTTCTCCATGGATCAACAGGCCAGACAGACCCAACGTTACCTGCTGGACAAGTTGGACGATTTGGAGAATCGATCCAGGAGGAACAACATCCGGATCATAGGCCTCCCTGAAACCTATGGGGCTGACACTCTAATGGATATAGTAACCACCCGCCTCCCTTTGGCTCTGGGGATTCATACCACGTGTGTTGCCGAAAGAGCCCACAGGCTGGGGGCCCCTTCAAATGACAGGAAAACACCTCGCCCTGTTATAGTGCGATACTTGAATTACATGGATCGGCAAGATATCCTCAAATCGTTTAGGAACTCTAAAATGTTCCAAGTTGATGGCCACAAGTTGTTGGTCTTTGCAGACTACTCGCAAGAGGTCACGAAGCGTAGAAAGGCTTTTCAACCACTGTGCCAAGCATTGTACCGCAAAGCTATTAAATTCACCCTGGCATACCCTGCTACTTTGCGCTTAACGGACTTATCAGGGGAACAAAAATCTTTCTCACATCCTGAGGAAGCCACGCATTTTCTCGACCGCCACTTCAACATTCAGGTGGACACGCCTGCGACACCTTCTCTCCAGTGCCCCCAGGGGGCGAGAGAGCAACGAAGCCCGAGGAAAGATCTGGCGAAAAAGCAGCGCACCAATGGATCATCTTCCCGCCACAGAAATCGCTGAACGTCCCTCATCCTCCTTTGGTGTGGGCCATTTCTTCTCTCCGTGGGGAGATCCTGTCATGGGGACAATTCTTTATTGAATCTTACACTCAGTCACCTTACCAATCGTTTGTCAGTTTAAACCGCTTTCTTGTTCGATCAGGATGCCACCCAACGTTTTTTGATGCACCCGGTTGTGCGGACTTTGCCACCACGGATGATCTACCTGAGGTCGTATAACCACCCTGTAGCTCATATTTGTTGGTTTGCACTGCTAAAGTGATGTATTATGTTATACCAGTTAATGGTCATTGCTGTTATTGGTTCGTACAGCTTTACGGGTATCTGGGCCCTGGTCTTGCCCCAGGCTTCTATGATCGGCGTATCCAACCGCCGCGTATTTTCGGCACTGATCTTGTGCTTACCGCCCATACTGGACGTCGATCATAGAGATCCCGGTAACGCTGTCCGTCCACGTCTCTTTGCATGAGGAAAAAAGAGAAGTCTCAGTACTCATAGTTTTATACCCTATGCCTCTCTCCCTTGACCCCTGTTGGGTCATTTCTTTCCTCACTCTCACCTGACTGTAAGCTAGATTCAGTACAATTAACGTTATGCTCTGAAGGTTACTTGCTCTGTTTATCATACAACTCCTGGCCCCGTCTCACTCCCCTTGCTGCTCTGCACTGCTTCACGGCTCAATCCTATCCATATGATCCCCCATGACTGTAATCTCATGGAATGTTAAGGGCCTTAGGTCTCCTCATAAACGGATGGCCGTCCTGAGACACTTACGGTGTCTGAGGGCGGACGTCGCCATATTGAAGGAATCACATTTGGAGGAGAAGGATTTTCATAGGATGCAAAAACTTTGGGTGGGGCAGGTGTATGGATCACCGGCAGTCAAAGGTAAATCGGGGGTGCTGATTCTCATTCATAAAAACTACCCAGCCACAGTCCAATCCACCCATTTTGACAAGGAGGGCAGGATTGCCATCCTACATTTCACGAACTCACAACAAGAGTGGGTTGTGGCTGGAGTGTACGCTCCTACCACTCCCTCTGCAACCTTCTTCCATACACTTTCGCACGATTTGGCACGCTTCCTACATTTGCCGCTGCTCGCAGCCGGTGATTTTAACCAACTGATGGCCCCCGCTGAGGAAAGGTCACAGGCTTCCGGCACTTCCTCTAATACTCGCCACTACTACTCCACATGGCTGACAGCCTACACTTAACCGTCGTCTGGCGTCTGTCTAATCCGACTGGCAGGGAATTTACTTTTTACTCCCACCCCCACCATACACTCACACGGATAGATTATACACTGGCAAATGACAGATTGCTCCCGTATACTAGCTCACCTAAAATACATGACATTGCCATTTCGGACCACGCCACCATCTCTATAGACATTTCTATATACACACGTGCACCCTCCTTTAAACACTGGAGGTTCCCCTCATATCTAGCCAAGGATCCCGAGGTAGCCAAACTCATTCGAGACGTGTGGTCCGAATTGGTTGCCAATAATGCCACCCCCTCCGTCTCCCCTGTCCTCCTCTGGGAAACTGGCAAGGCAGTTCTCAGGGGACGCATCATATCGTATGCTTCTGCATACAAGAAGCGTATCGCCACAGCCTGGCGGCTAGTACCTCCTTGAGGGACGCCCAGGCTGCTCTATATTGCACCATCTCACCCGCTCACAGAGATAACTGGCGTAAGGTGAAATAAAATTTTGACACATGGGCCGAGACCAGGGAGCGTTTATACAAATCTCACCAGGAGTGGAAGTACCACTCCTTTGGAAATAAGCCCGGGAAATTGTTAACCTCTTTATGCCATGGCCCTTTTACCCACACACGTTACCTCCCTTAAGGCTGCTGATGGCAGGCTCGTGGAGTCACCTTCAGACATCAACAGAGTCTTCGCAGACTTTTATACCTCCTTATATGGCCACGAACCCTGCGACGACGCGGTGGCATCGCGCTGGCTGTCCTCGGTGGACCTTCCTATAGTATCCGCTGACCACTTGGCCACCCTTAATTCCCCCATCTCTTTGGTAGAAGTGCGGAAAACTATTCAGGGTCTATCACCCGGGAAATCTCCTGGGCCTAATGGCTACACCCCGGAGTTTTACAAATTAGCGTTAGACCAGATCGCTCCCACACTGCAGGCAGTCTTTCAAGATATCATGTCAGGACATCCTTATATACCCACTGGCTATCAGGCACATATTAAGCTGATCTATAAAAAGGGTAAGGACCCCAAAGACCCCGGATCGTATAGACCCATCTCGTTACTGAACATAGACTCGAAACTACTCTCCAAAATTATAGCGGATAGATTGGCAGCCTTACTACCCACACTTATACACCCGGCCCAGTCAGGCTTCACTAAAGGTCGTTCGGCCACATCCAATATTAGAAAAGTGCTCACGGCACTTGAAGTCACGAAAGGGAACCCTGATAACCAGGCATCTATTATCACCCTCGATGCCGAAAAGGCCTTTGACAATGTCAACATACAGTGGTTGGACAAGGTCTTAACCCACTTTGGTTTCTCTGGCCCCTTTCTCCACATGATTAGGACCATATATGCCTCCCCCGAGGCTCAGGTGGTGGTGGCAGGACACATCTCGCAGCCTTTCAAATTGTACAAGGGCACCAGACAGGGATGCCCGCTATCGCCCCTGCTGTTCAATCTAGCCCTGGAACCTTTGTCGAGATACTTGCTGGGACACGCTGAGCTTCAGGTCAAGAGGAACTACGCACAGCAATGTTCGCAGATGATGTACTGATATTTACGGCGGACCCCGAACACGACCTGCCCATCATACAGCAAATTTTTGCGGAATACAGATTGTGTTCGGGCTTACGCATTAACTTCACTAAAAGCGAGGTTCTTCCCCTCAACACTACACACGTTCCGCATTGGGCATCATCCTCCACCCTTCGCATCAATGCCAGCCACATTACATACTTAGGCATTAAAATAGGGCGCTTCTCATCCTCTTTGTACAGATTAAACTTTACTCCAGTTATTGACAAGATGATCGCTGAACTGAAAACATGGGCGGATCTCCCTCTGTCGTTCATGGGCAGATGTCATCTGTACAAAATGGCCACTTTCCCCAAATTACTTTACCCCCTCCAAACTCTACCGCTTCTCCTGAAACACGCTGATGTCACCCGGTTACATAAGGCCGTCTCCTCTTTCATTTGGAAGGGGAGGCGAGCTAGAATTTCGTTGCTTAAGCTACACCTGTCTAAACGTGAAGGGGGGGTGGATCTCCTGAATACCCGCATGTATAATGTGATCTGCCTGGTCAGGACGTGTATGGACTGGTTGAGCCGTGAATCCAGATACACTAATTACTCCCTAGAGTCGCAGTTGGCCGCTCCTTGTGATCTGACAGCACTGCTGTACTGTGGGACTTCAGACTTTCCTCTATCCCTGAGACACAATCTCCTGCTCAGGCACACTGTGATGGCATGGAGGGAGCTGCGGAAACGCTTAAAGTTGCCTCAGCGTCTCTCCAGATACATGCCTATCTGTAACCATCCCATGTTCCCTCAGGCACAGCAGTGCTCCGCTTATGAGGAATGGTCAAAGCGGGGATCACTAAATTTGCGCAATTATATGACATGCAAACTGGTAAACCTTTTTCCTTCGCAGAATTCTCGGCTAAATTTGACCTTCCGCCTGGACACTATCTATATTTCCGCCAGTGTGTAAGCTTTATAGACTCTCTATGCCGCACACCTCTTAACAGCTTTCAAACCTCCCTCCTGGACACTTGGATGCAACAGGGCAGGCACAAAATATCACATCTATACAAACCTCTACACGCAGAAATCTACCAGGGAGTGACCAGCCAGAGAGCTAAGCCATGGAACGCCCTGCTTCACTCTGATACTGCTCACCTTCACATCTTATCAGGCTACCTGACCACCCGTCGGTTCATCACAAATGAATTCTGGAGGGAGCAGCAATCTAAAATCTTGCACCGGGAATACTTTCCCCATATCAGATGGTCCTCGGATACCTCCCACCATTATTGTACGCTATGTCAATCACGCTTTCCTTCTTTGCTCCATAAATTCTGGCTATGCATGCATATATCCACCTACTGGGACGAGGTACTGAGATGTGTGACTAGATACACAGGGCTGCCACTACCGAAAGACATTTATCTCTTACTATTTGGCGACTTCTCACTACAATCTTTGCCATTACTGTCAGGTCACCTGTGGCCAGGTGACAACTGCACCCTGTTGGAGGCAGGGGCGCAGCGCAAGGTAGCGAACCCGGTAGCAGATTGCTGCGGATGGACCAGAACGTGAGCCCAAGATTCCCCAGGGCGCGGAGTCCAAGACCCAACAGGTGTTCACCAGAGCCTCTAGTGGTGAGGATGGACTTGGCTGCAGCTGGGCCCAGGTCGCGGCCCCTGGGGTCCCCCAGGTCACGCTCTGTAGGGAGAGAAGGAAAGCAGCCACTAAGGACACACGGAATGGTGATGGGTAAGCCGAGGTCGGGGTAACAGGCAGACAAGGGTAGTCAAGGGGCAGGCCAAAGGTCAGGGTAACAGGCAAACAGGAATAGTCAGAGACAAGCCAAAGATCCGTACACAGAAAAGTAGATCAAGCACACGGCAAACAGGAACAGGAAACTAACACTGTTGAACAGCAAAGCAGACCTGCAGTGCACTGGTTAATATAGACTTCCTGTGATGACCTGGGTGGGGCAGGAACAGGAAGGAGAGGTGATAAAAAGGAACCAGAAGTGCAGTCTGACCTCTAATACAGACATGAAGGCACAGGTAAGCTTGCCAAACTTTATTGCAAGTCCATGACAGTACCCCCCCTTTTACGAGGCCTCCCCCTACCCCGCCTGGGCCCGGGTTTAGAGGGAAACTTCAGATGAAACCTTTTTAACAGACGAGGTGCAAAGACCTTTGATGCAGGAACCCAAGACCTCTCCTCAGGACCAAAGCCTTTCCAATGAACAAGGTATTGAAGAACGCCTCTACAGAGTCGGGAATCCAGAACTTGACTGACCTCATATTCCTTAGGAATGGGCAAAGGCATGAGGAGACCAGCAGGAGCTTGTGTGGAGGATTGAGGCTGGGCACAGACATGACAAGCCTTGACATAGTCTTTGACCTCCGAGCGGAGATTAGGCCACCAGTAGTGACGGCTGATGAGCAGGAAGGATCGGAGAAAACCTGCGTGGCCCGGCACCTTGGAATCATGTCCCCAACGGAGAATCTTAGCTCTTAGCTCAGTTGGGACAAAGGTCTTACCAGGAGGAATTTTTGAGTCCAGGGTGGTAGAATGGGCAACAATGCATGAAGTTGGGGCAATCGACTCAGGTTCAGGAGTGGACTCCTTGTCCAAAGTGTCAAAGAACCTGTGGGGAAGAATAACCTCATCTGATTTCTTACAAAACGCATCCCGGTATTCGCTGTATGCAGCGGGAAGGTCAGAAGATACCGATGTGGTAGCAACTGGAAGTCTCTCCTTTGGAGTCATCTTGGAAAGGCATGACGAGAGACATGAGGGGCCCCAAGCCAGGATCTGCCCAGAGACCCAGTCCACATGCGGAGAGTGGAGCTTTAGCCAAGGAAGGCCCAATACAATGGGAGTAGAGGCTTTGGGTAGGATGAGAAAGGATATCCACTCCTGGTGGAGAATCCCCACCGACATCCTAATAGGTTGTGTCTGGAAGCGAATAGGGCCCCCTGGAAGAACAGTGCCATCAATTGCCGAAACTACTAACGGCGCAGAAAGGGGTGAAAGGGCGAGCTTCATAGAAGAAGCAGTTCTCCAGTCCATAAAGTTGCCGGCAGCCCCGGAATCCAGATATGCAAGGGTTGATTGGGGAGAAGTGCTTACATGAAGGGACACCGGAAGAAGAAGACGGGAAGGCGATGCTTCTGGGTTCAATATTCCACCTTCTAAATGTATTACCCGAGCGTTTCCCAGGCAAAGCGAGCCAGAGTCACGAAAGTGGCCCTTGCCTCCACAATAGAGGCATAAGCCCAAATTTCTGCGTCTAGCATGTTCTTCGGGGGTTAGTCTGGTCCGGCCCAGCTGCATAGGTTCCTCAACAGGCAGAGGATGCTCCGTGGAACGATTTGAGGGGAGCTCAGACTGGCTAGGACCTAGGGAGTGCTGGTATCTTTTTTCTATGGGCTGCATAGGTTCCCCAACAGGCAGAGGATACTCCATGGGACGAAGTGAGGGGAGCTCAGACTGGCTAGGAGCTAGGGAGTGTTGGCGTTTTCTTTCTATGGACCTCTCCTGAAAACAAATATCGATCTGGTTGCATAAGGAGATGACATCGTCCAGCCCGACGGGAATGGTTCTTCCCGCTAATTCGTCCTTCACTCGGTCAGAGAGACCCTGCAAAAAGGTAGCGACCAGGGCCTCATTATTCCAGCTCAATTCAGCTGAGAGGATACAGAACTGGAGAGCATATTGTCCCACTGAACGGGATTCTTGGCGGAGACGTAAAAGAGCACTTGCCGCTGAAGAAACTCGAGCCGGCTCCTCGAAGATGTTACGAAAGAGGTTTAAGAAGTCGGACAGGTTGGAAACTACCGGATCATTCTTCTCCCATAGGGGGGGCAGCCCAGGCTAGAGCTTCACCGGAAAGGAGGGAAATAATATAGGCTACCTTTGCCCGATCTGTCCGGAAGTTTTGCGGCTGAAGCTCAAAATGGATGGTTATTGGCTAAGAAACCCTCTGCAGGCCTTGGAGTCTCCAGAAAAACGAATTGGAGGAGGTAGTTGCAGCGAATGCGAATCTGTGACAGGCGCAACAGGCCCAACCACTGGTTGCTCTTGGGGTTGAGGATTCGGGGTTCCCAACGAGGTCTGAAGCTGTTCAAAGCGGGAAGCCAGATCCTGTAGGAATCACATCGCCTGAGTCTGATTAGCTTCTTGCTTCTCGAGTCTGCGAACTAAGCCCTGTAATGGATCGTCTGGAGGGTGCGGCACGTCGGCTGTTCATGGCTGTTCAAACTGTCAGGTCACCTGTGGCCAGGTGACAACTGCACCCTGTTGGAGGCAGGGGCGCAGCGCAAGGTAGCGAACCCGATAGCAGACTGCTGCGGATGGACCAGAACGCGAACCCAAGATTCCCCAGGGTGCGGAGTCTAAGACCCAGCAGGTGTTCACCAGAGCCTCTAGTGGTGAGGATGGACTTGGCTGCAACTGGGCCCAGGTCGCGGCCCCTGGGGTCCCCCAGGTCACGCTCCGTAGGGAGAGAAGGAAAGCAGCCACTCAGGACACACAGAATGGTGATGGGTAAGCCGAGGTCGGGGTAACAGGCAGACAAGGGTAGTCAAGGGGCAGGCCAAAGGTCAGGGTAACAGGCAAACAGGAATAGTCAGAGACAAGCCAAAGTCGGTACACAGAAAAGTAGATCAAGCACACGGCAAACAGGAACAGGAAACTAACACTGTTGAACAGCAAAGCAGACCTGCAGTGCACTGGTTAATATAGACTTCCTGTGATGACCTGGGTGGGGCAGGAACAGGAAGGAGAGGTGATAAAAAGGAACCAGAAGTGCAGTCTGACCTCTAATACAGACATGAAGGCACAGGTAAGCTTGCCAAACTCTATTGCAAGTCCATGACAATTACCTAGTCAATCTTGGAAGACTTTGCTCGACTATAAACCGTGGATAATATCCTGTCTCATGGTGGCACGAAGGTCGATTCTCAAACATTGGATGGACACCAACCCCCCCACTCTCCACGAACTGCATAATGATTTATCTCTTCTCAGAGACCGAGAACTGGTGGGCCTGCAGCAGAACTCCTCCAATAGCAATACCCGTTTCCTCAGAAAATGGTCCGCTTCCCCCCCCCTTCAGGGGAAGACTTCTCTCAACTAACCTGACCTGACCCCTGAATGCCATCGCACTTGATGTTATTATGACCTTTTTCTATGTAGGCTGATGACACTCCTCTCTCTTGTACTACGTAACCTTACTGAGAGCCGAGTGTCATCACCCTTTGACAGCTTTTATGCAGGGGATACTTAGTTGTACTGTTACCTTAATATGACATGCTGTTTTTAGTACTGTGCAAGGGGCAGCTGAAACGGTGCCCTATGGTGCGAGTTACTCGCTTATTTTCCTAACCATTTCAGTGTGGCCATATGGCCCTCCATCGATAAAATCGATTGTTGAACATGTCCTTTATCTAGCTACATCCTTCCCCCCCTCCCCCCCCCCTACACCCCCTCCTCTTCTCTCCCCCCCCCCCCCATACTTCCACAACTCAGTGAAAATGGTATCACTCACGCCACTACCATTCCCACCTATCCCTGATACCGCTATCCCTGAAGTTCCTCGACCCACTAGCGGGCTTGTGTACTATGACCGTTTGTAATTACTTTGTATTATCTCTGTCCTATATGCTTTTATATTTGGTGATGTTTTTCTTCTTTGTTGTAAAGAGTTGAACTGCAATAAAATGTTGTTCAAAAAAAAAAGATGAAAAACATTCTGTGTGCAGCAGCCCCCCTCAGCATCCCTAATACTCGACTGAGGTCCATCTAGATCCAGCAATGTTAAACAAGAGACTCGGCTGTCTGGGACTCCTCATTGGCTCCCGTTGCTGTCAATCAAAGTCAGTAAACCAATGAGGACAGAAAGGGGGCAGGGCTGGGACACGACTCCGTCTCTGAATGGACACAGGGAGCTGCGGCTCAGGTCAGGTGCCCCCATAGCAAGCTGCTTGCTGTGGGGGCACTCAACAGGAGGGAGGAGCCAAAAGCACATAAGAGGGACCCAAGAAGAGGAGTATGTGGGCTGCTCTGTGAAAAACCATTAAGCAGAGCAGGCAAGTATAACATGTTTGTTATTTTTCATGAAAAAAAAAAAAAAACAGACTTTAGTATCACTTTAAGTATTCTAGTTTGAGCCTCCTCCTTATGTAAGGAGGTGAGACATATGGGCTGTGTTAGTAAACTGATGCTCCTGGAGTGATCACATTTTCTACTAACATCAAGGGTACACTGCAAGTGATTAACCACTTGCTGACCAGCCGCCGTGTATATACTGCGGCAAAGTGGCGCTATTGCACGAAACAATGTACCTCCACGTTGTTTCGTTCATTAGCCACTAGATGGGGCCATGGTGCCACCAGAGGCGCAATTGGGCCATAATTGGCTAGCAGGGATGTCAATCAACTTGTCCGGCGGACCCGATGTCTGCAGGCCACCCGCAATCATCCCCGGGAGAGGCAGAATGGGGATCTGCCTATGTAAACATTGCAGACCACCGTTTTGCAAGGGGAAAAGTGTCATTAGTACAGTAACAGTGCATTTTTTAAGCACTGATCACTGTATTAGTGTCATTGGTCCCCAAAAAGTGTTAAAAGTGTCAGATGTCAGATTTGTTCACTGCAATGTTGCAGTCCCGCTAAAAGTCGCTGATCGTCCCCATTACTAGTAAAAAAAAAAAGAAAAAAATATTTAGCAGAATACATATTGGCCTCAAATGATGAAGAAATTCGATTTTTAATTTTTTTTATTGGCTGCGTTTAATAGCAGAAAGTATAAAAATGGGATTTTTGTACTTACCTTAAAATCCATTGTCTGAGTTAGTTGACGGACAAAGCGCTTCATAAATCATAACTACTCGGTTATATTGCCTCCTCGAGGAGTAGGACTAGGCAGAAAAAAAAACCTGGCTACGCCCATTGGCCGTCCTCAGCTTGGTATATAACCCCCCTCTCTGCTCTAGGTAATAAGTTTAGTAGTAAGCAGTATTAGAAGTATCAGAACTCCATAGAGGGGTGGGTGATGTTTCCGTCGATGAATTTAGAGAAGTGGATTTTACGGTCAAGGCAGACCTTCATGCTAAAGGGGCCATGTCTGCGGGTCCAGAGAAGCTAGCCCTAGGCTTACCAGACCAAGAATGCTTGGAACCTCGCGGGGGAAGATTTGAAAGATCTACTTCCCTTATTCTCTGTCCCAGAAGCACATAAGAATTTTCTATGTGCTGAGAAGGAGGGCCCCTGTCTGCGACGAGGCTCCTTCCCTTTCCTAGACAGTAGGAAGGTACTCTCCCCCCCCCCCCCGTGATACCCTTAATGATGTCATCCAGGGTAGCCCCAAACAAGCGATTGCCTTGAAAGGGCAGATCAATGAGAGCTTTCTTAGAGGCTTGGTCTGCGGACCAATTCTTAAGCCACAGCATGTGCATAATCACCACCGCTGAAACAGAAAGTTTGGACAGCACAGGAGCTGTATCCAAAGCTGCATCACAAATAAACTGCAGGCCATGGACCAACTGGTCCACAAAATCAACATATGCAGCGGGGACCTGCTCATCCCCCAGGCCCTGGTGCAAAAGCTTGGCCCATTCAGTTAGGGTCTGAGTTACCAGGGCTGAGGCAAAGACTGGCTGCAATGTCGAACCAGCCATAGTAAACATGCTGCGTGCCACAGCCTTCACCTTCCTTTCAGCCGGGTCCTTAAAGGATGGGGATTCCTCTACTGGGATCATGGTAGCTTTGTTCAACCGGGAAACAGGAGGGTCCACCACTAGTGGACTACTCTATTTTTTAAAAGGGGCTCCTCAAAAAGGTAATGTACAGCAAAACGTTTGGGGGCCACAAAGTGTAATTCTGGTTGTTCCCGTTCCTTACAGGGAAACCTGCCAAAATAAGGCACCTAAGGAAACACCTTTGGAGTGAGAGGTAACTTATGTGTACCAAACGACACAGCCAGGTTCGTGGCTACATTAGCCACATCCTCCATTTTTAAAGTCTCACACACTGCAGTGATAAGTGCGTCTACCAGGGAATGAATCATCCTCACTATCGGATGGATCTGGGGGTGTGATATTAAGCCCCCTCTGGACAGACCGCGTCCACGGTGGCATCAGGCACAGAATCAAATGAGACTGATCAGGGAAAGGCGGGGACGCTTCCTCCTGGGCCTTTGCCCTTACGCCACTTCCACCCGGGACACTAATGACTGCAGGACCACTGTTGGTTCAACCATGGGAAGCTAGGGTTCCAAGGGACCTGCCACCTCCATGAGGAGGCCAGTGGTGGAGATGGGACCCTGAGGTTCTATAAAGGAAAGGAGGACCTTACAGTACAAAAACGACCTTTTGGCACCACTAAAGGATCCCCCCAAGGCTCAGGGTACCTATCAGTAGACAGAGAGAGATAACAGGGACCCCCAAGGATTCACCCTACAGATGAGAGGAGAGCCAAGAATTCGGACCCAGCATCACCATGGATGCCATCCCTGTTTATATGTCCCGAGCACAGAAGGAGGAAACTGAGGAGGAAGAGCTTTGGCATCAACACGAGGCTTCAGTCGTCTCCAGTGTCTCCCAGGCTAAGAGAAAATGACCCCCGTCACATCATCGGGCTACACAAACATGGCCGCCAGCTGGAGACCAGCCAGACTCAGGGAAAATGGCCCCTGTGTTATCATCGGGCTACACAAACATGGCCACCAACCGGAGACCAGTCAGACTAAGGGAACATGGCCTCCCGTGATATCATCGGGGTACACAAACATGGCTGCCAACTGGAGACCAGCCAAACTAAGAGTAAATGACCCTGTGACATCATTGGGCTACACAAACATGGCCCCCAACTGGAGACCAGCCAGACTAAGAGAGAATGGCCACCATCAGCTACAGCATGCTGCAAGAATCTTTCCTGTGCCCCCTGCAATGCTGCACGGGGATCCCCTTCTGAAGGTAGGACACACATTTGGGGAGACTCCGCTGCGCACTCTGCACCGGTCTCTGTATTGGGACCCCCCTGCACTATACCCACACTGCAAACAGTGGGGCATGCACCTAGAGGTCTCCTACACTGGGACCGCTCCAGACTACCAGGGCAGTACACACTATCCCAGAACCCTTACAGAGTGGGGATAGCGGGGGAGACCCCACGGGTCTCTGCTGCATCCTCTGTCCTGGGAACCCCACCAGCCTCCAGGTACAGACAGGGGGGAAAGGGAGTGGGCGAAGCCCAGCTCTCTGAGGGATTTTTAAGGATGGGAGAAGGAACCCTGCAGGCAATCCATAGCAATCACATGACTAAGTCATAATGACGAAACATGTCGGGACATGCTGCACGGCAACGAGATCTGTTTACACACGCTAGACGCCTAACCGGAAGTGACGTTGCCGTCCCTGGATAGACGGGCGCTGTGTTGGAGACTGCTTTCGGGTGGTTCTCCGTTACCTGGATTCGTCATCGGGCATTGGGGGATGACTTAAGGTGTTTTTGTTCATTGGAACATGTGAGTGGAATTCATATTTTATTAATAAAGCTTTGTTTTACGTTATTACGCTATGGCTTTTTCCACTTTTGTTTTATCCATGGATATATATTAAGCTGCTACTGACCCTGGGAAAGATAGTTACACAGCCCCTATACTGGTGTGCTGGACACACGCTACATTGCCAGAGTTCTGGTAAGTGTATGACCTTAAGGGAGTGGTGGCACTTTCTCATGCGGTGTGGTGGACGGCAGCTATATCAAGTATTTTCCGAGTTGGATGATATTATAAGAACTTTCTTAAACTATTGATTTACCTCACCAGCACGGGGTTATTTATGCACCGCATGTCTTTCTCATCCTTGGGAGTTGGACTATTTTATAAATCATAACTGTTTTTAATGCTGGCTAGCATCAGTGCATTTTATATTACATTTAGATCAGAGTGTAATTTACCCTGTTTTCTGTGTTATATGCCAAGGCGCCGTGGTAAGTTTCCTCCATAGGGGGCCGAGATTAAATATTCCTATCTTTTGTGATCGTCCCTGGAGGTTACCCGCGTCCACCCCAAAAAAAAACACCAAAAGGGGAGAGGGGGAACTGTACTTACCCTTTCATGGTGCGAGTAGCGCTCAAGACATAATCTTCTCCCACGAAGTAGAGGAGCTGTCGGCCAAGGGACTGCTGCGACTCAGACCCAAGCCTGGTTGTATGCGACCCAGCAAGACTTTTATCTTACGGGCCAGCCTCAGTCCGTGAGGCTATGTCACTGCTGAGCTAACGCATAGCTGCGGTCTGCACGCGCTTCCTGGCTGGGCTGGGAGGACCACTGCATCTAGATTCTTCAGCCAGTTGCCCAGCTCAGAAGTTGATTGTAGATCTCCCGAGTGAAAAAACAAGATGTAAGGAAGGAGAAAAAAATTACTAGGACCAGAGATCTCAGCCGGGAGCCTAGGTCCTTACTCCTGACTTGACAGATTAAAACTGATTATCTAGGGCAGAGAAGGGGGTAATATACCAAGATGAGGACGGCCTATGGGCATAGCCAGGTGTTTTTTGTTTTGCCTAGTCCTACTCCTGGAGGGGGCAACATAACCCAGTAGTTATGGTTTATGGAGCGCTGTGTCCGTCAAAGAACGAAAAAGAAATATTGTTTGTTTTTTTTTCAAAATTGACGCTCTTTTTTTGGTTATAGCGCAAAAAATAAGAACCGCATCGGTGACCCAACACCACCAAAAGAAGCTCTATGTGTGGGAAAAAAGGTCATACATTTTATTTGGGTACAACGTCACACCACCACGCAATTGTTAAATTTATACAGTGCCATATCACAAAAAATGGCCTGGTCATTAAGGGGGTAAAACCTTCCGGTCCAAAAGTGGTTAAAAAATGAATAGAAAGGAAAAACACTGAAAGTGAGCAATTAAAATACTTAATTTATAAATGCTTTTACCCTTATTTTAGTTGTTGACATTTTTTTTTTACTAAGTGAACCAGTTTCTTGGCAATCCATGTCCAAATCACAGGTTCACTTTAAGAAAAGGGAAATCTCTACACTGTAGAAACTATTGTAGTATATTATCCCTGCTAAGCTCTGCAAATAACATTATATTCAGAGTAATATTATATTTGTGTAGCTATAATTCAGATCGGCTTTAGGAATGCTAGGTCAACAGCAGATAAGAATTTCTCTTTGAGGGAAATGCTTTAAAAGATCTATGAGTATGGAACTGATTTTCATCATCTGCAGCTTATGATAGTGTAACAATCACAGTTGTATAAAGCCATTAGGGATGATCGAACTTTTGAAAAGTTCGGTTCGACCAGAACACCCGAACTTCACGAAAGTTCGGTTCGGATTTCAGAACCCCATTGAAATCAATGGGACCCGAACTTCTGTAATCAAAAAACACCATTTTTAAGCCCTAAAACCCAATAAATGCCCCTAAAAAGTGCCTAGGGTTCTGGGTCATGCTCCAGGGACTATTAATCACACAAAAAAAAGTTCTTAAAAATTGTCATTTTTGATAAAAAAGCCAATTATTGAAAAATTAAAAAAAAAAAAAAAAGAGATTTTTTTGATTTTTACTTTGGATTTAGTATCTGGGGGGTCTAAAAGGTGTGCATGTGAAGTTTCAGCTCTGTAGCATGTCCAGAACCATGAAAAAAAAAAAAGATAATTTTTCAGTAGAACAGGGATGTGGTTCGGGAGCCTCCTTTAACTTTAACACCTATATGATCTTTTTTTCTGGTTCTGGACATGCTACAGAGCTGAAACTTCACAGGTACACCTTTTAGACCCCCCAGACACAAAATCACACAAAAAAAGTTCTTAAAAATTGTCATTTTTGATAAAAAAGCCAATTATTGAAAAATTAAAAAAAAAAAAAAAAAAAAAAAAAAAAAAAAAAAAGAGATTTTTTGATTTTTACTTTGGATTTAGTATCTGGGGGGTCTAAAAGGTGTGCATGTGAAGTTTCAGGTCTGTAGCATGTCCAGAACCAGAAAAAAAAAGATCGTTTGTATTAGAAAACTTTAAGCACAGGAATATGGCTTCTCTGCTGTAACACCTTGCCGGTTTAATAGCAGGCATTTTTTTGGGTTCTTTGCAGTCAGGAAAAACATCTGAACTTGTGTATAGTAGTACTGTGCACAAGTTCTGATGTTTTGCCTGCCTCCAAAATTCCCCAAAAAATGCCAGCAAAAACACACCTGGGCATTTTTTTTTTTGACGCTAGCGTTTTTTTTTGGCATTTTTTGGGGTTCTTTTGAGGCAGGCAAAACATCTGAACATGTGTATAGGGGGGATATATAGACATATATGTCTGAATATATACCCCTAGACATATATAGGTGTGATAGTAGCAGAAATAAATGCTTGCGCTAATGAAATCATTTACAGTAATATATTTCTGCTACTATCACACCTATATATGTCTCGGGGTATATATTCAGACATATATGCCTATATATACACCCTATACACATGTTCAGATGTTTTGCCTGCCTCAAAAGAACCCCAAAAAATGCCAAAAAAAACGCTAGCGTCAAAAAAAAAATGCCCAGGTGTGTTTTTGCTGGCATTTTTTGGGGATTTTGGAGGCAGGCAAAACATCAGAACTTGTGCACAGTACCACTATACACAAGTTCAGATGTTTTTCCTGACTGCAAAGAACCCAAAAAAATGCCTGCTATTAAACCGGCAAGGTGTTACAGCAGAGAAGCCATATTCCTGTGCTTAAAGTTTTCTAATACAAACGATCTTTTTTTTTCTGGTTCTGGACATGCTACAGACCTGAAACTTCACATGCACACCTTTTAGACCCCCCAGATACTAAATCCAAAGTAAAAATCAAAAAATCTCTTTTTTTTTTTTTTTTTTAATTTTTCAATAATTGGCTTTTTTATCAAAAATGACAATTTTTAAGAACTTTTTTTGTGTGATTTTGTGTCTGGGGGGTCTAAAAGGTGTACCTGTGAAGTTTCAGCTCTGTAGCATGTCCAGAACCCCAAAAAAAGATCATATAAGTGTAAAAGAGGGGTCCCACCATCCCTGCTCTACTGAAAAATTATCTTTTTTTCTGGTTCTGGACATGCTACAGAGCTGAAACTTCACAGGTACACTTTTTAGACCCCCCAGACACTAAATCCAAAAAAAGTCATGCCTGCCTCCAAAAATGCCCGATAAATGCAAGAAAAAGCGCCGTAGAGAAGCCGTATTCCTGTTCTAATAAAAATTATAAGAAAATGCTAATTTTTGGGGGGTTCTGGACATGCTACAGAGCTGAAACTTCACATGTACACTTTTTAGACCCCCCAGATACTAAATCCAAAGTAAAAATCAAAAAATCTTTTTTTTTTTTTAATTTTTCAATAATTGGCTTTTTTATCAAAAATGACAATTTTTAAGAACTTTTTTTTGTGTGATTTTGTGTCTGGGGGGTCTAAAAGGTGTACCTGTGAAGTTTCAGCTCTGTAGCATGTCCAGAACCATAAAAAAAAAGATCGTTTGTATTAGAAAACTTTAAGCACAGGAATATGGCTTCTCTGCTGTAACACCTTGCCGGTTTAATAGCAGGCATTTTTTTGGGTTCTTTGCAGTCAGGAAAAACATCTGAACTTGTGTATAGTGGTACTGTGCACAAGTTCTGATGTTTTGCCTGCCTCCAAAACCCCCCAAAAAATGCAAGGAAAAACACACCTGGGCATTTTTTTTTTGACGCTAGCGTTTTTTTTGGCATTTTTTGGGGTTCTTTTGAGGCAGGCAAAACATCTGAACTTGTGTATAGTGGTACTGTGCACAAGTTCTGATGTTTTGCCTGCCTCCAAAACCCCCCAAAAAATGCCAGCAAAAACACACCTGGGCATTTTTTTTTTGACGCTAGCTTTTTTTTGGCATTTTTTGGGGTTCTTTTGAGGCAGGCAAAACATCTGAACTTGTGTATAGTGGTACTGTGCACAAGTTCTGATGTTTTGCCTGCCTCCAAAACCCCCCAAAAAATGCCAGCAAAAACACACCTGGGCATTTTTTTTTTTGACACTAGCGTTTTTTTGGCATTTTTTGGGGTTCTTTTGAGGCAGGCAAAACATCTGAACATGTGTATAGGGGGTATATATAGGCATATATGTCTGAATATATACCCCTAGACATATATAGGTGTGATAGTAGCAGAAATATATTACTGTAAATGATTTCATTAGCGCAAGCATTTATTTCTGCTACTATCACACCTATATATGTCTAGGGGTATATATTCAGACATATATGTCTATATATACCCCCTATACACATATTCAGATGTCATGTCTGACATCAAACATGTCCTCAAAAAAGCACTGGCAGTGGCAGCCCCTGCAGCATTAAAAAATGCTTGCTGGTGAGAAGCCACATTCCTGTCCCGAAGCAGAGAAATGATCATTTCTCTATAGCGGTCACCCTGCTATGGAAGGGTTTTGTCACTCTGCCATAGCAGTCACTGTCAGTTAACCCTACACTACACTACGGTCCCCTGACACTTAACACTTTCCCTACAGAAACTAAATTTTTGAAGCTAACTTAAGTGTAAAGGAGCACTCTAACTACACTAGATATCCCTTTCCTCACACTAAAAATAGCTAAATGACACTTTTAAAGTAAAATTAACAGAACTGCTTCCACTCTCTTCCATGTCCAGTATAACAATGCTGGGAATATGGCGGGGGCGATCTTATATACTGGGGGGCGTATTCACTAATGATTGGTCTAGGGACCCCCTAGTCACTCCAATCACATTCCTAGCATTCTTCTGCCCCCTCAATTGGCTTTTGCTAATGGTTCTGGTCCAATCACGGGCTTTTAAAGCCCATTTCCTGAAGCATTGCATTTTGGGCGGTTCTGGTTGCCGAATTCCGAACTTTTTGGGCAAAAAGTTCTAAATTCGGCCGAACCTCGAACACCCAATGTTCGGGCCGAACCGATGGTGGACCCGAACCGTTCGATCATCCCTAAAAGCCATGTGAGGAATGGGTATGCCTGAACATCTCATCAGCATGGTAACATTTATAGCTCACAAATGCATCTTCTCATCCTTGTTGAAAGCACAGAATGTAGTCAATGGACTGATGCAGGGTGATGCATAAAATCCTTCCTCCAAGAAAACCATATAGAAATGTTTAACCAGAAAGCAAGAGACACTTGCTTTCTGGTTAAACATGGCAAGGTGTCAGTCCCTAGTGGTAATACCACAGCACCAGTAGATTCGGCACAGATCTAGAATATGTAGAGACACCTCTCTGAGTCTGAAATGGTGGAATATGTAAAGGCTGGTTGGAGTCATATCAAAATCCTCAGAAGAAGTCGGGCCAAATATGGGCACCTGACATGGGTAGAGGAAAACCCGATGTATGGACTCACCAATAGCTTCTCTAACACCAAAGACGTCAGGAAGCGTGATCACATACTTTTAGAGTCATGGCCAATCTTACTGTATCTTTATGAGGAACTGCACCAGAAGGCTCAGCAAAGAGGAATTTAGTAAAGTTCCAATCTCAATTCCAAATAAATGAGAGTGAGATAAGGAACCTCCTTGAGCAGGTGAAAGTGACCTCTATTGGGACACATCAGTTAAGAGAATGTAGCGTGAAACTGCAGAAAAAAGTAGAACTGTGGCAGAAGTTTTATTCAGAAAGCTGTAATGTAAGCAACCATTTGAAAGAGCAATGTAAACGATTAATGCAATAAGTAGGAAGTTTTGAGCAAGGAAAAATGTTTTCTAGCGGAAGTTGCTGAGTAACCAGCAGTGGGAAAAAAAATGTAACAGTTCAAGTCAGGACAGGAACTCATCAGTAAATAAATAGGAGAGTTACAAAAGGTTATGGTGTCCAGGTAAAAGGGTAATGCTTTATTCATTCATTATAAATAAAATTAAGTAATTAAATAGACCCAGATATGACTCCCAGTCTGATGGTCATGACCCAGACAAGGGGGGGGAGTCAGGCAGAGAGTCCACGTCCTACCCCAGCCATATTCTACATATAGGAGGGCAGAAATTGGGCAGCCATGCATAAATAGGTATGAGTCATATCAAGGTCACCGCAAAAAAATGAGCACCCCTAAAAAGATACCATACACCTCCAGAATTATAAAGTTTTTAAATAGAGTACTGTCCCGATTTTTGTTAAGAAAGGGTCCTTAGACATTACTGATTACCCTGAGGCCTATGAAAAACACCCTTTCTGTGTTGGGCCTGTAGAATGTAATTTAAAATTCAGCCCATACAAAATCCTTACCGCTGCTAGAGCTGCTATCTAAAATCTAAAATGTACACAGCACCAAAGCCCATTGAATTTTTGGCTGTACTCAAAAGTGCCTAACACTCTTCAATGAAGGAGCCTGAGTACAACCACCAGGAATTTAACCACTTAAGCCCCGGAAGATTTTACCCCCATTCCGACCAGGGGGTATTTTGCGATTCGGCACTGCGTGACTTTAACAGACAATTGCACGGTCGTGCGACACTGTACCTAAACAAATTTGGCGTCCTTTTTTTCCCACAAACAGAGCTTTCTTTTGGTGGCATTTGATCACCTGTGCGATTTTTTGATCATGCGCTATAAACAAAAAAAGAGCGTCAATTTTGCAAAAATAGCAATATTTTTCACATTTTTTTATATGAAATTTCCCCCAAAAAAATGTAAAAATCAAAATTTTTTAACATTTTCGGCCAATTTGTTTTATGCTACCTATGTTTGGTAAAAAAAAAATCGCAAAAAGCGTATTTTGATTGGATTGCGCAAAAGTTATCGCGTTTACTAACAAAGGGAAAGATTTTTGTCATTTTTGTAATTTTTTTTTTTAACGCGTAATGGCGGCGATCTGCGATTTTTTTTGCGGTACTGCGACATTGGGGCGGACAGATCGGACCCTTGACTGACATTTGTGACATTTTTGGGGTTACCAGTGACATTTCTACAGTAATCAGTGCTATATATATGCACTGTTACTGTAAAAATACACTGGTAGTGAAGGGGTTAACTTTATTTGGGAGGGAGGGGCTGTGTGTATCCCTAGGGGCATGCTTTCTACTGTGATTGGCTGTGGCTTGAGCTGTAAGGACACTGATCAACGGATCTACATACTAGATCCGTGTGATCAGTGTCTTTACAGCGAGGAGAATGACAGGTGGCTTGTTTACACAAGCTGCCTGACATTCTCCCTCTCCCCCGCCGATCGCCGAGTGACCGGCGGACATCGGGTCCGCTGGTCACACGCGCGGGGGGGTCCGTGACCACGCGGGAGCGGGAGCGCGCCTCCGGCGGCGCGCGCTCGCTCCCTAGACCCTCACAAGCTAGTGACGTAGCCCTACGTCACTTTGCCTGTGAGGGGCTGACTGCCGACGTAGATCGGCGTTAGGCAGTCGGCAAGTGGTTAAATCCCTGTGCTTTGAGGCATTGCCTATGTACATAATAATAAGTTTGGCAAGGGACTACAAGTTGGGGTGTTCACTGGAATGGTTGGTAAAAGAGAGCGACAATTTGTACTCCATCCAATAGACCGGTGAATACAAAGAAAGGCGTGAGCCTGTCACCAAAATTGTGGCAGAAACGCATCTTTCTTCTCAACCCTCACACTGGAAAAAAAAAAAAAAAAAGGAGCAAGATTTTATACCAGATACCTCAAGGAGGACACCGGACACCCCACCAAATAGGAGGGGGGGGAACAGAGGCCATTTTAGGATTTCCTTCCAAGGGCACAGAGCCCAAGGTTTAGAAGTCTCTAGGGAGTATCCCCAAAGAGCCCAATTTACCCTTAAGGATGGAAACCCTCGCTATGCCCAATATACTCAATAAGAGGGGGACACCAACAATAAATAGGGATTTGCCCCATCTTAGGGCTCCCCAAAATCCTCGGGAAGATCAAGAGACATTAAGGCCCAGACCCCCCGCCAGAACTGAGCAAATGGTTCTGACAGGGATCTGTCCCATCTGTCTGTACCAAAGAGACATAGGCACCGCGGAAGGCGGAGCCAAAAATCCAATTCTGAAGAGGTTTTCAGCAGATTCAGATTTCAGTAGATGCCAAGTTGGATCAGATGATCACTTGGTTCACTCAGGGTACTGCAGCCCAGAACCAAAATAATTCCTCTTTAGGAACAAATCCTGTGGCCAGCCAAAGGCCACAAAATCCTTAAATGCCCAAGCGGTCAGGAATCAGAGGGACACACTGAATAAAGGCATAGGAGAGAGGTTCTAACACCATTTTATCCCCAGGTCACAGTATTGAGGATCCGGAAATCCCTGCCAGGGGATCTTGGTTGTTAGATACTAACTACCCTCCTATTTTTCAGTGGTCACTTCATCCCTCTGACTTAAACAGGTCGCTCAAAGCGAGCACATTTTGAAAAATCACCAATGATGGTGATACCAAGGAGGATCAAACCCTAATGACGTAATGAAGTCAAGAGGTTAAAGGTGGTATTACGGTAACCAAGAAGGAATCCTCAATGTCAGGTAGTTTTGTTGCCTACAATAAATGGCATTGATGCCCCGAAGGGGGAAATATTATTTTTTTTTCCCTCCCAAATAGAAGGTAAGTTCTAACAAAAATATTGTATTACTGTTCAATTGTTCAATGTGTGGTATCCATGGTGATGAGTACGTCCCCATGTTAATGAGCCCCAGAAGTCAGTCTCCCCTGGAAAAGGTTGCATATATAGTCTCACCTTGCATGGTGGTCAGATAAAAGGCTGATCACACGGTGGACAAAAGGAGGACTCTGAGGAAGCTCAGGATACCAACCTCACATTGAAATTTCAACTAAAAGTTATGGATGAAAACTGTATGTATCATTTCCTCATGGAATCCATTTTCCTTTATAGGACTAAGAGATCCAGGAAGTAAGCAGGAAACCGAGAGTCTGATGTGTCTGAGACACCCAAGGGGGGGTACAGTGTGAAGGACCCTGGAATACCCCTGATGGCCGGTCTACCAAGACGAAACCGTCAAGACAGCCAAAGGCAAAAGTGTCCGGAGAAATTCACATTCCACTGGCCAACAGATGTTAACCCTTGGATCCACACCTCACTCGGAGTCACCATGCTTATCTACTGAAGTCACTACACCTACTTGCAGGTGTCTACACCCCATTCAATTATTCCATACCCACCTACAAAGTCCGATTTAATCCCTATTTCTTCGAGAGTCTGCCTTGGAAAAATGTTTCAAATGGCTACGGCAATTTTCACACTTTCCAAAGGGGGGATTTGTTAGACTTCCAGTACGAAATACATTTTCCTATTACAGGTCAAGAATTGTGAACTTTGAGGCCTCAAATGACCTTTTTACAAATTCAGTCAAAACCCCTTCAGTTTGAAGCACACATTGCGTCCATTGTTGAAATTGTTTTATTTACATGTATTTTGAGATGAGAAGCTATGTCATCTACCCCCAAAAGGAAATTGTGTTTGGTAAACTTTGAATATAATGCTCTGTAAAGGCAGGCAACTAAATTGCTTATCCCAGGTGGAACGGCTTCGGGGGGAAGGTTTACATACAACGGACTTCAAAGGATAAAAAGCCATTTTTCCCCTGGTCATGAAAAGAGAGAAACCAGAGGGATCATAAAACATTATGTTCTGGCCATGAGACGTTTTATCACACAATGGCCAAAACTCAAATTCAGGATCACACCTGTGTTCACCCATTCACTAGTAAATAAACTATTGTTTCTACCCTGAGAAGTCAAACAAACTGAAAACAGCCTGGACAAAGACTAGAACCTGTAATTCATTTACCTACACACCAAGAAGGGGGTAGAGATTGTGTCATACAGACTACATGGTGTCAAATAAACATTGTCACTTAGACTGATGAGAACTGCATCTTCAAATGAATTTAATATAATCATAAGCTTATACAACAGCCTTGTCCCATCATATACCAAAGGGGGGTGTGGAACTTATAATTTTATGATAATCTTCTATTGAGAATTACATGATATCAATTATTTAGTAGTGTCAAATGGTCAGAATTTCTCCCATATTTTATAATCCAGTCCCAAATCATGACTGTATTGTTGTTAACATAATAATCCCTTTATGGATAATATTCTGATTGGAAATAACCCATGTGCAGAAAAGTTTACATATACAAGTTGTTGTGTAGCAATATATATATATATATATATATATATATATATATATATATATATATAACTGTATATGTATCTATATAATTCTTACTGCTACTAAATGTAAAGTATATGGGTAAATCAGTCATTTCCAATCAATATATATATATTGTATTAGTAATATTCTTAATTCAATGGTGTTACCAGGTCCAGTTACCAGGTCCAATCCTTACTTAGATACATGATGGATATTAGATGGACATGTATAGAGGATGAGAGTATGGATAAATTATTATGCTGTTTTTATGATAGTCTTAAATGTAGAAATTATCATATAGTTTTAATATCCATATATTGGTCAACCAAGAGGTGTCACCCAATGACCTCACCGGTTAATGAATAAGATAGCCCAACCAATGGGGATGAAGTTACTCCCTCTGGGTTTAACTTATGGTAATTTTAATCCATAGTCCTTTAATTTAAGTCCTTTGTTCCATACAGTATAAAAAGGGAAGCCCAGATGAGAGACAGGACATTGCCCAACATACATTACACATACAACACACACGCTACTACAGCCATGAATAGACTCATCTATACAGACTCCATCTTGCTCCATCATGTATCTGAACTTTGAAGGACGCCAAATGAAACTCCTCCCTAACTGACCACCATCTTGGGAAGGCAGCCATCTTAAGAACTCTGGTAACGACCATTCTAAGCTAGCAGCCATTTTAAATATGGTAAATATGCCTTGCTGTTTATTTGATTAATATTCAATATCGTTTATTTTCTTGCTTATATGTTTTATATTTCATATTAAAGGGTAACGAGATTACAGTCCCAGCCGTATTAAACATATGTAGATTTTTCTCTAAGAGCTGATTTTTGCTTTTTATACATTTTTATTAATATCAGATTTAGCGCATATTGGCATATTAGTCTCACGTTTTGCATGGCCTATTCTCGCTCCATCTGCAGTGAAGTGACTATTGGCTGTGCATTGAGCAGACAATTGTGGTCTGATTATATAGAACATTAATTTATGGTTTATAATATACCTGGAAAAAAAACGTAATCTTGCTTTATTTTACTTAAATCGTTTAGCTAAATATCACATTGCATTTATCGTTTTAAGTTTGTATTTTATGTAAGGTTATCTCTTTGTGTCACTCAAGTCTGATCATTTATTGTGAAGACATGTCTTGTGAATAAATATTCTTATATAATCCCTACTGTAGACTGTTTCACTAAGATTGGTATATGCTTTTAAAAAGAAATTAATAGATCAAAAAGAACTCGTTATACTCGTTCAGAATAATATTCTCGAACGTGTAAAACGCACAACAAGGTGGTGGTGTTGCTGGCAGATCCTCTGTTTGCGGGGTGGCAGGTGCCGGTCTCAGTACAGAGGTGGATGAAGAGGCGGAGACTGCAGCAGCAGAAGAGGAAGCAGGAGGAGCCAGAGACCTTTCTCGGTTTTTGAGGTGTCTACTCCACAGCAGCTCGTGCTTTGCACTTAGATGCCTGGTCATGCAGGTTGTGCTCAGGTTGAGAATGTTTATGCCTCGCTTCAGGCTCTGAATGCACAGCGTGCAAACCACTCGTGTCCTGTCATCAGCAAATTGTCTGAAGAACTGCCACGCTAGGGAACTCGTTTGAGCTGGCTTTGGTGTGCCCGGTCCCTTGCTGCGTTGGGCAGTAACAGGCATAGTGTCTAGGGCATGGCCGCTCCGCTTTTGCACCCGGCTTCCTCTTCTGCTGTGCTGGTGGCTCTGTGCGACCACCGCTTCTTCCTCCAAACTACTCAGGTCATCTGCATGACGTTCATTCCATGTGGGGTCGAGGACCTCATCGTCCACCACATCATCTTCCACCCAGTCTTCACCCCTGCCCTCCTTGTCGGTCTCCATGATTCGGAATTCCGCAGCAGTTGGTACCTGTGTTTCGTCATCATCCGAGACATGCTGCGATGGTCCTCCCATGTACTCAGCTTGAGACATAAGTGGTTGGGCATCGGTGCACTCAATTTCTCCCACTTTTGGGGCAGGGCTAGGTGGATGGCCCTGGGAAAGCATGCTAACAGAGTCATCAAAAAGAAGAAGAAGACTGCTGCATGACTTGGTGCTCAGACTGCTTGGCTGATTTGCAGGGGGGTGAGGTGAAAGATTGATGGATATGGGCTGCAGGTACCAACTCTGACCTTTCAGCAGAAGACTGGGTGGGAGACAATGTGAAGGAACTGGAGGCACTGTCAGCAACCCAATGTATTATCGCCTGTACTTGTTCTGGCCTCAACATTTGTAGATGCGCATTAGGCCCTGCCAAATACTGCTGTAAGGTTCTGTCGCCTACTCGCATCTGAGATAGGTGTTTCACTTGTGCGTGTAGCTGGCACAGATCGACCATGTCCTCTCCTTGCAACAGGAGCTCCACCAGCAGCACCACGACCCAGCACTAACATGGTGGAGCAGTATGTGTGCACACGCCTAGACGTACTGAATGACGGGTCTGCCCCTTTAACTTCTGGGTCTCCAAATTGGGCACATGGCCTGAGCTTGCCCTTTACGCCTTGGAGGTGCTGGCCTGCCCTGCAGCCAGTGTATTACCTGAACGTGTATTTAGCACTGCTGGGGGCATTATCACAGATAAGCGCAGCCGCCTGTCCAGAGCCAATGTGAACAAGCTCACGTTCATTAAAATGAACCAGGCATGGATCCCACAGGACTTGTCCGTACCTTGTGCAGAATAGACAAGTATACTGGCCTTACCCAGCCATTGTTGAATTTGATCTTTCTAACTCTTTTGGGGTGTACCCTAATTTAAAAAGAAATAAAATTAAAAACCAAAACCAGTGTTGGCTAC
The DNA here is from genome assembly GCF_965119305.1 of Pelophylax lessonae. Lineage (NCBI taxonomy): Eukaryota > Metazoa > Chordata > Amphibia > Anura > Ranidae > Pelophylax > Pelophylax lessonae. The sequence continues at coordinate 93,586,103 of NC_138773.1, read as the reverse complement.
CTCGTCTTCCTCCACCGCCGCTTCCACCTACACCGCCACATCCACCGCCACCTCAACCTCCTACTCCATATGGTCCTCGTCCTCCTCCTCCACCGCCGCTTCCACCTACACCGCCATATCCACCGCCACCTTAACCTCCTACTCCATATGGGCCTCGTCCTCCTCCTACATCATTCAAGATGATTATTTTTTATTTTTCTGTTTTTTATGTTATTTTATGTAATTTCCCTATCCACATTTGTTTGCAGAGCACTTGCCATGCTCTTAAGATGATTTTGCTGCCATTTGCAGCCTTCCAACCATTTCCATGTTTGTTTTAGAGGCATTTTAGTGTTCAAAATTTCGGGTCTCCATTGACTTCAATGGGGTTCGGGTTCGGGGCAAAGTTTGGGTTAAGTCCGGTTGACGAACCCGGACTTTTTTTTCCAAGTTCGGACGAACCCGCCGAACGCGGACAGCCAGGTGTTCGCTCAACTCTACCTAGGACATCCGAGCAGGAGTTCTCCTCTTCCCTTCCCTCCCGGCAGTCTCCTAGGACACGTCGCAGGTCCCAGAAGACTGAGGGACCCTTCACAAAGGGCAATGCGGCTTGCGCATGCACAGTGAAGCCGAAAGCCACATAGCTGACTGCCCACAGTAAGGATGTCGGCGCCGGGAACCCAAAGACTAGTGAAGAACTAGCTGGGGTGCAAACAGCGCTGGATACCGGGACTGGTAATTGTCCTTTTATTAAAAGTTAGCAGCTACAGGATTTGTAGCTGCTGACTTTTCATTTTTTTTTTCCAGTGAACATCCTTCTTAAAGCAGAGTTCTAGCCGTTTCCGTGCTTATTAAAAGTCAGCAGCTACAAAAAGTGTAGTCCCACGACCCATCGATGCAGCCTCCCGAAGCCTTGTTTCTCTCCCTCTTCTCCAAAGTGCTGACATCACTAGTGTGGGCATCCGGCTGTGATAACTTGCAGCTTGTGACGTGTCCCAGAAGATTGCAGGGAGGGAGGGGGAGAGGAGAACTTCCGCTGGAGCCATCTAGGCGGCCCCAGCAGAAATGGGAGCAGGTAATTGTCAAATCTAGGTACCCGCTCCGACCCCAAAAAAATGACATGCCAAATGTGGCATGTCAGGGGGTCAGGAGCACTTAAAGCAGAAGTTCCACTTTTGGAAAGGAAAAGAAAAATAAAATCAATTACTCTGATTGAAGGTGTTTGCTTGTGGTTTGTCTGGACCCTCTGCCTTTTAAACTGGATCCAGCCTACTCACAGCATATTGTGAGGAAATGTTGGCAGGATTGTGGTGGATCTGTAGGTTTCTCAATTACACCTAGTGAGGGGCTCCATGGTTTATGATCGATATGGAAAAAATAAATATATTATTTTTCTTAGTATCTTAACCCCTAGGTCCGGACAGTGTGGGCCTACCAATGGCTGACGGAAAGCTCCCAATGTGATCACTATGACAGCCAATGATGGTGGTTACATGATCATAAACCCTGCATCGCCACCTGGCATCTAAAACCTTTTAAAAGCCAGGGAGGCACCGGCGCAAAGCGGTTAATAAAACTGTTCTGGGTCCTGGGGTCAAAAAGTTTTGTACAGCACTCCTAGGTGCAAATCTTACCAGACCTTATTAGTCTCAACTATGCACAGGCCTTTCTATATGTGGGCTGAGATAAGGTCTGCTTCTCTTCTATCTCGGGCAGCCTTCTGCTGTGTGAAAAGGCTAAGTGCTGAAAGAACACTAAAAAGGTCTGTTTATTTTGGGGAATCAATTAGGGGCAACTGTGTCAGGAACGGACCTGAGTTTAGTTATTTGCTTGGACAAGGTGTGTTATGCTATGGACAAGCTGTACTAAAACTGTGTTTGTCTACTGGAAAAAAAGTGCAGGGAAAACCTGTCTACTTTGTTCCTGGGTGTCCTTGTCTTATGCATAGTTAACTGCTGCCAATACCATTTGAGCCTGTCCCCCTTACAGTTTGTAAACATGCTCTACAACACAGAGACAGGTGACACCAATGGCTTAAAAAAAATGCCATTTTCTATTGGTGACAGAAGTCTATTCACATCTATGTATGCACCACCAGTGAAATGAATATTATCCTCAAATCCACTTCTACTTACAACATTGAGTGACTTTCGATACAAAAAGGTGTTGCATAAAAGTTGCACTCTGGAGTTGCATAAGTGTGAATGAAGCTTTATGGTCCCAAAATAATATGTTAACCCCTTCCCACTGACATAACACATATATGTGGCCCCGCTGCACTGGGCTTTTATCCGTGGGGCCACATATTTGCATATCTCCCTTGTTCTAGGAGTGCGTTCCCACCACAGAGACCGGAGTCTCACTGAGAGCCCCGGGCCCCGTACTAAAGATCAGGACATGGAACTTCCTATTCTGGGTCACCTGATCGCTGTGGTAGCCTCTGATTGGCTACAACACTGATCAGTCACTCTGAAGCCCATCCCTGTGTTTCTTTCTCTGTGAATAGAGAGGAAAGATACAATGTATCTTTCTCTTTACTTGCAGAGAAGAAAAAAAAAAGGTGTGTGGAAAAAATAAATACATAAATAAAAAAAAAAAATAAAAAAATTCCTAAATCAAGGTTTGATCTAGGTTAGTGCCAGGGTTAGGATTTAGGTCAAGCAAGAGTCAAAGGTCAGGGTGAATATATTTTGGAGAGGATTTTTTTTTTTAATTAGTATCAGTGTCAGTTAGGGGTTAATTCACTAAAACCAATTAACTGCCATGTTTTATTGTCAAAGCTTAATTGAACAAGCTAAACAACTGCACCAGATTTTGCACTCTCCAGTCTTATGCCCCGTACACACGTACCAATCGTCGGCTGAACGATCGGCCGTCTTTTGTCCAGGGCTGTCGTGTCTGTTGAAAACTGCAAAAGACTGCACATGAATTTTGCCGGCCAACAACAGCCGACTGCAGAAGTGATGTCATGTGATGGTTAACTTTCCTTGTCTTTTTTCTTTTCTGAGCATGCCCAGTCTTGCAAATCTGCTGTCTGTCGGACGAAATCTGTACTGACTGGCGAACAATCGGCCGTTCTGGTGTTGGCCAACAAAAATTTTAATGCCTGCACGACAGATCCTGTTCGGCCGAAAATGCGCTGTCGGCTGTCGGAAGCATCATACTAACAAGCATACAATCGGCCGATCGGTCGTCGGCCGAATATTTTCAGCCGATGATCGGTACGTGTGTACAGGGCATAAGTAAATCATACCCTTAGTGTCAGTGTTTTAGATAGGAACAAAAAAAAGAAAAATGCACACTATTGCTTCTGGGCTGTGCTATGGGACAGGTACAAACAACAAATAACATACACATATGTGGTATCACTGTGATCGTCAGGAGCAGGAGAATTTATTTTGGGCTGTTCTTTGGTGGTAGGTTTTGGTAGTAACAAGAAATATACAGCTAATTTTTCTTAAAAAAGGTTGTTTTTTTTTACTATTTTGAGATAGTTTTCCTTTGATAATTAAAAAAAAATCAGGGAGATATCCATAACCATTTACTACCAAATGAAAGCCCAATTTGTCGTGAAAAAAAAAGGTATAATCCACCTGGATGCAGAAAGCAGTTGTAATGATATGTACAGTTTTGCTAACACATGTCAAAGTTGCAAAATTGTGCTTAGGCATTAGGATTTGTTTTACTCTTAGGCGTGAAGGGGGTTAACATGTCTGTATCCCTGAAATGAATCAAACTGCTATTTAATGCAGTCACAAAGAATTATTTTTTAATCAGCATGGCAAACTGGAATTAGTTGACCAGAGGAAGGTATATTATTTTGTCTGTTTCTGGAAAAGCACAACTGGAAATAACACATACACCCACAATTTATATTATGAGATTGCACACTAGAAATGGATCTGCCATGTATCTATCATTGCTTGTTTGCTTTCGACTCATTTTTAACAATTATCATACTTTTCGGAATAAAGTTTTAATTAAAAATAAAGTAACCTTGGGCTGTAGATTTGGTTAAGAAACTGAAAAAGGGCAATTCTATTACCCCTTAGTGTTTTTTTAAACATTTTGAGTGTGAGAGATATTGCTAATTCCACAATTAACGTACTGTGTCCAACAATCTGAAAATATTTCCAAGAATGCCTGAGGGAGATCTGAAATAACAAACCAAGTTGCAGAACAGCGATAAAAGAATTAATCTCTTTGCTGTTTACTATACATAATGGTTCTGAATAATGATAACCCCAAGAAAGGCTTTCTATAGCTTGTTCAATATAATATGTGACCCTTTCCCTCAAAATAAATCCACCAACAGTCTCAGCATTAGCATCTAACAGAAGAAAAAAACATCTAAGTTAGGTTGAAGGAGGGGGGACCTCAGTTCTGAAGAAATCCTGACTTCAATATGTTCCCATTTGAGAACAGAAATTAAATTGTCAAGAGAGCATCACCAACTGACATTCTACAGAATTTGAATATCTTTAGAAGTTGCTAGTTGCTTGCCAGTTCTCTGGATTACCTGCTTAGCGAGACACCAAAAAGTGAATGCATGCAGCCGCTGTTTTTCATACTTCCAACCTAGACATACATAAAAACATAGACAGTCTAGGGACTAGTGTCTAAGGAAGAACTAGAATATGTATACTATACATAAAAAGTATAACAGACTCATTCAGTAAATTTAAAGACAAGTTGTTTAAAGTCTGGGTTCACACTGGTGCAAACACAGCCAATTTGCATTGCATTTGGACCAAAATGGTACAGGGCCCATTTTTTTGGTCCGCACTAGAATCAGATCTGATTCCAGTACAATTTAAAAGTTCACACAGTGATCTGTGAACTGATCTGGGGGTGTCATTAACTTTACATTGACACCCGCAGCATTTTACAGATGTCATTGTGAACCGTCTGCGAATCAGGTGCAATACAGGAACCTACACAGCATTCACAGGGTTTCCCGCATCGCACCCAGTGTTAACCCAGTCTAAATGAAGGTCACCCCAGAAGACACAATATATTATGGTTGGAAGAGAAAGAGGCATAAGTGTTACATATAGCGGCATAAAAAAATCCTTAAAATACCTCCTGAAGCCTGACTGAAATACTCCGACGTTGCTAGGGCATTGCTAAGAGAGGCTTAGCCATTACTGCTCACCTCCACCATCCTAATACTAATTGTTTTTGATGAAAGAAACTATGCCACTCTCAAAAGGCCTCTTTAACCACTTGCCGACCACCCTGTAGGAGTTTTACTGCTACATGTCAATTGCGCTGCACAGGATCACATATACTGTATATATATATATATATATATATATATACATATATATACACACATGTAATCCCGCACTTCCTGGTATCGGGCGCGAGTGAGCGCCACCAGCAGCTTGCTCCTGCTGTGATTCTACACAGAGGAACCCGTTATCCACTGACACCTGCTGATCGTTCAGTACATAGGCAGAACAGCGAACTGTCAGTAAGGAAGGCATGGATCCTGTGTTCTTGCAAAGCAGGGACACAGATCAATGCCTTCCTTTAGTAAAAACACCTTCCACCTTACAGTAAAGCACCAGTTAGGCACAGTTAACCCTTTGATCACCCCTGATGTTAATCCCTTCCCAGCCAGTGTTATTAGTACAGTGACAGTGCATATTTTTAGCAATGATCACTGTAATAATGTCACTGGTCCGCAAAAAAATGGCAAAAGTGTCAGTTAGTGTCCAATTTGTCCGCCAGTAAAATAAATAAATAAATAAAAATTAAATAAATATATCCCATAGTTTGTAGACACTATAAATTTTGTGCAAGCCAATCAATATACACTTATTGGGATTTTTGTATACCAAAAATATGTAGCAGAATACATATTGGCCTAAACTGATGAAGAAATTTGATTTTTTAAATGTTAAATGTTTTTTATTGGATATGTTTTATAGCAGAAAGTAAAACATATATTTTTTTTTAATTGTTGTTTTTTTTTTTGTTTATAGAGTAAAAAATAAAGGTGAGAGGTGATCAAATACCACCAAAAGAAAGCTCTATTTGTGGTAAAAAAGGCAACAATTTATTTGGGTACAGCGTTGCACGTTGCAATTATCAGTTAAAGTAATGGAGTGCCGTATCGCAAAAAATGGCCTGATCAGGAAGGGGGGTAAATCTTCTCAGAGCTGAAGTGGTTAAAGCCCAACAAAACCCACTTATAATACCTTTGTGGCGCTCTCTCGTTGCTCTGTTGCCCTGCTAAAGCTGCCACAAAATACCCAGTGGTTATTGGCATTGGGCTCATGTGACCTCCACCAATAATGCAATGCTTTGACCTAAACAGCCAATTGCCAGGCCCAAAACTGTCACAAGAGGGAGGGGATGACAGCCTCCTCCTTGTGTAAGCCATTGACAAGGCACAGGGTTAGAAGTGTGGAGTAACGAAAAGTCAGTGCAACGTGGGACAGTGAGTTTAAGTGGCTCAAAGGTGGGCTTTAAGGAAAAACTATTGTTTTAGGCCTCATGCACATGGGCATTAAAAACACTGCTTTTACAGACTTACAGTATATCTTTTTTATGCCTTTAAACACAGTTCTGTGTTAGCCTATGTGGCCATGAATATCAGGATTAGTATTTTAGAAGCAGCGTTTAGAGACATAAAAAAGCACCGCCTCCGCACTTAGAGAATCGCTTATTAATATGATTTACATGTATAAACGTACAAAACACGCACATATGCACGTAAATTTATTCTAATGGCCAAATTAAATTCATATTCTGGCAAGAAAAACGAAAGTATGCCCCATGCCATACGTCTATAAACGTGTGTAACTATGCACCAAAACAATCATTTTTTATGCTTGATTTTTCTGCCATCCCCTGGAGAAAGATCTAACTTAGATAGGAGTATTTCATTATTGTAAAAATAAACAGACTCTGTTTTATTTAAATCAATAGAGCAGGTAGCAGAAAGTAAACCATGATAAATGCAAACATTTTAGATTTTCCTATATAAAATCATTTTTGCTGATTTTCTTTTTTTATATTATACAAAATCTTTCACAGAGGGAACGTGAACAATACTCAATTTTACTGATAAAAGGCACATTTTGTGAAAGACAGCATGAAGCCCACAGGAGAACTGAGAATTTGTGGCCTGCGTGCTCACCTGCTCTATTTTCACAACAATAGTTTGATAGCAACATTTGTCAAAGCTTGCTAAAAACACATTTAATAAAGCTACAGCCAGCATTCCAATTAAGATCAGTGTTCAAAATGTCCTGACTATTGGATATAGAACAAGCGCTCAAGTCCAAACTCTATTCAAGCCCAGGAGCTGCTCCTGGGAGATCCATATGAGAGGGAAAAATCATAGTCTTTAGGAGAGGATCTATAAAGCCTAGTACACACACAACGAATTTAAGCCGACCGGTCGTCCATCTTTTGTCCAGAGTGGTGTTTTGTTGGTTGGAATGTGCTCTAGACTGCACACGAATTTTCCCGCACGACAAAATTCTACTTCAGAAGTGATGTCATGTGTTGATTTGCTTTCTTTGTGTTCTTTCTTCCCTGAGCATGCCTAGTCTTGCTCATAAGATTTTTCCGTGTCGAAATCTGTACTGACTGCACGAAAATCGTACGTGTTTTGACGGAGGGCAAAAATTTTATAGCCTGCACACCAGATTTTTTTCGGCCGAAAAGTCGGAGTCGGTTGTCGGAAGCATCATACTAACAAGCCGAAAATGGCAGATCGGTCGTCGGACGAAAATTCCCGGCCGAATTTCGACTCGTGTGTACGGGCCTTTAGTAATCCAATAGTAGTAGGTGGAAATAGAAACAATGCAGATGTACTTAAGGCAAAGGCTCTTCTTACCAGTGAAAAGTCAACTCTGTGGCTATAAATTAAAAGAAACATTAAAGCGCCTCTAAGGGTAGCATTTTAATATGATTAAAAATGGCAAGGGTAACAGTAAAAACTCACTAGACAGACATAAATAGAAGGCTCATCTGTGTGAAGTAAATGTCCCGATGAGGAACATGGATGACACGCTAATCCAGATCACACAATGCCACGGTCTGACAGGAAGAGAAGCCGGCATTATCTTTGACTTTCCAGGTGGATGGGCTGGAGAGCAGCGTGAGACGCAGCGCTGTCTGCGGCGTGTGACGTCAACGGGAGGCTGGGAGAACACAACTCATTTCTGAGCATGCGCAAGCCCGTAACGAGCATGCGCACTCCTTCATCGGGTGCTTAACACCTCTATTGATCTATATGGCTAGGTGGCAACTCCTCCATCATGGTTTGGCAGACAACACTCCCTAAAAATGAATATGCTTCCAAAGATTTAATATTTCTTTTGTACTATACAAGTGACTTTGGTTCGGTCTGCTTTGTTCGCATTTCAAAAGAAGCTTCTTTTGTTTATTTGGGGGGACAAGAGGCCTAGGGTGAAGAAGCACACATTGTTTACTCCAAAATAAAAGGGAGGCCTGGTTTGCTTAAATATTCTTATGTAGCCCAGTTGGCCCAGCTCAATAGATTGTCTTCCCTCCAGCCCCACTCACTGTGGATGAAAGTGGAATCCTATTCCTGCCTATCTAAGCAGATTTCCCAAGTCATGTGGCTGCCAGTGAGGGACCAGCCCCCAACTCTGTGCCCCCCTCTCTCTTTTACTCAGCATATGGGAAAGCCATTCTAAGCCCCACAAATTCAATGGGCTCATTTGTTGCAAAAGAGGGATTTCACCCCAGGCCTCGCCCCCCATACATATGAATGGTGGTCCAAAAAGGGTTTTACACTGTAGCAGACCTTTGTGATCATAGGGGAATCCTGACCAAACAAACCCTGAGGGAGAAGCACCAACTGCCAGAATCAGAACATTTTCGGTACACTCAGATAAAGCATTATCTGCATACTCTATCTCATAAATCTGATATAGTAACTATGTTACCTATGGAATATTTATGCCACAATTATGATAAAGTCCGAGGTCATATATCAGAGATCTATACTATTTTAACATATCCCTCAGCTAAACATGGCTACATGGTCAAATGAGATCAGGACATCCAGGAAAGTCTTGAACTTGAGGAATGGCACTCGACAGCACAGGCAGCCTCGAGGTCACTCATCAACACTTCCATTATTGAAGCAAATTATAAAGTACTACTGAGATGGTATATGGTACTGGCCAGATTTGCTACCTATGTCCTGGGAGCTTCTCCAAAGTGTTTCCGAGGCTGTGGTCAGCAACTGGAAGTCGGCTACCATACCATTTTACTAGCTCAAGCACAAGCTTTCCTGGCTTATGAGAAATGAATAGTTAAATGACAAAATGTAAGTGTTAAAAAAAGTCTGGGGTCCGTGGATCAGATACCTGCCAAATGATCCCCGTACTGTATCTGACTATAATGCCTTTTGGTGGGCGTGTATCTCCTCCCCCCCCCCTTCCCCTTCTCTCTTCTTTCTCTTTCATACATCTCTTTCCCTTCTTTTATTTGTGTTATTGACAAACTCAAGATGTATACTTTTACAGCTGCTTCCTTCTCCCCATTGATGAAGGAATTTGAACTTCCGAGTGTAAAGGGCATACCCTAAACTCCATCAAATCCATTCGTTCTCATGGAAACAGAGACACACTGGGATTACTATGTTTTACAGCCTTGTAATAGGCTATAATTCCTAGACTGTAGGTGGTTGGGAGTAAATCATAAGCCCGCAGTTATGTGCCTTGGATATGTGATAAGGGTCGTTGTTTTTCAGGGGTGTAACCCTTTGCTAAAGTGGAAATGGTGTTATATGCCTTCTATTCTTTCGTTGGTTACAATGCTATTTTTTTTTTTTTTGCATTCCATATTGTGGAAAATATGCAATGTTTGTAATCGTTCTTGGAATTTCTTTACTCTTTGTGAAAATCTCCAATAAAAATATTGAAGTGAAAAGTAAATAGTTTGTGTGAAAGGGATGTAACTGACAATTACAAAAGTGCGCTAATTACTGTATAATAAACAAACAACATTGTCCATATGTGAAAAAATGAGGAGGAATCTATTCCATCTGAAGAGGGGTGTTCCCAATATACCAAATAAACTCTTGATAGGTGATAGGTGAAATAACCTCATACCGAAACCAAAATCCAATAAAGCATAACTTAGTGCAACAGCTGTGAACTTAAATGACACCCAGTGATGTTAATGGACCCTTACCACATTGAAGAGAGAGTGGAGCATGTACTGTGGTACCAAGGAATCCAAGCCAATGGCCACACTTGATAAGAAAACCAACGGGATGGATGGATGAATCTTCCCGATATCTTTATATAGGTCTATAGGCTTCCACGGGTAGAGTTGCCAACATGAGGACCACAATAAAAAAGAGGAAGGGACTGATGGTGCATTACGCACAATTTATTGTTTAAAAAGGTAAAAAAACACACTTACAAGCATCCTGTGTGAAGGTACAGCGATATGCTCAAGAAAAGTCACGGTCGCCTGCAGTGCGATCCGGGACCTGTAGCAGCACGGCTGGCTCCCCCCGACGCGTTTCTACTGAAGAGTCGGCTTCTGGGACTGGAGCTGGAAGCCGCGCTGCTAATCTCTCTCTTTAAATGACATCCATTGAAGACTTCCGGGGCGGCCGCGGCTGGGAAACCCGGAAGTGCGATGACGCACTTCCGGTCCATTAGATGCAATTACTAGCGGTCACAAGATGACAAATTCTCCTTCCTGTGACGCTTCCAATGAACCGGAAGTGGATTCACTCGTTTTCCGGTATACACAAACAGCGTAGGAATTATCTCAAGATTTATTGGATTTTGGGTTCGGTAAGAGGTTATTTCACCTATCACCTATCAAGAGTTTATTTGGCATATTGGGAACACCCCTCTTCAGATGGAATAGATTCCTCCTCGTTTTTTCACATATGGACAATGTTGTTTGTTTATTATACAGTAATTAGCGCACTTTTGTAATTGTCAGTTACATTCCTTTCACACAATCTAATTTATCACAGTGCTGCTTTTACACTTCAATATTGGTTCGCGCACCTTTTTTCCATTTTCATTAAAAGTAAATAGTTACTTTTTCACTGGTATCATACATTGATACACTGAACTTCAGTTTTATAAACTCTTTATAAAATAATAAGCTTCTGGGTATCCTGTTGAGTCCTGTTGGTTTTCAGAAATTACATTAAATAGTAGATATCAAGACATTGTATCTTTCACATCCACCATTTAATGTGGACATTCCCCAGAGCATGCCCGTTATTTTGATGCTATCGGCCTTCTTGACACAAGTGCACAGCTTGAAAACATGGAGATGACAAATATATATTCTGACATGACCGTGTGCACATCACCTATGGCTCCCCTTCCAAACCAGACAAGTTTGGCCCCAAATCCTTAACATGTACACCAGCTGCTGTCTTATAAATGCACACTGACTCAGATTCTGCTCAGGAGAAACTTCAATATGTTTACCTGACAGCCCTTGTCACCTTGTTGGTCTCCTGTGATGACATGCCAGATTCTGTTTCTGCTCTTCGGCGAAAAGACTGACGATTCTGCACTTGTCTGAGAACACTGCTTTTTATCTCCAACAGCGTGGACATCTTCACTGCCCTAGTGGAAGGAGGAAAGCAAGAAGCTGATTAATTCCTATAGGTAACCATGTAGATCAGCCATTAGAAAATAATACAACAAAAAGATCTTCCTTAACATCAACGAACAAAATAATTAAGCACATATTCAAAAAGCTTAAATATTTATGTAACTTATAGGAGAACTGCTCTTACCTTTGGGGAACTTTAGGCTTTTGGTCTCAAGTTTTAGTCTAGCCCATCCTTTCTTAACCTTTTTACCCCATAGGAACCCTTGAATTTTTTTTAGGACTCAGGGAAACCATGCTAAAATTTGATTAAAGCAGAACTAAACCATCCTAAATTTTTCAGCCAAGGAACCTGCCATCTTAGCCTCTGTTTGATCTGCAACTGCCATCGTGCTGCACATGTGAACAATTATGATGGTTTTACAGTTTGATTGAGAGCACAAGCAAATGTCACAGTTAGCAAACCTGGCATTATGGGAATGGGACTGTTTTCTGAAACCATTAAATGAATGGATTTATTTCCGCTTTAAACATGGAATTAAACCCTCCTCTCCTTTACAGCTAAGAAAGCTGCAATCTTACCCTATGTTTGATCTGTAGTTGTCATGGTGTTGAACATGTGATCAGCTTTGACACCAACCAGTTGATGACTTGACAGTTTGGTTGAGAGCAGAAGCAGATGTGACAGTTATCACTCAAAGTAATGCCTTGATTTTAACTGTAGCGCTGACCCCCGGAGGAGCTGCTGAGAATGTGCCTGGGTCTCCATTAGTCTAGTACAGAGGCTGCCAATCACAAGCACAGTTCCATATGTACTGACAAAAGCCCCGTCTGAGGGATGCCTTTTAAGAATTTATTGCTGAATAACTTGGGAAATGGAAAAGGTTTCAGAGGTTCAGGATACTCCAAAACAATCAATAAGAGGAGAAACTTCCAGCACAAATAATTAGAGCTGAGCACACATGAAAGTCCCAAGTGCAGGTCCTAGGAACTGTACGCCATCCAGCTTCCTCAGTAGATCCTCAGTAAGGGAGAAAAAAGATCCTTCTCCAGACCAGGTCTTCAAGGCAATGCCCTCCAGAAAAAATCCATCATTATCTTTTCCGGGCCCTCAGCTCAGCACCTAGCCTGCAATTTCTTGTCTCACTAGCTATCTCCCAGAAACAGCAGCCCCAGGTAAACTGGAACCCTCGCTTGAGAGGTAAGAACCCTCTTGAAAAGTCTCCCTTCCAGGGATTGGCTAGGTCATGATAAAAATTCATATTGGACATTTGACTCTCCTAGCCCTATATTATGGAAGTTTCTCCCAGAAGCAGGTGAGAAAAATCAAACACCCAGCTAGGAAACCCTCTGGATTTGAAGAGAGCACACCATCACTGTCTGTCTAGGAACTTGCACACGGACTTGTGCCCAGGCTCTTAATGATATATCTCCCATGTGTTGGTGCTTCTTTTTGGTTTTACCCTGAAACCTGTCCACAATTTGCAGCCACCCCATTGATAGCACCACCTGAGAGCGCCAAAACACTCCCTATTTTCCAGCTAGGAAACCCTGACCAGACAAAAGCAATAGGTTACCACTATCTGCAGTGAAGCCAAAAACTAAATATTAACCTAGCAGCCTAACTAGAGAAGGGTGTTTTGAGAAACAGTTAAATCAAAGAATTTGGTTCTGCTTTAATTGAGGGTTAGTGGGAAGAATGTTGCTTACATTGATGGTCAATTGGAACAATGACCTCTCTACGGTAGCGGTTAGAATGCCACCCCTGCAGATAGCTAAAAAGATCTGCTAATTGGCACTGGACCCAAAATTCAGCAGGCACCATTAAGATAAGAGGTAAGTGAGCCACAGCTTAAGGAACAAGGTTGCAATAATTATGGAGTAATTTTCCAGCAGTTCCAAATAAATAAAAACACATACACAGTCCTTGATATATGCGTTTTAACAAAATCCTAATAAAGCTTATATTTTACCCTGATGGCCATAGGTGCAGGGGTTAATGCACTCTCGTCATGTTAGAACAGTTGAAGGAACCTCTGGAGAAACTCTGGTTTAGAATGGTTGGTCTAACTCTTTGATCATAGTCTGAATAATTCAAAATTACAAGAATTCACTCCGAATTCTCATTTTACTACCCTACTTCAATAAATTGTATACTGGTTGTCTATTATGCGTTACTGTCCCTTGAATATCAGTTATTCTTTGCCCCCTTTATTACATTAGCCCTCAGGTTGCATGTGGGCACCAGAAAACGTAAACCTAACTCGTCTTAACACATTTCCAAAGTAGCAACAGGGCTGAAGTTCAGGTACCGGTTTCAGTGTTCATCTAGAATCCATTGGATGAAGCAAGGAGCAATTAGAAGACACACAGCTGCCTGCCATTTAATACTGCTGTTTCCTTAGAAACGCTTTTTGCCAGGTTAGGCTCACTTTAAATGGCCTGAAATAAAAAATGATATGCAATAGGCACCACTGCGGTGTTTAAGGAGAAAAAACAGTAAAGGTTGACAGGAAATAACTCACTGAAGATTAAATTATTCAGTGAATAAGTTAATTTCAAGGAAACCAAATGAAAAGGGTTGATGGCAAGGTGAGTCACATGCTGGCTTAATATATCTCTCAGGGATTCCAGTGTCAAGATATCACCAATGGTTGCCCGAATTGTATGAACTCTTATAAAGCTAATTTTAGTGTCATGTCCCCAAGATGTATACATTGATGGTAACATGGAAATGTTTAAGAGCCAGAGTTACGCACAGGCTCCATTAAAGGTTGTGAACTCTTGTCTGTGAGGGTTATCATTGATACAGGTAATGATATATCTAGTAGTATTTAGTCACATTCAACTAGACTTGTACTGTAATGCTGAAGATGTTTCAAAGCTTATCCAAGCCACTTCGTCGTTTCTATCTGGTATAAACTATAATATCTCAAAGAATTATTTCTGCCCACAGCATCTAGATTTCCCGATTTAAATCCCTAGACTGGACTGATAGAATGAAAGAGGGAATATGGCTGATAACTACAAACAATGATAACTAAAACCCAGGATGGACAGTCAAGCATTTCCTAACACTGGACTCCATGTTACTGTGTTTCTTTGTTTTTATAATTGAAACATGCAGAAAACAAAAGTGCCATATGGTACAATCTGTTCCCTTATTTTTTAGCATACTTTTATATCCAGCTTTCTCCGGTAAACAAACTACCAGGCGTAGCTAACCAAACATTATCTGAAATATGTTTTATCACAGAAACAGAGTAATGGGAATTGTGCAGCTTATCATTATTCTTTTCTAAATCATCCATCTTACAGTTGTATTATTTTATGTCAGCGCATCTGGTAATCGTTTATGGCTTATGAGTTATTTTATAATGTTTTTATCCAATCCAAAGAAAATAATAGCAAGCATGTAGCTATGAGGAAAAGTTTGTCATGCTGTAGGCATTCTCTGAATTTTTGCTTGAATGTCATCTAAAATGTGACTTAAAGTGATTTTAAAGGCTTTCTTTAAAATAATAAAAATAATAATAAACAACATGTCATACTTACTTGCGGGAAAGGCTCCCTGCTGTCAGAATGCAATATCACAGCCGGAGGATTCCCCCATCCACATTGAATGTGTGCATGGGGGAATGGGATCAATTTTCTTTTGTTCAACCTGCTGGATGAACGAAAAAAAAATGATCAATGTATGGGTTGCTTAATCACCTGCCTTTTTCCAGAGATATATGACTGCCTAGCACTCTGCAATTAGTTCCTATGGACTTTTGAGAATGAAACTGGATTCCCTTTGAGAGGTTGACTGGGGCTCATTATTGTAAAAAAGGCTAAGAACCCCTGGTTTATTGGGAGCTCCTATTCTATGCCTGTATTCCCAACATGAATGGATTTGACTACTACTATTACTTAGGTATCACTTAAGTTGTTACCTGCTTGCACTTACTGCAATACTTTGGGTGGCTTAATAAAAAGTTACGCCAGTGTAATACTGTTACAGTAGTAAATAGATTGCTAAAGGCTTGGCCTTATAGTGAAAGTGAAGTCGATTTGTGCATATTAATATTGTTAAAATTTTTAAGACTAAAAAAAAATAGAATATATTTCTCATCTCAGTGACTCTTTTCTGGATGACTTAGTTTGAAGTTATAGTAGGACAAACAGGACTTCATGAGCAGCGTTGGGGAGAAGCACTGACGCGCAATGACGCACACACTGGTCTGGTGAGCTCCCAGCTGACCTCCCACTGCCGCCTAATGCCGGGAAGAAGCCGGGTCGCGGGAAGGCTGGCACCCAGCCATATGTGGCTTTAGCTTACAGGCATACTGCCACTCCTGCCCCACTGACACTGGCTATATGAGGCTCTAGTTTGCAGGCACACTGCTTCTACTGCTCTGCTGACACTGGCCTTGCTAATATTAGTGGAAGAGGACTGGGATCTGGTAGCCTCCCCCCCCCCCTTGAACCCGCCGGCTGTGGATCCGCTTGCCAACCGCTGAGGTTGCCAGGACTGTCTGGGGAGGCTCTGGCGCCTCGGTGCGGAACGTGGGATGATCACCCCTGGAGGAGAAAGTGTAAGGGAGTGGGGCGCAGAAAGAGAGAGGGGCAGACCCCAGACTTCAGCTCACGAGGAGGGATCATTCCTTGAGGTGGGTGGCCTCATTATATAGACTTTAGACTGCCACATGTATGCATGCAGCTGCACCTCTGAACACAGTACTCAGCCATCCATCCCTACACATCCTCGGCTATATGTCCTTGAAGAGAGCCTTGTGATTGATTGTGAATAATTAAGAGCACGGGGTCCCCTTGAGTAGTCAAACTTGACCCTCACCTTCAGAGTTTTGAGTGGTGGGCAACTCTTCCCCTGGTCGACCGTACTTACATTTATCTGGCTAGATATTACTAAAAATGAGAGGTAAATCAAAGAAAGCAGGAATAGGTAAAGTTGCTCAAACAACCCCTAGCTATATGTCAGCGGACACAAGCATGCTCGAAGAGGGGCTTGGGAGCCTCCGGCAGGGGGTCTCAGTTTGGTCGGGCCATAGTAGGCAAAAACTGCCAGCAGAAGAAAGTATAGCCACAAGGCCTAATGGATCGGCTACGACTCGGCCAAGAAGTTCAGGGGGCAACCCTATAGGAGGCCCTAAAATACAGGGTGGGGAGCCAAAAAAAGGGGACTCAGTCTTACTAGCTGAGGAGGAATTAGGAGCTGAGGGAGCCCAAATGACTATGCCCTTAATAAAAGAAACCCTGGCAGAGATGCTTTCTAAAATGGTAAGATCTCTGATATCGCAGCAGTTCGCATGGATATTGGACAGGTTCTCAGGCCGAGTGGAGGAAAATCTAGAGACGCATGACCAAAGGCTGGAGGATCTGAGTGAGCAGATGAGGTCCCTCCGGAGAGCTAATGGAGCCCTGGTATACAAAATTGAGGATCAAGAGAACGAAAGTTGGTGTAAAAATCTGCGCATACGAGGCTTGCCAGAGAAGTATAAAGATAAAGAGCTCCTGACCATAATGCACAGGCTTTTTAATCCAATGTTAGGAAAAGAGGCCTCAGAAATATTGAAAATCGATAGGATCCATAGAGTGACAAGATATAGAAGCCAAGCAATGTTAGAGTGAGGTTCCACTATGTAGAGGAGAAATCGATAATAATGGAAAAAGCACCACACTCTGGAGGGATTTTCCTTGATGGGGTAAATCTACAGATATATGCTGATTTGTCGTTAGAGACCCTGACAAGACTGAGACTCTTGAAACCCCTGACAGAGCAAATGCGAACATTTAACATCTCATATCAGTGGGGTTTCCCAGATTGCCCTAAGGGAAGAAGAGACGATCGTACTGCAGTGCTGAGATTCCCAGAAGACTTACGAGATTTTTGTAGCAAGCTTGATTTATCACCCCCAGCCCTTCCGGGCTGGGAGGAGAATATTGAAACATCTACATCTTTACAGAATAACCGGTGGACTCGGACTCCTCTCTCTCTCTCCCTGATTTCAGAACAGAATCAGACCCCCCTTTTACTGCCGAACCTTTTTTTTTATAGATGTGGAATAGGGGAAGGGTCTTTGGGTTAAAGGGATGTTTAAAGCTAGAGGCAGGATGCTGAGCAGTTTTAAAGAGGAAAGCGTAAAGTAAAGAAGGGGAAAGAATAATGGTGGCAGTGGGGAGGTTAGGGTGGGACTGGAGGGTTCGCAGTTTTGGTGTTTTGGGCTGAGTTGAAGCGTAAGGGTGGTTGCCCCCTTGAAGGTACAGATTAGAGGCAGCATTTAGAGGTGCTCCACCAGGTCCGTACATTGAACAAGACTTGGAAACTTGTTCAACTCTTCCAAAAGATAACCTTCCAGGGGAGATGGGATGGAGAAGGTGGTCAGGGATGTTACCTCGGGTGGAAGAAGGGGAAGGGTATTTTTCTCCTTTTTTTTCCCTCTACAGGTCCTTTCTCAAGGAAAAGAAGCGCTAGCTGATTCTTTGGCTACTTTAGAGAGTTGCATCATTATGGGGCTGGAGTGGTCTGCTTACAAGAAATACATATTACACATGCCTCAGGGATTAAATTGTCCTCTAGTTTCTTTCCTATGTGATTTTATGGTGACACGGTTTCGAGCCATTCACGGGCGATCGGATTTGACAGGAGCACTGTGTTTACCTTAAAGTAGCAGCTAGCAGATCCCAAGGGGAGGTTTTTATTTATTAAGGGAAGGTTTTTTGATATGGAATTTACCTTGGTTCTACCTAGGTTCTTGAGGAAGACCCTGAAAAGACTTATGGCATTTAAGGAGGGGAGGCTTATTGTAGTGGGAGACTTACACATGGGGTTGGATCTGCGATTGGATTCATTGAGGGGGACTTCCCATCTTCCATTACAAAGGCAGAACGTAACCAGGAGACTACTAGGGAAGTATCAGTTAGTGGATGCCTGGAGGGTTTGACACCGAGAACTTAGAGATTATACCTAATACTCCTCAGTACACTGGTCTTACTCAAGGGTTGATTACATCTTAATAGAGCACTAACTTCTAGTCTCTCTTAAGGATGCGATGATTAAGTCCACTACACACTCTGACCATGCACCTGTGATAGTTCAGTTAGATTTATTTTTAGCAGCACCTAAAGGAAATGCCTGACAATTGACTCACTCATTCAGGATCCTAAGATAGTCGAGAAGGAGCTTGAGAGCTTCTTCACTATTAACGAGACCCCACAAGGGGGATTTTAATAGGCATTGGGACACAAAGGAAAAAGGAAATGAAGGAGAGGATGAACCAGCTACTTAGGCAGATACATACACTGGAACAGCAGACTAGACCCAAAGGTATCCTAGAGAAGAAGAGAGCTAATTGAGAAGAGAGGGGAATTGGTGGCACTTATGGAACAGGAGACAAAAAGTGCATTTCATATAGTTATGAAAAACAAATATCAATGGGGGAAAAAAAAACTGGGAAATGGTTAGCAAAAGCAGCGAAGGGAGAAAAAAAAATGTATCACATATTTCCAAAATTAAAAACGAGAATGGAGAAATTGTGCATTGATCCCCAGATATTGCCCAGGTGTTCCACTCGTATTACAACCAGCTTTACAATGTTAGACAGAAAGAGAAAGGCCGGGATAGAGGTAAGGAAGAACTGGCTGTGAGGAAATACCTGCAGGAGCTTGATCTCCCAAGGCTACCCAGAGAGGAGTTAAAGGACTTTGAGGCCCCGATCACATGTGAAGAGTTGGGGTGGGCAAAATAGAATATGACCCTTGGGAAGAGACCCTGATGGATAAAAAATGATCAGGTCTGTTTTGTGTCTAGTCGGGAGGGGAGGGACAACTGCCTTAAATCACTCCTTTTGATCCACGAAGCAAAAAAAGTAAAGTACTCCGGTCGTATTACTATCTATAGATGCCAAAAAGGAATTTGTCATGTTTGATTGGGGTTTCATGTTTGAGACCCTGAGGTGCCTGTACTTGAGAGAAAGGATGATGGGATGGATCTTTGCCTTTTATTACCATCCAACTCCAAGAATAAGAGTGAATGACACTCCCCCTTCAAACTATACAACAGGACTAGACAAGGGTCGTCTTTCCCCAATGTTGTTTGTCCTAGCTATGGAACCCTTACTGGCAGCAATTCAGAAAAATATGGACATTAGAAGGGTGAGAGTGGGGAGCAAGGAGTACAAGGTGGCCGCATATGCAGATCATGTATTATTCTTTATGACTAACCCCAGGCTAATGCTTCCGATAGTGCTTGAGGAATTAGGGAGATATGGGAAGCTATCAAATTTTAAGGTCAACATAGCTAAATCTGAGATTTTGAATATCACAACACCAAAGAGAGAGCAACAGGCAATTCAGCCTAAATTCCCTTTGTATGGTGTAGAGAGGAACTGGGATACATTGGCATTAAATTGACTTCATTGTTAGTGACTCTGTATAAGGCTAACTATATACCACTGTTAAATAAGGTAAAGGAACAGTTGAACTCCCTGAGACATAGACCCCTTTCATGGTTGGGTAGAATAAACGTGGTAAAAATTAATATTCTCCTTAAGCTTATATACATATTCCAAACTGTCCCAATCTCCCTTCCCCAGGCCTTTTTTAGGAAATTAAGTGCAATGATATTAAAATATATATGGGTACACAAACGCCCTAGAATTGTCTATGCAGTATTAGCAAAGGGAAAAGGGTCAGATGGAGTAGCTGCACCTGATTTTAAAAAATAGTATCAGGCAATTTCTATAGCAAAAATAGCAGATTGTATACATAATAAGGAAGGTAGAAGCTGGATGGAAATTGAGTGTGCACAAAGTAAGGTAGATCTGGGAACGATGGTGTGTGTTCCATGAGCATATTAAGATTTGGCTAATAACACGAGTACATTGACTAGGAACACATTAAGAATTTGAGATAATTTATGTAGATTTTTTCACTGGGAATATAATGCACCACTGATTTAATTAATAGACATAAATTATTTTAAACCAGGGAAAGAGGACTATTTATATTTTGTTAGATGTGCAAAAAAATGAGGTGATATAGTTAAAAGATCTAATAGTAGGAAATAGATTGTGCACTTTTTTTGAGTTAACACAAAACTGGGGAAATATGCCACTTGATAAATGGAGATACAGTAAAACCTTGGATTTAGAGTAACTTGGTTTGAAAGCATTTTGCAAGAAAAGCAAATTATTTTTATAAATTTTGACTTGATAAACAAGCAATGTCTTGATATACAAGTAGTGTCATGTCACAACTGAGTATAAAAGAGAAGAGAGGTTCATCTAAGTGTAGCAATATGGTTACATTTAACCACATCCCGCCCGCCCTATAGCAGAATGACGGCGGGAATGTATTTGCATTATCCTGATCGGACGTCATATGACCCCCCTCGGGGGTGCGCAGAGCGGCGATCGGTGATGCGAGGTGTCACACTGACTCCCTGCATCTCCGATCTCGGTAAAGAGCCTACTGACGTAGACTCTTTACCATGTGACCAGCCGTGTCCAATTACGGCTGGTCACATAGTAAACAGGAGGAGCCGTTGATCGGCTTTCCTCAGTACGTGCCTGACAGGCACAAGTAAAGGAGCGCCGATCGGCGGCTCCTCTGACGGGGAGGGGTCGGCACTGGTAATTGCCCTCCCCATCAGTGCTGCCCACCAGTGCCCATCATCCCTATCTATCAGTGCCACCCACCAGTGCCCATTATTGCCCACCAGTGCCGCCTATCAGTGCCCATTAGTGCCCATCAGTGCCGCCTGTCAGTGCCGATCAGTGCCCACCAGTGCTTCCTATCAGTGCCCATTAGTGCCCATCAGTGCCACCTATCAGTGCCCATCAGTTCCACCTATCAGTGCCCATCAATGCCGCCTATCAGTGCCCAGCAGTGCCGCCTATCAGTGCCCACCAATGCTGCATATCAGTGCTACCTATCAGTGCCACCTATCAGTGCCGCCTATCAGTGCCGCCCATCAATGCCACCCCATCAGTGCCACCCCATCAGTGCCTCCTCATCAGTGCCTCCTCATCAGTGCCTGTCAGTGCAGTCTCATTAGTACTCATCAGTGCAGGAAAAAACGTATTTATTTACAAAATTGTATAACATAAACAAAAAAACTTTTTTTTTTTTCCAAACTATTCTGTCTTTTTTTTATTTGTTTAGCAAAAAAGAAAAAACCTTGCGGTGATCAAATACCACCAAAAGAAAGCTCTATTTGCGGGGGGGAAATTACATAAATTTGGTTTAGGTACAGTGTTGCATGACCGCGCTATTGTCATTCAAAATGCAACAGCGCTAAATGCTGAAAATTGGCCTGGGCAGGAAGCGGGGGGAAAGTGCCCTGTATTGAAGTGGTTAATGAAGGTACAACATTTAACAACTCACATGGTTGATGATGATTTAAACAGGCACATCTAAGTATGCAGGCATTCGGGGTAAAGCTGTCCATATAGACCATCTTCTGCACTGCCATTGAAGTCATCCCTTCCACGCTGCACTCTATGAGTACTTCAAGCCCTGCTTTCAGATCGTTCTACTGCAGGGTAGTCTTCCCGGGCATAACTGCAGACTGCCAGCGGTGAGGAGGATGGTCTATGTGGTCATCTTTACCCAAGAGGCCTGCATTCTTATATGTGCCTCTTTTAATCATCAACCATGTGAGTTGCTAAATGTTGAACCTTCTATAAATGTAACCATGTTGCTACATTTATGTAGCAAGGTTCCCAGGCCTGTGGCCTGATGTGGGTCTGCCATTAGAACCGGTACTCTCTCCAGCCCATGTGAGCTGCGACCCTGGGTGTGATAACTGAAGCATGCATAAAGAAATGGATGTATTCCAGAGATAAAACTATAATCCTACCACTTTATAAAACTCTGGTCCGACCACATCTGGAGTATTCTGTCCAGTTCTGGTCGCCTGTCCTTAGGAGGGATGTGTTGGAGCTGGAGAAGGTCAAGAGAAGGGCAACTAAACTAATTAGGGAATTGGAGGACCTTAATTATGAAGAGCGTCTGCAATCACTTGATTTATTCTCCCTGGAGAAGAGACGCCTGAGAGGGGACATGATAGCAATTTATAAATATCTCAATGGTGATCTCAGCATAGAAAAAAAGCTATTCAGTCGGAAAGATTGCATGAGGACTAGAGGGCATACAATGCGACTGGAGGAGAAGCGTTTTAACCTCAGGCAACGAGGGGGGTTCTTTACTGTTAGGGCTACAAGATTGTGGAATTCTCTACCACAAGAGGTGGTTTCTGCGGGAAGTATGGTGGCTTTCAAAAGACTCTTAGACGTACATCTCAAGAATCAGAACATTCAGGGGTATGCAAGATGATTACAGCCACACACACCTACACAGGTTGAACTGGATGGACTATTATTTTTATTCAACCTCACCTACTATGTAACTATGTAACTCCGGCATCTTTGTTTGTAGTTTTTATTTGATTTAAAAGCGGATGGGAGAAGGGAATGAGTGGGATACTCCTTGAGGCATGAACTAATTACACTTGGGACTTTTACTCCTGAAAATGCCCGTTGGCGCTTCCTTGACACCAGCCGGCATCCACTAACGCTGAGAAACTTTGTAGAACACAGAAGTGCTGAATCCTCGACTTTTAATTCAGAATATTCAGGACTGAGAACTGTAGAACTCCTGACACTGTTGTGCTATATAAGTCACTGGATACTGTCCCCCGCTTTGGCCAGCTTGAGGTAGTATGAAGTAGAACTCTGTATAGCTGTCCTTTGTCCTTTATGGTTACATAACCTATCACATAGTTAGTTACATAGTCAGGTTGAAAAAAGAGACAAGTCCATCTGGTTCAAGCAACAAAAAGAAAAAAAAACAAAAAAACAAAACAGTATTGAAAACCCAACCATACAATCTCATATACACAATCCTCTACCCGCAGTTGATCCAGAGGAAGGCGTAAAAACCCAGCAAAGCATGAACCAATTTGCTACAGCAGGAGAAAAAAATTCCTTCCTGATCCCCAGAGAGGCAATCGGATATTCCCTGGATCAACTTTACCTAAAAAAAATTTTTACTAACCACTTACTGTATATTAAGTACACCCAGGAAAGAATCCAGACCTTTTTTTAAAGCAATCTAGTGAGCTAGCCAGAACCACCTCTGGAGGGAGTCTATTCCACATTTTCACCGCTCTTACGGTGAAGAAACCTTACCGTATTTGGAGACTAAATCTGTTTTCCTCTAGACGTAAAGAGTGCCCCCTTGTCCTCTGTGTTGACCTTAAAGTGAACAACCCAACACCAAGTTCACTATATGGACCCCTTATGTATTTATACATGTTGATCATATCCCCTTTCATTTCCTCTTCTCAAGAGAGAATAAATTCAGTTCCTCTAATATTTTCTCATAACTGAGCTCCTCCATGCCTCTTATCAGTTTGGTTGCCCTTCTCTGCACTTTCTCCAGTTCCCCCGATATCCATTTTAATAACTGGTGCCCAAAACTGAACTGCATATTCCAGATGAGGTCTTACTAATGATTTGTACAGGGGCAAAATTATATCTCGCTCTCTGGAGTCCATGCCTCTGTTAAACATTGCTATAATTATTTTATATGGACTATAAACTTAAGGATTTATGAATAAATGGCTGTCAGGACTGACTCGTACTGCGCGCGCATCACCCAGGCGCATGCGCAGTACGAGGCTCCCGAGTCACTGACGGAAAGAGCCGATCAAGCGCGGCGCCTACGGCGCATGCGCGAACGGCTTTATAAGGCCGGGGAGTCGGCGTCCCTCCTCACTTCCCTCTCACAGAGGGAACCGGACGGATGTAGAACTGCATGCTGTGAAGGACCCGATCTCTCTTTCAGACCCTTTCCAAATGTAAGTGTTCACCCTTTACTCCTCAAAGTCACAAATAAAAGATACTTTTACTCACAAGCAATTACTGTTTGAAATTACTTTATGGACACAAACAAATGATACATTTCAGAACGGGGTAACAACTCATCCCTGGATTGAAACAGCAGAGAGACACTTCCTCCTTACCTTCACCCAAACCCTGCAATTGTAAGTGCTTGGATGGGATATATAGTTATACAAATATTGATTTGGGAGATGACCGTTTCTTTATATATATGTATATACATGTATCTCTCCAGGGTCCTTTCAAGATATTACTGGACTCCTAATTAGAGATTCATGAACACCTCTTATTTTGGAGGTGAGTGCAATAATGATAACAAAATATAAATAAATAAATATATACATTATTACTCCCATTAAACAACATAACATATCCTTCCAGACTGCGGTACCTTACGACTCCTTGCTGCAGGCTTGGTGGATACAGAGAGAACTTTTTTGAATTCTTTGGTTTGCAGAAACAGGATTAAAAAACAAGTATGTACTTTTTAGCACTTTGATACATTTAATATAATTATATATATTTCCCAAGGAAATATTAAACACCATTATTTGTACTTTTCAGCTGGGTGACAGAAACCTTCGAAAAAGGCTGATATAGCCGAAACGCGTCAGGGAATTATGGATAAAACTCTGTTTAATTGTTCCTGAACATTTGGGACGCACAGAGACAAGAATCCATATTGACTGTCACAAGTTATCACAACTGTCACGGATTCACCTCTAGAATCCTCTCTTCCTACTCCTATCACATTGGGCCTATACCCAACACTAATGCTCACATCTTGATATGCAATAGTACTTTGTTTTCCACAAAGATTGTAAATAAATTTAATTTTTTTATATATACAATTTTCCTTATTTCTTTTTTGTATTAATGCCACTTGCCCATAAAGTCCCATTACCTTGGCGTGAGACACCAAAAAACCCCATTGCTTTTTCAGACATAGGGACGGAGGCAAAACTTACTTTCACACCATTTTCAAGATCAAAACCCCCACCCCCTCGTTAAACAAATCGGATGGACAACACATCCACGTTCTCATTGATCTTTAAATGGACCAAAATTGAAACAAAATAACTTAATACTTCTATAGGGCCGCTCAGCAGGACCCCATAACTTTCAAATTATCTTTAAGGGCTGGGGAGTCCCTCATCCCCCTTTTCTCGGTGATAAAATCACGTTAGAATAAGGGGATAACACACCCCACACCCTCTATTTCCAACCAACAAGGCTGGAATAAAAATAACCTCCACATAATGGAGGAGATACCCAAGGGAGACCTGATGGGAGATGAATGGAACGCCCTCATGTCGGACATCGAAAAGAGCTTTCAAGGGCAGGAACAACAGGACTCAGATATTATGGCTTTATTCGGTAGCCTAAGGAAACACTTGGAAAGAAAATCGGCCCTCTTTTGGCACATCAAGTCGTTTCAAAGATACATATCAGAAAACATTAATCCAGTAGGCCTCCGCATACAAATTTTTCCTACCATGGATAATATCACTATAAACATGAAAAAAGAATGGGAAGGAATCCTGAACGAATGCTCAAAAAAATTGATGATTTTACTACAAGAGGAATATACTAGGCAGATGAAAAACCTGGATGAGGATATCAAAACCATCTACGATCAGTTAACCCCCCTTAAAAAGATAGAATTATACAGTGAAGAGGAAAAGAAGTTAAAAGAACACTTGGAGGAATATAGTCGAGATATCCTTAAGAAAAAGGAAAGAAAATACTGGAGGGACAAAAACGCATTCTCTCAAAATCGGGCATATAAATGGTCAAATAACAGACAGCCAAGAAGAAATAAAACCACTCGCAACACAGGTCCATATTACTCATCATCATATGCTTCAGGATCCGAACAACAAAGAAGACGACGGGGCGCTGAACAAACCCAACGGGACCAACCATCCGATTTGGAAGATAGAGAAGAACCTTCTCAAGACCCGGGAGATACAAACTCCAGGGAAACAGATACACCCATTACAGGAGATGGAGCCCCAGTTAAGCACCATCAAATATTCCTAAGACCAAGAGGACCCAAAGACAGTGGCCCCAAATCTCAAAAAGCTTTTTTAGGGAAAACCCAGAAGAAGAAAACCCAACCGACATAATGGAAGAAACTAAAGAGCACACTATTATTAATCTTTCCCAACATGAACTCACTCCTGAACAAATGGAGGTCCTCAAACTAGGGCTCTCTTTTTGTCCAAATAGAACTACTGACAGGTTTGAAACCATAAAAGACATTAACCTGTTTGCCAGGAAATTACTTTTAAGAGTCATGTATGGTAAGAAGCCAATAGAAGAACCACAGACCAACTTTACCGCAGCTGAATTTAGAGCTATTCGGGACCTCAATTTATTGTTGGAGGAGGGTGGACTCGAGGATTGGACAGAGGAGGAAACCACAATAGACAGTGAAGGGGAAAGTGACCCCTCGGAGGAAGTATCACTAAAAGGTTTCAAGAAAAAATCGAGTGCATTTCCACCATTGAACACCAACCCGACAATCGCCCTTTTTGTACGAGAAATTACTAAGGAAATAAATCTACTTAAAGATCAGGGAGTTAGACAAAATCTGACTAAACCTCAAAAAAAGGCCTTAAAGGAACTCCAAGACAACGAGGATATCACAATTAAACCCTCGGATAAAGGGGGCAATGTGGTCCTAATGGACAACGACCAGTATAAGAAGATGTGCTTAAACATCCTCAACAATAAAAAATGTTATAAGAAGATACTACCGGTCATGCTGGAAACCTTCAAAGAAGATTTTTATAAGAAACTGGACAGAGCCCTAAACGAAGGCATTATTACTGAGTCCCTGTGGACATACATGAGGACTAAACATCCCAGAACCCCTACCCTATATGCTTTGCCAAAGATACACAAAAATAAAGACAACCCACCGGGGCGACCAATTGTATCCGGGAACGGTAATCTTACAGAGACAACAAGTAAGATTATAGATGCACATCTAAGACCACATGTGACCAGACTCCCATCACATCTTAAAGATACAGTCCACCTACTCCAGATACTCGAGGATCTAATAATACCAGAAGAGGCTTTCCTGGTTACCATCGATGTGGAAGCCCTTTATAATAATATTCCCCACAAAAAAGGCATTGAGATTATAAGAGAAACCCTCAAACAACAAAGTGAACGAGACCAAAAATTCAACGAATTCATTGTGATGATGTTAGAATATATTTTAAATCATAATGTATTCACCTTTGATGGTACCTATTTCCTACAGACCTGCGGTGTCGCGATGGGAACGAGTTGCGCACCATCATATGCGAACATCTACTTGGGGGCCTGGGAATCAGAATTTCTAGCCGAGGAAAAAAATAACATCTTTGTAGATCATATACTACTATGGCAGCGCTTTCTAGATGATATCTTTATCATTTGGACAGGCCCAGAAAACCTAATTAGAGAATGCTTGGAAGTGATGAACAACAACACCTACAATATGTATTTTACTCTCAACTACGACAAGAGGAAGATTGCGTTCTTGGACACCTGGATTTTAAAGGAGGAGAATGGGGAAATTAAAACAACCCTTTACCGAAAGGAAACAGCAGGAAATTCAATCCTGCATGCTACAAGTTTCCACCCAACCCCCCTTAAAAAAGCTATACCTTATAGCCAATTCCTACGACTAAGGAGAAACTGCAGAGAGGAGGCAGACTTCCAAAAAGAAGCCGACCTCCTGACAGGCAGACTCCTTGAAAGAGGGTATACTAGAAGTACTTTAAGGAAAGCCTTTAACAAAGCTAAAAAACAAGAAAGACACAAACTCCTATTTAAGACCAAAAAAGTGGATGAAATTAGAGAACAAGGAGAAAAGAGCCGTATTATCCTACGATTCACTAATGAACACTAAAAAATTAAAAAAATACTTCAAAAGCATTGGACAATACTAAGTGAAGACCCCCACAATAAAACCATTCGTCTCCGACAGCCCACTGGTCACCTATAGAAAGGCCGGCTCCCTGAAACAAAATCTAATACATAGTGAGTTTAAAGAAAAACGGAAAGACCCCTGTAGGGACAAGGGTACATATCCTTGTGGCACTTGCGCACAATGTAGTGTCATAAAAAAATGCACGGACACCATCCTCCCAAATGGTGAACATTTCAGACCACGGCACTACGTCAATTGTAGAACAAGGGGGGTCGTTTACCTTATGAGGTGCGAATGTGGGTCTTTTTACGTCGGTAAGACGAAACAAGAGATGGGCAAGAGGATTAACAAACATATCCAAAGTATGACCATATGCAACTTCCATCTACCACTTGGCAGACATGTTAAAAACATACACAACAATAAAATGCCAAAAGTAACTTTTATCGCCCTTGAGAGAATGCATATACCTCAACGTGGGGGCGATTGGAATAAGAAACTTTTGCAAATGGAGATGCGATGGATCAGACGTCTCAATGCTACAAAATACCCAGGACTCAATGAAACAGAAAGTTTCAGACCGTTTTTGGAAGGTTTTGCCTCTGGCAAAACAGATTAACAAAATATACCATTACCAGTGATCAAAACTTCCTGCCCAAATCACCCTTTCCTTCCCCCTCCCCCCTCCCCTCCCCCTCCCCTCCTTTTGATGTACCAGACCTGTAAATGCTTACCGAACATCCCCTCTTTGGGAATATCTCTCTGGGCATCATATATTCTTACTGCTGTTAAAATTATCTTAAGAATATTATATATATGAATAATGACCAATTTTCATTTTCCTTTATTCTTTATATTGACATAATAGAATTGTCGTTTTGTATACCGATATGTACATCCTGTTTTAATAGCAAACCATCCTGTATCTTCTCCAAACCTGCACCTGGCACGGTAAACCCCTGCCACCTCCAGTGACAGGGGTCTTATTGAGACAGGAAGAGGACTCACAAGATCTTTCCTCCCCCCCCCCCGCACCTGCCGATCACGGCAGATGCGGTCCCAGATCTCATCATTCCGTGTCAGCGGCCAAAACTGTCAGGACTGACTCGTACTGCGCGCGCATCACCCAGGCGCATGCGCAGTACGAGGCTCCCGAGTCACTGACGGAAAGAGCCGATCAAGCGCGGCGCCTACGGCGCATGCGCGAACGGCTTTATAAGGCCGGGGAGTCGGCGTCCCTCCTCACTTCCCTCTCACAGAGGGAACCGGACGGACGTAGAACTGCATGCTGTGAAGGACCCGATCTCTCTTTCAGACCCTTTCCAAATGTAAGTGTTCACCCTTTACTCCTCAAAGTCACAAATAAAAGATACTTTTACTCACAAGCAATTACTGTTTGAAATTACTTTATGGACACAAACAAATGATACATTTCAGAACGGGGTAACAACTCATCCCTGGATTGAAACAGCAGAGAGACACTTCCTCCTTACCTTCACCCAAACCCTGCAATTGTAAGTGCTTGGATGGGATATATAGTTATACAAATATTGATTTGGGAGATGACCATTTCTTTATATATATGTATATACATGTATCTCTCCAGGGTCCTTTCAAGATATTACTGGACTCCTAATTAGAGATTCATGAACACCTCTTATTTTGGAGGTGAGTGCAATAATGATAACAAAATATAAATAAATAAATATATACATTATTACTCCCATTAAACAACATAACATATCCTTCCAGACTGCGGTACCTTACGACTCCTTGCTGCAGGCTTGGTGGATACAGAGAGAACTTTTTTGAATTCTTTGGTTTGCAGAAACAGGATTAAAAAACAAGTATGTACTTTTTAGCACTTTGATACATTTAATATAATTATATATATTTCCCAAGGAAATATTAAACACCATTATTTGTACTTTTCAGCTGGGTGACAGAAACCTTTGAAAAAGGCTGATATAGCCGAAACGCGTCAGGGAATTATGGATAAAACTCTGTTTAATTGTTCCTGAACATTTGGGACGCACAGAGACAAGAATCCATATTGACTGTCACAAGTTATCACAACTGTCACGGATTCACCTCTAGAATCCTCTCTTCCTACTCCTATCACATTGTGCCTATACCCACACTAATGCTCACATCTTGATATGCAATAGTACTTTGTTTTCCACAAAGATTGTAAATAAATTTAATTTTTTTATATATACAATTTTCCTTATTTCTTTTTTGTATTAATGCCACTTGCCCATAAAGTCCCATTACCTTGGCGTGAGACACCAAAAAACCCCATTAGTCTTCAAATGTTGTCTCAGATTTCTCATTACACTTTTGCTGCAAAAAATCTAATAACATATTGGTAGGTTAATTGTCTTCTATTCAGATATGTTTGCATGTATGTAGCACCATGATAGGGGCAACAGATTGTAAAGACTTTAGGTGCAGGGTCTGATGTGAATGTCTCAATGTGTTCTTCAAGTCAGTGCTATACAAATAAATAAAAAAAAACACAAGAAATTCCTTAGGGTTCGCAGTCTTTTTCTCATAGCTGAAGAACATGTGAGTTCAAACAGGGCAACATAAGGTAGCGCTTCCCCCGTAGAAACGGCTGGATAGGATGGGTCCTCTGCTCTTTTCTGTGACCTTCACAAGAACCTCAGCCCCTCTGACACACCAGGTTAAGTGTACAAACATACAATATTAGAGGAAACCACTGAAATAAATACCTAGTACCTGCATGCAATATAGGTACGGCATAGTCTTGGCACAGTGCAATGTAGATGTGGTTCAAATGTGGTAAAGGTGCAATCTAGGTTTGAAATAAGCGAGGTATAGAGTGCAGTATGGATTGGGTACATGTGGTTTCCTTCTCTCATTGGCTCTGCCCATGCTAGCAGAGCAAATAACCCTCTCACTAATCCCTGGGAAGCTGCGGTGACCTCTCACTGTAGAAGGGGAGCCCCCTTGATCTCGCCTAAAAGCTTGCGGTGATCAGCATTGGGAATCAGAGGGTGAGTGGATGCTCCAGTCTCCCTACAAAGTGGTGCAGGTGCCGTGATGGGAGCAGTGCTCCACTGCTCCAGGGTGTCCTCACTCCCAGTCTCAGCTCTCCGCTGGTATGGTCTCCAGCTGGCAAGTGAATATTCAGTCAGAGGTGTTCTCTCTCTCTAACTCCCTTAGTGCCAAGAGGAAGAACTTTCCTCGGCAGTTTAATAAAAATCATCTCTCTAATCCTCCTACTGCACAGTGCCTATTGGGATCTGCAGTGTAGCTATTATAGTGTAGACATTATATAGCTGCTGTCTCAAACTACAACTCCTAGTATTCTCAGCTCTCTGCATAGAAAGTCTTTGGGCTTGCTTGGCTGTAGCTCTCCTCCTGCTGGCTGCGGAGGTCGTTGGTGGAGCATAACATCAGTATCTCAGTGGAGGGAGAGAAGAATTAAGGGCAATGTCTCCATCTCCATACTGCTGTATCCCAGCACCTGGCTCCACGAATGATATCTGTTTGCTAGGCTTGCCTGTCTGTTAGCCCCTTTACTTATGAGCATTTTCAGCAGCCTGGCCAAGTAAATTCAAACGTATTCCTTTATAGCTTCCGGCAGGATGACACATCTCAATTTCTAACAGTTCCAGGTTAAATTCCAAAAAATTTCTGCTGCCATTCTCTCTCTCAAAGCTCTCGGGTTATATCAGAGATCACACTGCTGTGGAGAAACCTTAACATAGAGTCTTCAGTAAATATAAGATGTTGGCAGCCAACTTGTAAAATATCCTTTAGAAATGACAAGTAGAGTCTCCAAATGCTTGCTTTGAATAGACCATACATTTCTATGGAGGAACAAAGGCATTCATTCTAACATGTACTACAGCAATGGCCTTCAAATGTTACCTGAGACATACTAGGTAAGTTCAACACTCCAAGAAGGGTCATTTAATACACACTCTTACTTAGTAGAGATCTACTGTCTTTCTAAAAAAAACATTTTTTGCACCTTGGATGCATCAGTTGCTCATTTTCCTCTAGAGTGAACTGATTGGTAAGGCTCCATCAAAATGTATTCACAGTATGCTTATTTAGTAGATTGCACATTCCTTACTTTCCCTCAAAACCTGTGTTACAACAGTGAGTAGAACTTTTTTTAAGAACCCAGATTTTTGTAAGATTTAATGATAACACTATAAGTGCACTTACGCAATCAAGGGAAAATGACAGCAGTACAAGGGTCCTTATACTAGGCCTGAGGGTAGCCACAGTCAGTTAGCTACCTTCCTGGGAAAGAGTTAGCGAGGAATTTGTCTGTCACTATACTCATCCAACAATGACAGTATTACATACTTGGTGCTTTGATCCTTCGCTCTTCTACATACAACAGGAAATAAATTAGCTTGTTCACATAGAGATTTTCCAATGAATTGGAAAATTTCCCTGTGGGATAACAAGAACCTCTGAACACTTAAAGTACTTATTACCACCCCCTGGGAGGCCAGTAGCAGCCAAATGCTTGCTATTTTCAGCCCACCGTAACCTTTACGGGAGATTTTTAATAAGCAGCATGAGATTAAACTCCTATTGACAGTCAACTCATTTGGAACGCATTTAAGGTATTCCAAATTGAGCTTTTGCCAGAAAGAAATTAATGCAATGCTTCTAAATGAAAAAAAAATGAATTGATTTCAAAATTAAGCCCTTTTTTTATTTAATTATAGTAAAGCAAGCTGGATCTGTGATTGGTAGCTAAGGCTAATATATGACAATGAGGGGCCCAGGGCAAACATCTCCTGGGTCGGTACCCATTCTCTCTTTTTTAGACCCTCAACAAAAAAAAAAGGATGCTAATTCTTATTACATAGTAGAGGAAGTAGTTGTGCGGGGTACACACCATAAGTTACTTTTTCGTCTAACCCAGTGGGTTAAACCCGTTTTCAGGCCAATTTTGGGCCCAGTTACCCAGCCTTACGGACTTTATGGCACTCTAAGCACCAGGATCTATGCTTCCTGTATTTTTCATGGAGGTTTATCTCTATGTCTTGCTTTCTGCAGTACTAAGTGCTAGGCAATAGGTCATGAAAGACACACATTTATTTCAAACAGTGATGAAAAATCTTCTAATTAGGTATTTGAAATAATAGCCCTCTATAGAAAATAGACTTTTATGTAGCACCTGCTGGACAAGAGCTTCAGTGGCTCCACTCAGATTGAAAAAATGTTGTCAATCTGAATAGAGAATCCTTCTGTAGGCTCCAAGGACTGGAAGGTCTGTGGCAGCTGACTTTCTTTTCCACTTCTATTGGCAGCTATGGCTTACCAGACACAAAGCAAGATTTTAAAACTTTGCAGGTGACACCAGTGATGTAGCAAACATCACTTGTCAAATGCCAAGGTTGAATTCTATTTGATCTGTCACCAAAAACCACATAGAAATTATCAGCGTGCACAAAATGCATATATGCTGTACATATAAACCAATGCTGGCAGTGGCTTAACATAGAGCAGGACCACCCTAATAAAAAAATCATATAGACATCACAATATGGCCCTGTATATTTTTATAAATGCAATGTGCAAATATGCTTTTATTACTTATTATTTTTTTATTACAGCCATGATTTAAATTAGGTCTTTTTTCTGAGCTTTCCACTCTTCCCAAAGTAACACGTGATAAAAAGGCAAGCTGCTCTGACTGTCATAAGGTTATATAAGAAAAAAAGTAATTTACTATACTTGCAAAACAGATAGCCTAAGCCTCTAATAAGCAGCAGTCCTCAGGGTTCAAGTTAACGATTAAACCGACTAACGCCTCGTACGCACGATGAGATTATCGTCCGTTTTTTTTTTTTTTTTTTTGTATGCTAGTCTCATATCGAAAGCGAGGAGGTTACTAAAGTTTCGAAAAATCGTACAATACAACTTCGGAATTAATGTAATGTGTTGTATTTATATGTATATTGGGTGCGCTAAAACAAGGTGTATATCACAAATGAGTCACTCAAAGGTGTTACAATGTGAAAAAAGTGTGAACCAAATACACAAAATAAATAGTAATAATGAATGTAGGTGGAAATTATAAATACAACAATTCATAAGTCCATAAATTAATATTCATAAGTGTCCATGCGTGATGACTCAAACTGATGAATCAATAAAAACACTGCTTCTCAAATTCAGTGTGAAAGCCAACCTCCAGGTGAAATTCCTCCTAAAGGCCCGTACACACGTACCGATTGTCGGCCGTAAATATTCGGCCAACGTCCGATCGGCCGATTGTCGGCTTGTTAGTATGATGCTTCCGACAACCGACTGCGACTTTTCGGCCGAACAAAATCTGGTCTGCATGCTATAAAATTTTTGTTGGCCAACACCAGAACGGCCGATTGTTTGTCAGTCAGTACAGATTTCGGCCGACAAAAGCCAGATGAGCAAGACTGGGCATGCTCAGAGAAGAAAAAACACACGGAAAGTTAACCATCACATGACATCACTTCTGAAGTTGGTTGTTGTTGGCCGACAAAATTCGTGTGCAGTCTTGAGCACTTTTCAACTAACACGACAGCACTGGACATAAGGCGGCAGATCGTTCGGCCGACAATCGGTACGTGTGTACGGGGCTTTACCAGACAGAAAATAAGGTGCAGATTTATTACAAATAAACTGAAAAACACAGCAATCCCAGATGCTTCCAATCTCCAAGTGAAAATCACCCAAATTGGTCCCTTACCGAACTGCAGACAATAAGCGCTTGTAGGTTCAACAACATACACTATCTCCTCCTCTGTATCCAACCTCTAACAAGGTATCTTTTTAACCATGGGAGCCAAAGATCCCTCAGACTTTGTCTTGAAGGGGTTAACTATCGACTGGAATCGACTTCCCAGTGTGTGGCATATTGATTGTATAGACTTTTCAGTATAGATCAATTATTCACTGCCATGTGCCGTATTGTAATGTACAGTGCCTTGAAAAAGTATTCATAACCCTTGAAATTTTCCACATTTTGTCATGTTACAACCAAAAACGTAAATGTATTTTATTGGGATTTTATCTGATAGACCAAAACAAAGTGGTCCATAATTGTGAAGTGGAAGGAAAATGATGGTTTTCCAAATTTTTTTTACAAATCAATATCTGAAAAGTGTGGCATGCATTTGTATTCGGCCCCCCTGAGTCAATACTTTGAAGAACCAGCTTTCGCAGCAATTGGAGCTGCAAGTCTTTTTGGGTATGTCTCTACCAGCTTTGCACATCTAGAGAGTGACATTTTTGCCCATTCTTCTTTGTAAAATAGTTCAAGCTCTGTCAGATTGGATGGAGAGTGTCTGTGAACAGCAGTTTTGAAGTCTTGCCACAGATTCTCAATTGCATTTAGGTCTGGACTTTGGGCCATTCTAATACATGAATAGGCTTTGATCTAAACCGAAATTCCATTGTAGCTCTGACTGTATGTTTAGGGTGGTTGTCTTGCTTGGAGGTGAACCTCCGCCCCAGTCTCAAGCCTTTTGCAGACTAACAGGTTTTCTTCTAAGATTGCGCTGTATTTGGCTCCATCCATCTTCCTATCAACTATGACCAGCTTCCCTGTCCCTACTGAAGAAAAGCATTGTCACAACATGATGCTGCCATTACCGTGTTTCATGGTGGGAATGGTGTGTTCAAGGTGATGAGCAGTGTTAGTTTTCCTCCACACAGAGCATTTTGCTTTTAGGCCAAAAAGTTCAATTTTGGTCTCATCTGACCAGAGCATCTTCTTCCACATGTTTGCTCAGTCCCCTGTTGCAAACTGCCTACGGGACTTCTTAAGGATTTCTTTCAACATTGGCTTTCTTCTTGCTACTCTTCCATAAAGGCCAGATTTGTGGAGTGCACGACTAATAGTTGTCCTGTGGACAGATTCTCCCACCTAAGCTGTGGATCTCTGTAGCTCCTCCAGAGTTACCATGGGCCTCTTCGCTGCTTCTCTGATTAATGGTCTCCTTTCTCAGCCTGTCAGTTTAGGTGGATGGTCATGTCTTGGTAGGTTTGCAGTTGTGCCATACTCTTTCCATTTTTAGATGATAAATTGAACAGTGCTCCGTGAGATGTTCAAAGCTTGGGATCTTTTTTATAACCTAACCCTGCTTTAAACATCTCTATAACTTTATCCCTGATGTGTCTGGTGTGTTCCTTGGCCCTTATTATACTGTTTGTTTATTAGGGTTCTCTAACAAACCTCTAAGGGCTTCACAGAACAGCTATTTACACTGAGATTTATTTACACACAGGTGGACTCTATTTACTTATTAGGTGATTTCTGAAGGCTATTAGTGACACTAGATTTTGGTTAGGGGTATCAGAGTAAAGGGGGCTGAATACAAATGCACGCCAAACTTTTCAGATATTTATTTGTAAAAATATTTGAAAACCATTTATCATTTTTCTTCCACTTTACAATTATGTGCCACTTTGTGTTGGTCTATCACAAAAAAAAACAATAAAACACATTTACGTTTTTGGTTGCAACATGACAAAATGTGAAAAATCTCAAGGGGTATGAATATTATTTCAAGGCATTGTATTCTGTTGTATCTGAGCATGCATGGTTTTAGTCTTCTGGGCTTTTTTTGGACGAATATTAAACAAAAATGCTACGATCTGGTACCTACGAGAACATTTTTGTGTTGGTCCCTTCTGATAATTTTTCACGATCAGCTCTTGAAATCTGTGTACTAATGATCAGATTATCGTACGATCGCTCTGAAAGCTGTATTTTTCGTCTGATTTTCTGATCATGTGTACTAGGCATTAAGTACATACAGAAGGAAGGAAGGTGTCCCTCATGTTGTTTCTTACTAGTCTTGTTTCTCTAAGATGAGAAAAATATGTGATCCCTCTCTGTAACCTCATTACATGAAAGGCTTCACATTTCCAGTATAACAGTAATTATCCTTCACTGCGATGCTAATTTAATTTATCAAGGTTTCATTAAATGAGAATTACAGAGGGGCCAAATGGTTCCTCTTTGTTAATTTTGGAAGAGAGAAAAATATGGCTGGCCTTTCATGCATATTTAGATAAAGGACCATGCTGTAATTTGTGTATGCAGTTTTAAATAGTAAAGAGGATGATTAGAAGCAGAAAATTTCCAATATGATACTCTAGACCAGGGGTCTCCAAACTATGGTTGTTCAGACACTACAATTCCCATCATGCCTAGTCAAGTCTGTGAATGTCAGAGTTTTACAATGCCTCATGGGACGTGTAGTTCCTCAACAGCTAGAGGGCCGTAGTTTGCAGATCCTTGCTCTAGTCTAGACCATACATTCCAGAATAGCAGCAGATTTTGTTTATTTTATCAGAAAATGATATAAAGATATGTTAAAAATAGGAAAGTGTAGGCAGTTTTGGGTGAGGTGTGACAAAAAAAAAAAGATTAGGGGATTTTTTTTTTTTTTTTGAGAAAGCTTAGGACATTCCCCCAGAAGAGATTAACAAAGAGTTATTATACAAAATTGTTGCAAAAAAAAAAACACAAATTAGTAACATTTCCAGGATTTCCCACATTAACCACTTGCCGACTGTCGCACGACTATTTACGTCGGCAGTCAGCCCCTCACAGGCAGAGCGACGTAGGGCTACGTCGCTAGCCTGTAAGGGTTTTTGGAGCGAGCGCGTGCCGCCGGATGTGCGCTCCCGCTCGGTCACGGACCCCCCCCGGGCGTGTGCCCGTGCGGACCCGATGTCCGCCGGGCACTCGCGATTGTCCGTGACAGTGGGAGAAAGGCAGGCGGCTAGTGTAAACAAAGCCGCCTGTCAGTTCTCCCTGTGTAAGAATGGTGATCAAACGGTTCTACTAAGTAGGACCGTTGATCTCTGTTCTTACACATCAAGCCACAGCCAATCACAGTTAGAAACACGCCCCTAGGACACACTTAACCCCTCCCTCTCCAATACAGTTAACTCCTTCACTGCCAGTGTCATTTTTACAGTAACAGTGCATATTTATAGCACTGATTACTGTAGTAATGTCACTGGTAACCCCAAAAGTGTCAAAAATGTCAGTCAAGGGTCCGATCTGTCCGCCACAATGTCGCAGTCCGGCAAAAAAAAATCGCAGATCGCCGCCATTACGCGTTAAAAAAAAAAAACAACAAAAATGACAAAAATCTTTACCTTTGTTAGTAAACGCAATAACTTTTGCGCAATCCAATCAAAATACGCTTTTTGCGTTTTTTTTTACCAAACATATGGTAAAAAAAAATTGGCCTAAAATGTTAAAAAATTTTGGTTTTTACATTTTTTGGGGGGGAATTTCATATAAAAAAAATGTGAAAATTATTGTTATTTTTGCAAAATTGACGCTCTTTTTTTGTTTATAGCGCATGATCAAAAAATCGCACAGGTGATCAAATACCACCAAAAGAAAGCTCTGTTTGTGGAAAAAAAAGGACGCCAAATTCGTTTAGGTACAGCGTCGCACGACCGCGCAATTGTCCGTTAAAGTCATGCAGTGCCGAATCGCAAAATAGGCCCTGGTCAGGAAGGGGGTAAATTCTTCCAGGGCTTAAGTGGTTAAAAAAGTTAAGAAAAAAAAAAAAAAAGAAAAAAGCTCCCACACCCACACCAGGCCGCATACCTCAGACATGCAAAGTATTCATAGGACAAAACTGAACCGCTTAAAAGACTATTCACTACACAAAGTATATATAATCATGTCTCAAAAAATATACTGTACTTGCTAATAAAAAGTTTTGCAAAGGAAACATATGCAAATAGAATGAGAGTGAGGTCAAGCAGATTGTATCACAGCTTATAGTTGTCACTTTGCATCTATTGGTTCAAGTTGTATCAGCCTTAAAATGATACTAAAGGCTTTTTTTTTAAAAAATAACAACCAGCTAATACATACAGTACCTGTTCTGTGAAATGGATTTGCACAGAGCAGCCTGGATCCTCCTCTTCTCGGGTCCCCTGGCGGGCTCCTGGCCACTCCCTCCTGCTAAGTTACTTGCTGTGGGGGCACCTGAGCAGGCCTGCTCTTGAGCCGCTGCTCTGCATGTCCATTCACACACAGAGCCGTGGCCAGGTAAGTATTAAGGGCGACTGGGGGGCTGCTGCACAGAGAAGGTTTTTATCTTCATGCATAGAGTGCATGAAGATAAAAAACTGTGCGCCTTTACAACCACTTTAACCACTTGTCGACCAGTCACTGGGACTGTACTGCAGCAAAGTGGCTCGACTCCTCCCCTTCTGGGCGGCGCTCGCGCGCTGCCGG
The DNA here is from genome assembly GCF_965119305.1 of Pelophylax lessonae. Classification (NCBI taxonomy): domain Eukaryota; kingdom Metazoa; phylum Chordata; class Amphibia; order Anura; family Ranidae; genus Pelophylax; species Pelophylax lessonae. The sequence continues at coordinate 93,546,442 of NC_138773.1, read as the reverse complement.
AGGCTCGCTCTCGCTGTGTTCAGTCACAGCGGGAGTCGGGCCAGGGGAGGAGCAGCGGCGATCGCCGCTGCTCTTCCCCAATCGCCAGGGAATCGAGTGTGGAGATCCGCCCGCTTGTGTAAACAAAGCGGACGGATCTCCTAAGTGACAAACAGTGACAGATTGCAGGGTTCAGCATAGCTGAACATGCGATCTGTCCCTGTGTCACTCAGTCACCTCCCCCCACACACGTTAGTAAGCACCAGGCATACATTAACCCCTCCCTCTCCAATAAAATTAACCCCTTCCCTGCCAGTGTAATTTTTACAGTAACAGTGCATATGTATAGCACTGATTACTATAGAAATGTCACTGGTACCCCCAAAAGTGTCAAAAGTGTCAGTCAAGGGTCCGATCTGTCCGCCGCAATGTCGCAGTCCCGCAAAAAAAATGCAGATCGCCGCCATTACTCCAAAATCGCCAAAAAAACACCAAAAATGACAGAAATCTTTCCCTTAGTTAGTAAACGCAATAACTTTTGCACAAACCAATCAAAATACACTTATTGTGATTTTTTTTTACCAAACATAGGTAGCAGAAAACAAATTGGCCAAAAATTTAAAAAAATTTTGATTTTTACATTTTTTTGGGGGAATTTCATATAAAAAAATGTGAAAAATATTGTTATTTTTTCAAAATTCACGCTCTTTTTTTGTTTATAGCGCAAAAAGTAAAAATCGCATAGGTGATCAAATACCACCAAAAGAAAGCTCTGTTTGTGGGAAAAAAAGGACGTACATTTCGTTTGGGTACGGCATCGCACGACCGCGCAATTGTCAGTTAAATTTGCACAGTGCCGAATCGCAAAAAGTGGCCTGGACGTAAGACAGCAAAATCCTCTGGTGGTAAAGTGGTTAATATATATTACATTCTTGCTTATTCATAGCACATAAAAATAACAGTTGCAAAGGGAACAAATAAGGCTTTTGCACAAGGGCGCCCTGGGCCTATGCTACATAAATCCCAGTGTACCACACTCGTCCGGGAATGGCAGTGTGCAGCTGTACATGGGTGGGGTGGACCTGGCGCACAACTAGGGAGATGTGTGTCCAAAAAACTTCTGCAAGCTCCAATGACAAACATGTACTAGTCCACTGAGCACAATAGCTTTATGATATAAATAGAAAAAGTCCATAAGAAAAGTCCATCTACATACGTCTCCGTGTACCACACTCCGCAGGCTGCTCTGCAAGCAAGTAGAAGGGACTTGTGATGAGCTGCAGGGAGAAAACAGGCGCCACACTGAGTGCAGTATGTCAGGATCATACGTTTAATAGACAAAGTGAACAGGTACTCACAAGCGGTGTAATAAAAACAACATGGCAGTATTGCAAAGTGAAATGATGATCCCAATGTCCGGATTCAGGATGGCACAAGCGGTCTCGGAGCCCTGGGCAGTAGCGAATGGAGGATCGATACTTCCCATACACTAGGGACACAGCACCGGCCGTTCTGACGTCACTTCCGGGATGCGTACTGGCGCCGGCGACGCGTTGTCGGAGCATGCGCTCCTTCCTCAGGCCGATAGAGCGCCATTTTGGACAAGGGCTTAAATGGGCAGAGCGGCAGAGCCAGCTGGGTCCTAAAGGTGCCATAATTCTTGCTCAAAAGAAACCCTCTAAAACACTGGACTGGGGCTATGTGCAGTAAGAACATACAACCAAAGCAGTAGTCAACAAAAATGCAATGATCAACAACGGTCAAATTACACTTACATAAGAATATATTTAAATTAATTCAGAAAAAAATAAATAAAATAATAAAAAAAAAAAAAAAAAACATATATATAAAATTATATCGCTATTCATTTTTAGATAATTTTCAGATATTTTCGGTGGTTTTAAATATGGTGGTTTTTATAAAACGAATAGCGATATAATTTTATATATATGTTTTTTTTTTTATTTTTTTCTGAATTAATTTAAATATATTCTTATGTAAGTGTAATTTGACCGTTGTTGATCATTGCATTTTTGTTGACTACTGCTTTGGTTGTATGTTCTTAATGCACATAGCCCCAGTCCAGTGTTATAAAGGGTTTCTTTTGAGCAAGAATTATGGCACCTTTAGGACCCAGCTGGCTCTGCCGCTCTGCCCATTTAAGCCCTTGTCCAAAATGGCGCTCTATCGGCCTGAGGAAGGAGCGCATGCTCCGACAACGCGTCGCCGGCGCCAGTACGCATCCCGGAAGTGACGTCAGAACGCCCGGTGCTGTGTCCCTAGTGTATGGGAAGTATCGATCCTCCATTCGCTACTGCCCAGGGCTCCGAGACCGCTTGTGCCATCCTGAATCCGGACATTGGGATCATCATTTCACTTTGCAATACTGCCATGTTGTTTTTATTACACCGCTTGTGAGTACCTGTTCACTTTGTCTATTAAACGTATGATCCTGACATACTGCACTCAGTGTGGCGCCTGTTTTCTCCCTGCAGCTGTACATGGGTATCCGCCGTCCCTCGCGTAAACACTTGTATAGTGTATTACAAAATTAGGAAGACCATACACTATATGAGCATTTACCAGCGTATACCCGAGTACAGCTGCACACAGCCATGCATGTTGATGGGCTCTTGGGCTTCCCCAGCAGGGGGAATAAGCTGGCATTTACATTGAATGAGTTTTGTGTACCATATAGTGCAAACAAACCCCAGCTGCATAATATCATTCTCCTGTAATTGTACTGTGAATCACATAAAGCACATGCAGACCAGCCGCTGCATTTATACAGCGGCAGGTTCCCGCGAATCACCATACCAGTACAGCGGTTCGCAAAAGCGATCCTGGGGGCACGCGCCCACACCTACTCGCCAGACGCGGGTGCCTGGCGATAGCAATTTCCATCGGGCACCCGCAATTGCTCCCTGTGAAGAGAGAACAGCGATCTGCTATTGTAAACACAGCTGACCCTTGTTCTCTCTGCTATCAACCCATAGCCCCTGTGTTTCTGCTATTTAGGAACACAGGTCTCTGTGTTGATATTACAAGCCCATCCCCCACAGTTAGAAAACACCCCCTAGGCTCCCACTTAACCCTTTAATCGCCCTTGGTTAACCCATTCCCTGCCAGTGTCATTATTACAGTAACAGTGCATATTTTTAGCACTGATTACTGTAGTAATGTCACTGGTCCCCCCAAAAGTGTCAAAAATGTCAGTTAGGGGTCCGATCTGTCCGCCGCAATGTCACAGTCCCGCAAAAAAATGCTAATTGCCGCAATTACTAGTGAAAAAGTATAAATGAATAAAAATGACATAAATCTTTCCTCTAGTTTGTAGACAGGATAATTTTTGTGCAAACCAATAAAAATACGCCTATTGGGATTTTTGGGAATGTTATATAGCAGAAAGTGAAAAATATTGTTATTTTTTCAGAATTGTCGCTCTTTTTTTGTTTATAGCGCAACAAAATAAAAATAGAAGTGATCAAATACCACCAAAAGAAAGCTCTATTTGTGGGAAAAAAAGGACCAATTTTATTTGGGTACAGCATCGCACAACCGCGTAATTGTCCTTTAAAGTAACGCAGTGCTGAATCGCAAAAAATGATCTGGTCATTAAGGGGGAAAATCTTCTGGTCCAGAAGTGGTTAAAACATCCTGTAAGGGCTCATTTACACTTGCAGTCAGGGGGCAGTAAAAAGAAAGGTTTTTGAACTGCATTTTTACCTTCCCCTGACTACCCCTCTTAGGCCACATTCACACTTGCAAATGGCCCCAACACCGATTGCATGCTAGAACCCCAGTAGGGCTCCTGGTGATTGGCTGCAGGAGGCAACCCCATTGAAAGTAATGGGCGGCTGTCAGCTCTCACAGTTAATTGTGGCAATTCGCATGTAATCACTCATGCAGCAATCACCTGCGAGTGATCAGACCTGGATGGAATTCTATCCAACACAGCAAGCTATATATTCAACAAGAGTAGCTAATTAGTGTAGCACCCACCGGCAGCCACATGAAAGCCTGGAACATTTATATGTTCATTCGATATACATTTAATGATTCCCTCATGCAACATGTAGGACAGTAATCACATTAATAATATTGTCTGTATATACAGTAGTCACATATACTGTACATAAACTGACATATACAGTAACTTAACCAGATATCGCTGCTCCAGGTGGATCTACTAGGCTGGAAATAAATGAACAGGCTCCTGGATCGGGGTGCACGTCCTGCCACTGCTGCAGAAAGTATTGAACCCAGGAATGAGGAATGGCCACACTTCCCAAAAGATGCAATCAAAATGTATTGAGAGAAAATAAAAAACAAGCACGAATGTTGCAGGCATAGGCAGGGGACAAAAGGATTGACGTGTTTCACACGACTATGCGTGCTTTACCATCAGGTTTTGAAAAAGCACGCATAGTTATGTGATGTGAAACGCGTCAATTCTTTTGTCCCCTGCCTATGCCTGTAACATCCATGCTTGGTTTTTATTTTCTCTCAATAAATTTTGATTGCATCTTTTGAGAAGTGCGGCCGTTCCTCATTCCTTGGTTCAATATACATTAATTTATAAGGGAACTCCAAGCTGTAAACTGTTAGTAAAAGTGTTCAAAACTGCATTATTATAGAGGAAGGTGCCACAGTCTAGATGGCAATAATGGTAGTATGTACATCATATAGAACCATATAAGAGACAGAAAAAATCTGTGCCTTTTATAGTGAAATTAAGCAATGTATGTTAATGTTGTTAAAGCAGACAGTAAAGTCCAATATAATTTTTTTTTTTTTTAAGGCCCCCCAGGTGTGTTATGCCATACTGTTCTAGTATGCACAGCATATTAGTACATTATGACAGACTTACCTGTCATATGGTGTCCTCCAGGGCAGCACTGGGACCGATCCAGGAGCCCCCGGCGCTTTCATCTTGGCTCGGTCTTCCTTCCGGGTCCTGTGTCTTCAGCCACTTGATAGGACAGATAAAAGCAAAACTGTAGCGCTAAAAACCCTTGGTCATGACAGTCCCACTTGAAGATGTGAATAAAGCAATATGATGACAGTCCATATGAATCCAACTCCTCATTCAAAAAGTGATTTCTAGGATAGAAAACCGCCACCAGACAGCACTCCAACACCAGTAATTCTAACTTCTTACCAGAAGCTGCTGATCCCCATGACAGAGATCAAAAATTGCGCATAACCAGTGGTAGGTGAAGGCTTCTCCAGTGTGTTCCTGATATGCTCACAGTAGAATGCAATATGCAGAGAGAGAAGGAACATCTCATAGCGTAGACTGTTTAAAAATGCTTTATTCTAAAAAGAGGTATGGTACTCACAAACATCATGAGGTATCTCGCATGTAGTATTGAGCATAGAGACCTCCAGATGTCGACGTCCAATCGGACGAAACGTACGTCGGGTGGCGTGCTGGGTAGCGCGTGCCGGAATCCCTGGAGGAGACAGGACGGCCATAGGTTTGGTGGTCCACGGACAGGACGCCCTATAGACATCTGGAGGTCTCTATGCTCAATACTACATGCGAGATACATCATGATGTTTGTGAGTACCATACCTCTTTTTAGAATAAAGCATTTTTAAACAGTCTACGCTATGAGATGTTCCTTCTCTCTCTGCATATTGCATTCTACTGTGAGCATATCAGGAACACACTGGAGAAGCCTTCACCTACCACTGGTTATGCGCAATTTTTGATCTCTGTCATGGGGATCAGCAGCTTCTGGTAAGAAGTTAGAATTACTGGTGTTGGAGTGCTGTCTGGTGGCAGTTTTCTATCCTAGAAATCACTTTTTGAATGAGGAGTTGGATTCATATGGACTGTCATCATATTGCTTTATTCACATCTTCAAGTGGGACTGTCATGACCAAGGGTTTTTAGCGCTACAGTTTTGCTTTTATTTTATTTTAATCTGCTACAATTCGGATTAGTGTGGCTGCTGGACCCAACTATATTTGCTGTTTTTACAGTTATTTCATTTTTTCTTTAGCGCAGCAATTTTATTATTTTGTTTATACTTGACAGGCTGCGATGATGCCGCTCTCGCGCATGCGCACAGGAGTCATATCACTGCGGCATGGATGAAGGGCCAAACAGGGGCTGTGAATTTTCTCTGAGATGCGCATGTGAACATGACAGCTGACAGGCAGAAGGATGTATTTATGGCAGAAGGGACCAATAGGGTATCTTCTGGCATAAATACCCTGCCTGTCAGCCATTTGATTAAAAAACAACTTTATTTCCACTTTATCTGAAACCTGTTTTTAGAAAAACGCATGGGCTTCCACGGCTTTCAATATCATGTCTACGCCGATGACACCCAAATCTATCCCTCTACTCTGCTACTCTTTAATCCCCTCATGCGGCACTTATCCACTGACTGACATATCTGTATGAAAAGAAGAAATTTCAAACTCAGTATTTCTCAATTATGATTTTTGCATAGAGCAGATTATATAACACCTAAATATTTATCATTGTTTTGTACTGTATTTTGTATAGTTTATTAATCTTATCTTTTTAAACAGAAATTAGTAATAAACACAAAATAAAATTTGAATATACCGTACAGCAGCTTAGCAATCATTCCATGTGTTGGTTGCATTAGTTTTCTTTTTTACAGTAAGAGTCCATTCACACTGCCGGGACTTGTCAGGCGACTTGTCAGCCTGACAAGTCGCGGTCCTCCCGCTCCCACTGTGTAGTACAGGAGCCGTTCTAATAGGAGCGACACAAGTCACTCCGACTTAGAAAAAGGGTCCTGTACTACTTCGGGGCGACCTGGAGGCGACATGCATTGACTTCCATTATGTGAAGTCCGTGCAAGTCGCGTCGAAGTCGCGCTGCAAGCGACTTCACAGGTTGCCCCTGAAGTCGGAGCGACCTAATGTGAACGGGGGCTTATAATAAGATGTTTTTATTTATTTTTTTTAAATAGCAAACATGTCAAACCTACCTGATCTGTGCAGTGGTTTTGCACACAGCAGCCCTGATATTCTCTTATTTTCAGGTACCTCGCCGGAACTCCTGGCTCCTCCCCCTTCGAGCAGTGCCCCCAGAGAAAGCCACTTGCCCTGCAGCTCTATTTGTCCATAAGACACATAGAGCCTTGGCTCGGCCCACCTCCCTGCTCTCTTCTCATTGGTTCATTGGCTGTGATTGTCAGCAGTGGGAGCCAATGGGGAGGGAGAGTCCCCATCAAGCCAAGGCTGTGGTGAACATTTCTGGGTCTGAGGGGGGTCAGGTAAGGATTAGGGAGCCGGGGGGGGGGGGGGGCACTGCACACAAGGTAAAACAACCTTCAGCCTTTAGAACCACTTTAAGCTTTTCCCCTCTGTTTTCACCTGGTGGTCTGACCTCCTGTATTTGAGTGCCCCCACTCTGGAAGATAGACCACAGGGCGCACATTTGGACAGTAGCACTATTAGTCTGGGAGGAGGGTATTGTTAGATGCACTAGCAGATTTGAATACATTAACAAATTGGAGCCAAACTCCAGCTAATAAGAAAGGTTATGCTTTTTTCCTTTTGGGATAAAGGTTTTTTATGAATAAATGAAAGCTGATCATTGTGAGCACCCCTGCCAGTGTTAAATGGTTTGTCTCATCCCTGTAACTGATACAACTGCAAGAGAGTTTGCTTTTAAAAAAAAAAAACCCAACAGACTTACTGGTTGGAAGACCAGATGAAAATGGAAGAATAAAAGGCTAAAAATTAACACTAATGCAGCCATCACATCTAAGAATTGGTAAGCTGTTACCGCTTAAATGCAATAAATAAATAATCCCATGAAACCTAGTAGCAAATGATTAAAGCTTAACTCTAGGCAACCAGCTAAATACAAAGATGAAATACATATATGGTGGCATTTTTACTTGCCAAAAGATTTATAATTTTGTAAATCTAGTCCTGAGGCAGGCTGGTGACATGGCTTTCGTTCTGATTGTAACTGGACAGCGAAAGAGCAGCAGCAGCTCCCTCACCCTGGCAGTATGTCTGCTTTCAGCACATGCGCAATGCAGCACATATGATTGGTCCCTCGTGTTGCTTCTCCCTCTTCCAGTCTGGGTGCTGCACTACAGGGGATGACAAGAAGCTCACATTGGGTCAGATTCACGCACTTACACTATCTGCATTTAAAAAGAAAAATGTAGTTTTATTAAAATAAATAAATGTATTTATTGAGGTTATTTAACCACTTGCCGACCGCCGCCCGACTATATACGGCGGCGGTCAGCCCCTCCCAGGCAAAGTGGCGTACCGGTACGCCACTAGCCTGGGAGCCAATAGGGGGTGAGCGCGCGCCGCCGGAGGCACGCTCCCGCCCCCGCTCGTTCACTAGGAAGCCCGCGCGTGTGTCACTCGCGATCGTCGGGTAGAGAGAGGGAGAAAGGCAGGCGGCTAATGTAAACAAGCCGCCTGTCATTCTCCCCTGTGTAAAAGCACATATCATACGGTCCTGCTATGTAGGACCGTAGATCTGTGCTGTTACACACACAGCCACATCCAATCACAGTTAGAATCATGCCCCTAGGACACACTTAACCCCTCCCTCTCCAATAAAGTTAACCCCTTCCCTCCCAGTGTCATTTTTACAGTAACAGTGCATATGTATAGCACTGATTACTGTAGTAATGTCACTGATACCCCCAAAAGTGTCAAAAATGTCAGTCAAGGGTCCGATCTGTCCGCCCCAATGTCGCAGTCCCGCAAAAAAAAAAATTGCAGATCGCCGCCATTACGCGTTAAAAAAAAAACTAACAAAAATGACAAAAATCTTTCCCTTTGTTAGTAAACGCAATAACTTTTGCGCAAACCAATCAAAATACGCTTTTTGCGATTTTTTTTTTACTAAACATATGGTAAAAAAAAAAAATTGGCCTAAAATGTTAAAAAAATGTGATTTTTACATTTTTGGGGGGGGGAATTTCATATAAGAAAATGTGAAAAATATTATTTTTGCAAAATTGACGTTCTTTTTTTTGTTTATAGCGCATGATCAAAAAATTATACGGGTGATCAAATACCACCAAAAGAAAGCACTGTTTGTGGGAAAAAAAGGACGCCAAATTCATTTGGGTACATCGTCGCACGACCGCGCAATTGTCCGTTAAAGTCACGCAGTGCCAAATCGCAAAATAGGCCCTGGTCAGGAAGGGGGTAAAATCTTCCGGGGCTTAAGTGGTTAACCACTTCTGGACCGGAAAGGTTTTACCCCCTTAATGACGAGGCCATTTTTTGGGATTTGGCGCTGTGTTACTTTAACGGACAATTGCACGGTCATGAAACGCTATACCCAAATTAATTGATGTCATTTTTTCCCCACAAATAGGAGCTTTCTTTTGGTGGTATTTGATCACCTGTGCGATTTTTATTTTTTGGGCTATAAATAACAAAAAAAAGATCGACAATTCTGAAAAAAAATAAAAAACCCCGACATTTTTTCACTTTATGCTATACAACATTTAAAAATCAAATTTTTTCATCATTTTAGACTAATTGGTATTCTGCTACATATTTTTAGTAAAAAAAATCCCAATAAGCGTATTTTGATTGGTTTGTGCAAAAGTTATCATTATGTCATTTTTATTTATTTATTTTTTTTACTAGTATTGGCGGCGATCAGCGATTTTTAGCAGGACTGCAACATTGCGGCAGACAGATCGGACCCCTAACTGACATTTTTGGGGGAACCAGTGACATTACTACAGTAATCAGTGCTAAAAATATGCGCTGTTACTGTAATAATGACACTGGCAGGGAAGGGGTTAACCCAGGGGCGATCAAAGGGTTAAATATTTGCCCAGGGGGTGTTTTCTAACTGTAAGGGGGATGGGCTTGTGGAATCAACACAAGATCTTTGATCCTAAATAAGAGGAACACAGGTGCTCTGTACTGATACCAGAGAGAACAACGGTCTGCTGTGTTTACAACAGCAAACCGCCATTCCATCTCATCGGTGAGCGATCGCAGGTGCCCGGCGGCAATCGCGTCCACTGGCCCCATGAATCAGCTTCCCTGCTGGCAAATGGGGGGGGGGGGCATGTGCGCCTCTAGGATCGCTCCCGCAGATCAGCGTACAGGTGATTCGTGCAGCCGAGCCAGCCTGGTGGAGTATATCTGCAGCGGGCGGTCGGCAAGTGGTTAAGATCTACCTGGAATTCACCTGTAAAGGTCCAGAATTTCTGCAAACAAGGTGGAATATCACACAAAGAAAGCAGGTGCTTTTTCCTTCCAGTTCATCATCTACACACAATCATTTCCTTGCCCTCGCTGCTGGGCTCTGGTGGCTTAATATAGCAGGTGCAAATCAATTACTATTTCAAATGAAAAAGGCAAGTCACAGTGGAATAAAAAGTCCGCTAATTGGTTTTAAATATTCCCCTATTTCTTCTGGGTACCCTAATTAAAATAAGGTAGTAATTGACCTTTTCTAAAGGTGACATGTACTCGGTGCCATCATCCCAGATAATCACCAGCTCTTGGCTCATGGTCTAATTTGAAGCACAGAAGCAGAGGCTTTCAGATCATATACAATGCATGTAATTTCCAGCTTGCTCCATATAAATGCAACCTGATTCTTGTACTCGGCATGTACCTGTCACCATTCTCTGCGGAGATGGTCGTTTTGCCAGCGATACTGTGAAAACAATGAGCAAAAAGACAACATGATGCCCAGGTGGATTGCGCACAGCCAAGCTGTTAGCCAACAGCTTAGCAGAATTGTGACGGCTTTTTAAAATCATAAAGACCCAACGGCCAACTTTATTAATTCTCACATTTCAGGCACTTCGACGCTTTACAGCCTTTAAGGCTTTGTGCTGGAGATTAAGTTGATGTGTGTGTTTTTTTTTTACAGCTGTTGACTTTATCTAGCGTTCTATAGAGTATATGCTCTTGAACATATTTTCTTATACATTTAATACAGTCTATCAGTTTAACAGGACTAAAACTGAATTCTGCAACACCGCAGTCAAGCTACTTCTATAAAGAAAGAGGCCAAATTGCATTAGTTGTATTCCAGCACCATGTCAGTTTCAAATAGTACTCTCAGTGTTAAAAGGGACCTATTATTTTAACCACTCGCCAACCAGCTGCCATAGTTTTACTGCGACAGGTCCGCTCTATTATGCGAAAAGACGTACCTGTACGTCCCTTCGTGTAACAGATCGTGGGGCCTCCGGATGCTCGCATACACACCGACTGGCTAGAGGGGGAGCCAATCGCCAATCAGCCGGCCCGGCAGACGCGATGCTCACCAGCCTCCCGCGATCGCTCCCCATTGAGACAGAACGGCAGTCTGCCGATGCAAGTATGGATTTTTTAAAGTTCCTGGATTTGGGCTTTAAAACCAAAAATACAGTCAAAATCAGTAGAATGGGTCCTTTGTGCTGATTCCTCTTCTGGTAGCCTGTTATGCCCCCTTTTCTGCCCAGCTGCTCCATTCATAGAAGCCAAACTACAGCTTCTATGAAGGAAAGAGAATCTATGAACTATCAATCATCTGCCTGTTATCTATTCATAGACCATGTTCAATTCATAGAAGCTGTAGTATGGCTTCTCAAGAGGCTTAAAGCGGAGTTCCACCCTAAAATAAAACTTAACTCCATCTTCATGCCCGGGGTCACCTGAAAAACAAATGGATAATCACAATTTTTTTTTTTTTTACTTACCTGGTTTAGAAGAAAATATACTTACCTTACTTCCTCTTCCTCCCCTTGGCGGCCACAGCGATTCGTCACTTCCTGGCTTTGCAATGATTCCTGGGAGCTAAACGTCATCGCTCCCAGGAATCAATGCGCCTGCACCGGCCCCGACATCAGTTCCGGTGCAGGCGCCGTCATACCTTGCTAAACAGCTTCTGGGCATGCCCAGAAGCTGTGCAGGGATGACGCTGCGGAACCGGAAGTGACGGCGGGGCCGGTGCAGTGCATCGTGGGACCGAAGAAGACGGAAGAGGACGCAGAAGAGGATCGCGCTGGCTTCAAGCTGCCCACACCTGAGATGGCAGCGCTGGACAATACATTTTCAAGGTAAGTATTTCTTCTAAAAGTTAAGTGCAACCCGGGACAGATCAGAGGCTAGCCATTGTGGAATGTACTAGTCCTGACTGTCCCGGGAGTATTTTTATTAAAAAAAGTATTCCCAGGGTGGAACTCCGCTTTAACTGCAGGTTAAGTGAAAAGATTACCCTTGATGTCCCCTTCCGCCATCCTGCAAGGGTTAAATGTTCATTAAGTCTAGTGATAGACAAAAAAAAGGAGCTATACTTACCTTATTCCCAATTCCAATGTCATCAAAAACAATGCAGAACCAGCAGTCCTGCATTGCAAGCATCAAGGGCCTGCCCATACCAGGAGCAAATGAGAGCTTTAGCTACTGCAGAAGTGAGGAATAAGTTAAGTATACTTTATTTTCTTTCCTGGGATGGCCACCCCCCAGTTCTGGCAACTTTTCAGTTCTAGAAATGATGGTACTTCCAACTAGGTTATGAGGGAGGATATGAAACCATGTGAATAAATCCGTTTACATGCGGACCAGTTCCAGGGAACCTTTGAATTACATGCTGGATTTAATCTGTATTTCTGTAAGTTCTTATTATTACTTTGCCTTAACAAGCCTCATAATTGTGTACACTACAGTATGTGGGCAATTTCTTTCTTCACTATGGGTTATGATATGGAGCGATTTGCACTGTCAGCCAACATCATCCCCTTCAGCCTAAAACAAAGGGAATGATCCAATCCTCTGTTTATTACCCACGCTTATCTAGACTCTTTTAACTTGGAGTCTTGCATTCTGGTAAGCAAGTATTTTGTATGATTCATGGTGGAGGTGAGCCTGGGTGAGGTTTCATAGATTATTCTTTCCCCTGTTGGACACTCAGCATGAGACTTTTGTTCACCATCACCATATAATTTTTGCTGGAGCACAACATGAGCTGTTTTTTTTCTATACTGACTTTTTTTTTCTTATTGTGTTTCATTTTGGTAATTTAGCGCTGCAACGTATTTTATACATAGCAGTGGTCCTCAACCCTGGCCTACAGGGCCCACTAACAGGCCAGGTTTTCAAGATAACTGAAATACATCCCAGGTGATATCATTTGCTGCTCAGTGATTGCAGTACTCTAGTCTGCATCTCCCCAAGGTAATACTTAAAATCTGGCCTGTTAGTGGGCCCTGAGGACCGGAGTTGAGGACCACTGATATAGAGGATATGAAACCCTCCTGGCTTCCACATAACATACAGTGGGGATCAAAAGTTTGGGCACCCCAGGTAAAAATTTGTATTAATGTGCATAAAGAAGCCAAGATGGAAAAATCTCCAAAAGGCATCAAATTACAGATTAGACATTCTCATAATATGTCAACAAAAGTTAGATTTTATTTCCATCATTTACACTTTCAAAATAACAGAAAACAAAAAAAAATGGCATCTGCAAAAGTTTGGGCACCCTGCAGAGTTAATATCTTGTACTGCCCCCTTTGGCAAGTATCACAGCTTGTAAACGCTTTTTGTAGCCAGCCAAGAGTCTTTCAATTTTTGTTTGAGGTATCTTTGCCCATTCTTCCTTACAAAAGTCTTCCAGTTCTTTGAGATCTCTGGGCTGTCTGTCACGCACTGCTCTTTTAAGGTCTATCCATAGATTTTTAGTTATGTTGAGGTCAGAAGATTGTGAAGGCCATGGCAAAACCTTCAGTTTACACCTCTTGATGTAATCATTCCCCGTGGATTCTGAGGTGTGTTTAGGATCATTATCCATTTGTAGAAGCCATCCTCTCTTTAACTTCAGCTTTTTCACAGATGGCATCAAGTTACCATCCAAAATTTGCTGAAATTTTATTGACTCCATTTTTCCTTCTACTCGTGAGATGTTCCCTGTGCCACTGGCTGCAATACAACCCCAAAGCATGATTGATCAACCCCCATGCTTAACAGTTGGACAGAGGTTCTTTTCATTAAATTCTGTGCCCTTTCCTCTCCAAACATACCTTTGCTCATTCTGGCCAAAAAGTAAAATTTTAACCTCACCGGTCCACAGAACTTGTTTCCAAAATGCATCAGGCTTGTCTATATGTTCATTTGCAAAGTTCAAACGCTGAGTTTTGTGGTGAGGACGTAGAAGAGGTTTTCTTCTGATGACTCTTCCATGAAGACCATATTTGTACAAGCATCTCTTTATAGTGGAATAGTGTACCACAACTCCAGTGTCTGCCAGATCTTTCTGGAGGGATCGTGCAGTCAAACGTGGGTTTTGAATAGTTTTTCTCCCAATCCTGCGAGCTGTTCTGTCTGATATTTTTCTTCGTCTTTCAGATCTTGCTTTAACTTCCACTGTTCCTGATGACTGCCATTTAATAATTACATTCCGAACAGAGGATATTGACATCTGAAAACGCTTTGCTATCTTCTTATAGCCTTCTCCAGCTTTGTGATCGTCAACTATTTTCAGTTTCAGTTTTCTAGACAACTGCTTAGAAGATCCCATGGTGCTGATTGTTGGGGCAAGGTCAGCTGAGTCTGAGCATTTAAAACCTTTGAGATTGACATCACCTGGTCTTCCCTGATGATGATTGACAACAATCCATGACACTGGCAGGTCTCAGCCTTGCAAAGGGGGCAGTGAATGCTATAAATTCTGCAGGGTGCCCAAACTTTTGCAGACGCCATTTTTTGTTTTCTGTAATTTTGAAAGTGTCAATGATGGAAATAAAATCTAACTTTTGTTGACATATTATAAGAATGTCTAATCTGTAATTTTATGCCTTTTGGAGATTTTTCCATCTTTCCTTGGCTTCTTTATGCACATTAATACAAATTTTTACCTGGGGTGCCCAAACTTTCGATCCCCACTGTAGCGTTTAGGACCTGAGCAGCCAATTGCAGGCTCCAACACTCTATCAGTTAAGCCCCGTACACACGTACCGATGGTCGGCTTACAAATGTTCCTCTTTTCTCCCCGGGATGTCGGTGTCTGCTGAAAAGTGCAAAGACAGCACAAGGACAGCACAAGAATTTTGTCCGCCGACTGCAGAAGTGATGTCATGTAATGGTTAACTTTCCCTGTGTTTTCTATTTTCTGAGCATGCCCAGTCTTGCAAATCTGCGGTCTGTCGGCCGAATTGTGTACTGACAGGCGAACAATCGTCCGTTCTGGTGTCGGCATACAAATATTTTCATGTTTGCAAGAAAGACTTTTGTCCGCGGATTGTGCGCAGACATCTGTCGGAGGCACCATACTAACACGCGTACAATCGGCAGATCCTTCGTCCACCGACGTTTGTATGCCGACGATCGGTACGTGTGTACGGGCCTTTAGGGTAAGTGTGTTGTACCCTGTATCATGCAATTACTGACAATACTCTGTACTGTTGGAAATTGCCATCAACATTTTGGAGAGTCAGTACGGATCAGAAGAGGTTTAATGGTTAGCCCCACTAGAATCAGGTTTAGACAGCAAAGGGTGGGGGGCAGGTTTGGCTTTAAGGGCAGAGCTTGAAGCCATGCCCCTTTTATTTTTAAATTGTTTTATGGCAGTGAAAAGGGTAAGGACAGCCAAGTGTAACTGGCTCTGGTGTTCTCTTTCGAAAAATAAAAGATCTAAAAACAAAAGACAGAAACAAGGTATCTAGTCTAGTCTAACAATGCTTTATGCTATTAGATTCCCACTAACCTCTTAGTACACCAGTGTACCCTAAAATTGTTTTAGGTAAATGAAGAACATTGTTAGGAAGAATAAATGTATTATTAATAAAATGAAACTTCCAAAACAGAAACTGCAAATGTGACATGACTCTTGACAAATGTCTGTTTTAATCATTGTTCGAGAAGAAAGATAACGGTACACTGTCCATATGTATACATCAAGGGATAGCTCTTGGGAATATCACCCTATAGAGGCTATGTACTCTGTAGGCAAGAAACAGTGAGTTAATCTTAGTGATATGTTTATGTATTTACAAAAAATCATTTTGACTGGGTTGAGATCCCCTGCTCATTAAAATTCATAGTATAAAGGTGTTGACAGCTCTTTTAGAAAGGTTAATTGGGAATTAGAGGATTACCACTCTGAAGAAATGCCATCAATACAATGTAACAGATGGCTTTCTACATATTTCTATTAGCTAACAGAATGGAGAAAATTTGTGGATTCAAAAGCACTTAATGAATGCTTGATATTTTTTCAAATTCTTGGACTCCTAAATGGACGGTGCAAACCTAGTCAGCTTTGGCCAACAAAGTCCGTAAAGGGGAAGATCAGTATGAGGGTAAAAAATACCCAATGAAGATAATATGCACTGAATCATGGATGTGCATAAAGAAGGAAAAGAATGAGCTAATGAATATTCATCTAGCTTTCATGAATGGACAGGCTTGACAAATCCCAACAACAGATCTACTCAGGTACTGAATTCTGTGGTCACTCTTCCTTGCTTAGTTTATCGGAAAGCACTGCTCAATCCCTGAAAAAGCATATCAATTAGAAACACAGAAGTTAAAACTTTTCCAGCAGTTTGTCAGATGGCGCACAAACAACCAAGGCAAGTCAAGTGTTCAAATTATTATCCCTGCAAAACCCTGAGAAATAAAGGTTTATTTTTTAAATGGTAAACAGTCCCTTTCTTTATTTGGTGTCTTGGTGTTTTCAAAGGATTACCTTAAGCATTAATGTTTAGTAGATGGAGCCACTCAAGATATTTCCATAGAACAATTTTTACGTGTGAGTTTAAACTCATTGTGCTTTTTTTTTGAGAATATAAAAGGGGGCACATTATGTGGCCACTTGTGTGGGATTGTGGCCACCATTAGCAGTTCTGTCAGGTAAGCATAGGGGTATAGGTTTACAGGTTTAGGCTAGTAGGAGGTTAATTTTACCTGAGCATACAGCAGGTATCGGCCAATCGGTGTGCAGGGAAGGTTCTAGCAAGCTGGGGCAGAGGCTTTATAAGCTTGGTTTGGGCTGGGGTGCTTCCTTTTGCACCGAAGAGCACAAAGAATAAAGTTCAGCAGAAGTAGTCCAGGAGGTTTTTTCTTACCTGCTGTCATGGAGGCCTTGTTGAAGCAGCTGATTGAGAAGGCAGAGAGTGCGGGGGGAGAAGCCTGGCTGCGGCATTGTCTCTCTATGTCTGGAATTACAGAGCAAGTTGCGGTTGAAGTTCACCCTGCTCCATCACAGGCAGAAGCGCCTGCAGCGAGGCCAGTGGTTAGCCCAGGGCAGGAGATGGCCCCCAGAGAGAGAGAGAAGACGCCTTAGAAGCCGGCGTGTGTACCTGCAGGCGAGCCGCCATGCAGTGTCATGGCGGTGAAGACATCCCAGGCGCACATGCGCCGAGCATCTAAAAGAAGAAGACGAGCCTCCCTGTCTCCAAGAAGGGGCGGCGGAGGGCGGGCTGAATACTGCCAGGCGGACCCAGAGAGGGAGAGAGGGCGTCTGCCATCTCCACAGAGAATTATCCCTGTAGTTTCAACAACACCTGCTGTGGGAGTGGCTACAGCGCAGCATGAGACAACAGAAGCATCTGACAGTGTGCTGCTGGAGGAAGCTGAGCAGCAGCCTGTTCTCCCCCCAGCAGCTGGTGAGTTGTGCAATGTACAGAATCTGTCTATATTAATTAACTCTTTATCTTCTTTGGTGCAATCTTTTTCTCGTGTCTCCCCTGCTGTTTCTCCTGTGCCTGTTAAGCCTGTTGTGTCTGTTAAAACTGCAGCAGCCAAGCTGTGAACTTAATTTCTCACCTGCAGTATCTACTGTCTCCATTCCTTATGGTGATAATTTCGCTCATAGTAATATTAGTCAAAGTTTAGTCAAAGGAAAATAATGTTTTGTCCGCGCATGCACCATTGCTGGGAGGTAGCGGTGTGCCTGAGGTGTGTATGAAGGGCGCGATGCCATGTGAGATGTCACCTCTGGGCTACCACTTAAGTGTTGGCGTTAAGGAAAAAATATGGAAGGGCGATTTTGTCGACTTGTTATCACTGTTAACTGCTCATAAGGAGCTGTCGGTTAGGACTGATAAAATAGACGACAAACAGGATGAGGAGGGCCGGAGGGGGGCCCCTAGGTCATTCCATAACTGGTTGCAGGAGTTTTGTATATTCGCGGGGGTGATGGCTGAGAAGCACCCTGAGAGGTGTGGGGGCCTATTTCGGCACCTCGATTATATCTTGGAAGCTTACAAGAGCTTTGGGGGGCTGGGCTGGTACTATTACGACAAATCTTTTCGTCAGAAGCTGTCAGTCCACCCCTCTTTAAGATGGGGTATGAAGGATGTCGGCCTTTGGCTGAACTTGATGTCCCCTCAGAATCCTGCTAGGCAGCCGGTGGTGAACACTCAGAATGCAGCTTATCACAAAGGTTGTTGTTTCGCATTCAACGAAAGTCAATGTAGTTGGAATGCGGCTTGCCGTTATAAGCACGAATGTTAATTTTGCTCTGGCCCACATCCAGTGAGTAAGTGCTTTAGGAAAAATGCTACGGTAGGGTCGGGGCAAGTTCCAAAGGATATTTTTCCAAAAAGCCTGCACGCTTGTGAGGCTGGAAAGAATGCTTCCGTGGTTGGACAGATACCCAAACAGGGAGAGGGCCAGTTTTCTCATTGAAGGTTTTGAGAAGGGTTTCCCTTTGCCCCCATTTGTAGGGAAAGGATGTACAGAGGTTGGCAATCTGAAGTCGGTGTAAAACTTCCC
This sequence comes from Pelophylax lessonae, assembly GCF_965119305.1. NCBI lineage: Eukaryota > Metazoa > Chordata > Amphibia > Anura > Ranidae > Pelophylax > Pelophylax lessonae. The sequence goes on along the minus strand of NC_138773.1, from coordinate 93,527,752 downwards.
ACAGGTAGTTAGGGACAAGATTTTTAAGGAAACCGAGCTGGGTAGGGTGGCAGGTCCTTTTGAGCATCCGCCTTTTGATCGTTTTTCGTGTTTTTCCGCTTGGAGTGGTCCCCAAAAAAGAGCTGAATGAATTCCGTGTCATACACCACCTCTCTTACCCGAAAGGAAGCTCACTGAATGACGACATTGTTGGAGATTTGTCTTCAGTGTCATATGCCACGTTTGAAGAAGCCATTGCTAAGATAAGGCTGTTTGGCCAAGGGGCATTGTTAGCGAAGGCGGACATAAAGTCTGCGTTTCGTCTTTTGCCTATATCACCTGTGGCATTAAATTCTTTGGGCTTTAAGCTGGAAGGTATGTACTTCTTTGACAAAAGCCTCCCTATGAGATGTTCTGTGTCATGTGCCTACTTTGAGGCGTTCTCTTCTTTTTTGCACTGGGTGTTAGCAGCTAAGTCGGGTAGTGTGGGAGTTTTGCATTACCTGGACGATTTTTTGTTCATGGGCCCACCAGATTCTGTGGATTGTCTTAGTTTGTTGTAAATCTTTAGGGAAGTGGCGGAAGATTTTGGGGTTCCTCTGGCGGAGTAAAAAACTTGCTTGAATACTACAAAAATAAATTTTTGGGCATTCACATTGATACGGATCGTATGGAGTTCTGTTTACCTGTGGATAAGGTGGCAAAGCTGAAATCTCTGGTGCAGTTGTTTATGTCGAGGAGGAAGGTCCTATTGAAGGAGATGCAGTCTTTCTTGGGTTTGTTAGGGTTCGCATGCAGAATTATGCCCATGGGTAGGGTGTTTTCAAGGCGCCTTTACTTGTCTACTTCGGGCTTGAAGGCCCCCTTTTCCCACATCAGATTGACTAGTGACCTTCGGGAGGATTTGGCTGTTTGGGCGGAATTTCTCAAGGTGTTTAATGGTCGTTCATTTTTTCAGGAGGATTTTGGGGCCTGGCTTTGGGGCCATATGGCAGACGCATTGGTGTTGTGCAGGATGGCCGGAGTCATGGAAAAGTGGAAAGCTGACAAAAACGTGGTTTTGTTGGAGCTGTTCCCGATCTTAGTGGCGTTGGAACTGTGGGGTGCATGTTTCGCGAATAGAAGGATTCTGGTGGAAACTGACAACAAAGGGGTCTTGTTCGCGGTGAACTGCCTCTCATCCAAGTCCATTTGTGTGATTAGAGTGCTCAGGAGGATTGTCCTTTTGTGTTTACAGCTCAATGTATAGCTTAAGGCGAAACACACACACCGGGTGTCTTGAATAATCTGGCCGATGCTCTATCTCGGTTTCAGATGGACCGTTTTCGCCAGCTGCTGCCGGAGGCGGACGGAAAAGGTACAGAGATTCTGAGCCGAGTTTGGACAGTTGTTGGGATTTAGTCGAGAGGTCGATCGAGGGATCAGTGGCCCTGAGAACATGGGCGAGTCATTCTGCTGCCTGGAGGAGTTGATTGGCTTTCATGGAGGCAAAGGGCAAGATGGAGGGTCGACCGGAGGAATGTCTGGTTCTGGAGTTTATGGGTTCTTTGATGCAGCGGAAACTGTCTTATAGTTATTTACGTAAGACATTGGCGGGCATCTCTTTTTTTCTGCCGCCTGAAAGGTTTTCCGGCTTGTACGACCTATTTTTCGGTACAGCAAGCATTGAAAGGTTATAGGAGGAAGGTGGCGGTAACAGATGACAGGAGACTTATTTCTATTGAGTTATTGGGGTATGACCTCATTAGTGTGTAATTCTGACTATGAAGCACTGTTGTTCAGAATGGCTTTTGTATTGACCTTTTTTGAGGCGCTCCGCATCTCTGAGCTGCTACCTTTGTCAAAGAAGACTGAAGGAGGCCTTTTATATGATCAGGTAGTGGTAGGCAGGGAAGATGTCCAGATTTGGTTACGTTGCTCAAAGTCGGACACTCTGGGGAGAGGTGTGGCAATTACTATTAGTGCTCAGCATAATCAGGGTGTTTGCCCATTGGGCATGGTCAATCAATTTTTGGAAGTAAGACAGGTTGGTGGTGGGCGTTTTTTGGTCCACATGGATTCCACTCCACTCACAAAATATAAATTCGATTTTGTTTTACGGAAATGCTTAGAGCGGCTGGGCTTAAAAAAATTTAGGTTTTCCTCACATTCATTCAGGATAGGGGCAGCATCAGAGGCAGCTAGAAGGGGATTTTCGGACAGTGTAATACAAAGTATGGGAAGGTGGAAATCGAAATGTTTTAAAGTGTATGTAAGGACTAACTTGTTTATTTGAATCCTTCAGGTTTTCAGCGAACAGTTTGGATCTTGGGCCACTCATTCATTTTTTGGGCGAGGAAAAGAGCTTCACAATGTATTTACAGTACAAATTTAGCACTACCTCCGGAGTTTAAATTATTTTGGAAAGGAATTAGAGGCTTGCAGTGGCACCAGCTGTATTTTCATTTGTCTAGATTGTTCCAAGTGTGGCCTCCTCCTTCCAGCGTGGTTATTCACGCTGGGGGTAATGACCTTGGTAATATTAAAACTTTGGACTTACTATTTAAGATTAAGGGAGATTTGCATTTATTTTCCCTCTCGTCTCCAGGGACAGTGGTGGTATTTTCTGAAATAGTTCCTCGGCTTCCTTGGCTTTCCTCATCGCAGAGGAAAGTCATGGAGAGGATGAGGAAAAGAGTAAATAGGGCAATGGAAAAGTTAATGCCGTCTATTGGTGGCTTGTCCTATAGGCATGTGGATCTGGAGGGTGGCATCCAGGGGCTCTATCGCCAGGATGGCATTCACCTTTCGGATGTGGGGATTGATATTTTAAATCTAGGGCTGCAGTGTAGCATTGAAAGGGCCGCGGTGGTGGGGTAGGGCCGTCCTTGTTGCTCAAGCCCGGCTGGTGGGGACATTGTATTTCGTATGGTATTTTATGTTTATTGTTGCTCGAGTTGTTTTATAACTGAGCAATTATAAGTTATTTCAGTTTGAGTGTTTTTACAAGCAAGTAATTGATGATTCAATTGAATTGAATGATTCAACTATTCAAGTAATTGTTATGATTTAATTTATTTATTTAAACCAATAAAGAGTGCCGCGGCCTTTTCTTTGCCAAAACTGGGGTCAGTGTTATTATTCTAGTTAAGTTAAGTGAGATTATGCGGGAGTGTGGCCTACAATTCCATATAAAAGGGGGCACATTATGTGGCCACTTGTGTGGGATTGTGGCCACCATTAGCAGTTCTGTCAGGTAAGCATAGGGGTATAGGTTTACAGGTTTAGGCTAGTAGGAGGTTAATTTTACCTGAGCATACAGCAGGTATCGGCCAATCGGTGTGCAGGGAAGGTTCTAGCAAGCTGGGGCAGAGGCTTTATAAGCTTGGTTTGGGCTGGGGTGCTTCCTTTTGCACCGAAGAGCACAAAGAATAAAGTTCCCCGCCCCCCCTCCCCTTGTCGCGTGCACCTTTGTGTGGTTGGGTCACCCTAGTATACTAGGGGGGACATTGTATTTCGTATGGTATTTTATGTTTATTGTTGCTCGAGTTGTTTTATAACTGAGCAATTATAAGTTATTTCAGTTTGAGTGTTTTTACAAGCAAGTAATTGATGATTCAATTGAATTGAATGATTCAACTATTCAAGTAATTGTTATGATTTAATTTATTTATTTAAACCAATAAAGAGTGCCGCGGCCTTTTCTTTGCCAAAACTGGGGTCAGTGTTATTATTCTAGTTAAGTTAAGTGAGATTATGCGGGAGTGTGGCCTACAATTCCACTAACTTTTTATTGATTTTCTGAATTAAAAGTTAAACAACAGGTAGTGTCAAGTAAAATATTGTATGTTGCATCCATAAAAGAGTGTCATTTATCAAATAGATACATACATATCAAGTGCAAACCATGTACAATTAGCATAAAATCATACAAAAGTAATGCACTTACAGAAGGTGAAAAATAAATCAACATATCATTAGTAGGAGAGTTGTCATCTGGAAGGTGACAGAGATCGGCAGGCAAGCAGCTGGCAGATGCAGATTTCAGACAGGAAGCTGCTATGTAGATAAAGAAGAGAACCGCTGTAGTGCAGGGAGCTTGAATGCTAGCCCCACCCCTTTGTCAAGCTATGGCAAAGAGGCAGGGCCCGAAAATGCATAGCCACGCACTCTTATGGAGTGATGTCATTGCGGAGTGGAGCAGAGTAGGCTGTGGATACCCGGATGCCACTACACAAGCCAGGCTGCCTGCGTTCCAACTCCCTGCACTACAGCGCTTCTCCTCTTTATCTACACAGCAGCTTCCCATCCGAATCCTGCATACGCCTGCCACTTGCTTGCTATTCTCTGCCACCTTCCAGAGGACAACTCTCCTACTGATGATACGCTAATTTCTTCCTCACATTCTGTGAGTGCATTACTTTTTTTTTATTTTATGCTAATTGTATACGGTTTACACTCAGATGGAGGCGTTCTCTCGCTTCTTCTTATATGTGCATTAGGTTTTCTCAGGACCTTTTCTAGGGGATGCACCACCTTCACTAAGAGTGATGGTCATACATATTTATCCCCCACTTCGTACTCATCCTTGGCATGTTTGGGGGGGGGGGGGCCACAGCAGCGCCATTGTTTAATATCGCTTCTTCACATATATATCAAGCTATCATTTAGATTTCCAGGCAGGAGCCTAAACTTTTAGGTTAAAAATTGTGCTTGCAAATTAATTTTCAAAAGTCGGGAAGCTGTAATCGTATTCCTACTAGAAAAGGCGACACCTTGGGGAAACTTTGCCTTTAAATGGTTGGAATTGACCATTAAGTATTTGGGAATAAATAATCTCCAAGACCTGCCCTGAACATCTAAGTGAATTTCCCTCACATCCGCTTTTGACTGGACCTGTGATTCTCATGCAGTATCTTCAAAAGGATGCCCTATCACCCCGGTCAGAGGTAGCTCTGAATTCTCCCCCGGCCAATCCAAAGCCTTCTTGGCTGCTGAATGGCCATACTCGGAAGTGCTTGCCAAACATTTTACTGCAGAGGCCATTTCTTGTGGCTCGCTAAGCTGGCAGAGATTTCCAGCACAGCTTTGTTTCCTTTCTGGCCTTATCTCCAATTTAAACATTTTTTAGACAACCTGTCCTGTAGGGAATGCTTTAGTTACTTACGGTATTGGAGTCTCTGTGCTCTCGTACCACCCACCGGAGTAATTTAATCTCGACTCTATATTCTTCTCTGTTTAGTGATCCTCCAGCTAGCTCGCGCTCTGACAGTACCTACTGAACCAGGCATGGATATAGATTATTAGGGTTGGGAGCAGATTCAGTTATCTATTTTAAAGGATCCTTGAACGTCTCCATTTAGGGGAACAGTTATAAGATAAAAACTCCCTGGTACAAAACGCTGTCTCTGCTCCAAAAAATTGGGCCTACAGTTTCTAATCATTGCTGGAGGTGTGTACAAGAGGCGGGTACCATTCTCCATGTCAATGTCCTGTCTGATGCTCCAGCCTTTCTAGCGTAAGGTTCCTTGCTCCCATTGAAATTTTCTCCAGTGCAATACCTTCTTCATTCTTCCAGTATACTTAAACTACAGTATCAAAAATCATTTGCTTTGCATATGGTTAACACTGCTAGGCTTTGTGTGCCAGTTCACTGGAAGTCAATCTGTCCTACTTCTATGAATGGATGGCTTCAACATATTACTTGTATAGTGGAGTTGGAGGAGCTGATCCATACTTCTTAAGACAATATTTCAAAATGTTTTCACACTTAGGCATCTTGGATATCCTTTCAAGGCTCTCTGACGTATCATGCGCTCTTGCGGTGCGATAGCTGAAACCTGGCATGGTACCTGAAGTGCTGTTGGATTTTCCTTTGAAAACTACACGCTACAGCATGGGTGTGGTGTTCCTGGATTTGATTCTATAGGTGGAGACAGAGATGGCAGGTGGTGCTACTCACCATTCTCCCTCTCCACTACTCCATACCCCCTCACCCCTTTTTTTCTCCCCCCCCAACCCATTCTGATTTCTTGAATCTCTCTTCTTTTTTCCACTTTTCTTTCTAAAACTCCGTAGGATCTAGACCACAGGCTTCCTCACTGGAGACTTCTAATTGAGGGGATGAGCTCTCCTCCCCTATCCCCTTGGTCAGTAAGCCCCTTCTGTGTTTGGGGCATATGAATGCGAAGGGGGGGGGGGGATTAGGTTGGCCGTTTGTAAGTCTTGGGAAAATTTGAGACCTAAATACCTTTACCCAGAGATCTGCTCTACTACATGATACTCAAGTACACATTCTCAAATGTGAGCGATATTAACCACTTTAGGACCGGAGGACTTTCTTGCTTAACGTCCAGGCCACATTTTGCAACTTGTCACTGTGCAAATTTAACTGACAATTGCGCGGTCATGCAACACCGTACCCAAACTAAATTTACGTCCTTTTTTTCCCACAAACAGAGCTTTCTTTTGGTGGTATTTGATCACCTCTGCGCTTTTCATTTTTTGGGATATTAATAAAAAAAGAGCGACAATTTTGAAAAAATAACAATATTTTTCTACTTTGACAGTTAAAAAATATCCAATATATTCAATTTTTGTCATATATTTAGGCCAAAATGTATTTAGCTACATGTCTTTGACAAAAAAATTCTCAATGAGCGTATTTTTAACCGCTTTAAGACCGGAAGATTTTACCCCATTCCTGACCAGGCCATATTTTGCGATTCGGCTCTGCGTTACTTTAATGGACAATTGCGCGATCGTGCGACGCTGTACCCAAATTAAATGTATGTTCTTTTTTTCCCCACAAACAGAGCTTTCTTTTGGTGGTATTTGATCACCTGTGCGATTTTTACTTTTTGCGCTATAAACAAAAAAAGAGCAACAATTTTGAAAAAATAGCAATATTTTTCACATTTTTTTTATATGAAATTCCCCCCCAAAAAAATGTAAAAATCAAAATTTTTTAACATTTTAGGCCAATCTGTTTTCTGCTACATATTTTTGGTAAAAAAATCGCAATAGGCTTATTTTGATTGGTTTGGGCAAAAGTTATCGCAGCTACTAACTACGGGAAATTTATGTCATTTTTATTGTTTTTTTTTAACTAGTATTGGCGGCGATCTGCGATTTTTTTTGCGGGACTTAGACATTGCGGCGGACAGATCGGACCCCTGACTGACATTTCTGACACTTTTGGGGGTACCGGTGACATTACTACAGTAATCAGTGCTATAAATATGCACTGTTACTGTAATAATGACACTGGCAGGGAAGGGTTTAACTTTATTGGTGATCAAGGGGTTAAATATATGCCTGGTGCGTACTGACGTGTGTGGGGGGGGGGGGGACTGTGTGACACAGGGACAGATCGCAGGTTCAGCTATGCTGAATCCTGTAATCTGTCCCTGCCTGTCACTTAGGAGATCGGCTCGCTTTGTTTACACAAGTGGGCGGATTTCCTCACTTGATCGCCGACGATCGGGGAAGAGCGGCGGTGATCACCGCCACTCCTCCCCTGGCCCTACTCCCTGTGTGTGAATACAGTGGGAGCGAGCCTCCGGCGCGCGATATTGAGCCACTTTGCCGCAGTACGCTCCATGTGAACGAGTAGAGTAGACGTGTTAGCAGACGTAAGAGGACAGGAAAGAGACTCCTTTTAAGTATCCATACTTATCCCACATATCTTTATTAATTCCCTTTCCTTCATATTTTTCTTACCTTTTCTATTCCCCCTTCATCTTACGACAAACTGGTTCACAAAGGGGTTACTGATCACCTCAGAACCTTCTATTTGAGCACATATGATGTACTGTATATGTACATTACCAACTCAATGATCTGTCAACATGTTTTTGATAGTCTTATTACAAGCCATCTTATATTTAATGTCTGTTTATACACTTTATACTGTTAATGGTGTGATGATTACAATGTGAAACCTTGTTCATTGTGTGATTCTCTATATTAATAAAGTAAAAAAAAAAAATTGTGTTTGTATGTTGTGGTTGATTTTTACCAAGTTGTTGTATATGTCTTTCTTTTTTTAAATCCTTTAGGAGCACCTCTCATTTCTTAAGCATTGATCTTTTAATAGGTGATCCAGTCAGGAAATTACATTTTTTACCAGGAATAGATCAATACGATACTTATCCACTTCAATTTTGTATATATCTAGTCCTGCTTCACTTTTTTATACTGTGGGATTTAGCTCAAGTGTAGCGTTTCCAAGGAAGCAGTCCACTTACCATGATTCGCTTAAAGTATATTTTCGCTTTTGCAGTCAAATTTGATGAAACCCCACTATGTTTGCTGATCCTAGTCACATAATATATCACAGTTCTATATTCTTACTGATACATAGAAACATAGAATGTGTTGGCAGATAAGAACCATTTGGCCCATCTAGTCTGCCCAATATCACATATCACAGTTCCATATCCTTACTAAAACTTATCACAGTCCCATATCCTTACTGATTGATTTCTACAGAAGGGATATCGGAAATACATTTTGCAGTAAGAGATAGAGAAAGTGAAGAATCTGGATAGGTGTGTTTTGGTTTCAGGCCCCAAAAAAGAAAGGGAGAGTAGGCATGAATTTATAATTGTCTTAGATTACAATATTCAGTTTAAGAATGTTGAAAGGATCATTTCTAAACACTGGAGCATTTTGCTAAGGGATGGAGTTTTGGGTTCTGCATTGCCGGCCCGCCCTCGGTTTATATATCAACAGGCCCCTACCTTGAGTGATAAGATCGCTCCAGGGGTTGTAGATTCCCCTATTCAGAAGGAAAATAATTTTCATTTTTATCAGGATTTTATGCCTGTGGAAGGTGTTCTGCTTGCAGACATTCCAAATGTAACATTAAAAAACGTAAAAATTCTCTGCTTCCATTACAAGTAGAAATTATATAATTAAGGACCTTATTACCGGCAGTACGCAGGGAGTGGTCTATATGTTGGAGTGCAATTGTGGCCTCCAATATGTGGGTAGGACCTCCAGGGCATTGCATATACGTAGAGGGGAACATGTTAATAGTATTAAAAAAGGTCTCAAAACCCATAGTGTTTCCAAACATTTTAGGCATCATCATAATAGGGACCCTTGAGGATTGAGGTTCTGGGGAATAGAAAGAGTTGATAGACACTGAAGAGGGGGTAACTTTATCAGACAACTCAGTCAAAGGGAGTCGTTCTGGATCTAAGAGACTGAGGTGCTCGTACCCTTAGGATTAAATGTAGAGTTTGACCTGAACTGTTTTATATCTGATAGATGATCTGGCTTTTTTTATATATTTTTAGTTTTTTAGTTCTTAGCATTTTTATGATTATTAGTGAATTTAAATATTTGTGTTGGATTTCTTTATTTTTGTGTGGGTATTGTGTGGAACAATGTGAAAGATAGCCGCGGGTGTATATGAACCTGTATAGATTTTATACATTTTAAGGGCTATACATATATATAGAAACATTTTCCCTTTTGGGCCAGTGCTTAGGGGTCCTGTAAGCTAGTTTTATAGTGAGGATGTATTTGTTGTTAGTTTAAATATTACCATTAGAGGGCATTGTGGATATAGAGGTCTGTTTTCTATACCTATATGTCACTACTAGTGCTCATATTGGCCGCAACGAGGTCCGTGGTAACCATGGTTGCTCACTTGGTATATGAGGGACAAAGTCCTGTAGGACATAACGTGTACGGGAGGAGGAGCCACATCTTATGACGTCACCCGCTGCTTTCCTGTCCTGCCAGCATGAGATCGGCATTCTGTTACATTGATTTATGCTACTAACCAAGAGGATCTGTTTGTGAGTGTTTTACTTTATTAAATGTGCATATTTTGAATAAGAAGAGAGCCCTTAGATCTATTATTTCTTCACTTTTTTATTATCGAGTGGATGTCCAGGAGTCCCTGTTATCTTTTGTAACTTCCCCCTGAGTAAGACAAGAGTTATCATCCGTTTGGCTATACAGTAAAACCTTGGTTTGAGAGTAACTTGGTTTAAGAGCGCTTTGCAAGACAAGCAAAATTTTCAAATAAATTTTGACTTGATATACAAGCGATGTCTTGATATACAAGTAGCCTCAAGTCACAGCTGAGTACAAAAGAGAAGAGAGGCGCCTCTAAGTGTAGCAATATGGTTACATTTAATTAAGGTACAAAATTTAGCAACTCACATGGTTGATGATTAAAACAGGCACATCTAAGTATGCAGGCATCAGGGGTAAAGCTGTCCACATAGACCATCCTCCGCACCATCAACTACCTCATCCTTTCCATGCTGCCCCTTGCTTTCAGATCGCGTTACTGCAGGGTGGTCTTCCCGATCAGGATTACAGACTAGCAGCCGGCGGTGCAGAAGAGGGTCTATGTGGACAGCTTTATCCCGGATGCCTGCATATTTAGATGTGCCTCTTTTATACATCAACCATGTGAGTTTCTAAATGTTGTACCTTCATTAAATGGAACCTTATTGCTACACTTAGAGGCGCCTCTCTTCTCTTTGATACCCTGTAGCTCCTGGTGGATTTTGCTTCCAATACCCTTGTGAAAGCGGCTATTTGTGGATGGACATTTTATGGTTACACAACCTATCGCAATGCTATAATCTTTTTATATGGAATATAAATTGATGGATTTATGAATAAATGGTTGTGGAACGAATCATCTGAGTTTCCATTATTTCTTATGGGGAAATTCGCTTTGATATAAGAGTGCTTTGGATTACAAGCATGCTTCCGGAACAAATTATGCTCGCAATCCAAGGTTTTACTGTATAGGGATCTGTTATGTGAGAGGTTTGGAATAGCTGAGGTTCATTAGACCACCACTGCTACATATACCCCAATTCCCTTTATGGAGCTTATCACCTGCTGGTAACACAGAGGTCATTGGATTGAGGTAAGTGTGATGTGTTTGTGTGGGTGAAGGAATATATCACCTGAAGTATAGTTTTTCCATTTTTTTTTTCACTGACAATGTGGAACTCGTTTTCTCATTAAGGGACTTTTGGGTTTGACTATGGACTTTTAATTACATTGATTTACATCCTATTTGGATATATTTGTAATAAGTATATAGCGCTGCACTGTGTTTCTTTCATTAGTCACAGAGCATGCCTAAATGTTTTTTTCTAACAAATATATTTTTTAGATGTTTCTCAGGAGAAGGTGTCATGTTTTTTGAACACTGTCAAAGTGAGTCTTCCCTCATTAACATTCAATCCAAGATGCCTAGCCTCTGAACTGGAAACCCTTTATCAGGACAGACAGTATCCAAATCTAGTTAGAAATAATAATGCAGATCTGCTTGCACCGTAACAGGGAAAAATTGGTAATAACATGTAAAAAGTGGTAATAAACCAATTAGATGTGATGACTGTATAGTTTTCTTTTTTAGGCTTTCATTTATTTTCACCTGGTGATGTGGTCATTAAATCTGTTGTGTTTCAACAGAAGAAGCTGCCCTGCAGATGTCACAGTTACAGGGTTGGGAGAAACCATTTACTAATGACAGGGGTGCATACAATAATCATCTTTTATTTATTTATGTAAAACCTCTATCATAAAAGGAGAAAAAAAAACCTCTTTGCTGTAAGAGTTCAGCTTCAATTTCTTAGTGTATCTAAATCTGCTAGGACACCTAACACCCCCCTACCCCCGATGTGACTGAAAAGTGAAAACATATGTACTTTAAAGTGTTCCTAAACCCAGGAGCCTGCATTCAATATATCTGTTCCCCCACAGAACACAGAGCATGGAAATGCAATCATTTTAGTAAATATAAACTGCTAAATACCTTTCCTCTTTAGCAGTTTATAGCAGTCTAGTGACTTCTATCAGTGCCTGGTTAAAGCTTGTAGGAGGAGTTTTCATACTGCACTGGCTGTCCTATCAGGATGCAGGACCCCTGACCCTCTGTCTGGACAGTGCTGATTGGCGCTGTGCTGATCACATGCACTCTTCCAAGAAAATAAAAAGCTCACTAGCAATATACATCAATCTGAGCATGTACAACATGACTCCACTAACTCTGTCTTATATAGAAATGGTATGGGGACAATGCAAGAAGAGGAGGATCTGTGCATACAGGATCAAACAGCCTTTTTACACAATGTAGAGGATTAACCCTGTGGGTTTAGTAATACTTTATGAGCTATCTTTACCCAAACTTACTGAACAGAAAAATTGACATGAAAGGTTACCACACAGGGGTTTTCAACATTTCATTGCAATAACATAAATGCCTTTAGCTTCCTGGCTATATATAGCAGCCCTGTCTCCCAATCCAGGACACAATGGTTTTCACACACAGCCCCTGCAGCAACTGTATCTCCAGATGTCGCCCTGGTCAGTGCAGGTAGACACATACCCCTACTGCAGTGGTCTCCAAACTGCGGCCCACCGGCCAGATGTGGCCCTTTGTTTGCCATTATTTGGCCCTTGAGACACTATTCCTCCCTCGGACATCAGCAATGGGTTAATATTCTTCCCACTGACACCAATCATGGAGTATAAATTCTTCCTCTGACACCAATGATAGGGCACTAGTCCTTCCACTGACACTGAAGATGGAGTACTATTTCTCCCACTGACACCAATGATGGGGCACTATTTTTCCCACTGACACCAACGATTTGGGTACTATTTCTCCCATTGGCACAAATGATGGGCCACTATTCCTTCCACTTACACTAATGATGGGAAACCCTTCCTTCCACTTATACCAATGATGGGGCACTATTCCTCCCACTGATACCAACAATGGGGCGCTATTGCTCCCACTGTTACCAACAATGGGGCACTATCCCTTCCACTGATACTAATGATTGGGCACTATTCCTCCCACTTACACCAACAATGGGGCACTATCCCTTCCACTGATACTAATGATTGGGCACTATTCCTCCCACTTACACCAACAATGGGGCACTATTTCTCCCAGCTGACATCAACAATGGGGCACTATTCCCCCAACTGACACCAACAATGGGGCACTATTCCTCCCACTGACACCAGTGATGGGGCACTATTCCTCCCACTAATTCCAATGATTGGGCACTATTCCTTTGCCTTCTGAGTACAGGGATGCCATGTAATTTTTTTACTCTCTTTACAATCTACTCCCACTTTCCACAGTTCAGCCCTCCTAAAGTCTGAAGGACAGTAAACTGGCCTATTGCTTAGAAAGTTTAGAGACCCCTGCCCTATTGTGTCCATGCACCTACTGTTTCCTGGCAGAAAAATGGTCTCCTTAGGAAGGTGGGGTCCTGAACCATGGACAGCCCCTATACTAAAGGGGTTGTACACATCAGCATAATCAGGATGCTGGTTGCCAGTAAAACGTGGACCCAGGGTTGGAAACGTCATCCCATCCAATGCTGTACAAAGCTTCTAGGTCCCAGAACTCTAAGGCTAGCTCCCTCTTAATATTACACATATCTCAGAGCCCCTCGAACTGCGAGAGTGAAAACAATGGGTGACACCAAATTCCTCTAATATTGTGACAAGGCATAGCACTGTAGCAATATATAGATATGCTGTACAGTGTTTCTGGGACCCAAATGAAGTCGTGACCATGATTGTGATGGGTTGCCAGTGCCACATGACAGTGCAGTAAATGTAGCCTAGTGTATCCAAGCCAAAAGGTAGTGGGGAATAATATAGCACATTTTACCAATGTTTCAAACTGTGGGGTTGATTTACTAAAACTGGAGAGTGCACAATCTGATGCAGCTCTGCAAAGAAACCAATCAGCTTCCAGGTTTTTTTTTTTCAAAGTTTAATTGAACAAGCTGAAGTTAGAAGCTTATTGGCAGATTTTGCACTCTCCAGGTTAAGTAAATCAACCCCTGTACATTATAGCCTGTAGACAAAGCAATTAATATTTCACTAAGAACATTCACTTCTATAGGATGAAAATGTAATTCCTACCCACAAAACCATCAGCCCTATCAAAACCTGTGAAACCATTAAACTAATATGATTGACAGCACAGACAAGTATGTGGGATTAGAGTGTGTGAGCGAGGCAGGGATGGATTGAATTACGCAAACGTGGTTGTGAGGTGAAAAGATCTAGCGCTAGTTGAATATGTCAAAATAAAATGTAGCAAAAAATTAACTTTTCTCAGCATTAGTAATGCTTAGAGAAAAAGTGAATTGTGCCCACAATGTGTTATATAACCACTGTTATTTGTCTTTGCTGACATTTTTGCAATCATTTTCTTATTTGGGTCCTTGGATTTAAGGCCTCATGAACACTTGGACGTTTTTACAGCGGCTGTTTTTGGCGTCAGACGTTTTTTTCTGCAGCCAGTAAACTCCCCAGCATGTTATCCTATGTGTCCATGCACACTTAAGGTCCGTACACACGAGTCGAAATTCGGCCAGGAATTTTCGTCTGACGGCTGATCTGCCGATTTTCGGCTTGTTAGTATGGTGCTCTCGACAACCGACTCCGACTTTTCGGCCGAAAAAAATTCTGGTGTGCAGGCTATAAAATTTTTGTCCACCGTCAAAACACGTCCGATTTTCGTGCAGTCAGTACAGATTTCGACAGGGAAAAATCTTATGAGCAAGACTGGGCATGCTCAGAGATGAAAGAACACAAAGAAAGCAAACCAACACATGACATCACTTCTGAAGTATAATTCTGTCGGACGATAAAATTCGTGTGCAGTCTAGGCACATTCGAACCAACAAAACACCACTCTGGACAAAAGACGAATGACCGGTCGGCGGAAATTTGTTGCGTGTGTACAAGGCTTTAGGCTGTTATCAGCAGTTTTTGGCAGGGGCGTTTTCTGGCTGGAAAAAAACCCAGAGGGTTTTGAGAGGAGTTTTTCAGCTGTAAAAACACTCTAAGGCTGGCCATACACGATACAATTTTCTGATAAATTTTCTTGAAATTTACCTTCAACTATGTAGTACAAAGGCATGCCTAATTAGATACAAGTGAAAGTGTTGTTTAGCTTTAACCTCATATTATGTGGTTTATGGTAAATCTAACAAAGTGTACAACAAAAGCTGAACATGTATGGCCAGCCTTACTCTATTAAAAGCTGAAAAACCGGTCTATTTGGCATTTATCAATGTTTTGTGAGCTTTAGTTTTGCTAAAAAAATAAAAAAGCTAAAAAAAACGCTACAGCTGAAAAAAAGCTAAAAAACGCTGAAAACGCTACTGCAAAAAAGCTGAAAAACTCCTTCGAGCTACAGCTTTCTACTGACGTCTTTAAACCATTGAGTGTGCATGAGACCTAAAAGTTTATTAACCCTGCATCTGTGCATTCTAAGTGCATCCACATGGCAAGCTTTCTACAGGTTTCCCATTGCAGAGTTCAGTTCTGGTGTGCCCCCCCTAGTCTTTCTACAAGGCCGAAGTTGCCTGACTTTCCTTCTGAAAGCATTTACCCTACACCAGCCTTCTATCCTGACTCCATCTTTGGCTTTCTGATTCTTCGGTGATACCTGATTTTCCATCTCCCTGAACCCAACTGCTGGCTTGAGGTCTGACTGTGGATAACCCTGTTTCCCCTCTATTTATCTGGTGCTTACCCCAGCCTGTTTGGAGTGTCCTTCCCTAAACCCAGTTAGGAAATCAACACATTGTTCTGCTTCAATAATGTGATATCTAAAACCTAGGGGCAACCAAGTACCAAAAAAGCACATGAAGCTCTGCTGAAAGGTGGCTTTTAAAGGCAAGAAGCATTGCAGCATTGGTCTTCAGATCTAAACAATGGCTATCCCTTACAGCAGGGATCCTCAAACTACTGCCCTCCAGCTGTTGCGGAACTACACATCCCATGAGGCATTGTACAATGCTGACATTCACAGACATGACAATGCATGATGTGCACTCTGCCTAACATGCGCGCGGGAGCCGATGTTCACGGAACAGGGCTCTGAAGGAACGGCACGGGCGTAATGTAAACATTTCCTAAACAGTGCAAGTTTAGGAGATATTTATAGGCTTACCTATAGGTACAAACACTACCCAGGGGTTTACAACATCTTTAAACCCACATTGTTGACATTTACCTATAGGTAAGCCTGTATTAAGGGTTACCTATAGGTGCTATAAATATCTCCTAAACATGCACCGTTTAGGAGATATTTACAGTGCATGCGCCAATGACGTAATTGGCGCATTCACTCTGAAGGAACGGCCACCTCTGCCGTTCCTTCAGAGCCCAGTGCTGTGAACGGTGGCTCCCGCGCGCATGTAATTACGCCTTGGGCCAATCAGATGGCCGGAGGATGCGATCCAGGAAGCAGGACGGCCGAACATGTCTGCCGTCCGGTCGGCACTGCGAGGGCTTCGTTTTTAGGTAAGTATTTCATAATGAGCTAGTATGCGATGCATACTAGCTCATTATGCCTTTGTCTTTACGGGTTTTTTCTTTTTTTTGCGGGTTTACTTCCTCTTTAAGCTGGAGACCAAAATGTATAGAGTACTAAATACAGTGACAATGCGGGGCCCTGCAACTAGGAAAATAATTGGGGAAAGGAAATAGGGTTCATAACTATGCAGAGTGCGGGGCTCCAGAGTAATAATTTTGAGCTGGGAAATCTGTTCTTACAGCTTTCTTTGGATTTTGGTTTTCTTGGTTTGGGCTCCGTAGTCTGGAGATTTGGAAGAGCCTTGGGAGAGAAGAAATCTTCAACCCAGTGTCTAGGTTTTGTTGAAGACCAGCAGGGTGTGTGTGAAGGTACACACCAGTCTATATAATGAAGGACTGAGGACAGTTCAGAGAACCAGCCAAGAGGGAGGTGTGCTCCCATTTGAAGACAGGTGTGTCTGTGTGACTTAAGCCTCGTACACACGCACCGATTGTTGGCCGACCGATCGGCCATCTTTTGTCCAGTGTTGTTGTGTTGGTTGAAATGTGCTCTAGACTGCACACGAATTTTGTCGGCCAACAACAACCAACTGCAGAAGTTATGTCATGTTCTGGTTTACTTTCCGTGTGTTTTTTCTTCTCTGAGCATGCCCAGTCTTGCTCATCTGACTTTTGTCGGCCGAAATCTGTACTGACTGACGAACAATCAGCCGTTCTGGTGACGGCCAACAAAAATTTTATAGCATGCACACCAGATTTTGTTCGGCTGAAAAGTCGCAGTCGGTTGTCGGAAGCATCATACTAATAAGCCGACAATCGGCCGATCGGACATTGGCCCGAAAATTTGCGGCCAACAATCGGTGCGTGTGTACGGGGCTTAAGGCCCCTTTCACACAGGCGGACCGTTCAGACATGTCGGCGGATCGATCCTCCGCTGAGAAAAATGGAGTCCGCCTGACGGACTCCCTGTGTGAAAGGGGCCTAAGAGAGATTAGGCAACTAGGAGAGAGTCCAGAGAATGGAAGGAATCTGTGAGTCTCAAAGGGGTGAGAGAGTCTAAGGTGTCAAGAGAACCCCTACCTAGAGGCCAGAAGTGGGCCCATGTAGCTGTGTGCATTAGAGAGAAGCTGTGTGCACTGAAGAGGAGCTGTGTGGAATAATGAGGAGCTGTAGATGGCCTGAGAGAGCCAGGTGGCTTGGCATTATTTTTACCTGTTTATGCTGTGTGCAACTGAAACCCCAGCGTTTTATTAAAAGTGGGCTAGCACCCCCTAAAAACACAGTTCGGACTCGCATGGACTTTACTAAAAAATACATCTACTACTGAGCTAACCAACCCCCAAGTCACGATATCCTCCAATCAGTGGTAGAACAATGACTTTAGTGCGACTATCCTTGCTATCATGGATCACTTCCGATGGTTTCATTATATGCAAGTGGAAAATAAAAGGAAATACATCACAGCCATCACTGTGTACTGTGTGCTGTTACTGGAGAGTAAACCAGTGACTCTCTTTGGCCCCTTAAAGGCTTCTACAAAGAAAGGACCTCATCCAACACCTCCTCAAGAAGTCCACAGTCTGTTATATACGTAAAATATTTAATGCCAGTTGCCAAAAAAAGACTGATTTATTAAATATTGAAAACCAGAAAGGTAGCATAAGGTAGTTAAATTCCAGCCAATAAAGTGGAGTAATTGAAGATGCTCATTGAGCATAAACAACATACTGCGGAAGTCTACTCTGTAAACTGTTTGTTTTAGAAGCGTTAAAACAAGAGGAAAAACATATTGCAGATGTATCCCTGACAGATGACATATTTTTTTTCAAACGATCACTTATATAGATTCATGAAAGGATGTAGAAGCATTCTGCATAATTGGAATAATAACTTTGTAAAATAGATGCTAGACTAAGCTGCGAGATTCAGAGGAAAAAAACATTTATATGAAAACATTCATGTCAGGTGACAAGATATTATGAGGAGAAAATAAACTGGATTGTTTGTCGGATTCTTCTACTTTCTAATGACAGAAAGTAACATTTTATAAAGCCACCACATAGCTTTCATCTAAAATCTCCTGTTTGCTTCTATTGTGAGAAATAACAGAGAGGCACAGGGAGCAAGATCGGGAATTGCAATTACAGAATTCATTTCTTTATTGGCAGCTTCATATTCTGGTCGAATTCTGCACTTTAACAGAATATTTAGTGTACAGTTGTATAAACAAAATAAGTACACCCCATACCCTCCTTTCCCATGAAAATTGTTGAACAGGAAAAATCAGCACAAGGGACATACACTATATTACCAAAAGTATTGGGACGCCTGCCTTTAAACGCACATAAACTTTAATGGCACCCCAGTCTTAGTCCGTAGGGTTCAATATTGAGTTGGCCCACCCTTTGCAGCTATAACAGCTTCAACTCTTCTGGGAAGGCTGTCCACAAGGTTTAGGTGTGTGTCTATGGAAATGTTTGACCATTCTTCCAGAAGCGCATTTGTGAGGTCAGGCACTGATGTTGGATAAGAAGGTCTGGCTCATAGTCTCCGCTCTAATTCATCCTAAAGGTGTTCTATCGGGTTGAGGTCAGGACTCTGTGCAGGTCAGTCGAGTTTCTCCACCCCAAACTCGCTCATCCATGTCTTTAAGGACCCTGCTTTGTGCACTGGTGCGCAGTCATGTAGGAACAAGAAGGGGCCATTCCCAAACTATTGCTAGAACGTTGGGAGCATGAAGTTGTCCAAAATGTCTTGGATGCAGTAAGAGTTCCCTTCACTGGAACTAGGGGCCAAATCCAACCCCTGAAAAACAACCCCATACCATTATTCCCCTCCACCACATGATTTGAACCAGTGCACAAAGCAGGGTCCAGAAGGACTTGGGGAGAAGGAACTTGATTGGCCTGCACAGAGTCCTGACCTCAACCCGATAGAACACCTTTGGGATGAATTGGAGCAGAGAATGCAAGCCAGGCCTTCTCTCCAACATCAGTGCCTGAACTCACAAATGCGCTTCTAGAAAAATGGTCAAACATTCCTATTGACACACTCCTAAACCTTGTGGACAGCCTTGCCAGAAGAAGCTGTTATTCTCAAGTTTGAACCCTACGGACTAAGGATGCCATTAAAAGTCATGCGCGTGTACAGGCAGGTGTCCCAATACTTTTGGTAATATGGTGTAGCTTCAAGTCAGTAGGATCTGTTCCTTGGGCTGATTCCTCTTCTTTTAGTTGAAATCTTCCTTTGTCCTACCACCCCCTCCCTTCTCCAAAGATTATCTCAACTCAGATTATCTACCATCAATAAAACCCAACTATACCCACCTTTTCCATTTAGCTCCTTCATTCATAGAAGCTGTACTACAGCTTCCATGAATGAAAGAGGATCATTGAATGGAGGAGGTGGAGCTATTAATCATCCACCCCTCCATTTATTCTATTGACACACTCCTAAACCTTGTGGACAGCCTTGCCAGAAGACTTGAAGCTGTTATTCTCAAGTTTGAACCCTACGGACTAAGGATGCCATTAAAAGTCATGCGTGTGTACAGGCAGGGGTCCCAATACTTTTGGTAATATGGTGTAGCTTCAAGTCAGTAGGATCTGTTCCTTGGGCTGATTCCTCTTCTTTTAGTTGAAATCTTCCTTTGTCCTACCACCCCCTCCCTTCTCCAAAGATTATCTCAACTCAGATTATCTCCCAACAAGAAAACCCAACTATACCCACCCTTTCCATCTAGCGCCTTCATTCATAGAAGCTGTACTAAACCCAACTATACCCACCCTTTCCATCTAGCTCCTTCATTCATAGAAGCTGTACTACAGCTTCTATGAATGAAAGAGGATCATTGAATGGAGGAGGTGGAGCTATTAATCATCCACCCCTCCTCCATTTATAGATCTTGTTTCATTCATAGAAACAGAAAGGGTGAGCAAAAGCGGGCTCTCTTGCTGCAAGCCTGCAACAGCCCCTTGGTTATATAAACCTACGTCACTGTGGAACGAGGGCAGGGGCATGGACAGAGGAATCAGCACGACTCCGACAGCACGACAAGGGACACATCCTACTGACTGTAAGTTATGTCCCTTGTGCTGATATTTCTGGTTCTAATTTTATTTACACTTTGGGGTTAAAATTAGACACAAAGGTCCCTTGGCATGGGCACTGCGGCCTATGCATATACTTGAAAACGTGTGCAAACAAAAACCTCTGTTTTTAACAGAAACCGTTAGACAGAGCCAATTTGGCTGTTTTGCAGGCTGGCTGGTAAGTGTGCTGGAAAATCTTTTGTTTATTTATGATGCGCATTGCCCTTTCATGTGCACCTTGCTGCAGAGGCTAGTTGTAGGTTGGGGTGGTTGCCACCTTTTGTACATACAGCGAATAGTACCTCTAAAACTAGCATCTACAGACTCAGATCTACAAATAATTTTCCTAGGTTCAGAATCGTAGTTGGCTTTGTTTAGTGAAGCATTTCCCAAACTTCCCCTGGGGGTCAAGAGATTTACAATGTATGTCAGTATTCTTGCCTACATGTTGAGCTTTGCTTAGAGTTCCACTCTAGAATGCCACAAAATATGAAGAAAACATAAAAACTGAATGTAATGTGTCAAAAATTGACATTTTATTGTTAACTTCATGCATGTTCAAAATCCAGGAAACTACCAAAAGCTATTTTTTTTGACAAATAGGCTTGCATGTCCTGGGTGCAGACCACTGGAGGGGGAGATGTAGTGCTGTATGTTCTTCAGGATACACAATGCATACAGTGTACCTGTTAGAAGGTACAGCCTGTGTACATTACTAGGCAGTGACTAATATCAGAGAAGAATAAGAAACTGCTCTTCTGACATAATTATCTCTGATATTTGTTGGTCCAGTTGCACGAGGAGTGTGATATTGCAGAAAATGAAAAGTACATGTGATGTTCCTTATCTCTTGTCCTATTTTTTATGAAATAAGAAAAAATGGAGATCTGACGCAGAGATTTAGATGTGGTGTTAGCTTAAAAAAAAAAAAAAAAACAATTTTAAATAAAAACAACTCAGACTTAGTTAAATAGTAAGCTAAGCAACTCTCAATTTAGCAGTGGCTTGGGATCTGCTCAAAAGCGCCCCCCCACAAGCAAAACAGAATGATTTGGGGGGCAGAGAGCGATGAAAGCAAAATGGGGAACTAGGCATTGTAGAAGCATTGGCCTCCCCATTCCTTTCACTGACATTAAAAAGAATTGTAACCAGTCATCCATCGTCTGTACTGGCATATATTAGACAACAACTGCCTGCTAGCAACTCCTCTCTTGTAAAGTGACATGCAGGTACACAGCTATAGCTGACATCTAGTGTGCTGACTGAATGAAATATAGCAGATTCCTCCATTCACGCTAACATTGCAGATGGCTAAATCTCCCACTGCAGACTATTGTATTCTGGCAGCCAATGGCGCCTACTGTCAGAATACGTGAACGGTGTCAGCAGGCTCATTCGCCAAAAGTCAAAAATCAACTTTTTTCGACCTGGGTGTTGCCAACAGGCTGGTGCGCACTATCCTCCCTTGTTTACTTCTGGTGCATGAATGCAGTAGCCAGGTCCCCAGAACATGCACCAGGCCCTAGGCCCCTGCCTAGTTTGCCTTCTGATAAAGAAGAAAGACAGGCGCCTCTGAGTGTAGACGGTTATATATTTAATAATGAGAAAGAGGAGTAAAACTCACATTAACCACTTGCCGACTGCCAGCAGTACATATACACAGAAGGTCGGCCCTGTCCCGCGAAACGACATAACTGTACGTCACTTCGTGGGACTGCGAGTAGGGGCCGCCATTCGCCACAGGGGGAGCCAACAAGCGGGTCCAGTGGCCGCGATTGCCGCCACGCAACTGCGATCGCTCCCTGTGGAGATCTTCCAAGGAAGATCCGGTGGTCGGAGGCTGTACTTGTCCAACCTGAGGGCCATTTTTGCAGCTTGTGGAACTGTCCTGGCTGGCAGAATGTAGTTGTGATGGTGGATGATGAAAATGAGGGCTGGAACCGAGGCTGGACTGCAGCGTCCTCCATGATGCCATCACCGGCATGCTCGCGCCACGTTTTGGAGCATGTGCACTAGGGGGGTACCGTTAGCGCATGCTCCTTTTTCAAGCTGCTCTGTTGGGGCTGAAGAATGCCTTATATATCTTAGGGATGCGTGCCATCTAGTGGAGAGAGTGCTAACCATTCCACTAAAAGGCCTGAATAATAGTATGCTATTGGCAATGTTGTACAGAATACAGTATAGAGTTGCACATATACATGTATATCAAAGTTAAAAATAGAAAATATAAACCTTACCCCACACACACTTAACCCCTCCTTCCCCAATAAAGTTAACCCCTTCCCTCCCAGTGTCATTTTTACAGTAACAGTGCATATGTATAGCACTGATTACTGTAGTAATGTCACTGGTAACCCCAAAAGTGTCAAAAATGTCAGTCAAGGGTCCGATCTGTCCGCTGCAATGTCACAGTACCGCAAAAGAAATCGAAGAATGCCGCCATTACGCGTTAAAAAAAAAAACAATAAAAATGACAAAAATCTTTCCCTTAGTTAGTAAACGCAATAACTTTTGCGCAAACCAATCAAAATACGCTTTTTGCGATTTTTTTTACCAAACATATGTAGCATAAAACAAATTGACCTAAAATGTTAAAAAATTTTGATTTTTACATTTTTTTGGGGGGGAATTTCATATAAAAAAATGTGAAAAATATTGTTATTTTTGCAAAATTTACGCTCTTTTTTTGTTTATAGCGCATGATCAAAAAAAATCGCACAGGTGATCAAATACCACCAAAAGAAAGCTCTGTTTGTGGGAAAGAAAGGACGTCAAATTAGTTTAGGTACAGCGTCGCACGACCGCGCAATTGTCCGTTAACGTCACGCAGTGCTGAATCGCAAAATACCCCCTGGTCAGGAAGGGGGTAAAATCTTCCGGGGCTTAAGTGGTTAAGCATGATAAAAAAAATTTCCACCAAGGGTAAAACATAAGCTTGATGACTTCTATAATTGTTCCTCTGTATATGGAGTGCATTGCCTAAGCTGTCCTTGCAGCTTACTGTATGTAGGACATACCATTCGCCCACTTCAACAAAGATTTGGTGAGTATTGGAGAAAGGTGGAGGAAGGCAAGGACAAACATAGTGTCCCCCGCCATTTTGTCAAGCATCACAATACTGTAAATCCACCACTTATCTAGAAGTATGAATCATAGAGCAGATGCCTAAAAATCTCTCAGAAGCTGGGAGGTTTCATAGACTCTGCGGACCATAAAAGACACAATGGGGTTGATTTACTAAAGGCAAATTCACTGTGCTCTACAAGTGCACTGCAACTTGGAAATGCACTGCAAGTGCACTTGGAAGTGCAGTCACTGTAGATCTTAGGGGGACACGCAAAGAAAATAAAAAACAGCATTTTTGCTTGCATATGATTAGATGATAGAAATCAGCAGCGCTTTTCCTCATTTCAGATCCTCCCCTCAGATCTACAGTGACTGCACTTCCAAGAGCACTTGCAGTGGACAATGGATTTGCCTTTAGAAAATTTACCCCTATGACATGCAGTCTATGTTTAAGTGTTTATTACCAGAGCATTTCATATTCCTGATATGTGCCTCCTTTACCATAAACAACAATTGAGTTAAAAGGTATCCTGCTCTTTTTGAATTTCTACCTTTGTGTGAAATACCAGTTCCCATGCTTTCCTATTTCAAACTGACCACACCAAGGTATGGAAGCCCATCCATCCCAGTGGTCAGTTTTCTGCTTGTGCCTGTCCCCCAATGGCTAAGACTTGTGCTGATAAACCCCCTGCACAGCTCTTCACTGGGAAGATGCTATTTCTCCCACTGGAAAGGAGTGTCAATTGGTCTCTCAATTGGAAAGGAGTATCAATTGTTGTCCTCATTGGAATTTAGGGCCTAATTCACTGTACCTCCAACGCTGATCTAGTTCTATTTTACCTCAATTTTGACTATTTTTAGGTGCAAATGCAATTCACTATACCTCCATCAGAAACATTATGAGCAGTGTCAAATTCACTAAGATCAAATAACGTCAGGGCTGGACTTAAAAACAGTCCAGCTAAAAGCTAGACTGTTTTGTTCAAAATCACAAAATATGGCAGGGAAAAATAAAAAATGCTTGGGAAAGATTTGTTATATGATCTTGAGATAAACTGCTTTTAAACTGTATGAAAAAGTTAAGTAGAAAAAAATATTTTAATAAAAGTGTAAAACGCAAAAATAGCTCCAGAGTCTATTTCTGGCAGATAGCCCATGTGCGCATGCTCCATGCTCCAAACATTTGCTATTTTGCACAGTTTTTTTGTTCCAAAAATACTTCATCAAGTCAACACACATAAGAAATGCTTTCAATAATCTCATCATGAGCACAAAGTGGCTTTTTCATTTTGACAAACACTCATTCATTAGTGAACTGGTGATTTTGGTTTAGGAACCAACAGCCCCAATTAATTACTTTGCTGGGCGTTTCCTATACTGGGTGGGTGTAGTTTAACCAAGGTTATATTAAGGCATGTTTAAGAGCAGATCATTTGGCCTCTGGTAGGGCCACATGTCTTTATGTCCGAATTTGCTTTTGGGGGTGGGGGGTTTGCTGGCATGCCTAAGGACCCATATTGCAGTAAGTATATTTTGTTGGATGAATACTTTTCATGCTCTAAATGTTTGGTATAGTTTTTGCAAAGTGTGTCTTTATGTACTCAATACATGTGTTTTTTTTATTTTCATGCCTCTGTGTAGCTGTATGTTCTAGTGATTTGATGGTATTTAAATCGAAAGGCAGGCTCATGCAAACAATAACTATAAAAGTATGTTGGGTATGTTTTATGCCTAATACTAAGGTGTCTACGACTTATTTTGCTTGACTGTTGGATATTGTAAGCTCTATCTATTCATCATATGTTGTATGTTTGCACTGTAATTTGAATAAAGATTACTTGATTTGGGGGTTTTTGGGGGGGGGGGGGGGTGGGTTGGGAATTTCACATGCCTGCTTGAGTGATTACTGATGTTTTATACATGTTCAATAAAGCTTATTCATTTGTACACAGCTCCTGTTTTTTTTGTTTTCTTTTCTTCATATTTGTCTGGATGTAATTCAGATATCTTTTGTGTCTATTGAATGTAATCCATTTCTTGTATTTTTTGTGTGTGTGCGATGCCAGTACAGTATTAACATGGTTTCTCCCTTTACTCCAACGAAGTGTGTACGGGTGTGTATGGTGGGGGGAATGGGGTGTGTGTGTGGCGGGGGGAATGGGGTGTGTGTGTGTGTGGGGGGGGGGGGGTGTGTGTGTGTGTGTGTGGGGGGGGGGAGAGGGTGCGTGGGGGGAAGAGAGTGTGTGTGTGTGTGTGTGGGGGGGAAGAGAGTGTGTGTGTGTGTGGGGGGGGGGGGGGAAGAGAGTGTGTGTGTGTGTGGGGGGGAAGAGAGTGTGGTTGTTTGTGGGGGGGAGTGTGTATGTGTGTGGGGGGGGAGAGTGTGTATGTGTGTGTGGGGGGGGGGGAGAGTGTGTATGTGTGTGGGGGGGGAGAGTGTGTATGTGTGTGGGGGGGGAGAGTGTGTATGTGTGTGGGGGGGGGGGAGAGTGTGTATGTGTGTGGGGGGGGGGAGAGTGTGTATGTGTGTGGGGGGGGGAGAGTGTGTATGTGTGTGTGGGGGGGAAGAGTGTATGTGTGTGGGGGGGGGAGTGTGTATGTGTGTGGGGGGGGGAGAGTGTGTATGTGTGTGGGGGGGGAGAGTGTGTATGTGTGTGGGGGGGGGAGAGTGTGTATGTGTGTGGGGGGGGGAGAGTGTGTATGTGTGTGGGGGGGGGAGAGTGTGTATGTGTGTGGGGGGGGGGAGAGTGTGTATGTGTGTGGGGGGGGGGAGAGTGTGTATGTGTGTGGGGGGGGGGAGAGTGTGTATGTGTGTGGGGGGGGGGAGAGTGTGTATGTGTGTGGGGGGGGGGGAGAGTGTGTATGTGTGTGGGGGGGGGGGGGAGAGTGTGTATGTGTGTGGGGGGGGGGGAGAGTGTGTATGTGTGTGGGGGGGGGGGGAGAGTGTGTATGTGTGTGGGGGGGGGGGAGAGTGTGTATGTGTGTGGGGGGGGGGGAGAGTGTGTATGTGTGTGGGGGGGGGGAGAGTGTGTATGTGTGTGGGGGGGGGGGGAGAGTGTGTATGTGTGGGGGGGGGGGGGAGAGTGTGTATGTGTGTGGGGGGGGGGGAGAGTGTGTATGTGTGTGGGGGGGGGGAGAGTGTGTATGTGTGTGGGGGGGGGGAGAGTGTGTATGTGTGTGGGGGGGGGGAGAGTGTGTATGTGTGTGGGGGGGGGAGAGTGTGTATGTGTGTGGGGGGGGGAGAGTGTGTATGTGTGTGGGGGGGGGGAGAGTGTGTATGTGTGTGGGGGGGGGGAGAGTGTGTATGTGTGTGGGGGGGGGGGGAGAGTGTGTATGTGTGTGTGGGGGGGGGGGAGTGTGTGTGTGTGGGGGGGAGAGTGTGCGTGTGTGTGGGGGGGGGGGAGAGTGTGCGTGTGTGTGGGGGGGGGGGAGAGTGTGCGTGTGTGTGGGGGGGGGGGAGAGTGTGCGTGTGTGTGGGGGGGGGGGAGAGTGTGCGTGTGTGTGTGGGGGGGGGAGAGTGTGCGTGTGTGTGTGGGGGGGGAGAGTGTGCGTGTGTGTGGGGGGGGGGAGAGTGTGCGTGTGTGTGGGGGGGGGGGAGAGTGTGCGTGTGTGTGGGGGGGGGGAGAGTGTGCGTGTGTGTGGGGGGGGAAGAGTGTGCGTGTGTGTGGGGGGAAGAGAGTGCGTGTGTGGGGGGGGGAAGAGAGTGTGTGTGGGGGGGGTGTGTGTGTGGGGGGTGTGTGTGTGTGGGGGGGGAAAGTGTGTGTGTGGGGGGGGAGAGTGTGTGTAGGGGGGGGTGGGTGGGGGGGATGGGTGGCGTGGGGCGAAATTGTAAGAAATAGTTAAAGTGTGTATGTATAGATTTAGATAAAAATATATATAAATTAAGGAATAATACAAAATTTCCATTCAGCCTCTGTGGATGAATGTAACCAAAAAATTTAATAAAAAATCACTAAAAATGATTACTAAATAAAAGATTGCTACAGCACTCACTCACCTTTTTAGTTGGCCTAGGTCAGTGATGATGAACCTTGGCAACACAGGTGTTTTGTAACAACATTTCCCATGATGCTCACCTACACTGCAGAGTACATGAGCATTATGGGAAATGTAGGGCAAAAACATCTGGGGGGGGGTTAACGATTACCATCACTGGCCTAGGTAAAACATTTCCAACACACATTAGTTGTCTGTGTGCACCATTTTTAAAATAAAGCAAAATCTCTTTAAAATAAATTGCAAATGGCACATAGGCGTTTGCCCTGGACCAGAAATGTCACCAAATTGGGTTGCACACATTCCAGGAGGTGGTCACAATCAACTGGCTAATCATGGTGAGGGCCACTTTCAGCCGTGAAGAAATGGCATTCATATGCAAAGTAAGTGTGGGGGGGTGGGGGGGTCTGTGCTTGTAATCAGAGCATTGATTACCAGTGCAGACCCTTGGGGGATGACACTAGAGCCACCAGGCATTGTTGACCCATGGCCACCATTGATGCCAATCAGTGCTCAGGGAGCCTGTTAGTGCCCTCCTCATTAGTGCTGCCCATCATTACCACCTATCAATGCCCATCAATGCTGCATATCAGTGCTGCCTATCAGTGTCCATCAGTGCCTGCCAGCGCAGCCTCATCAATGCTCGTCAGTGCAACAAAAAACATATTGATTTACCAAATTTTATTACATAAACAAAAACACATTTTTTTAGGGGTCAA
The DNA here is from genome assembly GCF_965119305.1 of Pelophylax lessonae. NCBI lineage: Eukaryota > Metazoa > Chordata > Amphibia > Anura > Ranidae > Pelophylax > Pelophylax lessonae. The sequence goes on along the minus strand of NC_138773.1, from coordinate 93,499,578 downwards.
ACATTTAGGTCTTCTTTTTGCCAATAAAAAAAAACCTTGCAGTGATCAAATACCACCAAAAGAAAGCACTATTTGTGTGAAAATAATGTCATAAATTTGTGTTAGGTACAGGGTTGCATGACCGCGCAATTGTCATTCAAAATGCAACAGCATAAAAAGCTGAAAATTGGCCTGGGAAGGAAGGGGTGTAACTGCCCTGTAAGGAAGTGGTTAACTATTGAAACATGGGATGAAATATTCCATGGGTAATCATGCTCAGCTCAATGGTTTAGTGGTTAGTGCTCCTATCTATAAATACTGAGAGCATGAGTTCAATTCCCAAGTGTGCCATCACCTCAATAAATACTGAAACTTGGCAAATGCATAACTGCACCCTGCACATATGCATGTCTGTTTCTTGAATATACATGGCCATTGACATGCAATTTTAGGCGATGTAGCCAATGTATTACTATGTGGCAAAAAAAATGACACACAACTGTGAGCACACCGGGTGTTATCATGGTTGGGCCTTGAACTCATGACCTAGCAATCTTTGTCTATGAGCATAGACCACTACACCAAAGTGCTGAATACAATCAGACATGTCTGAAAGTTTTAGATGAATAAAGAATGAAGATTGCTAATTAGACAGCTGTGTAGTCTGCTATTAGTAAATCTAAAGGTTAAAACACATAAGATACATAACTATACCTTAAAAATTAAAGAAACCATAATAGATGACGTTGCTGTGTAATAGTGATTCAGAATAGACAAATTTCCAAACCCGAATTCACTATTGGTTAACTCCGAATTCACTAAAGCACCTAGTTGAAGGTTTAACTCCAGCAACTTCACCTAATTAAGATGCTAATGAGTTTAGGCTGGAGTTATTTTTGGAGAAGTGAGCAGCTCTACTCCCAACTTATAGTGAATTAGGCCCTTTGCTACAATGTAAAGTAGTAAGTGTACAGCTTGTATAACAGTGTAAATTTGCTGTCCCCTCAAAATAACTCAACACACAGCCACTAATGTCCAAACCGCTGGCAACAAAAGTGAGTACAACCCTAAGAGAAAATATACAAATTGAGCCCAAAGTGTCAATATTTTGTGTGGCCACCATTATTTTCCAGCATTCTTAACCCTCTTGGGCATGGAGTTCACCAGAGCTTCACAAGTTGCCACTGGAGTCCTCTTCCACTCCTCCATGCCGACATCATGGAGCTGGTGGATTTTAGAGACCTTGCGCTCCTCCACTTTCCATTTGAGGATGCCCCAAAGTTGCTCAATAGAAATTAGGTCGGGAGGCATGCTTGGCCAGTCTATCGCCTTTACCCTAAGCTTCTTTAGGCAGGCAGTGGTTGTCTTGGAAGTGTGTTTGGGGTCCTTATCATGTTGGAATACTGCCCTGCAGCCCAGTCTCCAAAAGGAGGGGGATCATGCTCTGCTTCAGTATGTCAAAGTACATATTGGCAATTATGGTTCCCTCAATGAACTGTAACTCCCCAGTGCAGCACTCATGCAGTCCCAGACCATGGCACTCCCACCACCATGATTGACTGTAGGCAAGACACACTTGTCTTTATCCTGACCACCTGGTTTCCCCCACACACGCTTGACACCATCTGAACCAAATAAGTTTATCTTGGTCTCATCAGACAACAGGACATGGTTCCAGTAATCCATGTTCTTATTCTGCTTGTCTTCAGCAAACTGTTTTTGGGCTTTCTTGTGCATCATCTTTAGAAGAGTCTTCCTTCTGGGATGACAGCCATGCAGACCAATTTGATGCAGTGTGCGGCGTATGGTCTGAGCACTGACAGGCTGGCCCCCCACCCCTTCATCCTCTGCAGCAATGCTGGCAGCACTCATACATCTATTTCCCAAAGACAACCTCTAGATATGACACTGAGCACGTGCACTCAACTTCCTTGGTTGACCATGGCGAGGCCTGTCCTGAGTGGAACCTGTCCTGTTAAACCGCTGTATGGTCTTGGCCACCGTGCTGCAGCACAGTTTCAGGGTCTTGGCAATCTTCTTATAGCCTATGCCATCTTTATGTAGAGCAACAATTCTTTTTTTTTATATCCTCAGAGAGTTCTTTGCCATGAGGTGCCATATTGAATTTCTAGTGACCAGTATGAGAGAGTGAGAGCGATATCACCAAATTTAACACACCTGCTCTGCATTCACACGTGAGACCTTGTAACATTAATGACTCACATGACACTGGGGAGGGAAAATGGCAAATTGGGCCCAATTTGGACATTTTAACTTAGGGGTGTACTCACTTTTGTTGCCAGCGGTTTAGACATTAATGGCTGTGTTGAGTTATTTTGAGGGGACAGCAAATTTACACTGTTATACAAGTTGTACACTCACTATTTTACATAGCAAAGTGTCATATATTCAGTACTGTCACATGAAAAGATATTATAAAAATTACAAAATTACATTTTTAAATTTTAAAAAATTACAAATTACAAAAATGTGAGGGGTGTACTCACTTTTGTGAGATACAGGTATATCAATTCTCTATGCAAATTTGCAAGATTAAAGTAATTTTTCCTGCCAACTTTTCACAGCATATTTGGAGCATACCTGTGTGCATCAGGCCTGATGCCATTTATTTGTAACCCTCACAGGGGCCACCTAGTAGGGGCCTTCCTATTGAAAAGAGACTGACTCATTTTGGCCAGAAATTTCTAGCTCAAAATTACTGTCATATGATGTCCATTATTACCTCAAGCTTGAAAACTGTAACAAAAAATAACCGCTATGGTTATTTCCTGCATTTTAAGCAGTCATCCACAGAAGATTTCATTGAGTGCCGGTTCACATTGGTGCCACGCGGGAACCCTGCAAATCCACTGCGGGTTCCTGCATCACACCCGACTCGCAGCCAGTTCACACTGCCATATGCGAACTGCTGAGTGTCAATACAAAGCTATCGACACCCCTCAGATTAGTTTGCATATCTCAGTGCGAACTGTGAGTTCAGACAGGAATCGGATCGCATAGGTGTAAACACCCATGTGATCTGATTCTGCTGCGGACCAAAAAAAGGGTCCTGCGTGACTTTGGTCCGAATGCGATGCAAATTCAGCCATGCAATCTGTATGGCTGAATTTGCATTGCACTGACATCGCATGTGATTTGCATAGCAGTGCGGTGCAAATCACATGCCATGTCTAACATCGCATATGTGTGAACCGGCACTAATTGTTTGAAGTCATTACAATAGTAGTAGTGGTAAATTTAACAAATCAAGTACACTAACAAACAGGCATCTAAAATCCAATCTTCATGTGGAAAAGTGGAAAAACTCCTAGAAAATGAGAGTATCCATGGAGCAGCTAGTTCGGAGTTGACAGAAAACATTATGACTTGTCTGAAACCACAGAGAGCATAATGTGGAAAAACAAAAGAATACAAGTTCAGTGACAGGAGCATGAACAAAACACTGCTCTTTCATCACAAAGCAGGAATTAAACCTTCAGACAGCACAATATTGTAGGGTATTATTCTTTATGAGTTGTTTTGCATATAAAAGGAGCTGGGCTCCTCTTGTCACGATCTTATGCAAAGAAAAAAAAGAAAAAAAAAACATAAATAGTATACAGCTAAACACTTTAACATGGGTACAATTAGGCATGGCTGAATAAAATGAAAAGGATTGGTACTGTATGAATACATTTCAAAAAGGAACACTTAATTAAGGGTTGTGCTGATGCCGTTTACACCTGGTTTAATATGTGCCCTGACAAACACATTGTTTCCTAGAAAAAATAAATAAATAAAATAAAAAGATACCAACCTACATAATATATTCTATGGCCATTGGGGAATGGGAGTAAACAGGAATTCTTAAGCCCCGTACACACGTAGCGATCGTCGGCCGAACGATCGGCCGTCTTTTGTCCGGTGCTGTCCTGTCCGCTGAAAAGTGCAAAAGACTGCACACGAATTTTGTCTGCCAACAACAGCCGACTGCAGAAGTGATGTCATGTGATGGTTAACTTTCCGTGTCTTTTTTCTTCTCTGAGCATGCCCAGTCTTGCAAATCTGCTGATTGTCGGCCGAATTCTGTACTGACTGGCGAACAATCGGCCGTTCTGGTGTTGGCCTACAAAAATTTTAATGCCTGCACGACAGATTCTGTTTGGCCGAAAATGCGCTGTCGGCTGTCGGAAGCATCATACTAATGGGCCATACATACTATAAGATTTTCTGAAGACTTTTTCCTTTAGATTTACCAAAACCATATAATATGAGGTCAAACCTAAACACTTTCAATTTGTATGCAATCTGGCAAGCCCTTGCACTACATAGAAAAGGTAAATCTGAAGGAAAAAGTCTTCAGAAAATCTTATAGTGTGTATGGCCCTTAACAAGCCTACAATCGGCCGATCGGTCGGCGGCCGAATATTTGCGGCCGACAATCGGTACGTGTGTACGGGGCTTTAGATTCAACGATTCAACGAGGGACAAAATACTGCTGCTCTGAACAGTATTGAGAAGAAACAATCTCAACACCCTACTCAGACACTTGTCACAGCCCTTTGTCTGCAAAGGTCTTGCGTTAACACTAGGATCCTGCTTACCCATTGCATAGCTTCTCTGGAGCAGTATTGCTTGATAGTCCAAAACATTGTTTGCTCTTGCAGTCCAATAGCTCAGACTTTGCAAAGAACATGCATAAATCATGGCCACCGCCTAAGTGCCAGGTCTAGTATCTCCTCTGCATTAAACTCACCAGATGGCCTAACCTGAGCAATAGGCATGGCTTCTTCCACATCAAAGTGCACAAATCCGTAATGACTAATCAATAGTTTATACATAAAAGATGAAAAATAAACATCCAAACAAATCCATCCAAGTGCAGGAGAAAGTACTCTTGTGCCAGATGAAGTCTTCTAAGGGGAAACGATTCGGGCGGAGCTAGTGGTGTGATGTCGGCACGTCCAGGAAACGATTTACACTCTTAGTGGCCATGTTCATTTGATAAAGTTTGCCTGTATATCAGTTTTACTCTGTAGTTGCAATTTTTTCTTATTAAAAATATATTTTAAGCAGTATAGCACTATGAGCCCATTCCCTTATTTTTAAATGCATGTAACTGCGGGAGTGGAAAGGTGAAACACACTAAGATACTTAGGGGCTGTCCAGGAGCAAGCTGTAGTCCTCCAGAGAGGAGGATTCCCAAGCGCTTTTGATCTCCTTTGTGGTATCTTATGAGCTGGTAAGCAGCCTGTGTGCCCCCAGGAGCACGGTGGTGGCACAGAAGCACTTTATTTACAGTTGCTTTCAGCACAAGAGCACTTTCTCCTGCACTTTGATGGACTTTGCTTGGATGTTTATTTTTCATCTTTTTCTGTATGAGCTATTGATTAGTCAATACGGATTTGTGCACTTTGCACTTTATATGAAATGTTTATCATATGAATTTTAGCACGTTATTTGCACTTTTCAATTTTTACATAGCAGTGGCTATTGGATACTTTGATGGCTATTTGATACTGCAATGAGTATCATCTGATTTTTACATTCACATTTTACTTTTCGAGACAGCGCACTATTAATATTTTTATAGCGATTGTGTGGTCCAGTATTCAGGTATTATTTAGTGCAGCAGTTTTGCTTTAATTGCAGCCAAGCGTGAGTCTTGGGAATTTTTAAACTATGATTATACTACTGCTACTATTATATCTGCACACTGTAAGGCATAGTAATAATAATTAAAAGTAATACCATAACTGAAGGAGGAATCGATGATCTGGGGACCAGTCTAGCAATTCTAGTATGCAAGACATGAGGGCAGACATGGGGATTTTTCTAGTCACTATGGCAGCCTGGATTTACTTAACTTTGTCTTATATCCAGTATATGTAATTTTACATTTACTACATTTATTTTTAAACCGTGGCACATGCAACTCTTTAAATGAAATCCCCATCATCTAAATCAGACACTGGGTAGGCCTGCACTGGCTGCTGGAAAAAGTTAGAAGGTCCAGAACAATGGCGATTAAGGTCAGGTTCACACACAAGCCAATTGGATGCGGGTTTTCCTCTCAATTGAGCCGGTTCACACAGCTCCGGGGCGGCAGTGGTCTGCATTTGGAAACATTTGGAACATGAAAGCATGGATCCATCCTGCTTTGTATCAACAGTTTAAGCTGCTGCTGGTGGTATATTATTGTGAAGGATATTTTCTTGGCACGCTTTGAGCCCCTTAGTACCAACTGAGCGTCGTTCAAATGCCACGGCCTACCTGAGTATTGTTGATGACCATTTCCATCCCTTTATGACTACAGTGTACCCATCTTCTGATGGCTCCTTCCAGCAGGATAATGCACAATGTCACAAAGCTCAAATCATCTCAAACTGGTTTCTTGAACATGACAATGAGGTCACTGTACTCCAATGGCTTCCACGGTCACCAGATCTCAACCCAATAGAGCACCTTTGTGATGTGGTGGAACAGGAGATTCGCATCATGGATGTGCAGCCGACAAATCTGCAGCAACTGCGTGATGCTATCATGTCAATATTGACCAAAGTCTCTGAGGAATGTTTCCAACACCTTGTTGATTCTATGCCCCAAAGAAGTAAGGCAGTACTGATGGCAAAAGGGGGTTCGACTCAGTACTAGCAAGATGTACCTAATAAAGTGGCTGATGAGTATATATCCTCTTTGCTTTTTGTGTGCCAGCTTCCTAAGGGCCTATGTCAACAAGATTAATTCACATTAGAACTGCATCTTTCCCTATACAAATATATAGGACTGAAAAAGTAGCTTGAAACAGGACAGGTCAACTGTAGGTCAAATGCGCCTGCAATAAACTCTGAATAGTCTGATTTAAAAAGCATGCTGCATTTGCCCATCGCTGTTCCTTGTAAGGTGACAGAAATCCTAAACTATCTATAGATTTAAGATGTCTGACAGATGTGCATTCTAGTTCCAGCTGTCAAATGGCCTTTCAGGTAGAAGACTGTTGTGCAATCATGCTTGTCCTGGCATACAGAGGGGAGAGCTGATGCAGATGAGTGTGAATGGCAGCTTATTGTAGGAGAAACAGAAAGAGAAAATCCATCCCAGCTGATCAATGTGTCTTCTTCCAGTGTCCAGCCAGGCTCCAACCAAGTGATATCTGTAAGGGTCCACAGACATACAAAGATTCCCGGATCCAATTTTCTTTTTTCAGTGGGTACTGCAAGCTATGACCCCAGCGATGGCTTTTACAGAATACTGTATGGTAACAGAGAATAGTGTAGTCAGGCGTTAGGTCCCATTTAGTTAGAGCCCTCCTGTAGTGAAGTCATGGGTGAATCAGAGCCCATATTTGAGCTAGGTTGGGAGGAGCCTTAGTGCAGCCAGTCATGGGAGCCACCCAGATAGCAAGCAAATGAGGTTGCTAAGCTATGGTTCGACTTGCCAGGCTTCACAGGTTTAATGCACAATTGGAGCAAGTCAGCATTGCATGACTCCAGGTCAACTTTCTTTGCAAACATTCTGCAAGTCTGCTTCACGTTCTGGTTCAGTTAAGTTGTGCAATAGTCATCCCACCACAGGGGTCACTGTGACTTGCAGAGCTCTTGCTGTAGATTTATCTCTGTAACTTTGCTCTTGCTAGAGACTTACTATGCAAATTTGCTACTAAGTGTAAACTAGAACTTGTGCAAGTGCTCTGCAAGTGTACAACTTGCCAGCGAAAATGTGCAGCAAGTTAACAAGACTTACAGTTCAACACTGCCACAAATTTGTGGCAAGTTATCCTTGCTATCTGGACAGAAGTTCCACCAATGTGCAGATGTGGCCAGCAAAGTCGAGGCCCTGAACAGGGCTGAGGTACTCCTGTACTCAGAAGAGCCAGCTGTAGTCATCCTGTCTCTTAGAGGGGTGGAGGCTAGAGCAGGTTGCAAAATGAATTTTAGGCCAGGCCAATTATTCTCTGAAGTGAGGCTATTCCCCTGGAGGACCTGGGAGAAATGTACCAAAGCCAGAGGGGGGCTGCAGTGACCCAGTCTCAGGAGACGACCTATAAACGAGTTGTGAGCCCTCTGAGCGAATGCTAATGACCTTGGAAAGGAGAGAGACTGAGTGAGGGAAGATGGCTTACTCAGTGAAAGTCTGCTGCTTTCACATGTGACTGCTGTGGATTGTCCACCTTAAGTGATTGACAAAATGTGACCCCAGGTAGTATGTCTATGTAATGTTACTGTAAATGCAATCTTAATGTAACATCAGAAAAGTGCAGAAACTCACACTTTTTGTGTGGACATTCCTTCACTGGGATATAAAGACTACTGGCCAGAAATGTAGTGGGAAGGTCTCTGGCACTGAGATGGACACAAGATGGCTAAGGATTAAGCCTTCAAGCAGGAGAGTTGTTGTTCTAGTAGGAAGTAGTGGGGCAGGGACCTGTGGTCTTGGCGCCAATACTTTGCTATTTGCAAGCCCCTTACATACTGCTTTCCTAGAACTGCAAAATCACTTAAGTGCAGCCAGCGGTCACGAGCTGTCAGCTCCCAGTTTCCTCATCCTAGTGTGGGCCTGCGTTACACTTGGATAATCTTTAACTTGCCAGGTGCTAAATATTTATTTTACACACTGAAAAAACAGTTATACTGAATGAATCCTGTATGCTGCAATAGCCCTTATTGAAAATGCTTATTTTCCTTACAGTACCACTGATCCTCTGATTGCAATACATTCTGAGCTACAGACCTGGAATAAGCCCTGGTTCACACTGCCATAACTTGTCATGCGACTTGAGAGTTCAAAGTCGCTTGACAAGTCACGCCCCATTAACTGCAATGGAATTGTTCTAATCAGTGCAAAGTCGTATTCAAGCTGCGATGAAGTCACGCAGGGATGTCGGATTTGCGGCAGTGTGACTCCAGTCTTAGTCTGCAAGTATTGTCCAAACACCTGGTCTCCATACTTGTTTTAGATCATGGGACTAATTAAAGACATTACAGCATCAAGACAACCAAGCAAAAAATGATTTTCAGGAAATCAGGTCAGCAATGGATGCCTCTAGGTTTCTCAGCACTTTTCCTTAAAGTAATCAAATCATATTCAGTTTTAAAGTTACGGTTGCTAAAAGCAAAATGAATAGGGTATATGAAAGAGAAAACGGATGCCACAGCTTGCATTTGTTCCCTGTGGGCATACTCCAGGCCAGATAGTGATCTAACCCTTCTCTAATTTTGTTGGGTTGCATGCACCAGAAACACCTTGCTTTTCCCTTGCAAAGGAAATTAAGGTTCTAAGGGTCATGTAACATTAATCAAGAATACAGCAGGCAGGAGAATTACTGTCTATGTATTTCGCTTCTGGCTACCAAACATCGCCATGGCAATGCTTGTGTCAACATTGCTGTTCTCATTAGTCCTGCTGGTAGTGCACATATTGACATCTTTACAACCTATCCAAGAGGTTACATAAGAAATATTAGCATGGAAGAATCAAATGATGAATAAGTCAGGTGAGACCACTGAGAAGATAATAATAAAAGACAGGAGTCACGGCTGGTATATAACTAGTGTATATAGTATTCAGCAAACAGCACATTCAGTCCTGGTTCACACTGCTGCAATGCGGGAAACCCTTTGATTGTGCCAGTTCCTACATCGCACCTGAATCACACAGTGGTTCACACTGAGATTTGCAAACCGCTGGGGGTGTCAATGTAAAGTAAATAACACACCCAGATCGGTTCGCAGATCGCAGTGCGAACTGTGAAATGGTGCAGGAATTGGATCGGATAGGTGTGAACACCCATGCGATCCGATTCCAGGGCAGACCAAAAAAAGGGTCTTACACCATTTTGGTGCGAATGGGATGCACAGACATCGCATTTGATCTGCACAACAATGCAGTGCAAATCACATGCGATGTCTGGCATCGCACCAGTGTGAACCGGCCCTAAGAGTGCACTATTGTGTTATGGTAATATTAATTGCATGTGTGGATTGTCATTCATTTTGAATTGCACACCAATGAAGGCAACGCACACAAGTGCAGTGTGATACAACGAATGCTTGTCTGCTCAATTATTTACTATACATCCATCACCTGTTTCTAGTTGTCTTTTGGCCAGTCACATGGTAACCTAGGTTTCTCTTCTCCTTCAATGGTGGCGTTGGCGGGGTATTTAAATTTCTAGAGAACAAGGTTTACATCCACCCTGTTCTCTGAAGCATTGCAAGAGAGCTCAGGCCCCACAGGATTGTCCATGATGACCTGGGCTCACAGGACATGAATTGTGTTACGTGTAGTGTGGAGAGGGTGCATACTGATTTACAAACCTTTTTTTTTCTTACCAGGAGTAGGGTCAAAACAATTAAACAAACAAATCCTGGGGTTGAACTTTAGAACTCTCCCTGACTTCTCAGACCTTGGCACCGGGGGCAAAGATTTTGCTGCCAAAGACTTTGTGATCAATAAACTTGCTCCAAACCTGAAACATTATCTGTGGCGGGAAGACACCTTTAATCCCTTCCCGCCGCAGTCTCCTGGCCCTTAAAAAGCTTCTAAGTCCTGAGAGGAGGGCATTCGGGTCATGTCACCGCTGGGACATGATCAGAAAGCTCCCAATCACAAGTATGCATCAGAAGAATTCCTGTCCCCACCAGTGACTGTGCTGTGAGTGAACAGGGCACGCACTCTAAACATAGAAAACTGCTTACGTAAGGCCACCCACAAGCCAAGAGGCTGCATATATGCGCCACATCCGCGGGAAGTGGTTAAGTAAAAGCTCTGTTGATTACATTTATCAGTTTAGCATGGCAATGTCTACTGTTTCTTTGGGAAAAAAATGGAAAGTTCCCAGATCCACCCACCTGCTGCAACTGCAAACCCTTTTTTTTACATACTTGAAGTGGTTAAAAAGTCAGAGTATGATTACTGCCAGCCCCTCTGTTATAACAAGGTATACTACACAGTGAAAATGTTTGTTTAAAATGATGCCAATACCTTATTTTACATTGCCTCTGTGCGGTCGATCTAAAGGGTACAGCCAAAAGGGATGAGATCCCCTCTGATGTCACCTGGGAGGTCACATGATCCTCCGCTCAGCCTATCCGCTCGGCCCCTCCTGCTGTAGTCATTAGATCCAGGGTGGAGAGCAGTGGGAGGTCACGTGACCGCACAGAGGCGATCTGAAAGAATGTATTTAGCTGCATCATTTTAAACAAACATTTACACTGTGTTGTACACCTTGGTATAACAGAGGGGCTGGCAGTACTCTGACTTCTAATAGCGGCAGGAAGGGAGGGTAGGGGAGGGGTGGGGAGGAGATCGCTCACACACAGGAGCTGAGAGGCAGGGAGGGAGGAGAAAGAGGGGTGAGAGAGAAGAGACTGCAGGATGACAGAGGCACCTAAACTGACCACGGTATCATGGATCAGCAGCCATGATTACCATGGTCAGTTTACATAGGGGGACGCAGGAACAGGCATGATCAACCAGGTTTATTAGCATAGAAAGGGACAGATTAGACAGCACAAGCACTATGCTGTTTAAACAGTTTTAAGTAACAGGATCTTTTTTTTTTTTTTGTAAGGTTGCAACCTCTTTAAAGCAGAACTAAACTCTCTTAATCAACATTAACTATTTTATGTTGCTAGCATTGGTAAATAGATAAGAAGGTATATACTGTACATACCTCTTAACTTTTTGAGATGGGAACAAGGGACATCTATTAGCAAAAGTATGCAGGCATAGGGCACACAACCCGCCACACCCCCTTAAAGGAGAATTAACAAAAAAATGATTAGTTAAACCCACTAAAGTGCTTTTTTTAAGTCTTTGTTTGTTGATTGGTTTGTTGTCCGATTCCAGCAATACATACCCATGTGATTTGCAGAGATCTGAGTTGCCCTGTGAGTAGACCTGGGTTGATTTGATGATTTTTTTCTTTTTTTCTTTTTTCTTATACCATCATTACCCTTTGAGATACCTTTTTTATACAACATTTTTTGCAGATTTGCATCATATCTGCTCTTGACATCTCTCTCTCCACACACAAAGCGGAGAGGGAGCTGTCACCTTCCTGCTCAGCGGGGATCTGTGTTTACGATGCCCTGCTGAGCAGCATGGATCCACCTACGGAGGCGGACCGTGTGAAAGGACCGTAAGAAAAGAAATTTAATGCAGCTATCACACCTAAAGATTGGTAAGCTACAAAATATTCCAATTTTGGTTTTGAGATTATTACCACTTTAAATGTCAGTTTTGACCAAAGCTGGCCTTTAGGAACATTTGAGCACAAAGATCTCACTGCTGTGAATGGTATTACAGACTTTGAATTGATTACACCACCAACACTGTTATATGTAGAACTGCTGCCGTCCTCTGTAGCTGAGCATGATTGATTGTCTTTATTTCCAGCTCATTTGCAACAGGGGAGGTTAAATGGCACAGAACTCATGCACAAAACTGTGATTACATTATGCATGTGACAAATACTGAATGCTGTGTCAATGAAGCGGGGCCATTTAGGACATGACTGTGGATTGTATAAGAAAAATGTAACCCATTGCCTCCGCTGTTACTTTTTAGCAATTGTTATTGATGCTATAAAAAGGAAACTACAGGCACATTCCTCAGCACCCCGATACACATTACAGTGGAACTTCAAAGTGGACATCTACATTTGGAGCACATAATTATTATGCAGGATTTATAAAGCGCCAACAGTTTGCGCAGCACCTTACAACATGAGGACGGACGGTATAGTTACAATACAATTCAATAAAGCTTATTAGAGCTTACAATCTAAGAGGGGGAGGGAGGGGGGGTCAAGTGATAGAAAAGGTAATAACTGTGGGGGAAGAGCAGATGGAAAAAATAAAAGTACAGTTGTTAGGTGTGGGCAGGATAGGCTTCTCTTAAGAGAAGGGTTTTCAAGGATCATCTAAAAGCAGACAGAGTACATGGTGCACAGGGGTATACTCAACACCACTTTAGTGGAAGCGAACTATAAGGTGCTATCTCGGTGGTACTTGGTGCCAACGAGACTAGCTAAATTGCTTCCAAGCACCTCCCCCCTGTGTTTCCGACAATGTGGGCAGCACGGGGATATGTACCATGTATGGTGGAGTTGTTCGAAGGTTCGGCGATCTTGGATTCGGGTAATTAATCTGATACACTCGGCGACGGGCCAGAGGATTGATAGGGACGCCAAGACGGTGCTGTTTTCGGACTTGCCAGTTGAGATTCCCAAGAATATCCGTTCCCTTATATTTTTTATTCTCCTGGCTGCAAAAATTACTATAGCGAGTGCTTGGAAAACGCCTGGACTCAGTATATTGCAGGTGAAAAATAAAATGTCGTGGATTATGCTTAATGAGAAGTTGGCTAGTATTCGTTTGGATAGGCAACATAGATTTGACCGCGTGTGGAGCCCCTGGATAGATTCTTCTTCTGGGGGAGGAGGGTTGGGGGAGGCTGCGCCCTTTCGTGGACACAGTTTGTGCCCATTCGGGGTGTCTGGGGTGGGGCGGGGCCTCTGCTTGCCGGTCTGTTATTTGGCTTGGTGGGTCCTTTGGACTCTAGCTGTACCTCCTTTTGAAGAACCTCAGTTTTAGGACTTGATGTATCTTGATGTCAAACTTTTTACTATTGACTTCTTTGTTGCCAATAATGTTATGATTTATGTACTGACAAGCACTGTTGTGGTGCGTGGTACTTTTCTGTATGCTACCCCCTTTTCTATCTTTTACTATTTTGCTGTTTTGTTAAGGCTCCATTCACACCTGGGCGTTTTCAGCTCCAAAAACGCTCAAAAAAACGTTTCCAAAACGCCCAACAAGTAAAATCCCATTCATTTAAATGGCCCCTGTTCACATCTGAGCGTTTTAACGCCTGAAGCAAAACGCCCAACGCTCAAAAAAGTACATGAGCTTCTTTTTGGGCAGATTACAGGCGTTTTCCATTGTTCTCTATTCCATCTAAAAACGCCTGCACAAAAAACGCCTGAAAAAAACGCCTGAAACAAAAACGCCCAGGTGTGAATGGAGCCTTAAACTAAAAAAAAAAACTATTGAATATTAAAAGCAGACAGAGTAGGAGATATTCGGACAGATTTGGGTAGGGAGTTCCATAGGATGGGAGAGGCTCTGGAAAAGTCCTAGAGGTGAGCATGGAAGAAGGGGATGAGGGATCTAGAGAGCGCGAGGTTTTGGGAGGAATGAAAAGAACGATTTGGTTGGTATTTTGAGACTAGGTTAGTGATGTAGTAGGGGGGCAAGTTGTGGATGGCTTTGTAAAATGTTGTTCAAATAATGTATTTCAAGACATGAAGCAAGGGAAAGAAGAGGCTACACATTTTTATTACATTGTAGGTTAAAGATCTTCCAAAACCCAACCAAAGTCTCTTTTCTCTTTACAGTTTTGCACCAACCCATGATAACATTTTTGACTACTTTTTGTTTTGAAATGCCTTGAAATACTTTTTTCTAATAGCAGAAATTACCTTCCTTTTCTCCCACTCAATTGCTCTATGTTGGCATGAATGAGTAACGGCAAGACCCCTCATCATAAGTATCCTCACACAGACATGTAATACTGAGGAAGGGAGGGGCGTCACACCAGGTGTGTTAGATTACACAACGCATTAGGACTACGCACTAATGGACTGTGCAGTCATATAAAGGCTTTCGCACTTTCACGTAGAGGGAACAATTATTACCACTTACGATTTTGTTGAGCGATTTGCACACCATTTTGTGTGTTGTGATTTTGAATGGGCGACCCTATGCGCGTTTGTCGCTTGAAAGGAAGTCCTTGCTTTTTTGGTTGACATATTTCATGTGATTTTTAAAGGCGCGGTAAGCCGCGATTTCTGTGCAACAATTGTGGGAAAATTGTATTTGAGGTGCCATTAAAGGATAATGGTACCAAAACATGCGTTTTGTGTTGTGCAGTGATCATCGCTCAATTTGGAATTGTGGGTAGAATCGTGGGGATTGTACCCCCTATTCCAAATCGCGAAGTGTGAACGGAGCCAAAGACACAATGTGCAACTGCTGTAAAAATCGAGGTTAGACTACAAAAATCAGGGATGTCAGTACAAAATCTATTAAGATATCTATTTCTGTGAGTTAAAGTAGCAGTACAGGCTACATAAAAACTTTTACAGTACATTAAATGATATTTCCCTAAGCTCTAAATCTCTCTGTTTGCGTTTAAAAATCAATCACTTAAAGCAGTTTTAAACCTCGCTTTGTTATCTTTACCTATAGGTAAGCCTATAATAAGGCTTACTCGTAGGTGAAATGAATATCTCCTAAACGCGCACGTGCATTTAGGAGATATTCGCTCTTCATGCAGCCGCTGATGTCAGTGGCGCATGCGCTCTGAAGCTCTGGCATACCGTGCCAGATCTTCTAAGCTTGTTACCAAAACCGAGGGCTCCCACACATATACGCGGGAATGACATCATTGTGGCTCCGGTCACTCGCAGCGCCGCAAAGCCTGTGAACCCAAAAGAGAGGCCAGGGGGAACATGTCAGCCCTCTCTACGGTGACCAGCACCGCTGGGAGGGCTTCGTCCTAAGGTAAGTTTTTCATAAGGTGCTAGTATGCACAATATGGCATTCTTTTTTGGGGGTTTTTTTTCCAGCGGTTTTAAACCACTTTAAAAATATACTTTTTTATGTTTTCTATGAGTCATTTGACTGAGGACCATATGGATGTAACATGAACAATGATCAGAAAGATGCATTTAACTTTAAGAGGTGCTGGGACTTCAATGCATGTTTAAATGACAGAAGGACGTTTTAAAGGAAGGTCACTTGTTCTGGCAAGTTAGCTCTTTTGTTACACCACTTGTACCTACAGGTAAACCTATAATAAGGCTTCCCTATAGGTACTGTGAATGTCTCTTAAACAGTTTAGGACATATTCAGAGTGCATGCAGCCGATGACGTCATTGGCGCATGTGCTCTGAAGGTCCGGTTTACCATGCCAGACCTTCAGAGCCCGTGCCACAAAAAAGTGTCTCACGGGAGTGACGTCATTATGGCTCCAGCCACTCACAGCATAGGAGCCCGCAAACCCTAAAGAAACACCGGGGAAGATGTCAGCTGTCTTCACCTCTGAAAGGGCTTCATTCTAAGGTAAGTATTTCATAATAAGCTAGTATGCGATGCATATTAGGTCATTATGCCTTTGTCTTACAGTGTTTTTTTTTTTCATCCGGGGGTTTACAACCTCTAACCGGTTGCCGACCACCGCAAGTACATATACTGCGGCGGTCAGCCCGGCCAGGCAAAGTGACGTATGTATACGTCACTAGCCTGTCACTTGCTTGTGAGCCAATAGCGGGCGAGCGCGTGCCCGCGGAGGCGCGCTCCTGCCCCGGCTCGCTTCCTGGGAAGTCCGTGCGTGTGACCGGCGGACCCGATGTAAAAGGGAGAAAGGCAGGCGGCTAATGTAAACAAGCCGCCTGTCATTCTCCCCTGTGTATGAATAGTGATCATACGGTTCTACTATGTAGGACCGTTGATCCCTGTTCCTACACCAGTAGCCATGTCCAATCACAGTTAGAAACACGCCCCTAGGGACACACTTAACCCCTCCTTCCCCAATAAAGTTAACCCCTTCCCTGCCAGTGTCATTTTGCAGTAACAGTGCCTATGTGTAGCACTGATTACTGCAATAATGTCACTGGTACCCCCAAAAGTGTCAAAAATGTCAGTCAAGGGTCCGATCTGTCCGCCGCAATGTCGCAGTACCGCAAAAAAAATAATCGCAGATCGCCGCCATTACGTGTTAAAAAAAACCACCAAAAATGACAAAAATCTTTCCCTTAGTTAGTAAACGCAATAACTTTTGCGCAAACCAATCAAAATACGCTTTTTGCGATTTTTTTTACCAAACATATGTAGCATAAAACAAATTGGCCTAAAATGTTAAAAAAATTTGATTTTTTTCATTTTTTTTCATTTGAATTTCATATAAAAAAATGTAAAAAATATACGCTTTTTTTTTGTTTATAGCGCAAAAAGTAAACATCGCACAGGTGATCAAATACCACCAAAAGAAAGCTCTGTTTGTGGGGGGAAAAAAGACGTCAAATTCATTTAGGTACAGCGTCGCACGACTGCGCAATTGTCTGTTAAAGTCACGCAGTGCAGAATCACAAAATAGGCCCTGGTCAGGAAGGGGGTAAAATCTTCCGGGGCTTAAGTGGTTAGAAGTTAGAATCACTCCCCTAGGCTTACATTTAACCCCTTGATCACCCACAGGGTTAACCCCTTCCCTGACAATGGCATTATTACAGTAACAGTGCATGTTTTTAGCACTGATTACTGTAGTAATGTCACAGGTACCCCCAAAAGTGTCAAAAATATCAGTTAGAGGTCCGATCTGTCCGCCGCAATGTCGCAGTCCTGCAAGAAATCGCAGATCGCCGCCATTACTAGTAAAAAAAAAAAAACAATAAAAATGACAAATCTTTCCCGTAGTTAGTAAACGCAATAACTGTTGCGCAGACCAATCAAAATACGCTTATTGCGATTTTTTTTTTACCAAAATTATGTAGCAGAAAACAAATTGGCCTACAATGTTAAAAAATGTTGATTTTTCATTTTTTTTTTGAGAATTTCATATATCAGAATGTGAAAAATATTGTTTTTTTTTTTTTCAAAACTGTCACTCTTTTTTTTGTTTATAGCGCAAAAAATAAAAATCGCACAGGTGATCAAATACCACCAAAAGAAAGCTCTATTTGTGGGAGAAAAAGGACATCAATTTTATTTGGGTACAGCGTCGCACGACCGCGCAATTGTCCAGTAAAGTAACGCAGTGCCGAATCGCAAAATAGGGCCTGGTCAGGAAGGGGTCAAATCCTTCCGGTCCAGAAGTGGTTAAATAAATGAAGCCTCCCTCAAATGGTACCCAGAACCAACTCAAAGTACAGATACACAGAGAAAGGTGCCATAGGTGAAATAGACCAAGTGAGCTAATTGCCACTGATCACAGAACAAATCTGCAGTCAAGAAAGAGAGGTTAAATCTGACTCATTATAGATCCATTTGATTATTGTTCTCTTTGAGTACGGTCAAGTTCTAGTCCATTTTTTAGGCCCAGATGAAGGGGGAGTGTATAGCACCTGAAACGCAATGAGTTTTTTTTCTGTAACCAATTTATGAATATTTAAAAGCATCTTGTACTCTAACCTTTTGGCTTGGCACCTTCTTCTGTACATCAATACTTTGAAGGAAATGTACAGCCAAAGCTTGTTTGGCTGTATATCTCCTATGGATCACAGGAGTGCAGGTCACAGAAGTTGGTCCAGGCACCACAACAATGGAAGTCGGGATCCGCCAGGTGCCTTGACCGACACCCAGTTTAGCCACACTGTGAGCTGCTGAGAGCCTGAGCCGGCTGCTCTGCCCCTTCACAGCCCAGCCCTCCAGTGAGCGAGGAGGGGGCAGAGCAGAGACTCTGTGACTGACAGTCAGCAGCACTCTGCTGATGGAGCTGCCAGAACTGAGCGATTGGCAGTGTTTGATCGCTCAGTTCTCAGTGTTAGAGGTGCTGTAGGACAGATGCAGCACCAGACCTGCAAATGCTGCATCCACCTAGGTAAGTATAAATCTAAAGAAAAAAAAAAAACTCCATACATCTCTTATAATAAAATGAGTTGGCAGGGATACACAATCGCATCCTTTTATGTGACATTGGAGAATCTAGTGCCAAAAGTGAATGGGCAGAAACTGGTTTTAAATAGTTTTTATACACCACACTGTGTATAGGATGCAGAGTTGGAAAGTCATAAACATGTAGCCTTAGAATAGGCCAATTCCCTCCTACTTATACACTACAGTCTGGTCCACGTGTCACTCTCTTTTCTTTGCGGGCTACAATGTCTTCTTGTAAACAGGGGATAGTACCTTTTGAGGAAACCCCTCCCCAGGTGGGTACTGTGGTTGGGAGTAACTTCACCCTTTATAATTTGTGCCCGGAATAACTTTAGGGCAGAGGTTGATGGGAAAAGGTTGCTGTCAGGGTCCGGACTGGCGGTCAAAGAAGACACTAGGAGTGGATCCTCTGTGTCAGTGAGGGAATGGCGTGGACCGCACCAGAGGACCGGTTCTAAGTTACTACCGGTTTTCACCAGAGCCCGCCGCAAGGCGGGATGGACTTGCTGCGGCGGTAGCAACCAGGTCGTATCCTCCGGTAACGGCTCAACCTCACGGACAGCTGATTCAGGCGTGGTACAGAAGGATAAGGCAAAGGCAGGGTCAGACGAAGCAGAAGGTCAAGGCAGGCGGCAATGGTTCGTAGTCAGGGGCAACGGCAGAAGGTCGATACACAGGCAGGGAAACACACCAAACGCTTTCTCAAGGCACAATGGCAACAAGATCCAGCAAGGACAGGAAGGGGAAGTGGGTTTTTATATGGTTTGGACTGATTGGACCAGGCACCAATTAGTGGTGCACTGGCCCTTTAAATTTCATTGCAGCTGCGTGCGCGCGCCCTAGGGAGCGGGGCCGCGCGTGACGGGAGGAGACCAGGAAGGAACCCGGCGTGCACCGGGAGGAAGAGGTGGCGGGACCCGGCGGGTAAGTTGGAGGACTTACGGTCGGGGAGGAAGACCGGAGCGCTGCTGCCCAGAGGACGCCTCGAGTGCTCCGGGGAAGCCGCGGGAACCGGAGCACTCGGCGTTACAGTTGCCTAAAGAATATCATTATGTAAGGTTACAGCCCAAATGAAGCATACCCTTCCGTATAGGCCCATTAGAGAGCCCATCTATGGGAACCTATAATGGGGGAACTGCAAGTGCTAATCGGCATCCCTGTGTTAACGCTCAGTTTGAACTGTACAGTGTTGAAGATGTCCGGTGCAAGGAGGAACAGACGTTCGAAAGAGCCGTGCACTCTGTTCATGCGGCAGTAACGTTGAAAAGGCTGATTGTGTGGACATTCCTTGGTTTCTAGAGGTGGGCCCCAGGTTGGGAGCATGTGAGTAACCAAGATGGTGGAGTTCATCCAAGCTACCGATGCATGGTACCCCATTCTGTTCCTGTTGAAGGAGGATGGTGGGGGTTGCCCATTGCCAGCATAACTGTGGCTGGTGACGAATCAGGGCACTGCTTACATGTTGATAGCCTCTCCTTTCTTTCCCATGTATCCGCTTCCTCAGCATGTTGGCAGCATAGCTGACAGGAGGTATGATGAAGACTGACTGGTATGTAGAGCTACATAAAATGCTGAATTTTGAGATACCAGAAATAAACACATTCGTACTGCAGAAGGGCTGTCTACTGAGAGCATTTTCATATTCTTCATCTACAGCCCTATACCGAGAGGGTTAAAAAAAAGGTTCTCTGACTGCACAACTTGAAATGCCAGCATGTCCTATCAATCAGATGCACAGACTCCGTATAGCACAAGTCTCAACGATCAAGAGTTCCCATTCAAGACCAAATGAACCGTTAAAAAGGTACTACATGGTATATACATTTTTATTGTCTGGCAAATAAGATAATAAAAGAAGACAATCTGGTGTATTTCTATTTTTAGTGATTCACGGGAATTCTGTAAAACAGGCTGCAAACATTTTGTCTGCAAAAAGCAATGACATTTTTAAAAGTGTGATTATCGCTAATTACGCATTATAATGGCACATTTTGTTCAATGCAATCTAGTCAATTTTCATCCTCATCCCTTGGGAATTATTGTTAAGAATAATTTATTCGATAATACAAAATAAACAGAGTGTACCATCATTCTGTAAAATCATTGATACATTTTATTAAAATGTATATCTTGTACTCTCCTAGGTACCTTGATGTAATCACATATAACATAAAATCTCTCAAACCGAAAGGCACAAACTACTGACTGTCAAATTCTCATGGCACACATAGGTGCTGCCTTATTTTCACATAAAGCTTACACGATTCAAAAATGTACCCTCTTCATCAAAAACCAAAGATTTCCCAGCCCGGAGGGAGCTGCAAGGTCATAGATTAAATTCTGTATTCATCAGTTACTAAGAGACAACCTAATGAATGAAT
This sequence comes from Pelophylax lessonae, assembly GCF_965119305.1. Taxonomy (NCBI): domain Eukaryota; kingdom Metazoa; phylum Chordata; class Amphibia; order Anura; family Ranidae; genus Pelophylax; species Pelophylax lessonae. Next base: position 93,478,559 of record NC_138773.1, on the reverse strand, counting down.
CAGTAAATTAGGATGGCAAAAGCCAGGCATGTTTTTGAGGCTGCAGGTAACAATATTAAATGGCTCCCTGGTGTGTATTTTTTTTTCTATATCTCATTTTAGCTTTATTGTAGTTTTGAACAGTTAAAGTGATTGTGAAGGTACACTCTTGTTTTATTAAAAGAGCAAATATCTTATACTTACACATTCTGTGTAATGGTTTTGCACAGAGCAGCCCCAATCCTCCTTTTCTCAGATCCCTTGCCTGCGCTTCTGGATAGTCCCCACTGTGGAGTGCCCCCAACGCAAACCAATTGCCATGGGGGCACTCGTGCGTTCTTGCTCCCGAGCCCTGGTCTGTGTGCCCAGTAAGACACACAGAGTGGGGCTCACCCCCGTCCTCCACTCCCTCCTCACTGGCTCTGATTGACTAAGCTAATGGCCCCTGCCCCTGTGTCTGAGAAAACTGAGGAGCAAGAGAGCCTTGGCTCTTGTGCACATCGCTGGATTGAGATCGGGCTCAGGTATATATTTGATGTGGGGGGGAGGAGCTAAGAAGGAGAGCTTCATGCAGAAGATTTATACCTTCTGCCTTTGCAACCACTTTAAAGATGACCTCCAGGCAGACATAAATACACACATTAATGCAGTTCTGTATTTATTACTAAATCATTTAATACATTTTCCATACATCTTGCATTTAGTACCTGCATTTTACTTGGTATTAGCCTTTTGCAATCACCTGTACAGAAACATTTAGGTTTGTGGAGGGATGGGCAGCATTAGGAGCTAATCATGTGTGCGGCATATACAGACAAAGAGCACGCTGATAGGAACAGAAAGCAGAGTGATCATAAAGCTGACCTTGTCCAAGAGAGAAACTGTTAACATGACAGCACTGTGTAGATCTTGAGACTGGGTGAATATAAATATGAATCCACATCTCCTTTTTTTTTTGCATCTCATTTGTGTTATGTGGTGTTTGCCTTCCATTTAGTTTTAAAGTCCAAGTGAAACCTCAGTAATAAAGCGTTTGTTACCCTAAAAGAAAACAAAATGGATCCTGTTCCCTTAAAGCATGTTATACAGCACAGTGTTTGTGCTGTGAAATTTGGCCCTTTCTATCACCTGAAATACCTGGCTGGTCCTGCCTGGTTCTGCCTGCCTGGTAAACTGACCACGGTTTATCATGGCTGCCGAGGATTGACACCGTGGTCAGTTTACGTGCCTCAATGAGCCGCAGCTCTCATCTGTCCTCTCCTCCCTCCCCTGCCTGTCTTTCAGCTCCGATCGCTCCCCGGCCCTCCCTTCCTGCTAAGATCGATCATTCCTCTCTGCCAGAATGGGAATGAGCGTCTCTATAACAGGACGGGAACCATGCCTCCCCTTTTCCACCTAACCCTGGGACCAGCCATAAGGGTCTGGTGGGGATAATTGGGGCTCACCATGGCTGGCAGTATATATCCCCAGAAGGGATATTATTTTGGAGGAAAACTTTGTGGAAAATCAGGGAATCTCATGGATATCTCCGCTCAGGATCCTTGCATGCACTACAGTGGAGGGGGACATGGCGCTCTCTGGTGGTTGTGAGACAACACTGCATATATATTTCTTTGACTAAGTGGTGATCCACTCCTTGAAAAAGACATTGTTGAGTCATTGAAACGCGTTGGAATCCAGTGTTACTTCAGCATCCACAGCAACCATGTGACATGGATGGCAGCAAATAACAACTGGAATTACCATTTTTTTCATTCAATAACAACCTTTGTTTTTATATGTTTTTTGTACTATGTCCTACACGGATGCTTGTCCCAATGTCGCCATGTAACTATGTCTATATCTTTTGAGACTTTTAAAATAGTCCCTTTTATGACTTTTTGCATTTAATAAATTTAATATGTTTCATCTATATTAGCTTTATATCTTTGCCTACACAATCCCCCCCAATAAGAGGATTAACAATTTCGCAACCTTTCAGGGATGATGGCAACTGTTACCCAGAGTATCTAGAGATACCAATAATCTCCTGCATAACCTAGTGGTAGTGCTACAATTACAATCCCCTCTGTTATCATAAATTATTTGCCCCAGTGTATGTGTTTTGTAAAAAATACACAGCTAAATACTTTATTTTATAGCCGCTTGGCGCTCTCTATTCCTCCCCTCCTCCTGGCTGATGTCAGCTGGGGATTCTCCGCCCCACCCACTTTGCTGTCAGACCAAGAGAAGAACAAGGCGGTCGGTCACGTGAGCGGCCAATTGGCGCTATAAAATAACTGGATTTTTGTCTTACCGTAAAATCCTTTTTTCTGAGGTTCACTGACGGACACAGCTCCATGTCTTCAGACCATTGGGCTTTATGCTGCTCTCTCTACTCCTGAAGACAGAGTAGCATAAGGCCCAAAGTTCTGAAGACATAGAGCTGTACCCATCAGTGAACGAAAGAGAAAAAGGTATTTAGCAGTGTATTTTTTACAAAACACATAAACTGGAGCAAATCATTTTATTTTACCAGAGGGGATTGTAGCACTAACACTAAGGCTCGGTTCACATTTATGCGATGCGGGAAGGCTGCGAATTCGCAGCCTGTTCCCGCATCGCACACGCACCCCCGGCAGTTCACACTGCCATATGCGATACGCTGGGGGTGTCAATGTAATCTTAACGACACCCCCAGTTTGATCGCATATCGCAGTGCGATCGTGCAGTTCGCACAGGAGCGGATCGCACAAGTGTGAACCGCTGTGCGATCCGATCCTGATGCGGCTGCAAAAATGCCTCCTGGGCGTGTTTGCTCCGGGTGCGATGCGAATTTAGCCATACAAACTGTATGGCTAAACTCGCACCGCACAGCTGATCGCATGTAATGTCGGAGCAGTGCTCTCCGACATTACATGCGAACCCGGCACTCGCAGAAGTGTGAACCGGGGCTAAGTGGCTTAACAACCACTTTAATTACTGTAACACAGTCAGGCTGCATGTACAGTAAATAAATGAGCTATTCTTTCTGTGTTTTCTTACATACTAAGTGCTGCAGCAAGGGTTAAAATACCCTGTGCTAGCAGCACAGTAGACAGTCAGACCACTGCTCTTTTATCACAACTCAGCAGTCCAGATCTTCAGCACTCCAGCACAACCTCTGCGCAGTGCTTCAATCAACAGTGTCTATCAAGGAGTGTGAAACCCTGAGAAAGTCCTTGTGCCAACATGTCATCATGTGGTCTTCTCAGAAGTTGGTATTTAGCAAGTTCGGAGCAGTAAGACTCAAACTCTGGTGGGTGGAGTGAAACATGTTGGAGGCGTGGCCTGGCAGGGTTCCAGGCTGAGACTGACATTTACTATTACACAGCAGGCTTTGACTTGATGTGCGGCTCCCAGGACACCGATCACTCACTACCGTTACCTGGAGCATAGAAAAGCTCCCTTCCCAGCCAGCACTCACAGCAGCGGGCACAGGACTTCATTCCCATACAGCCTGAGCAGCTCACACATACCTTGGTTTACAAGAACAAAACTGAACTATCCTTTCTGTAAAATAAACAATGGCAGGGGCAAGGTGAATGGCTGTCCGGTTTGATCAGCATGGGGTATTCTGTGCTAAAAGCGGTACATTGTTTTGCATAGAAATCTGTTGTTTTATATTTTAAAACTCACCTTCCCCTGCGATCCCCCACCGTCCTTCCCCGCCGTCCTCCCGCTGTCCTCCCGCTGTGTGCTCAGCCGATGCCGGCACCTGCCTTCCAGTTCCCTTCCCTGCGAGCGTTGCGACGCAGGGGGGTGGAACCGGCGGCAAATCCAAAAATGTAAATGCACCAAATGAGATGTGATACAAAGTTGTGATCCTAACGGATTACACTGTATCATGCCATTTCACCACAGGATTGCACCTGGTGACCTTTCCAGTGCTCTGCCTGTGCTTTTCCAGTTCTTGAGAACGACCATGGCGTCCAAAAAGTGTTCTTTTTGCGCAAAAGCGCTTTTAGACGAACTGGAAAACAGTGACAGTGAAACTGAGTTACTTGAAGAACTGAGCGATAGCGATTTGTGGGAGAATTGGTCATCAGGTAGGGAAAATGATGACAGCGACGATTCTGATGTCTCTTTCTTTCTTTTTCTCTGTTGGAAATTCTGAAGAATCATTTGATATATTTCCCAAATTCCACAAGCTATGTGCCAGAAAGAGACATCAGAATCGTCGCTGTCATCACTTTCCGTACCTGTCGACAAAGTTTCCCACAAATCGATATCGCTCAGTTCTTCAAGTAACTCCTTTTCGCTGTCGCCATTTTCAAGTTCATCTAAAAGCACTTTTGCGCAAAAAAAAAAGTCGTTCTCAATTTTCCAGGCACTAAGCACTGGAAAAGTCACCATGTGAAATGGCATGATACAGTGTAATCCGTTAGGATCACAGCTTTCTATGATGTTATTTGGTGTATTTACACTTTTGAAATTGCCACCAGTTCCACCCCCCCTGCGTCGCAACACTCGCAAGGAAGGGAACCGGAAGGCAATTGCTGGCATCGGCCGTGCACAGAGTGGGGAGAGAGTGTGAGGAGGACGGGGAGGACGGCGGGGGATCGCAGGGAAGGCGAGTAACTGTAACGCTCTGGGGTTTGATTTTGTGAACTGGATTTGCAGCTGCAGAATTTCCACTCAGTAGTCGTGTAGAGATGTGTTGAATCACCTTATCCAACTCTCTTGACTCATCATGGTGGTTCAGCCTGCTTCAGTATGCACACACACAAACACTCAGAGATGATGTTGTTGGAGTGATAGAGGTCTATGCAATAGTAGTGAGGTGATATACTGAAGGGATAGGCTTGAGTAGTGATAGCAAATAATAATAAGCACTCAGGTAGTAATGTTGCAGGAGTGATAGCAGATGGTGATAGATAGTATGCAGGAGAGATAGCAATCATGTACAGGTAATAGGTGATAGGTGATAACAGATGAAGTGTACAGGATATGCTAAGCAAACACAAGGATATAGGTTACAGGTGGTAGTAGGTTCAAGAGCTAACACTCTAGGTAGCGATGCAGGTGATAGATGGTGAGAGCATGTATCTTAGAGCTTAGTAACAGTTCTTATTATGCAGAAAGATATAGCAAGTGGTTTGGTAGGAAGGGATCCCCTGCAGGGTACTTATCACAGGCTGGTGAGCGAGGGTAAGGATCAGGTAGCGAGGTAAAGGATCAGGTAGCGAGGTAAAGGATCAAGTAGCGAGGCTCCGGTCAGTCCAGGTATAGGGAAGATAGCTGGAGGATACGGCAGCGTCAGTCAGGCTTGTATTATGAGCGGTTGCACGAACACCTTGTGAGTGCAGACCGTCGGTTGAAATAGCCGCTCAGAGCGGCGCCTAGTGATGACGTCATCAGTTGTTAAAGAGACATGCAGCTATATGCGTTCCATCTACCTGAATGGTGGAACGCAACCCGGAAGTAAGAGGCTAGAAGGTACTGAAAGTACCAGGATCTTACAGTACCCCCCCCCCTAAGGCCGGCTCCAGAAGGCCTATAGCACTGGTCTCTCAGGGTATTTGGAGCTTAATCTTCGTATAAGCCTGGATGCGTGAACGTCAGAAGCATCCAACCAGGTGTCGTCTTGGGGTCCATAGTTTTTCCATCTGATGAGATATTGGAGTTTTCCTCTGTGGATACGAGAATCCAAAATCTCCCTAATCTCAAATTCTTCTCCACCTTCAACTTGTACTGGAGGTGGAGGTAAGATGGTAGGTCTAATCCCTTGGTTGGGTATATGTGGCTTTAATAGTGATACGTGAAAAATGGGGTGTATTTTAAGATCCGCCGGTAATGTGAGTCGAACCGCAGACGTTCCTATGAGTTTCTCGATTGGGAAAGGTCCCAAAAACAGAGGTCCAAGCTTTTTACTGGGGATTTTCAACCTCAAGTTTTTTGTAGATAGCCAGACAAGATCCCCAATAGTGTATTGAGGGGAAGGTCTTCTACGAAGGTCGTAGTACCTTTTTTGTTGGCTATGAGCATGTGATATGGTGGTGTTAAGTAAATCCAGAGAGTCTTTTATTTGGGTGAGATAGTCAGAGGCTACTGGATTACTTGATGGTAGGATGCGTGGTGGAAGAAGTGTGGGATGAAACCCATAGTTTAGGTAGAACGGACTTTGCTTAGTAGTACTGTGGGTTGCATTATTATAAGCAAATTCTGACAAAGGGAGGAGGTCCACCCAATCATCCTGTAGGTATGAGGTGTAGCAACGTAAATATTGTTCAATACACTGGTTGACTCTTTCAGTTTGCCCATTAGTCTGTGGGTGATAAGGGGAAGTAAGCTTCCGCTCAATACGCAATATGCGACATAGAGCTTGCCAAAACTTAGAGATGAACTGTGATCCCCGGTCAGATAGGAGAGTCTTTGGAATTCCATGTAGTTTGAACACATGTTTCACCAGTAATTCCGCTGTTTCCTTAGATGAAGGTAGTCTGTGAATAGGAATGAAATGTGCCATCTTTGTCAGATGGTCCACTGACACTAAGGCTGCATTCACATGTCAGCTTATAATCGCGGGCAGAACCGCCGCGGTTCCGCCCGCGATTCGGAGATTTATTGCAAATCGCGGGACGCCTAGCGTTGCCCGTTGATTTGCAAAAGCCCCCCAAACGCCGAGCGATGTTGCCGCGATTTACGCCCACCGAATCGCGGCAACATCGCGCAAACAAAATCACGGGACGCAATACGCTCCAAAAAAGTACAAGAGCTTCTTTGGAGCGTATTGCGTCCCGCAATTTTGTTTGCGCGATGTTGCCGCGATTCGGTGGGCGTAAATCGAGGCAACATCGCTCGGCGTTTGGGGGGCTATTGCAAATCAACGGGCAACGCTAGGCGTCCCGCAATTTGCAATAAATCTCCGAATCGCGGGCGGAACCGCGGCGGTTCTGCCCGCGATTATAAGCTGACATGTGAATGCAGCCTTAGATGGTAGTAAATCCTTTGGAAGGTGGTAACTCTACTATGAAGTCTAGAGACACAACTTCCCATGGAACTTTGGGTATTGGTAGACTGCAAAGTAGACCAAATGGCTTTGTAGTGTCAATTTTGGACCTTGCACAGATGTCACATGAGGAAACAAATTTCTGTACAGACGTCTTCATTCCAGGCCACCAAAACTGCCTGGTGAGTAAATTAAATGTCTTAGCCATACCCATATGTCCTGCCATAGGTACGTCATGTGATAGTTCTAAAATTTTAGTACGCATACCAGGAGGTATGTAGAGTTTGTTGTCAAAATAGAGGAAGCCTTCTGCATCAGCACTTAGTTGTGGTGGTGGTGAATCCAGTCCTAGGCTGTGCAGAATCTCTTCCTTTAAGGAACGAACAACACCAATAATACGATCATGGGGTATTATAGGAAGTGAAGGGATTTCAGCACAGTTATCTTCGGTTAACCGTGATAACGCATCCACCTTCTTGTTTTTATCTGCAGGAGTGTAGGTCACTAAGAAATTGAATCTTAGGAAGAATAATGACCACCGTACCTGCCGATGGGAAAGGGTCTTGTTGATCTGAAGGTATTGGAGATTCTTATGATCTGTATATATGAGTATTGGCAACCGGGTACCTTCGAGTAAATGTCGCCAATTTTCAAGTGCCAGTTTCATGGCAAGCAGCTCCTTTTCACCCACTGGGTAGTTCACCTCTGGGCTACTTAGTGATTTAGAGAAAAAAGCAACTGGGTGAAGTGGAGAAGCGTTTGTTGGTCGTTGGGAAAGAACTGCTCCTACAGCCATATTTGACGCATCCACCTCTAGGATGTATTGGAGGGATGGGTCTGGATGGCGTAGTATGGGAGCAGAAGTGAAGCTTGATTTTAACAAGCGGAAAGCTTTATTTGCTTCTTCAGACCATTTGTATGTTTTTTTCACACTTGTGAGTTGTGTGAGCGGTCTTACGATAGAAGAGAAGTTCTTGATGAACTTCCTATAGAAGTTTGAGAATCCGAGGAATCGTTGTAATGCCTTACGAGTTGTTGGTACAGGCCAATCCAGAATACACGATATCTTGCTCATATCCATCTTAATGCCATTCTTTGATATGATGTATCCTAGGAATAATACTTCTTCCTTATGGAATAGGCATTTCTTCAGCTTTACATATAAATTGTGTGCGAGTAATCTGGACAACACAAGTCGTACATGTCTTACATGTTCAGACAAGGATTGAGAGTAAATGAGTATATCATCCAGATATACCACAACACAAACATCGAGTAGGTCTCTGAAGATGTCATTTATGAAGCGTTGGAATGCTGCGGGAGCATTACACAATCCAAAGGGCATCACTAGATATTCAAATAGTCCGTATCTAGTTCTGAATGCCGTCTTCCACTCATCCCCATCACGTATGCGGATGAGATTGTAAGCCCCTTTTAGGTCCAACTTTGAAAAGTAAGTGGCTCCACGCACTTGTTCAATGAGTTCCGGAATGAGAGGTAGAGGATAGCGATCCTTTATAGTAATAGTATTTAACTGCCTATAGTCAATGATAGGCCTAAGACTTAGATCCTTATTGCGGACAAAGAAAAGTCCTGCAGCTGCAGAAGAAGTAGAGGGTCTAATAAACCCTTTCGCTAAATTCTCATCTAAGTATTCCTTAAGATGAGAAAGTTCATCCTGAGATAGAGGATAAACATGTCCGAAAGGTAGTTTACTGTTAGGGAGTAGATCGATACAACAATCATAGTCCCTATGGGGAGGCAATACTTGAGCATTTTTCTCAAGGAAGACTTCAGACAAGTCCTGATAGCATGGTGGTGGTGTGAATTCATCCGACACCATGGAAAGGAGAGGGGAAAGTTAGGGTCCATGTTTTCCAATCAATGTTTGGTTGATGTATATGCAACCAGGGAAGCCCAAAAATAATGGGAAAATGTGGGGAAGGTAATACATCAAAGGTGGTGGTCTCAACGTGAGACTTGTTAGTAGTAACAAGAAGTGCTTGTGTTTGATTGGTAATTGGACCAGAAGATAACGGAATACCGTTAATTAAACTGACAGAGACAGGGATAGGTTTTGAAATAATAGGTATTTTATTCAAAGCAACAAAACTAGTGTCAATGTAGTTCCCACAAGATCCTGTGTCGATCATAGCCTTAGTAGTGATTCTATTTTGGTCCCACTGTAAGATCAAATGAATGAAAAGATAGGGATTAGAAAAAGAAGTGGTTAATCCCCCCAGTAATACATGTGAACACTTACCCTCTTTTTTGAGGACAAGGGGACAGACGCTTATCAGATGATCAGCGGATGCACAATACATGCAGAGATTTTGAGATTTTCTCCTGGCTCGTTCAACAGACGACAATGGTGGACGTATAATTCCTACCTCCATAGGAGTAGGGTCGGAGGACGAAAATCGAGAAGGATTGGTTAATGGTACTCCCATTTTCTCAGCCTTCCTTTCTCGTAACCGTCTGTCGATATTGATGCTGAGTTGTATTAAGGCATCCTAAGTGCCAGGTAAATCCGCTCGGGCGAGCTCGTCTTTTACGGCTTCAGATAACCCGAGCCTGAACTGGGTTCGTAGAGATGCGTCATTCCACCCTGAATCTAGGGTCCATCTCTTGAACTCTGCTACGAAGTCTTCAACAGGTCTCCTTCCCTGTTTTAAAGCCCTCAATTGGGTGTCAGCAGTACTCTGCCTGTTTTCTTCATACAGGCTAGAAAGTTCTGCTAAGAACGCATGATAGGAGTTGAGAAGAGGGTAGTTTTTCTCAAAGAAGGAGTCTGCCCAGGCCCGTGGATCACCTGACATATATGATATAGTGGTACAGACTTTAATTTGGTCTGTATTGTAAGTATGAGGTTTTAAATTAAAAAGCAATTGACATGCGTTTTTAAATTCACGAAATTTTTTCCGATCACCTGTAAACACTTGTGGAGGGTTTATTTTGGGCTCACGGGGTTGAGCAGCAGTGAGCTGTGATACACGGGCTACCTGCTGTCTCAAAGTCTGATTTTCTTTTTGCACTTCGGTAAGAGAAACAATTAATGCATCTACCTTTTGTGTTAGGTGCATCACATGAGTGGCTAAATCTGCTGAATCCATTTTTTCGGGTTCGTGCAATCTGTAACGCTCTGGGGTTTGATTTTGTGAACTGGATTTGCAGCTGCAGAATTTCCACTCAGTAGTCGTGTAGAGATGTGTTGAATCACCTTATCCAACTCTCTTGACTCATCATGGTGGTTCAGCCTGCTTCAGTATGCACACACACAAACACTCAGAGATGATGTTGTTGGAGTGATAGAGGTCTATGCAATAGTAGTGAGGTGATATACTGAAGGGATAGGCTTGAGTAGTGATAGCAAATAATAATAAGCACTCAGGTAGTAATGTTGCAGGAGTGATAGCAGATGGTGATAGATAGTATGCAGGAGAGATAGCAATCATGTACAGGTAATAGGTGATAGGTGATAACAGATGAAGTGTACAGGATATGCTAAGCAAACACAAGGATATAGGTTACAGGTGGTAGTAGGTTCAAGAGCTAACACTCTAGGTAGCGATGCAGGTGATAGATGGTGAGAGCATGTATCTTAGAGCTTAGTAACAGTTCTTATTATGCAGAAAGATATAGCAAGTGGTTTGGTAGGAAGGGATCCCCTGCGGGGTACTTATCACAGGCTGGTGAGCGAGGGTAAGGATCAGGTAGCGAGGTAAAGGATCAGGTAGCGAGGTAAAGGATCAAGTAGCGAGGCTCTGGTCAGTCCAGGTATAGGGAAGATAGCTGGAGGATACGGCAGCGTCAGTCAGGCTTGTATTATGAGCGGTTGCACGAACACCTTGTGAGTGCAGACCGTCGGTTGAAATAGCCGCTCAGAGCGGTGTCTAGTGATGACGTCATCAGTTGTTAAAGAGACATGCAGCTATATGCGTTCCATCTACCTGAATGGTGGAACACAACCCGGAAGTAACAGGCTAGAAGGTACTGAAAGTACCAGGATCTTACAGTAACATTCTGGGGTAATCCCGAGTGTGGCTCGGGGTTACCACTTTTGGTACTGAAAGTTAACCCAGAGCCACACTCGGGAATACCACCAGTGAGGTTAAAAAGATTTAGGAAATACTACATCACTTTGGGAGCCTGGTTGGAAAACTGAGAAACTAGGGTTGGATTTATTTTAAATGGATTGTCACAATTTATATTTTAGTGCATTTTGATTTGTGTGTCTTAGTAAAACATTTTCATACACACGTTGAAATAAAGGGTAGGGTAAATTTACTAGAATATAAGTATTATATTTTATAGTTAATTTTAGATAACACTGCAGAACACTAATTACAATAGAAAACGCTGCAAGACCCCACTATGAGACTTACAGTAAAGATTTTTACTCGGATTCTTTTTTCAGTTTTTTTTTTTTGTTTCTATCTCACCCAATGTGTGAAAATGCGTTACTTGTAAATAGAGTATACTTGTAAATGTATATTAAATATATTCGTGACATTGTTCCCCGTAAAAGGTATCAGGCAGAATGCTAACGAATGCTCTGACAGCTCTTCTGAGAGCCAGAGGTGGGCTTACTTCTTCCATGCGTCAGAGGTTGGGCATTAAGTGATGTCTCCAGGGCGACCTCGGCAGCTATCACCATTGACAAAGGAAGCAGAACGTGCATTGTCTTCTCACAACATACTGTTCTGTTATTCGATGCATATTAACTCTGATTAATGACATTCAGCACACAATGTGCATCTAAGTATGTGTCACAATTTACATATTAACAAAACTGCACAGGTTGAATTGTCTTTTTTGTTTATACTATTATACTGTATTTATTAATAAAAAAAATCCATTAAAAGCAAGAGATCAGACTGCAACACAAAAATGGTGTAAGTGCCTCCCTATGCAAGGTGTGAAAATAACGGTTAATGAACCATGGGGCAACCAGTGTTACACAGGATCCACTAAAGTTCAAGGATGTCCAATAATCTGTTCATGTTTACAGATCAAGAAGAGATGACTAGGGATAAAAGCAGTTCTGTGTTTCTGGCTCATAGGCCGTTATAGGAAGTTTACCTGATATGCACATTGGGTGAAATGATAACCTTAGTATAATCTGCAGATCTGTGTCCACCATAAAAAGAACAAGGTGTATGTTGCCCACATACCAGGAAAATTCAACAAGCAAAAACCCCCATATTGGATGGGACTTTAATCGCAACAAAGCACCCACTTTAAAGTCAAATGTAAGCATTTATTAATACAAATTAAAGAATCCAACAAAATATACAAGCATGATAAAATAACATAGGATTCTAGTTAAATGTTTAAGGTAAATGCATATGTGAATCACATGTTGTCTCCACTGCACCTGATGCGTTTCAGGAAAACCTTTTATCAGGGGTGCAAAGGGGGAGATGTGTATAAGCGATTAACATTGGTTATAAAAATTTTAATTATAACCCGCGCTTAGAACTATCAATAAAAAGTGCTATTGCAGCTGCTGTTCACTAGGTAAAAACCAAGAAAATCAATAAAGTGCCAGAAAGACAGCGCTGTCTTTCTGGCACTTTATTGATTAACATTGGTTAGTTGTGGCAGAATAGATCATATGTGACTGAGTACTCCAGAAAGAGAATATGGTTTCTATCTGTATCTGAATGGAGGACAAAGGCAACAAAATATCCCACTAGATGGGGGGAAATGAGAGTAAGCAACGCACTGTCCCAATGAAAGTCCTCAAACAAAAAGCAGCTAGCTATTGTCCGCAAATGGATGGAAATAATGAGAGGCAAAGTGGCATGAGTCCGTGGAGAAAAACTCAGGGGATTGGTGGAATGGTTACTCCCTGTGTATCTAACAAATTGCTGTAAGCATGCTTGAATCTTGTGGTGTCTCTCTCTTGGAGTCCCTTGGAGTGCGTGAGAGAGATGCCACAGGACACCAGCATGCCCACAGCAATTCATTGTTCTCCATGGACTCATGCGACTTTGCCTCTCATGAGTTCCATCCATTTGCAATTTATCCTCAAAATTCAGAGCAGAAGAAAAGAAATGGTTCAGGATGGCTCTCCTTTCCTCTAAATTAGTAATCTCCAAATTGTGTCCCAGGGGCCAAATGCGGCCCATTGCTTGCTTTTATCCTGCCCTTGGGGCACTATTTCATCCACTGATACCAACAATGAAGCATAATTCCCCCCCACTGACACCAATGAAGGGGCACGATTCCTCCCAGCAGCACCAACGGGGCCAAATGACATCAACGATGGGGCACAATTCCTATAACTGACACCAATAATGAGGCGCAATTGCTCCCACTGAAACAAACAATAGGGCATTATTTTTTCCCGCTGACATCAGACCTTTTCTACTCCTACTGGCCACAGTCCAGCCCTCCTAAAGTCTGAAGGACAGTAAACTGGCTCCCTACATCACTTGTGCTGATGTTAGACCAGAGATGAACAGGGTGGAAGACTGCAAGGTCACTTCTAGCAGGGGGGAATAGAGACAGATGAGCTGGCATAGACAAAAACCTCTCTGCTCTCCTTTGGGGATAAAATGCTCCATGGTGCCTGCAGCTACTGAGGTTAGTAAAGGTTTGTTTTTAAAGCGCATTTACAGCTTGTTAACAATATGTAAATAGTTGACTGTCTACTGATATTTGTAAAAGCATTCATATGCTGAAAGAAAATGATATACAAAATCTTGGGACAACAGAGTAGAAAAAAAAGACCATTGAAGTTTTAAGCAGCATACTATTACATGTAATACACTAATGCTACCCAAGTTCTCAAATATTCTAAGGCACGCCAATGACGGATCGAAATGTGGCCAGTTCAGGGGGAGCCAGACATTTCCCGATCCATCAATGGGCAGGCTGTTTGTGCTGAAGGCGATCTATCAGTTGTCTTCAGTACAACCAGCCTGTTGGGTTTATCTTGTGCAATCACTGCTGGCGGCTGTAAATGCCAGCAGTGATCATTGTATTCTGACGGCCGAAAAATCTCCCACTGTCAGAACACAAAAGCGCAGCGGGAGGGATTCTGCCATCAACACTTACTGTTTTGATGAGGGAATCAATTGATTTTCTTTTCTTCACTGCCTGAAGGAAAGAAAATTGCATAATCTATAGCTTGCCTAAGTAATCCCAGAATCAATTTACTATCTGCAACAGCTCGATGTATGGAAACAAGAAATCTAATGGGTCATAGGATCATTTACCAACTGCCATATGGAATGGGTTGCATAACTTCTATTCCCCTGCCACTTTATATGGGTTATATAACCTCCAACATGCTAGCATAAACATGAAAATTCTTAATTTATCTTGAAGCTACAAAAACTTCTAGGTGTCTTGCCTATTTAATGTGACACACCCAAAACCAGGTGTCCAGTTATTTTTGGATGCCACAACCAAACATTATCAGGTGCTATCCTGATTGAGCTATTAAAGGTAGCATGCTAATTGTGTTGGGTTTCCGTGGACTGCAGATTCTATCAAATGGGTGCTTGCAAGGGAAATAGAAATGTTTCGTGTTGCTCAAAATGCAGTCATACGACTCTTCCCTTTCTACTTCAATGCTGCTTCCAGCTTTTCTCTTTGCACGGCTTTTTGAATATTATTAAAAATTGTCCTTTGAATTATCAAAATACCCAACACACGCTGGAAGTCCTGTATAAATGCATTCTGGCGAATAAAAACCATTTAACTAAGCTAAATGTTAAAAAATGATTGGTTGGTGCATACTAATTATAGAAATGCTGAACTAGTGTTCCATTACAGTTTAATCAATAGGAAACCATCTACTGAAGCCCTTTCCACTTTATAACTTGGTCATTCTCACATATATGTCAGAACGACTGGAAACTGATATCTGGTTCACTATACAGGGTCCCTACATTAAAGAGGGAGTAAACTTCCTCTGCAGACATTGCCTTATAGGTAAGCCTATAATAGGGCTTACCTACAGATAGTTAAAATATCTCCTAAACGTGTACTGTTTAGGAGATATTTACATTATATGCAGCCAGTGAGATCACTGGCGCATGTGCTCTGAAGGAACAGCCAATCACAGCGCCGAAGCCCGTGAACCTGGAAGAAACTCCAGGGAAAATGTCAGCAGTGCGCAGGTGTCGCTGGAACAGCTTTGTTCTAAGGTAAGTATTACATAATGAGCTAGTATGCGATGCCTACTAGCCAATTATGCCTTTGCCCTACAGGGTTTTTTTTCCTTTTTTTTGGCAGAGTTTATAACCTATTAAAGTCCTTTAGTTCACATTTATTGTAAGTAATGTATTACCATATATTGTACATGAGCTGAGCTTTAATTTTGCATTTTCTTTGTATTCCCTATATATTCCTGAATAAAAAAACAACCGTATATCATATAAAGCCTAAACATTATCAACATCAGATTTTCAAGTGTACACAGCTGAAAGAACAAGTGAAATCCGGAAAAGGATTATAAATATTAACTATGCAGGATGCAGATAGAGATACAAGACATATCTACAACAAGCCTGACAGCTCACACTTGGGTCACCTAACTGAAGTGAGGTTAAATATTTCTCTGTCTGAAATATAACCCTTGCTTGTTTGCAGTCCATTCATGCTGAAAATGTGGGGATCATAAGCAGTTAACTCCCAGCTGCTAGCTACAGAAAAATAGTGTACTAAGATACCGCACTGAGAAATACGTTACACTCACTGGTCACTTTATTAGGTACACCTTGCTAGTACTGGGTTGGATCCCCTTTTGCCTTCAGAACTGCCTTAATTCTTCATGGCATAGATTCTATATAGGGAAAAGGCTTATTTCAATTGAACCTGCAAGAAAACCTCTAGGCTCGGAAAGTTCCAAATGAAAAAGTTTATTAAAAGCAAAACTGTAGCTACGTGGGAGCACACCCCTATAAAGCCACCCAGCATGCTCTGGTCTGATACAGTTCAAATTCCCCTTTTTTATAGGGTTTCTTATCACACAACACACACTTACAGAATGATACATGGGTACGAGGCGTTGGCATTCGTATTGGCATTGGTATTGGTACTATTATGATAACATCTTTGTAACAGACTCATAAGCAACATTTTAGCTTACTAATGAATATATCTATATATCACCTAAATTTATCATATGTTATAATATCAATACTAATATTAATACTTATATAGGTTTTAAAATAATTGTAACTATAATTGTATATATAAATGTGTTATCATGCACTATGATGTAGGAACCGTTAAAGATCACATTATCCTTATACATCAATTCCCTCCTTTGATCATTCCTGATCACACATCTCGTTCCTTGCACCGAAGTGCCAAGGAAGGCTCAAATCTTTATTCTTGTTACTTCTATTTTCCTAATAATTGATCACACAGTAGTATTTAGCAATTACAAATCAATTAAAGGACATGTAGGCTGATAGACCCCCACATGACCATCAAGATGACTGCAGAGAATGTTTGGATTCTCTACACTCCTACCTCCTTCTGATCATCCGGTGATCATCAACCCCATCTCCCTTTGATTTTCATCAACTACTGGAAGAGCCTTGCAACATGACTTCAGAATAGGGATCGACCGATATAGTTTTTTTCATTGCCGATACCGATATTTTGGTCATCGTGTATCGTATCGGCCGATATGGGCCGATATTTTTGTACATTTAAAAAAATTATAATTATTTTTTTTACTTGACAGTTACTCTTGTGGAGGGATCTGGGGGTCTAAAAGACCCCAAACCCCTCCTCTGCACTTAAAAGCATTCAAAACGCCAAGGCTGTTGGCTGTTTTGAATGCTGTAATTTTTTTTAATTTGGTGCCAGTACCCGGAAGTGATGTCATGACATCACTTCCAGGTTTTTACATGGAGACCAGCGAATGCGGCTTTGATTGGGTCTTCGGCAGCTGTGCAGGTTGGTTGTCCGGGTCTCCCGGTGGGACGGGAGACCCGGGTGAGCCACAGAAGGCGGCAGGAGGGGGGGCGTCCCCTCCCGCTCCTTGTAATGACGGCCGAGCGGCTTCTTAGCTGCATCGGTTGTCATTACAAGACAGCCGACTGTCGGCTTTGGACGCCGGTATCAGGGTGATGCCTCTAGCTGCAGGCATTACTCCGGTACAAGCACTTTCCCAAAATATCGGTAATATCGGCCACCTTAGTGGCCGATCCCGATATATCGGGGAAAGTGCATATCGGCCCTCTATATATCGGCTTTGCCAATAATCGGTCGATCCCTACTTCAGGAGGTGGCAAACCCTAATATAATTGTATGTATAAATGTGTTATTATCTTGCACTATGATGAAGGACTCAGTAAAGATCACATTATCCTTATACAATTCAACAAAGTGTTGGAAACATTCCACTTGAAAGGCCATTTGACAGCTGGAACTAGAATGCACAGCTGTCAGACATCTTAAATCTGTAGTTTAGGATTTCGGTGACCTTACAAAGAACAGCGATGGGCAAATGCAGCATGCTTTTTCATTTCAATAGTTTTTATTAGAAATTTTCCAAACATACAACAAGCAAATCCGTCAGTACATACAAAGATCAGAACTTACAAACATAGCGAATAATAGCATATACCTTAAATTGAACAGAGTACTTCAAGTCTCCAGTAGAACGAAAAGAGGGACCCCAAAGATAAACCAAGATCCTACGACTAGGGCGCAAATCAAGGCCGAGGAGGGACACGCAACGAGGCCGGCACCCCACTGGGAGCATACTGTGCCCAGTCCCCACGGCCCAACCCCCCCCCCCAACCCCAACCGGGCCCCTGCCCGAGCAACCCACCGGTCCCCCCCCCCCCCAAAGACACAGATCAAACATGGTACGTTCCCAGCCTTCCTAACTGAAAATAGAGTAGGTAAGTTAGGGACTTGAAGTACATGATAAGAGATAGAAAAATGGCAACAATCAAATTACGAAACTGGTAGACTATCAACTGGACAGTCCGAACAATGCCTCCGAGCATTAGTCAACAATCAGCAGCATGCTTTTTAAATCAGACTATTCAGAGGTTATTGCAGGTACATTTGACCAACAGCTGACCTGTCCTGTTTCAAGCTACTTTTCCATTCCTATATATTTGTATGGGGAAAGAAGCAGTTCTAATGTGACTAAAGCTTGTTGACACAGGCCCTTAGGAAGCTGGTACGGAAAAAGCAATGAGATACACTCACCGGCCACTTTATTAGGTACATCTTGATAGTACTGAGTTGGACCCCCTTTTGCCTTCAGTACTGCCTTAATTATTTAGAATCAACAAGGTGTTGGAAACATTCCTCAGAGATTTTGGTCCATATTGAAATGATAGCATCACACAGTTGCTTCAGATTTGTCGGCTGCACATCCATGATGCGAATCTTCTCTTCAACCACATCACAAAGATGCTCTATTGGATTGACATCTGGTGACTGTGGAGGCCATTGGAGTACAGTGACCTCATTGTCATGTTAAAGAAACCAGTTTGTGCATTATCTTGCTGGAAGTAGCTATCAGAAGATGGGTATACAGTAGTCATAAAGGGATGGACATGGTCAGCAACAATACTCAGGTAGGCCGTGGCGTTTAAACGATGCTCAATTGGTACTAAGGGGCCCAAAGTGTGCCAAGAAAATATCCCCCATTGTGTGCTGGCGATTTTAAGCATTTGATAATAAAATTTCCTCCACACCATTACACCACCAGCCTGAACAGTTGATACAAGGCAGGATGGGTCCATGCTTTCATGTTGTTTACCCCAAATTTTGAACCTATCAGCTGAATGTCGCAGCTGAAATCCAGACCAGGCAATATTTTTCCAATCAAGTTTTCAAATCTAGCCTCAGTTTCTTGTTCTTAGCTGACAGGAGTGGCACCAGGTGTGGTCTTCTGCTGCTGTAGCCTATCTGCTTCAAAGTTTGAAGTGTTGTAAAATTCAGAGATGGTATTCTGCTTACCTTGGTTGTAATGAGTGGTTATTTGAGTTACTGTTGCCTTTCTATCATGTCGAACCATCTTCTGCCCATTCTCCTCTGACCTCTGACATCAACAAGGTATTTTTGTCCACACAACTGCCGCTCACTGGATATTTTCTCTTTTTCGGACCATTCTCTGTAAACCCGAGAGATGGTTGTGCGTGAAAATCCCAGTAGATCAGCAGTTTTTGACATACTTAGACCAGCCCATCTGGCACCCAAAAACCATGCCACGTTCAAAGTCACTTTCTTCTCCATTCTGATGCACAGTTTAAACTTCATCATATCGTCTTCACCACGTGCCTAAATGCACTGAGTTGCTGCCATATGATTGGCTGATTAGCAATTTGTGTTACCAAACAATTGAGCAGCTGTACCTAATAAATTTCTCGGTAAGTGTATATTGCCAAAGAAAAAACAAGATGATAGACCATTCATATATGCCTAATGTGTATTAGATGAGCAGGCAATACAATTACGAGTGAGCGTATACATGGAACAAATGTACTGTGTCTGTTGCTTAAAGGACCTTTTATGTAAAATAAAAATTCTGTATGCCGTTTTAATTAAGGTATGCAGAATATGAATACCATTTATTTTTATATGAAGGCCAAGTTGTTTAGCAAAAATGCTATGCTCACTGACCCCTAAGTGACTACAGTTTTCTGTTGTGACATACGAGCTGTCAGGAGGAACCGCAAAGCCCGGCGGGGACCTGAATCGGAATTGTACATTTTTTCAGGCACCTGAACTTCTCTTCTTTTGTTTTTTGATGGCAGATATTAACACATTGGTTAGTTATATTAAAGGTTTGTTTTTAATTTCTTTAAATAACAAACATGTTATACTTACCTTCTCTATGCAGTGGTTTTGCACATAGCAGCCCGCGATCCTCCTTTTCTTGGGTCCTCCCACCAGCTCTCCTGGCTCCTCCCTCCTGTCGAGTGACTCCAGGGTAAGCAGCTGGTCCATTCACACAAAGAGTGTGGCTTGGCCCCGCTTTTTCCTCATTGGCTCACTGGCTGTGATTGACAGTAGCGGGAGTAGCTAATAAGGAGGGGGAGACCTGGGAGAGCCAAGGCTCTCGTCCACATCGTTGGATCGGAATGGGGCTCAGGTAAATTTTAGGAGGGGCTGGGAGTGCTGCTGAGCACAGAAAGTTTTTCACCTTCATGTAGACAATGCATTAACCACTTAACATCTAGCCACGTAGACCTACGTCGGCTGAGTTTAAGGGGTTATACCGGGATGATGCCTCTAGCTAGAGGCATCATCCCGGTACCGTTGTTTGAAGCCGACGGTCGGCTTTCCGTCAGTAACGACCGATGCGGCTCGGGAGCCGCTCGATCGTTACCCGGGGGGGCGGGAGGGGACGCCCCTCCCGCCGCCTTCCGTGGCTTTGCTCGGGGCTCCCGTCCCACCGGGAGCCCTGAGCACCCAGCCGGCATGTCCGCCGGCTGGATGGAGTCCCGATGAATGCCGGAAACGGCATCAATCGGGTCTCCGATGACGTAACCCGGAGGCGGCGTCCATGACGTCACTTCCGGGTTACTGTGCTGCAAAAGGCGGCACATTTGAAAAACGGCTGTATGCAAAAATGCAGTTTTCGGCGTTTTGCATACAGGGAAGTGTAGTGGAGGGGTCTAGGGTCTTTTAGACCCTCGATCCCTCCATAAAGTGTACCTGTCACTACATATTGGTGTCACAAGGGATGTTTACATTTCTTGTGACAGCAATAAAAGTGATCAGATTTTTTTTTTTTTTAAAAACCTGTAATAAAAAGTTAAAAAAAAAGAAAAAATAAATAGGAAAAAAAAAATGTAGCCGCCCCCGTCACCGTTAGCTCGCGCACAAAAAAAAACGTATACTCAAGTCGAGCCGCAAATGAAATCGCTGTTCAAACCACACATGTGAGGTATCGTCGCGATCGCCAGAGCGTGGGCAATAATTAAAAAAAAAGAGCTACACTCTAACTCTAAACTGGTAACCGTTAAATAAATTTTAAGCGTCGCAGATTGAGATCTCTATTGACCGTAGTTTGTCGCCATCCCACGGGGGGCGCAATTTTAAACCGTAACATGTTGGGTATCTATTTACTCGGCGTGACATCATCTTTCACAATATAGAAAAAA
Organism: Pelophylax lessonae; assembly: GCF_965119305.1. NCBI lineage: Eukaryota > Metazoa > Chordata > Amphibia > Anura > Ranidae > Pelophylax > Pelophylax lessonae. The sequence goes on along the minus strand of NC_138773.1, from coordinate 93,457,505 downwards.
AATGGGCTAACTTTACTGTTTAGTATTTTTTAAATGCAGTGAAATGTGATTTTTCAAATTTTTTAAAAAAAAATGGCGTTTTAAAGACCGCTGCGCAAATACCGCGTGACAAAAACTTTTGCAATGACCGACATTTTATTCTCCAGAGTCTTTGCTAAAAAAATATATATAATGTTTGGGGGTTTTAAGTAGTTTTCTAGCAAAAAATACTGATTTAATCTTGTAAACAAAAAGTGTCAAAAATAGGCTTAGTGGTAAAGTGGTTAAGGTAGAAAACCTTAAGCCTTTACAACCACATTAACCACTTGCTGATTGTCCTATATCGATTTTACTGCTACAGGGCAGCCACTGTGCGCAGGATCACATATATACATGTGATTCTGCACTTCTTGGCAGGGGGCGCAAATGTGCGCTGCCTATGGCTCGCTCCCACTGTGATTATACCAAGCAGGAGCCAATCTGTGGGTGCAGGGGGCTCGATGTCCACCGGCAAGCACCGATCATACTGCAGACCGACAGAAAGGCAGTCTGCCCATGTAAACAAGGCAGATCGGTGATCTGACAGGAGGGAAGGCATGGATTCTGTGTCTCTGCAAAGCAGGAACATGGATCCATGTCTTCCTCTAGTAAAAAGCACCTCCCACACTGTAATAAAACACTGGCTAGGCACACAGTTAACCCTTTGATCGCCCCTGATGTTAACCCCCTTCCCAGCCAGTGTCATTAGCACAGTGACAGTACTTATTTTTAGCCCTGATCACTGTATTAGTGTCAACGGTTCCCAAAAAAGTGTCAGTTAGTGCCCGAATGTCTGTCACAATATCGCAGTCCCTGAACGCTGCCATTACTAGTAAAAAAAAGAAAAAAAAAATTCCATAACTATATCCCATAGTTTGTATAACTTTTGAGCAAAACAATCAATATACGCTTTATTGGGATTCTTTTACCAAAAATATGTAGCATAGTACACATTGGCCCAAACTGATGAAGAAACTAGATTTTTTTTACATTTTTTTATTGGATATATTTTATAGCAGAAAGTAAATAATATTGTTTTTTTTTTCCAAATTGTCGGTCTTTTTTTTGTTCATAGCACAAAAAAATAAAAACCGCAGAGGTGATCAAATACCACCATAAGAAATCTCTATTTTTAGGGGAAAAAAAGGTCATACATTTTATCTGTGTACAGCAATTATCAGTTAAAGTAACACAGTGACGCATCACAAAAAAATGGCCTGGTAATGAAGGGGGGGGGGGTAAATCTTCCAGAGCCGACGTGGTTGATGAATTTATTACAAATTATTACCTTTTTTATTTAAAAAAAAAAGACGCAATTTTAAGTACCTTAAGTAGATTTGGTATCATTTCCTTTTAATCCCCTATGCAGTAGCACTGGGAATGGAAGAGCAACTAGAAGTACTGTAGAAAACAACTTTGCCACACTGTACATGTGGTAAGAAGAAACACAATTGCAGCAGGACAGAATGGAGTAAGGACAGGGATAAGCTCACCAGGATCCCTTGAGAAAGTCACGTGTTTTGGTGACGCAACGCGTCGGGAGGAGCTGGGTGACGTCACTTCCGGTTTACGGCCGTAACCGGAAGTATCGGAGAGTGCTGCATCGGCGGTGTTTGCATCTGTTTACTGAATTGTAAGTGCTTGCTACAATTTATTAAAATATATTTTTTATATACTGCACCATGAGACCCTGTCTATGATTGCCCCCCCCCCCCCCCCCATATCTGTGAGGATCATCCTGTATGGGCCACAAGTATCGGTGATATATCCAGTTACACTCCATTCACCCTGTATGAACATCCCTCTAATTGATGAAAGAAGATAGAGGTTCCCTGCAGAGTTGAATCCATCTATTCATCCCATAAGGAGAGGTTGCCATCAGTTCAATTGATTTGTATCACAACACGCTCTTTTGAGTGTGCATGGAGGTGAGCGGCCATTGCACATATTTGTCTATCTAGCTCACTGGAGTGATTCGCCACTGTCATCAGACAACACGCTTGTTCCACTCACAGAAGTCACTTGTCATATATTGTATTCACCTGTACAAGTCACCTATTTATTTGGAGTCATCACCATCCACATTTTTCACTTTTTATGGACTCTATTTTTATATTTATTTATATTTAGTTATATTTGTTGATTTCATCTACTTATTCTTCTTTTTTTGTGATTATTTCCACGTCAGCATTTGCTGATTGCACTGTTACCATCGTCACCTTCACTTTTTGCACTTAGCCACTTTGGTATTATTATGTGCACAACTATATAGATTCATTTCATCTGGATTTTATTGGATGTTTTCACCTCACCAGTCATTTATATTTTATATTGCTACTTTTAGTAGAAGACTGTTTATCCATCTGTACCGTATTCTTTGATATCTTTTTGCACGTATCCATCTGTACCTTACACTTGTATCTTTATTGATACCTTTCCAGCACAATAGGATTTGGATATACCTTTATACATTATCCATCTGTACCTATTTGGCACAAGTTTGTGCATTTTATCCATCTGTACCTTATACCTTCATCATTTTATTGATTTAGTGAGGACACATTTCTTTCATATACTATTTTTCACATTGGATTGGATTATCCTTTTTTCCACTCACATATTCATCATTTATCCATCTGTACCAGGAATCTGCGCCAATTTTTCTTTTTTTCATATTATGTTTTACGGTGGAGACACCGATTAGAATTGGCTGCTTTTCCATCTGTGGTACTCGTTTCTACACACCTATACTATATTATTTTATCACTTACCTTAGGTAGCGCATTGGTTTTTCCCTCCATTTTTGTCCCTTTTTTCATGCTTTCTGTATCCATACTGTTCAAAAGCATGTAAACCTGATAATTTTCAATAAAAATCTACTGAATGAAAAAGAAATTCTGACTTTATATTTCCAACTGGATTATTTAAGATCAACAATCAGACTATTGTTGTTATTATTGGTACCGCCGACTTTTAAAGTCAAATATTGAGAAAACAATCATATCAACTGGTAAACACTATAGGGCTGTAAAAAAGAGCAAACGTTCACCCGCCATATGGGCTCTGATCAGCAAGGGCTCTGCGTATCTTAGTAGCAGTGGCCTTACAGGAGTCATGTGGTTACTATGGGGAAACAATTTAACAGCGATGTGCGGAGAATAACACAAGAGTGTGGGTTAGTGACCTGCTTATCAAGCTGTTTAATGGAACTCCAATCACAGGAAAAAAAACATTAATAACCTTATATAACACATGGCTACTTCAAAGAGAAGCCGTCACCACTGGCCTTACGCAAGAATCTAAATATTCATTCTTTAACCACTTAAGCCCCGGAGGATTTGGCTGCTAAAAGACCAGGGGGTATTTTGCAATTCGGCACTGCGTGACTTTAACGGACAATTGCGCCGTCGTGCGACGCTGTACCTAAACTAATTTGACGTCCTTTTTTTCCCACAAACAGAGCTTTCTTTTGGTGGTATTTGATCACTTGTGCGATTTTTTGATCACGCGCTATAAACAAAAAAAGAGCGTCAATTTTGCAAAAATAACAATATTTTTCACATTTTTTTATATGAAATTCCCCCCCAAAAAAAAGTAAAAATCAAAATTTTTTAACATTTTCGGCCAATTTGTTTTATGCTACATATGTTTGGTAAAAAAAAAATCGCAAAAAGCATATTTTGATTGGTTTGCGCAAAAGTTATTGCGTTTACTAACAAAGGGAAAGATTTTTGTCATTTTTGTTGTTTTTTTTTTAACGCGTAATGGCGGCAATCTGCGATTTTTTTTGCGGTACTGCGACATTGGGACGGACAGATCGGACCCTTGACTTACATTTTTGGGGTTACCTGTGACAATTCTACAGTAATCATTGCTATACATATGCACCGTTACTGTAAAAATACACTGGCAGTGAAGGGGTTAACTTTATTTGAGAGGGAGAGGCTGTGTGTGTCCCTAGGGGCGTGCTTCTAACTGTGATTGGCTGTGGCTTGAGCTGTAGTTACACTGGTAGAACATAGTAGAACCGTATGATCAGTGTTTCTACACCGGGGAGAATGACAGGCAGCTTGTTTACACTAGCTGCCTGCCTTTCTCCCTTTCCCCCGACGATCGCAGATTGAGCGGCGGACATCGGGTCCGCCGGTCACACGCGCGGGGGGGGTCCGTGACCGCGCGGGAGCGGGAGCGCGCCGCCGCCGGCGCGCGCTCGCTCCCCAGAGCCTCACTGGCTAGTGACTGCCGCAGTAAATATACTGTGGGCGGTCGGCAAGTGGTTAAAGTGCTAGTAAACTCGGTAAAGAAAAAAATATAAAATTTTCCTCCTGCAAGGCAATGTTTAAATGTGCTAGTATGCATCGCAAATTTTATTTTTTTTGCATCGCATACTAGCACATAATGTGAAACTTACCTTTAACCACTTCTGGACCAGAAGGATTTGCCCCCTTAATGACCAGGCCATTTTTTGCGAATTGGCACTGCGTTATTTTAACGGACAATTGCGCGGTCATACGACGCTGTCCCACAAATAGAGCTTTCTTTTGGTGGCATTTAATCACCTGTGCGATTTTTATTTTTCGCGTTATAAACAAAAAAAGAGCAACAATTCTGGAAAAAAAAAAACAATATTTTTCACATTCTGCTATATCATTCCCAATAAAAAAATTTTACATTTTTTATCATTTTAGGCCAATTTGTATTCTGCTACATATTTTTGGTAAAAAAAATACCAATAAGCGTCTTTTGATTGGTTTGCGCAAAAGTTATCGCGTCTACAAACTAGGGGAAAGATGTATGTCATTTTTATTTTTTTTACATTTTTTTACTAGTAATGGCGGCGATTAGCGATATTTAGCGGGACTGCGACATTGCAGCAGACAGATCGGACCGCTAACTGACATTTTTGGGGGGACCAGTGACATTAATACAGTAATCAGTGCTAAAAATATGCACTGTTACTGTTATTATGACACTGGCACAGAAGGGGTTAACTCAGGGGCGATCAAAGGGTTAAGGGTATGTCTAGGGGGTGTTTTCTAACTGTGAGGGGATGGGCTTGTGGAATCAACACAGAGACCTGTGATCCTAAATAGGAGGAACACAGGCGCTCTGTGCTGATTCCTGAGAGAACAACGGTCTGCTGTGTTTACAACAGCAGACCACTTTTCTCTCTCCACAGGGAGTGATCACAGATACGACGATTCACGCAGCCGAGCCACCCTGCCTCAGTATATCTGCGGCGGGCAGTCAGGAAGTGCTTAAAGTGCTAGAAAATAGGTAAAGAAAAAAATGTTTTAGCTCCTGCAAGACAATGTTATAATGTGCTAGTATGCATGGCAAATGTGATTTCTTTTGCATCGCATACTAGCACATTATGTGAAACTTACCTTTAGCCCCGGTTCACACTTGTGCATGTGCGGGGTTCGCATGTAATGTCGGAGCGCACTGCTCCGACATTACATGCGATCGGCTGTGCAATGCGAGTTTAGCCATACAGTTTGTATGGCTAAATTCGCACCGCAGCCGCACCAAACACGCACAGGGACCCTTTTTTGCAGCCGCATCAGGATCGGATCGCACAGCGGTTCACACTTGTGCGATCCGATCCTGTGCGAACTGGACGTTAACATTACATTGACACCCCCAGCGTATCGCATATGGCAGTGTGAACTGCCGGGGGTGCGTGTGCGATGCGGGAACAGGCTGCGGATTCGCAGCCTTCCCGCACTCGCATAAGTGTGAACCGAGGCTTAAACAAAGCCTTCCAGCAGCGCTCTGTCACCGTGGACAGGGCTTCCATCTTTACCCAGGCTTTCATTCTGGGTAGGCGGGCCACAGTTCTTTGATTAAATGAGCCGCGATGACCCCACTGTTCAGGGCACAGGTATGCCATTCCTTCAGAGCACATCTCCTCAAATTATCTCCAAAACGGTGCAGATATTTACTGTACTTATACAGCGCATCCAGAATGTATTTACAGCGCTTCACTTTTTCCACATTTTCTTATGTTACAGCCTTATTCCAAAATGGATTGAATTAATTATTTTCCTCAAAAGTCTACAAACAATACCCCATCATGACAACATAAAAGAAGTTTGTTTAAAATATATATACATTTATACAAAAATAAAATAAAAAACATGTACATAACTATTCACAGCCTTTGCCATGACACTTAAAGTGGAGTTCCGGCCACAAAAAAAAATTTTCAATGAAAATACCCCCGGGACAGTCAGGGCTAGTACATTCCACAATGGATAGCCTCTGATCTGTCCCGGTTCGCACTTACCTGCAAGAAGAAATACTCACTTTTAAAATTTCTTCTCCAGCGTTGCCAGCTTGGATGTGGGCAGCTGAAGCCAACGCGATCCTCTTCTGCATCCTCTTCCGCGTCCTCTTCTCCCAGAATGCGCCTGCACCGGCCCCTCACGTCACTTCCGGTGCGGCGCCGCATTCCTCCACAGCTTCTGGGCATGCCCAGAAGCTGTTTAGCAAGGAATGCGGCGTCGCAGCGGAAGTGACGAGCGGGGCCGGTACCGTCGCATTAATTCCTCGGAGCGATGACGTTCTGCTTCCAGGAATCATTGCAAAACGGAAGTGACGGCGCGGGCCGCGGCCGCTGAGGGAGGAAGTGGAAGAAAGGTGAGTATTTCTTTCTACAATAACAAGTTAGGAAAAAAAAAATCGTAACTATCCATTTCCTTTTCAGGTAAAGAAAAGCAAGCGGATGGCCACAAAATCGATTATGTCGATTTTGTGGCCGGAACTCCGCTTTAAAATTTAGCTCAGGTGCATCCTGTTTCCACTGACCATCCTTGATATGTTTCTAAAACTTGATTGGAGTCCACCTGTGCCAAATTCAGTTGATTGGACATGATTTGGATATGCACACACCTGTCTACATAAGGTACAACAGTTAACAGTGCATGTCAGAGCACAAACTAAGCCATGGAGTCCATGAAATATTCTGTAAACCTCTGAGACAGGATAGTATCGAGAAACAGATGTTGGGAAGGAGAGAAATTTCTGAAGCATTGAAGATCCCAATGAGCACAGTGGCCTCCATCATCCGTAAATTGAAGAAGTTTGGAACCACCAGGACTTTTCCTAGAGCAATCCGCCCGGCCAAGCTGAGCGATCGAGGGACATAGGCCTTAGTCAGGGAGGTGACCAGGAACCTGATGGTCACTATGACAGAGCTCCGGCGTTTCTCTATGGAGAGAGGAGAACCTTCCAGAAGAACAAATTTATCTCTGCAGCACTCCACCAATCAGGCCTGTATGGTACAGTGGTCAGACAGAAACCACTCTTCAGTAAAAGGCACATGACAGCCTGCCTGGAGTTTGCCACAAGGCACCTGAAGGCCTCTCAGACCATGAGAAACAACATTTTCTGGTCTGATAAAACAAAGATTGAACTATTTGGCCTAAATGGTAGGCGTCATGTCTGGAGGAAACGAGGCACTGCTCGTCACCTGGCCAATACCATTCCTACAGTAAAGCATGGTGGTGGCAGCATCACGCTGCAGGGATGTTTTTCAGCTAGTCTAGGAGAGACCAGGAGAGACAGCTAGGAGACTAGTCAAGATCGAGGGAAAGATGTACAGAGACTTCCCTGATGAAAACCTGCTCCAGAGCACTCTGGACCTCAGACTGGGGGCGAGGGTTCACCTTCCAACAGAACAACAACCCTAAGCTCACAGTCAAGGTAACAAAGGAGTGGTTACGGGACACCTCTGTGAATGTCCTTGAGTGGCCCAGCCAGAGCCCAGATTTGAACCCGATTGAACATCTCTGGAGAGATCTGAAAAGGGTTGTACACCTACGCTCCCCATCCCACCTGATGGAGCTTAAGAGGTCCTTCAAAGAACAATGGGAGAAACTGCCCAAATATAAGTGTGGCAAGTTTGTAGCATTATACTCAAAAGGATTTGAAGCTGTAAGAGGTGACTCAACAAAGTATTGTGAATACTTATGTACATGTGATTTTCTTTTTGTTTTTTACTTTAAAAAAATTTGCAAAGATTGCAAACTTCTTTCACATTGTCATTATGGGGTATTGCTTGTAGAATTTTGAGGAAAATAAAGAATTTAGAGCCGGTTCACACTACTCCGAATTGGGACACGACTTGTGTGCCCTCAAGTCCTCCCAAGTCTCTTGTCATCACAAATTCAATGTAAATGAATGACAGCCGTCTTAATATGCACTACTGAAGTCCGCCTTCAGAAAAGGTTCCTGTACTACTTCAAGGCGACCTCTATCCGACTTGTGCACATAGACTTCAATGGGAGTCGCTCCTAAGTCGGATCCTTATCTATTTTCAAGACTTTCCAGGAAGAAGAAAAAGATTAGCCAGGCAGGGCTGGTGCTAGACTATTTTGCACCCTAGGCAAGACCAGATACTTGCACCCCCCCCTAAAAAGAAAACTGTACACATTGCCCCCTTCCTGTACATAATGACCCCCCCCCCCTTTAACCCTACACTTCCCTTCCTGTATACACTGCCCCCTTTAATCCTACACCCCCTTGCTGCACACAATGCCCCCCTTTAATCCTACACCCCCTTCACAACCTATACACACTACCTTCCTTTAATGCTACACACCCCTTCTTGTACACACTGCCCCTCCCCCCTTCCTGCACACACTGCCCCTCCCCCCTTCCTGCACACACTGCCCTTCTTTAATGCTACACCCCCTTCCTGCACATACTGCCTCTCTTTAACCCTACACCCCCTTCATATACACACTGCCCCCTTTAACCATACACCCCCCTTCATATACACACTGCCCCCCTTTAACCCTACATCCCCTTCCTATACACACTGCTCCCCTTTAACCATACACCCCAGTTCCTATACACACTGCCCCTCTTTAACCCTAAACCCCAGTTCCTATACACACTGCCCCCCTTTAACCCTAAACCCCCCTTCGTATAAACACTGCCCCCCTTTAACCCTACACCCCCTTCATATACACACTGCCCCCCTTTAACCCTCTTCACATCCCTTAATATATACACTAACTTCCTTTAACGCTACACACCCCTTCTTGTACACACTGCCCCTCCCCCCCTTCCTGCACACACTGCCCTTCTTTAATGCTTCACCCCCTTCCTGCACACACTACCCCCCTTTAACCCACACCCCCCTTCATATACACACTGCCCCCCTTCAACCCTACACACCCCTTCATATACACACTACCCCCCTTTAACCCTACACACCCCTTCATATACACACTGCCCCCGCTTTAACCCTACACCCCCCCTTCATATACACACTGCCCCCCTTCAACCCTACACACCCCTTCATATACACACTACCTTCCTTTAATGCTACACACCCCTTCTTGTAAACACTGCCCTTCTTTAATGCTACATCTCCTTCCTGCACACTGCCCCTCTTTAACCCTACATCCCCTTTAAACGTACACACCCCTTCATATACAAAGTGCCGCCCTCTCTAGAGGTGACATTCACAGGGTATGAGGAGGTGACAGGAGAGGAATGTGGCACTGGCCATGGCTGCGCCCTAGATGGCAGTGCGCCCTAGGCGGCCGCCTAGTTTGCCTAGTGGAAGCACCGGCCCTGTAGCCAGGCATTCCCACAGACAAAGTCGCCTATCATTTAAGTCTCTTCAAAGTAGTGCACAAGTCTCTTCCAAGTCTCTAAACAAGTCTCTTCAAAGTCAAGCTAAAAAGTCGCTCCTTCATGGGGCAACTTTCTGGTCACAGTAGTGTGAACTGGCTCTTTTCAATCTATTTTTGGAATAAGGCTTTACCATAAAAAAATGTGTAAAAAGTGAGGCGCTGTAACTAATTTCCGGATGCACTGTAGGTAAGCCTTATTTTAGGGTAACCTACAGTATAAAAATATATACATAGTATATTTCCACGCGCCACTGGGAAAGGGTAAAATATGATATAATGTGCAAACTATTTAAATAGTTAAAAATAAATAAATAAATAAATATGTGAGGTAGCAGCTGCTGTAAAAAATGATGAGGTAGTTTCAAGTGATTGGTCTGAAGGACCAAATATAGCGCTTGCTGTGATAAATAGTGTATATACTAATATCAAATAAACTGTGATTGATTTATATATTCAATCACAGTTTATTTGATATTAGTATATACACTATCACAGCAAGCGCTGTATTTGGTCCTTCAGACCAATCACTTGAAATAACCTACAGTATAGGTAAAAATTAACCAAGGAAGTTTACTCCCACTTGCCTAATGGACAATTTCACTCCCTTCCTGTCCAGGCCAATTTTCAGCTTTCAGTGTTGGCGCACTTTGAATGACCATTGCGCGGTCATGCAACACTGTACTCATATAAAAGTTTAATCATTTTATTTCACACAAATAAAGCTTTCTTTTAGTGGTATTTATTCACCACTGGGTTTTTCTTTATTTCTTGCTATACAAATGAAAAAAGACAGAAAATGTTGAAAATAAATAATGTTTCTCTTAAGTTTCTGTTATAAAATTTTGCAATGATGGGCTGCACCGATTGGCACTGATAGACTGCACTGATGGTGTAGCACTGATGGGCACTGCTGAGGAGGCACTGATGAGGCTGCACTGATATGCGGCACTGATGGGCACTAGTAGGCAGCACCGATGGGCACTAATAAGTGCCACTGAAAGGTGGTTCTAATGGGTGGCACTGTGCCCTGATCATCAGTGTAGATGTCCCGTCAAAGTTGCCGGTTACCGACCATCCTCTCCTCACGTTGTGACAGCACGTAAGGAAAGTACTGCCGATAACCTGCAAGTGTGTTTACATTGTGATCAGCTGTGATTGGACACAGCAGATCTCATTGTAAAGAGCGGGTGTGATTGGCCCTTTACCCTGATCTGTGATCAGCTGTGTCCTAAGGACACACCAATCACAGAGCGCGCTGGATGCATTCTGTGGTGGAGTGGTTCTGGGAGGACGTCAATAGATACTCTCCCAGAACTGGATGACCGTCAATCAGGTATAGTGCAGTCAAGAAGTGGTTAAAGTGTATTTCCACTTTTGCCTTCAAATTTTGGAAAACCCCATTAAATGTTTCTTATGTTTTCCCATGCACACATCAAACCAATTTATTTTATTTTTTTCAATATTACCTTTTAGATGTTTCTTATGAGAAGCTGCCATGGCTGGTTGCAAGCATTTCCCAAATTCAGTGTGATCTGTCCAATAGAAAGATTTAGGCAGGCCATACATTATGCAATTAAATTCTTTCAATTAGCCCAACAACACAGTCAGTCTTGATGGGGGAATTCTACCCAAAACACTATTGTATTCTGATTGTGGGAGGTTTCCCAGCTGTCAGAATACAATGATTACTGATAGATCAACTTCAATACAACCAGCTGCCCAAAATGGAACAAAATGTGCCTGTTTCCTGCTGAACCGGCGGAATTTCAATCTGTCTACGTCTAGCTTTAGGGACAGGGTAAGCTCCTCTCATTAAAGCAGAGCTCCACCCAAAAGGGGAAGTTCCGCTTTAAGGCCCCCTCCCCCGGCTCCTATTTGTGAAGTGGAACTTTTGGGGAGAAGGGGGGAGCGGGTACCTGCTTTTGACAGGTACCCGCTCCCACTTCCACTCCAATCGCCATAGGTCCTTGGAAGTTCTCCTTCCCCTCTCCATCCCGAAGTCTTCTGGGACACATGATAGGTCCCTGAAGACTTCGGGACCAGTCGCTGACTGAAGCACCGCTTGAGCATGCGCAGTGGCCACCTGGCTGTGCAGCCGCAAGCTGTCACAGCCGGGTGCCCAAAGTGAAAATGCTGGTGCTGGTGAGGGAGGACACAAGGAGAACACAACTGAAGTGAGTACACCGCTGGATCGTGGGGCAGGTGAGTGGCTGTTTATTAAAAGCCAGCAGCTACAGTTTATCTTGCTGCTGACTTTTAATTTTCACTTCAAAGATTGGAGCTCCACTTTATCATACAATGGAGAAGCACAACTTGTAAATTTTTAAACTGGAGTCTATTTTTGCCATTTGAGTTTCATAGATTTGTGAGTATTCAGTACTCCCTTGAGTTCTCATTATTTGACTGAATTTTCTTCATTCAAATCCCATCTTGACTGTAGACTTTAATATATTGTTTTTTTATAGAGATATTTTGAACACATTGATCTCTGAAGAAGGGAGAGGTTGCTCCCGAAACGCTTCGGATCACAATGTACATTTCAATATCTCATATTATCATTCATGGTATTTTAGAAATCAAGAGGTTACACCAAGATGCCTACTAAAAATTTTGTGAACATATCATTCATGTTACATGTTATGTATATTTGAGCCTTTGAACTATATTATGTGCCTTTGAGCACACATTGTCATGTTTATGTATACAATGCAATAAATTAAAAAAAAAAAAAAGTAATTGTTTATTACTGTGGATGTCATTATTACCAGCCACTGAGCACGTACCTCATACAAAGTCCCGCGGGCTAATACTGTATAAACTATATATAAGTCTACTTGTTAACATTATACACTCACCGGCCACTTTATTAGGTACACCTATTTAATTGCTTGGTGACACAAATTGCTAATCAGCCAATCACATGGCAGCAACTCAATGCATTTAGGCATCTAGACGTGGTAAAGACAACTTGCTGAAGTTCAAACCAAGTATCAGAATGGGGAAGAAAGGGAATTTAACTGGCTTTGAATGTGGCATGATTGTTGGTGCCAGACGGCTGGTCTGAGTATCTGAAAAACTGCTGATCTGGGATTTTCACACACAACCATCTGTAGGGTTTACAGAGAATGTTCAGAAAAAGAGAAAATATGCAAATAATTAAAAATTAGGGTGTCCAACCCATTAGTAGCAAGGTTTACCTAATAAAGTGGCCAGTGAGTATATATTCGCTTTTTGTTTACATCCCCTGTGCCTCAAAGTTTGGGTGAAGTGTCAGAGCATTACAGTTTCCTTAAATTAGTTTTTCTTTGATTGTTTGGTTTTCCTTTTTTTTTTTTTTTTTTTTACATTTACATTTTTTTTACACCACACTGCAACTGCAAGCCAAGCATTTGGCTCACAGTTGCGGTACAGCCCCATTAATCTCAATGGTCAAGTTTAATAGGCTGCTCCGCCTGTCAAACTCTGCAATACAGGTTAACCTCCTTAGCGGTATTCCCGAGTGTGGCTCAGGGTGAAATTTTAGTGCCGTTAGCGGTAACCCCGAGCCACACTCGGGGTACTGATGGGAACATCGCTGGATCCTGGTAGAGGGTACTTACCTTGTCCCCGGGATCCCGCGATGTGTCCCTGCAACATACGGTGGCCGGATCTTCTTCCCGATGCTGTGAGCCCTGGCTTCCGTCTCCTGCGACATGACGCTCGCAGGGGGGGGGAACCGGCGGCAAATTTGAAAAGTAAAAACACACAAACACACTGATATGTTCTAATCCTAATGGATTACATTACAAAATAAAATAAATTGACATTGCCCCAGTGCCCTTTCCTGCAGTTTTACTGTACTTCATATATATATATATATATATATATATATATATACACACACACACACAATACACACATATATATATATATATATATATATATATATATATATATATATATATATATATACATGTATACACACATTATATATATATATATATATATATATATATATATATACTTTCACTTATTTACAGTAAAAAAAAAAATCATATGTAAATAGTTGGTTTGGGCTGCTCGTCCTTAAGAATTACATGCAAAATAATGGTACCGCTTTCAGCACCTAAAATCGGAAACAATCATACCGCCAGGGAGGTTAAAGTAGATGCAAAGCAAAGCATCGCCACCACAACATGCATACAGCTCAGTCAGGCTGTAATGTTAGAATTCTGGTGAGTGGAAAAACAGAGGCTCAGCCACCTGTTTTTACCACCACTCGGCCACCAGTGAACTAGTGCTAAGCCCATGTAGGGCAAGACGGGTTACTTCCTGGATAGACCTCTCCAGCATACATTCACCTTCCCTTTTGCTCCCTTGCCTTTTGCTTTGCCCACAGGAATAAATATAATAAGCCCTATGTAAGCTGCATGTCATTCTGCTTGGAGCTTACACAGGGCTAAAGAGTATCCCCGCTCTTCATGACAGTGCTGGTCAGTGATGGGGGAAGCAATAAAGGAAACCTGTTACTTTGTCTCAAGCTAACCCGGAGACAGGTGTTTGTAAAAGTACATGTAATTCTTTTTAATGTGTCCATAACTTTTGTAAATTATGCTGCATATCAACCTTGATCTCAGCTTTACGAAAAGTGCTTCTTTTGTCCAGGCGTTAGGACTCTAAAAATTTGCTTCCAAGAAAAATGCTGCATAATTGTGCACACAAAACTAAAGCCTGAAATGTTGGCAAGAAAAAGATAAATGCTTCTTTAAAGTTCAACTAAGCTTATGAAGTCACAGTAGAATGGAGAATGTTATTTGTGCCACTAATGCACAAAAAAATCAATATTGGTTTTGTAAAGGAGAAATTTCACTTGCTAAAAAACAAAAAAACAAAAGGAAAAGAACTTCTATGAATTAGCAACAAAATCTTCATTAAATCCACTTCACAAGTAATATTTTTACCTCCATTTTTGTTTCAAGGTGCTGTTAAGCAGTAAATCAATCTACATGAAAAAGTACAGTGGGACTCAGCTATCCCTCCTTCCGTTACCTCCAATGTATTTTAACATTTCCTGTACATTCTGTGAACACATGTGGAAGCATGCAAAAACAAGCGTAATTATTGTGGTGCCATCGGAGTTCCGGCCGGAAATACTTTTTTTTAAAATAAAAATACCCCTTTAATACTAATACATCGCCAATTACATTAACATTATTCTCAGATTACAGTACAGTACAGTATTTGATTGTAGATCATTTCTTACTTTTAAAAATGCACACCGCGGCCATCTCCGGTGTGGGTGTCTGAAGCCCCTGTGTTTTCGCCGCTTCCTGATTTGCCTGCAAGCTGGCTACCCAGAATGCCGATCGTAATCTCACGCATGAGCTGTAGATTGCGATCGGCAATGACAGGAGCGGCTGGCCATGCCCATTGTCTCCTGGGATGACACACATCTCCCAGGATGCAATGCGAAACCGAAAGTGACGTCCGGGGTCGCGGCCGCAGAAGGAGGACGTAGGACAAACAATCCTTTAAAATAAGGTAAGTGATCCAAAAAAAATAAAAAAATTATAGCCCAATTCATTTTTAAAAGCTGTATCACTGCTGAAATCTGTTAAGTTGAACATTTGGTTGGAACTCCGCTTTAATGGCACCCCAAACGTGGCCAGAAAACATGCGTTGGCATACGGACAAACACTGAACAAAAACACTAAAATGAGCAGGAAAAGACGCTGCAAGCTCTACACCCAAAATGTTTTTTCAAATCATTAGTAAAACCTCATCTGGAATATGCAGTTCAGTTTTAGGCACCAGTTCTCAAAAAGGATATCAGGGAACTGGAGAAAGTGCAGAGAAGGGCAACCAAACTGATAAGAGGCATGGAGGAGCTCAGCTATGAGAAAAGATTAGAGGAACTGAATTTATTCTCTCTTGAGAAGAGGAGATTAAGGGGGGATATGATCAACATGTATAAATACATAAGGGGTCCATATAGTGAACTTAAAAATGTGGAATAGACTCCCTCCAGGGGTTGTTCTGGCTAGCTCACTAGATTGCTTTAAAAAAGGCCTGGATTCTTTCCTAGGTGTATATAATATAAATGGGTACTAATATTTATAGATAAAGTTGATCCAGGGAATATCCAATTGCCTCTCATGGGATCAGAGAGGATTTTTTTCCCCTGCTGTAGCAAATTTGATAATGCTATGCTGGTGTTTTTCGCCTTCCTCTGGATCAACTGCGGGTATAGGATTGTGTATATGGAATTGTATGGTTGAATTTTCTTTACTGTTTTTTTTTTTTTTTTTTGAGCCAGATGGACTTGTGTCTTTTTTAAACCTGACTAAATATGTAGCATAGGGCAGCCCATTCAAATAATTAGGCTGCCCTATACGTGTCGTGCAAAGAACTTGCAACAACAACAAAAACCTAAATGAAGTTCAGAATGGTTTCTTTATAGGTAGTGAAAGGCTAGGTTATTGTCTCCTGAAGCGGTTATTAGTTTAGTTTATGAATGGCAGCACAAGCCCCAGCTTTTCAACATCAGAAGATAATGGCAAGAAGAAGCAGAGATGCCAGATATAATAGTTAAGCGGTCTTGTTCTCCTACAGGAATAGTCTCTACATTTCAACTTCTCCTATTGTCCTAGCACTGAAGAATTTTGGAGTGTCCATGAGATGACTTTGTCAACTGCCAAGTGCTTTTTCCTGGATATGGTCATTTGAGTTTGATTAGAGGTTTCATGCCACTTATTACATCCTCGTTTCTTTAATTTAAAAGTTACTAAAAAGCACCAGTTCCATGTTTCCAGTTATAGCAGCTTAGGTAAAATTGTTAAGATGTAGTGACTATAATGGTCCTGCAAACGTCGTTCAGAAAAACAGGCAAAGACTATTATCCAAAGCAAAAAATAAATAAATAAATAAAAAAACAGTCTCATATAAAGTGCTATTGTGCAAATATGAAGTCCCAGATTGACAGTCACAACCTCCGTTCTTCTCCATCTTATAGTACATAAAAAGTTCCCAAAGTGTAGAAATCACTCCACTCTGTCACCAGTAATGTGCAAACCTTTTATGCACTCACCAGATGGTCGAAATGCAAGGGCATGTATAGTAGTCAATCTCGTCTCAGCATACAATCCTCAGGCAACTACACTGATCTCCTAAGCAAAAAAGCTCACACCATAAAGCCCAGAGATGGAGTACATAGTGCGGTAATTTATTGTAGTAAAAATGGCCAATACATATAAAATAGCACATGGCATATAGTAAAACATACGGTCCGAACTCACTCTAATGGCCACCGATCGGACTTGTGCAAACAGCGGCATGACGATAGCACGTAAAGGCCCCTCCCAATGCGTTTCGTGCACACACACGTCCTCAGGGGATCCGCCTACCTTGGTTATTATACATCTCCTGTGTTTTGGCCATCTGGTGAGTGAATAAAAGAGGTGGAGATTTCCACATTACTGGTGACAGAGTGGAGCAGTGGAGGCCCTAACCATGCATCCGGCCCCCTAATCTACATGCAGGGCACCAGATGCATGGATTCCAATGTTTTTTTTTTTTTGAAGCGTGTGATTAGAGCCAGAGGCTCTAATAGGCTTCAAAAAAGGGCGGGCTCGGGGCGCAGAGCACTGGGCCCTGAGCCCACCCAGTTGTATGACGATAGTGAATGAATATTCGCTATTATCACACTGGTTCTCTTCCCAGCCAATCAGGAAGTGGGTTTTTAGACCCCTTTTCTGATTGGCTGAAAAGAGAAACGATTTTACTGGCCATTGACCAGGAAGAGGGAGGAGACGCACGTCCGTCCGTCCTGCAGGGGGGTGGATTTGCCTTCCGGCTGGCCGTCCTTCCCGAGGGGGTGTGGGTTCCCCCCCCCAAATTATCATGCACCAGCTGCCACTGGAGTGGAGTGCTTTCTACACTTTGGGAAATTTTCATGCATAATTGGTTAAGACGAGATGTTGCGACTGTCAATCTGGGGCTTCATATTTGCACAATAGCACTTAATAAGAGACTGTTTTTCTAATTTGTTTTTTGGTTGGGGTAACACTACTTGCACAATAGCCCTTTATAAGAGACTGTTTTTCTATTTTTTTTTTTTGGTGGGGGTAACACTTAAGCATCATATTAATTGTTTTTAATGTTGTATATCCAGTTTGGTACTATTTAGCACTTTACTAGTCGTTCACAGGATATTTGATTGTTTTGAGCGCTGCACTATTACGTTTTGTATTCTTTATAAAAGGTTTGCCTGTCACCTGTTTTTGTGCCAGCTACTATCTCCTCTTTGATCACTCACTAATACTGTTTAGCTGGATAAAGACTTTTACCCCTTTGGTAAACTAGAACAAAATGGTAGTTTACTTAGGGAAGTGAAATAAATTAATCAAGTAGATGTGTGTTGAACTCTGCACAGATTAATCTCATCCTTAAGGCCTGTATAAACAATCAGAAAATGGTACGAAAAATACAGATTTTGAAGCGATCGTATGATAATCTGATTGTTAGTACACAGCTTTTGAGAGCTGATCACCATAGTTCATCCGAAATTATCCGAAGGAACAAGCACAATATTTTTTTGTTAGACCATACGATTTTCTTTAATCAGTACAGCTTTTTGCCGAAATTACAATACTGATACAATACAACACATTATATCACTTCCGAATTTTATTCTGTCCTACGAGAATTTTCGTCACTTTAGTAACCTCTTCATTTTCTATATGGTGACTAGCATGCAAAAAAAAAAAAAAAAAAATCATTCATCTAATAATCTCATCATGTGTACCAGACTTTACAGCTCTGGCCCTAATTTATAATATCAAAATGAGCTTGGAGGGCACTTGTCACACTGTCTCCAATGCCAGTTTATAACCTGTTGATCTTCAAAATAGACTCAGCTATGCATTGTATGCAGAAATGTGTTGACTGACTGATAGAGATGTAAAATACTCTTGGGTATCACGAGGACACATGAAGACATATTCTTTGTGGCAGTTCTGCAGTTTAAATGCATGGAGGGCAAATTGCTTAGTAAGATCTCGATCCAACGGTGTGCACGAGAACAGCGGCTCTCTCCTCCTCACTGGGCAGATTGATTTGATTGAGGAGCCGGGGTGGGGCCAAGCCGCACTGTCTGTGTCAATGGATGCGGACAGAGCAGCTCGGGAGCGAGCTCGCACAAGTGGCACTCTCCGGAAAGGAGGAGCCAGGAGCGGTAGTGCTGCAGTTTAAATGCATGGAGGGCAAATTGCCTAATAAGATTTCGATCCAGCATTGTGCATGAGAACAGCAGCTCTCTCCTCCTCACTGGGCAGACTGATTTGATTTATGTTTGAAGCCTGAAATGTGGCAAAAGGTCGCAAAGTTCAGGGGGCCGAAAACTTTCGCAAAGGCACTGTACATAGTAGCTGAGGTTGAATAAAGACAATAGTCCATCCAGTTCAACCTGTGTAGGTGTTTGTGGCCATAATCATCTCTCATACCCCTGAATGTTCTGATCATTGAGATGTAGGTCCAGGAATCTTTTGAAAGCAACCATAATTCCCGCAGAAACCACCTCTTGTGGTAGAGAATTCCACAATCCTGTAGCCCTAACAGTAAAGAACCCCCTGTGTTCTGAGGTTCTGAGGTGCCTGAGGTTAAAACGCTTTTCCTCTAATCGCATTGTATGCCCTCGAGTCCTTATGCAATCCTTTCGACTGAATAGCTTTTTTTCTATGCTGAGATCACCATTGAGGAATTTATAAATTGCTATCATGTCCCTTCTCAGGCATCTCTTCTCTAGGGAGAATAAATCAAGCGATTGCAGATGCTCTTCATAATTAAGGTCCTCCAATCTCCTAATTAGTTTAGTTGCCCTTCTCTGGACTCTCTCCAGCTCCAACACATCCCTCCTGAGGACTGGCGTCCAGAACTGGACAGAATACTCCAGATGCGGTCGGACCAGAGTTTTATAAAGTGGTAGGATTATAATTTTATCTCTGGAATACATCCCTTTCTTGCATGCTAAAATTCTGCCGGCTTTGGCAGCTGCCACTTGACATTGCATGCTATTCCTTAGTCTATCCTCTACCAAGACTCCCAGATCTTTCTCCTTTTTTGAATCCCCCAAAGGTCCCCCCCCCCCCCCCAAAGTGTATTGTGCTTTTATGTTTTTAGTCCCCAAGTGCAAAACCTTACACTTCTCCACATTAAACCTCATTTGCCATGTCATTGCCCACTCTGTTATTTTGTCCAGGTCATTCTGTAGGATATGTGCTTCATGCCGTGCAGTTATTGCCCTGCCCAATTTTGTGTCATCTGCAAAAACTGATATAGAACTACTGATCCCATCCTTAATGCTGAGGAACAGGGTTGATCCCAGGACTGAGCCTTGGGGGACTCCACTTACCACCTCAGACCAGTCTGAGTATGCGCTATTTATTACCATCCTTTGGGCATGCCCTTTTAGCCAGTTCCGTATCCAAGAGCAAACCTAGCGGTCGATGCCTGCAGACCTTTTTCTATAAATTAAGTGCTTGTGGGGAACTGTATCAAACGCCTTAGCGAAATCCAGGTACACCACATCCACTGGTCTCCCCCTATCTAGCTCACAGCTCACCTCCTCGTAGAATATTAAGAGATTGGTTTGACAAGAACGCCCATTTGTAAACCCATGCTGATTACTACTGATGATGTTGTTGTCTTTAGCAAACTCTACGATATAGTCCTTTATCATCCCCTCCAGAAGTTTACATACTATCGATGTCAGACTGACAGGCCTATAATTTCTCGGGACATGCCTCCGCCCTTTTTTGAATATCGGTATCACGTTAGCTTTCCTCCAATCCCCTGGTACATTTCCTGTCATAATACTGTCAGCAAAGATAAGGAACAGTGGTCTAGATATAGTCTTACTAAGTTCTTTGAGTACTCTCGGATGTACGCCATCCGGGCCTGGTGATTTATTTGTGTTCATTTTATCCAGCCTTTCCCTGATTTCACCCTATGAATGCGCATTTTGCGCAGGAATCCATCCCCTTTCCAAGTGCTTTAAGAAAATGGCAATCGCCAATCAACATCGAAGCCAGGAGCCATTTCCAAAAAGCTCCAACACCAGTGAAATTGTTAAAAATGCTCCCATGGCTGCAACTTTACACAGACAGGCTGTTCTCATCTACTATTTGAAGAGTTTAGCGAAGAGTTCTTGCTTCCCCCTTTCCAGGGTCAGGGCTGTGTTACAGAAAAAATGTTAAATCTGTATCTGTTTTGTTTAAGGTAGTTAGAGAAAAATTTTTTATAGAAATCCTGGAAGGCAGGTTTGCGGCCCCCTTTTTGCACCCTCCTTAGGATTTCAGAATTTCCCTGTTAGGGATTGTGCCAAAGAAAGAGCAGTATCCTTACCGGCTTATTCATGACTTATCTTTTCCTAAAGGAGGCTCTTTAAATGATCAGATTGGTGATGAATTGGCTACAGTGCATTATTCTACTTTTGAAGATGCCTTAATTAAAATTCCTAGTTTAGGTGGGGGTGCATTCTTAGCTAAAGCGGACGTGAAATTCCCTTTCCGCTTACTGCCTATTAACCTCCCTGGCGGTGATCCCGAGCGTGACTCGGGTTGATTTTTTCTATCAGGAGCGGTAACCCCGAGTCACGCTCGGGGTAGATGTGCAGAGAGCGCAGCGGTGTCTCTTACTGTCTCCTGGCGATCCAGCGATGATCTCTCATTGCTTATCCTCCAAATCCCCTCCAGTCATCATTTAAACAGATGCCTTGTTTTCAAATGCTTGAGTCCTAACATATGGTGAGGGCTCGCTATTTACCAGGTAAGCACAATGAAATTGAAAATTGTCTCTGTTTGCAGATGACCAGATTCAGGCTGCTTTTACCAACTGCGGACGAGAGAGGGATCCAATGTCCTTTGCATCTTTGGGATCTGATTTAAGAATGGTTCGCAAGAGCATTGAGAGATCCGTTGCACCTTCTACCTTCATAGCTTATTCCTCTGCATGGTGGCAGTGGCTCTCTTACTTAGCCTCCAGGGGGGAATCTCTGTCGACTTTCTCTGAACAATTACTTTTATCCTAGCCTGATGTCTCAATCTCTATCTTGGGCCCATATTAATAAAATTTTAGCAGGCCTTTTTTTTTTTTTTTTTTTGCATAATTATCCAGCTTGCAATAAGTTCTTTTCAGCGAAACAGGCTCTAAAGGGTTACAAGAGGATGTATTTTCGGCTAGATATGCAAACGGTTATTACGCCCTCTATTCTTGAACAGTTATGTATGACCGTTGATAAGGTTTGTTTTCTGCTTACGAGGCAAATTTATTTCAGGCTGTTTTTTGGATTCTCTTTTTTAGGGTGTTGCCCCCTAATAAAAAAAGAATATTGGGTATTTTATTTGAGCATGTATTCTTAAAGGAGCACGGTTTAAGAAATGTCATTCCTATATCTAAAACTGACCAGTCAGCCAAAGGTTCTTGGTTGCGTTTACATTCATTTCCGGGTTCCCCCATCTGTCCTGTGACGTTGCTATTGGAATTTTTGCAGTCCAGGCCTCCTATGCATGATTTATTGTTCATTCATTTGAATAGGTCCCCTTTATTGAGGTTTCAATTTAATGCTGTTCTAAGAAAATGCCTGACTTCTCTAAAATTGGACAATATGAATTTGTCTTTGCATTCGTTCCGTAATGGGACAGCCACGAAAGCTGCCAGGCTGGGTTTAGATGTCAGCGTTTTTAAAAAAAATTGGGAGATGGCAATCGGATAAGTTGTATATCCGACCTATCATTTCTAATTTCAGGTTTATTCCTGTCCGTTTGGTTGGTTCGACAGTCTTTCATATTCTGGGCTGAAAGGAGAGGTTTGTGACAAAGTTATTCCGAAAGCTTGAGTTCTGACCCAATTTTGGAACATATTTGCTGGCATGTTATATGAGGAATGCGATAGCAGGATTTATTTTCTGAATCAAGTAACATGTTTCATTCTTTTCCAGCACCTGATGTTTTAATTCTTCATCTGGGAGGCAATGACATTGGGAAGGTAAAAACACTGGATATGATTTTTCAAATCAGAAATTATTTATTTCGCTTCCGAATGTCATTGCCTAAGACAGTTTTGGTTTTCTCCAAAATTGTACCCAGGCTGGTTTGGTTCAACTCACCTTTTGAGAAAGTGAGAAAAAGAATAAATAGGGCAATTGCAAAGGTCTTACCTGCCCTGGGTGGTTTCCCCTTTCGGCAGGTATATTTAAAAGGGGGAATAGTGGGACTCTATAGAGAGGATGGTGTCCATTTGTCAGACATTGGGCTCAACATTTTCAATAACAATCTGCAAAATATGGTGGTGTTGGCCGTGGTTCAAGGGGGTTGGGCCAGGTTTGTTTTTTAAACAATCCTGCCTTGTGTGGGAGGACGGTTAATGAAATGGTTTATTAGTCTGACAACATGAGCCATAGTGGCTGTGTTGTTTTTCACTGGTATGTTTTGAGTATTAATTATTATTATTAGATACTGTAACAGCTTAAGTTATGCATTTGTCTTGATGTGTATTAAACTTTATACCAATAATAAAGAGGCTGCGACCATTTTAACTCCACCATTTGTTTGTTTGAGTCTTCTTTCTGTCCAATACACTGATCAGGCTGCCGAGCCTGGAAAATCAGACAGGCTGGTTGTACAGAAGTTAATTGGTAAATTGACTCCTGCACAACCAGCCTGCCCATACATGTATAGAAATTCTGCCAGTACCTGCTGAACTGGATGAATTTTGATCCATGTGTGGCCCACTTTAAGAAGTTATACTAAGCCACTGTTCCATGCTGTCCATATGTAACAGTGGAACTATTCTTAGAAGAGCAAGGCTTCTAGCCGCTTGGTAATTTGGGTTCTCCCATCTGTGCCTAGACTCCAAGAGCACCCTCAGCCCCTCTGATACACCTGGTTGAGCGAAAGTTACTGCAAGCAGTTCTAAGTATAGATACCCTTAACTCGGCTGTGAATTAACACCAGGAAATAAACACAAGACTGTTTTGTGGTAAAAGAACTCAATGTATTTTTACGGGTTAGAATAAATGGTGGTTTGAGCAAAAATGAAATGAATACACAGAAGGTACAGTAGATTCAGACACAGTCTGCTAGACAGTGTGATCTATGCCAAGAAAGTGGGGGGTGTCATGGCGCTAATATCCCAAGGTGGTACAAGGAATGTGGGTGGATGGGAGGGGGGGGGGGGGTTATGGGGCTGCGTGGGGGGGGAACAAAGTTTGGTACTGTAGGGAAGCTATAGTCCGCGGCAGCCGGCTGAAGCGTGGAGAAGCCCTGAGAGATGCAAGAAAGGAGAGAGCGGCGCCAGCTTAGTATAGTACAAGTTTATTTAACACTGTTAAAATTGGTGACTCACTGTCCGAGGTTGGGTGAGACCGGTACACAAAGACTGTTAGGGTCATCCATCTTCCTCTTCCAGCATAGTGGTCATAGGAGAAGGTGGTGAGGTTCCAGAGGTATAGCCGAGCCGCTGTGGGGCTGCTAGTTGTCACTGGCCGCGGCGGAGCATGCACAACAGGGCTCCGGCTGCCAACTTCTGATCCCTGATGACATCACTTCCTGACAGGAGAAAAATAGGGGTTGCACGCGTTCGGAGCATCCGTGCTCCTTCGTCAGGCGATTTCCTGACGAAGGAGCACGGATGCTCCGAACGCGTGCAACCCCTATTTTTCTCCTGCCAGGAAGTGATGTCATCAGGGATCAGAAGTTGGCAGCCGGAGCCCTGTTGTGCATGCTCCGCCGCGGCCAGTGACAACTAGCAGCCCCACAGCGGCTCGGCTATACCTCTGGAACCTCACCACCTTCTCCTATGACCCCTATGCTGGAAGAGGAAGATGGATGACCCTAACAGTCTTTGTGTACCGGTCTCACCCAACCTCGGACAGTGAGTCACCAATTTTAACAGTGTTAAATAAACTTGTACTATACTAAGCTGGCGCCGCTCTCTCCTTTCTTGATCTATGCCAAGGTAACTTAGCATAGACTTCTGTACCACTAGACTGGAATTAACACATAAATCAGTAATAAACAGTGCATAAAGGCATTAACTGCAATGTGTATAATGATAATAATATAACAAGTCTAGAGTGCACTCTACATACATAAAGCCTTTTGCAGCTCTGACAAACAAAAAGGTATAAGTACATGCACATATAAAAGTTGATCAAATTCAGTGAAAAATACGATGATGAGTATTAAGTGAAAATACAATAAAAAATATCAAAGTGAATCAACACTTTCAAATAAGTGTAATATATTTATAAAAAATATATATTTTATATATTACACTTATTTGGAAGTGTTGATTCACTGATATTTTTTACATTCATACTCCAAAAGCATTTTATTAAAATAAATTTGATAAAAATAAAAAATAAATTTGATTTAAATAAAAAAAATCTGATTTTATTTATTTTTTAAAATATCATAGATTTTTATATATCCTGGTCCGTAATGTTTAATACTGAGTTGGCCCACCCTTTGCAGCTATAACAGCTTTAACTCTTCTGGGGAGGCTGTCCACAAGGTTTAGCAGTGTGTCTATAGGAATATTTGACAATTCTTCCAGAAGAGCATTTGTGAGGTCAGGCACTGATTTTGGACGAGAAGGCCTTGCTCGCAGTCTCCACTCGAATTTATCCCAAATGTGTTCTATCGGGTTGAGGTCAGGACTCTGTGTAGGCCAGATAAGTTCCTCCACCCCAAACTCGCTCATCCATGTCTTTATGGACCTTGCTTTGTGCACTGGTCCAAGTCATTTAGTGGAGGGGGGGATTATGGTGCGGGGTTGTTTTTCAGGGGTTGGGCTTGGCCCCTTAACCCCAGTGAAGGGAACTCTTAAGGCGTCAGCATACCAAGACAATTTGGACACTTTCATGCTCCCAACTTTGTGGGAACAGTTTGGGGATGGCCCCTTCCTGTTCCAACATGACTGCACACCAGTGCAGAAAGCAAGGTCCATAAAGACATGGATGAGTGAGTTTGGGGTGGAAGAACTTGACTGGCTTGCACAAAGTCCTGACCGCAAGCCGATAGAACACCTTCAGGACGAATAAGAACGGAGACTGTGAGCCAGGCCTTCTCATCCAACATCAGTGCCTGATCTCACAAACTAAGCCGGATTCAGCTTCGATCGGGTCTCCGATCGTGTAACCCGGAAGCAACGTCACATCATCACTTCTGGTTTACTCGGCTGCCAATGGCGCTGATTTCAAAAAAGTATTTTAGACCCCAGATCCCTCCATAAAGATTACCTGTCACTGCCTATTACTGTCACAACGGACGTTTACATTCCTTGCTTACATTCCTTGTGACAGCAAAAAAAGTGATCAGAATTTTTTTTTTTTTAAATCGTGTTAAAAATAAAAAATAAAATAAAATAAATAGGAACATTTTTTTTTTTTTTAAAGCGTCCCCATTAGCTCGCGCACGAAAGAAAATGCATACGTAAATCGTGCGCCCGCAAATGAAAACTGTGTTCAAATCACGAGAGCAATAATTCTAGAAAAAGACCTCCTCTGTAACTCTAAACTGGTAACCGTTAAAATTTTTTAAAGCAACGCTTATGGAGATTTTTAAGTACCGTAGTTTGTTGCCATTCCACGAGTGTGCGCAATTTTAAACCATAACATGTTAGGTATCTGTTTACTCGGCGTGACATCATCCTTCACAATATACTAAATAGCTGGGCTAACTTTACTGTTTAGTTTTTTTTTATGATTCAATGAAATGTATTTTTACCCAAAAAAATTGAGTTTGAAAGACCGCTGCGCAAATACTGCGTGACAGAAAATATTGCAACGACCGCCATTTTATTCTTCAGAGTCTTTGCTAACAAAAATATATATATTTGGGGGTTCTAAGTAATTTTCTAGCAAAAAATAATGATTGTAACTTGTAAACAACACGTGTCAGAAATTAGGCTTGGCCCTAAAGTGGTTAACCACCTCAATACCGGGCACTTTCAGCCCTTTCCTTCCCAGACCAATTTTCACCCTTCAGTGCTCTCGCACTTTGAATGACAATTACTAAGTCATGCTACACTGTACCCAAATTAAATGTAAATAATTTTGTTCACATAAATAGAGCTTTCTTTTGGTGGTATTTATTCCATACTGGGTTTTTCTTTTTTTTTTTTTTTTCATTTTTTGATATATAAGCAAAAAAGGAGCGAATATTTTGAAGAAAACCAATATTTTCTACTTTCTGTTTTAAAAGCAATCCAATAAAATAAAATTTTGTCATAAATTTAGGCCAAAATATATTCTGCTACTTCTGAGTATGGCAATACCACATGTGGGACACATATCACATATGGGCCTGGCCATATACAGAGGCCCTAAATTCCAAGTAGCAACATCAGGTATTCTGAAGGCTTAAATTACACATTTCATTTCCTGAGTACCTATCACATTTTTGAAGGCCCTGGAGCACCAGGACAATGGAATTACCCACAAAAATGACCCCATTTTGGAAAGAAAACACCTCAATATATATTCTTTGAGGCATAATGAGTCTTTTGAACATGTCATTTTTTCCACAAGTTTTTGGAAAATGTGTAAAGAAAATGAAAACGTATTTTCTTTTCCACAAAGTTGTCAATTTATACTGTAAGATATTTCTAACACATAGCATGTACATAGCAAAAAATTACACCCCAAAATACATTCTGCTACTTGTCCTGAGTATGGCAATACCACATGTGTGAGACTTTTCCACAGCCTGGCCACACACAGAGGCCCAACATCCAAGTAGCACCATCAGGCGTTCTAGGAGCATAAATTACACATTTAATTTCCTGAGTACCTATCACATTTTTGAAGGCCCTGGATAACTTTTTAGCCATGTGGACAGAGGTGCGCAGATGATTCCTGGGACAGACGTGTGACAGATGTTGATCACTGGGATGTGGCAGATGTTCACTGGGACAGATGTGACAGATGTTTACTGGGACAGATGTGACAAATGTTCACTGGGAAAGATGTGGCAAATGTTCGCTGGGACAGATGTGGCAAATCACGGACAGATGTAGCAGATGATTACGGACAAATGTGGAAGATGATTACAGACAGATATGGCAGGTGATTACAGATGTGGCAAATTATTACAAATGTGGTACATGGTTATGGACAGATGCACCAGATGATTACAGACAGATGTGGCAGATGATTATGGATAATGTGGCAGATGATTACAGACAGGTGTGGCAGATGATTACAGACAGATGTGGCAGATGATTACGGACAGATGTGGCAGATGATTACAGACAGATGTGGCAGATGATTACGGACAGATAAGGCCAATGATTACAGACAGTTGTGGCAGATGATTACAGACAGATGTGACAGATGATCACGTATAGACGTGGCAGATGATCATGGATAGATGTGCCAGATGATCATGGACAAATGTGCCAGATGATCACGGACAGACATGCCAGATGATCACGGACAGACAGTGCCAGATGATCACGGACAGATGTTCACTGGGACAGATTATTTTAGTGGGACAGATGTGTGACAGGTGTTTTTACTGTGTTGCCGACACTGTTTTGGGGACACTAGCTGGCTGATCAGTGTGTAAAAAGCAGTAAAAGTGCTGTAAACTCACTGATCCCTGGCTGGCAGCACAGATCCGCTTTCCTTCTCCTCACTGACAGGCTCTGTGTGAGAAGCAGAGCCGATTGCTGTGACAATGGCTGTTTACATTACATGACGGCTGTGATTGGACACAGCCGTCATGTGATCAGGAGAGCCAATCACAGAGCCCTCCTGTCGAGCAGTGTTGCACTGTGTCTGGGGGACACAGGCATACCGGGTTTGTGCAGGCACACGGCCAATCGATCTCCCTCCTTCTGAAGGACGATCAGGAACGTCCACTCAGAAGGAGGAAGGTGGTTAAAGGAAGTTGTACAATCACATGGTAAAGCTGGCCAAAGAAGATAACAGATTTCTCCATCCACATTAACAATTTATATGGAGAAACTCCATGCCCATCATGCTTATGAAGATATCTGACCATCTAAGGCCCCTCTATTTCTTGCGCTAGGAAGAGATGTATATGATTTTTGTATTGTCCATTAGGCTATATAGATGTTAACACGAGAGGGGTAACAAGTGCATCCAAGCATCTGAAGTATTTCATCTCATGTGGGAAAATCTCTGTGCACTAAGCAATAATCAATGATCTTTTTGAAACATGTTCACCACTCTTTACTGTCAAGTTTGTTTGGGAAAAGACTGGTAAATCCCAGAAAATAGTACTCTTTATTGTGTGAGGGCCTGAAAATGAAATTGGTGGGTTTACACAAGAACAATGAATCTTGATTCACACCTGCGTGTTTCTGAACGCATGGCAAACCACACAGAAAAAGCGTGCTGTGCCTTGCCTTTCAGAAACACGCAGCAAACGTACCATAATGCATGGTAATTATTAGTGATGCACCAAAATTTCGGCTGCCAAAAATTTCTCCCAAAAATAGGGTCTTCAGTGTTGTGCCGGAAAAAAGAAAAGTGCCGATAATGGCTGCCGAAAATTCCTGCGATTTTGCAGCACTTTTGCCGCAATTTTATCTTGCATATGGTGTTTTTCATAGGTTATGTGATTAAAAAAATGCATCAAAAACGCAACACCGTGCATTTTTTTGCATTTTTGCTGCGTTTTCAATGCATTTTAATGAGGAGGTGTGCTTTTGGTGTGTTTTTTTAAACTGACCAAGTATGCATCGAAAATGCAGCAAGCAGGATTTTTAAACTGCTTCAAAAGGTGTGGATAATGGCCCACAATAAATTCATATGCATTTAAATTCATGAAGTTAAGTAAAAAGTTGAATACAACACAATTATTTATAAAAATAAATATATTTTTTAAAAACTGTCAATTTTGTTTTTTGTTTCGGCCAAGTACATCCTGAATTTTCAGTTTTTCCACCAAAATTTTCATTTTGGTGCACCACCAGTAGTCATTTTTAGCAGAGGTTCCCTGAAACCAAAAAGTTATTTCAAGGGTTCCTTTATGTTAAAAATGTTGAGAAAGGCTCGTTTAGAGTTAAAGTGGTTGTAAAGCCACCAGTGGCGGCCCGTGCATAGGGGGCGCCAGGGCGCCGCCCCCCTACCCCTAAAAAAAAGAAAAAAAGAAAAAAAAATTACAAAGCGAACAAATAAAGTTGTGAAAAAAAAAATTGGGTTCGCCGGCCTCTGTGATGGCACTGGTGGCTAGGGGGGGGGGTGGGGTTTACGTCCCAGAAGAGGCGCCGATTGGCTGCCTTCTGGGGGCGTAACCTGGGCGCAAGTCATTGTGATTGGTCCAGTCTACAGCCTGGACCAATCATCATCCAGGACATTCCATGGCCCCATACTGACCCAGCTGACGTCACAGACGGTAAAGGCGGGAGACGGGAGTGACGGCGGCACCGGCAGAGAGCGGAGAGGAGACCGGAGTCACCGGACCGGAATCGGATCCATCCGTCCAGACCACCACCGGTAAGTGACTGCTGATAGACATTGCGCTGTGTCTCAGGAGATTTGGTGATGTGATATATAGGGTATCGAAACCTAAACACAAAAATATAATACATTGTAGTCCGCAGTTGTGGGGGCTAAATTTGTTTCTTTTCTTTTTAATTTTTTTAGGTTTAGGACATTTTCACTTCCTGAAGTTTGCAACACTGCTTCTGTTAAAAGTTCTGCCCCTGCTGGGCAGAGAGGACAAAATGGCAGTTGCTCACTTGCTGTTCCTGTTGAAGACTTTAAATCCAGCCAGCTTCTATTTTCTCTTCTGGTGCTGAACAGAGGTGGAGCATTTACAGGCTGCCGGCTGTCACGTCTTTTTCCTGCAAGTCCAGGCACTGTTGCTCCCCCATTAGTTGCTTCAGTCACTTTCTATGCCACCTGATATGCCCTTCTGCCTCCAGGCTCACTGCTTTCATTTTGACAGAACCCCTTTTCCACCCCAGGCTGCCTGAACTTCCTCTCAGCCTCCAGTTATAGTGCTCTCCCTTTGCAATCACATCCAAACAAACTCCTTATCCACTCAAAGTCTCTCCCATCCCGCTAGCCCTTCCCCACCCCTTCATCTGATGCCGCTGTCTCACACCTCAGCCCCCTTGCCATGTTGTTGTCTCCTGTTCCTCAACCCCCTATTCCACCCCTGTTCGACGATCAACATCCAACACTACAATCCTTCGCTTCTCACTCTTCCATTTGATGCCACAGTCCCCGCTCCTTACCTTCCCATCCAGTGCTGCAGTTCCCTGCTCCACAGCCCCCACCTGATGCCATGGCCCACCACTACTCAACCCTTCTCGCACTGTCAATACCACTCTGCTGGCCCCCATCTGCATCTCTGGGCCCCCACACCTCATACTTCATCCCATGCTTCTGTCCCCCCACTCCTTACCCCCCTTTCCTATGCTGCTGTCCTACACTATATATCCACACAGCCAATGCTGCTGTGCCCCTCAACCACCCCCCTCTCACTCAAACCACTTCAACCCCACCCCCACCCCTCCATACATCTCTCCCATCCACTTCACACCACCTGGGTCACAGCAGATTCGCGCCAATCCACCACATTACCCCCAGGCACCACACCTCACCCATGGCCACAATGTCTACCATGTAATATTGTGGAGAGCTCCACATTCTACTGTGTATAAAAATATAAGTATTTGTATTTTAAAAACATATTTTTCATGATCATTGACCATAATTAAAGAAAAAAATTGTACAAAACCACAATTCAATCCCTTTAAGGCTAGCCACAAATGGAAAGGCATCTTCTTCCAGGTGGGGATTCAATTGCTGTCTTCAGTCAACCTGGGACCCTTCGCTGTACTTGTATGGTTCCCCTCTTCCTTCTTTCAGTGAAAAGAGGGTAGGTTTGTAAACTGTGAAAGGGTAAATTTAGGTATCAAAATAAACCATGTTAACGTAATTTGTCTATCACATGAAATACATGTACGTTTTTTGGTGGTAAATAACATGACAAAATATGGATTATTTAAAGGGGTAACTATGAATACTTTATCAAGGCACTCTTCCTTGATTACTCATGGCCCCTTTAACACTTGTGTGGCATCAAAGTCAGGCAATTTTTTACCGCGTTTTTTGCCGCAAATTTTTCTTTTTGCAAATTTTTTGAGAAAAATTTTGAGCACCAGCCACCACTGAAAGCCACTATGATGTTAACCTACAATCTTCTCTGATAAATAAGGACATGTGCCCCACTGCGTGCGTTTCATTAAAAAAAAAAATGCAGATTTCTACCTTATTTCAGAGCGCCTCCAGACACTCACGTAATTCCTCGCCTCTCTCCTCTCCCGGGCTGACAACTACAGCAGGAGGGGCCGAGAACTCCCGCTGACGTCAGCCGGGAGGAGGGGAGGGGAGAAGGAGAGAGGTGAGGAGTCACATGAGTGCCGGGAGGAGGGGAGGAGAGAAGGAGAGAGGAGTCACATGAGTTCCGGGAGGAGGGGAGAAGAGAAGGAGAGAGGAGAGGAGTCACATGAGTGCCGGGAGGAGGGGAGGAGAGAAGGAGAGAGGCGAGGAGTCACATGAGTGCCAGGAGGAGGGGAGGAGAGAAGGAGAGAGGCGAGGAGTCACATGAGTGCCGGGAGGAGGGGAGGAGAGAAGGAGAGAGGCGAGGAGTCACATGAGTGCTGGGAGGAGGGGGGGAGAGAAGGAGAGAGGAGAGGAGTCACATGAGTGCCGGGAGGAGGAGAGGAGAGAAAGAGAGAGGCGAGGAGTCACATGAGAGCCGGGAGGAGCTCACAAAATAAGGTAGAAATCTGCATTTTTTTAATAAAACACATGCAGTGCGGCACATGTCCTTATTTAACAGAGGGGATTGTATGGGAATATCATAGTTATTCTTTAGCAGCAGGAGAGGAGGGGCGGGCACTGGTACGAGCAGACAGGCAGAGGGGGATGGCGAGAAGGACAGAGGAGAGCCGCAGATAGCTGCGGGTGACAGAGGCGCATAAAACTGACCACGATGTCAGGGCTCAGCATAACATAATAAATATGAATAAGTAAAGCACAAACTAGAAAAAATAAACTGATACTGATACAAATAACCTCAAATGATCAGCAATGAAAATATATCAAATCATCAAATGAAATCAATTCACACAGTGCAATATAATGCTTCAATAAAAGTAAAGTGTACCTGTGCTAAAAAGTGCATAATAGACCATGTCAAATGATAAATAAAGTGTCTAGTTTTCTTTCTTCAGTGCAGGAAGCTTCAGTGTGACAACATATAAACAAATGATGTACTTCCACCCGATCGTGACACCTCAGAGATCCCAGTATTCTCACCTCAATAAATAATCAAATTCACATTTGATTACATATATAAATCATCCTCCATCAATGTTCACCACCTTGTAGTCCTTTTCAGTTGATTTGGATATCCTTTGGTGTTGGTCCATTTAAGACTCCCTCACACGCACTCATCCATATGTTTGCATAAAAACAAAGTGATCTCCAATAGTGTAATGTTGTCAGTAACATTCGTTTTATTTAAGGAGTACCTCTTACATCAAAAAAGCAGTAAAAACGCCTTTGGTATCATATACTCAGCATAAAAAGATCTCCAACACATCACTTCCAGTCTGGGATGCCCTACGCATTACATCACACCTACGTGACTTCATCAGGGGACTTCACTGGGAGGTCACATTTATATTATGCACTTTTTAGCACAAGTGCACTTTTATTGAAGTATTCTAATGCACTGTGTGAATTGATTTAATTTGATTATTTGATATATGTTCATCACAGTTCATTTGAGGTTATTTGTTTTACAGCATCAGTTTATTTTTTCTGGTATGTGTAAAGCCTATTCAAATGTATTATTTCATTAGTGGTGGGAACACAGTACGGTGTTTGCAGCAGCCACACTTGATAAATATATATATATAGTTTGGGTTTTCTATTATATACATTATTTCAACACAGAGGCAGCACAGAGGTATTATTTATTTACTGTTTATGTGCTGTATAACATGCTTTAAGCTGGCCATATATGTTCAATTGTCTTGTACAATGTTTCTTTAGATTTACCTTAAACTATGTAGTACAAAGGCCTGCCTAATTGGATACAAGTGAAAGTGTTGTTTAGCTTTGACCTCATATTATGTGGCTTGGTTGCGTCACGTCTGACTCACCCGACCGGTTTCGTCAAACGCCCCTGATGACGTCAAGCGTTTGACGAAACCGGTCGGGTGAGCCAGACGTGACGCAACCACGCCCCCAACAGCTGGCTTCCAAAGATCTTTCAAACCGGAGATGTTTGTTCACTTCTCATCGGTTGTCTACAATTCCATATGCTTGCGACATTCAGCCTAAATGTGAGTGTGATATTTTTCTTTTATCAAACAAACGGATTTTATATACAGAGTTACGCTATGTCCCTGTCATCTTTTCCTGTTTACACTATGTGGATATCCTATTTGGGTCGGTGAGGTGACACCTTGTGGCCGTTCCTGATACTACCATCCATAAAGCGTATATAGGTTTACTCATTAATTTGAGTGACCCACTTAATCTGGTAAGCTGCCAGTCTATCTACCTATCTGGTGACTCGCACATTGGTGGTCCTTTCATCTCCATAATACCCTGTGGATTCAACATTTATTGGGACTTGATTTCCTGAATTTTTCATATACTATATCACAGTGGACTTCTCTTTGGATTCAAAATCCTTTTTTTTATACTTTGTTTGCATGGATTGTTTTCAACTAATGTTTTGAGCAACTTACATGTTTTTGCTGTATATTTTTATGCACACTTTTGAGCACTAATGTCCTTTTAATCACATTTTTTCAGCGCAGCACATTCCTGATTTTAGTTTGTATTTAAAGTGGAGTTCCACCCTAAATTTATACTTACCTCCATCTTCTCGCTCCGGTTCACCTGTAAAACAAATGGAAAATTGCATTTTTTTTTTTTTTTTACTTACCTCGTATAGAAGAAAATATACTTACCTTACTTCCTTCTTCCTCCCCTCGGCGGCCACGGCCCGTCGTCACTTCCTGGCTTTGCAATGATTCCTGGGAGCAGAACGTCATCGCTCCCAGGAATCATTGCGCCTGCACCGGCCCCGACGTCAGTTCCGGGGCGCGCGCGTCATCCGCTTCTAAACAGCTTCTGGGCATGCCCAGAAGCTGTGGAGGGATGACGCGCGCGCACCGGAAGTGACGGCGGGGCCGGTGCAGTGCATCGTGGGACCGAAGAAGACAGAAGAGGACGCAGAAGAGGATCGCGCTGGCTTCAAGCTGCCCACACCTGAGATGGCAGCGTTGGACAATACTTTTTCAAGGTAAGTATTTCTCCTAAAAGGTAAGTGCAACCGGGACAGATCAGAGGCTAGCCATTGTGGAATGTACTAGCCCTGACTGTCCCGGGGGTATTTTTATTAAAAAATGTATTCCCAGGGTGGAACTCCGCTTTAAGGGTTTTTCTATGATCCTTTATGTGCAGCAGCTTGTTCTTTTTATTCACATAATTTGATTAATATATTAGCGCAGAAATTCTCACCATTATACCAATTTCACTCTATGGAGCACAGACTCAGCTCAGTCAGCTGCTTCCCAAGTCAAAGCAGCTGGGGTTTTTGACTGCTCTAAACACTGTGCTAATTGTTTCCGCTTTCATACCAAACTAAGGAATTCCAGCAATGATGTTTACTGATCTCCCTGCGCTCTTCATCCTATCACCCATTATGGAGCTCCCAGAAATGTAGGAAAGAAAGGTGAGTTGAGGGGAGGGGGGGTCAACCTTTCGTGAAGGGGTTAAATTCCTGATCTTACACGTTCGGTACATGAGCTTCCTTCCCCTGATGCTGTCCTTTCTGTGACAAAATGCGTAGGCTGGGCCTGACCAGTGACGTCACCACGCCCGCCAGTTGCTGTGCAGCAGCGCTATACAGTTATTTCTCTCCTATACTTGTGAGTGTTACTTTTTAATTAATTGCTTACGTTTGGAACTTTATCAAACGTTGGGGTTTTGTCCTTGTGTTCTCCCCATAATATTATGAGCTCTGTGGGTAATCCTGACTGATGATCATTTCTACATGTGGCTTGTGGGATCCACTACGCCTTATGTGTTAAAGGTCTGTTATAAATAAGAGGTCCTTCCTATCCAGTAAGGAGTTTGGGTGGTCTGACACAATGTTGTTAACAATTTTTTGAAATAGATTTGTGGCAAGTCCTTACCAGAGGGTACTTGGTCCCAGCCAGAATCTCCAAATATGTGCCTCAGTATTCCCCTCGTTGCTTTCGTGGTTGTGAGTCTCCAGGTACCCATGCACACATATGGTGGGAATGCCCCACAGTTCATGCCTTTTGGTCCAAAGTATATCAAGTCCTGTGTACTATTTTTCACACTTCACTTACCCCTGATCCAGCATTTGCGCTCCTGAACCACAAGCCACCTGATCTGAAACATTGCCAATTTAAGCTTTTTCTTTATATCACCACAGCAGCCAAACAGGCTATAGCGAAGGCTTGGAAAACTACCACACTTTGTTTCCTGACTATGAAAAGCAGAGTCACTCAAGCTATGATACATGCTAAAACTGAAGCAATCCTGTTGGATAAACGTACCACTTACGAAAAGCCCTGGAAGCCCTGGATTGACAATTGCCTGCAAAGGCTTTGACGAATCCCTTGTACTAGTTTGAACTCAGATCCTCTATACCAGTGATGGCGAACCTTGGCACCCCAGATGTTTTGGAACCACATTTCCCATGATGCTCGACTACACTGCAGAGTGCATGAGCATCATGGCAAATGTAGTTCAAAAACATCTGGGGTGCCAAGGTTCGCCATCACTGCTCTATACCCTACCGGTTATGCCACTTTGAGCCTCCAATAGTGGCTCGGGCTCTCCCCGGGCACCTGTTATACCCCCTATTCCCCCCCTCTTCTGTTTGTCCCTACTTTCCTTCTTGCCCCCCCTTATTCTTTTCTTTCCCCCCCCCCCCCCCCCACATTGCCTCAGGTATACCACTACCCAACATGTTTACCTGATGTGGCTGGATCACCAACTTCCACTGTGCTAATGACTTCCTCTTTGCAATGCTCCCGGCCACCCCTGCACCTTGTGACCACTCTTCGTAGTTATATACTGAGGCACCCAGCTTGCCCCCTTTTTCTTTCTCGAATCTGTATGTTATGCGATTGCTTGCTGTTACTTATGTCCTATTAAACATGTACACTTTTGGTATGTACTTATATTGTATGTTGGTATTGTTTTGTACCACATTCCTTTTGCTTCAATAACATTTTTAAAAAGGAAATAGATTTGTGGCACATTACATTTAAAATATCAAGAATTGATCACTTATGAACCTTATATTTAAAAACATGTGCACTTTTTCTTGTTGCATTATATTTCAACTAAGTTGTGAAGTGTTTTAGGTAAACCATATTGAATTTTGGATATTTGTCACTATTTAAAGGGAAAGTGTATATATCATTTTTATTCAGTATTCGGGTATTTAGAGTTCTGCTTTTCTGTATGGTTGAAAAAACACCTAGCGCAGGCGTATTTTTGTTTTTAATGGTGGTTAGGTATGCTGGAGTGTAAGGCTCATTTCACACTGGTGGGATTTCAGATGTGACTTGAGTCACACAGTCGCTTGACAATGGGAATTACATTGTTTTCAATGGCGACCATTCAGATAAATGCAACTCATTTTGTAAAAGGTTCCTGTACTACTTTCTGTGATTCTAGCGTGGTTTTTGGCCTCATAGAATAAGCAAACCACATCCAAGTTGTAGTACATAACCGCATTGAAAATTGGATCGAAATCGGTTCGCAGCTACCTAACGTAAACCTAATTGATCCCATAAAAGTTTGCAAAGATCTATGTGTTCTGGTGGATCAGATTTAAAGTAGTTGTTACGTCACTTGTTTAACCACTTCTAAACCGGAAGGATTTGCCCCCTTCCTGACCAGGCCATATTTTGCGATTCGGCACTGAGTTATTTTAACGGACAATTGCGCGGTCGTGCGATGCTGTACCTAAATAAAATGAATGTCCTTTTTTTCCCACATATAGAGCTTTCTTTTTATGGTATTTGATCACCTATGCGATTTTTATTTTTTGTGCTATGAACAAAAAAAGAGCGACAATTCTGAAAAAAATATATATATTTTTCACATTCTGCTATATAAAATCCCCCCCCCCAAAAAAAAATTTAAAAAAATCGAAATTTAGGCCAATTTGTTTATTGCTACATATTTTTGGTAAACAAAATACACAATAAGCGTATTTTGATTGGTTTGCGCAAAAGTTATTGTGTCTACTAACTACAGGAAAGATTTATGTCATTTTTATTGTTTTTTTTTTTTTTTGCCTGCGATTTTTTGCAGGACTGCGACATTGCGGCAGACAGATCGGACCCCTGACTGACATTTTTGACACTTTTGGGGGGACCGGTGACATTACTACAGTAACCAGTGCTAAAAATATGCACTGTTACTGTAATAATGACACTGGCAGGGAAGGGGTTAACAGTGTTGGTGATCAAGGGGTTAAATGTGAGCCTAGGGGAGTGATTCTAACTGTGGGGGATGTGGCTTGTGAAATGACCATAGAGACCTGTGTTCCAATATAGAAGGATCACAGGGGCTCTATGATCATTCCAGGGAGAAGAACGGTCAGCTGTGTTTACAACAGCTGACCATTCTTCTCTCTCAGCGGGGAACGATCGCGGGTGCCAGGCGGCAATCGGAGCTGCCTGCCCGCTGTATCGGCTTCCCCACAGACGAGTGGGGCCGGCAGCGCGCTTGCCCCCAAGCCTCATGTGGCGACCGATGTATAGCTATGTCGGTTTGCCCAGGAGTGGCTGCCTGCTGCAGTAAAACTGTAGCGGACGGTCATAAAGCGGTTAAAGCACTGGCATTCCCTCTGTTTTAAGCAGATATAAAGCACAGTATGTCAATTTTTTTTTTAATTATAATCCTAAATACCTTTTTGCACAGCTCCACTTTGCGATCATGTGATCCCCCTCTGCTCTCCTTCTTTGACCTAAGGAGAGCAGTGGGAGGGGCTGAGATTTCACTCTGATGTCAGCTGACCAGCAGAGGGAGACCACGTGACCGCAAATCAGAGCTGTGTAAGAAGATATTTAGGATTATAATTTTTTTTTATTTAATTACACACTGTGCTTCATATCTGCCTAAAACTGGATGAAAGTGATTTTAAGACATTACTTTACAGGAATAGTGGCATGAGGGGAGGGGTGGGGAGGAGATCGGCTCTCACTACTGAGCTGACAGGTAAGAAGTGTGGGGGATGGGAAAGACTCACAGCAGAAAGCAGAGAGCGGGTTGACGGAGTCACATAGACTCACTAAGGTATCATGGATCAGCAGCAATGATTACTGTGGTCAGCACACACAGGGGGACTCAGGAACAGGTGAGATCAACCAGGTATTTCACATCATATAATAGAACAAATTACACAGCACTATACTATAGATCAGTGATGGCGAACCTTGACACCCCAGATGTTTTGGAACTACATTTCCCATGATGCTCATGCACTCTGCAGTATAGATGAGCATCATGGAAAATGTAGTTCCAAAACATCTGGGGTGCCAAGGTTCGCCATCACTGCTATATATCATGTTTTAAAGGAACAGGAGAATTTTTTTTTTTTTTTAGGTTACAACCACCTTAACTGGTCTTTCCATCAGCATTTCTTCCTGGATACGAAGCACATCTGTAGCTTCTGCAGTTGTAAGTACTATGGACAAAGCCAGGAGACCTCACACAATGCTTTGTACCTTTCCCCTTGGAGTTCATGGGTTCCACTATTATTCAGTCAAGCTGAATCATTTTCAGATATTAACGAGACTTGGCTGGCCAAGTCTTCATTATTAGAATAAATGAATGCCTTTGCAATCCTGTAGGCACTTCCAGATGAAGGCACCACCTGAATGAATGGCTGCAGTTTTCAGAAGATGTGACCCTACATACATTGGAATGAACCTTTAACACTATGAATAATGGTGAATTATTCTGTGTTCCCAACCAACAGTCTGAAAGGCAACAATTCATCTCCAGAGTTATTTTTATTGCTGTTTGTATTGTCACATCAGTATTCAGTTTCAATACTATCACAGTCTTCTATTCTAAAGCCGTCTGTACACATTCTCAATGGCTAATGCAATGAAGATTTCAGAATTTCTCATAAAAAAAACATTTATAAATATATGGAGTAAAGGACTAACAATTTTTTCCCAAGCAAAATAAAATACATATGATTTTTCAAAGACATACATTTTCTGTTAGCAGTGCAGGACACAGAATAATAGAGGTGTGAGGCATACTATGCCATTGAAAAATAAACAGCAATGTATGTAACAAAGAAATATGAGTCACTGGGTGCTCTATGGAGGCATGGGCCATGGGCCATGGTGTGTTTGAGGCGCTTCTTGTAATACAGAGGTATTAGGCATTGTATATAATGTAGAGGTAAAAGGCACTATGTGCAATACAGAGTTAGGCACGCCATAGACAGTGTGAATTCGTATGATTCCCCCCACCAACACAGATAGTGCTAACATGGGAATTCCCCCTGGCAAGCAATTGTCAGCTCCTGGCTGGGGGCGGGGGGAAGCCAACCCCGTCGGGAGAAGACAGTGATTATTGCTAGCGACTATAGCAGCCGCTAGCGTTAACTGCAACTGAATCCAGCAGGCTAGTTGTACCCAAGTTGATTGATCATTCGATCAATACATTTAGGTTCAACAGGATTCCTGTTGAACCGGCTGAGATTCGTACCATCTATGGCCAACCTTAGACATTGCATGTAATGCACAGACATAGGGCTCTACATGTAGATGTACATGCTTGTAATAAAGAGGCATTCAGCGCTGCTTGTAATAATCAAACAATCCATGGCATGAGGCACTGTACTAGAAAAAAACATGTAATATATTGAATATATGATACTTTACAATAGCAGTGCTATTCAACAAATAAGCCTCAAACACAGCTCCCACCATTTCCATACGGCAACACAATAGCAGTGTATTTTTATTTCTTTACTTTGAGGAGCATTGCATCAAGCTAGATATTCCATTCAAAACGCACCTCATCGCCCAAATATGATAGTCCTGGTGCATTTTTTGCTGTGTACTACAACACCTACTAAAGAGAGAGTTGGAGTACTTTAAAGTGGTTTTAAAGGCATCCCCCCCCCCCCAGCACTAACTCTTAAGGATGCATAGATCACGGCTCAGGAGCGAGCAAGCACCAGTGCCCCCACAGCAAGCAGCCTGCTATTGGGGGCACTGGCTGAAGAGGAGGAGGGATCCGAAAACAGGAGGATCGGGGCTGCAAAGAGCAAGTATGAAATTTTTTTTTTTTTTTAAATGAACCTTTCGTGTCACTTTAAGCTCCCCTCATTAGTGTCATTGGTGGTTATCAAAACCAAGCAGAAATCCAGCACCTGGCGGCTCGAACTGTGAACTTTTTGTTGCGTTCACATCCTATGGATCAATATGGCCCCCTTTTCTATTGGGCTGGCCTTTAACCACCATTTCTACCTATGACACTGTTGATCCTTGGTTACAATTTCTGCTCATGGTTTTTTTTTTTTTTTTATGTTCTTACTTTTTGTGCACCCTTATGGTGATTTTAGACATGTTTTACAACTATGTGCTTTGATACACAACAACGTATGCTATTTACATGTTTAAATAAAGATTATAAAAAAAAAAAACAACAGACATAATAACAACCCACAGCATTGGAGTCAGTTGATGCAAAAATAATTCTCAACATTGTTGTCAATGGATACAATAATAATCCCCAGCACGTGCGCTAGAGACTGCAATATTAAACCCCACATTGGTGCTCAGTAGTAGCAGTGCTATTTAGCCACTTGCGGACCGCCCGCTGCAGTTTTACTGCAGCAGGCTGGCTCAGCAGCGCGAAATGACGTAGCTCTACGTCAGTCACGCGCAGGGTGCTGGGGGAGAGCGCACGCCACAGGGGGTGCCTTTCAGTGCCCACTAGGCAGCAGGGATGCTGATGCATGGGGCCGGCCGCCACGATTGCTGCCGGGCACCAGCGATCACTCCCCGCTGAGAGAGAAGGAGGTCAGCTGATTTTACATCACCTGTTTTCCAAAGATCAAACCGGCTTTGTCCCTCTCCCACAAGTCACTGATAATATACGCCGTACCCTACTTCTAACCCATGTAGCTCATGGTCGAACTATACCCCTCATGCTATTGACATTAGGAAGGCATTTGACACTTGGCGTTTGACACTTTATCATGGTCATACCTGAAAAAAAAAACCTCCACTATCGAGGCCTGGGTGACTCCTTCGTGCATTGGGTCGATAAGCTATATTCTCAGCTCAAATATATGGGGTATGAATCCTCTAAACTTCCCATTTCACGTGGTATGCGTTAGGGTTGCCCATTATCTCTGCTTCTCTTTATAATAGCCCTTGAACCTTTGGCGGAACACATTTGCTTGAATCCCGATAATCGGGGGCTGGAATTGGCAGGAGTGCATCAAAAAGTGGCGTTGTTCGCAGATGACGTCCTATTGTATGTTACATCTCCCTAAGTCTCACTTCTGCACGGTTTTGCCTCCTTATAGGAACTTCAAGTTAATCACACTAAATCCCAAGCACTAAATGTGTTACTACCAGACTCGGTTCAATGCTCTTTGGCAATTAACTTCTCATTTTAGTGGTCGTCCTCTCTTTCCTATCTGGGGATTATTTTAACCTCGACTTACCGTACATTATAAATGGCAAATTATCAATCACCCGTTTATTGGAATCGTGGGGCGTCTCTTAAATCTCCTGGTGGGGTCGCATCCACGCAATCAAGATGACCCTTCTTTTGAAATTCCTGTACGCTTTTCAGGTCCTGCCTATTTTGGTCCCCCCACACACACACACATATTTTGCGCTCTTTACAACGTCGTATTCTTAACTTTGTTTGGGGCTCAACCAAACCGAGATTGAAGCAGGTGGTGCTATACAGACAGAAACATGCTGGTGGTTTGGGAGTTCCAAATTTGACACGCTACTATAAAGCAGCACAAATCACACCTTTGATACAGATATATGCTGGAGAGTTGTTTCCTTTGTGGACATGTATTGATCTTGAGGATGCAAACCCTGTTCTGGTATTGTCACTCTTATGGCAGTCCACTCAATTTCGTCCTAAAACTTTAAATCCCATTCTGTCTCATTCGCTAGCGATTTGGGATTCGGTAAATATTCCACGGGGCTACTTTTACCTCACCTACCCCTTTTGGAGATTTTTAATTGCCTATAGTTTCCTTCAGGGTTAGATGACCCTCATAGCTTTCATTGTTGGCTCTCTAAGGGCCTGACAATGATACTTTCCTTTCTTACTACCAGAGGGGTATACACATTCCAACAGCTTCAGAAGACTTATGAAGCTCATGCTATAGAAAGGTAAGGTTATCTTCAAATTTGCCACTTCTTAGACTCCGTGGTTAGAAATTATGACAGTTCCTGACCTTTGACTGCGTTTGAAACTAGTCAATCGACTACTCGGGGCCTAGTCTCGCTGCTTTATTCTTCTCTTCTGGGAGCCTCTAACACTAAAACCCCCTCCTACTGTGCACGATGGGAGGCAGACTTAGGAGCTCTTCAATCCCCTGAGGATTGGTCCAAGATGTGGGAGGCCCTTTTTCGGTCCTCTCGCAAGGTTATAACACCTTCAAGAATTCTTTCAAGGTTATGTCTAGATGGTACTACACACCAGTGAGAATCGCAAAATACCTCCCGACCTACTCAGCTTTGTGTTTTCGGGGTTGTTCTGATCAGGGCGATATGAAGCACATGTGGTAGACATGCCCCAAAGTTAAAAGGCTGTGGATTTGGGTGTACGCTGTGGTCAATAATCTCTTTCACTCTAAAATATGCAAGGACCTGTGGGAAGCTCTACTTCATAAAGCCATCTTGGAGTTAACAAAATGTAAACGTATCTTGGCAACACATATTTTTATGGCTACGAAACAAACCATTGCAAGGGTGTGGAAATCTCCTTTCCTTTTTATTGAGGTGAAACGGCGGGTGCATGATAAACTGAGAAACGAAAAGCTTACGGCGATACTCATGGACACTAGTCCGCCTTCCCGTTTTCTGGATTTATAGGGAAAATTCTGTTCAGCCTGCTGGTGGCGGCCTTGGATTCCCTGGGGAGGGGCTTCTTTTCTTTTTCACCACTTTCCTCCTCTTGGTCTTCTATTCTTACTCTTCTTTTCTGTTCACTTCTTTTCTCTATTTCTTCCTTTTTACTTTTTTTTTGGTTAATTACAGCCAGAGGCTCATGTGTGGAGGTCGTTAGTGTTCTCTGACCACATTTTTTGGGAATAAACTTTTCTCTCCCCCTATCATGTCTATATTAATATACTTTTAAATGTATTTTCTTCTCTTCTTCTGGTGTTGGAGAGACTTCTATGACTGTACTTCATATGCAAACTAAGGTCAATCTCAGGTACTGTCTTATATTGGCTACATGATGATTCCTAAAATATTGTTTGCTTAGCAT
Organism: Pelophylax lessonae; assembly: GCF_965119305.1. Classification (NCBI taxonomy): domain Eukaryota; kingdom Metazoa; phylum Chordata; class Amphibia; order Anura; family Ranidae; genus Pelophylax; species Pelophylax lessonae. The sequence continues at coordinate 93,413,246 of NC_138773.1, read as the reverse complement.
ACCTTCTAGGTTATGACCATTGAGAACTATATGACTTGTCATTACTCCTTAGACCGTAAAGGTAACGAGACATTCTTACCTGATTACCTTTAATCTTTGAAGCTACAAGATACACCATGTATGAGGCCTACTTGTCTGTAGTATGTATGTAACCTTCCTCAAATTGTTGTCAGCCACTGGCCTTGGCGTCGGTTTACTGCTTTATGAGTTTGTCTTTATTTATTAAAAATAGTGTGAAAGAAAAAACGTATTTTTTTATTGCATATGGAAAATCCAAATTTCTGAGTTACCACTAGAACAGGAATAGAGGGAAACTCCCAATTGGGGCACTTGTTGTGGTGACAACTGTCTCACTTTGGAGAGTTTTCTATCTACTTTCTGTTGTGGCTACAGTGCAGGAAGCAAAGGGAAATCTCCCTGATAAAATATAGATGGCAAACAAAACCTGATGTTGGCTTACTGTTCACTGCTGTATCCATAATGAGAAAAACATTAAGGCTTTAGGTTTACTTTAACTAAATATATTTGCATGTATCTCTACCAATACGAGTAACCAGTGTTTCTTAACCGGAGTTTCCAGGGGTTCCTCCATGATCTATCCATCAATCACAGGCAGCTGATAGGTAGATTGCATCCCCACCTAGCTAACACATGTAGAGCAGAGCAGTGCAGGGAAGCGGTTGTGATCAGTACTCTTGGTCCATCCTTCTCTCCTATCTATCCCAGGTGCCTGTATGTGACATCACCCAAGATGCCAAAGTCTACAAGAGGCTGAAACATGCTGTAGCTAGATGCTGTGCAGAGTGATACTTGCATTTAGGGCTGTATACAGGGCCAGGACAAGGGATGGGCAGGAGGGGAAGCTGCCCTGAGAGTGGTGGGGATTTTAGGGGGTTGTGCTAGAATGGGTGATTTGAAGGGGAGGGGGGATTTTTACTCTGTTAGGAAGGGGGAGTTGAGGGGGAGATTTGTGCTAGTAGGCATAATTGAAGGGATTTGTGCTAGGAGAGGAAATTTGGGGGGAAGTGTGCTGGGAGAGGGGGGTTTGGAGGGGGTAGAGGATTTATGCTCAGAAGAGAAATTTGAGGGGGGGGGGTGGATTTTTGTTAGGAATGGGCATTTAGTGCTGGGGGGGTTGTGCTAATAAAGATGATTGGGGGAGGATAAGTGCTAGGGAAGGGGATTTGTTCTAGGAAGGGGGAGTTGGGAAGGAAGAGGATTTGAGCTGATACATAATGAGTATACATTTTTTTCTGGGGGGGGGGCGTCTGGCATCTTTGCCCTGGCCCCTAGATGACCTTGTCCCAGCACTGGCTGTATGAATCATCTGCTGAGAAAATCTCTTTAACCAAAACCCGCCCGGCCTATAGCAGAATGACAACCGGGCGGGAGACCAGTTATCCTGACTGGGCTTTATATGACGTCCAGCAGGATAAGCTGCTCCTGCGCACCCCAGAGGGCACGTGGCGATTGGCGGAGCGGTGTGAAGCTCTGACACACCGCATCTCCAATCTTGGTAAAGAGCCTATGACGTAGGCTCTAAACCATGTGATCAGCTGTGTCCAATGACAGCTGGTAACATCGTAACAAGGAAGTGCTGTTTACCGTCTCTATTCGCGCTGACAAGGTGCGAGTAGAGGAGAGCCAATCAGCGGCTCTCCTGATGGGGAGGGGGGTTTGTGCTCCTAACCAGCGCATCCATTATCAGTGCAGACTCATCAAGGATGCCCACAAGTGCCCACTTAAAGTGCCAACCCGTGCCCACCAGGGATGCCAATTCATGCCCACCAGGGATTTCAATCAGTGCCCACCAGGAATGCCAATCAGTGCTTATTAGGGATGCCAATCAGTGCCCATCAGTGATGAAAATCAGTGCCTCATCAGTGCTGCCTATCAGTGCCCATCATTGCCACTCCTTAGTGCCCATCAGTGCCGCCTATCAGTGCCCATCAATGCCACCTATCAGTACCACCATCAGTGCTGCATATCAGTGGCGCCTATCAGTGCCTCATTATCAGTGCTCCTCAGTGCCACCTCATCAGTGCTTATCAGTGCCCGTAAGTGCCACCTCACCAGTGCCCATCAGTGAAGGAGAAAATGTACTTATTTACAAACTTTTATAACAGAAATGTTATAAAGCAAAAATTGTTTAGCAAAAATTAAAAAAACCCAGTGGTGATTGAATACCACCAAAAGAAAGGTGTATTTGTGGGGGAAAGAAATGGTTACAGTGTTGCATGATCATGCAATTGTCATTCAAAATGCGACAGTGATGAAAGCTGAAAATTGGCCCGATGCAGGAAGGGGGTGAAAGTGCCCTGTATTGAAGTGGTTAAACACTGAACAGGAGCTCTGGCAGAGTAAAGTAAGCTGCTGAGAGAAGAACTTCAGTGCTTCTGTGAAATTTAGGAATTAATTATTCCACAGTGTCTACAGGACATAGGTCAGTAAAGGTTTTGCTTAAAGAGGAACTTTAGTCCCTTTTCCAAAAAAAAAAAAATTCAGCAGCTACAAATACTGTAGCTGCTGACTTTTAACAGACACCAGTCCAGGAGTCCAGCATTGTCTTCCACCAGGCTGGATCTTCGGATACTGATTCCTTCATCCTGGGTGTGGGAAGCTGGCTGTGTCTTCCTGCTGTTTTACAGCCGGTTCCCCACTGCACACATGGAAGATTGCTGTGTTCCAGAAGCTTGAGGCAGGCAGAGGTTAGGCCAAGCTTCCATAACTCTCACCTAGTATGAGAACTACAGAAGTAGAAGCAGGTACTTGTCAGAAAAGGTACCCTCTTCCAGAAAAAATAAAACCCACCAATATGCTAACAATGGGGGGGGGGGGGGTGAAGTATGAGCGGAACTTTCATTTATAGTCAAGTTCTGTGTTGACCACCTGGCTGCCAAACAGGAATTTATTAGCACAGGTTAAAGTTACAATGCAAATCTATGAAAAATGTTGCTTCAACATACTATATAATTTCTAATAATAATACATAGGAAGCACGTTCTGTTCTTCTAGCCTCAAAGGAGTCCTGCTAGGTATACTCCACCTGCTCCTCCTTCTGATTACTGGATTGCATTGATGGTGTCATCAGGGGGTCTAGGAACAGGAAGTTCTGTTACAAAGTTACTGACCAATGGATGAAAAAGAAGGTCTAGGCAAAAGAGCAGCTAAAGAATGCCTGCGATAAGTGATACTGTATATCATTATCATATAACCTCTTTATAACACGGATGAAAAAATCTGCCCATAGGCTGAACAAAAAAGATCTAAGAATGTACAACCAACTTAAAAATGACCAATAAACTTCTCTTATTTGCTTCTTTTTAATGTCTGTTAAGCTGGTTACAGATTATACAACTTTTGTTGTTCGATTTCCTTTAGATTTTCTTTTAACCATGTAGTGTAAGGGCCTTCCTGATTGCATACAATTTGAAAGTTTTTAGGTTTAGGTTTGACCTCATATTATATGGTTTTGGTGAATCTAAGGGAAAATTGTACAAAAAAAAAAAAATGTATAAAAGTTGTATAGTGTGTAGCCAGCTTTAAATAAACCATTGAAAATATTTTGTGATATCTGCTCAATAAGTCCAAATAAATACTTGTTGATCTTGTCAGAAAAGTTGTGAGCTTGTAACTTAGCTTAGATATACACTATATTTCCAAAAGTATTGGGACGCCTTCCTTTACACGCACATGAACCTTAATGGCATCACAGTCTTAGTCCGTAGGCTTCAATATTGAGTTGGCCCACCCTTTGCAGCTATAACAGCTTTAACTCTTCTGGGAAGGCTGTCCACAAGGTTTAGGAGTGTGTCTATGGGAATGTTTGACCATTCTTCCAGAAACTCATTTGGGAGGTTGAGCACTGATGTTGGAGAGAAGGCCTGGCTCACAGTCTGCCATTTAATTCATCCCAAAGGCGTTTTATCGGGTTCAGGTCAGGACTCTGCAGGCCAGTCAAGTTCCTCCACCCCAAACTCGCTCATCCATGTCTTTATGGACCTTGCTTTGTGCACTGGTGCACAGTCATGTTGGAACAGGAAGGGGCCATCCCCAAAGTTGGGAGCATTAAATTGTCCAAAATGTCTTGGTTTGCTAATGCATTAAAAAGGATAGAAGGATATGCTTTGTTCATATTTCATGTCTGAAGTATACAACCACTTTAACAAAAGGTACTCCTTACACTGTGGGGGCACTCGATAGGAGGGAGGGCTAGCAGCGAAGAGGAACCGGGCTGCTCTGTGCAAAGCCAACTGCACAAAGGAGGTAAGTATAACATGTATATAAAAAAAATAAAAAAAACATGAGACCTTACATTCACTTTAAGTGTATCTACAGTAAGCCTTTACATATATACAGTGCAACATCTGCCTACAAAGTACTGTTTTACTATTTTAGAAAAAAGGGGCGAGATTTCACCCCCTTTCTCTCCCTCGGAAGGAAAAAGGGATGGAAGCACTAAGAGGGATTTTGGAGGTACCAGGCAAGAATACACATAAAAAATTATTTATTTTATATTATGTGTGTATTCCCACCTGGTACCTCCAAAATCCCTCTTAGTGCTTCCATCCCTTTTTCCTTCCGAGGGAGAGAAAGGGGGTGAAATCTCGCCCCTTTTTTCTACTTTATTGTTTGAGGGATATGGCCCAGGCAAGTAATGATGATTGCTGTCTGATCTGGTGTCGAAAACAGAATCTCTCCCCATTCTCTTTCCCCTTTACATGTTTTACTATTTTATTTCTGCATAGTTCCTTGCTGTCCCCAAAAATATCTAAAAATCCAGCCCCAGCTCCTGGCTATGGGAAGTTGTGGGGGCTGGGGGCCTGGGTAGGACCGGGCACAAAGGCTGGAGAATGGCATGTTTCCTTGTCTTCTCATTTTCTCACCTTCTCCTGGCAATTCTTGTTGTTCTCTTCTGTTTTCTTCCTTGTACCTTTAGTTATAAAAAAACATGGTTCTGGTGCAGTGTTAGAGCTTTTGTTATAGAACATCTCTCCGGAGATGAGACCGTTAGAGGAACACTTTACTACTACAAGGCAACATGGCTTTCCAGAAATCGAGTGATCATTTCCATTGCTTTTTGTTTGTTTATGACTATAATCAGTTATATTATTCTCTGAGTACTACAGAACTACGCCCCTCTATATAAGGGAAAATAGATGGTGTCAGGGTTCTGTAGTGCTATATTGTGTCTGCTGTCCTGATACAGAAAATGATATGAGTGACGTCTGTGTTACTGGCAGAATCACCAAGTGAAAATAAAGGGAATAAAAAGATTGATAAAAGGAAACAAATGCATCCACTACATCTAAGGACTGGTAAGATGCTATACTCAGGGCTGTCTTTAATACAGGGCAAAAGGGGCAGCTGCCCCGTGCCCAGTCATTGTTGTGGGGCCCAAAGCAGCTGCCCCTTGAGCCCGCACTGCCTGCAAATAATTGATAAGTGAATTCGGGAGGGCCCAAGAAAATGTTTGCCCAGGGTCCAATCAATATTAAAGATGGCTCTGGCTATACTGCAGCCTTTCTCAACCTTTTCAACACAGAGGAACCCTTGAAATAAATTTCTGGTCTCAGGAAACCCCTGCTAAAAATGAAAAATCTACAACTCCTGATACATTAGTGTGACAGTCAGTGGCAAGAACGCTCCTTACTCTTGTCATCATTGGGAAGAATTACCCCCTTACAGATAGCTAAAAGGAACAATGGTGCCATTCGAAACTTATCTGAGAGGCAGAAATTGCCATTTCTAAAGAAACCCCCAGCAACCTCAGGAGGAACCCTAGGGTTCCACGAAATCCTGGTTGAGAAACCCTGCAATAGCTGTATATTACATTTTTGCTTTTGGTTTTAGATAAGCTTTAAATAAAAAATAAAAAAAAACATGCTTTTTACACATAAATCCTAGTTGACATTAACCAGAAGTGAAATCTGTTTAAAAGGAGCAGCAAAAAAGTGTATTAAAAAGAGATCTCGTAGACGAACGACATTCACAGACACTTGACACTTTTAGAATCCCATCAAGGATGTGTGTCTGCTTGTAATACAAGTAGATTGTCAGAAAATTACCAAAGCTGCGCCATACATTATCATATATAAGCATCAAACCTATTACATCTACAGACAGAGCAAGCAAGCCAAACAGACAAATTCATTATCTATCTCTGTCTTTCCCTATCACTTAAGATTAGTGACATTCAAATGTAATACTACAAAGCTGTACATTAAACAGATCAACAGACCTCCTTTAAACAGTGGCTGGCCCCATTTAATTATATGATGCTAAGAAGAACCACAATGTACAATATGCTAGAAGAAATCACCAAAAATATCAAAAATTATTGTTTTTCAGGATAGCATGGACACGTTAATTCAAAAGGATTTATGATTGGTACTACTACTCAATGCCTAATTGAAAATGAACTACGGTATTCCCACATTCAAATATATCACACACGTCAGATACACGTACATTATTTCCATTGTATTGACTTAGGATAAAGCAAGATTAATTTTTCATCAGTCGTGGAAAGCATTTACTATCCTCATGATAGATATTACAATGAAACAGGAATATAGTCACATTACTTGATGCATCAAATACACACACACATATAAATTATATATATATATATATATATACATACATATACACACACACAGTATGTGTATTTATATACATTAATGTTATAATGAAAAAATATATACAAAGTATATTCCTCGCGCCAATGGAATTACAAGGGTATTATGTAGATTAAAATATTATTGAAAAATTATTTTAAAAACTGCTAGCCTAAAAACAATATACTTTGCAGCTGCTGTATAAGTAAAAGGTATTGGATATAAATGGTCTTATAGAAGACCAAATACAGCGCTTGCTAAAACCAGTGGATGCCAGTATCTGTATCACGCTCTATATAGTAAGTGCAATTCCAGTGTAAACTTAACGTCTAATAAAATAATTCAACATATATTCATCAAAAAACATCAAAAAGAAACTCCCTCTAGTGAGTACTTGTGCAAATTAGTGCATGGTGAATAAGCATATAAATATAAAAACAGATCCAAATATGAGTGAAGAAATATAAAATTACTAAAACGTTTTTGAATATTGTCAGAAAAAAGTCCAAAATATATAAAGTGACTTCAGTGCTCAAAAATAGTGGTGAATGTCCTTAGTGACAATAAATCTTCGAATCCAAAAGTGCAAGTGCTCTGGCGTGGTTTGCCGTGACATCAATTCCTTTGTGAATAGGTAAATTGGATCACTTACCAGATTGAGTGGGCTCTATATGCCGTATGGCACTGTCTAGAACCATTCTTGCTTGAAAAGCCCCCTGGGCTTAGTAGGTTTCCCTTTTGGGTGGTCCTATGAGCTGCTGATGGCTCCTCTAGGCTCCAGGGTACTCGGTCAGTGGTAATATATAAGGGGAGAAAGAAGGCTCCAAATAGTGTGATATAGCTAGGAAATTCCTTTATTTCCTAAAAATCCGGTAAAAACAGCTTTAAAAGTTTTAAAACATCACTGGTGGTCTAGCGGTGCGGGCTGCTCGTCCTCCTCACAAAGTGACGGGCTTACTTCCGGCTTGCGCTCCACCTCAACGTGACGTAATGACGATATGCGGTCCAAACTGACGCGTTTCGTCACTTCCGGTGACGTCCTCTGAGGACGTCACCGGAAGTGACGAAACGCGTCAGTTTGGACTTTTCACGCGAGAATGGTTCTAGTGCCATACGGCATATAGAGCCCACTCAATCTGGTAAGTGATCCAATTTACCTATTCACAAAGGAATTGATGTCACGGCAAACCACACCAGAGCTCTTGCACTTTTGGATTCGAAGATTTATTGTCACTAAGGACATTCACCACTATTTTTGAGCACTGAAGTCACTTTACATATTTTGGACTTTTTTCTGACAATATTCAAAAACATTTTAGTAATTTTAGATTTCTTCACTCATATTTGGATCTGTTTTTATATTTATATGCTTATTCACCATGCACTAATTTGCACAAGTACTCACTAGAGGGAGTTTCTTTTTGATGTTTTTTGATGACTATATGTTGAATTATTTTATTAGACGTCAAGTTTACACTGGAATTGCACTTACTATATAGAGAGTGATACAGATACTGGCATCCACTGGTTTTAGCAAGCGCTGTATTTGGTCTTCTATAAGACCATTTATATCCAATTAATGTTATAATGTAACAAACTTGATTCTTTCATCAAAGAGAAAGTTTAAGCTGTAAGGCTACTTTCACAGGTTAGCGTAGCAGACTGCGGGCAGATCACCGCGATTCTGCCCGCGATCCGGAAATCATTGCAAATCGCGGGACGCCTGTGGGTTGCCGTTGATTTGCAATGGCACCCCAAACGCTGTGCGATGTTGCGGCGATTTCTGCCTGCCGAATCGCGGTAACATCGTGCAAACAAAATCGCAGGTCGCATGACGCCCCAAAGAAGCTCCTGTACCTTTTTTGAGCGTCATGCGACCCGCAATTTTTTTTGCGCAATGTTACCGCGATTCAGCAGGCGGAAATCGCGGCAACATCGCACAGCATTTGGGGTGCCATTGCAAATCAACGGCAACGCACAGGCGTCCAGCGTTTTGCAATGATTTCCGGATCGTGGGCAGAATCGCAGTGATTCTGCCCGCGGTCCGCTACGCTAACATGTGAACGTAGCCTAACTGTCTGTGTTCTATTTATACACACTGTGGGATTGCTGAATTTACAATTTATCCAGGTGTGATAGATATAGATATATAGATATAGACAGAGATAGATATAGATATATAGATATAGACAGAGATAGATATAGACAGAGATAGATATAGACAGAGATAGATATATAGATATAGACAGAGATAGATATATAGATATAGACAGAGATAGATATATAGATATAGATAGATATAGATAGATAGATAGATAGATAGATAGATAGATAGATAGATAGATAGATAGATAGATAGATAGATAGATAGATAGATAGATAGATAGATAGATAGATAGATAGATAGATAGATAGAAAAAATGTAAGAATCATTTTACTAATTTGATTATTCACTTGAAACACTCATTCCATTGAATGTAGTGAAAGCATGACTGTGTTGCATTGCTTTTGAGGATATTTCTGTCCAAAAATTGTGATTAATGCTTCCCAATTAAAATTGAAAACCCTTGGCACTGAAGTCAATTATCCTGTTGAATCACTGTGCCAAAATATTGAATCAAATCCTTTTTCAAACAGACAATGCAAGGGTAGGACAAGCTAGGCTACTTATTAAAAATAATAGCTCTCATGACAATGGAGATATAAAGAAAATAAATGAACAAACATATGGAAATAACACATGTAGCTTTGGCTGTCATGTTTCTGACCATTAAACACTTGATAGATCTGACAGGCAACTTTTTATGTGAAAGTGATGGTAATAAATCAAATCACTGCTGTATTCTTATTACAAAAATAATAGGGGATAATATGCAGTTAGACTAATACAAAGCACAGTATCAATATGTGCCACATATAAAATATGTACAGCACATCCTGAGTATATAGATAGGATCATCCAAGAAGGACAATATATAACATTACGAAACCAGCAGCATCACTGTTCATTGACATGAATTCAGTGACTTTCTCTCACTTTCATCATCCTTCATAGCAAAGTCTCTAAATACATTTTTATAATGTAAAGGGTAAATACCTTAAAGTGGTTGTAAACCCTTACATATACCCAGTGAAGTGACTGGTCTCAGGTGATAGACAGAGATAAAACGAATCCTATTAAATAAGTTGTACCTGTCTATCTACAGACGTCTTTTCCCTGCATCCATTCAAAGTGCAGAATTTACACAGGATCTCTCAGCTCCTAAAAGCAGGGGGCGGAGTACATCAGTGAAGAGAGAGCTGATTGGAGGGAAGGGACACACCCCCTTTACACAGGAATAGAGATTAGGCTGTGAATCTGCTGGAGCTCCCTCCCCTGTCACCATTTTCTCTTGGTGTCAGGAAAACTTGTCAAGAGTGATTCATGCTGATAGCAGAGGAACGAAGCAGTAGACAGAAATGACACTTAGTGCTCTGGATTGAGAAAAGTACACACTATAGTGGGATATGCCTTGTTCATATTATATGTCTGAGGTTTACAACCACTTTAAATTATATAAAGAACCGTCAGCCATCTCTCACTTCCGGGTCCTTTAGCCTTGGCACCACTGACCTAACTGCACCTCTCCTGCAGTCTCTTGGGTAACTAATTCCAAATACCCAGAAGATTGTGTTTAAGCCATTCTCAAACTATCAGCAAAGACCATCACAAGAGAATACAGTGTCAGATCTCCTTTGGAGGAGATCCAGATATAAGAGATCCAGTGTCACACCATCAGGGTGCCCACTAGTAGAACCCAAAAGAGTTGGTTGACAATTAAATCAAATAATTCAATGACAGAAGTGCCAGATGTGAAACGTTTAAAGGGTGCTGGGATGCCTATGATTTATTTGCTTATTAGAACAATCCAAGATATGAAGTCTTTAAATAAGCTCACTGGTTCGGTGAGGCAGCTTCCAACTCAAAACGGACCTCACAAAATATTCCTCAGAAAAAAGACCATGTGCTAAAGCTTGTTGGCTGGTTGAAAAATTAGTGTAATTATGTCCTCTGCAGAAATGTCAAAGGAACAGATCCATAAGCCACATGGACCTTTTTCTTTGACACTGCTGCTTGTAGCTGGAACGAGCTTTCTGTCCCTGCTTGCAATCACAGTGGTCTAGTTGGACTTTACCTCTCTACTTGAGCAGCACATTAACCACTTGCCGACCCGGCCAGGCAAAGTGAGGTACTGGTACATCACTAGCCTGTCACTGGCTTGTGAGCCAATAGCGGGCGAGCGCGCGCCCGCTGAGGCGCGCGCCCGCCCCGGCTCGTTCCCTAACAAGTCAGTGCGTGTGACCGGCGGACCCGATGTCCACCGGTCACTAGCGATCGTTCGCCGGGAAGGGAGAAAGGCAGGCGGCTAATGTAAACAAGCCGCCTGTCATTCTCCCCTGTGTAAAAATGGAGATCAGACGGTTCTACTATGTAGGACCGTTGATCTCTGTTTTTACACTAGTAGCCATGTCCAATCACAGTTAGAAACACGCCCCTAGGACACTTAACCCCTCCCTCTCCAATACAGTTAACCCCTTCCCTGCCAGTGTCATTTTTGCAGTAACAGTGCATATGTATAGCACTGATTACTGCAGCAATGTCACTGGTAACCCCAAAAGTGTCAAAAATGTCAGTCAAGGGTCCGATCTGTCCGCCGCAATGTCGCAGTCCCGAAAAAAAAAAAAAATCGCAGATCGCCGCCATTACTCGTTAAAAAAAAAACACCAAAAATGACAAAAATCTTTCCCTTTGTTAGTAAACGCGATAACTTTTGCACAAACCAATCAAAATACGCTTTTTGCGATTTTGTTTACCAAACATATGTAGCATAGAACAAATTGGCCGAAAATGTTAAAACATTTTGATTTTTACATTTTTTTGGGGGAATTTCATATAAAAAAAATGTGAGAAATATTGTTATCTTTGCAAAATCGACGCTCTTTTTTTGTTTATAGCGCATGATCAAAAAATTGCACAGGTGATCAAATACCACCAAAAGAAAGCTCTGTTTGTGGTAAAAAAAAGGACGTCAAATTCGTTTAGGTACAGCATCGCACGACCGTGCAATTGTCCGTTAAAGTCACGCAGTAAAAAAAAAAAAAAAAAAAATCGCAAAAGAAACCCTGGTCAGGAAGGGGGTAAAATCTTCCGGGGCTTAAGTGGTTAATTTTGTATTTTTAGGGTCACAGTATGTCCTCCTCTGGCAATACAGTTGGAAGGTCCAGGAGCCTCTTTACCAAGCCTGATAGCTAAGTAGAAAATCTTCCCTTTACAGCAGCCTTTTTCAAACTTCACATGGAGGAACCCTTGAAATAACTTTGCATGTGGTTCTGGGGCATTTGGGGCACTTTCCCAATCTCCTGAATGGGTCGCGTTCGGCAGCAACATGTTGGATAGTTTTTGCCATGGGCGCGAAGCAAACATTGTAACTGTGGCATGTAATTACCCTGTCTGCTGCCATTGCAGCTTAGGGAGGGAGGAGGGGTTGGGGGAGCTAATGCCCAACCACACATTTCTACTGACCCCCAACCGCACATCCAAACTTACCCTAATGGCCACTGGGAAGAATGCTCCTTAAACCTGAGGTCATTGGGAAGAATCCTTTTCCTATGGTGGCCATACGTGCTTTGATTTTATTATCTGATCAATGTGCAATTCAATCAAAATGATCAAATTTGCAAATAATCACATAGCCACACCTTCCATTCCTAGCGATTTGGACTTATATTCGATTTGATCAAAACTGAGTTTGCTCATGAATACAACTGTATTTTGAACAATCAGAGTATGAGATTACATAGTGGAAACAGTAAAGTGTCTTAAATATTAATCCCCTTGTGTGGCATATCAATTGAATGCGTTGTCCACTATAGATCAATTTGTTTTATTAAAAGAGATTAATCAGAAAATAAATCAAAGCGTGTATAGCCTTTACAGATACCTAAAAAGATCACTGTTGTCAGTGGTTACTCATCTGAGAGGCAGAAGCTGCTCATTGTTCATGGAAACCTAGAGGAACCCTGGCATTCCATGGAACTCCTAGAAAACTCTGGAGGAGCCCTGGAGTTCCACGGAACCCCTACAAACCTCTGGAAGAACCCTGGAATTCCATAGAACCACTAGAAACCTCTAGAGGAATCCCAGAGTTCCATGGAACCCCTAGAAACCCCTGGAATAACCTATAGAATTCTATATAAACCCAATAAACCTCTGGAGGAACAATGGAGATTTATGGAACCCCTGGAAACCTCTGGAGGAATCCTGGAGTTCCACTGAACTCCTAGAAGCATTTGGAGGAACCATGAAACCCCAGAAACCTCTGGAGGAACCTTGGAATTCCACAGAACTCTTGGAAACCTCTGGAAGAAACCTGGCATTCCTTGGAAACCCTAAAAACCTCTGGAGGAACCCTGACATGCCATGGATTTCCTAGAAACCCCCGGAGAAACCCTGGAGTTCCATGGGACCCCATAAACCCCTAGAGCAGTGATGGCGAACCTTGGCACCCCAGATGTTTTGGAACTACATTTCCCATTATGCTCATGCACTCTGCAGTGTAGCTGAGCATCATGGGGAATGTAGTTTCAAAACATCTGGGGTACCAAGGTTCGCCATCACTGCCCTAGAGGAACCCTGGAGTCCAACTGAAGCCCTAGAAACCTCTGGAGGAACCCTGGAGTTTCATGGATACTCTAGAAATCTTTGGAGGGAACCTGGAATTTCCATGACACCCTAGAAACATCTGGAGGAACCCTGGAGTTTCACAGATCCCCTAGAAACCTTTGGAGGAAACCTGGAGTTCCATTGAACCCCTAGAAACCAATGGAGGAAACCCTGGAGTTCCATGGATTACCTCTAAAACTTTGAAGTAACCCTGGAGTTCCACTGAACCCCTAGAAACCCTGGATATCCATGGAACCCCTCGAAACCTCTGGAGGAACCCTGGAGTTTCATGAAACCCCTAAAAACCTCTGGAGGAACCCTGGCTTCCATAAATCCCCTAGAAACCTTTGAAGAAAACCTTGGAGTTTCACAGATCCCCTAGAAACCTTTGAAGGAAAACTGGAGTTCCACTGAATCCCTAAAAACCTATAGAGAAACCCTGGAACCCCTAAAAATCTCTGGAGGAACTGTGGAGTTCCACTGGAGCCCTAAATACCTCTGGAAAAACCCTGGAGTTCAACGGAACCCCTAAAAATCTCTGGAAAAACCCTGGGGTTTCACTGAACCCCTAAAAACCTCTAGAAAACCCTGGAAATCCATGGAACCCCTAGAAATCTTTGAAGGAATCCTGGAGTTCCAGTGAACCCCTAGAAACATCTGGAGAAACTCTGCAACCCCTAGAAACCTCTGGAGGAGCTGCAGAGTTCAATTGAACCCCTAGGACTTTGGAGGAATCATAGAGTTCCACTGAACCCCTAGAAACCTCTGGAAGAACCCTGGAGTTCCATTGAACCCCTAGAAGCCTCTGGAGAAACCCTGGAGTTCCACTGAACCCCGAGAAACCTCTGGAGAAACCATGGAGTTCCATGGAACCCCTAGAAATCTCTGGAAAAACCCTGGAGTTTCACTGAACCCCTAAAAACCTCTAGAAAACCCTGGAAATCCATGGAACCCCTAGAAACCATTGAAGGAATCCTGGAGTTCCAGTGAACCCCTAGAAACATCTGGAGAAACCCTGGAACCCCTAGAAACCTCTGGAGGAGCTGCAGAGTTCCATTGAACCCCTAGGACCCTCTGGAGAAACTATGGAGTTCCATGGAACCCCTAGAAACCTCTGGAAGAACCCTGGAGTTCCATTGAACCCCTAGAAGCTTCTGGAGAAACCCTGGAGTTCCACTGAACCCAGAGAAACCTCTGGAGAAACTATGGAATGCCATGGAACCCCTAGAAATCTCTGGAAGAACCCTGGAGTTCCACTGAACCCCTGGAGAAACTATGGAATGCCATGGAACCCCTAGAAATCTCTGGAAGAACCCTGGAGTTCCACTGAACCCCTATAAACCTCTGGAAAAACCCTGGAGTTCCATGGAACCCCTATAAACCTCTGGGAATTCCATGGAACCCCTAGAAACCTTTGAAGGAACCCTGGAGGAGAAAGGCTGCTTACAGAAATGAATGCAGGTAATGGCATTATCCTAATTCACTTATCTGCTTCCACCCTGCAGCTCCTTGTCAATCAGAAGAACAAAAAGCAAAACATACAACAACTATACAACAGCTCCTGCTAAACTTTTACTATGAAATAACATAATACAGAATAAAACAATGCCAAGACAACCCAATAATAGAGGAGAAGCAGCAATCCTGCAGAAAGCAGCATGTAGTTTGCTCCTTGTGTAATTGTCAGAGTTGATAATAATGTGAGGGGGAAGCAGGGAAGAGGTAGAATGTGGATGTAGAAGGAGGTGAGGAGAAGACATGCACGGTTCAGGGTCCAGGGATGGAGGAGGGGAGTATCTCCCGCTTACCTGTTGCAGGCTGGATGTGGAGCGGAGCGGAGCGCTGATCAGCCTTTGGTAGGAGTTGGAGCTGCAGTGAGGGACAGCGCGCCTCAGCCGCCTCCTCTACCTCCGCCACACAACTCCCTCCATTCCTTATATGGGCATAGGAAGGGCCAGAGCGGGCGGGCGGGGCTCCAGCAGGCAGAAAGGTGAGGCGCCCCGGTGACTGAGATGTGACATGGAACATATACAGCGGTAACGGGACTGTCCATAGACTGGAGGGGGGAGAACTTCCACTGACACCTGTGGTGAACACATGGCTCACACCGCTCACAACTACCAAGTAAAACGGAGACCCCTGAGGAGAAGAGGAACTCATCAACCTTTCCTTCAGTCCTGGCACTCTTTATGGATGGAAATCGGAAGACCCCCTCCCCCCCCAATCTAAAATAGAGGAAACCTGAATTACTTATCAATGTACACAACACAGACCTTCATCAAATCACCTTCACATCAGAGCCCCCCCCCCCCACAGAGGTTCCTCCATCACATCACAGCCCCCCCACAGAGGTTCCTCCATCACATTAGAGACCCCCCCCCACAGAGGTTCCTTAATCACATCAGACCCCCCCCCCACAGAGGTTCCTCCATCACATCAGAGCCCCCCCCACAGAGGTTCCTCCATCACATTAGAGACCCCCCCCCCCCACAGAGGTTCCTCCATCACATCACAGCCCCCCCACAGAGGTTCCTCCATCACATTAGAGACCCCCCCCCACAGAGGTTCCTTAATCACATCAGACCCCCCCCCCACAGAGGTTCCTCCATCACATCAGAGCCCCCCCCACAGAGGTTCCTCCATCACATTAGAGACCCCCCCCCCACAGAGGTTCCTCCATCACATCAGAGCCCCCCCCACAGAGGTTCCTCCATCACATCACAGCCCCCCCACAGAGGTTCCTCCATCACATTAGAGACCCCCCCCCCCCCACAGAGGTTCCTCCATCACATCACAGCCCCCCCACAGAGGTTCCTCCATCACATTAGAGACCCCCCCCCACAGAGGTTCCTTAATCACATCAGACCCCCCCCCCACAGAGGTTCCTCCATCACATCAGAGCCCCCCCCACAGAGGTTCCTCCATCACATTAGAGACCCCCCCCCCCCACAGAGGTTCCTCCATCACATCACAGCCCCCCCACAGAGGTTCCTCCATCACATTAGAGACCCCCCCCCCACAGAGGTTCCTTAATCACATCAGACCCCCCCCCCCACAGAGGTTCCTCCATCACATCAGAGCCCCCCCCACAGAGGTTCCTCCATCACATTAGAGACCCCCCCCCCACAGAGGTTCCTCCATCACATCAGAGCCCCCCCCACAGAGGTTCCTCCATCACATCACAGCCCCCCCACAGAGGTTCCTCCATCACATTAGAGACCCCCCCCCCCCACAGAGGTTCCTTAATCACATCAGACCCCCCCCCCACAGAGGTTCCTCCATCACATCAGAGCCCCCCCCCCACAGAGGTTCCTCCATCACATCAGAGCCCCCCCCACAGAGGTTCCTCCATCACATTAGAGACCCCCCCCCCACAGAGGTTCCTCCATCACATCAGACCCCCCCCCCACAGAGGTTCCTCCATCACATCAGAGCCCCCCACAGAGGTTCCTCCATCACATCAGAGGCCCCCCCCCCACAGAGGTTCCTCCATCACATCAGACCCCCCCCCCCACAGAGGTTCCTCCATCACATCAGAGCCCCCCCCCCCCACAGAGGTTCCTCCACATCAGAGCCCCCCCCCCCACAGAGGTTCCTCCATCCCATCAGAGCCACCCCCCGACAGAGGTTCCTCCATCCCATCAGAGCCCCCCCCACAGAGGTTCCTCCACATCAGAGCCCCCCCCCCACAGAGGTTCCTCCACATCAGAGCCCCCCCCCCCACAGAGGTTCCTCCATCCCATCAGAGCCCCCCCACAGAGGTTCCTCCATCACATCAGAGACCCCCACAGAGGTTCCTCCATCACATCAGAGCCCCCCCCCCACACAGAGGTTCCTCCACATCAGAGCCCCCCGCCACAGAGGTTCCTCCATCCCATCAGAGCCCCCCCCACAGAGGTTCCTCCATCACATCAGAGACCCCCCTCCACAGAGGTTCCTCCATCACATCAGAGACCCCCACAGAGGTTCCTCCATCACATCAGAGCCCCCCACAGAGGTTCCTCCATCACATCAGAGCCCCCCCCACAGAGGTTCCTACATCACATCAGAGCCCCCCCCACAGAGGTTCCTCCATCACATCAGAGCCCCCCCACAGAGGTTCCTCCACATCAGAGCCCCCCCCCACAGAGGTTCCTCCATCCCATCAGAGCCCCCCCCCCCACAGAGGTTCCTCCATCCCATCAGAGCCCCCCCCCCCACAGAGGTTCCTCCATCACATCAGAGCCCCCCCCCACAGAGGTTCCTCCACATCAGAGCCCCCCCCCCACAGAGGTTCCTCCATCCCATCAGAGCCCCCCCCGCACAGAGGTTCCTCCATCACATCAGAGACCCCCACAGAGGTTCCTCCATCACATCAGAGACCCCCCCACAGAGGTTCCTCCATCACATCGGAGCCCCCCCCCCCCCACAGAGGTTCCTCCATCACATCAGAGCCCCCCACAGAGGTTCCTCCATCACATCAGAGCCCCCCACAGAGGTTCCTCCACATCAGAGCCCCCCCCCACAGAGGTTCCTCCATCACATCAGAGACCCCCACAGAGGTTCCTCCATCACGTCAGAGCCCCCCACAGAGGTTCCTCCATCACATCAGAGCCCCCCACAGAGGTTCCTCCATCACATCAGAGCCCCCCCCACAGAGGTTCCTCCACATCAGAGCCCCCCCCCACAGAGGTTCCTCCATCCCATCAGAGCCCCCCCCACAGAGGTTCCTCCACATCAGAGCCCCCACAGAGGTTCCTCCATCCCATCAGAGCCCCCCCCACAGAGGTTCCTCCACATCAGAGCCCCCCCCCCCCACAGAGGTTCCTCCACATCAGAGCCCCCCCCCCACAGAGGTTCCTCCATCACATCAGAGCCCCCCCCACAGAGGTTCCTCCATCACATCAGAGCCCCCCCCCACAGAGGTTCCTCCACATCAGAGCCCCCCCCCCCCACAGAGGTTCCTCCATCACATCAGAGCCCCCCCACAGAGGTTCCTCAATCCCATCAGAGCCCCCCCCCCACAGAGGCTCCTCCATCACATCAGAGACCCCCACAGAGGTTCCTCCATCAGAGACCCCCCCACAGAGGTTCCTCCATCACATCGGAGCCCCCCCCCCACACAGGTTCCTCCATCACATCAGAGCCCCCCACAGAGGTTCCTCCATCACATCAGAGCCCCCCCTCCCACAGAGGTTCCTCCACATCAGAGCCCCCCCCCCACAGAGGGTCCTCCGTCCCATCAGAGCCCCCCCCACAGAGGTTCCTCCATCACATCAGAGACCCCCCCCCCCCCACAGAGGTTCCTACATCACATCAGAGCCCCCTTTACATCAGAGGTTCCTACATCTAATGAGAGCCCCCCCCCCATATCAGAGGTTCCTCCATCTAATGAGAGCCCCCCCCCCACATCAGAGGTTCCTACATCTATTGAGAGCCCCTCCCCCACATCAGAGGTTCCTCCATGAGAGCCCCCCTCTTCATAGGGGGGTCAACTGTCATTAATTGGTGATGGGAGGGAGAGCTCAACTGTCATTTCCTGGTGGGGGGAGTCATCTGTCATTACCTGGTGGGGGGAGTCATCTGTCATTACCTGGTGGGGGGAGTCATCTGTCATTACCTGGTGGGGGGAGTCATCTGTCATTACCTGGTTGGGGGAAGGGGGGTCATCTGTCAGTACCTGGTGGGGGGAGTCATCTGTCATTACCTGGTGGGGGGAGTCATCTGTCATTACCTGGTTGGGGGAAGGGGGGTCATCTGTCAGTACCTGGTGGGGGGAAGGGGGGTCATCAGTCATTACCTGGTGGGGGGAAGGGGGGTCATCAGTCATTACCTGGTGGGAATGAAGCAGGGGGTTCATTTGTCATTACCTGGTGGGGGAGGGGGGTCATCAGTCATTACCTGGTGGGATGAAGCAGGGAGGTCATCGGTATTTACCTGGTGGGGGGAGGGGGGTCATCTGTCATTACCTAGTTGGGGGAAGAGGGGGGTCATCAGTCATTACCTGGTTGGGGGAAGAGGGGGTATCCGTCATTGCCTGGTGGGGGGGAGGGGGGTCATCTGTCATTACCTAGTTGGGGGAAGATGGGGTATCTGTCATTGCCTGGTTGGGGGAGGGGGGTCATTGGTCCTTACCTGGTAGGGGGAAGGGAGGGGTCATCTGCCATTACCTAGTTGGGGGAAGAGGGGATATCCGTCATTGCCTGGTGGGGGGGAGGGGGGTCATCTGTCATTACCTAGTTGGTGGAAGAGGGGGTATCTGTCATTGCCTGGTTGGGGGAGGGGGGTCATTGGTCCTTACCTGGTAGGGGAAAGGGAGGGGTCATCTGTCAATACCTGGTGGGGAGCAGCAGGGAAGTCATCTGTCATTACTTGGGGGGGGAAGGGGGGTATCTGTCATTACCTGTTGTGGGGAGGGGAGGGGATCTGTCTTTAACTAGTGGGGAAAATGGGGGGTCATTTGTCATTGCCTGGTGTATCATTGTCCTTCACACTTTAGGGGGGACAAACTGAGGCCATTGGAAGTAGAAAATGTCCTAGCATCAATGGAAGTAAACAATGCTCCATCATTGGTGTCACTGAGAAGAACTGTGCCCCATCGCTGGTGTTATTGGTAGGAATTGTGCCCTTCGTTGGTGTCAGTGGGGGAATTTTGCCCCAATATTGATGCCAGAGGATGAAATTTTACCCCAAGGACCGGATAAAAGCAAGCAAAGGTCCGCATCCAGCCCCAGGTGGCAGTTTGGAGAGCACTGGTGATGGGTTGCTAGGATACAAGGCTTGTTAACAAGAAGAGTTGGGAAGCTACCGCCCTTAGTGCAGACCATCTGCACCTCTCACCCGCTTCCCTGCTGTGATATGGGGGAAAAGAGAAAACTCACGTGCTAATGGCCCAAAATACTATATGAAAAAGCTGCTAGCACAATACTCAGGCCAAGTATCACAGTGTAGAAAGACAAAAAGTGCAGCGCTAGAAAATTTTAAAATGAAGGATAATAACACTAAATGCAAATATTTGTGCCAATATGGACTGGATTGAATGTATCTCCAGATCCCACTTAGACATGAACATAATAAGATTCCCCTTTAAAAGTGACTGTGCTCAACCTTAAAAGATTACAATGGAAATAATCGCTGGGGGCTGGGCAGGTCGCCCTCCACTTCGGGACACAGTTTGTTCCCAGTGGGGTGTTGGGGGTAGGGGTGGGGCGATACGACCTGGTCTAACCAGTACTGCTACTGACTATCTTGAGTGCTCCTACCAACGAAAGACAAAAATGTTGAAATGTTTTAACAGTATGTACTATGCTAGATGTTCTAAAAGACATTTACTATCTTAACAGCCATTGAATGTTTTGTACATTTGTCTACCTTTTTGAAACCAATAAAAACATTGAAATATATAAAAGTGACTGTGCTCAAATAAATTAAACAATTCATATGAGATAATGCATTGATACGTGTATCCAAAATGCCATACATGTAGGGCAAACAACAGCATCTAAAGTATTAAAAAGGGCTTGTGCAAAAAAATAAAAATGATAAATTCATCTACATCCAAGTGAATATAAGCAATGAACAAACAAATAATATATAACAGCTTCAATCAATAAAGTGCATGAGGTGAATGAATAGGCATAAATATAGGGGGCTCCGAACCCAAAATAACAGTTCATCATGTGGATAGAAGGGTTTCTCCAAAGTGTAGGTAAAGAAGTATCCGAATACCCAAAGTAGAGAAAAAGAGGGGTGACGCCACCGTAATGTGGTAAAAGTAGAGGCTTACCAAAAGCTTATGACCATGATCAGGTGGTCAGTATAAGCCTTAAAGAAGTAAAGCTAGTAGTCGGCTCCAATCCTGGTTGTTCATCCAGCAAAGAGAAGCACCTCAGCCAAATGGACACAACTTCCAATCCGATCTGATAATCACTACCACTCAAGTACATGGAAACAGGAGAAAGAAGCCGACCATAGCCTCCGACAAACATCTGGATAGCACACAAGGCGAATATTAGGGGCAGTATAATTGGATTGGCCTCTGCTAGGAATAGGGCCAGAGTAGCTGACATTAAGACTCACCAGAGACCTTGATCATCTTTATAACATGCAATATTAGTCTCCCTCTGCCCCCCTTTTAGAACAAAGCTTCTCCAAACGTAAGGCCTTGGATGATATCTTGTCTGGTGACACTGAAAGGGCCCTAAGATGGTCCAAAGCTACATTTTTATTGCACAGTAACTCATCTTCCATCATATTCGCTGGGAAGCTAAATCAAGCTGTTAAACCCACACATGTGTACAGAGTTGTATGAAGTACTCGAAACTAGAGCTGCACGATTAATCGTATGAAAATCGCGATCTCGATTCACCCCCCCCTGACGATCTAAACCTGACATTTGCTCGATTCTTTGCATAGCAGAGAGAACAGCTGTGGGAAAAAAAAAAAAAGCCTCCCGGCAAATGCCTATCAGCATTAAAGTCTCCCAGTAACTATAAATAAAATGATTACATTGTATCTTTTCCTTCCCTCTGCCAGGGAGAAAGGAAGTTTAACCTCTTAAAGACTAGACCTTTCTCTGACACTTGTTGCTTGCAAGTTAAAATCATCAGGTTTTTTTTTGCTAGAAAAGTACTTAGAACCCCAAACATTTTATACATTTTTTTTAGCAGAGACCCTACAGAATAAAATGGTGATTGTTGTAATATTTTATGTCACACTGTATTTGCGCAGCAGTCTTTCAAACGCAATTAATAGACTTTAATGAATAAAAAAAAAAAAACGTAACAGTAAAGTTATCCCAATTTTTTTTTTTGTTACACAGAGAATCGTGAGAGAATCGTGATCTTTATTCCAAGCTAAAAAATCGTGATTCTCATTTTGGCCAGAATCGTGCAGCTCTACTCGAAACCCATACTTGAGTAAAAGTACAAGTGCTCGATCAAAAAGTGACTTGAGTAGAAGTGGAAGTGCTCGATCAAAAAGTGACTTGAGTAGAAGTACTAAAGTATTCAACATTTTTTGTACTTAAGTATTGCAAGTAGTTTTTGAAAAATTTTGCTACTCAAGTACTGAAAGTAAAAGTACCAGTAGTTTTGAAAAAAAATTGCTACTCAAGTACTGAAAGTAAAAGTACAAGTACTGTGTTATGTAGTTATTAAAGAAAGAAGTCAAAAGTTTGAACATCATATTGTTTTTTATTATTTCAAATGCAGCTTTTATTTATACATACAGTAGCATTTATTTTCGTATGCACTATTAATACACATGTTTTGAGCTTCATGAAACCTGCCATCTACTGTTCTGGCAGTGGTAATTTTTATAATAGTAACGAGTAACTATGCAGCACAAAAAAAAAATATCGGAGTAGAAGTATTGAAATCATCGAAAAAATGTAGTGAAGTAAAAGTGGAAGTAGGAGAAAAAAATTCTACTCTAGGAAAGTACAGATACCACATTTCGGTACTTAACTACAGTAGTGAAGTAATTCTACTTAGTTACTATACATCTCTGCATGTGTACAGATTGAGAAGAACCGATGGCAGATTAGTGACTCACCCTAAAGAGGTACTCGGGATCTTCACTGATTTTTATAAGTCTCTCCTCTCGTTGTGCGTCGTATGTTCTAGCTCTTCCCTACGCGTTTCATCATATATGACATCATCAGGGGCCAATTAAGATGTTATATATGATGAAACACATAGGCCAGAGCTAGGACGTATGACGCATGATGATACTGCGCATGTACTGCCCTATCGCAGATCTTGCAGATCCAATGTTTTCCCTGTATACAAAGCTCTGTATTGGCTTGATGTCAAATAATTAGGCAGTCTCCGATCTCTGGGAGTTCCATATTGTCCCTTGTCCCTTATGCCCACTTTGCCAGTCAGCATACCTCTGTTTCCTCACTCCCAGGTACAGTATGAGCTACGGCTGCCCCAGCATATCTGCATATGGGTGAAGTCCATGAATGGCACGACTCGACTGGAGAAGTCCATGGCTTGGGTGTATTCCGAGAGTCCAGTGTTCCATAGATGAACTAGAAGTCTCAGCAAGTCCTGCAAGGTCCCTGTTCTCTAGCCCGCTACCCTGGGCTCATGCCCCTCTTGGGACCTGAACCACTCCCTTTAATATATCACAGGACAGGAATCCAGACCCCAAAAAAGCCAGTGAACGAGAGCAGGGAATGATGCAATGCAGTGTTAACCTCTTCCCCCTAATCTGGGCAGCCAAACAGGCTAACTAAATATGCACTGCCTACATGTGATATGGGGGGGGGGGCTGTGATTTTATGGGGGGAACCTGTGATGTAAGAGAGGGGACCTGTGATATGGGGGGGCTGTGATTGTAAGGGGGGACTATGGGGGAGATGTGATGTCACAGAGCGGACTTGTGATATGGGGGGGCTGTAATTGTAAGGGGGGACTATGTTTGGGAGGAGCTGTGCAGTGGGGGTGGGGGGCTGTGATATGGGGTGCCCCCAATACACTAATGCCATGCATCTCCACTGCACACGCATTGCACAACACACAGTAATGTGTGCTTCATCAGTAAAAATGTAGCATGTACTTTTTTGTCTTTTCTTGTGCATTGGCAACATGTTCCAAATAATTGGGCTGCCTTAAGGAAACTCACAATAAAGTGTGACACAATGCAGGTTAATGCACATTTGTTAACGCAAAGAACAAGAATGGAAAAATGTGAAAGGACCTTAATTGTTCAAACAGCAGGCTGGGGAGGATCCTGGACCGAAATGTACCATGTGACCGATTTTTGTTGGTAGAGTACCTGCTTCACAAGACTGTCTGAACAGAATTATATGGCCTATGGCAGGTAAAACAGTTCACATATAATTATTTGAACAGTGGATTTTTGCTGTTTGGTTTTAAATTCAGAAATTCATTTAAAAGCAAGAGAGAAAATTGTATCTTATTGTACAAACAGACAAAAATTTAGTCCACCAAATTCCTATGGCTGGGAGAATCGAGTGTAGTAGAAGACATTTTAAAAATCACTGAAATCCCCTTAAACAATAGAATAATAAAACAAAAATGAATCCACAATATAGAAGGGCATTCTACAGGAGCTGGAGGGTTTCCTTACTTTTGGCTCTGTGATTTTGACATTTTTTTTAAACATGAAAATCATAACTGACTAATATCCCCCAAGCTGGTTTACATCTTTGAATGGCTGATCTACAGCCTCCTCTGTGTCCCCTCTTCTCTTTTATTACACATCCCCCAGTGATGAAAAGACAAGTTGCAGCCATTTGATGTAACATAGCAGAGATGTTGCCTTATTTTGACACCATATTAGGTACATATAATGTTGAGTAGCAGTCACTGCAAGAATACGATTTCATACATGCATTAAGTATATAAAGCTATACCGCAGACATATATTACTTAACCACTTCTGGACTGGAAGAATTTGCCCCCTTAATGACCAGGCCATTTTTAAATTCGGCACTGCGTTACTTTAATAGAAAATTGCGCAGTCGTGCGACACTGTACCGAAAATAGAGCTTTCTTTTGGTGGTATTTGATCACCGGTGCAATTTTTATTTTTTGCTCTACAACCAAAAAAAATTCTGAAAAATTCTGAAAAAAACCCCCAATATTTTTCACATTCTGCTATATAATGTCCCCCCCCCCCCAAAAAAAAAAAAATCAGAACTTTTCATCCTTTTAGGCCAATTTGTATTCTGCTATATATTTTTGGTAAAAAAAAAAGATTGGTTTGCGCAAAAGTTATCGCATCTACAAACTAGGGGAAAGATTTATGTCATTTTTATTTATTTATTTTACTAGTAATTGCGGTGATCTGTGACAGATTGGACCCTTAACTGACATTTTTGACACTTTTGGGGGGACCAGTGACATTACTACAGTAATCAGTGCTAACAATATGCACTGTTACTGTAATAATGACATTGGCATTGAAGGGGTTAACCTAGGGGTGATCAAAGGGTTAAGTGTGAGCCTAGGGGAGTGTTTTCTAACTGTGGGGGGGATGGACTTGTGAAATGACCATAGAGACCTGACCTGTCCTGTGGATCGGCATCCCCGCAGCCTAGTGGTCACGGTAACCCGGCGCCGTTGGTGCGCATTTGCCCCCCAGCACAGGGCTACGTCAGTTCACGCAGGAGAGCCAGCCTGCCGCAGTAAATGTGCGGTGGGTGTTCGGGAGGATGTTAAAGTAAATATGGTATCATTTTCTTTTGGTTCCAAGATTTTGGCTTTAATAAAACAGAAGTATGGTCAAATTCTTGTTTTCTATACTTCTCTTGTGGGTAACAGGGGTGCACTCATTTTTGCTCTCCTGTGACCCAGATTTAGCTAATAGCGGGATATTGCCTGCTGTCAGCTGATGTCATAGAGCTGTTCCAGGCTCTGGAAGAATTCTGACCATATTGTCATGATCCACCCAGCTGCCTGATTGACAGCTGGCCCTTTCTCCCAGGTTGCTGCTCAGAACCGATCCCAGCTGCACCTGCCCCCTCTCCAGCCTGTCACTCCAGAGAACATTGGAGGGGCAGAGAGCAGAGCAGTGATTGACAGTCCCTGGTGTTCGCTCTGAGCAGACTGTGAACTAAACAATCAGCAGTTATGTGATCTCTCAGTTCTCGGTCTTACAGATGACATGGGACAGCTGGGGTGAGTATTTGTGTTTTTTTTTATTCCCATACTTCTCCTTTAAATGTTATT
This sequence comes from Pelophylax lessonae, assembly GCF_965119305.1. Taxonomy (NCBI): domain Eukaryota; kingdom Metazoa; phylum Chordata; class Amphibia; order Anura; family Ranidae; genus Pelophylax; species Pelophylax lessonae. The sequence continues at coordinate 93,387,240 of NC_138773.1, read as the reverse complement.
GAAGGAGAGGTAAGTTTGTACACCAATAATTCTGGTGCCCAGAAAAGTACATATGGTTCTTTACAGGCAAATTCATTGTTAGGGTTTAGGTTAAGGTCAAAGGATAGGGTTAAGCAAAATCTGTCTTAAAAATAAAATATAGATATAATAAAATATCTATGACGTGTGTGTATGTAGCCCCCATTACCCTGTCAGACAGTTCAAGAGCCCCAGGTAGCTTGATGAGCTAACATCTCAAACCTCAGGGCAGAATTCTTGGCTCTTTGTAGGGTGGAAGAAATTGAGTAACAATCACTACAACATTTAAAGAGTAAACTTAGTAAACTCAAGGAGAAAGGTTTTGGGCAAAAGATACACAAAAAGAGACTAAAAAGTAGGGATGCACCGAAATTTCGGAGACCGAAATTATCGGCCAAAAATGAGCCTATCCCATTTCGGCCGATAATGGGTTAACATTGCCGAAATTAATATGGCCGCCGCGAGGAAGGAGTAGGGCGCAGCGCAGGGCAGGTTTTAAAAGTCCCGCCTCTGGCCGGCCGCCCGCCTCTCAATGACGTCCCTACTACTACGATCTGTGTATGAATGAAGGGACATACCAGGCTGGAGGGCGGAGCGAGCGGCCGCTAATAGATATAACTATGTGATCCTTCCCTGTCAGCGGGACTGTGTGTGAATGAGAACTGACCTGACACCGGGCGGGGGGGGCAGGGGGAGCGGCCTCTAATAACTATAACTATGTGAGCCTTCACTTCCCTGTCAGGCGGGTATCTCCGCTGACAGGGAGGTGAAGGCTCACATAGTTATAGTTATTAGCGGCCGCTCCCCCCCGCCCTCCCGCCCGGTGTCAGGTCAGTTCTCATTCACACACAGTCCCGCTGACAGGGAAGTAAAGGCTCACATAATTATATCTATTAGCGGCTGCTCGCCCTGCCCTCCCGCCTGGTGTGTCACTTCATTCATACACAGATCGTAGTAGTGACATCACCGGGAGGCGGGCCGCCGGCCAGAGGCGCTTCTTTTGAATGGACACCTGAGGAGGGACGCTGAGCCAGAGGAGGGGAGGGTGTACTGCCGAGGGGGACGCTGAGGCAGTGCGGGGGGGGGGGGGGTGGGGGAGAGCTGAGGCAGCTTACCAATGGTATTTGTATTATGAAGCATGAGGGGTTAATGTAATGTCACTGCTGGTCACTGATGCATTAGTGACCGACCAGTGGCAGTTAATTAACCCCTTTGTGCTGCATTAGTGCAACCAGTATCAGTGCAGCCAGTGTTAATTAACACTGGTTGCACTGATACTAGTTGCACTAATGCAGCACAAAGGGGTTAATTAACCACTTGCCTTCTGTGCACTTAAACACCCTTCCCATCCAGGCCAATTTTCAGCTTTCAGCGCTCTCACACTTTGAATGACAATTGCGCGGTCATGCTACACTGTACCCATATGAAATTTTTATCATTTTTTTCACACAAATAGAGCTTTCTTTTGGTGGTATTTAATCATCTCTGGGTTTTTTATTTTTTACAAAAAAAAAGAAAAAAGACAGAAAATTTTGAAAAAAAAAAAAAGTTTTTCTTATTTTCTGCGAGTAAATTTTGAAAATAAAATTTTCTCCCTCACTGATGTGCACTGATGAGGCGGCACTGATGGGCACTGATAGGCTGCACTTATGGGCACTGATAGGCTGCACTTATGGGCACTGATGAGGTGGCACTTATGGGCACTGATGAGGTGGCACTTATGGGCACTGATGAGGAGGTACTAATATGCCGCACTGATGAGCACTGATAGGCGGCACTGATAGGTGGCACTGATAGGCGGCACTGATAGGCGGCACTGATAGGCGGCACTGCTGGGCACTGAGAGGTGGCACTGCTGGGTACTGAGAGGTGGCACTGCTGGGCACTGATGGGTGGCACTGATGGGCACTGATAGGTGGCACTGATGGACACTAACGGGTGGCACTGACGGGTGGCACTGATGAGCACTGATGGGCGGCACTGATGAGCACTGATGGGCAGCACCATCAGTGCCCACACTCAGTGCCCATAGTGCTGCCAGTCAGTGCTCATCAGTGCCTAGATGAGCAGGCACTGATGGGCACTGACTGGCAGCACTATGGGCACTGATTGTGGGCATTGATGGGGGCACTGATGGCGGGCACTGTGGGCACTGATGGGGGGGCAATGTGTGTGTTTTTTTTACCTTCAGTAATCAGGGCACTGGTGATCAGTGCCCTGATTACATGTCTCTGTGTCCCCAGCGGCTGTCGGCTCCCCCTCCTTCCTCACACTGCAGTGTCTGTGTGAGGAAGGAGCGCCGGCGATGAGAGATGATCTCATATGTTTACATATGAGATCATCTCTCATTGGACGGCTTGATCACGTGGTGAATGGCCGCTGTGATTGGCCATTCACCACGATCTGTGATCGGCCGTGTCCCTTGGACACGGCCGACACAGATTCTCCCCGGTGCGCGCTCGCAGGAGCGCGCGGGGGGGCGTGTCACTGGAGGCCGTTTAAAAACGGCCTCCCGAAAATTCGAGTCCGCGCTGCAGCCGTATATAGGCTGTAGCGCGGATGTGAGGAGGTTAACTGCCACTGGTCGGTCACTAATAGATGAGTGACCAGCAGTGGCAATACATTAACCCCCTCATGCTGCATAATACAAATACCATTGGTAATTAAATTAACCTCTTGCCAACCCATCACAGTACATATACTGTGACAGGGTGGCAGCGACAGGTGTACTTCGCTGCCTGTTTTTGGTGTATGCCCCTCTTCTATCTATTTTTAAAAAAAATTTGGGAAAAAGTCATTTTCGGTTTCGGTTTTCGGCCAAGGGCATCCTGCATTTTCGGTTTCGGTTTCGGTTTTCGGCCAAGGGCATCCTGCATTTTCGGTTTCGGCCCAGAATTTTCATTTCGGTGCATCCCTACTAAAAAGTCTTAAGGTGTCATTGCTGGCAACAGTCAATATAGAAATAAGGTCCTTTAAAGCCTAAGTTTTGGTTTTTCTTTTTTTTTTTTTACTTTTTTGTAAATCAACACAAGGGTTGGTAATTACATTTAATGAGGAGTGTTCTTTGTGCTAGGGATGCCTGTCTTTACTGAAATTTTCTGTCTCTCTCCCGCCCAATTTCCCCCTGCCCCTCCCCCATAGCTGTAATCTACCACTGCTGAGGGGTTTAATACATCCACTGGACCTGTCATAGGCAATCGTCAAGTGTTCTGACTATGCCTGCCGTTTCTGCCCCCTTGATTCATAGAAGCTGTACTATGGCTTCCATCAATGAAAAACACTCTATGAATGGAGGATAGATGAATGAAAGAAATGTCAAATAAGTGCCTATGACAGGTCAAGTGGCTGTAATAAACACAGGAAGATTACCACTCCAGGGGTGTAAGGGAAGCAAAGGACAAAAGATTTCAACTAGGGCAGCTGGCACCAGCACAAAGTACACTTCTCAATAAATGTAAGTATTGTCCCTAGTGCTGATTTTTTGTAATAAAAAAATAACTGAACTTAGGCCGACAATCTGTACTCTTCAAACTGTTGAACAGTTTTAGGTAACCAAAATACATTTTCAGTTAAAACACCAGACATCCTGCAATATTCAGCAGCAGCTTGTACCCAGCTCTCCAGGACACTCTTCAGCAGTAAAGTTCCTTCCCCTGGGGGTCCAGAAAGACTCCAGCTTCACTCCTCCTTGATTTACCACCTGCAAGCACCGCAAGTCTTTCAGGTCCCAAACTCAGTTTCACTCTTGGCTTCACCCTACAGTTCTCCTGGCAGCACAATGAGGCAAGGACAAAAAAAAATGATGAAGTCTCGTGCCACGACGTAATGACGTAACGTGTAGGGAATCCCTGGCCAGTGATGTCGGAGATCTGTATGCTGCTTTGTGTTTGCACATAACCAAGCATTTTTTTTATCGATTTGAATGTAAGAGTTACTATTTTTTTTATAAATATATTGATTTTAATTACTACACTATTGGAGGTTACTTTGCTGTATCCTAACATATGGATTATGCATGGTGAATGGAGCCTTAGGGGGAACACTACCAAGGACTATCAAAATACATCTCAAAGACCTGGAACCAGGCTAGGATCAGTGGAACATCGCCCTGAGCATTATAATCAAAAGGCTTACTTAATTAATCACTAAGGTGTGAGTTTTGGGAGCACATAGGTGTCACAAGGAGGTGAAAATACACCATTTTGCTCATATATGTTCACATGAGAAGCACTTTATTTAGAAACAAGTGGTTACTATAGTCACATCACCGCTGGAGAATAAACTGTTATACACTTTCATTTACTATATACTGTATATGTGCACTTTTGAAATGGACTGCACTATTGTTATGCACTTGATATGTTATTATAGACAGTAGGTAAAATAATTATTTGATCTCCTGCAGATTTTATAGGTTTGCCCACTTACAAAGAAATGAAGCGTTTACTAACTAAGGAAAAGATTTTTGTCATTTTTGTTGTTTTTTTTTTTTTAACGCGTAATGGTGGCGATCTGCTATTTGTTCTGCGGGATTTCGACATTGCGGCGGACAGATCGGACCCTTGACTGCCATTTTTGACACTTTTGGGGTTACCAGTGACATTACTACAGTAATCAGTGCTATACATATGCACTGTTACTGTAAAATGACACTGGTAGTGAAGGGGTTAACTTTATTTGAGAGGGAGGGGTGGTGTGTGTCCCTAGGGGCATGATTCTTACTGTGATTGGCTGTGGCTTGAGGTGTAGGAACAGTGATCAACGGTCCTACATAGTACAGGGGAGAATGACAGGCGGCTTGTTTACATCAGCCGCCTGCCTTTCTCCCGCTGTCACGGACGATCGTGAGTGCCCGGCGGACATTGGGTCCGCCGGGCACACGCGTGGGGGGGGGTCCGTGACCGAGCGGGAGCGCGCCTCCGGCGGCGCGCGCTCGCTCCCCAGAGCTTCACAGGCTAGTGAAGTACCCATACGTCACTTTGCCTGTGAGGGGCTGACCGCCGCAGTATATGTACTTGCGGCGGTCGGCAAGTGGTTAAGAAGAAGCACATTCAGGTCAGTGCGTGGCCTAGCCAGTGTCCAGACCTTAATCCTATAGAAAATGTATAGAGGAAGATGAAACTTCGAGTTGCCAAGCAATAGTCAAGAAACCTTAAGGATTTAGAAAAGATCTGTAAACAAGCGTGGACCAAAATCCCTCCTGAAGTGTGCAAACCTGGTCACTAACTACAAGAAATGTCTTACCTCTGTGCTTGCCAACAAGGGTTTCTCCACCAAGAACTAAGTCATGTTTTGCTTGGGGATCAAGTACTTATTTTGCTCACTGAACTGCAACTTAATTTATAGCATTTGTCTTTTTTTTTCCTGAATGTTTGGTTGATCTTTTGTTTCTATCATTTAAAAAACATCTATAATAAAGAGTATAGACCCTTCCTTTCTTTGTAAGTGGGCAAACTTACAATGTCTGCAGGGGATCAAATAATTATTTTTCCCACTGTATATCACAGGTTATGAAATGAATATGATTTGCTGATACTCATTATATGTTGAAGTTTGTGCAACACTAATCTTTGCATACAAATTGTCTATACTTGTGGGAACATAGTGGGTGGTTGCAGCAACTCTTTTGAAACAATCATATACTATTCTCGGTTTAGTTTTAATTTGTGCACACCACACTTGGATTATTATTTTGCACTGAGGTAGCTCATAGGTATACACTTTCCTTTTGTTACTAATTATTTATACATTGCTTTGGCTTTAGCAATGAAAGCAGTATTACGCTATCTGACACTAACATTGCCAAAGCCATGGCAATGTATAGACAATAAACAAGCAAAAAGTTTGGGGAGCAAACCCTGAACATGTATTTCTAAAGCTGGTGCAGCTATTAACCAAGCGACATGCATATTAAAAAAGAATAGCGCACACATGCAAAAGAAATGACTATCAAATATGAAGACAATCCATAAATAAAAATGGGGATTTGGTCCCACCATATGGCCATATCGTGCTCAAGCCCACCACTACGTCAAAGTACCCCATTGTCAGTGGGTCCTACACTATCCATAAAAAAGGATGAATCCAGCCTCTCTAACCCTTGGAGACAACACTCCTTGCTGGGAGAGATGTGCTAATGCACTACAAGGGCTTCCTCCTATATCTACTTGATAGTGGGGTGTGTGTGTGTGTGGGGGGGGGGGGGGGGTGCTCAACCTCAGAAGCCTGGTCAGACCGAATACATAATAAACAAGCAAAAAGTTCAGGGTTTGCTCCCCCAACTTTTTGCTCTCCCAGCAAGGAGTGTTGTCTCCAAGGGTTAGAGAGGCTGGATTCATCCTTTTTTTATGGGGTACTTTGACGTAGTGGTGGGCTTGAGCACGACATGGCCATATGGTGGGACCAAATCCCCATTTTTATTTATGGATTGTCTTCATATTTGATAGTCATTTCTTTTGCATGTGTGCGCTATTCTTTTTTAATATGAATGTATAGACAATATCAAGGAAAAAAAGTCTTCCTCCCAAGATTTTGCACAATCTTACAGTAAGGCCTCTTTCACACGGCCGCTCCGTATGTCCGCAAATCATCCTATTTTTTTGCGGATGATTTGCGGACATAATGTAAGTCAATGGCATTGCGGATGTCAGCGGAATACCATCCGCTGACATCAGATTTTCTTCCTTTCAGTTCTGTTCCGTTTTTTGGAACGGAACAGAACCCTATTTTTCCTCCGTTCAAAAAACGGAAAGGAAGCAAAATCGGATGTCAGCGGTGTCATCCGCTGACATCCGCAATGCCCATAGACATACATTATGTCCGTATATCATCCGCAAACGGATGGGATGATATGCGGACATACGGAGCGGATGACACAAGTGTCATCCGCTCCGTGAAAAAAAAAAAAAAAAAGGACCGGAGCGGAGAATAAAAACTGATCGCCCGTGTGAAAGAGCCCTTAGGCGTCAAGATCTCCCAGTAAAAGAACTTGTTCAGCTATGAGGCTCTGGTTACATCACGAGAGCCTCAGTGGACCAGGAAGTTGAAAATGTTTATTTGTACGAAAAAATAAAAATTATTTAATTAACTGAGGATGTAAGACAATTTCATATTATCATACAGAGCTGCATGTTGATGTGATTATCACTAAAAATGGGAACAAAGTCCACTTTAAAATACAGTTATACCCAGGGGCATATGTACAGGGGTCACAGGGGTTGCAATTACCCAGCCCCATGCTCCAGGGGCCCCCCTGTACACCTGGAAAGGGGGGGCAGCGGAGTCTCATGTGGAGGAACCAATCCCCTCCATTTTCAGCGGCTGCGTGAAGAAAACAGAGGAGATCGGTTCCTTTACATTCCACCCCGCCACTCTTCCTATCCACCTCCTGCTGTGTTTGGGCCCCTGTGGGATCCCCTGGCCTCCCTTCTTCCCCTGCAGCACTGCCAGGTTCCTCTGTCCCGCCGGGGATCTGTCAGGATGGAGAGGGGGTAACGGCCACTAAATGTGCAATTCTGCACCGATCACTGACTTTGTTAATTCATAACTGAGGCATAGTAAACTGCGTTTACTATGCTCCAGTTTATGAATAGACAGGAAGCTCTATACAGAGCTATTCTTGTCCTTAATCTCCTTTCTCTATCTCAAAGGTAAAACATCAGAGATCTTTTTAGACCCCTGATATTTAACCGATGCTCCCCAACAGGGCTCCTAAAATAAAATAAAAATACTAAAAATTAAAAAATTGCAAAAAAAAAAAATAATAATAATAATTTATCTAAATTAAAATGGTAAATAATAATAAAAAGAAAATAGCAAAAATATAAAACTACAGACATCAGTGATGGAACTACCAGGGTCACAAAAGTCACACTTGTGGCCAGGCCCTGGCATTCCACCACCGCGGGGGTCACCTCGGCCAGGGATAAAGGGGCCCCTTTATGGTTTCTATGTAAAACCCCCCACTCCACTTATTATATTAAAAATCAGATGTCACAACTACAAGCTTCATAGAGATTGATGAGGGAGCTTATTCATTTCTATAGAGTTTATCTCCCTCTTAATTCAATCTAAACTCCAAGGTGTGCTGAAACATAAACAGGAGCTGTGGCAATAAATCCTTGCTGCTGGAATCCCCAAGAGATCCAAGACATTACGTTAATGGGTGACTCAGCCCAAAAGACTGCATCTTTTTTTTTTTTTTCGTAGATCAACCTTTTGTATAATGAGGATATAATTAAGATTAGCTGGTAAATTTTCTCAGAACACAGCGAGTACAGTATGTGTGATATTATTCAACCTCTCATTCTTGCTTATGGGCAACATTCTCTTGTTACAAGACACTTGTCTTCGTATATTCCTATATAAAAGGTGTCTATAGAACAAATTGCAGTGATAACATATGTTCAGTTGTAGGTCATCTGTTCAGAAATCTGTTAAACATGCAGCTGTATTTAAGTGACAGTCTCCCTTATTATGCATATGTGCTAATTAGGAACAAGTGCCAAAACAGAATTCATAAACCTGCATGATTCAGATTCAACATAGCAAGTAAACGTAGTGGCTCACTTATCATCGGGAGTGGAATTATCTGAATATGCTCTGCTAGTGTTTTCACATTGCATCGGACATTTCTAAAATGCAGACTGCATTGTGTAGCCTTTGTAGCCTTACGTACTTCTCTTTGCTTAAAGTGATATTAACCACTTCTGGACCGGAAGGATTTGCCCCCTTAATGACCAAGCCATTTTTTGCGATTTGGCACTGTGTTACTTTAACAGACAATTGTACGGTCGTGCGACACTGTACCTAAATAAAATTGATGTCCTTTTTCCCCCACAAATACAGTTTTCTTTTGCTGGTATTTGATCTGCGATTTTTTATTTTTTGCGCTATAAACAAAAAAAAAAGCAACAATTCTGAAAAAAAAAAAAATATTTTTCACATTCTGCTATATAACATTCCCGAAAAAAAAAAATAAAAAATCAACTTTTTTTAACATTTTAGGCCACTTTAAGTGTATTTTGATTGGTTTGCACAAAAGTTATTGCGTCTACTAACTACGGGAAAGTGTTATGTCTTTTTTATTGGTTTTTTTTTTTTACTAGTAATGGCAGCGATTACCAATTTTTTGCGGGACTGCAAAATTGTGGCAGACACATGGAACCCCTGACATTTTTGACACTTTTGGGGGGACCAGTGACATTACAGTAAACCCCTGCTCCATCGCGGTTCATTTTTTGCGGTCCCGGTATATTGCGTTTTTTTTTGTAATGTTATTTTACTATATAAATCATTGAAAATGAAATATTTTTGTGTTTTCCATAGCTCTTGCTATGACTCTCAGTATCTTTTATGTGTTTAAATGAGTTTCTATTGTTTTAAAAGTGTGTTTAAAGACCTTAAAATGCTTTTACACGTACAGTGACAGTAAAAAAAACATGCCTACAATGCATTTTCATAGGGTTTTTCTATTTCGCAGAATTTCACTTTTCGCGGCTGAGTCCGGAACGTAACCCCCGCAATGGAGGGGGGTTTACTGTACTACAGTAATCAGTGCTAAAAATGTGCACTGTTACTGTAATAATTGCACTGGCAGGGAAGGGGTGATCAAGGTGATCAAGGGGTTAAATGTGTACCTAGGGGCGTGTTTCTAACTTATGGGGGTTGGGCTTTTGAAATGATCACAGAGACCTGTGATCCTATATAGAAGGATCACAGGCGCTCTGATCATTCCAGAGAGAAGAATGGTCAGCTGTGTTTACAACAGCTGCCCTTCCTTCTCTCTCAGCGAGGAGCGATCGTGGATGGCTGGCGGCAATCGGACCTGCCAGTCCCGTGCATCAGAGTCCCTGCTGCCGAGTGGGGGTGCATGCGCGCTGCTGGCGGCATGCGCTCGCCCCCAAGCTGCAGGTGCGTGACCGACGTAGGGCTATGTCGGTTCGCGCAGGAGGGCCAGCCTGCCGCAGTATATCTGCAGCGGGCGGTCCAGAAGAGGTTAAAGGCTTGTGTTTTATTTAAAAAAAATAAATAATAACCATGTTATACTCACCCGCACTGTGCAATGGTTTTGCACAGAGAAGCCCTGGCCCCTTCCCCTTGCTATGGAGGCACTTGTGCGTGCTCGCTCCCAAGCCACCTCTGTGTGTTCATAAGACACAGAGAGTGGGGCTCAGTCCCGCCAATGACTCCCGCTGCTGTATCTCAACCAATGAGCAGGGAGAGACCCGGTAGAGCTGCTGCCCTTGTGCACATCTCTGGACCGAGATAGGGCTCAGGTAAGTACTGTGGGGGCTGCGGGGGGAGCTGCACACATAATGTTTTTACCCTTCAGGTTTTTCAACCACTTTAAAGTGTAACTAAACACTCTCAATCAACATTAACTATTTTTCATTTCCTTTGCTGCTACCATTTGTAAATAGATAGGAAGGTATATTAAAGTGTTACTGAAGCCAGGACCCTGCATTCACTATATCTGGTCTCCCACAGTACACAAAACATGAAAATGCAATTATTTTAATAAATATAAACTGATAAATACCTTTTCTCATCGGCAGTATATAGCAGCCTCGTGACTTGTATCAGTTCCTAGTAAATCTTGTAGGAGGGGTTTTCATTCTGCCCTGATCCTCTGCCTGGACATGTCTGGACAGTGCTGATTGGCCCTGTGCAATTTCTCAACAAAACAAAGCACAGAGACATGGATGGATGGGTGAGTTTGCTTTGAATAAAAAAAAAAAAAAAATTAAGTAGGGATTTCTGTTCATGGTGCTCCGATACAGTTATAAGAGATGTATGTTTTTTTTTTTTTTGTTTAAATCATACTTATCTAGGTGGATACAGCATGTGTCCCCCTGGAGCCTTTAACACTAAGAACCAAGCGATTGAACACCATCGATCGCTCAGTCTTCACTGGAGCGCTGGGCTGTAGAGGGCTGTGGAGGGGGTGGGAACAGCCGCTGAGACGCTGAGTCAGGTGACGGTCCAGGCATGTGGGTGGATCTTGACATCATTGTCGCAATCTTGCCCGAGCGTGAACCGGCTCTGTGACGTCAGCCGACAGCAGGCTTCAGCCCTCTGTCTGCTGAAAAGCGGTCACAGGAGTGCAGAACGAGCTGCACTCCTGTGATTTGCAGAAGTACAGCAAAACAAGCTTTGGCTGTAACTCCTTTACGTTCTGCTTTAATGCAGCAGAGAGAGCTTCATGGTTGTTCAGATCCGCCTGCCAGTTTTTTTGGTGGATCTGAACGGTCCCCCCATGCATCTCTATGGGGCATCGGATGTCAGCGGAGACATGTCCGCTGACTCCCGGTCCGATCCATCAAATCTGGACGGACGGAAACCCTATTTTCCATCCGTCCAGCGGATCGGATCGGATGAGAACGGACCGACGGTCCGTTCCCATCCAGTTCCCCCATAGAGATGTATGGGGCTCTGACAGCTGTGTCTCCGCACACAGTGCAGAGAACAGCTGTCATTCTCCTGCTCAGCGGGGGATCGGCGGATCGATCCCCCGCTGAGAAAAACTGAGTCCGTCCGACAGACATCCTGTGTGAAAGAGCCCTAAGTCTGTAGCACTAACCACGAAGGTGCAGCTGCAAAGTTCTTTTCCAGTAAATTGCCCCGCAGTCAGACACACAATCACAGTCATTCTTTTTCTCATAAAAAAGTCTATGGGTGCTCTTTTTTTTTTTGGAGTAAGTGGGATAGGGTTGAGGGAATTGAGTGGAATACTCCTAAAATCAGAACTATGTACATATAGCTCCCAACTGTCCCTGATTTTGGGGGACTGTCCCAAATTTGGAACAGTGACTCTCTGTACTTCTTTCCTCCTCATTTGTTCCTTGTTTTGGTCTGATCTATATGGTTGTATAAAAAATGCACTATTTATCTTTCAAAAAGTGTTTCCCAGTGCTAAACCTTTTGTCCAGTTTCTAAATTGCTGCATTTGTAAATGTCAAAAGCCAGTATAAAGAAATAATAGTGGTAAAAAAAAGCACTTGTGGGTTTAACTAACTTTTTTCTCCTTTAAGGGGAAGGGCAGGGGGTGTGTCCTATGCTCACATACTTTTGCTGATAGGTGTCCCTTGTTCCCATCTCAAAAAGTTGTGAATTTTGTATACAGGTTATGGACAGTAAACTCCTTTCTGAAAAGCTGAAGCCCTGCAATAGAAAACTGTGGACTTGGCTTGTAATAGAAGCAGTTAAAAGCAGGCTTCTTTCTTTAGAGCACCAAAAGCAGAGTCCCTTAAAATAGATCTAAATCCGCTTGCCGACCGCCGCACAACTATTTACTGTGACGGTCAGCCCCTCACAGGTAGAGCGACGTAGTACTACGTCGCTAGCCTGTAAGGGTCTAGGGAGCGAGCGCGCGCCCCCGGAGGCGCGCTCCCGCGCGGTCACGGACCCCCCCCCCGCGCGTGTGACCGGCGGACCCGATGTCCACCGGTCACTCGGCCGCCTGTTATTCTCCCCTGTGTAGAAATAGTGATCATACGGTTCTACTATGTAGGACCGTTGATCACTGTTCCTACACCTCAAGCCACAGCCAATCACAGTTAGAATCACGCCCCTAGGGACACACATAACCCCTCCCTCTCAAAAAAAGTCAACCCCTTCACTGCCAGTGTAATTTTACAGTGACAGTGCATATGTATAGCACTGATTACTGTAGAAATGTCACTGGTAGCCCCAAAAGTGTCAAAAATGTCAGTCAAGGGTCCGATCTGTCCGCCGCAATGTCACAGTACCGCAAAAAAAATCGCAGACCGCCACCATTACGTATTAAAAAAAAACAACAAAAATGACAAAAATCATTCCCTTTGTTAGTAAACGCGATAACTTTTGCGCAAACCAATCAAAATACGCTTTTTGCGATTTTTTTTTACCAAACATATGTAGCATAAAACAAATTGGCCGAAAATGTTAAAAAATTTAGATTTTTACCTTTTTTTGGGGGGAATTTCATATAAAAAAATGTGAAAAATATTGCTATTTTTGCAAAATTTACGCTCTTTTTTTGTTTATAGCGCATGATCAAAAAATCGCACAGGTGATCAAATACCACCAAAAGAAAGTTCTGTTTGTCGGAAAAAAAGGACGTCAAATTCGTTTAGGTACAGCGTCGCACGACCGCGCAATTATCCATTAAAATCACGCAGTGCCGAATTGCAAAAAAAACCCTGGTTGGAATGGGGGTAAAATCTTCCGGGGCTTAAGTGGATATAGACGAAGCTCTTCAGGACACCAGCCAATGCCCCCTTTAAACAAACACACAGCTGACTCTCTAGCACAAGAGGGGTGACAGCAGCCCACAAGTCTCTAAGTTTTCTCACAGCAGTCTGTACTCACATAATTTTCAGGAAAAGTTGGTTGCCTGCTTTCAACATTCATGCAACACCTTTTTTCTGTGATACCAAATTAGATCTTCAGCAGATAGCCCCTCAGTCAGTTTTCTGTAGTTTCAGCATCCAGGCCCCCAGGTCGCCCACCACCAAACAGCAAGCACATGGCAGCACTGCCCTAGAGTGTAGCAAGCCCTCCAGCCTGTACTTGCTGTTCACGAGACCTGAGGTGGGAAAAGACCCAGCAGCTCAGTGTCCTAGAATTTATACAGACTCCCAGCAGCCTTCAGGGCCATGCTCCCTAGGATTAGCCAGGGCTGTATAAATATTCATGATGCTATTTGCATTACTTAACATCCATATTCCAGAGATTTATCCAGTTCTCTGGAAAGCACAGGAAACAGTCAAAACTAGCAGCAACTAGAACAGTGAGCAGATCTATCTATCTGCACTGAATACAATGAGAACAACTAAATTTATCTAACACAAAAATTAAGCAGGGTACACACTATTAGTTTTTTTTTTATTCAACCGCATGGGTCTACTCCAGGCCGGAGGTGCTGTGCTACCCATATGAGCTTAGTTTATTGATCTCCTCCGCTGAGCTATTGTGTTCTGACAAGGAGATGGCCCCCCTGCCATGAACTCTTCAATTAGCGCTCACCGCCATCGGGAGTCTGTCAGATACTTGTTTTCCAGCATGCACGTCTGACAGAAGCAAGCCAAACTGACATAAAAATTAGTTTGAACCGACCGTTGTCTCCCGACATTCAGTCCCTGTGTACCCGGCTTTACAGCCACACCGGTTACAGTGAGACAAACTAAATTTACCAAACTAACAAAATACAGCTCCACTGACCACAGTAAGCCAGCACTGAATCTAACTAATCATAAAATAATAGCATCTAGGAGGAAGCTATATTTCTTTTTATTTCAGAATCCTGAAACCAGCAAAGCACTTATTCAGATTTTTAAAGCACATCACTATGCTTTAAAAATGTGCATTTTTAGAAAGATAAAGCTGCCTTTTAAATATACCTCTTAATATCTACAAATAGCAGACTTGACTTTTACATATGTAATAATTACCCGTGCTGTAAGTACTCTGAGGCAGTAAAGCAAAACTTTACTGGGAAACATGAGGGCTGCTATTATCCTCTTCTGAAGTTACTAGTTTTTTGACGAATGTGTACCGAGCAATTTAGTTCAATAAAATTTGAGTCAATAAGCTGGACCAAGCATGCATAACATTAGAATGGTAAGAGGGCACAAGTAATAGGTGCCCTCGCACATGGGACAGGGGATGTTTAAAAAAAAATAAAATAATTTTGTGTCAGAATTTTATTTAATTTATAGGACACTGGCCCTTTAAATGTAATAAAGTAGCCCCTCACAGTTTTGGCGGGCTTCACAGCAGCGCGCGCCCCTCTAGAACATTCTGACCCAAGGCTTTATATAGGGGGTCCCTGAGGTAAGCCCCTCTGTTGGGAAGTGACTGCCTGGCGAGCTCCCCTCTCCTCGGCTGTTGTTGCTGCACTCGCTGGCTTTCCTTCCTATAATGAAGTCTCTTGTTCGCCAAGTATTAGAAAGAGCAGCTTCAGAAGGGGGAGAAGAATGGCTGCGGAACTGTCTCATGGTGAGAGGAGCGGGATCCGAGCAAGTAAGGGAGGAGGTGAGCGTAATGGTGGTACCTGCGGCGGTAGTGCGGGCAGAGGAGACGGCCGTAAGGAAGAGTGTATCTCCCTCACCTCAGGCGCCAGCAGCGGGGAAGGCAGCGGCAAGACAGGGACAGCGGAGCCGTCCTCCGGAGCGGCCAGCATCCTTGAAGCAAGTTTCAGACAGAACAGCTGTTGAACAGTCAGAAGCTGCGGGGGGGCTGAGGAGGAGCCGAAGAGGCCCGAAGAGAAGGAGGTTTTCTTCACCATCACCGCCACCCAGTGGTGAAAGGCGGGATAACACCCGGCCTCACAGGAGCAGAATAGAGAGAGCATCTGAGGAGAGGGTTGCTAGGCAACCCAGGGAAAATAGTTCCAGTCAGGTACCAGCTGAAGGTGTTTTTCTTAGCCAGGCTTTAAGTCCACAGGTGAATGCAAGCAGTACAGAAGTACAGCATACGGTGCCTTCCGTTAGCCAGTCAGCTACGCTGCCGACAGGAGTTGGTGAGTTGGCGCAATTGAACAATTTAAATGTTATTTTAGAATCTTTATCCAAATTTGCGAGTTTTTTAAATGTTACACCTGTTCCTGCTGTTAATGTTCCTAGTTTAAACATACAAGGTCCTGGTAATGTATGGTCCCCAGTCAGCGCTACGAATCAAGCGGCTAATGTGGTAAGTAGTGTTCCACTCACACCTGGGTCAGATGGTGGTCCCAGGGTTAGTCAATTGGCACACATGGTTCCTGAGACGTGTCTAAAGGAGGTGATGCCATGCGATATGTCACCGCTGGGTTATCATCTCACAGCAGGGACCAAAGAAAAAATTTGGAAGGGCGAATTTATCGATTTGCTCTCATTGTTACCCTCAGCAAAGGTATTTGCTTTTAAGAATGAGAGAAAATCGGATGATGCGCAGGAAGAAAATAGGAGGCGTCCGGTCTATAGGTCATTTAACAATTGGCTTCAAGCCTTTTGTATTTATTCTTCGGTGCTGGGGGAAAAATTTCCAGAAAATTGCAGTGGGTTATTCCAGCATGTTGAACATATTCTGGAAGCGTACAAAAATTTTGGTGGCCTGGGATGGTTCTACTACGATGAGTCCTTCCGACAGAAACTATCAGTTTATCAGTTTGGGGCATGAAGGACGTAGGCCTTTGGCTAAATTTATTTATTCCTCAGAAGTTTACGCCAACAAAACAGGCAGGTGCTGCGTCTATTGTATTCCCATACAGGAAGGGAATTTGTTATGCGTATAATGAAACGCAGTGTAAGTGGGCAGCAGCATGCAAATTTAAGCATGAGTGCTCATTTTGTACAGGCAATCACCCAGCAATAAAATGTTTTAAGAGGGCAAGTCAGCAAAATCAGGCATCGAGGGATATTTTTCAGAAAAGCCTGCACTTCAGTGAGGCTGGAAAAAATGCTCCCGTGGTTGCAGGCATATCCAAACAAGGAGAAGGCCCAATTATTAACGGTTTTGAGTCAGGTTTTAAGCTTCCATCTTTTAAAGGAGTGGGTTGTAAAGTGGAAAAAAATTTAAAGTCAACAGATCAATTTATGGATATAGCCAGGGAGAAGATTCACAAAGAAATTGAGGCCGGGCGGATAGCAGGCACATTCTCGGACCCACCTTTTAAGAATTTTCACATATCTCCTCTGGGTTTGGTCCCTAAAAAGGAGCCCAACTCCTTTCGAGTAATACACCACCTGTCATTTCCTAGAGGAGATTCTTTAAATGACGAAATAGACCCTATTATATCATCGGTTTCATATACTACATTTGATGAGGCGGTTGATATGATTAAGCAATATGGCCCTAGTGCACTAATGGCTAAGGCGGATGTTCAATCTGCATTCAGATTGTTACCTATTGCTCCGGAAGCCTTCAATTCCTTAGGTTTCTATTTTGAAGGCTATTTCTTTTTCGACCGCTGCTTGCCTATGGGCTGCTCTTTGTCCTGTGCCTATTTTGAATCCTTTGCGACTTTTCTTCAATGGGTGTTGGTTCATGAATCGGGTTATCTGTAAACATTTTGGGATACCATTGGCTGAGGATAAAACGGTTTTACCTAGCACTTCGATTGAACTCCTGGGTATTTCTATTAATACAGTCATTGGTGAGTGTCAGCTCCCGAGAGAAAAAATTTCTAGAATGCAGACTACAATAAGTGAATTTTTGAGGCGGAAGAAAGTTCTCTTAAAAGAGCTTCAGTCTCTGTTAGGCCTGTTAGCCTTCGCTTCTCGTATTATGCCGGTGGGTAGATTTTTTTCGAGACGTTTGGCTTTAGCAATGTCGGGTTTTAAGTCCCCTTTGGCACATATTCGGCTAACGGTGGATTTAAAAGATGATCTGCGCGTTTGGTCACATTTTTTAAACGACTATAATGGTCGTTCATTTTTTCAAAAAGACTGGGTTTTTGCTGCTGACCTTAAGTTATTCACGGACGCGGCAGGATCTTTAGGTTTTGCGGCCTTCTGGGATACGCATTGGTGTTGCGGGTCTTGGCCTACCTCATGGGTAGAAAGTAAATTTACTAATAATATAGTTTTGTTAGAATTATTCCCGATTTTGGTTGCCCTGGAACTTTGGGGTTCTAATTTCAGAGATAGGAGAATTTTGGTACACTCAGATAACAGAGGAGTTTTGTATGCAATAAATTCTTTGTCATCAAAATCCACATTGGTATTAAAACTTCTCCGCTATCTTGTTTTCTTATACTTGAAGTTAAACATCTGGATAAAGGTCAAATATATTCCTGGAGTGTCGAATTGCATAGCTGACTCCCTATCCCGTTTCCAGTTCTCTCGTTTCAGGGAACTTCATCCGAATGCCGATCCAGTGGGATTTCATTGCCCGGATCACCTGTGGACCTTGATCTAGATCTGGTCTTTGATGCGATAAAGTGCTCGGTGGCACCTCACACTTGGTCGGAGTATTGTTCTGCTTGGCAGAGATGGTTATTATTTTGTAAAGAGATGGGTATACCAACTGGGCCACCTTTGGAGGGTGATATGCTAGCTTTCTTATGCGCATTGATGAATCAGCAGCTATCATATAGTCACATTAACAAGATCCTAGCGGGGGTTTAATTTTTTCTGAAATTGAAGAATTTGGGGG
Organism: Pelophylax lessonae; assembly: GCF_965119305.1. NCBI lineage: Eukaryota > Metazoa > Chordata > Amphibia > Anura > Ranidae > Pelophylax > Pelophylax lessonae. The sequence continues at coordinate 93,369,105 of NC_138773.1, read as the reverse complement.
GGTTTATGAGTTTTTTCTCGGTAAGACAAGCCCTCAAAGGTTATAAAAAGAGAATGTTCACCCCTGACACGCGCAGACCTATATCAATTGATTTACTTAGAAGATTGTGCTTGGCCTCCCCTGTTGTTTGTTTTTCAGAATATGAAGCAAAACTTTTTTCAGCAGCCTTTGTGCTTTGTTTTTTCGCTGCGCTTCGTGTTTCCGAATTGGTCTCAGACAATAGGGCGGCCCAATCAGGTCTTAAAGTTAATGAAGTCATTGTAGGTAAGGATAAGGTTAATATTTTCATTAGCCAATCAAAAACTGATCAGTTTAGAAAAGGCCATTGGCTAGATCTGGCAGCCTGCGGTGATCAGTGTATATGTCCTTGTGCGGTTCTTAGCAGGTATTTGGATGTCAGGCCTCCCGTTTCAAATAATTTCTTTATACATCTAGATGGTTCAGTAGTCACTAAATATCAATTTTCAGCAGTTTTAAAAAAATGTTTAAAGTATTTAGGTATGGATAAGCTTAGAATTACTGCACATTCGTTTAGGATAGGAGCTGCCACGGAAGCAGCTAGGATGGGATTAGATGAGTCTATAATAAAAAAGTTGGGAAGATGGGAATCGAAGAGTTTTAATCTATATATCAGACCTAATTTATCTGTTTAATTCCATAGGTGCCAAAGTTTCTGTATGGATCATTGGACACTCCTTTGTTCATTGGGCACGAAAAAGAGCTGCACATCGGTGTTATACTGAAAATTTGTCTTTTAATATTGACCAATTGCATATTTTTGGAAAGGAGTGAGAGGTCTGAGTTGGGTTAATTTGTGTGATTTAATTTATAGATTAAAGGAAGTTTGGCCAGCACCATCTATATTGATATTCCATTTGGGAGGTAATGATGTGGGAGTTTTGAAGTCACTGGATTTATTATTTAAGATTAAAAAAGATTTATATAATTTCAAATTACTTTTTCCAAATTGTATAATGGTATTTTCGGAAATTGTTCCTCGTTTAAAATGGTTGTCTTCAATAGAATTTAAGCCTTTGGAACGGACCAGGAGGAGAGTAAATCACGCAATGGCAAAATTTATGCCATTGGTAGGTGGTTTTGCTTTCCGACACGTGGACCTTGAAGGTGGTTTCCCTGGCCTTTACAGGCAGGATGAAATCCATTTATCTGATATAGGCCTAGATATCCTCAATTTAGGGTTCCAGAATAGCATAGAAATGGCCGCGGTGGTGGGGGGGCCGGCACAAGTTTGCAACTAGTCCCGGCGTTTGGGGGACTTTGGTGGTTTTAAATATGTTTATTTTCGCTCGAGTTCTGGGACTGAGCGATACAGATGTATGTTTTATAATTTTGTTGGATTTGAAATTTATTTGATGGAATTTTGAATAAATAATTATTTAATTTATTTATAACCAATAAAGTGCCGCGGCCATTTAGTTATGCCAAAAAATTAATTTGTGTTGGTTTTTATTTATAGTATTAGTTTAGTTATATTATAAAAATACATCCTCCTGGCCCATGGTAAGAGGGCACAAGTGATAGGTGCCCTCGCACATGGGACAGGGGATGTTTAAAAAAAAAAAATTAATTTTGTGTCAGAATTTTATTTAATTTATAGGACACTGGCCCTTTAAATGTAATAAAGTAGCCCCTCACAGTTTTGGCGGGCTTCACAGCAGCGCGCGCCCCTCTAGAACATTCTGACCCAAGGCTTTATATAGGGGGTCCCTGAGGTAAGCCCCTCAGTTGGGAAGTGACTGCCTGGCGAGCTCCCCTCCCCCCCACCCGTCGCTGGCACTTTATGTGGTAGAGTCACCCTTGAATCAAGGGGGGACTTTGGTGGTTTTAAATATGTTTATTTTCGCTCGAGTTCTCGGACTGAGCGATACAGATGTATGTTTTATAATTTTGTTGGATTTGAAATTTATTTGATGGAATTTTGAATAAATAATTATTTAATTTATTTATAACCAATAAAGTGCCACGGCCATTTACTTATGCCAAAAAATTAATTTGTGTTGGTTTTTATTTATAGTATTAGTTTAGTTATATTATAAAAATACATCCTCCTGGCCCATTAAAGTTTGACACCCTTGTTTGCATGCTTTTCCCATCTCATTTATAAAGGAGCCCATTTATAAGGGAGAACAGCTTTTGCAATTCACTCTTCTTTACACAAATCAGGTCACAGTAAGTAGCTGGTGGAGCTTCACAGAGTTTAATCTCCTTAAAAGAGAAATATGGCTAAAGCTTTTTTGCCATATTTCTCTTGTGAATAACAGGAGTACAATAAATGTTGTCCTAACTGTGACCCAGAGGCAGCTGATAGCAGAATATTGCCTGTTATGAGCTGATGGAGCAGAGCTGTCCCAGACTCAGGATGCATGTTGACAATATTTTTGGGATCCACCGTGCAAGAGACCAAAAGCATATCGCTTCTCTGGAGCTACTTTGGGGAGCCCCTCCCTAACTGCAAACAGATTACCCTAGTTCCAGTGGGGTGGTCCTTTGTCCTTGAGCCTTGGATTCATACAGCTGTTCACCTGTATTGCTACTTCATATGGAGGAATGCTGTCTATGGGGATAGTCGCAAGTAGCTGTTTGTGTTTTGAATTATTTCAGAGCAGGTTCTGTTGGGGTTATTTAAAATTTTTGAACATGCAGTGATGTATGACAGTTCTGTCCATGCAGTAAGACGTTGATGCAACATTACATTCTCTGGCTGTCAAGTAGCATCAAAGTCCCATAAAAGTTGCATTAAATTTGTGCAGGAACCTATATATGTCCAAAGTCTCATGTAAGGACTAGGGTTAAGGGTAAGGGCTAGAGTTAAATGTTAGAGTTAAGGGCTAGGGTTATTGTTTAATATAAGAGTTAAAGGCTAGGGTTACAGTTTTGGCCTAACCCTAACAATTACTGCTAACCTTGACTCTTACCCTAACCTTTACTCTATCTCTAACCCTAACCTTAAAATTTAACCCTAACCCTTACATTTAAACCTATCCCTTAACCATAACCCTAACATTTCATCATAACCCTAAACCTAGCCCCTAAGCCTAGCCCTTAACCCTACCATTTATACAAAACCCTAGCCCTTAACCCTAACCCTAACATTTTCCCCTAACCCTTGACCCTAAACCTAGCCCCTAAGCCTAGCCCTTAAACCTAACCCTAACATTTATCCAAAACCCTAGCCCTTAAGCCTAACATTTTCCTCTAACCCTAGCCCTTAACCCTAACATTTAACCCTAACCTTAGCCCTTAACCCTAACATTTTACCCTGACCTTAGCCCTTATTCCTAGCCCTTAACCCTAACATTTAACCCTAGCCTTTAACCTCATCTCTAACATTTAACCCTAACCCTAGCCATTAACCTAAACCTTAGCCCCTAATATCTAACCTTGGCCCTTAATCCTAGCATTTAACCCTAACCCTAGCCCTTAACCCTAACATTTACCCCAAACCTAGCCCTTTACCCTAACCCTAGACCCTTATCCCTAGCCCTTGACTATAACCCTAACATTTAACCCTAATCCTAGCCCTTGACTCTAAACCTTGCCCCTAAGCCTAGCCCTTAACCCTAACCCTAACATTTACCCAAAACCCTAGCACTTAAGCCTAACATTTTCCTCTAACCCTAGCCCTTAACCCTAACTTTTACCTCTAACATTTAACCCTAACCTTAGCCCTTAATCCTAACATTTTACCCTGACCTTAGCCCTTAACCCTAGCCCTTAACCCTAACATTTAAACCTAGCCTTTAACCTCATCTCTAACATTTAACCCTAACCCTAGCCGTTAACCTAAACCTTATCCCCTAACCCTAACATCTAACCTTGGCCCTTAACCCTAGCATTTAACCTTAACCCTAGCCCTTAACCCTTTACCCCAAGCCTAGCCCTTTACCCTAACCCTAGACCCTTATCCCTAGCCCTTGTCTTTAACCCTAACATTAACTAACCCTAATCCTAGCCCTTAACTTTAACCCTAAAATTTCACCCTATCCTTAGCTCAAAATGCCAGTTCCCTTAGCAGAAAAACACTCTCATACAGAGCGTTTTTTTGTACAGAATTTAGATGAGTTTAGGAGAGTTTTGTGTTTTTTCTGCCAGATAATGCCAAGCAGAAGCGCAAACCAGAAGGTTTTTGTTTCCTGCCTCTAAATGTTGAGCTTAGAATATGCCTTTATTCATCCTAATGTGCATGAACACATAAGATAACACTGTGCTACTTCTAAAGGCAAAACACAACACTCCTGTAGTAGCAGCGATTTTTAAGCCAGTGTGAATGGAGCCTAACCCTAACATGCAACTTTGGACACATAAAGGTTCCTGCACTACTTTGATGTGACTTTGATGCTACTTGAGTGCCAGAGAGTGTACAATTGCATCAAAGATGCCAAAAAAAACCCACACAAAATGCATCAAAAACACAAAACATGCTTTTTTGGTGCAACTACATTAAAGTCTACTGCACACAAAATGCAATCTACTGCTGGAAAAAAGTTCCTTTCCAAAAAACGCACCAGCTCAAAATGCACCCATGTGAACTAGATCCATAGAAAACAATGTTAAATGAACTGTAGTGCGTTTCCGCAAAATGCGCTAAAAATGCATGGGTGTGTACCAACGATCACAGAAAAAGTGATTCTCAGCTGGAAAGAAACAACAATCAGATCAAGTTTTCTAATTCATCTGTTTTTTTCTCCTAAGATCAAGTTGGTTACCAGGTGTCCCAGGCTAACTTTGATTCTAACCATTGTCAAACAAGAAGATTGGCAAAAAATAAAAAAAAACATTGTCATGTATTGCCTATTTTATTGAAGTCTGAAATGTGGTAGTCCAATCAGTGGGATGTATGGGGAGCAAAGCCCATTGCTTGAACTAAAGAGAGTGGTGAAGGATCCCAAATTCTGCCAGGGCAGAAATCTTTTACCCTCTGCATGCATATAGCAGAAAATAACTGCAATGCCATCATTAGCTATGCTGACTTTTATTTATATTTCTAAAGAGAATGGCTTAAAATAGCAGAAAATGTCTTATATGGAATAGTTTAAAATGTTGACCTTTTAATGGGCAGAAGAAAGAGGAAAGAACAAGCATTCTGAAAGTGCTTATTATAATAGTTATATACTGCTAATATAATATACACTGTAGATATATTTATACTGTATATCTACAGTAAATATATATATGTATATATATATATATATATATATATATATATCACGGTGCTGAACTACAATAATATGGAGAAGGAGACGTTGCCTTTTATTCTTTCTGAGATATGATGTTATGCTGCACCATTCTTCTCCAGCTAGCAGGGGGAGAGCGAAAGCCCAGCAAGCCAATGGACTTCTATGCAGAGCGCTAGAAATTCTGGGAGTTGTAGTTCGAGGTGGCAGCCATATGCTCACCCTCTGCTGCCCACCACTGATCACAGGAGGCTTTCGGAGAGAGACCTAGGTGGACCCTCTTCTACAGTGAGAGGTCACTGCACCATCCCAGGGACTACTGAGATGACTATTTGCACTTTGCTGATACTGCTAGCAGGGACTAAGTGACTAAGAGCAGGACACCAAGTGTATTCAATCCATATTGCACCCATACTGCACTCTATACCGTACTTATTCCAAACCTAGACTGCATCAAAACCAATCCTATACCACATTTTATCAAACCTTTATTTCAAATTAACCACATCTACATTGCACCTGTGCCGAGACTATACTGTGTCTATACTGTGCCTATACTCCATGCAGGTTAACTGGGACTGTTGTCAAGGTCAAAGATGCTCAAAGGGCCTCAACCATAGCCGGCAGAAGAACATCTCAAAAGCCTCTCCCATATTATTTATTCTGAAAGCACCCTTTGTTACTCTGCTTCCTTCACTACAAACCTCTTTTCTTTTAGACAGTGCATACCCAGTTGGTCTGGGATTAGCATCGTCACCACAAATGCGCTCTGCAGTAAAGTACTAGCACCCTGTAGATTAAACTTTACTACTACTCTTTGCTGCATTTGATGTGGCCTTGCTACTGTTTATGCTGATCTGGATGCAAGCTGTCATCTTATGCCTACAGTGAGGGAATAAAAGTATTTGATCCCCCTGCTGATTTTGTACAATTGCCTGCTGAAAAAGAAATGATCAGTCTATCATTGTAATCCTCTTAACAGTGAAAGACAGAATAACAACAAAAATATCCAGAAAAACGCATTTCAAAAAAGTTATAAATTGATTTGTATTTTAATGAGTGAAATAAATATTTGATCCCCTATCAATCAGCAAGATTTCTGGCTCCCAGGTGTCTTCTATACAGGTAACAAGCTGAGATTAGGAGGACTCTCTTAAAGAGATAAGAGAGATCTATAAGAGATCTATAAAAGACACCTGTCCACAGAAGCAATCAGATTCCAATCTCTCCACCATGGCCAAGACCAAAGAGTTGTCCAAGGATGTAAGGGACAAGATTGTAGACCTAGACAAGGTTGGAATGGGCTAAAAGACCATTGCCAAGCAGCTTGGTGAGAGGGTGACAGCAGTTGGTGCAATTATTCGCAAACAGAAGAAACACAAAATAACTGTCATTTTCCTTAGGTCTGGGGCTCCATGCAAGATCTCACCTCGTGGAGTTTCAATGATCATGAGAACAGTGAGGAATCAGCTCAGAACTACACGGAATAATCTTGTTAACCTCCCTGGCGGTATGATTGTTTCCGATTTTAGGTGCTAAAAGCGGTATCATTATTTTGCATGTAATTCTTAAGGACGAGCAGCCCAAACCAACTATTTACATATGATTTTTTTTTTTACTGTGCATTCTTCTTTATAACATCTCGGGTATGATAAAGTTTGAAACACAAAATCATAAATTATAATATAATAAATAACTGTAAATAAGTTAATATATATATATATATATATATATATATATGCATACATATATATAGATATATGTGTATATCTATATATATATATATATATATATATATATATATATATATATATATATATATATATATATACACATGTGTGAGTGTATATATATATATATGAAAAGTACAGTAAAACTGCAGGAAAGGGCACTGGGGGGCAAACTAATGTCAATTTATTTTATTTAGTAATGCAATCCAATAGGATTACAATATATCAGTGTGTTTGTGTGTTTCACTATTTGAATTTGCCGCCGGTTCCACCCCCTGCGACGTGACACTCACACAAGACGGAAGCCGGGGCTCACAGCATCGGGCAGGAGGATCCGGCCGCCGTATGCTGTAGGGACACATCGCGGGATACCGGGGGCAAGGTAAATAACCTCTACCAGGATCCAGCGACTTCTCCCTGGCGATACCCTGAGTGTGGCTCGAGGTTACCGCTAATGGCATTGAAATTCCACCCCGAGCCACACTCGGGAATACCGTCAGGGAGGTTAATGATCTCAAGGCAGCTGGGACCACAGTCACCAAGAAAGAAATCAGACACACTACACCATGAAGGACTGAAATCCTGCAGCGCCCGCAAGGTCCCTCTGCTCAAGAAAGCACATGTACAGGCCTGTCTGAAGTTTACTAATGAACATCTGAATGATTCAGAGGAGAACTGGGATAAAGTGTTGTGGTCAGATGAGACCAAAATCGATCTCTTTGGCATCAACTCAACTGGCCGTGTTTGGAGGAGGAGGAATGCTGCCTATGATCCCAAGAACACCATCCCCACCGTCACACATGGAGGTGGAAAAATTATGCTTTGGGGGTGTTTTTCTGCTAAGGGGACAGGACAACTTTTCCGCATGAAAAGTACGATGGACGGGGCCATGTACCGTCAAATCTTGGGTGAGAACCTCCTTCCCTGAGCCAAGGCATGGATGGGTATTCCAGCATGACAATGACTCAAAACACATGACCAAAGCAACAAAGGAGTGGCTCAAGAAGAAGCACATTAAGGTCCTGGAGTGGCCTAGCCACTCTCCACACCTTAATCCCATAGAAAATATGTGGAAGGAGCTGAAGGTTCAAGTTACCAAACATCAGCCTTGAAACCTTAATGACTTGGAGAGGATCTGCAAAGAGGAGTGGGACAAAATCCCTCCTGCAAACCTGGTGGCCAACTACAAGAAACATCTGACCTCTGTGCTTGCTAACAAGGGTTTCTCCACCAACTACTAAGTCATGTTTTGCGAAGGGGTCAAATACTTATTTCACTCATTAAAATGCAACCCAATTTATACATTTTTCTAAAGGCGTTTTTCTGGATATTTTTGTTGTTATTCTGTCTCTCACTGGTAAAATAAACCTACCATTAAAATTTTAGACTGATAATTTCTTTGTTAGTGGGAAAATGTACGAAATCAGCAGAGGATCAATTACTTTTTTCCCTCACTGTAGTTCTTACTGTTAATCACTTTGTACGCTCAATTGTCTTTTTTACAATTGCTAATCCATTTTATGCTTGCCTATTTACCAGCCACATTGGGTGACAAAATATTAGGTTTGCCTTTACTAAGTTTGCCACTACTATTTGGTAAGAAGTATAACTTTCAGTGATTTCCTGAGATATTGTATGTTTGTACACTCACCCTGGTGCATCAGAAGGACTGAGGTTCTTGAAAAGGTCAAGGCAAAGAACAGGGGGCACATCCTATCCGATGGGTCCTAAGGGGTTTGTGATATATATTTATAGGATTATGGAAGTGGTAAAACAAGCTGTTGAGGAGGGAATCATAGATAGTGACACACCTCAATCATATTTAATTGCAGAGTTTTCAACTACACCTGTCATATACATGTTTATCTATCTCAATGTTCCACCGAGTCGTCCCATTTTGTCAGACACTAAATCATCTTGTCTACAACACCTCTAGTTAAATGGAACCTCAGATCCTGAAAAGCCTCTGAAGCAGCCAGGTAGCAGCCTGACTGGTGAAACCGGTCAGGCTATGGTTTGAACACCATCATCTCACCTCCTCAACCATGACCAAACATGGAATAGGATGCTATGAATAATGGACTGCTCGTCAATGGATCTTATATGGAGAGGGTTTTGGAGACTTGGACCTGATAATATATACTCTTTTGAAATATTAATCAAGTTCCAGTTGTGGAATCTATACAGACTGTCTTGTTCCATCATTGGGGACATCAAGTTAAGCCCCCATAGGTTCTTTTATTTACAGTGCAAGGGGGGTGGCCAATGCACTAATGGACTATCCTTGGCAGAACTATACAAGCATGAACTGTGTTGTCTTAGCATAGCCATTTGGTTCACACTACACAAAGCTTTGACAAGGGGCCCCCTCTAGACGGTTGCAACTGTTTGTGCATTACATCCACACCAGTACCTATAAAGAAGTCAGTTCCACTTACTAACATCAAGTCTGAATTTTGAACTATCCTATATTCTACTTAACGGCGGCCTCATGATGTATGATCACCTACATATCTGATAATTACATTTATGGGCTGGAGCATCCTATATCCATTGGATCTTTGAGGATCATTAGGTCACTTTATTTCTATGAGCTATGCATTACATTTTTTTGGAACCTATGGTCATTGGCTAACATAGCTAGATTGTGAGTGAGGTGAATGTTTGGGTTTTTACAGTATGAGTGTGTTTGTGAAATTAGGTACCAATGTTTTTATAAACAACCCCTGGCAAAAAGTATGGAATCACCACTCTTAGAAAATGTTCATTCAATTGTTTAATTCTGTAGAAAAAAAAAACGAATCACAGACATGCTTCCAAACTATTTTCATTTAACATTCCAACCTTCTGGCTTTAAGAAACAAAGCCATAGTCAATTGCAACTTTTTTTGTAGACCAAGCAGTGGAAAAAAATATGGAATCACTCAATTCTGAGGCAAATATTATGGAATCGTGAAAAAACATTACAGTACATCACTAGCATTTGGTTGCACCAATCTCTGGCTTTTATAACAACTTGAGTTCTCTGAGGCATGGATTTAACCATCGTCAAACAGTATTCTTCATCAATCTGGCTCCAACGTTCTCTTTACAGTTGCCAGATCAGTTTTGCAGGTTGAAGCCTTGTCAGGGACCATTTTCTTTCATTTCCATCACAGATTTTCAATTGAATTGAGGCCCACACTTTTTGCAGGCCATGCTATTGACAATATATGTCTTTCTTGAAGGAAAGTTTTCATTGCTTTTGCCCTATGCTAAGATGCATTATCATCCTGAAAAATTATGTCATCATCTTCAAACATCTTTTCAATTGATGGAGTAAGGAAAGTGTCCAAAACCTCAGTATAAACTTGTGCATTTATTGAAGACTTAATGACTGTCATCTCCCCTGTACCTTTACCTGACATGGAACCCCATATCATCAATGATTGTGGAAATTTGCATCTTTTCTTCAGGCAGTCGTATTCATTTGTTTCATTGGATCAGCACCAAACAAAAATTCCAGCATCATCACCCTGCCCAATGCAGATTCGTGATTCATGACTGAATATTACTTTCATCCAGTCACCCACAGTCCATGATTGCTTTTCTTCAACCCAATGTAACCTTGTTTTTTTCTGTTTAGGTGATAATGATGGTTTTGGTTTGGCTTTTCTGTATGTAAATCCCATTTCCTTTAGGCATTGTCCTATAGTTGGGTCACAGACATTGATTTCAGTTTCTGACCATTTGTTCCTCATTTGTTTTGTTGTGCATTTGTCAAGGCATATTGCTTTAAGTTATCTATATTGACGCTTTGATGTCTTCCTTGGTCTACCAGTGCGCTTACCTTTAACAACCTTCCGATTTGATTTGCTCTTGGTCCAGATTTTAGACACAGGACTGGGAACAACCAACATCTTTTGCAACATTTCGTGATGATTTAGGCCCCTTTCACACTTAAGCGACACGATTTTACCGCGATTTTGCGGCGCGATTTTGACGCGACTTTGCCGCGATTTTGAAAGCAATGGCTATGGCTATGGCTCAAAACGCAATCAAATCGTGGCAAAGTAGTGCAGGAACTACTTTGAAGTCGGTGCGACTTCAAAACGCCCTGATATGAATGGGGCTCATTGAAAATAATGGAAAACGACTTGTCATGCGATTTTGCGGTCCAAAATCGCGGGACAAGTCGCACTAGTGTGAAAAGGGCCTTAACTTCTTGAAGAAGTTTTTTATTCCTCTCCTTTGTTTTAACTGATATTTCTCGTGTTGGAGCCATGATTTTTAACTGCATACTAATTAGCAGATGTCATCTGATCCAGATGTTTGTTTTAGAACTGCAAAGTACATGGTGATTCCATAATATTTTCCTCAGAATTAAGAGATTCCATATTTTTTCCTCTGCTTGATCTGCAAAAGCCAGAAGGTTGGAATCTTAAATGAAAAAAGTTTTGAGGCATGTCTGTGATTCGTTTTTTTCTACACAATTACACAATTGAATAATCATTTTCCAGGAGTGGTGATTCCATACTTTTTGCCAAGGGTTGTACAGTAAATCATTTTGTAATCAAAAAAACTTTTTCCATTTAGTTCAGTGAGTTTAATATAATTGTATTTTTTCACATTTACTCAAAGGTTGGTTGAGCATGATCTGTTTTTTTTTTTTTTTTTTGTCTTTTTTTGTTGTAGCTAAATGTACTACACCATTAACTGTACAAATTAGATCATATATAGGTAAACACTATGATTTTTTTTTTACTAAAATTGGTGATTTGACTGTGTCAGCAAATTCCTTTCTGGTATCTTTGGACATTTCAAGTTCATATACTGATATGCCACGTGAGCTAGGAATTGAAGTCTGTCACTGCCTATTAATTGCCCCAAAATTGTATAATACTGCTCAAATTATGTTTTTTTTGCAACTTTGCAACTACTCGAAGAAAATGTTTTCAAAGAGATATATTATTTGTAGCTTAGGGATGCGGCGGTGGGTTCAAATGTTGTCCCCCCATATGCAAACGCATTTGTAAGTATGATTGAAAATTCCTTTATTTATAATAATATTTTTTTAAGGAAAACTGTAAATGTTGGTTTTGTTTTCTAGATGATGTGTTTGAATTAATTGGAGGGTTTGAATACATTATCATTATTTCATGCATACATAAATGATCTAATACCTGGTTTGGAATTTATTATTTGTGTAAGCCAAGAAATAATGCCTTTTCTGGATACATGTATAATAAGAAAGAATGGTATGCTCTCCAGTGATCTTTATACAAAACCTACTGATCATAATCAATTACTGCACTATGAAAGTTTCCATCCCCCTGGGGTGCTTAAATCTATCCCAAAAAAGCAAACTAATAAGGGTTAATAGAACTGTCAGCAACCAAGCAGATCGAAACAAACTTTTAAACGAAATGGAGAATAAGCTAACGCAGAAGGGTTATCCTGTACAGACCATCATGGGAGAGGAGAGATGATTAATATGGATAATGGAAGGAAAACGATTAAAACTGAAAAAAAAGGTTGTATCACAATACCATCCTCACTCATATTGAGTGTATAATATAATTAAGAAACATTGGCATATATTTAGAGAATAATTTCCTCAAATCCCAAAATGTAAAAGTCTTCAATCTCCTTCATAAGTCTTCAATCTCCTTCATAAGGATAGAACCATACAGCAGACTTGTCAAATCAGATCAGTTTTGTCAGAAAGTACCTTAACCTTTTTGGGGCCACATAACAATGCATCATATCCATGTTTGAACTGCATACAATGCAGCTCAATGATGAAAGGAAGGCATTTCACACACCCACATCGAGTTACAAACAAAGAGATTACATGCTATTATATTTGCCATTTATCGTATGGGGTATATATAATTAAGTGCCCGTGAGGCCTCTTTTTATGTTCAATCTGAGTTTATTAGAATAGAAAAGCAAAATTACAGATACAAGTCTGATATCACAAAAAGTAGAAAGTTTAATGAAAATAATGCAACAGTGAGGATCATGTTTCAATAAATGTGTTAACATAATTGGTAAAAGTAAAACAGAGAAAGAACGGATACGTAACAACGTCTAAAGCATCAAATGCAGATGACTTTGAGACTTTGAGACTTTGACACATGACTTTGAGGTTTCATGAATTATGGTCCCATCAGAACAATATAAAGATTTGTATGCTGTGGGGATCGCACTTCGTATTAAACAGCAATGATGCTTTAGTATGTGAGGGGAATATGGTCACAAGTAGGGATGATCGAACAGTTTCGGGTCGACCATCGGTTCGACCCGAACATTGACTGTTCGAAATTCGGCCAAATTCCGAACTTTTTGCTGAAAAAGTTCTGAATTCGGCAACCAGAACCGACCAGAATGCAATGGGACAGGAACTGGGCTTTAAAAGCCCGTGATTGCACCAGAACAATCAGTAAAAGCCAATTGAGGGGGCAGGAGGATGCTAGGAATGTGATTGGAGTGACTAGGGGGTCCAGAGGCCAATCAGTAGTGAATACGCCCCCCAGTATATAACATAGCCCCGCAAAATCTATAGCATTGTAATACAGGGATGTGGAAGAGAGTGGAAGCAGTTCTGTTACTCCTACTGCAAAAGTGTCATTTAGCAATTATTAGTGTGAGGAAAGGGATATCTAGTGTAGTTAGGGTACTATTTTCCACTATAGTTAGATTTAATAATCTAGTTTCTGTAGGGAAAGTGTTAAGTGTCAGGGTGACTGCAGTGTAGTGTAGGGTTAACTGACTCTGACTGCTATGGCAGGGTGACCAAACCCTTCCATGTCAGGGTGACCACCATAGAAAAAAGATTGTTTGTATTAGAATTGCAGTAGAGCAGGATAGTGGCTTCGCTACTTTCACACCTGGCCGTTTTTGTTGCAGGCGTTTATTGGGATTTTTTGTGGACGTCTTTGGAGGCAGGCATGACATCTGAACTTCTGTGTAGGGGTATATATACACACACACATGTATGTATATATACACATACACATATAAAGGTGTGAAAGTAGCAGAACCCTATGCCTGCGCTAATTAAATAATTTGCAGGCATAGGGCTTCGCTCCTATCACACCTATATGTGTGTATGTGTATAAATACATATAAGTGTGTGTGTATATATACCCCTATACAGAAGTTCAGATGTTATGACACCCAAAAAATGCCCAAAAAAATGCCTGCAACAAAAACGCCCAGGTGTGTTGTTGCATGCGTTTTTTTTGGGCATTTTTTGGGTGTCTTTAGAGGCAGGCATAACATCTGAACTTCTGTATAGGGGTATATATACACACACACTTATATGTATTTATACACATACACACATATAGGTGTGATAGGAGCGAAGCCCTATACCTGCAAAATATTTCATTAGCGCAGGCATAGGGTTCTGCTACTTTCACACCTATATATGTGTATGTGTATAAATACATATACGTGTGTGTGTATATATACCCCTACACAGAAGTTCAGATGTTACGCCTGCCTCCAAAGACGCCCAAAAAATGCCCAAAATACACCTGCAACAAAAACGCCCAGGTGTGTTGTTGCAGGCGTTTTTTTTGGGCATTTTTTGGGCGTCTTTGGAGGCAGGCATAACATCTGAACTTCTGTATAGGGGTATATATACACACACACTTATATGTATTTATACACATACACACATATAGGTGTGATAGGAGCGAAGCCCTATGCCTGCAAATTATTTCATTAGCGCAGGAATAGGGTTCTGTTACTTTCACACCTATATATGTGTATGTGTATGTATACATACATGTGTGTGTGTATATATACCCTACACAGAAGTTCAGATGTCATGCCTGCCTCCAAAGACGTCCACAAAAAAGCCCAATAAACGCCTCCAACAAAAACGCCCAGGTGTGTTGTTGCAGGCGTTTTTTTTGGGTATTTTTTGGGCGTCTTTGGAGGCAGGCATAACATCTGAACTTCTGTATAGGGGTATATATACACACACACACTTATATGTATTTATACACATACACACATATGTGTGTATATGTGTGTATATGTATTTATACACATACACACATATAGGTGTGATAGGAGCGAAGCCCTATGCCTGCAAATTATTTCATTAGCGCAGGCATAGGGTTCTGCTACTTTCACACCTATATATGTGTATGTGTATATATACATACATGTGTGTGTGCATATATACCCCTACACAGAATTTCAGATGTCATGCCTGCCTCCAAAGACGTCCACAAAAAAGCCCAATAAGCGCCTGCAAGAAAAACAGCCGGGTGTGAAAATAGCGGAGCCACTATCCTGCTCTACTGCAATTCTAATACAAACAATCTTTTTTTTCTGGTTTTGGACATGCTACAGAGCTGAAACTTCACAGGTACACTTTTTAGACCCCCCCCCCCCCCAGACACTAAATCCAAAGAAATCTCATTTTTTTTTACAATAATTTTTTCAATAATTGGCTCTCTATCAAAAATGACAATTTTTAATAATTTTTTTGTGTAATTAATAGTCCCTGGGGCATGACCCAGAACCCTAGGCACTTTTTAGGGGCATTTATTGGGTTTTAGGGCTTCAAAATTGTGTTTTTTGATTACCGAAGTTCGGGTCCCATTGATTTCAATGGGGTTCTGAAATCCAGGCCGAACTTTAGGGAAGTTCGGGTGTTCTGGTCGAACCGAACTTTTCAAAAGTTCGATCATCCCTAGTCACAAGAGGGATCAAAGAGGAAATAGGAGGGGTTCAGGACAGGGAAAAATAAGGAGAACAAGTTAAGAACAAGATAAAGATAAGAATACACTCTGTATCGGGTGCAGTTGACTAGGGTCAGTGTCGCTTTCGGCCCATGTTTGGAAATCTGAGGAGTAGAGAAACATGGATCATGCAGTCCAGGTAAGAGAAAACTGGTCTAACCTTTCCTGCCTCTTGCGCCAACAGTCTTTCAAGGTCTCTTAAGGAATCCAGTTCAATGGCCCAATCCCCCAGGGAAGGTACAGTGGTTGACTTCCAGTGACGGAGACTTTCTGTCCTGGCTGCGGTCAGAAAGTGCAGCAGTATATCTCTTTTGATGGAATTGAAATGTCCAGGTATCATGGAGAGGGTTGAGTATATGTTGCTATCGGTTTACAGTACAACTTCAAAATAAGTTGTCAAAATCTCCAGATGGAGGGGCAATCCCCCCAGATGTAAACCATATTACCCTTGGAAGCATGGCAACCTCAGCAGGTATCAGGTATTAAAAAAGGAATAATAGTGGCGCTAGAACAATCTAAAAAAGTTCCCGGAAGAGTTCCTACTCTCACCCGTGGATGATCATCAAATTAACAGTGCGGTTGATAAACAGTCCTCACAGTCTTTTAGTCAAATGATCACATAGGTGAAATATGAAACAACAGTATCAGGTATTGATAGGTTAAAATTATGAAGATCCGATGGGCATCTATACCACCTGGATGGTAACTCAAACCCTTTTTCCTGGTTTTTAGAGGCTAGAGAGATTTTGTCAGTCAGGGTAAAGCACTTTTGTCAGTCCGAGAGAGAGATAGTGTGGTGAAGCTCCGCTTCCCAAACCAGTGTATAGGGAGGGTAATTGAGAGAAGATGCATTCAAAACTATAGAAAAGAGTTGGCAAACAACATGGGTTGAAGGGTCCTCCTGTAAAAACATTGGCTTAAAATGTTTTCACTTTGGCCAGAATGTCTGATGTTGAAGAAAAATAATGAATGTAGGACACAACTTATTGCCTCTGTAACTATTGAGGGTTTGTGGAGGTATTGAAGAAGAAGTGTTTTTTGTCAGTGTTTATTGCGTCTACTAACTACGGGAAAGATTTATGTCATTTTTATTGTTGTTTTTTTTTTTAAACTAGTAATGGCAGCAATCTTCATTTTTTTGCGAGACTGCGACATTGCGGTGGACAGATCGCACCCCTAACTGACATTTTTGACACTTTTTGGGGGACCAGTGACATTACTACAGTAATCAGTGCTAAAAATATGCACTGTTACTGTAATAATGACACTGGCAGGGAAGGGGTTAACATTATGGGTGATCAAGGGGTTAAATGTGAGCCTAGGGGTGTGATTCTAACTGTGGGGAGGCGTGGCTTGTGAAATGACTATAGAGACCTGCGATCCTATATAGAAGGAACACAGGGGCTCTGTGATCATTCCAAAGAGAAGAACGGTCAGCTGTGTTTACAACAGCTGCCCATCCTCTCTCAATGGGGAACGATGTGCCCCATGCATGGGCTTCCCCGCTGACGAGCGGCGCGCACGATTGCCCCCTTGCTCCCTGCGCGCGACCTACGTATACCTACGGCGGTTCACGCAGGAGCGGCTGCCTGCCGCAGTATAACTACGGCGGGCAGTCGTAAAGCGGTTAAAGTGTTACTAAACCCAGGAGCCTGCATTCTCTATATCTAGTCTCCCACAGTACACAGAACATGGAAATGCAATTATTTTAGTAAATATAAACTGCTAAATACCTTTTCTTGTCAGCAGTTAGAGCAGTCTTGTGACTTCTATCAGTTTCCGGCCGAGCACTGGTTAAAGCTTGTAGGAGTTTTCATTCTGCTCTGACTGTCCTGTGAGGCTGCATGACCCCTGACTTTCTGTCTGGACAGTGTTGATTTGCCCTGTGCTGATCACATGCACCCTCCCAAAAAAAAAAAAACCTCTCTAGCAATACACACCAAACTGAGCATGTGTAGAGTGCCTCCAAGGCTCTGTTGGGGACAGTAAAAAAAGAGGAGGATCAGAGAAGACAGGATCAAACAGCCTTTTTACGCAATGCAGAGGATTAACCCCTTAGGTTCCACCGTGAGTATAACAAGCATGCTTTACTGCATATAAAGGCTTATTTTACTGTTGTGGGTTTAGTAAGACTTTAATTGTAGGAGGCCAGGGAACAAGCCTTCTCAGGACCAGAGTTTAGAAATGGCAACCTCTAAGATTCTCTGATGAGTCCTTTTAAATTGTGTATTCTGATTTTCACCTAAGGCTGGCTGCAGACTTCCCAATAATTACAAGCAATTGTTACGTACTTACAAATCATTTCTGTTTTTAATTGTGAAACAAATTCAATTGTGCTGCATAGATGGCCAGTACACATGCTGGACAACTACTCCCACGGTGATGCTTTGGTTTTAATTATCTTTGTTATTAATTCTGCGTTATTATTTACGTAGTTCCTGTAAGGACTGGGCCTTTCTCATTCCTAATAGCCCTAAAGAAAAGGGGGATGTCAATCATTTTATCATACATTGGTCTCCTTTTTTTATGTCAGCCAGAGAAAATAACGCTCCACGGTCAATTTACCATCATTAATTTTAATAAGCTAAAAAAAAAAGAAATCTTCTTACAGTGAAAATAAATTGACTGTGGAAGATTTGGCTATATGTGGATTACTGTTGGTCATGAAAATTATAATTAGGTAGACTTTCTTTTTTTTTTTTACCATTTATTTATGAGGGAAGTTTTAAAGGGCATTTCAGGAAATCAACTAAGGAGATGAAATAGAACCTATCAGAATAAATGTTTATCAGGGCTGATTGGTTTTTAAAGGTCCAAGAACCATCCTTATCCTTGTGTCACAGACCTTGAAATAATGGTCAGATTAGGTGTTCTTACACTTCAGTGAATGCATATACAAGGTGTGTCTAAAATGTTTGGTGAATAGTATCAGAAAACAAACAAAACAGAAGAAACAAACAAATTACCTTAAGGCTGCATTCACATGTCAGCTTATAATCGCGGGCAGAACCGCCGCGGTTCCGCCCGCGATTCGGAGATTTATTGCAAATCGCGGGACGCCTAGCGTTGCCCGTTGATTTGCAATAGCCCCCCAAACGCCGAGCGATGTTGCCGCGATTTACGCCCGCCGAATCGCGGCAACATCGCGCAAACAAAATCGCGGGACGCAATACGCTCCAAAAAAGTACAAGAGCTTCTTTGGAGCGTATTGCGTCCCGCGATTTTGTTTGCGCGATGTTGCCGCGATTCGGCGGGCTTAAATCGCGGCAACATCGCTCGGCGTTTGGGGGGCTATTGCAAATCAACGGGCAACGCTAGGCGTCCCACGATTTGCAATAAATCTCCGAATCGCGGGCGGAACCGCGGCGGTTCTGCCCGCGATTATAAGCTGACATGTGAATGCAGCCTAAGAGCCGGTTCACACTACTCCACCAGCCTCCTCACCGCTGGTCTTGGAGATCCGGAAGACAAGAGCAGGCCTCTCCAGTCCTCCGGAACCCAGTGACTGCCTGGAAGCTGCAAACACCACCAGCCGCTCTCGGAGCGCCACGTCTGACTCGCAAAATTCCTTACTTATATGTAAGTTACTACATTATTGCTGTAATAAAAATAACTTTTACCACACTCAAGAGGCGCTTTCCCCTCCTTTTACGGTTCACACTACTCCGACTTGGGACACGACTTGTGTGCCCTCAAGTCGCCCCAAGTCTCTTGTCATCACAAATTCAATGTAAATGAATGAGAGCCGTCTTAAGGCTCGTACACACGTACCGATTGTCGGCCGTAAATATTCGGCCAACGTCCGATCGGCCGATTGTCGGCTTGTTAGTATGATGCTTCCGACAACCGACTGCGACTTTTCGGCCGAACAAAATCTGGTCTGCATGCTATAAAATTTTTGTTGGCCGTCACCAGAATGGCCGATTGTTCGTCAGTCAGTACAGATTTCGTCCGACAAAAGCCAGATGAGCAAGACTGAGCATGCTCAGAGAAGAAAAAACACACGGAAAGTTAACCATCACATGACATCACTTCTGAAGTTGGTTGTTGTTGGCAGACAAAAAAATTTGTGTGCAGTCTTGAGCACTTTTCAACCAACACGACAGCACTGGACAAAAGACGGCCGATCGTTCGGCCGACAATCGGTGCGTGTGTACAGGGCTTTAATATGCACTATTGAAGTCGCTCCGACTTCAGAAAAGGTTCCTGTACTACTTCAAGGCGACATCTATCCGACTTGTGCACATAGACTTCAATGGGAGTCGCCTGGAAGTTGTAACCTTATCTATTTTCAAGCGACTTGTTATCAGACTTTACTCGAAGAAGAAAAAGATTAGCCAGGCATTCCCCACAGACAAAGTCGCCTATCATTTAAGTCTCTTCAAAGTAGTGCACAAGTCTCTTCCAAGTCTCTAAACAAGTCTCTTCAAAGTCACACTAAAAAGTGGCTCCTTTATGGGGCAACTTTCTGGTTGCGGTAGTGTGAACCGGCTGTTATTGGCCTTCAAAATAATCGCCATCCTTCACAACACACTTTTGGCAATGTTTATAAAGCTTCTGGAAACTGCGAGGAAAGGCCTCAGTAGTCAATCACAGAACTGCTGTCACACAATCCTGGATTGCCCCCACGACCGCAAAACGTGCACCTTTTATGATGCTCTTCAGGTGGGGAAACCAAGAATTTTTGCCACAGATCGCATAGTGTGCAGGCAAATTATCATCCAGCAAAATCTACTGCCCAGTCCTGTGCAAACACAAACACAGTGGATGTGTCGTAGCAATCGTTTAAAACGTACTCATAGAATGCAGTGTCAACGAGTTGATTCGCAAGAAACAAATTCCTTATGGCTGATGCCAATGTTGTTGAAGAAGGCGATCAACATTTTCATGACCTTGGACTTTTGGGACTTTCAGGTGACTCTCTTTGGGTCGCAGTGAAGACCATGAACGTCATTCCATCGATTGCTGCTTGGATTGCGGATCGAACTGGTAGCACCAGGTCTCATCTCCTGTGACGATTGTTCACAGAAAGGATGGATCCTGGTCACACATGGTAATGAAATCCCCAGAGGTTTCCATCTTTTTTGCTTTCTGTTCGTCAGCTTGTGAGGCACAAACAGGGAACAGATCTTCTGCTTACCCAAATCTTCCCAGATGATGATGCACACTGTGTCCATGCTAATGCCCAATTTCTTGGCCATCAATCGCAGAGTCAGTTTCCAATCTCATGCCAGCATTTATTGCACTCTCTCGATCATGTTTGGGGTTCTGCTTGTTGACGGTCGACCCGAATGTGGCTCATCCTCAGTCGTTTTCCTTCCCATTGTGAAAGTATTTGAATCCGTTGTAAACACATTTTCTGTTTAAGGCTTCTGTCCCATACAATTGCACCAACATTTCATGCATCTCTGTCGCCGTTTTCCCCAATCTGTAGCAGAACTTGATGTTCACTTGTTGCTCCATTGCACTGTGACCCAACCTCTCACACTCACTACTTTCGACTGCCTGCATGGGGTTTACCCTGACGGTCACGTGTATTCTGTACAAGGTGGCGTATCTCGGCATGTCTCTGGATAGCCATGTGTATGCGCGTGCACATGGCCCATGTTGTCATTGAGATATCGGACCATACACCAAACTTTTTAGACACACCCATATGTTCTGTGTCATTATTCCACTAAAGCAAGGGTAAAGATTACAGCTCTGTGACTTGCACATTCAAACCCAAGTCAGCAGTTGTTGTGCCTATGTTTCTCTCCTGGCAGCTTCTGTTATAATGCGTATAAGGACTGTGTTACTTGTCAAAGAGTGTAAAGTAATATATGTTCCCCTGTGATCAACACAGCCTACTGTGTTATATGACTGCATGATAGTCATCCAGGTGGATTATTGTTTACTAAAGGTTATAGATTTGTCTGTTTTATGCTTCCAGATAAATCATGTAGACCAAATGAAATGTTATTATGGCCTGCAATGCTGATTAGTGTATTCTGGGGATTTTAGTGGGGAGCACTCCCCCATCCACATCCATTGTGTGGACGGGGGAATCAGGTCATTTTTTTCCTTTCAACACACTGGTTGAATGAAAAAAGATGACTCATCTATAGGCTGCTTTGGGTTGGTTGGTTGATTGCTTGTTTGTTTACTCAGCACTCATGACACTCCACTGTCCTCATACAACAAATCACTCTATTGAGAGGTGTTTGGACTCAAGGTATCATTTCCATCTCGACCAAGTATATGACCTTATTACTCAGCTAGTATGTAGAAAAAGAAAAGGTCTGTTATTATTCCACTGGTTACTCTTTTCCAGTTGATTGCCATTTTAAGCAAAACAGTGAAGGCTCTGCAGGATGGTTATTTTCAGTTGGAGTGCCTGGTTTCATCCTCTATGCCTGGTACTCATGCTTAGTCTCAGCCTGCCATTACTAATCCTGAACATGCTACACCAGTTTGTACTGTTGTTGTTCCACTGCCCAAAGACTACCAAAGTCAGATGATCTTCATGGAAATGCAGTGGGTTTAGATATTTAAGGACCTCCCACCAATTACACTTTGCTCTACAGACCTTCACCTTTGCTGGCAAAACCAGTAAGTGTGGGGTTGTCATTTCTCATCCTCTCGGAGAAGCATACTCCTGGGCCTATTGACTAATCCCATCCTAATTACAGTCTCTTTATTCTTCAAAACTATAGCCTAAAGAGTATTGTCACAAAGAAATCTGTAAGTGGCTAACTTGAAAAATTAAAAAAAAAAAATCGGTGCTTTAAAACGCATTATTCAAGTATAATGACAGATAAAAAAGACTGATATGGTACATCATTTTTTTCTGCTTTGAAGTTCAACAAACCAAAATCCACAATCCAGTTATTCAATAGCTTCAGGAAGACAAAGATGACAGTGAAGCATGTTGAAGTGGGGTTTATGAAACGACGAGTTCAATTTCAGGGATGTCACTTCCGGCCGGTGACAGACACGCCACTTCCAGCAGCCAGGGAGGACAGTATCGCAGGAGCCTACTGGGTACTGGTTCTAGGCACTGATACACATGAGTACGTCTAACACAGTAATACATGCATGTGAATTGGGGAACTTATAAATAAATGGGTTGCACTATGATGTTGCTTTGTGTTTTTTTTTTTCTTCCCATGAGCATACACATTTGAGAGTCTAGAGGCAGTGGTGAGATTCAGAGTAGCACAGCAGACGAAGGCTATACCATAGTGCCTTACATGACTCACTTATTTGGGTTGTACAATCTGGTGAGTCTCAGTTTGCAAGGGGAGAGATGCACAGTCACTGAGAGAGCACACGGTGGCACTAGAGGTGTATGGACTTTGGGAAGCACGCTCATCTCTTTATTATACTGTATTTAGACGCTATTGATGGACACTGATTGTAGGCTAAAGAGCATATAGCCTGGTGGATTTGTATTTACTGCAGCATTTTTTGTTTTGTTATATATGACACTTAATGATTGATATTAAAACCTAGTGCTATTTACATATTTTGCAGATTTTGTGTTCGCACAGGCTTTGGAGTAACAGCAGGGGTTACACATTTATATTTTTTCACTTTCTCACATATTTTTTTTGTAGGTCTTTGGTGCAGTGAATTGGAATGTTTGGATCGGTTATTCAATAAACTGTTCCTCTTTCTTCCAGTTAACCTTAAAGATACCTCATGTCCATTTTCCATCATCTTGGGTATGCCTTGGGTCCTAGCACATAACCAAACATAGATTTATCTTCCAGAAAATACTTCTTCTAATCACCCTAATGTTAGCAAAAGCGTTTCTTTTCTCCTGTCATTCTATCATCACTTCTGTGCCTCAACCATGAATCCAACTCTTTCATTGGGTCTATCATGATGCTGTTCACTATTATTGAGCCAATAACTGCTTCATTAAACCTTCACCCAGAGCCATCAACTTTTTTGGATAAATCTATTCCCGACAGTTAAAAATTATCTATGGTCAAAATGTGAAATCATAATTAATTTCCACATTGCATATAGCTTACTTCTAAAAATTCGAACAATCTAGAATTGGCCCTACTGTGTCACAGAATTCACAGAGCCTGCCTTCTGAGCTACAGAGGCGCTGAGAGGAAGAATTTTATGGAAACTGAACTTCACCCAAAAGGGGAAGTTTCAATCTTACACCTCCTCCCTCCCCTGCCATATTTAAATATTATTTTTTCTTAGGGGGGGGCTACTTAGTTTTGATAGGTACCCCACTTCTGCAATGGAATTTCTCCTCCACCTCTCCTTACCCGCAGCTCTGATGTGTCCCAGAAGGCTGCGGGACCATTCACGAAGTGCACCGCGGCTCTCGCATGTGCAGTGGGAAGCTGGCTATGAAGCTGCAAGGAGTCACAGCCAGCAACCCACAGTTAAGATGCCAGTGCTGGAGAACGAAGAGTAGTGAAGAAACTGGCTCGAGCAAGAACAGAGCTGGATCCATGGACAGGGGAGTGTCTAATTATTAAAAGTCAGCAGCTACAGTTTTAGTAGCTGCTGGCTTTCAATTTTCACACATATGACTAATGCTATTCTTTCAGTACAGGAATCTGCTTGTAAGCAGCAAAGTACCATGCAACGTGTCCTTAAAAATTAAACAGCAGAGGAGGAGCTGCATAGCATGCAGGAAATCCAGGAAGTTGTGGAAAGAGATGGGCAGCAGACAGGCAGGACTCTCAACATAAAGGTTGAATTTTCAAGTAAGTTTATATTGAATTGTTTGTATTGCTATTGCAATGCCGATGTTATAAAATGAAAGTGTATGCTGTGCCTATAGATTTCCTTTAAAAAAACATAGAGAAATGCACCAGTGAAAATCTTGATAAAGGATTCATTTATCTTCTGTCCAAAAATTTAAAAGGAAAACAAGCGCACGGCCGCCCTAGCATAATATAGTTTTTATTGTTGACATAAAATGAAACTTGTATAATAGATGCACTCACATAATCCTAGATGGTATGAGCATGTACAATAGATATTCCCCTTCTCCTCTCCTGGGTGGCCCCTTAAAGCTAAACCGAGCTCGATCCGTGCTCCTGCAACACCCGATGGCGGAATCCAAGTCCTCCTCACTATGGGCCGTGGTGTACTCAGCCGAGTGCGCTTACGCTCGGACCAGCCGGCACAGTTGCCACTATGTAGGGACAGCACAGCCTTCCTGGAAGTCTATGGATGGTATGGAGGGAGATACGGGTCGACTGTACGCACCCAAGTCCATTGCTGTGATGATGCGTTTCGGAGGCGAGGCCTCCTTCCTCAGGTCACCCTGAGCTGCAACGACCTGGCATTGGAAAAGTGTAACTTCGTTTGTAACAAGACTACTGGCCAACTTTGAAGGGTTAATTGGTCAGCGCATGAACTGGTAGAAAATCTTTTTATGTTCTGATTTATCCTCTGTCTCCTGTTGAAGCTGAGATATTCTTTGGACTATTCTCTGTTTCCATATGTAGATTGCCCAACTTCACATCGATGATTGGATGAATAACTCTTTCCTTATGTATAAATTTACGTATATTTATTCAGTTCATCTTTCCACCAATCAGACTACTCTCTGGGCCAACTATGGTTTTTATCCATCTCTTCTACCAAATATAATGCATCATACTTTCCATACCAGCAGTGGTGGATACAATGAATTCAATTCATTCTTTTCATAAAATAAAAAATATGCTAAGATACCATTCCCAAGATCAAATGAATATGTTTGTTTTATAAAGGAAAAGCAGGGGATATGAACGTTAGTCTAGGAAATAACATCATGGTGTTTTGTTAAACATTGGGACCTAAATTTATTGACCCATTTTAAGCAAAGGATTAATTCAACAGCATAAATATTGGTACTACCAGAGACACATGAGAATAATAACTTGTTCCATTTCTCCTTACTCATATGTACTGTGCCTGATCCTTTTATAAAAATTGAACTTGGAACCTCCTGTGTCCCTAGTGATCAAATGCAATAAAAAGTTTAGACTGAGGCCATTCTCACATGCAGAAGACAGGAAGGCCAGATCCATGAAATGAGTAAAGTGAAGGGCTTGTCTAGAGATTCATTTTTTGGAAACATGCATTTCATAAAAGCAATCTTTAATGCTCGTTCTGAAAAGCACTCCCAAATGGGCATCTCAATCTACCTTTGGGAAAGGGATCAATGTGAGGAACATGCTTTTAGCCAGAGTGTGTGCGGGCTGGTGCAAGCACATGTGTATACACGCAGTCTGGCTGATGGGCTCACAGCTGGACTAGTCTGTAGTCTATTGTTTTCAGAGATAATAAATGTATAGGACATTATTTTCCAGATTTTCTTAGCAGACAGCATTATAGGAGAAATCTTTAGCTAAGAGAACATGTTGAGGGATTAGTCCTAAATGATATGTTAGTTACTTTATTAAAGGAAAAAAGGGGTCAAAAGGGTTTGTGCCACCATGCAGCCGGATGGATCTTCTATATGACTGGCAACAGCCAACAGGTATGTTTCTTTTTCTTTTTTTTTTTTTTTTTGCCGATAACAAAAGACAAGTTTGTTAGGCTTTTTTTTTTTGTAATTTGGTTTCTTCTTGTTTCACAGGTGGGACTTTGGGTTTTCATTCTCCATCTTTATACCTCCCAGTGCTGTTCTTTGGTTATTCTGGTGGGGTGTAACGCACCCCTTCCACAAGTCCTGGGCCAGGCATTATCTGGTGGTCACCATTTGGAGGTGCCACAACAATGTTCTTGTTATCAAGCTGGTTTGTGAGTATTTTCTTTCATAAATCAGTGACACTAGTTGAACAGTATTATAAATCTCTCCCTTTATCAGGTAGTGCTTAGCTTACAGATTTTTAACTGATAGCTTCTACTCTTGAAGAAGTAAAGATTCATGAAACGCATCAAGTTCTTATGATGCCTTCCTTTTTAGTAATTTGACAATGTGGCAATATATGTATGGGTTCATTTTATCAATATAATGTGTCCCCTAAGCTGCTATATGTGGGATATAACTAACCAACTTGTTGTTATAATCTGTGAGATCTTAATGTAAAGCTCAATAAATTACTTTTTTTATATATATAATATACTCAATGTTATGCCACATTTAATGTCTCATGGTCATTTGATTTGGTTTATGTACGTATGCATAAGGAATGTAGCTAAAGCATTTAGGCATCAGATCCCAATCTATTCATTTGTTACACAAAAGGGTTAAAGCCCAACTCCAGCCATTTTTTTTTTCCAAACTACACAGAAACTTGGAAAATGTGAAACTTTTATGGTTGTGGAGCTTGGCAGCACCAACCAAGGATTAGTCAGTGTCCCATTCCTCCTGAAGGTGGCAGTGTACCACATAATATTAGAATAACTACTGACCATGTGTCCCTTAATAAACTACAGTAGGTCCCCCTACTTAAAAATGAGTTCCATTCCAGGAGCTCGTTCATAAGTCCAACGTGTTCGTAAGTCCATCAAAGATCAGTGCTTACAGACAAAGGCTGTGAGCAATGATCAGTGTGTTCTTGCAGGGGGAGTCCCCCTGTATAATAGCTCAGCTGGGGAGATCGCTGCACCAACATTGCTTGTGTTGGTAAGGCGATCTGTCTGTTTTTTTTTTTAATGCAGCTCATTTGGTTGAACAGAAAACAAATATGCAAACACATGTTTGCATCTTTGAAAGTTCACAACTCGACGGTTGGTATGTGGGGGACTTACTGTATAAAGAAATGTGTTTATATTGCTGCCTCTGTCCCCACTGTGGGGGGTTCCCCTTCTTTTTTTTTTGCTCTTTCTGACATCTGTCAAATAGATAGAAAATGGATAAAAACATCCCCAATACAGATGTAGCCAGCATTAAAATGCTTACATAGGTTTCAACTTTTCTCCACTAACACTAAGTCAAATATTTTTTTTCTGGAGTTGGTCTATACTTGCTATTATGTATTGATTTTAGCAGCCCCGCATTTTCAGACTATCATTTTCCATCAGGACTGTGTTGGCTAATAAAAGATCTTTTAGCAATGCCTGTGTGTTTTGAGATATCTGTTACCTTGATGATAATTCTGTTGCTTTATTGTGCTTTTCAGTAGGCCTTTCATTGCAACATGTTCAATATTAATATGACTCCAGCTAAACGCACTTTGTTGTATAGTTATGCATTTTTTCTTGGTTTTATAAATTGAACTGCAACAACTAAGGTAAGCTTTGTAGAAAAATGAAAGTCAAGCAAACTGAGATGTGGAAAACTTTTATTGATGCAACTATTATATACAATTCTAAACAAAGAGCTAGAACATAACACATAGCATTTACAGTTGATGCAGCACAGTAAAACAGATTTTAATTGTGAAGTGTTTTAACATCACATCAAGCCACAATAACAATGTGTTTAAAGTGAATCTACACTTAGACATTTAGCAAATATCTTGTCATCTGACTCTTTTACTTTTCAGATTGATGATTAATGTGATACTAAATTAAAGTGGAAGTAAACCTATCGATTTAAGAGTTTCAAAAAACAGTGATATTCCCGACACGAGCCGGAAATGTAAAAGTCACATTGGTTGTGCTATCAATCGAACTGTCAAACCATCAAATGGCTGGTGTCATAACTGATCACATGTGCAGCATCATTGCAGTTGTAGATTAAACAGAGGCCAAGATGGCAGCTTCCCTGGCTAAAAATGATAGGAGGGTTTACTTCCACTTTAAGGGGCCATATTTACTTATGTAAGTTCATATGTATATAACAGATCAACCTCGTGCTAAGACAGATATTTAAACCAACCGCTGCACTAAAAATTCCCTGAATACTGGAAAATAATTAAACCCCCAAAAAAATATTGCTTAAAATAGACAAATTAACATAAAAAAAATTGTGCGATAGACTTCCTGCATCCACATAAGTAAAAAAAAGATCAATCTATTATTTAGAGTCGATTCCCACTGCCGCGACCACTAAAGTCGCCTCATAAGGGACGACTTCTAGCGCGACTTTTAGCGCGACTTTGGCGCGACTTAGCGCGACTTCGGCACGACTTAGCGTGACTAAGCATGACTTCAGTGCGACTTGTGAATTATTTTACGCAAGACGACTTTGTATGACTTTGTATTTGGCCAATCAGAATATGATGTGTTGTGACCTAATTTCCCTTTCCTGTTTTTTTTTTTTTTGCTGGCATTTATCGGGCATTTTTTGGGCGTCTTTGGAGGCAGGCATGTCTTTAGTGTCTGGGGGGTCTAAAAAGTGTACCTGTGAAGTTTCATCTCTGTAGCATGTCCAGAACCAGAAAAAAAGAGCATTTTTCTTATAATTTTTATGAGAACATGAATATGGCTTCTCTCCACCTGGCTGTTTTTCTTGCAGGCATTTATCGGGCATTTTTGGAGGCAGGCATGACTTTTTTTGGATTTAGTGTCTGGGGGGTCTGAAAAATGTCCCTGTAAAGTTTCATATCTGTAGCATGTCCAGAACCAGAAAAAAAGCATTTTTCTTATAATTATTAATACAGCAGTGTGGCGGCAAAAATGCCTGATAAATGCCTGCAAGAAAAAATGCAAGGTGTAGAGAAGCCGCCACACTGCTGTATTAATAATTATAAGAAAAATTATATTTTTTGGGGGTTATGGACATGCTACAGAGCTGAAACTTCACAGGTACACTTTTTAGACTCCCCAGACACTAAATCCCAAAAAAGTCATGCCTGCCTCCAAAAATGCCCGATAAATGCCTGCAAGAAAACCGGCCAGGTGTAGAGAAGCCATATTCATGTGCTACTAAAAATTATGAGAAAAATGCTCTTTTTTTCTTGTTCAGGACCATTTTTATGGAAAGTCGGATCACAAGTCGGATCACAAGTCTCTTCAATTAAGATAAGGAGGCGACTCCCATTGAAGTATATGGGACAAGTCGGATCACAAGTCGCCTCAAAGTAGTACAGGAACCTTTTCTGAAGTCGGAGTGACTTCAGTAGTGCCAATTAAGACGCCACTGATTGATTAACATTGCTTTTGTTATGTCAAGCGACTTGGGGCGACTTGAGGGCACACGAGTCGCCTCACAAGTCGCGCTAGTGTGAATGGGCTCTTATACATGAAACAATGTGATAAATTATAAAAACAAATTATGCATCACAAAATTTCACTACAAAATTATTATTATGGAGTGTCCAAATTATTAAACAAACAAGGTGAAATAAAATGCTCTGTTTCTAGTGTTTCTTGATACTTGAATCAAACACAGTGCTCCTATTATCCACCAGTCCTCAAAAAATTAAAAAGGTTTGCCTCTTACCAAAAATCCATGTTCTCTAACTTATAAGAGACCATGAACAGCATGGGACGTAGGATACTTTCAATAACCCAGGATCAGCTGTATACTGGCACTGTGTGGGAATAAGACCTTATGTTCTACCATAGATGTCTTAACCAACACTCCAGATCTCTTTTTAGGAGCCTCAGGCCAGCTGTCTTTAATCTTGGGTCATGTTACATGCATAGATATCTAGAGTATCTGAAGTATCATCTAAGTATCAAGAAAAACTGGAAACAGAGCACTTTGTTTAATAAATTGGATTTTAACTACCCAGACATTGACTGGAGTAATGGCACTACTGGAACAGTTAAAGGGCAAAAACGTATAAACCTATTACAAGACAATTTTATGGTACAGTTTATTGAGGCCCGACTAGAAATCATGCTCTGCTGGACTTGGTAATCTCAAACCATACAGTGCTTTTTACCAATATTCATATAAAAAAAACATCTGGGTAGCACTAACCATAATATGATTTCATTTAATGTTAGCTTTAGGCAACAAATGCATACAGGAAATATAAAAACACCTAACTTTAAGAAAGCTAATTTTCCAAGGATGAGGGCTGCTTTCCAAAATTTTGACTGGGAGGAAATATTGGCATCAATGAACACAGAACAGATATGTAAATTCTTAAAAAAAACTGTATGCGAACTCACTGCAAATTATATTCCCATGGGCAATAAATTTAAAAGGCTAAAAATAAAACCTATGTGGCTCACGGCCAAAGTTAAAAAAGCTAAAATAAAAAAAAAGTACTTTTAAAAAATATAAAAATGAAAGAAGACTATCATTGTTTAATTGTTACAAAAAAAATATAACAGAATATGTAAAAAAGGAAATAAAGGATGCAAAAATTCTAAATGAAAGACAGATTGCAAAAGATAGTAGGACAAACCTCAAAAAGTTCTTCAAATATATTAATAGTAAAAAGGTTAGATCTGAACATGTAGGCCCTTTACAAAATAATCTGGAGTGGGTGACTGGGGACAAAGAGGAGCAAATGTATTAAATACTTTCTTCAGCTCTGTGTATACAAATGTGCATGGGGGAGCTCATGTCCATAATGGGGATTATATTGACCATCCTAAATGATCTACAATGGCTCAAAAGTGATATGGTCCAGAAATATTTAGAGAGAATAAAGGATTGATAAAGCACCTGGACCAGATGACATCCACCCACGCATCCTAAAAGCATTGAGCTCTGTCAAAGCCTTTGTTTCTAATTTTTAGGGACTCGTTAAGGACTGGAATAGTACCGCTGGATTGGCGTAGAGCCGATGTGGTGCCTATATTTAAAAAGAGATAAAAGTCTTTGCCAAGTAACTATAGACCAGTTAGTTTAACTTCTATAGTCGAGAAGATACAGTAGAGTTTAATAAAAGACCACATAGATGAGTTCTTGCTGGAAAAAAATATTTTAAGCAACAGACAGCATGGATTTACGAAAGACAGAAGTTATTAAACAAACCTGATTTCTTTTTATGAGGAAGTAAGTAAAACCTTGTATAGAGGGGTGGCTGTGGACGTAGTATACTTGGATTTTGCAAAAGCATTTGACACAGTTCCCCACACACGGCTAATGTGTAAGGTAAAGTCTACAGGCTTGGAAAGATCAGTTTGTAAATGGATAGAAAATTGGCTAAAAGATAGAATTCAGAGAGTAGGGGTTAATTATTCTTACTCTGAATGGTCTAAGGCTACCAGTGGTGTACCCCAAGGTTCAGTGTTGGGACCCTTACTTTTTAATATCTTTATAAATTATATAGGGTCTGGAAATAAAAGTACCATTTCAGTCTTTGCAGATGACACCAAGCTATGTTCTTGTCATCACAGAGGACAAGGGGACACTCTTTATGTCTAGAGGAAAAAAGATTTTTGTCTCCAAATACGGAAAGGTTTTTTCACCGTCCGAGCTGTGAAAATGCGGAATAGACTTCTTCCAGATGTGGTTCATGCCAACTCAGTAGATTGCTTCAAAAAAGGCCTGGATTCTTTCCTAGGTGTACATAATATAACTGGGTACTAATATTTATTGGTAAAGTTGATCCAGGGAACATCCAATTGCCTCTTGAGGGATCAGGAAGGAATTGTTTCCACTGCTGTAGCAAATTGGATCATGCTTTGCTGGGGTTTTTCACATTCCTCTAGATCAACTGTGAGTATAGGATTGTGTATATGGGATTGTATGGTTGTGTTTCCTTATTTGTTTTTTATTGGTTGAGCTAGATGGCCTTGTGTCTTTTTTCAACCTGACTAACTATGTAACTAGATGGGCAACAATGAAATGTCCCCCAAAAGAGGAATGGTTTTACAGGTGGAGACAAATAAACATTTTTCCATACTCCTCTTTTCTGACTGTTTTTCACTCGTTTTGCATTTGGCTAGTGTCAGTGTCGCTACTAGTAGCAAGAGGCGATACCTGGACCCTATAGAGGTTGCACAGGCAGTCCAACTCCTCCAGGATGGCACATCAATACGTGTCATTGCCAGAAGGTTTTCTGTGTCTCCCAGCACAGTCTCAAGGGCATGAAGGAGATTCCAGGAGACAGGCAGTTACTCTAGGTGAGCTGGACAGGGCCATAGAAGGTCCTCAACCCATCAGCAGGACCGGCATCTGCTCCTTTCTGCAAGGAGGAACAGGATGAGCACTGCCAGAGCCCAAAAAAATTATCTCCAGCAGGCCACTGGTGTGAATGTTTCTGACCAAACAATCAGAAACAGACTTCATGAGGGTGGCCTGAGGGCCCAACTTCCTCTAGTATGCCCTGTGTTCACTGCCCGGCACCATTGAGCTCGATTGGCATTTGTAATTGAATGCCAGAATTGGCAGGTCCGCCATTGGCTCCCTGTGCTTTTCAAAGATGTGAAAGGCACATCTGGGTACTTTAAGGCAGGACCTAATTAGAAGCCTTTTCAGGCTTTGCAGGTCCTGGATTAAAAACGATTTATAAATTTTCTGCATTCCGTCAAGCTGATTTTTTTTTTCAGTCAAGGTGTCTTTAAGCTGGAATTTAATGTTACCTCCCATGGCTGCCTAGTACAAATATGCGATTTAAATCTGACCAATTAAATTTTCAATCTTTGGAGAAATTAGGGTGGTACTTTGTTAAGTGCCACTTCCTCCCCCCTTCCCACTCAGTTTGAGGTTTGTCACTATTGTCAAAACAGCCTTACTTACTGTTGTCCCTCAGGCCTGGTGGGCTTCAGTCAGCTGTTGCATCTGTTGGGTGGGTAAGCAGTTTGACTCTTGCAGTAGTTAATTAGTCTGCTCTTGGTAAACATTGTTCAACAATAGGTGTCTGTCTCTTTAGGGCACTGCCCACATCCGAGCATCAAGTTGTAAATAGTGTTCATCTGATATTGGTAGTGGTAAAACATGCGTGAGAAATGGGCACCCAGGAACAGTCCAGAAGGTTTGTTCTGCACTTTTATTTAGATGAGCAGCAAACAAACACAGGTTTAATGGAGGAGGGCTTTGTACAGGAAGTCCATAATATAACACAAACAAAACATCTGCTTGTCGACTACCAAACATTAAGTCAGTTCCTGAGTTCTCCAACACAAACAGGCAGCTCATATGCCTTTTTCATGTTATGTAAAAAATTTACTGTTGTATATACCCCGCGCCAGGTGTATAATTATAAATATATGAATAAATATATGAAAATTAGTGTATAAAAAATCGGCGCAAACCGATGGCGGGGAAGCAAGCGGGAGAACTTCCGGCTTGCGTTCCACCTGCGTCTTACGTCACCACGCTGTGTTCTCTGAAGACGTCACCGGATGTGACGAAACGCGTAAGATTAGAACGCACAGCGTGGTGACGTGAGACGCAGGTGGAACGCAAGCTGGAAGTTCTCCCGCTTGCTTCCCCGCCATTGGTTTGCGCCGATACTCATGGTCACAAGCGGCCGAAAGAGGCCAACATTCGGGTTAAACCCCTTTTTTTACTCTGTTTTTTGATTATATTGGCACATTGTTTTGTAAATATTTATTTTTACCCAAATGGGAAAATAAATTTATATCAAAGATATCACACTATCTGGAGCTCCTTTTTTTCCTGATATCCTGTGGCACGAGAGGAGAAGAGAGAAAGGGGAACCCCACTATCTTATCCACCTGGAGCAAGCCATAAGGAGATTCCATCTTAGCCTGGAAGGCTATCCAAGCTCGATCAGTCATGGTGCTATAAGGCACACATGACCCTCGCCATCCGGTAAGTGATTGAATCTTACCATTGTTACGGTGACATTATAACTATATGGATTACTACTGAGTGGATTGAGCAATCATCGCACTGAGCACTTGCACTTTTCGTTTGGAATTTGGCACCGTTTGCACAAAGACTCACCTGATACTGCATTATTTATTGGACTTTTAATCTTGGAGTGTTTACATGTATAACCTTCAGTGGTATATGAAATAAGGTTTATATATATATGGAATATATTATTTGCACTGATTATTATATTTGTCACTAATATCTGTTTATGAGGTTTTTCATGTTATGTCAGCCATTTCAAACAGCAGAGAGTTGAGAGATACCTTAGTATCAGACAGCTGGCATATACAGTATAAAGGCCTCCGGACATTTTCATTTAGGGGTGTACTCACTTTTGTTGCCAGCGGTTTAGACATTAATGGCTGTGTGTTGAATTATTTTGAGGGGACAGCAAATTTACACTGTTATACAAGCTGTACACTCATTACTTTACATTGTAGCAAAGTGTCATTTCTTCAGTGTTGTCACATGAAAAGATATAGTAAAATATTTACAAAAATGTGAGGGGTGTACTAACTTTTGTGAGATACTGTATATGAATATACATATAGATATACACTGCTCATAAAAATTTAAGGAAACATAGAAACATAGAATGTGTCGGCAGATAAGAACCATTTGGCCCATCTAGTCTGCCCAATATATCTGAATCCTATGAATAGTCCCTGGCCCTATCTTATATGAAGGATAGCCTTATGCCTATCCCATGCATGCTTAAACTCCTTCACTGTATATGCAGCTACCACTTCTGCAGTAGGGATGATCGAACTTTTGAAAAGTTCGGTTCGACCAGAACACCCGAACTTCACGAAAGTTCGGTTCGGATTTCAGAACCCCATTGAAATCAATGGGACCCGAACTTCTGTAATCAAAAAACACCATTTTTAAGCCCTAAAACCCAATAAATGCCCCTAAAAAGTGCCTAGGGTTCTGGGTCATGCCCCAGGGACTATTAATCACACAAAAAAAAGTTCTTAAAAATTGTCGTTTTTGATAGATAGCCAATTATTGAAAAAATAAAAAAAAAAAAAAAAAAAGAGATTTCTTTGGATTTAGTGTCTGGGGGGTCTAAAAGTTGTACCTGTGAAGTTTCAGCTCTGTAGCATGTCCAGAACCAGAATTACAGCATACCAAACCTTCAAAAATGACTTTTTTGCTTAACCGCACCTTTCTTTTGCTCCTAATCAACGGCTCAGCCAATGTGTATGATGGGGACATAATGCAGTGCACTGGGAACAAGATTAGAGGTTTTTTTGGAAAAAGGTGCTGTCTCTTTAAATGTGCATATAATTAACGGGTGTATTTCCACAATGGGGCTTTTATTACCAAATGTTTCAAGAAGTCCAAAGATGTATGTAATTGCACTTTATTTCATGTAAAATGGTGTTTGGTGCACTTTAACTTGAAATCTCACAAGAAACAGACATATATGCACGGATACATTGAGGGTTAGGGGTAGGGGCCACAATGTAGTGCAGAGTGAACAAGATTAGAGATGTTTTGGATGAATACTGTTGTCTCTTGACTTTGAATAGAAGTAAAGGATGCTTAAAAATTGGGCATTTGGTGGTGCGGACGATGCCTTGACACCATATCCCTATGAAAGTGCTGGTAATGAAAGCAATAATTGCCTTTGTAAGGAAAAAAATTACAATGATATGCATCTGTGTGACAGGTGCGCAAAAATTGTTGTTTGGGTGTTGGCGGAGCCATACCACTGTAAGCCCAAAGAGCTGGTGTTGAAGAAGGCGTAAAAATTATGAAGGTGTGCACCTGTGGAACAGGTGCGCAAACATGGTAGTTTTGGTGTTGGCGGAGCCTCCCCACCATAACCCCAAAGAGCTGGCTTTGAAGGAGGCCCAAAAATTGTAAAGGTGTGCACCTGTGGAACAGGTTCGCAAACATGGTAGTTTTTGTTTAGCATAGCCTCCCCACCTTAACCCCAAAGAGCTGGTGTTGAAGGAGGCCCAAAAATTGTAAAGGTGTGCACCTGCGGAACAGGTTCGCAAACATGGTAGTTTTTGTTTAGCATAGCCTCCCCACCTTAACCCCAAAGAGCTGGTGTTGAAGGAGGCCCAAAAATTGTAAAGGTGTGCACCTGTGGAACAGGTTCGCAAACATGGTAGTTTTTGTTTAGCATAGCCTCCCCACCTTAACCCCAAAGAGCTGGTGTTGAAGGAGGCCCAAAAATTGTAAAGGTGTGCACCTGTGGAACAGGTGCGCAAACATTGTCGTTTTTGTTTTAGCATAGCCTCCCCACCTTAACCCCAAAGAGCTGGTGTTGAAGGAGGCCCAAAAATTGTAAAGGTGTGCACCTGTGGAACAGGTTCGCAAACATGGTAGTTTTTGTTTTAGCATAGCCTCCCCACCTTAACCCCAAAGAGCTGGTGTTGAAGGAGGCCCAAAAATTGTAAAGGTGTGCACCTGTGGAACAGGTTCGCAAACATGGTAGTTTTTGTTTAGCATAGCCTCCCCACCTTAACCCCAAAGAGCTGGTGTTGAAGGAGGCCCAAAAATTGTAAAGGTGTGCACCTGTGGAACAGGTGCGCAAACATTGTCGTTTTTGTTTAGCATAGCCTCCCCACCTTAACCCCAAAGAGCTGGTGTTGAAGGAGGCCCAAAAATTGTAAAGGTGTGCACCTGTGGAACAGGTGCGCAAACATTGTCGTTTTTGTTTTAGCATAGCCTCCCCACCTTAACCCCAAAGAGCTGGCGTTGAAGGAGGCCCAAAAATTGTAAAGGTGTGCACCTGTGGAACAGGTGCGCAAACATTGTCGTTTTTGTTTTAGCATAGCCTCCCCACCTTAACCCCAAAGAGCTGGTGTTGAAGGAGGCCCAAAAATTGTAAAGGTGTGCACCTGTGGAACAGGTGCGCAAACATTGTCGTTTTTGTTTTAGCATAGCCTCCCCACCTTAACCCCAAAGAGCTGGTGTTGAAGGAGGCCCAAAAATTGTAAAGGTGTGCACCTGTGGAACAGGTGCGCAAACATTGTCGTTTTTGTTTTAGCATAGCCTCCCCACCTTAACCCCAAAGAGCTGGTGTTGAAGGAGGCCCAAAAATTGTAAAGGTGTGCACCTGTGGAACAGGTGCGCAAACATTGTCGTTTTTGTCATAACCAAAATGAGGTTCTGTGAACGTAAAGAGAATGAGAGGAGGGTTTGAGGGTGGCACCATGGTCCAGGCTTAAACTGAGGCTCAACTGCCACATCACAACGATAGCCTAGTCTACAAGGTCTGCATCAGGTGCATCAAAGCTTGATATCCACGACTGATTCATCTTAATGAATGTCAAACGGTCGACTGAGTCGGTGGAGAGTCTAGTTCGATGGTCTGTGACGAATCCTCCTGCTGCGCTGAATGCCCGTTCCGATAGGACACTGGAAGCAGGGCAGGCCAACAACTCCATGGCATACTGGGCCAGTTCTGGCCAGTGGTCTAATCTTAAGACCCAGTATGCCAGTGGATCGGATTCGTCACATGAAAAGCCCTCTGTGTCACTTTGTGCCCTCACGTAATCGTCCACCATGTGATGCAGACGCTGTCGATGCGATGTGGCAGCTGAGAGGCCTGGGCGGTGAGGACTAAAAAAAGACCGAAAGGCATCCGTCAACCGCACGCCTTCTCCAACGCTCCTCTCGTGACCACCAGTAGAATCCATGGTAGGTTGTCCCCGCCCCTGCACCCTACGGGAGTCGGGGAACATGTTCACCAGATTCCTCTTGAGACTGTCCTCAAGGGATTTGATCCTGTGGACTCTATGGGTGGATGGGAAAAGCTCCGAGACTTTACACTTGTACCGGGGGTCAAGTAGGGTGGCCAACCAATAGTGGTTAGTCTCTTTAATGGCCTTGATTCTGGGGTCCTTTCGCAGGCTCTGGAGCATGATGTTTCCCATGCGTCGCAAATTAGCGAAGGCCTGAGAAGCTGACTCCTCGGGGTCACTCATAACGACATTATCTTCAACGGGCTCCTCCTCCTCCCAGCCACGTACTACTCCAAAGTGTCCCGAGGGAGTCAAACTAGGCCTTGCAGATTGCCGCATGTCTTCCTCCTCCTCCTCCTCAAACCCTGCAAAAGTTCCCGCAGAATCGTCCTCCTCCTCCTCTTCCACCCCTGGATCCTGCTCGGGCCTCTGGGAGCTAGGCATAATGGGGTCAGGATTCTCAGGATAAAGGGGGCCTTGAGAGGCAAGGAAGTCCTCCTCTTCCTCCTGCTGCTCTGCCTCCAGTGCCCTGTCCATAATGCCACGCAGAGTGTGCTCCAACAAAAACAGTACCGGTAGGGTGTCACTGATGCATGCGCTGTCCCGGCTGACCATCCTTGTGGCCTCCTCAAATGGCGAGAGGACAGCGCATGCATCCTTAATCAAAAGCCACTGCCGTGGTGAAAAGAAGCCCAGGCGCGCAGAGCCAGTGCTGGTGCCGTACTCGCATAGGTATTCATTGAGGGCCCTCTGCTGCGTGTACAGGCGCTGCAGCATAGCCAAGGTGGAGTTCCAGCGGGTGGGCATGTCACAGATGAGGCGGTGTACCGGCAGGTGAAACTCGCGCTGCACTTCGGCCAAACGTGCAGTGGCACTGTACGACCGCCTGAAGTGACTGCACACCCTTCTTGCCATCCTTAGCACATCCTGCATTCCCGGGTACGAGTTCAAAAACCGCTGTACCACGAGATTCAGGACATGCGCCAGGCATGGCACATGGGTTAACTTTCCCTGACGAAGGGCGGCCAGGAGGTTTGACCCATTATCAGTAACCACCATCCCTGGCTGCAGCTGGCGTGGTGTCAACCACCTCTGGGCCTGTGCCTGCAGAGCCCCAAGAATCTGAGGGGCAGTGTGCTGCCTGTCCCCTAGACACACAAGCTGCAGCACTGCGTGACACCTTTTGGCCTGAGACATAGAATAGCCCTTTGAACGTTTACGTGGTATCTCATCATATTCAAAGGACCATTCTGCAGAGGAGGGCATGGAGGAGGTAGAGGAGGAGGAGCAGGAGGGGGTAGAAGTGATCGATCTACCCGGATCAGCGACACCACCAGCTGTTTGCAGACGTGGGGGCAACACTGGCTGCAGCACCGAGCCCTGGCTACAATCCCTTCCACTGGCAAGCAGTGTCACCCAGTGAGCAGTGACAGAAATGTACCGTCCCTGCCCATGTTTGCTTGACCAAGTGTCAGCCGTCAAGTGTATCTTACGGCTGACTGACTTGGCCAGGGATGACACTACATTGCCTTCCACATGTTGGTATAGGGATGGCAGGGCCTTACGGGAAAAGTAATGCCGACTTGGCACCTGCCACTGTGGAACTGCACATTTTGCGAAGTCACGGAAGGGAGCAGACTCTACCAGGTTAAATGGTAATAGTTGCAGAGCCAGTAGTTTAGCCAAACTACTGTTTAGACGCTGGGCATGTGGGTGGCGGGGAGTATACATTTTTTTTCGTTCCAGCATGTGTGGAATCGAAATTTGGCGTCTAGATGATACAGCTGGTGGTGTGCTGGAGGTAGATGCGACACTGCCTGCTATATCATCATCCCTGCCAGTGGAGGCTGCCAACAGGTGACGAGTGACTATAGCAGGGCCAGGAACAGACTGATGTGCAGGTGGAGCAGGTGGAGCAGATGGAGCATGAGGAGGAGCGCGAGGAGAACTAGGAGGCCGACTGACCAATCTTTGGCCCTTTTGTGGGTTCTTTAAATGCTCCTGCCAACGGGCCGAGTGGTGGGTTGTCAAATGCCTGTTTAGGCAGCTTGTACCCAGGTGGTTGACATTTTTGCCACGTTTTATACCCTTCTTACAAATCTTGCAGATCGCAACTGTTTTATCTGCATGGGATGTCTCAAAAAAGGCCCAGCAAGATGAGGTGTGTATAGTGGCCCGGGAGACAACAGGTGCGGCCTTAGATGGAGTAGGCCGTCTGCTCTCCCCTCTTGCTTGCTCTGCCTCCTCCTCAACCTCAGACCCAACATCTGACTCCATCAAAGACTGAGCATCAGGCCTGGCCTGGGAGACAACAGGTGCGGCCTTAGATGGAGCGGGCCGTCTGCTCTCCCCTCTTGTTTGCTCTGCCTCCTCCTCAACCTCAGACCCAACATCTGATTCTATCAAAGACTGAGCATCAGGCCTGGCCTGGGAGACAACAGGTGCGGCCTTAGATGGAGCGGGCCGTCTGCTCTCCCCTCTTGTTTGCTCTGCCTCCTCCTCAAACTCAGACCCAACATCAGACTCCATAAAGGACTGAGCATCAGGCTGGAGTAGATGGCCGACACTGTGGTCAAACAGCTCAGCTGACTCCTCTGCCATGTCTGAAATTGGGTCTAAGGGAGGACATGAGGTGGACATGGACTCATCTGTATTTGTTCTGACAACTGCAGAAGACTGACCACTTTTCTCTGCCTGGGTCACTGTAGTTGCAGATGATGCCGATGATGAGGGTTTGTTCATATAGTCCACCACCTCCTGTACATACTGTGGACGTATAGCTTGGCCACTGCCGGAGAACAATCCAAATGGTGGCCTGGCTGAGGACTGACCACCACGTCCACCCCTGCCTCTAGACACCCTAGAAGCTGTGCCCCTTTCCGCAGCAGGGCCACGTATGCCTTTTCTTGGTCTACCAGGCATATTTGTCACTGATGCGTTGGCAACTGTGTGCGGTGAAAAACGCACACTGCTATGCGACCCACAGTTGTCGCTGGATACAGCACAGCAGTTGCGGTTCACGCACAGTAGCAAAGCCTTTTGCACAGTGGACCTAACGCTTTGAACAACAGGCGTTAGGTTGTCACTGATGCGTTGGCAACTGTGTGCGGTGAAAAACGCACACTGCTATGCGACCCACAGTTGTCGCTGGATACAGCACAGCAGTTGCGTGTCACGCACAGTTGCAAAGGCTTTTGTACAGTGCACCTAACGCTTTGAACAACAGGCGTTAAGTTGTCACTGATGCGTTGGCAACTGTGTGCGGTGAAAAACGCACACTGCTATGCGACCCACAGTTGTCGCTGGATACAGCACAGCAGTTGCGGTTCACGCACAGTAGCAAAGCCTTTTGCACAGTGGACCTAACGCTTTGAACAACAGGCGTTAGGTTGTCACTGATGCGTTGGCAACTGTGTGCGGTGAAAAACGCACACTGCTATGCGACCCACAGTTGTCGCTGGATACAGCACAGCAGTTGCGGTTCACGCACAGTAGCAAAGCCTTTTGCACAGTGGACCTAACGCTTTGAACAACAGGCGTTAGGTTGTCACTGATGCGTTGGCAACTGTGTGCGGTGAAAAACGCACACTGCTATGCGACCCACAGTTGTCGCTGGATACAGCACAGCAGTTGCGTGTCACGCACAGTTGCAAAGGCTTTTGTACAGTGCACCTAACGCTTTGAACAACAGGCGTTAAGTTGTCACTGATGCGTTGGCAACTGTGTGCGGTGAAAAACGCACACTGCTATGCGACCCACAGTTGTCGCTGGATACAGCACAGCAGTTGCGGTTCACGCACAGTAGCAAAGCCTTTTGCACAGTGGACCTAACGCTTTGAACAACAGGCGTTAGGTTGTCACTGATGCGTTGGCAACTGTGTGCGGTGAAAAACGCACACTGCTATGCGACCCACAGTTGTCGCTGGATACAGCACAGCAGTTGCGTGTCACGCACAGTTGCAAAGGCTTTTGTACAGT
This sequence comes from Pelophylax lessonae, assembly GCF_965119305.1. NCBI lineage: Eukaryota > Metazoa > Chordata > Amphibia > Anura > Ranidae > Pelophylax > Pelophylax lessonae. Next base: position 93,327,162 of record NC_138773.1, on the reverse strand, counting down.
GCACCTAACGCTTTGAACAACAGGCGTTAAGTTGTCACTGTATTTTGCTGCCTAGCAAGCACGTATACCTGCTGTGATACAGCAGCACTGTGCCACGTGCTCACTAAACAGAACCCTCACACTTTCCCTACAGAAACTAAATTTTCAAATCTAACTAATGTAGTACAAAGTTCCCTAACTACACTAGATATCCCTTTCCACTAAATAGAAAGCTCCATACAGCAGAAGACTGACACTGTCCCTTAAGTTTTTTTTTTTTTTTTTTAACTCTAAGAACCAGCACAATCGCTGTATCTAACTACACTGGCTGTAAGCTAAATACAATTCTGCTATATGGAGCTTTAGAACCACTCGATATGTAGGAAATGTAGTGTAGCAAGCAGGAGTCAGACAGAACTGCTTCAACTCTCTTCAACAGGCTCTGGATAACTGTGCTAGGGGTTAGGCGGGGCCATCTTATATAGTGTGGGGCGTATTCACTCCTGATTGGCCTCTGGTCCCCGTAGTCACTCCAATCACGTTCCTAGGAGACTCCTGCCCCCTCATTGGCTTTTGCAGACGTTTCTGGGCCAATCACGGGCTTTTAAAGCCCAGTTCCTGTCCCAGTGCATTTTGGGCGGTTCTGGTGGCCGAATACCGAACTTTTGCCGCAAAAAGTTCGGTATTCGGCCGAATATCGAACATCCAATGTTCGGGTCGAACCGATGGTCGACCCGAACCGTTCGATCATCCCTATTCTGCAGGAAGGTTATTCCATGCATCCACTACTCTCTCAGTAAAGTAATACTTCCTCATATTACTTTTAAACCTTTGCCCCTCTAATTTAAAACTGTGTCCTCTTGTGGTAGTTTTTCTTCTTTTAAATATGCTCTTCTCCTTTACCGAGTTGATTCCCTTTATGTATTTAAAATTTTCTATCATATCCCCTCTGTCTCTTCTTTCTTCCAAGCTATACATGTTAAGGTCCTTTAACCTTTCCTGGTAAGTTTTTACCTGAAATCCATGTACTAGTTTAGTAGCTCTTCTCTGAACTCTCTCTAGAGTATCTATATCCTTCTGGAGATATGCCCTGCAGTACTGCGCACAATACTCCAAGTGAGGTCTCACCAGTGTTCTGTACAGCAGCATAAGCACTTCTCTCTTTCTACTGCTTATACCTCTCCCTATACATCCAAGCATTCTGCTGGCATTTCGTGCTGCTCTATTACATTGTCTTCCCACCTTTAAGTCTTCTGAAATAATTACTCCTAATTCCCTTCCCTCAGATACTGAGGTCAGGACTGTGTCAAATATTCTATATTCTGCCCTTGAGTTTTTACGCCCCAGGTGCATTATCTTGCACTTATCCACATTAAATTTCTGACCATTCTTCTAGTTTTCCTAAATCCTTTTCCATTTGGCGTTTCCCTCCAGGAACATCAACCCTGTTACATATCTTTGTGTCATCAGCAAAAAGACAAACCTTACCATCGAGGCCTTTTGCAATATCACTTATGAAGATATTAAACAAAATTGGTCCCAGTACAGATCCCTGAGGTACCCCACTGGTAACATGACCTTGTTCTGAATGTTCTCCATTGACTACAACCCTCTGTTGTCTGTCACTCAGCCACTGCCTAATCCACTCAACAATATGGGAGTCCATGCTCAATGACTGCAGTTTATTGATAAGTCTTCTATGTGGGACAGTGTCAAAAGCCTTACTAAAATCTAGATATGCAATGTCTACTGCACCTCCACTGTCTATTATTTTAGTCACCCAGTCAACAAAAATTTATAAGATTTGTTTGACATGATCTCCCTGAAGTAAACCCATGTTGTTTTTCATCTTGCAATCCATGGGATTTAAGATGTTCCACAATCCTATCCTTTAATAGGGTTTCCATTAATTTGCCTACTATTGATGTCAGACTCACTGGTCTATAGTTGCTCGATTCCTCCCTACTACCTTTCTTGTGAATGGGCACGACATTTGCCAATTTCCAATCTTCCGGGACGACTCCTGTTATTTTTTAATCAGAGTATAGCATCATGTCAATTAAACTCCTGGGATATTGATCCGGTCAGTTAAGTAACAGAAGGGGTTGTTAATCAGTTTCAGCTGCTTTGTTGGTAATGAAATTAACAACAGGTGCACTAGATGGGCAAAAATGAGACAACCCACCAAAACAGGAATGGTTTTAAAGGTAGGAGGTCACTGACATTATTTTTCCCTACTCATTTTTTTCTGACTTTTTCACTAGTTTTGCATTTGGCTAGTGTCAGTGTCACTACTGGTAGCAAGAGGCGATACATGGACCCTATAGGGGTTGCACAAGCAGTCCAACTCCTACAGGATGCTCCAGGATGGCACATCAATACGTGCCATTGCCAAAACGTTTACTGTGTCTCCCAGCACAGTCTCAAGAGCATGGAATAGATTCCGTGAGACAGGCAGTTGCTCTAGGAGAGCTGGAGAATGTCCCTGACTCTTCAGCAGGTCTGGTATCTGCTCATTTGTGCAGCGAGGAACAGGATTAGCACTACCAGAGCCCTATAAAATGACCTCCAGCAGGCTACTGGTGTGAATGACTCTGACCAAACAATCACAAAAAGACTTCATGAGGGTGGCCTGAGGGTCCAACATCCTCCAGTGGGCCCTGTGCTCACTCCCTGGCACCGTGGACCTCGATTGGCATTTGAAATTGAACACCAGATTTGGCAGGTGCGCCACTGGTGCCCTGTGCTTTTCACAGATGAGAACAGGGGTTTACCATGGCATGAGCACATGTGACAGAAGTGAAAGGGTCTGGAGAAGCCATGGAGAAGGTTAAGCTGCTTGTAACATCGTTCAGCATGACCGGTTTGGTGGTTGATCAGTGATGGTCTGGGAAGGCATATCCAAGGAGGGATGCACAGACCTCTACCGGCTAGACAATGGAACCCTGACTGCCATTAGGTATCAGGATGAAATCCTTGAACCCATTGTCAGACCCTACGCTGGTGCAGTGAGTCCTGGGTTCCTCCTGGTGCATGGCAATGCCCGGCCTCAGTGAGAGCATGCAGCAAGTTCCTGGAGGATGAATGAATTGATACAATTGAACAATTGAATGTCCCCCACGCTCTCCTGACCTAAATCCAATAGAACACTTCTGGGACATTATGTTTCGGTTCATCCGACGCCGCCAGGTTGCACCTCAGTCTGTTCAGGAGCTTAGGGATGCTCTGGTTCAGATCTGGGAGGAAATATGCCAGGACACCATTCGTCCTCTCATTAGGAGCATGCCCGACGTTGTCAGGCATGCATACAAGCACGTAAGGCCAAGCAAACTACTGAGTACCATTTTGAATTGCTGCAATGGAATTTCAACAAAATGGACTAGCCTGCTGCATCATTTTTTCATTTTGATTTTTTGGGGTGTCTTTGAATTCAGCCCTCTATATGTTGATAATTTTTCATTACCATCAAATGATGTGGCATCCTTTCATTCCTAACACATTACCCAGTATAGATATCCAGCATGACGTTTTTCCCCATTAAGATCTGATGTGTTTTCAAAGTCTTCCTTAAATACCTTTGAGCAGTATATATACGTACTTTATATATAGATATATCTATATATATTTATATATAGATAAATATCTCTATATATATAGGCTCCCCTCCGTCGTGTAAAAACATATGTTTTGCAACCAATACTTACCATCCCCATGCTCCCGCACTGCCTCATGTGTCCTTCTATGGGGTCTAGCACCTGTTCTCTTCCAGGCTGAAAAACAGCCAGCATCATTCAACTAATTTTCTGTAAGGTCATGGCGTCAAGGATTCCCCCTTGTCAATGCATGGTCAATCCATCCCGGACTCAGAGGTAATATTGTCTTCACACTATCTGTCTTCAGCATTGAAGAGCCATAAGACTGCTGGATAAAGGTATAGATGAGGGCCCATTCACAAAACTGTGTGGCAGTAACATGCGGTGATGCATGTGATATTTGTAGTGTGCTGCAGTCCTTCATCGTGAATAGCACCCCAGCACACCTTTCCCAACCACTTGCATTGCAGCACACCTTGATGCAAGGTAACACATTTCCCGGTGTTAGGTGTGCTGAACTAGCGCAAATGCTGCAGAAGTAAATTTTCCTTTGTTATGGTATTGTAAGCAGGGGATTCTAATAAATAGGCTGGCTTAACGCAACACATGTTAATGAGCATTAAACAAACCACAAGGAACTGCTCTGGTGTGAACGCATTTTAAAAGAAATTTAATAAAAAAGGGATGCTTGGGGGTCTTTATGGAGGTAACTTGGGGGCTCATGGTTAATAAATAACTTGAACTGGGTTTTAAATAAAAAGGTGCCAAAACTGTTTTTCCATGTGTGACTACTTCATAATGGCAGTATGTACAGTATTTGAAAAAGAAAACTCAGGTAACCTCATGTCCTCCTTTTTACTGCTTTTTCAGATCATGAATAGCCCACTGTTTCCACCAGGAATGGAACTACCAAGGGCAGTTGCATGGTAGACCCCATCATGGGGCTTTCATACAAGTAATGTATGAGGCACCCTCTTCCGAAAACTTTCAATTCCTACAACTCTGACTCTGGGTAACATCTCTACTTCAAACCTCGAAGCACACCTTTCATAAAACAAGCTTTGAACACGTATTGTATGTCAGCACTTCCAGAAAGTTAATCAAACCTTTCTCTTATCTGGTACAGTGGGAATGAGATTTAACAGTCTAAATAAATCTAGAGGATTGGAAAAAGGCCTTGTCTACTGTAGTGAAATGTTCTTTGAATACTGTGACCCTTGAATCAGCTAGGTGGCATTGGGCTCCTGCTTGTATAGCCCAGACAAATCCCTGATGTATTGATAAATGCTTCAAGAATTGTGGCCAGCGAGGGGATTTTTGTGTGTTTTTTTTTTAAACTCAATTAAAAATTATTGCACAGAAAAAAGTAAAAGTCATTCCTGCTTTGTTTCAAACCACTCTAGTACACCTTGATCAAGTCTTGCATTTGAAGAAATTCAGTTTAAAAGTTCCTGTTGAGAAAAAAAGATGCCATGGGGGTGAAATACACAGTTCTGAATAAATTCCCAAGTTTTAAAGGTCCCTTTAACCAGTGCACTGATTTTGGGGAAACAAACTGTAATGAAAAGGCTGAATCTCTAAGTAAATGTCCTTTTTTCTATAAAGATGCAAGAGAAGTGTGATTACAACAGAGGACTGCTGTGTGTAGGCGTAGGTGCCTAGTTCAGGCTAAATGAAAGATGCAAACCACATGCGGGGTCTAAGATGCTTATTTAAAATTAGATTGGACAATATGAGCATTTCCTGTTTGTGACAACCTTTGTGAATCTACAGCTTGGTAAAACCTTCAATTTTCGGAATTGATTTCCTAATTGTCTGGTGGCTTGAGAGCAATTCAACAATGCAGCTTGCGGAAATATCAGCTAAACCAAAAGCTTAGCATAGTATAATGAAAATGTCAGGCTCTTCATCAATGCATCACATTGCAGGTATACTAAGTGTTCATCGTACTGTACTCCTCTTCTGCCAGCCCTGGTCGCAGTCTGAAAAGCACACTGACAAACACAGACTCAGTCGAGCGGTGTCTTTTTAAAGATTTCTTGTACTACATAAACATTAGTGGGTAGAGGAATGAGGGTGCAGGATGCTCCAAAGCACACACAGGCATTTGAGGACAGATTCTCAATCAAAGTCCTTCAGTAGCAGCCTTACTATTGCTGGAGGTAGAGGGCACGGCCAGCTAGTCTGAGAATCTGCAAGAAAAGTCACAGTCCTTGCAGCAACATCTGGTGTCTAACACTCAGAGCACAGTGTAATGGAACCACTGACCCACACTGTATTTGTGGTCTTCTGTCAGTATACGGCTTCCTTGCAGTCATGAACATATATCCCAGATTTTCCTAGCCGCCCTCAAACAAAGCTAGCCAACAACTTAGCTTGTACAAGTTTTGGAACCTTCTTCTTTATTGAACAGTTTCACACTAAATTTATACACACATGAGCACATCCCCCTCCAGATCAAAATATCACACACAGGTCAGGGGTTACCTGATTACATTATCATATGCAGATGAAATTGTATACAGAAACAGAATTAACCTGAACAAATTATCTAGCCATCTGGACAGAACAATGTGGGCTCATTAACATTTAACAATTGGACAGGCAGACTTAACACAATCCACATCCCACCTCAAAACAGACAATAGGGCAAGACTTCCAATGACAGTCTGTCCGTCTCCTACATTGAAGTACATGGAACACACATCTACGTATTGTTATGATTATTTAGGAGTCAGACTTCATGGCAACAGGCTATAGGTTTCACAGTGTAAAGTGGGATTAAATCTTCATATTTCTTGAGAGATATTGCTGGCAAATATTACTGTCCCACTTAAAGCAATCCAAACCATTAAGTATCTATCTTTCACTCCCAGTGATGGTGAGTACCGTCACACACAGGCACACCTGGAGTTCCCGGTAAAAGCTTCCCGATCAGCTTCACTGCGGCACTCTTTAGTGAAAGGGGTCCTTCTCCAGTCTGGCTTCCTAAGGTAGTAGTAACCTCCAGAAATATCCTTTCAGTCTATGTTTCTCTAGGCTTTCAGCCAAGCACATTCTGATTACAACAGCTTTTCAGCAACACAGGCTGCCTCCCAAGGGCAGAGGCCCAAGGAGAGGGAGAGCTCTGATCAGATCCCTTCAAACATTTGTAGCCATGCTGGAATTACTGTGTCATTGTATTGAGTTGCAGTTTGGGTCATATCTGGCTGCTCCTTTAAGAACTCTGTGAGGAGGATCGGTTTCTCCCGTGGAGTGTTGAACTGGATTATGGGGGATATAGTTTGGAAGAAGGTGGAGACCATGCATCGAGGGATTGACTGGACCACACTCCCAGGGAGCTTTAAGGGATCTGCAGAGGATCATGGGAGGAGAGATAAATTGGGGGTGGGGTCAGATGCACGCTCTCTTGCTTCGGGGAACTCGTGGAGTGCGGGTGTGTGAAGAAGAGCTGTGGAGAGAGACTGACCAGGATAGAGGCCTGACAGCGAGGCCTAGAGTGCAGAGAGCGCATCCTGATTGAAGAGGACAGAGGTAGTCAAGGAGAGGTGACCGGTCCAGTGTGGAGATTGAAGAGACAGTGCGCGGTGCTGAGAGAGTGGCCTAGTACAGAGTGTGCTGAGATCCTTGCCTGTGACGCAGCACCGAAAGGAGCAGTCTTGCAAGAGAACAAGAGGATCACTGTTGGACAGTAACGCTGCAATAAAGTGCCGGTGATTTTTGGGGAATCACAAGTATATACACGACTATACACAGTATACATCTGCCAACCCTTTTTGGATTACAAATATCACTTGAAGAAGTGATTAAGAGCTCCAACTGCCGCCGAAGAAGCGCAAGGCCTTGCAAGCGTAGTGACTATATTTCTTTAATCCTTAAAGGGGGCCCCCAGTTCTAGAGTGTTTATTACAGTTGCTTAGGCTGATTATTTAGCTTAATAGGAAGTAACAGACTACAGCTGAGAGTATTAACTTCAAGTTACATTATAGTGGATACAATAATATTACATTGCAGTCACTCTCACTTGCTATAATTACACATATGTATATATATATATTGCTAAGCGTTTAATCTGTGCGGGTGTTTGTCTCCCCGACTCCGCATATATTATTGGGATTTGAGAGACTAACATCCTATTTCTGTGACCACATATTCTGGTGTGTTATCCCTGTGCCTGTTGCATTTGATCTGTTCCAGTAAACAGTCACACTGGTATCTGAGTGTCAAGAGTATTACTACACAGTAAAATGATTGAACCTATAGTGCCAAGTGGGTCGGAGATTTTTCAGGGTCCAGGGGTACAGAGGTACAGAGTACAGAGGAAGTTCTATTAACCATCAGCCCCCAAAGGGGTCGTGCTACATTTGGGGGCTCGTCCGGGATCCTCTGTGCCACTCCAGCCCTGAGTGTACCCCTTTACGAGCCAGTTCCAGGAAGGGCTATGAATCTGACCCTTGCCAGAGCTTGGGGTTGTTCCCAAGGAGCCCAGTTGGACCAGAGCATTGTATTAGCAGTTACTGGAAACGAGTGCACTGAGACGGAAGTTCAAAGATGGGTGAAGGCTTTAGCCCCTGACCAGAGGGCCTACCTGCTGGATGCCTGAGCTGATTATGAACTGGATGTCATCCAGGTGTTATTGGAATGGTGGGAAAATGTACCTGAGTGCTTCCAGGTGGATGACATAATGTTGGATGGAGGAATCCCAGCCCGAGTGTTCTTTCAGTTGGAGAAGAAAGAAATAATAAGTGGGGAATCACCCTCATCGCCTGCCAGTCCCAGCCCTGTGAGAAAGGATGCTGATGGGGCGGGGGTCCCCCCTACTTCATTCTATGTGGATATGAGCTGATTAGTTCACAGTCTGGTAAAAAATGGGTCCCATGGTGCTGGACAGAGTTACCGGAGATTACAGTTCTTCTCAGGTCAGCTGCCCACCCCGTTAGGGGAAGAAGACTGAGAATTGGATGAGTCAAGCCACTCAGGCCGTGGAAGAGGGAAATGTACCTGAGGCAGTAAAAAGGCAGAGACTCAGTGAGAGTCTGAGGGGCCCTGCGGCTGAGGTGATTAGAAACTTGCGAATGGGTAATAAGAATTGTACTGCTAAAGACTACCTAGATGCCATGTTTGAAGTCTTTGGACGAACTGAGAAGATTATAGATTTGTTGTACAAGTTCAATCATACCCATCAGCAAAGGGGGGAAAGACTATTGGAATATGTTTCCCGAGTGGATAAGATGTTGCATCAAATCCTGTTAAAGAAGGGTCTAGACCCTAAGGATGCTGACCGGGTGCGATTAGATAGGGTGTTACAAGGCGCTCTGCCCAACCACCCCATTGTCCTAAAGTTATTTTTGAAAGGGGTCCGGAACACCCCCACTTATCCTGAACTAATGAGAGACGTGAGGGAAGAGGAAGCTCTACTTGAAGAGAAAAGTCAAGGAGTTAAAGAGCTGTTGAACAATGAATGGCGGAAGGAGAGGGCTGTGGCCCATCTGGTTCGAGTCGAGAACCGTCTCTCGGATTATGAGAGTGAGGTGGAGGTTGATTTAAGCCATCGTGAAGATCCTGTGTAAAAGAAGAAACTCGGAAGAGAATTCTAATTCCACTGACCTAATGAGCCAAGTGGCGCAAGCCCAAACTCAAATGTGCCAAACCTTGATGCAAGTTATGGAAGCACAAGGGAGGATTCAAGAGCCGAAAAGGAACTTTAAGGGACTGAATCTTCCACCTCTCCGAGATAGAGGGTGTTTTGAATGTGGGGAAATGGGACATTTCCGGGCCAAATGCCCAAAGCGAGGCCTGAGTCCTGAAGTGCTGGAGGAGTTGCTGAATGCCTTGCAGAAGTTCTTCTTTGCCAAGAAGGCGGAAAACTTCAGGGAACCTCAGTGAAGGAGCCAATTGAGTGTCCCGTGACCGATCGGAGCTGGACACATACCAGTAAAAATTTCTTTCAATCCATCAGCAGGGGAGAAGATGGAGGTGTTTGACACTTTAGCAGTAGTGTGTCCTCGGCCCCCTGGTGCAAAGCAGAATTTCCTAATCGTTGGAACAAATACCAACTTGGTAAGAAGAATGCTTACTCCTTTAGCCTTGAAAGGTTCACCTACTGAAGATGTGCACCTGCAGTTGAGATGGGCTTTCCAGTGAGTACTTCAGGAGCAGAAGGCCCCTGCCGGGGGAGTGGGGAAACTGTGGCAGCTGGACATGCGAGAGCGGGTGTTGCAGTCAGGAGAAAGGGCGTGCATGAAGGCCACCGTTAAATTGTCCTGGGACCAACCAGGTCCCTTTGTGATACTGGAAGGTGATCTGCTGGGAGAAGACAGCAGACTAGAGCTGGTCCCAGAAATAGTCACTACTAAGGCCTTGTGGCGAAATGGAGGAAAAGCTCCTGTTAGTGTCCGGAATGCTACTGAGCAGCCAGTCAGTTGAAGCATCGAATGGTATTGGGGCGAGTGAGTGTTGCCACCCCCGTATCTCAGAAGGAGTTAATTAAAGATGAATGTGGGGGTGAGAAAGTAGAAGACCTTCAAACTCATCGCCCTGCTGTCCCATTCAAGTAGGGGGAGCAGGTGAAGAGTCAGTTGTCGAGATGGGAGAAGTTGTTCTCCAAGAATGATTATGATGTGGGATGTGCCAAGAGTGTTCAACACCGATTTCAACTCAGTGAAGACAAACCCTTTCGAGAAAGAGCCAGGCAAATACCGCTAAGTGATCTGGAGGATCTTAGAGAGCAGTTGACTGAGCTGAAGAATTCTGGTGTTATTCGGGAGTCTCGTAGTCCATGCGCTTCTCCTATAAGAATGGGACTATCCCAATGTGTATTGATTATTGTACTTTAAATTGCAGGACTATCCCAGATCAGTATACTACTCCTAGGATAGAAGATGCCCTGCAATGTTTGTCTGGGGCCAGGTGATTCAATGTGCTGGATCTGAAAAGTAGCTATAATCAAATACCCATGCACCCTGATGACAGGGAGAAGACTGCCTTCATTAGTCCATTGGGTTTCTATGAGTTTGACCGAATGTCTTAAGGTTTGGCGGGGGCCCCAGCCACTTTCCAATGCCCAATGGAGAACACTGTGGGTGACATGAATCTGATTGAAGCCCTTGTGTATTTGGACGACATCATTGTGTTTGGGAGAACGTTAGAAGTGCATGAAGTTCATTTGGAGAAGGTTTTTCAGAGGCTGTATGAAGAGGGGCTGAAGTTGTATTTGGAGAAGTGTCAGTTCTACCAAACGTCTGTCACCTATTTGGGGCATGTCGTATCTGCTGCAGGAGTAGCCACTGACCCTAAGAAGCTTGAAGCTGTCACTACTTGGCCAAGGCCTAGAACAGTCACTGAGCTAAGGTCCTTTCTGGGATTTTGTTCTTGCTATAGAAGATTTGTCAGAAATTTTGCTCAAATAGCAAAGCCTTTGAATGAGCTGCTGCAGAAGGAAACAAATGAAGGGGAATCACAGTTGAAAGTCAAGGAAGTGCCCCAAAAAGGGCCTCGGGATCGAAATAATCCATCCAGCACCAGTGGAGTTCCAGATGTGAACAAGCTTTTTGGAGGCTGAAAGAGAGACTCACTAAAGCCCCTATGTTGGCCTATGCTGACCCAGCGAAGCCTTATGAGTTGCATGTTGATGCCAGTCGGGATGGATTGGGCGGAGTGTTGTATCAAGAGAATGAGGGAAAATTGCATCCTATTGCCTATGTGAGCCGCAGTCTGACTCCATCAGAGAAGAACTGTCTTTGGTGGGTGGGTATCCCAGAAAGAGCATAGGGGAAGAACCCGGTTGCATTTATTGAATGCCGGCTTACAGAAACTTTTGGGCGAGATTCCTTTTCTCCTATGTTTGCAGTGGAGCGGGCCCACAGGGTACCTGCCAGGCCACCATGACCTGACAAACCCCCAAGACCATTACTGTTTAAACTGTTGAACTTTAAGTAGAGGGATGCTATCCTATGTCAAGCCAGAACCAAACGGGAAGCTATGGTTATGGATCATGTCCGTATATCATTTTATCCTGACTTTCCTAATGAAATACAACGCCGGCGGGTGAAGTTTACAGAGGTTAAGAAGCGTTTACAAAGATTTTAGGCTACCTACGCTATGCTATATCCAGCTCGGCTCCGAGTGGTGACAAACAACGAAACCCACTTCTTCGATAATCCGACTGAGGCATCGGATTGGCTGCATCGAATGAACATACGTTAAGAAAGTCGGCAGCTGCTTGACGTTGGTGGTATGCATGCTACAAATTGCCTACAGTAATGGTTGTTTCTTCTTCAAGGCAGTGAAGGATTTATATTTCAGTGCTCAGTTTGTTTGGTGGTGCTGGTTAGGCGGGTGAGTGGTGGCGCTGCCTAGATTATACAAGTTAATTGGCACAACGTACTGGATGACAATAAATATAGCAATAAGTTAATTCATTCAATATGTGCTAAAGTACTCCATGTAAACAATACATTGTGCAAGTTACGCAATATTAAACAATAAACAATGTAAAATGTGCAAAAATTATGTGCAAATATACAATTTTAAAAGTGACTGTTGTGCTTTTATGCAATAATTACCATACATGTGCAATAAAAGTGCATTGTGCTAGGTGCAATTGCCAAAAAATCAAATAAGAAAAATACACGATGAAATGAGCCCCTACTGCGGGGAGTGATATTAATAGTTCACGCTATGGTTTAAATCCATTCATGAAAAGGTGCTGAGTGGCTGCTGGATACTCAGAGTGCCATGCAGTTCATTAAGGTGCTGCCGTGCAGTTGTGAAATTCACTTTTGCATGTGACTAGATCCCCGTGATTTAATCCGTGGCCCCTTCTGGTAATGCACTTACCAGATCTCGGACCCCCTACAGGGGGAATCAGCCTCCAATAAGGAAGTATCTCTGCTCCCGCAGACCGGTATCAGTGTGACCTCTGGTATCCTTCCGAAACCCCGCTAATTTGCTTCACTCCTTCCTATTCCTCCTTATAGTGGTATTGGCCCCTCAATGGTAAAGAAGATCCCCCATAGTGTAGTATGGTTATACAGTATCTCACAAAAGTGAGTACACCCCTCACATTTTTGTAAATATTTTATTATATCTTTTCATGTGACAACACTGAAGAAATTACACTTTGCTACAATGTAAAGTAGTGAGTGTACAGCTTGTATAACAGTGTAAATGTGCTATCCCCTCAAAATAACTCAACACACGGACATTAATGTCTAAACCGCTGGCAACAAAAGTGAGTAAACCCCTAAGTGAAAATGTCCAAATTGAGCCCAAGGTGTCAATATTTTGTTTGGCCACCATTATTTTCCAGCACTGCCTTAACCCTCTTGGGCATTGAGTTCACCAGAGCTTCACAGGTTGCCACTGGAGCCCTTTTCTACTCCTGCATGACAACATCACAGGGCTGGTGCATGTTAGAGATCTTAAACTCCTCCACCTTCCATTTGAGGATACCCCACAGATGCTTAATAAGGTTTAGGTCTGGAGACATGCTTGGCCAGTCTATCACCTTTACCCTCAGCTTCTTTAGCAAGGCAGTGGTCGTCTTGGGGGTGTGTTTGGGGTCATTATCATGTTGGAATACTGTGCTGCTTACCCAGTCTCCGAAGGGAGGGGATCATGCTCTGCTTCAGTATGTCACAGTCCATGTTGGCATTCATGATTCCCTCAATGAACTGTAGCTCCCCTGTGACGGCAGCACTCATGCAGCCCCAGACCATGACCCTCACCCACAATGCTTGACTGTAGGCAAGATAAACTTGTCTTTGTACTCCTCACCTGGTTGCTGCCACAGACGCTTGACACCATCTAAACCAAATAAGTTTATCTTGGTCTCATCAGACCACAGGGCATGGTTCCAGTAATCCATATCCTTAGTCTGCTTGTCTTCAGCAAACTGTTTTCGGGCTTTCTTGTGCATCATCTTTAGAAAAGGCTTCCTTCTGGGATGACAGCCATGCAGACCAATTTGATGCAGTGTGCGGCGTATGGTCTGAGCACTGACAGGCTGACCCCCCACCCCTTCAACCTCTGCAGCAATGCTGGCAGGACTCATAGTCTATTTCCCAAAGGATATGACGCTGAGCACATGCACTCAACCTCTTTGGTGGACCAAGGCGAGGCCTGTTCTGAGTGGAACCTATTCTGTTAAACCGCTGTATGGGCTTGGTCACCATGCTGCAGCTCAGTTTCAGGATCTTGGCAATTTTCTTATAGCCTAGGCCATCTTTATGCAGAGAAACAATTCTTTTTTTCAGATCCTCAGAGAGTTCTTTGCCATAAGTTGCCATGTTGAATTTCCAGTGACCGGTATGAGAATTTTCAATTATAGGTGTACTCACTTTTGTTGCCAGCTGTTTAGACATTAATGGCTGTGTGTTAAGTTATTTTGAGGGGACAGAAAATTTACACTGTTATACAAGCTGTACACTCACTACTTTACATTGTAGCAAAGTGTAATTTCTTCAGTGTTGTCACATGAAAAGTTATAATAAAATATTTACAAAAATGTGAGGGGTGTACTCACTTTTGTGAGATACTGTAAATACTTTAATTGAAAAAAGTAGACACTTACATTAAAATACAAGAATTTCCTCCTATCTCTTGTATCAGGAAGTCTGGGTGCCGATGCGCTCCACGGACAAACCGTAAGTGACGGTATGACGCTTGGCTCCGCCCTACGTGTTTCATCACACTGACGTCATCTGGAGCGGCCAGAGCGGGGTTTTCGGAAGGATCCCAGAGGGCACACTGATACGGGTCTGCGGGAGCAGAGATACAGTGGGGATCGAAAGTTTGGGCACCCCAGGTAAAAATTTGTATTAATGTGCATAAAGAAGCCAAGGAAAGATGGAAAAATCTCTAAAAGGCATCAAATTACAGATTATATATTCTTATAATATGTCAACAAAAGTTAGATTTTATTTCCACTTTCAAAATAACAAAAAAAAAACAATGGCGTCTGCAAAAGTTTGGGCACCCTGCAGAGTTAATATCTTGTACTGCCCCCTTTGGCAAGTATCACAGCTTGTAGCCAGCCAAGAGTCTTTCAATTCCTGTTTGAGGTATCTTTGCCCATTCTTCCTTACAAAAGTCTTCCAGTTCTTTGATATTTCTGGGCTGTCTGTCACGCACTGCTCTTTTAAGGTCTATCCATAGATTTTCAATTATGTTGAGGTCAGGAGATTGTGAAGGCGATGGCAAAACCTTCAGTTTATGCCTCTTGATGTAATCCCCCATGGATTTCGAGATGTGTTTAGGATCATTATCCATTTGTAGAAGCCATCCTCTCTTTAACTTCAGCTTTTTCACAGATGGCATTAAGTTACCATCCAAAATTTGCTGAAATTTTATTGAATCCATTTTTCCTTCTACTTGTGAGATGTTCCCTGTGCCACTGGCTGCAATACAACCCCAAAGCATGATTGATCCACCCCCATGCTTAACAGTTGGACAGAAGTTCTTTTCATTAAATTCTGTGCCCCTTCTTTTCCAAACGTACCTTTGCTCCTTCTGGCCAAAAAGTTCAATTTTAACCTCATCAGTCCACAGAACTTGTTTCCAAAATGCATCAGGCTTGTCTATATGTTCATTTGCAAAGTTCAAACGCTGATTTTTGTGGTGAGGATGTAGAAGAGGTTTTCTTCTGATGACTCTTCCATGAAGACCATATTTGTACAAGTATCTCTTTTTTAGTGGAATAGTGTACCACAAGTCCAGTGTCTGCCAGATCTTTCTGGAGGGATCGTGCAGTCAAACATGGGTTTTGAATTGTTTTTCTCACAATCCTGCAAGCTGTTCTGTCTGATCTTTTTCTTGGTCTTCCAGATCGTGCTTTAACTTCCACTGTTCCTGATAACTGTCATTTCTTAATTACATTCCGAACAGAGGATATTGACATCTGAAAACGCTTTGCTATGTTCTTATAGCCTTCTCCAGCTTTGTGAGCATCAACTATTTTCAGTTTCAGTTTTCTAGACAACTGCTTAGAAGAACCCATGGTGCTGATTGTTGTGGCAAGGTCAGATGAGTCTGGGCATTTAAAACCTTTGAGATTGACATCACCTGGTCTTCCCAGATGATGATTGAGAACAATCCATGACACTGGCAGGTCTCAGCCTTGCAAAGGGGGCAGTGCATGCTAAAAATTCTGCAGGGTGCCCAAACTTTTGCAGATACCATTTTTTTGTTTTCTGTAATTTTAAAAGTGTCAATGATGGAAATAAAATCTAACTTTTGTTGACATATTATAAGAATGTCTAATCTGTAATTTGATGCCTTTTGGAGATGTTTCCATCTTTCTTTGGCTTCTTTATGCACATTAATACAAATTTTTACCTGGGGTGCCCAAACTTTCGATCCCCACTGTACTTCCTTATTGGAGGCTGATTTCCCCTGTAGGGGGTTCGTGATCTGGTAAGTGCATTACCAACAGGGGCCACTAATTAAATCACGGGGATCTAGTCACAAGGAAAAGTGAATTTCACAACTGCATGGCACTCTGAGTATCCAGCAGCCACTCAGCACCTTTTCTTGAATGGATTTAAACCATAGAGTAAACTATTAATATCACTCCCCGCAGTAGGGGCTCATTTCACTGTGTATTTTTCTTATTTGATTTTTTGGCAATTGCACCTAGCACAATGCACTTTTATTGCACATGTATGGTAATTATTGCATAAAAGCACAACAGTCACTTTTAAAATTGTATATTTGCACATAATTTTTGCACATTTTTCATTCTTTATTGTTTAATATTGCATCATTTTCACAATGTATTGTTTACATGGAGTACTTTAGCACATATTGTATGAATTAACTTATTGCTACATTTATTGTCATCCAGTACATTTTGTGCCAATCAACTTGTATATTCTAGGCAGTGCCACCACTCACCCGCCTAACCAGCAACACCAAACAAAATCAGAACCCCACCAGTGGGGGTTCATGGTTAGGGCAGCAGCCACAAGCATTTATTATCACCCACAATATTGAGTGTTTTGTTTTATACACTACTTTTAGCAGCTCTAAAAAGGCAGCGCCAATACTCACTTATACACTTAACACTATTCAGTGATCAGTTTATTACCATTGTACAAAAGTGAAAATATATCAGCGCATACACCTCTACTAAAGAGAAAAAGCAGCTGACACTCAAAGTTAATCTAAATAACCAAAAAAACAATGATAGGAAATTAGTGCAGCGCTAAAACTAAAATGAATCAATTGAATAGGAAATACAGTCCATGCAAAGGAGGAAGGGCCCCGTGTGGATAAAGATGCACTCAGAGCAAATGCTGTGGTCTTGAAACTACAAATCCACCACCAGATAGAATGGCCTCTCACCTCAAAGCACTGACCACAAAGGGTCAAATCACCAGGACAGATTCCACTTGCAACTGAACACTGACGATAACACCTTTGGCAGAATGGATGGATGGGATGATCCCAGTTGCTCCAAATACCTCCAGGGGATACCGATTAGACAATCCAAAAGCTTGCTCTCTTAGTGGTGTGACTCAAAGAAAGGCAAGGGATTGCACATAGTGAAGTATGTCTAACACATTTATTGATTAAAACATAAGAAAGCCTCTTACTTAATAACAGCATACAGCAGGCACATCACATCCTCTCTTGCTGAACAGTCATACACTTCCTCGAGCGACTCTGTGAGACAGCGGGTGATTTCACGGCTCCTCCCTTCTGCACGCGTGACGTCCCATAAGGGAAGGGACTTCCTCAGCGGCTTGTGTAGGAGCCTGTCATCCCCGCAATATATAGAGCCAATGAGCTGCAACTCGTCCATAAGATTACAAGGCAGCCAGGTATTCACTCCTTCCATCCCGCCCCAGTGTGTGTTTTTTCATTGTCACACTTATGCCCCGTACTCACGTGCAGATTATCTGCAGACTTTTGTCTGCAGACTTACCAAAACCATATAATATGAGGTCAAACCTAAACACTTTCAATTTGTATGCAATCCGGCAGGCCCTTGCACTACATAGAAAAGATAAGTCTGCAGACAAAAGTCTGCAGATATTCTGCACGTGTGTACGGGGCATAACACACCCATCTGAAGCCGAGAACGAGCATACCAGCACTGCCCTGGTTAACCCCCTGTTGACACAGCCAGAACGTAGCAGCCTTACTACAACAACATTACCCATCCTCAAATA
Source organism: Pelophylax lessonae (assembly GCF_965119305.1). Classification (NCBI taxonomy): domain Eukaryota; kingdom Metazoa; phylum Chordata; class Amphibia; order Anura; family Ranidae; genus Pelophylax; species Pelophylax lessonae. The sequence goes on along the minus strand of NC_138773.1, from coordinate 93,309,416 downwards.
AATTGCCATAATTAATGGATATAAAGAGTATAAAGAATGGACAATGGGATAAATAAATATAGAACAAAGACTAAAAAAATAATGATAGGCTGTAATGTTATCCCTCTTATCTTGAAACACAATTGGGGACAAAAACTCATGACTATCCACCATTGTGAACTATATTTTAAAAGTACATTTCAAAATAAATATAGAAAAAAGGTTAAAGAACTGATAGGCTGCAATGTTATCCCTCTTATCTTGAAACACAATTGGGGACAAAAACGCATGACCATCCACCATTATGAACTATATTTTAAAAGTAAATTTTGAAATAAATATAGAGCAAAGGCTAAAAAAATGATGGGCTGCAATGTTATCCCTCTTATCTTGAAACACAATAAGGGACAAAAACGCATGACTATCCACCATTATTAACTATATTTTAAAAGTAAAATTAAACAATAATATTATTGTGCTAAACACCCATGTATTTAAAACCAGGAAATAAATACGATAGGGGACAATAAATATTATTATAACACTTATTAAAAATCCTTAAAACTTTCTATGAAATTTCTTCTATAAAAATTCTTTGTTTAAGATGGAGCCGTAAATGCACACCCACTGTCTCACGGATTACAAAGCTCACAAAATAATAAAAACAATCACATCAGTATCATCAATAGTATTACATCATTATCAACAACAGTATAAAAGACCTTAATATTAATAAAATACTCCCATATCAGCGGTTGGATATAAAGCAATTCAAGTCAAAATCGACGTTTAACCCTCTTGGCGCTGAGACTTTCGTCTCATAAATCCAATAGGATTCACGTCGACTCAGTTGTCTCACAAAATTTCCACCTCTCCAATGCTTTTTTACTTTTTCCAACCCCCAAAACTTCAGGTCTCGTGGGTTCCTATTGTGGCACTGTCTGAAATGCCTAGAGACAGAATGAAATCTGAAACCCTTCTTGATGTTATTCATATGCTCGGCCACACGGACGTGCAATGCTCTTGATGTGCGTCCGATGTACTGCAACCCGCAGCTGCACTCAAGCATATAAACAACTCCAGTAGTTGAACAAGTGATAAGGTCAGCAATTTTGTATACTTGACCCGTAGCACTGGAAGAAAATTCCTTACGTCTTTTATTGTTTACTTTAGAAGTCCTACAAGATATGCATTTCCCACAGGCATAGAAACCTGTGAGAAAAGAAAATAGTTTATTTTCTCTCTGGATAGGAGGATCAATAACTCCAGGAGCCAACCTATCCCTAAGGGTAGGGGCTTTCCTATAGACAAATAGCGGTTTTTCAGGAAGATTTGGATCTAGAATTTTATCTTGTTTCAAGATGGACCAATGTTTCTCAATAATTTTTTCAATCTTTTTATGTTGTATGCTATAGTCCATCACTATTCTATAATTATTGAGACCTGTCTCTTCTACCTTGATCTTATTTGTTATCAGGGACTTCCTATCCAGATTCTTTACTATCTGTAGATCTTTATTTAAGGTTCCTGCGTCATAACCTTTTTGTAGGAATCTTTCCGTAAGCGTTTTGGACTAATCCAAGAAGTCAGTGTCTGACGTGCAATTACGCTTCAAACGCACATACTGACCCCTTGGGATGTTACATAGCCACATCCGATGGTGACAACTGTCTAGAGGTATGTACGAATTGCGGTCAGTGGGCTTGAAGTAATTACAAGTCTTAAACCGACCCTTGTCTTGTGAAATGACTAGGTCCAAAAACACTACTTGATCAGAACTGGTGTTCCACGTAAGGACAATATTTTTGTTGTTATCATTCATTCTCTCTTTGAATTTTTCCAGACCCTCTCGACCCCCATCCCAAATTAGGATGAGGTCGTCTATGTAACGCCTGTAACAGACGAGTTCTGGTGGGCAATCCTTAAAGACAACGTCTTCCTCCCAGTGGGCCATGAAGAGATTGGCCACACTGGGAGCAAAACGAGCCCCCATAGCAACTCCTCTGGTCTGTAGGAAAAAATCACTGTTATACCAAAAATAATTCTTGGTCAAACAATAACACAGGCTACTCAAAAGAAAACTTCTGTGTTTCCTAGAGAGATCCGACGAGCCAAAGGCCCATTTAACCGCTGTTTGTGCATCACTATGACCTATTATCGTATACAATTACCATTGTTCTTTGGGAACTCTGCAAGCTCCATCGGCATCAGATTCCAGGGTCACCTTGAGACGTTGGGACCCCCCATACACATCTATCCTGCGGGGATGATAAGTTTATCTTCTTCCCCATTTTTTTCATGGGAATATGTTTTCAGTTTATTGTTTTGTTGAATTTCATCCCCTAAAAGATGTGCCATGTGAGTCTATATTGGTACTATACATGGCTTTTCGCAGTGTATGCAACCCGATCTCTTATTCAGACTGACTATCTGTGTTACAGTATGCCTACCTACACTGGCAGGGCCAAATTTATTTAAATGATGTGGGCCCCTCAGCTTCTATATGTTCTCCATAAAGCCCCAGTCTAGATTACTCAATATTGGTTTGACCATATAGATTCTCAATACTGAGCATTCATTTGGAAGCAGGGGGTAGCAGGGATTAAACTAAGCAAATAACAGTACCTCAAATAACAGGACGGAATGGCTGTTCCACATTCCTTCACATACTTTCTAGCTGCCCAACTCCAACACCTAACAGGGTGGGATCTTCTATGGGTGCCTGACCCCTCTAGGAACTTGTTGATCCGTTCCTTAATGGAATTCTCTGCCATGTCCCAGATGGAAACGGGCCTCCCAGAGCTGCCAGTACACTGCCCTTCAGTGCAATTGTTGCTGAAACTTTGGTTGAAATTGAAACATAGACTCGGTGTAGCAGGATTTACTTGAAATCACAGCTCAGTAATGGGCAGGATTTGAAATTCTTTGATCAATTACGTGGTGAGTTCCTCTTATTGCATAATAGACACTAACTGTACCTGCAATTACGTCATGCTACGAGAATGCAGGGCAGAAGTTCAACCTTGCAATTGGAGGAATCAGAATTTATTAATAGTATTTTTACTACCCTTAAGAAAAAGGGAATTAGTTCCCATATATTCGCTTGTTTATTCACCTATATTCAAGCCCCAGATTTGCTCCCTTGTCGAGAAAAATGGGAAGAGGATGTTGGCCCCATAGACGGTGATAAATGGGAACAAATATTGGCTGCTGGCCCACTGGTGTCCATATCGGCTATTTAAAAATGATCACATCTCTTTATCCTTCACCGGGTATGTCGCCCGGCGGTGCAGTTGCATAAGTGGGGTAGGAGGGATTCCCCTGTTTGTCCAAAATGTCAAATACACCAAGGAAACTTAATCCACATGATATGGAATTGTCCTAAATTGGTATGGTATTGGCAAGATGTTATTGAACCATTAATCGTATACCAAGTGCAACGTGGTTTAAATCCACTTATATTCTAGAAGGTTTAGTAGAAGATCTATATCCTCCTCATACATATGTTGCACTTGTCAGGTTGCTTAACTTAGCCACAAAAAATGATAGCAAGGTTTTGGTTATCACCTCAAACCCCTTCGTGCCACCAGTGGATTCAATAGGTCAATAAGATACTAATTCTGGAAAAAAAAACATTTATTTCATTTTGCATAATAAAAACTTTTTCTGATTAAAAAAAGAGGAAAGCAGAAGTAATCAGCCACCAGGTTTAGGGATAAACCTGATCAGATCTGAAAAATGCAAGAATTGCAGTTTAGCTGGCTAGAGCAGAGCTTTATAATAAATGTAGCTAGCTGAGAGCAGGGACACTACAGTTGCGCAGTAAAACATTTAAAATGCAACTGGACTAGACATTCACGTATTCAGGGTAACAGGCCTAAGGGAGGGTATATGTGAGTGGGCAGGCCAGGAGAAGCATAACACAACATGGAGAAGGATCTCTAAAATGATAGGTAGGTGACTAACTCATCCAAGAAGAAGTGGAGCGGGTCCAGAGTCAGTTTGGTGGGAACAGCTGCTCAAAAAGGGATCATTACAGGGGCCCTTTAAAATATTGCCTAAACAGCAGCCAATTTGTGGACCTAAACAGTAACTCATAAAAGTCAATCTCTCTTTTGATTGGAGTGGGTCAGGGTTTGAGACCTCTTCAGATCTTAAGCTGCCTGGGAACCTGTAGAGGTATCTATCCTTCTGAGAATAATTGCCAGCCTGACTACAGTTGTCAGCTTTCCAAGTAAATTCCCTACATACAGTGGGTACGGAAAGTATTCAGACCCCCTTAAATTTTTCACTCTTTGTTATATTGCAGCCATTTGCTAAAATCATTTAAGTTCATTCTTCTTCCTCATGAATGTACACATAGCACCCCATACTGACAGAAAACACAGAATTGTTGACATTGTTGCAGATTTATTAAAAAAGAAAAACTGAAATATCACATGGTCCTAAGTATTCAGACCCTTTGCTCAGTATTTAGTAGAAGCCCCCTTTTGATCTAATACAGCCAGGAGTCTTTTTGGGAAAGATGCAACAAGTCTTTCACACCTGGATTTGGGGATCCTCTGCCATTCCTCCTTGCAGATCCTCTCCAGTTCTGTCAGGTTGGATGGTAAACGTTGGTGGACAGCCATTTTTAGGTCTCTCCAGAGATGCTCAATTGGGTTTAAGTCAGGGCTCTGGCTGGGCCATTCAAGAACAGTCACGGAGTTGTTGTGAAGCCACTCCTTCGTTATTTTAGCTGTGTGCTTAGGGTCATTGTCTTGTTGGAAGGTAAACCTTCGGCCCAGTCTGAGGTCCAGAGCACTCTGGAGAAGGTTTTTGTCCAGGATATCCCTGTATTTGGCCGCATTCATCTTTCCCTCGATTGCAACCAGTCGTCCTGTCCCTGCAGCTGAAAAACACCCCCACAGCATGATGCTGCCACCACCATGCTTCACTGTTGGGACTGTATTGGACAGGTGATGAGCAGTGCCTGGTTTTCTCCACACATACCGCTTAGAATTAAGGCCAAAAAGTTCTATTTTGGTCTCATCAGACCAGAGAATCTTATTTCTCACCATCTTGGAGTCCTTCAGGTGTTTTTTAGCAAACTCCATGTGGGCTTTCATGTGTCTTACACTGAGGAGAGGCTTCCGTCGGGCCACTCTGCCATAAAGCCCCGACTGGTGGAGGGCTGCAGTGATGGTTGACTTTCTACAACCTTCTCCCATCTCTTGACTGCATCTCTGGAGCTCAGCCACAGTGATCTTTGGGTTCTTCTTTACCTCTCTCACCAAGGCTCTTCTCCCCCGATAGCTCAGTTTGGCCGGACGGCCAGCTCTAGGAAGGGTTCTGGTTGTCCCAAACGTCTTCCATTTGAGGATTATGGAGGCCACTGTGCTCTTAGGAACCTTAAGTGCAGCAGAAATCTTTTTGTAACCTTGGCCAGATCTGTGCCTTGCCGCAATTCTGTCTCTGAGCTCTTCAGGCAGTTCCTTTGACCTCATGATTCTCATTTGCTCTGACATGCATTGTGATCTGGAAGGTCTTATATAGACAGGTGTGTGGCTTTCCTAATCAAGTCCAATCAGTATAATCAAACACAGCTGGACTCAAATGAAGGTGTAGAACCATCTCAAGGATGATCAGAAGAAATGGAAAGCACCTGAGTTAAATATATGAGTGTCACAGCAAAGGGTCTGAATACTTAGGACCATGTGATATTTCAGTTTTTCTTTTTTAATAAATCTGCAACAATGTCAACAATTCTGTGTTTTTCTGTCAGTATGGGGTGCTATGTGTACATTCATGAGGAAGAAGAATGAACTTAAATGATTTTAGCAAATGGCTGCAATATAACAAAGAGTGAAAAATTTAAGGGGGTCTGAATACTTTCCGTACCCACTGTATTCCAGCAGAGAATGAGCAAGAGCAAGCAGATCAAACTTGTGTTTTATAGCCCTGTGGCCCTCTCACTCCTTCCCTGCAGCCCCTACACAGATTTGCAGCTAAATACTTAAAAATATTTTAAAAGTTGCAGTTTTTCTTATAATATTAACTTCTGAGGTGCCATGTTCTTTTTCAGAAAAAAATAGGTAGGTGTGTGTAACGCTCCTGCGTTTTTATTGTAAGCTGGATTTGCAGCTGCAGAATCTCCACTCAGTAGTCATGTAGAGATGTGTTGGAATACCAGATCCAACTCTCCAGACTCATCACTGTGGGCCTGTCTGCTTCAGCATACAGATATACACACACTCAATAAGATGTTCCTGGAGTGATAGGATGTATATGATAGTATGGAGGTGATGTGCTGAAGGGACAGGTGTGAGCAGTGACAGTAATGGTAAGCACTTGATAGTAATGTTCAGGAGAGTAGTAGATGGTAATAGGTAGAATGCAGATAGGTTAGTAATCATGTATGGTACAGGTGGTAAGGACAGCAGATGACATAGACAGGATAGACTAACCCAGTGCAAGGATAGATGGTAGTAGACTCAAGAGCTAGCAATCTATGTAACAGTGCAGATGGTAGAATTAGTATGCATAGATAGTAACAGTCCTTAATGTGCAGAAGACGATAGTGTAAGTTAGTTATGGAGGATTCCCCTGTGGGGTACTTATCACTAGTAAGGTTTAGTAAGTAGAGGGGTCCAGTAGTGAGGGAGTGATCCGGTAGCGAGATACGGGATCAGTTGCGAGGTTCCGGTCTGTTCCAGGTAAAGGCAAATAGCTGGAGGTTCCGAAAGCAAGACAAGGCTTGTGAGCATGTAGACACACATTGAACGAACAACGTGAGAGAGAACGCTGGCGATTGAAATAGCCGCTCAGCGGCGCTCAGCGATGACGTCATCCGTCTTAAAGGAGTATGCGTTCCACCTAACTAGAAAGGTGGGACGCAATGTTTTGAAAGGAAAATGGTAAATAAGGGTACCAAAGGTACCAGAATCTTACAGTACCCCCCCCCTTAAGGCCGGCTCCGGAAGGCCTATAGCACTGGTTTCTCCGGGTATTTCGAGTGAAACCTTCGTATAAGCCTAGGTGCGTGAACATCAGAGGTATCCAACCAGGTGTCGTCTTGGGGTCCATAGTTCTTCCATCTTATGAGATATTGGAGTCTTCCTCTGTGGATACGAGAATCCAAAATCTCCTTAATCTCATATTCTTCTCCGCCTTCAACTTGTACTGGAGGTGGAGGCAAGATGGTAGGCCTTATTCCTTGGTTAGGAACATGTGGCTTCAGTAGCGACACATGAAAGATGGGATGTATTTTGAGATCTGCCGGTAAGGTGAGTTGCACTGCAGCTTTTCCAATGAGTTTCTTAATTGGGAAGGGTCCCAGAAATAAAGGTCCAAGCTTTTTGCTAGGGATCTTTAATCTTAAATTTTTTGTCGATAGCCAAACGAGGTCCCCAATAGCATATTGCGGAGAAGGTCTTCTACGAAGGTCGTAGTACCTTTTTTGTTGACTATGAGCATGTGTGATGGTGGTATTAAGTAAACCCAGAGAGTCTTTTATTTGGGTAAGATAATCCGAGGCTACTGGGTTACTTGATGGTAAGATGCGTGGTGGAAGAAGTGTGGGATGAAACCCATAGTTCAAGTAGAACGGACTTTGCTTAGTAGTACTGTGGGTTGCGTTGTTATAAGCAAATTCCGCCAGAGGGAGGAGGTCCACCCAATCATCCTGTAGGTATGATGTGTAGCAACGCAGATATTGTTCTATACACTGGTTGACTCTTTCAGTCTGTCCGTTGGTCTGAGGGTGGTAGGGAGAAGTGAGCTTTCGCTCAATCCGTAGTATTTGACATAGAGCTTGCCAAAATTTGGAGATGAACTGTGAACCACGGTCGGATAAAAGAGTCTTTGGAATTCCATGTAACTTGAACACATGTTTCATTAGTAGTTCCGCTGTTTGTTTAGATGAAGGTAGTCTGCGAATAGCAATGAAATGTGCCATCTTTGTCAGATGGTCCACTGACACTAGAATGGTATTAAATCCTTTGGAAGGTGGTAGTTCTACTATAAAGTCTAAGGACACAACTTCCCATGGGACCTGGGGTATTGGTAGACTGCAGAGTAGACCAGATGGTTTTGTAGTGTCAATTTTGGACCTTGCACAGATGTCACATGAAGAAACAAATTTTTGTACAGACATCTTCATATCAGGCCACCAAAACTGCCTGGTTAGCAAATTAAGGGTTTTCGTCATACCCATATGTCCTGCCATGGGCACATCATGTGATAATTCCAAGATCTTGGTGCGCATAGTAGGGGGTATGTAGAGTTTGTCGTGGTAATAGAGGAAGCCTTCTGCATCAGTACTTAGTTGTGGTGGAGGTGAATCCAATCTTATACTGTGCAAAATCTCTTCCTTCAGGGAACGAACAACACCAATAATACGTTCATAGGGTATTATAGGAATAGAAGGGATTTCGGCGCAGTTATCTTCGGTTAATCGTGATAGCGCATCCGCTTTTTTATTTTTGTCTGCAGGCGTGTAGGTCACTAGGAAGTTGAATCTTAGGAAGAATAATGACCATCGTACCTGCCGGTGGGAAAGAGTTTTGTTAGTCTGGAGGTATTGAAGGTTTTTATGATCTGTATATATGAGTATTGGTAATTGGGTACCTTCAAGTAGATGTCGCCAATTCTCCAGTGCCAGTTTTATGGCAAGCAACTCCTTTTCACCCACTGGGTAATTCACCTCTGGGCTGCTTAGTGATTTTGAGAAGAAAGCAACTGGGTGGAGTGGTGAAGTATTTGTTGGTCATTGGGAGAGAACTGCTCCTACTGCCATATTTGACGCATCTACCTCCAGAATATATTGGAGGGATGGGTCTGGATGGCGTAGTATGGGAGCAGAAGTAAAGCTTGATTTTAACAAGCGGAAAGCTCCATTTGCTTCTTCTGACCATTTGAATGGTTTCTTTATACTTGTAAGTTGTGTGAGAGGTCTCACAATAGCAGAGAAGTTCTTGATGAACTTCCTATAGAAGTTTGAAAATCCAAGGAATCGCTGTAATGCCTTACGAGTTGTTGGTATAGGCCAATCCAGAATACAGGATATCTTGCTCATATCCATCTTGATTCCGGTTTTGTATATGATGTATCCTAAGAATAATATTTCTTCTTTATGAAATAGGCATTTTTTTAATTTCACGTATAGATTGTGTGCGAGTAATCTGGATAACACAAGTCTTACATGTTTTATATGTTCGGACAGAGATCGAGAATAGATAAGTATATCGTCCAGATATACCACAACACAGACATCAAGTAAGTCTCTAAAGATGTCGTTTATGAACCTTTGAAAAGCTGCGGGAGCATTACACAACCCGAATGGCATCACAAGATATTCGAATAATCCGTATCTGGTTCTGAATGCTGTTTTCCACTCATCTCCGTCACGGATTCGGATTAGGTTGTATGCCCCTTTTAGGTCCAATTTAGAGAAGTAAGTAGCCCCACGCACTTGTTCAATGAGTTCAGGGATGAGCGGTAAAGGATAGCGATCCTTTATTGTAATGGTATTTAATTGCCTATAAGCGATAATAGGCCTAAGACTTAAATCCTTATTGCGGACAAAGAAAAGTCCTGCAGCTGTGGAAGAAGTAGAGGGTCTGATGAACCCTTTTGTCAAATTCTCATCCAAGTATTCCTTGAGATGAGAGAGTTCATCCGGTGAAAGAGGATAAACATGACCGAACGGGCAATTTGCTGTTAGGGAGTAGATCGATAGTGCAATCATAATCCCTATGGGGAGGCAACACTTGAGCATTTTTCTCAAGGAATACTTCGGACAGATCCTGATAGCATAGTGGTGCAATCTCGTCTGACACCACAGACAGGATCTTTCCATAAGATGGGAGGTTACACGTAATCTCACAATAGTGAGAAGGGAAAGTTAAAATCTGTCTTTTCCAATCTATGATTGGTTGATGTGTGTGTAACCAGGGGAGTCCCAAAATAATGGGAAAATGGGGTGAAGATAGTATATCAAAGGAGGTGGTCTCCATATGAGACTCGTTAACAGTGACAAGGAGTGCTTGTGTCTGATTGGTGATTGGACCAGAAGATAGCGGGATACCGTTAATGAAACTAACAGAAACAGGTTTACATAGTTACATAGTTACATAGTTGGTGAGGTTGAATAAAGACAAAAGTCCATCCAGTTCAACCTGTGTAGATGTGTGTGGCTGTAATCATCTTGCATACCCCTGAATGTTCTGATCCTTGAGATGTACGTCTAAGAGTCTTTTGAAAGCCACCATACTACCCACAGAAACCACCTCATGTGGTAGAGAATTCCACAATCTTGTAGCCCTAACAGTAAAGAACCCCCCACGTTGCCTGAGGTTAAAACGCTTCTCCTCTAATCGCATTGTATGCCCCCGAGTTCTCATGCAATCCCTTCAACTGAACAGCTTTTTTTCTAAGCCTAGATCCCCATTTAGATATTTAAAAATTGCTATCATGTCCCCCCTCAGGCGTCTCTTCTCCAGGGAGAATAAATCAAGCGATTGCAGACGCTCCTCATAATCAAGGTCCTCCAATCCCCTAATTAGTTTAGTTGCCCTTCTCTGGACTCTCTCTAGCTCCAACACATCCCTTCTGAGGAATGGTGACCAGAACTGGACCGAATACTCCAGATGAGGTCGGACCAGAGTTTTATAAAGTAGAAGGATTATAGTCTTATCTCTGGAATACATCCCTTTCTTTATGCATGCTAATATTCTGCTAGCCTTGGCAGCTGCCGCTTGACATTGCATGCTGTTGCCTAGTCTATCATCAACCAAGACTCCCAGATCCTTCTCCATTTTTGATTCTCCCAAGGGTTCCCCTCCTAACGTGTATTGTGCTTTTATGTTTCTAGTCCCCAAGTGTAAAACCTTACATTTCTCCACGTTAAACCTCATTTGCCATGTCTTTGCCCACTCCGTTATTTTGTCCAGGTCATTCTGTAGGATATCTGCTTCATGCTGTGCTGTTATTGCCCTGCCTAATTTTGTGTCATCTGCAAAAACTGATATTGAACTACTGATCCCGTCCTCAATGCTGTTTATGAATAAATTGAACAAGGTTGGTCCTAGGACTGAGCCTTGGGGGACCCCGCTTACTACCTCAGACCAGTCTGAGTACGCGCTGTTTATTACCACCCTTTGGACACGCCCTTTTAGCCAGTTCCGTATCCAAGAGCAAACCCTGCTGTCGATACCTGCAGACCTTATTTTATAAATTAAGCGCTTATGGGGAATTGTATCAAACGCCTTAGCAAAATCTAGGTACACCACATCCACTGGTCTGCCCCTATCTAGCTCACAGCTCACCTCCTCGTAGAATGTTAAGAGATTGGTTTGACAAGAACGCCCATTTGTAAACCCGTGCTGGTTACTACTGATGATGCTGTTGTCCTTAGCAAACTCTACAATATAGTCCCTTATCATCCCCTCCAGAAGTTTACATACTACTGATGTCAGACTGACAGGCCTATAATTTCCCGGTATATGCCTCTGACCCTTTTTGAATATCGGAATCACGTTAGCTTTCCTCCACTCCCCTGGTACATCTCCTGTCCTAATACTGTCCGCAAAGATCAGGAACAGTGGTCTGGATATAACCTTACTGAGTTCCTTGAGTACTCTCGGATGTACGCCATCCGGGCCTGGTGATTTGTTTGTGTTGAGTTTATCCAGCCTTTCCCTGATTTCACCCTCTGTTAGCCATAGTGGCAAGTCCTGTGTATTACTACTAACCATACAGTCATGGTCAGTGTACCCCTCCGATTCCTGTGTAAAGACTGATGAGAAAAAAGCATTCAGCACGGTTGCTTTTTCAGTGTCCTCTGTAACCATCCTCCCATCATTGTTAATTATGTGTGCAATATGCTCTGCCCTAGTTTTTTTGCTGTTGATATACTTAAAGAATTTCTTTGGGTTTTTTTTTGCTATCCTCCGCTATTTGTCTCTCAAAGTCTATTTTAGCCATCTTGATTTTGTGTTTACACTTCCTATTTGCCTCCTTGTATTGGTCGAAAGCCAATACTGTGCCCTCTGATTTATATTTCCTGAAGGCCAATTTTTTTCCCCTAATAAGTTTTTTAACGCTCCGGTTTAGCCAGCCAGGTTTGGCTTTGTCCCTTCTAAATTTATTTCCCATAGGAATGCACTGCAAGATGCCTTTGCTTAATATGTTCCTAAAGCATTCCCATTTTTCCTCTGTGGTCAGGGATCCCAGGGTTCGGTCCCAGTTTACCCTTTCCATCAACAAGTACAATTTTGGAAAGTTTGCCCTTCTGAAGTTAAGGGTTCTTATGTTCCCCACTTGCCTTGCTATATTGTTATTTACGCTAAATGTGATCATCCTGTGATCGCTACAGCCCAGGTTGTCCTGGACTCTTACCTCCGAGATTAGGTCTGGGTCATTAGTGATCAATAGATCCAGGATTGTGTTTTCTCTGGTAGGGGAATCCACCAACTGTGACATGTAATTATCCTGTAAGGTTTCGGTGAATTGACCCAGTCAATGTCGGGATAAATGAAGTCCCCCAATATGATGACTGATCCTAGCTTTGCCACTTTACCCAAAAGTGCTAAAAATTCCAGCTCTACCTCCTCCCCTTGTTTAGGTGGCCTATAGCAAACCCCCACAATTACTTTTCCCTTTTCTCCTTCCCTATGGAGTTCTACCCACACGGATTCTAACTCCATACTCATCCCTTCCGTAATGTCACTCCTCTCTATCACCCTTACATTATTCTTGACGTAGAGACATACCCCTCCCCCTCTTTTTCCTACCCTGTCCTTCCGGTACACTGAATACCCTTGGATATTTGCCAGCCACTCATGTGAGGGGTCGAACCAAGTCTCCGTTATTCCCACTAGGTCTATGTCCTCCTCATGTACTAACATTTCCAACTCATCCATTTTATTAGCTAGGCTCCTGGCATTAGCATATACCCCTCTTAGTTTTACGGAAGTTAAACGTGATTGGTTATGTTTATTCCTGTTTGGTCTGCGGTTCTCCCGCACAGAGATACCAATAGACGTTGTGGACCTACTGTCGCTGCTGACCCTAAAACTGCCTTCAGTCCTTTGCTCCCTCCTAACTGACTCTACTTCTGAGCCCTCCCCCCCGTCTCCTAGTTTAAAAGCTCCTCCAACTTGGTGGCCATCTTTCTCCCCAAAAGAGCTGTACCGCCCCCATTAAGGTGCAGCCCATCCTTACTAAAGAGCCGGTAGCCGACTGAGAAGTCAGCCCAGTTCTCCAGGAACCCAAACCCCTCCTTCCTACACCAATTCCTCAGCCACTTGTTAAGTTCCCTAATCTCCTTCTGCCTCTCCTGTGTGGCTCGAGGTACAGGCAGTATTTCAGAGAAAACCACCTTGGAGGTCCTTTTCCTCAAGCTATTACCTAAGTCCCTGAAATCGTTCTTAAGGATCCTCCACCTACCTTTAACTTTGTCATTAGTGCCCACATGCACCATGACCGCTGGGTCATCCCCAGCCCCGCACAACAATCTGTCTGCCAGATCTGCGATATGCCGAACGCGGGCGCCCGGTAAACAACATACTGTTCGGTTCACGAGATCTTTTTTACAGATTGCCCTCTCTGTCCTCTTGATAATTGAGTCCCCCACTACCACAACCTTTCTAACCTTTCCTGAGTTACTGCCCCCCTTCTTCCTGGAGCCGACCCCCCCCGGCAGCTGGGGGAGGGCGCATGCTCCACCACTGCCACCCCTGAGTTGATATCCCCCTCAACCTGCAACTCGGCAAACATGTTGGGGTCTATCAACTCAGGACTGGCCTCCCTGACACTCCTCCCCCTAACATTCCTAACAGTCACCCAGCTGCGTACCTCTGCTGCTTGCGTCTCCTCCATTCCTCCCTCCTCTATGCTGACCCCTGCCAGCGCCTGATGGGTAAAGTCCAAGCTCCTTTCCAGGTTGTAGATGCCACGCAGTCTTGTCACTGTGTTCTTTAGATCCACGATGTGGGCTTCCAGAGCAACAAGTCGCTCACATCTTGTACAGCAGTATTCGTCCTCGATTGGATCATCAAGGAACGCATACATGCCGCAAGAAGTGCACTGAGTGGCATCCCCAATCCTGTCGGACATTATTACCCACTACTCTATGGGGATAATGTTAACGACCTGCTCTTCCTTACCTACCCTACCTCTAACTTCCCTGGTACTAAACCTGGGGTACTCACCAGTCTCTAATAAACTAACCAGTCGCTAAGATACTTACCAGTCGCAAAGATAGCACAGACGCAAAGATACTCACCAGTCGCAAAGATAGCACAGACGCAAAGATACTCACCAGTCGCAAAGATACTCACCAGTCGCAAAGATACTCACCAGTCGCAAAGAATCTCTCCCGCAAGATACTCACCAGTCGCAAGATACTCACCAGTCGCAAGATACTCACCAGTCGCAAAGATACTCACCAGTCACAAAGATACTCACCAGTCGCAAAGATACTCACCAGTCGCAAAGAATCTCACCAGTCGCAAAGAATCTCACCAGTCGCAGATACTCACCAGTCGCAGATACTCACTAGTCGCAGATACTCACCAGTTGCAAAGATACTCACCAGTCGTAAAGAATCTCACCAGTCGCAAAGAATCTCACCAGTCGCAGATACTCACCAGTTGCAAATATACTCACCAGTCGCAAATATACTCACCAGTCACAAGATACTCACCAGTCGGTCAGTCGCAGAGCACCGTCGGTCAGTCGCAGAGCAGTCTCTCAGTCGCAGATCCCTAAGTGGTCAGTCAGTCACAGATCCCTATGGTCAGTCAGTCACAGGTCTGTTAGTCAGTCACAATCCCGAGCACCGTCACACAGGAATAATGACCCAGCTGCAGAGATACTCACCAGTCGCCGCTGCTCCTCCTCCCCTGCTTCCGGGAACACTCGCCTCCTCAATACTGTGCGGTGTCTGTCCTCCACCGCCGACCACTGCCGCAGCTTTCAGTCCCGGTCCCTCTCTGTCCCGGTCCCGCCGCTCTTTGTCCCGGCCCCGCAGCCGCCGCTTACCGTCCCGGTCCCGCAGCCGCCGCTCTCTGTCCTGGTCCCCTGCACCCGCGCCGGCTTCTAGTGACCTAGTGCGGCTCCCCCGGACGTGTCACCCGGCTCTCCTCCACGCTCTCCTCCACACAGCTCTCCTCGCAGCTGCTGCTGCTTGCTCCTCCCACACTGCTTCCGTGCACTTCCTGTTTCCACCTCCTCATCTAACAAAGACTCAAGTGCTGAGTTTAGGTTTTGAAATAATAGGTATTTTATTTAAAGTAACAAAATGTGTATCGATATAGTTCCCACAAGATCCTGTGTCGATCGTAGCCTTGGTAGTAATCCTAGTCTGGTCCCACTGTAATGTTAAATGAACAAAGAGATAAGGTTTAGAAAAGGAAGTCGTTAATCCCCCTAGCAAGACATGTGAACACTCACCCTCTTTTTTGCGGACAAGGGGACAGACGCTTATCAAATGATCCGGGGATGCGCAGTACATGCAGAGATTACTGGATCTTCTCCTGGCTCGTTCAGTAGTTGATAAAGGTGGGCGTATGGTTCCTACCTCCATAGGAGTAGGGTCAACGGCTGAAATCCGAGAAGGACTAGACAATGGCATTCCCATTTTCTCAGCCTTCCTTTCTCGCAGTCGCCTGTCAATGTTGATACTGAGTTGTATTAAGGCATCCAAAGTGCCAGGTAAATCCGCTCGGGAGAGCTCGTCTTTAACGGCTTCTGACAACCCGAGTCTGAACTGAGTTCGCAGAGATGTATCATTCCACCCTGAATCAAGGGTCCATCTTTTGAACTCTGCTACAAAGTCTTCTACAGGTCTCCTTCCTTGTTTTAAAGCCCTCAATTGGATATCAGCAGTACTCTGCCTATTGGGGTCATCATATAAACTAGCGAGTTCCGCTATGAATAAAGGATAGGAGTTGAGAAGCTGATCATTTTTCTCAAAGAGAGAGTCTGCCCAGGCCCGTGGATCACCCGTTAAGTATGAAATGACGGTACAGACTTTAATTTGATCAGTAGGGTAAGTACGAGGTTTTAGCAAAAAAAGCAATTGACATGCATTTTTGAATTCACTAAATTTTTTCCGATCACCTGTAAACAATAGAGGAGGGTTTATTTTGGGTTCAGGGGGCTGAGCAGCAGTAAGCTGGGAAAGACGGGTTACCTGCTGTCTCAGAGTCTGATTGTCTTCTTTTACTTCAGTAAGAGCAAGTATTAATGCATTTACTTGTTGTGTTAATTGTGTCACTTGAGTGGGTAATTCTGCTGAATCCATTTTTTTTTTAAGGTTCGTTCAATCTGTAACGCTCCTGCGTTTTTATTGTAAGCTGGATTTGCAGCTGCAGAATCTCCACTCAGTAGTCATGTAGAGATGTGTTGGAATACCAGATCCAACTCTCCAGACTCATCACTGTGGGCCTGTCTGCTTCAGCATACAGATATACACACACTCAATAAGATGTTCCTGGAGTGATAGGATGTATATGATAGTATGGAGGTGATGTGCTGAAGGGACAGGTGTGAGCAGTGACAGTAATGGTAAGCACTTGATAGTAATGTTCAGGAGAGTAGTAGATGGTAATAGGTAGAATGCAGATAGGTTAGTAATCATGTATGGTACAGGTGGTAAGGACAGCAGATGACATAGACAGGATAGACTAACCCAGTGCAAGGATAGATGGTAGTAGACTCAAGAGCTAGCAATCTATGTAACAGTGCAGATGGTAGAATTAGTATGCATAGATAGTAACAGTCCTTAATGTGCAGAAGATGATAGTGTAAGTTAGTTATGGAGGATTCCCCTGTGGGGTACTTATCACTAGTAAGGTTTAGTAAGTAGAGGGGTCCAGTAGTGAGGGAGTGATCCGGTAGCGAGATACGGGATCAGTTGCGAGGTTCCGGTCTGTTCCAGGTAAAGGCAAATAGCTGGAGGTTCCGACAGCAAGACAAGGCTTGTGAGCATGTAGACACACATTGAACGAACAACGTGAGAGAGAACGCTGGCGATTGAAATAGCCGCTCAGCGATGACGTCATCCGTCTTAAAGGTGTATGCGTTCCACCTAACTAGAAAGGTGGGACGCAATGTTTTGAAAGGAAAATGGTAAATAAGGGTACCAAAGGTACCAGAATCTTACAGTGTGGCCCTCAGTGGACATAATGCGCCCCCCTTTAGTCCTCTCAATTTGGTCCACTGTTTTATCTAAATTTAACATGCCTGAACTTCAAAGTGCTTCAAAGTGCTGGCACTGGCAGGCAAGGTTCTCTGGTGCCCATACGAAGATGACAAAGTGCTCCCCAAACCTCACCGTGAGCTGAGACGATGGAAAAAAATATCTAAGGAACTAAGGGGATGAATGCATTGCAGTCGTCCAATTTTTGAACAATAAAAAATTGAGTAATCTAAAAATGATTATGCCATCACCGCATAGAACAATAATACCAAATAATCTGATATGTAAAGTGTAACACAGTAGAATAGTCCCACAATGTAACACAACAATAATTTATATATAAAGAAGTCCCCCCCCCCCCAAAAAAAAAAAAAAGAAAAATTGACAAATTATTTTCTTGTAGTTCTTCCCAAATATATCAATCTTTAAAGTTTCAGTTCAATGCAGTATATGTGTTCACACCCTTCACTTAAGTTCTGGTTCACACCAATGCAATTTGTCATGCAAGTTGACAGTTCAAAATCGCAAGCCAGGTCGCACCCCATTTGGGGCAAAGGAACTGATCAAATTGTTGCGTCTCAGAAAAAGGTTCCTGCACTGCTTTCCTGCAATTTCTGTTAAATGAAGTCACAAGCCACTATGAAATCACACATCAAAATTGCACTGGTCAGGGGCTTTGAAATTGCGCTGAAGTAGCCGCACTGGTGTGAACCAGGGCTAAAACTGAAGCCACTCTTAACAAATAATTTTCCTTTCTTGTATAAGAAAGGTAAAAGTGCTTTGGGTAAAATCCCTGTGGCAAACCTATCTAGCTGTATGGGCTGAACGACCCCCTGTTCAGTTTGTGGCAGACATTTCGAACATCACAAACGTTCGGAACTGAATAACGAACCTTACTGAAGTCTCTGGGACCTGAACTGGAAAAATCAAAAGTTCCCATTATGAAGGCTTATATGCAAGAAATTGGGCATACAATGGTTACGGGGGGTCTGGGTACTACCCTTGGGGAAATGTATCAATGAAAAAAAAGTTTGTAAAAAACATTATTTTTAAATGAGCAGTGATTTACTGATGCTTAAAGTGAAACCATAAAAATGAGAAAAAAACAATCAAAATTAAACTTTCTTTCAAATAAAGTGCCTGGGCATCCCCTTAGCCTGCCTGTAAAGTGGCACATGTGTACTGTGTAAAGAACCTGCTGCAGCAATAATGACATTAATAAAGCCAAAAACAAGCTTTATATTCAAACTTTCTTTATTTTAAAAAACAATGGCTTGGGAAGCCGGTCTGTATGGTGAGGCCACAATTTAGTGCAACAAGATTAGAGATTTTTTGGATAAATTGTGGTGTCTCTTTTGCAGACTTTGAACAGAAGTAACAGGTGTGGAAAAATTGGGCTTTGGGTGTTGGTTGTGCCCATGAAATCTACACCAAAAAACTTCTTCCAAATGAAATCAACATCCACAAAGCTAGGCAGCCTAGACAGTCTTTCAGAGATTCAAGAACCCACTTTATCAGCCACATCGACATCAGGGGCTTGATAGCTGCTGCTAATCCAGGACTGATTCATTTTGATAAATGTCAGCAAGTCAACAGAGTCTATGGACAGACGCGCTCTCTTATCTGTCACAAAACCTGGCAGAACTGAAAGCACGCTGGCTGCAGGGCAGCCCAGCAGCTCAATTGCATCCTGGGCAAGTTCTGGCCAGTGGTCATTTTTTGTGACCCAGTAACCCAGTGGATCGTCAACTGGAAAGCTTTCCATGTCTATTTTCGCCCCTAGATAATCTCCCAGCATATGATGCTAACGCTGCCAATAAGATGTGGAAGCTGACAGCCCTGGGCGCTGAGGAATAAAAACATTTTGAAATGCATCGCTGAGGCAGCCCCCTTTTCCACCGCTCCTCTCTTGACCAACAGAAGCCTCAAAATGACATTTTCCACCAGACTGTAACCTACCAGATTCGGGAAAGGCATTACATAAACTCCTCTTCAAGGTGTCCTCAAGAGATTTCATCTTCTGCTCCCTCTGTGGGGACGAGATGATTTCCGAGACTTTCCCCTTGTAACGGTGTTTAAGGAGGGTTGCCAATCAATAGTGATCTTTCTCCTTGATGCCATGTATTCTCAGGTCCTTTCTCAGGCTTTGAAAAATGAGGGAAGTTTGCTGAGGAGTGGGAGAAAACTCCCCGGGGTCACTGAGGATTACAGTATCTGGAACTGCCTCCTCCCAGCCACGTAATACTAGGGATGGAAAACTATGTGTTCAGGGTTGATGTATGTCTTGCTCTGCTTCAGTGCACTCAAAACTACCAGAATCCTCTTCCTCCTCCTCCCTCTCCTCTTCTGTGTTCTGTGGAATGGCAAGAATGGTGTCTGCATAAAGCGGGCCTTGAGAGGAAAGAAGTCCTCTTCTTCCTCCTGATGTTCTGCCTCAAGTGACCTCTCCTTAATGCCACACAGAGTCTGCTCACAGGGATTGTGTCACTTATGCATTGTCACAGCTCACAATCCTTGTGACCTCCTCAAATGGTGACAGTAGAATGCATGCATCCTTTATTAGCAGCCATTGGCATGGAGAAAAAAAGCCGAGCCGGCCTGAGCCTGTCATTCTGCCATACTGACACAGGTACTAGTTGATGGTCCTCTGCTGCATGTGCAGCCACTGCAGCATTGCCAAAGTTGAGTTCCACCTGGTGGGCTTGTCGCAAATCAGGCGGTTTACGGGCAGGTGGAATTCCCACTGAATTTCAGCCAACTGAGCACTGGCTGTGTATGACCGCCTGAGGCAAAGTTTGCGAATTGAAACAGTGCAATTGGCTGCACATGTGCTAAAAACGGTCCAAACAGCTGAGCTGAGGCCGGGAGATAACAGCTCCACAATCTGGTGGAATAGGGTGGCTGCTCTCTACTCTTCCGTGATGGTTGCCTCTTTGGGGTTGTGCCTCACCCTCACTTACCTCCTCTGTTCTATCTGGCACCCAAGTGACCTCATCCTCTTCATCCCCTCCTTCCTTATTATATGGAAACACCTTGGCAATACGCTGCGGCTGGGGGAACATGACTGCCAATTTGTTGTTTACCAGTGTTCTCCCCTCTCTGTAGGCTCATGTCCCTACCTTTCTCAACCTCAGAACCAACATCTGAATCAAGTAATGTCTCTGCATCATCAGGGAGTAAGTGGTTGACGCTGTGTTCAAAAAAATTTAGCTGATTCCTCTATGTCTGACGATGGGGCCATGGCAGTTGCAGCTGTGGACAAGGAGGCAGAATAAGCCACTCGGGCAGCTGCAGTGGACTGCACACTAGTCTCTGCTTGGGTGACAGAGGATGAGGATGGTTTAGTACGCCAGTCCACCACCTCCTCTGCATGCTGTAGCTGGATAGCATGGGCAAAATCACTAAACGCCCTGCCTGAGGACGGACCATGTCTACCTTTGTCTGAGGACACATACACTGATGGCCCCCTCAGAGTCCCATGGGAGCATCCTGATGGAATGCACGGAATCCTGATATCCTGTATAAGGAATATAGAAACGTTGAACACGGCTGTTTTAATAGTAAGTAGATATGTTGTTCAAATAAACTGAATTTTACTGGTACACTATGGGCTATTGGTATTGTGTTTCCATGCTAACGAGACAAACCTGATGAGCACGGATCCTGAGGGAGAGACCTGGACACCACCATATTGTTTCAAGGCCTAAAATCCCCTAGAGGGGACTGCTTTTTGGTGGGTGTGGGACCATAGGGGGAGCACTATTTGAGCACTGCCAAGCACTGAATATGTCTTGAATAGCACTTGTCACTGTATAAGGCCAACATAGGAGAACTAGTAATATCACTTTCAACCATACTGGCTGATAATCTACAATTGATTATTGGGACTGGTTGATCACTGTAAACCCTGATATAAGCTTTTAAACACTGTGAAGAGCACTTGTCACTTTTTAATTTTTATTTATGTATTTATTCATTTATATAGCTCTTTTGATGAAATTTGGGAGCACTTGTCACTTATAATTGATAGAAATGTATTATTTATATTTTTATGCATATACATTCAGGTCCATAAATATTGGGACATTGACACAATTCTTATCTTTTTGGCTCTATACACCACAACAATGGATTTGAAATTAAACAAACATGATGTGCTTTAACTGCAGACTTTCAGCTTTAATTTGAGGGTATTTACATCCAAATCAGGTGAAAGGTGTAGGAATTACAACAGTTTGTATATGTGCCTCCCACTTTTTAAGGGACCAAAAGTAATAGGACATATTAACAATCATAAATCAAACTTTCACTTTTTAATATTTGGTTGCAAATCCTTTGCAGTCAATTACAGCCTGAAGTCTGGAATGCATATGTTCCATGGCCAGGTGTGTGTTATTCCCTCATTATCCCATTTACAAGGAGCAGATAAAAGGTCCAGAGTTAATTTCAAGTGTGCTATTTGCATTTGGAATCTGTTGCTGTCAACTCTCAATATGAGATCCAAAGAGCTGTCACTATCAGTGAAGCAAGCCATCATTAGGCTGAAAAAACAAAACAAACCCATCAGAGAGATAGCAAAAACATTAGGTGTGCTCAAATCAGCTGTTTGGAACATCCTTAAAAATAAAGAATGCACTGGTGAGCTCAGCAACACCAAAGACCTGGAAGACCATGGAAAACAACTGTGGTGGATGACCGAAGAATTCTTTCCCTGGTGAGGAAAACACCCTTCACAACAGTTGGCCAGATCAAGAACACTCTCCAGGAGGTAGGTGTATGTGTGTCAAAGTCAACAATCAAGAGAAGACTTCACCAAAGTAAATACAGAGGGTTCACCACAAGATGTAAACCATTGGTAAGCCTCAAAAACAGGAAGGCCGGATTAGAGTTTGCCAAACAACATCTAAAAAAGCCTTCACAGTTCTGGAACAACATCCTATGGACAGATGAGACCAAGATCAATGATGGGAAGAGAAGAGTATGGAGAAGGAAAATAACTGCTAATGATCCAAAGCATACCACCTCATCAGTGAAGCATGGTGGTGGTAGTGTCATGGCATGGGCATGTATGGCTGCCAATTGAACTGGTTCTCTTGTATTTATTGATGATGTGACTGCTGACAAAAGTAGCAGAATGAATTCTGAAGTGTTTCGGGCAATATTATCTGCTCATATTCAGCCAAATGCTTCAGAACTAATTGGACGGCGCTTCACAGTGCAGATGGACAATGACGCGAAGCATACTGCGAAAGCAACCAAAGAGTTTTTTAAGGGAAAGAAGTGGAATGTTATGCAATGGCTAAGTCAATCACCTGACCTGAATCTGATTGAGCATGCATTTCCCTTGCTGAAGACAAAACTGAAGGGAAAATGCCCCAAGAACAAGCAGGAACTGAAGACAGTTGCAGTAGAGGCCTGGCAGAGCATCACCAGGGATGAAACCCAGCGTCTGGTGATGTCTATGCGTTCCTGACTTCAGGCTGTAATTGACTGCAAAGGATTTGCAACCAAGTATTAAAAATTGAAAGTTTAATTTATGATTGTTAATCTGTCCCATTACTTTTGGTCCCTTAAAAAGTGTGAGGCACATATACAAACAGTAATTCCTGCACTGTTCACCTGATTTGGATGTAAATACCCTCAAATTAAAGATGAAAGTCTGCAGTTAAAGCACATCTTGTTTGTTTCATTTCAAATCCATTGTGGTGGTGTATAGAGCCAAAAAGATTACAATTGTGTCAATGTCCCAATATTTATAGACCTGACTGTATTTTTATTTCATATCAACTATTTTTGCACTTATTTATCTATTAATATTGCATATTGGAACTGTGTATTCAGAGAACTCTTAATAGAGGTGTAATTTTAAACACTGCTATTTTATATAAATTTAAGCATACAGCCACTTTACATAGATAAACACAAATATAATTTCACACGCAGAGCTCTTTGGAGCACACAGACTTTTTTTTATTAGGAAGGACTTCGGGCTCCATCAAAGATCTTTCTAGACCATATCTTTGCTAGGATAGTATTGATATTGTGTACTAGTTGTAGCATAGTTGTGGGGATACCAACCATCAGTTTAGAGCAGCGCCAAAACTCATTAATTTTTGATTTTATTACATTTATATTATCTCACTCTCATGAAAGGAAATCAACACTTTTGAAAGGCTTATATTCAATATCTTAATAGTGTGAATGTTCTTAAGATGATTAACATTCATTTTCTGTTTCTACCTAATTATTAAAATGTATTGAATACTTTCCCTCCATCTTCTTTGATTAAATAAAATTATAAATTTCGATTGTTGACCTTTTGTAAACTATTGATAGTCATGTACCCTCAATTTGTAGCAGTATAATTTGACTCTGACTTCTGTTTTGTACTGTTGTTAAAACCTTAGTAAAAAGACATACTATGAAAAAAAAAAAAAATAGACAATCAGGTGATTACCTCCTGAATGTCTGTCCTGTATTGCTCTCTAAAAACCTGATCCACTAATTTTCAGAGACTGCTACAGGTGTAAATAAGCCACTGAGGCAGAGGGACTGTAGTTCTCAAAGGAGCACAATTGTGGTGACATAATCACATTTGTGGTCCATTGAAACTTCCTCCAGCTCAATAGATGAAGGTCCATGCCTTGGTACAGGCCTGAGCTGGAGTAAAAGTTTGCAGGAGCAAGAGTGGATCAGTGGATTATGCTTGCAATACTTTGCATGCTCAAATGGAAAAAAAATAATACACATAGTTACATAGTCCATCCGGCTCAACCAAAAAAAAAAAAAAAAAAACACTATTGAAAACCCAACCATACAATCCCATATACACAATCCTATACCCGCTGTTGATCCAAAGGAAGGCGAAAATAAACCCCAGCAAAGCTTTGCTACAGCAGGAGAAAAAAATTCCTTCCTGATTCCCAGAGTGGCAATCAGATATTCCCTGGATCAACTTTACCTAAAAAAAGTTTTAGTACCCATTTATATTATGTACACCTAGGAAAGAATCCAGGCCTTTTTTTAAAGCAATCTAGTGAGCTAGCCAGAACCTCTGGAGGGAGTCTATTCCACATTTTCACAGCTCTTACGGTGAAGAAACGTTTCCGCATTTGGAGACAAAATCTGATTTCCTCTAGACGTAAAGTGTGCCCCCTTGTCCTCTGTGTTGATCTTAAAGTAAACAACTCAATACCAAGTTCACTATATGGACCCCTTATGTATGTATACATGTTGATCATATCCCGCCTTAATCTCCTCTTCTCAAGAGAGAATAAATTCAGTTCCTCTAATCTTTTCTCAAAGCTGAGGTCCTCCATGCCTCTTATCAGTTTGGTTGCCCTTCTCTGCACTTTCTCCAGTATCCTTTTTAAGAACGGGTGCCCAAAACTGAACTGCATATTCCAGATGAGGTCTTACTAATGATTTGTACAGGGGCAAAATGATATCTCTCTCTCTGGAGTCCATGCCTCTGTTAATACAAGAAAGGACTTTGCTTGCTTTGGAAACAGCAGCTTGGCATTGCATGCTATTATTAAGCTTATGATCTACCAGAACACCCAGATCCTTCTCCGCTATGGATTCCCCCAGTTCTACTCCACCTAGTATGTATGATGCATGCATATTCTTAGCCCCAAGTGCATAACTTTACATTTATCAACATTAAACCTCATTTGCCACATAGTTGCCCAATGAAACAGTGCATTGAGGTCAGCTTGTAAATTGAGACATCCTGTAAATAAGTTATTCCACTGCAAAGCTTGGTGTCATCTGCAAAGACTTAAATGGTACTTTTAATCCCAGACCCTATATCATTTATAAAGTTATTAAAAAGTAAGGGTCCCAACACTGACCCTTGGGGTACACCACTGATAACTTTAGACCATTCAGAGTAAGAATCATTAACCACTACTCTCTGAATTCTATCTTTTAGCCAATTTTCTATCCAATTACAAACCGATCTTTCCAAGCCTTTGGGGTAGATATGCTGCAAATCTCCTATGGTCTCACACTCCATCCGGTCCCAAAATATTCTTGCATGTATGGAACAAAGAGGGAGGCCAATAGTGCATTATCCCCAAAATGATTTTATTGAATTAAAAAATAAAGCACTTATATTTTCACGAACATAAAACTGCCTGATGTGATTAAGATGTCCACGGTTGCCTGCAGTGCATACCGCGGCGATGTATGTGACAGCTCGGCGCATCCCCTCTGACGCGTTTCCTCCCGATAAGGGCTTCCACTGAGATAGGAGGTCCATGGTATGTAAAGACGTGAGCTACTGGATTACATGTTAGCTCCTATTGCAAAGAAGAAAAAGGAAATATGTTATTAGGTTCAACTGGTTTAAATCTTTTCTTCAGGTCAAAATCACATCCTTTTTTAATTGTATTCTAATACTGGAATATTTAGGTGTTTTATTTCAAGGCCATAATGCAAAAAAAAAAGCACTTTTAAAATGTTAATTGCAAATGTGTAGAAATGTCCAGGGTGGGAAATGTGGCTGTGTTTCCAAGTTGACTATGCTGCCATCATAAGATAGTGCAGTCTTTAAAGCTGTGCCAATTTACAGTTCACTTGTGAGTTCTCCTGATGTGCTGTGTACAAGATGGCTTATTTACATTTATCAGCACAAAGAAACCAACCAGTCAGTTATCTTCTTTGTTTTCCAAAGGCAATTCTTCAGAATCCATTAGGAAATGTTGCTGTCCACTTATGTTTTAATCCTTGTCTTTCATTTCCCCTTTCAGCCTATGTTTGCTAAAGAACATAAAATAATACAACATATACAGTAATATAAGGGTTATCTATCTATCTATCTATCTATCTATCTATCTATCTATCTATCTATCTATCTATCTATCTATCTATCTATCTATCTATCTATCTATCTATCTATCTATCTATCTATCTATCTATCTATCTATCTATCTATCTATCTATCTATCTATCTATCTATCTATCTATCTATCTATCTATCTATCTATCTATCCATATGTAGCCCTCTTTTGGGGGATAGTGAGCTAAATCTGTAGGTAAAAAAGAGAACCAGAACCTTCACTAAGTGGAAGAGTGGGTTTCATAATAAGGTTGGCAGTGCCTCCACACAGTACAGGGCCTCTGTGAACAGAGAGGATTCCCTTCCTGAGAAATTAACCAGTAATCTAATCAAAGTAAGTGGGAGCAGAGGAACTAGTGCAATCAGCACATAACATTAACCACAAGTATATGAAGCCAGTATAGAAAGAATACAACCTTTAAATAAGAAGAGATTAATAACAGTACACACATCCAATGTACAAACAGGCACTACCAGCAAAGGACTCAATAGGAGCCCAGGTATATATATAGTTATTAATAGAGATGCCTCCAGATGAATGTTGCAGCAAAGTTCAGTTGCAGGTGTTCCTGTGGATGATACAGAGTCTGTCTTTGTGTTTGGAGACCAGAAGACAAGACCAGCAGTTATGGGGAGATCAACTGATGTCCAACCAGCCTGGAATGCAGCTTCTCACTGGCAGAAACTGTGGTGTGCCACTAGAACGCAGAGTGATAGCATCACACAGTTTCTGCAGATTTGTTGGCTGCACATCCATGATGTCAATCTCCCATTCCATCACATCCCAAAGGCGCTCTATTGGATTGAGATCTGGTGACAGTGAAGGCCATTGGAGTACAGTGAACTCATTGTCATGTTCAAGAAAACAGTTTGAGATAATTTGAGCTTTGTGACATGGTGCATTATCCTGCTGGAAGGAGCCATCAGAAGATGGGTACACTGTAGTCATAACGGAATGGACATGGTCAGCATCAATACTCAGGTAGGCATTGGTGTTTAAACGATGCTCAATTGGTACTAAGGGAAGCAAAGTGTGCCAATAAAATATTCTCGACACCATTATACCACCACCAGCCTGAACCGTTGATACAAGGCAGGATGAATCCATTCTTTCATGTTGTTTATGCCAAATTCTGATCCTCCCATCTGAATGTCACAGCTGAAATTGAGACTTATCAGACCAGGCAACGTTTTTCCAATCTTCTACTGTCCAATTTTGGTGAGCCTGTGTGAATTGTAGCCTCAGTTTCAAGACAGGAGTGGCACCCAGTGTGGTCTTCTGCTGCTGTAGCCCATCTGCTTCAAGCTTCAATGTGTTGTGCATTCAGAGATGGTATTCTGCATACCTTGGCTGTAATGAGTGGTTATTTGAGTTACTGTTGCCTTTCTATCACCTTGAGCTCAGCCAGGTGATTGCCAGACCATTATTCTTGATCTTTAACTACCTCCCACCTGGCCATAGTACATATACGGCCGGGCGGGAGTCTCATCCTTCTGAATGGACGTTCCGGAACGTCCTTCAGAAGGAGAGAGATCGCGCCGCTGCCGGCACGCGCAGTGGCGCGATCTCGATGTGCCTGTGTCCCTCGGACACAGAGCTACATCATTCGGCAGGAGGGCCCTGTGATTGGCCCTCCTGATCACATGACGGCTGTGTCCAATCACAGCCGTCATGTAATGTAAATAGAGCCGTTGTAACGGCTTCGATCTCTTCTCCTCCTGACAGATCCTGTCAGTGAGGAGAAGAAGAGAGGATCGGTGCTGCTGCGGGGGTGATCAGTGAGTATTTCTAATTACTCACTGATCACAGGGGGGGTCTGTGCTGGTAATCAGAACATTGATTACCAGTGCAGCCCTGGGGGGGGGGGGGTGCCACTAAGCCACCAGGGATGCCCACCCATGACCACCAGGGATGCCCACTATGGCCACCAGGGATGGCAAGCAGGGCTCAGAGAGCCCCCCAGTGCCCTCCCTATCAGTGTTGCCCACCAATGCCATCTATCAGTGCTGCCCACCAGTGCCGTTACTGCCATCTATCAGTGCTGCCCACCAGTGCCCATTATTGCCCACCAGTGCTGCCTATCAGTGCCCCCCATCAGTGCCGATCAGTGCCACCCATCAGTGCCGATCAGTGCCGATCATTGCAGCCCAACAGTGCCACCTATCAGTGCCCATCAGTGCCGCCAATCAGTGCCCATCAGTGCTGCCTATCAGTGCCCATCAGCGCTGCCTATCAGTGCCCACCAATGCTGCATATCAGTGCTATCTATCAGTGCCACATATCAGTGCCCATCAGTGCTGCATATCAGTGCTACCTATCAGTGCCCATCAGTGCTGCATATCAGTGCCACCCCATCAGTGCCACCCCATCAGTGCCACCCCATCAGTGTCTCCTCATCAGTGCCTGTCAGTGCGGTATCATCAGTGCTCATCAGTGCAGGAAAAAACATATCTATTTACAAAATTTTATAACCTAAACAAAAAAACTTTTTTTTTTTTTTCAAACTTTTCAGTCTTTTTTTATTTGTGCACCAAAAAAGAAAAAACCAGACGGTGATCAAATACCACCAAAAGAAAGCTCTATTTGTGGGGGAAAAATGACACAAATTTGGTTTAGGTACAGCGTTGCATGACTGCGCAATTGTCATTCAAATTGCAACAGCGCTAAAAGCTGAAAATTGGTCTGGGAAGGAAGGGGGTTTAAGTGCCCTGTATTGAGGTGGTTAAGGATAGTCTACAGACGGCTATGGTGCCAGCTGATTGGAAAAAAGCCAACGTGGTACCAATATTTAAAAAAGGGCCGAGATATATCCCGGGTAACTATAGGCCGGTCAGCCTAACATCAGTAGTCTGCAAGATTTTGGAGGGGATGTTAAGGGACCACATACAAGACTTTAGTAATGAAAACGGTATTATTAGTAGTAATCAGCATGGATTCATGAAAATTCATTCTTGCCAAACCAATCTATTAACCTTCTACGATGAAGTGAGCTGCCACCTAGATAAAGGTAAGCCTGTGGATGTGGTGTATCTGGACTTTGCAAAGGCCTTTGACACCGTTCCCCACAAACGCTTACTGTACAAACTAAGGAATGTAGGTATGGACCATAGGGGGAGTACCTGGATAGAGAACTGGCTCCAGGGGAGAGTCCAGAGGGTGGTGATAAAGGGAATTTAGAAGGGACACTTTAGAGGGAGGTTGACCTGCGGTGCAGAAAAAAATGGGTGTGGTTACATATTGGTTGTGGCTTAATGTTCTGATTAGAAGCAAGAAATAAACACAACCATAGAATTATAACAAATTAAATTCACCCACTGTACACTCTGCCTTATACACATTGCACCACAGGTCTCCTTGTACCTACAAAATATGCTTAAGATGCTGTGTCAAAAGTCAGGGTCTCACAGACACATAAAAACCTCAGTCTAGTAATTAAAAAAAAATTAAAAACTGCCATTAAATATGCTTTGTGCACCCTGAAAATAGGCAGAAGGCTAACACTTTGTCTGAGCCTACCCTAATCACTTATAAAAACAAAGGTATTTTCTGCGCTAAGAATAGTGATATAAATAAATGTGCAAAAGGAAGCTGCAATACACTGATCTATAGAAAAAATCAATAAACAAACGTGTATATAATGAAAATATATGAAATAAATAATCATTTTTTTTTAAATAAATGCAAGTGAACACTGTGCAAAAAAACGCAATCAATAACTGTGAAGTAAGTGAAGTGATAATATCATCCAAAAACTCCAAACAATGACAGTGAATAATAAATGAGGTAAAAGTCAGTGAAACCAAGAAGAGTTCTTAAACACCCTGAGCACCACAGCGCTAAAAAAAAAGGAACCACAAGTCCCAGCAGGGATATGGTAGGAGGTCTCTTCCCAGCTTGAATGGAAGTAATATCACCCATGAGTAGAAAACACATGGATGGCTGCTTATCAGACAAACAGGGCCCCCCAACCTAATGGGTTGGCCATGCACACTTTAAGGGAAGCAAACGAGCTGATAGTAATTAATCCACATAGTATCGACAATACCAGAATTGGTAGACTATAAATGCAGAGAGGAGATGAGAAAGACACACATAGTGTAATGCTGTCTTAAAAACAAACCCTTTTTATTAAAAGTTCCACTTACATGAATAAAAAAGAAGCAGGCATATCGTGACAAAGCAGCCGAAAAGAAGCCGCGGCGTCCCACGATCACAATCAAGGCGGGCGTCCAAGGGGGCGTGGTGACGTCACGTCTGGCACCCTCTGACGCGTTTCGTCATAGGTTGACTTCGTCTGGGGCATCTGTTCCCGCTGTGATTGTGCACTTTGGAAGCCTGTCAGCAAGTCCCGGCCAATGATTCAGGACTGGACCCACCCCAAGAAACAAAGTGTGAACACACGTTCATTTTCCCTTGCTTTTCCTCTGGTAGTTTCTTTGGCACTTTTCCCTCCACTAGTCACACTTTGTTTCTTGGGGTGGGTCCTGTTATAGCTTATTCACCTACTATGTAAACCATTGGTGATATCCAATTCACTATATATAGTTTCTTTTGTATCTTTCACAGATCACTGCTGGCTATCTGGCCAATACTCTTGCACAAATGCCTAATGACCCCCGTTGGACAAGTCGGTCTGGTCTGCCCCTCCTCTTCCTACCTTCTTAGGGGTTTGGTCGAGTTCCGCCACCTCAGTCCCCTGGGGTGAATGCTTCTTGGCGTGCCCCCCTCCAACAATGCTTCCAGACTTCTCTCTTTCCTTTCTAAATTAAGCTGACATGTAAGTATCAGGTCTTCAGTCCCTCTATTATTTTCCCGTCTGGGATTCATTACATATAATATATTATTTTGGTCTTTTTCCTTTCATTCTTCCAGACTTTATTCCCTACATCTACCCCTGAAGAAATAGAGATCAATCAACGAAACCTGTAGTTATAGGATGCCTAGACATGTTTGGATAATGTTTTTCCGCTACTCTATTTACTTTTTGCAATGTTCTTTACTCATGTGATAATTATATTGACCATCGACTATGATACAGCTCAATGAATTGTTTTTTACTTACCCTATCATGTTTGATATTGGTTTTCATATCAGTATTATGCATTTACAAATTTATCAGTTATTATTTTTACAAACACTGATTATTTGTGTGATTAGCTTCATTCAAAGTCCCCCCAACCAATGTTTCTTCTGTTGTACTATATTGGGACAGAGGCTCATCACGTATGGTGCCACAGACCGCAATCCCCTTTGCTGTGTCATTAGTACAATGACAGTGTAAACTATTATCACTGATCACTGTTTTATTGTCACTGGTGATGTCAGTGGCAGTTTGTTCCCCCCCCCCCCCCAGCAACAGTTAGTGTCAGATTGACCGCCGCAGTCCCATTTAGGGCCTGATCACCACCATTAGTAGTGTTACTGTAATTGCAGTATAAATACCATAGTTTGTAGGCACTATAACTTTCAAACAAATTAATCAATAAACACTTATTGGGATTTTTTAAATCAAAAACATGTAGAAGAATAGATTTTGGTCAAAATTTATGAATACATTTTATTTTTTTAAATTTTTATTGTATATGTTTTATAGCAGAAAGTAAAAAAATATTGGGCTTTTTTTTTCAAAATGTTTGGCCTTTTTTCGCTTATATTACGAAAAATAAATAAAAAACCTAGTGGTGATATACGACCAAAATAACACTATTTGTGTGAAAAAATTATGTAAAATTTGTTTGAGTACAGTGTTGCATGACCGTGCAAATACCAGTTAAAAAATAGCGCAGTGCTGAATAGCAAAAACTGGCCTGGTTATGAAGGGGGTAAAATCTTCCGGAGCTGAAGTGGTTAAAGAGCCTACCTTCGTTAATAGAGACTGCTTAGCAACCAGCAACCATTAAGACAATGAATACTTTGGTGAGAAGTATGTACAATATAGTATATACTGTATAGTGGAGGAGTCTGTAAGGTTGAGTGCTGGGGTCAGGAATAGGTAGTGCAGTCAGTGCTGGGTTTAGGAGTACATATTACACAGAGAGCAGGGGTCAGGAGTAAGTAATGGAGAGTAAGATTCAGGTGTACAAAACTAAAAGTGTGCAGGAGTAAGGGGTATGGAACACACAGTGCAGGGGCAGGAGAGTCAAAATCCCCCCTCCCTCAAGCAATACTCTTCCCCACTTTACCCTTTTAGCAAAAATGTTGGGAAGTGGAAGGAAACCTGAGTGCACAGGCATTGTTACAGCCCTGGCTATTGGCAGAGGAAAGTGCCTGTTACGGAACAGGGCACCCCTGAGCAGGTACCTCCGTTGACAGATGCTCCTAGTGCTTCCCGAGGGCTCCAAGCACTCCACCAGACACCGTAAGCACTTCAGACTCCACGAACCGCCGCAGCTTGGTTAGGGTCTTGGCATCTCCTACCCACCCTGGACCAACGACAAGGCCCCAGGTTCCTGTGGGTGAACCTCTCTTTCCCCAGAGAGTGCAGCACAAACAAGCTCTTTCACAAGCTCTTACAAGAGCTTAGTGATTCTCTAAGGGAGTATGGAAGACCATAGCAATCCCTGCAGCAGATTCCCCCAATAACGAGACAAAGCTCCGAGATGAGGGTAAAACAGGAACAACATTTATTGGAAGAACAGAGCACACTTTTATACAGAAATTGGAACATCCCTCCCCCAACAACCGCCTTCCCATTGGTCAATTGCAAAGCACTTGCAGTTCTCACCAAGGTCCTCTCCAGTATATGCAAATGAGGGCTTGAAAATGAGTCAATAGGGATTGGTCAGATAGCTTTGACCAATGCAAGGAGACAGAAGCCCCAGGGGGCAATCAATGCACACAACAGTCAGACACAGAACAATGGTTCCCTAACGAGCCCTCAATACACATCACTCTGAGTGTCAATAGACCGCCCGTCTCCTCAGAACTTCCTGTAATGCCCATATTAGGAGTTGACTTCCTGTTCCTTACAGTTTACAGGAATACGTTTTAGCTTCCAGGAGAGGCAAGGCTCCATTAGCCACATGTTTAAAGAAACACAAAAAGACACAAAAATGCATAACTCCCAGTCTACTGAACAGAACCCCCACATTCAACCCATCTCCAGATAGCCTGGATCTGAGCGCTCAACATATCCAAACAGCGCTCAGATGCCACAAACACAGTCAAATTGCCATGGGGTTTACGTTTAGCCTGGGCTGATGAGAGGGTCCATAGCCATATCGCAGGAGGCGAGCAACCAGGCTTCTCCAACGCCCAGTGGCGAGATTGGTCTCGTCACATCTCTCCCCCTTTCCAAAAAGACTAACAGGGTACCTGACCTCCTGCCGGTCAGTGCCCTTGTTAGTCCAGCAGCCCACCCATAAAGCAGAAAAAACAGTACAGCCTACCCACAATAAATGGTCACTACACCTGGGTAGAGGAGAAACTTGTCCATGTCCAGGTGCCTCACTACGGCTGTGTAGGGGACTGGTAGGCTGCCTTGGTGGGTTGCTGAGTGGGCAGAGACCAGCGGTACTCTGTCCTGGTGCCAGCACTACCTCCGGAGTAGTCTGGTTGGGGCCTGGTTGCTGGAGACGGACTGTCTCCCCCTTAGGTGCATAGCTCTGCTGCGGAATGGGGAGACCGGTTGTCTCCCCCTTGGATACACAGCTCTGTCGTGGGGGGGTAGGACCGCCCATCCATACCCCCTGTGTGGTAAGTGCAGAGACCATGGTCCCATCTGCACCGGTGGGGGGCTTACAGTCTCCCCCTGGTACATTAAGCTGCCGCTGGGGAGAGGGGGTAACAAGCTCCTCTCCCGATAGAACACTCTGCCCATCATTGATCCGCCGCTGGGGAGAGGTGGTAACAATCTCCTCTCCCATACATACTTCCAGTCTTTGCGGAGGGAGACCAACTGTCTCTCCTCCCAACACAGAGTCCTGCTGCTGGGGAAAGGAGACTGGGCTCTCTATTCCCTGTAGGATACTCTGCCGCTGGGGAATGGAGACTGGGCTCCCAATTCCCGGCACATCACACTGCCGCTGGGGAGGGAGGACACTGCTCTCCTCTCCCTGCACTTTACACTGCCGCTGGGGAATGGAGACTGGGCTCCCAATTCCCTGCAGGAACGGTGGAGAGACCTCGGTCCCATCTGCACTAGTGGGGGGCTTACAGTCTCCCCCTGGTACATTAAGCTGCCGCTGGGGAGAGGGGGTAACAATCTCCTCTCCCATACATACTTCCAGTCTTTGTAAAGGGAGACCGACTGTCTCTCCTCCCAACACAGAGTCCTGCTGCTGGGCGACAGAAACTGTCTGTGCCCCCTTTAACTCAGCCTGCCGCTGGAGAATGGAGACTGGGCTCCCAATTCCCAATAAATCAGGCTGCCGCTGGGGAATGGAGACTGGGTTCTCCTCTTCCCTTAACTGTACCTGCCGCTGGAGTTCCTCCCAACGTGCCAGCTGGCCCTCTCTCTCTGCCCTGTCTAGCAGAGTCCCGAACACTAAGTTCTTCACGAACCGCTTGGATCTCTCCAGTGGATTGGGTCCGAAAAAGTTCAGCCGTAACCACACCATACGGTCATATTCTCTCAGAGAGTATCTGTACTCCACTGCTGGTTCCATCCCGTCGCTTGCCACCAATTGTTACGGAACAGGGCACCCCTGAGCAGGTACCTCCGTTGACAGATGCTCCTAGTGCTTCCCAAGGGCTCCAAGCACTCCACCAGACACCGTAAGCACTTCAGACTCCACGAACCGCCGCAGCTTGGTTAGGGTCTTGGCATCTCCTACCCCCCCTGGACCAACGACAAGGCCCCAGGTTCCTGTGGGTGAACCTCTCTTTCCCCAGAGAGTGCAGCACGAACAAGCTCTTTCACAAGCTCTTACAAGAGCTTAGTGATTCTCTAAGGGAGTATGGAAGACCATAGCAATCCCTGCAGCAGATTCCCCCAATAACGAGACAAAGCTCCGAGATGAGGGTAAAACAGGAACAACATTTATTGGAAGAACAGAGCACACTTTTATACAGAAATTGGAACATCCCTCCCCCAACAACCGCCTTCCCATTGGTCAATTGCAAAGCACTTGCAGTTCTCACCAAGGTCCTCTCCAGTATATGCAAATGAGGGCTTGAAAATTAGTCAACAGGGATTGGTCAGATAGCTTTGACCAATGCAAGGAGACAGAAGCCCCAGGGGGCAATCAATGCACACAACAGTCAGACACAGAACAATGGTTCCCTAACGAGCCCTCAATACACATCACTCTGAGTGTCAATAGACCGCCCGTCTCCTCAGAACTTCCTGTAATGCCCATATTAGGAGTTGACTTCCTGTTCCTTACAGTTTACAGGAATACGTTTTAGCTTCCAGGAGAGGCAAGGCTCCATTAGCCACATGTTTAAAGAAACACAAAAAGACACAAAAATGCATAACTCCCAGTCTACTGAACAGAACCTCCACATTCAACCCATCCCCAGATAGCCTGGATCTGAGCGCTCAACATATCCAAACAGCGCTCAGATGCCACAAACACAGTCAAATTGCCATGGGGTTTACGTTTAGCCTGGGCTGATGAGAGGGTCCATAGTCATATTGCAGGAGGCGAGCAACCAGGCTTCTCCAACGCCCAGTGGCGAGATTGGTCTCGTCACAGTGCCTCATTGCTGCTGGGTGATTGTTTAAATGACAAGAGCACAAGTGCTCGGGGTCTTCAGCTGGAGAGCGGGGTCCCAGAGGGAGGGGGGAGGCTGCTCCTCCTCTGCAGAAGTTGCCATGCAGCCTTGGGTAGTCGACCTGAGGGCCTGAAAATCAGAGAGAACCCAGAGGTCCTGCAGAGCTGACTAGAAGGGAGACACAAGGAAGGATTTGATTCTGCCTACTGTGAGTATAGATCTGTATCATGGGGCCTGTCCTGTGAGGGCCATCCCTTCATGTAGAAGAGTCAGTGGATGGGTGTCAATCAAGGTGATACTAGTGAGTGTCCTGAAGATAAAATAGTTGCATTAAGTCTGCTGCCAGAGAGAGTAAAAAGACTTAATTCTTCCATACAAGTGGCAGTATGGTAAAAGCAGTGTGTCTGCTTTCACAAGTAATCTGGTGGGGCCAAGTGAGAGTTATCCTTATATACTGTGAATAGTTAAGTTGGAGTATCCCACTATTCCCTTCTCCTATCCAAGTTTCACAATAAAACCAAATACCCTGGACAGTTTATTGAGTAACGAGCAAACGGGATGTGTGAAAAAGGAATGTGTGAAAATCCCCCAGCAACTGTCTGCAGGTAATCAGAGGGAAGCTTAAGAAGTCAACATACAGCAAGCCCTTCGGGGACAGTGCTACATTTGGGGGCATCGTCCAGGATTTTCCTCTGAGTTGCGGCAGTGGTTGCTACCAGCAAAGGCCGGATAGATACCCAAGAAGTGCCATGTCTTCTTATGCAAAGTGCTGGAGTGTCAGCTAAGAAAGAATGTGTTGTACTGTGAAAGAGAAAGTGTGGAACAGAACTGTGGAGCATAAAGTAATGTCTGTTTCACAGTGACCAGTGCAAGTGTGCTTTCAAGTTATGGCCAAGAAAGCAGTAACCTGGGACACAGGGATCGGCACATCAGGGGTTGTGTAGCAGCGGTATAGTTTCCAGCAGCAGTGGGGGAGTTCGGTTGACATGTGAATGAGAACGTTTAACCAGAGCTCGAGTAAAGGCAGATGTATGTCTGTGGCAGGGAACACAAACTGCATTGCAATACCATTTGTGCAAGGTAAGCAGTGTTATGGCAGCAGCGAAGGGGTTACTGTCTCGCGTGGGAGAGAGCATGCCAAAGAGTTCTGCCTAGCAGGAGGAGCCCCCTCCAGAGAGTCAGCTAGTCTGTGGACGTGGACGAAGTCACAGTCCGCGGGCCGCCAATCGGAGCAGAGGAAGGGAGCTGAGACATCACTTTCGCCATCGGATGTAGCTGAGGAGGAGGCATGTGTGTGTAGCAAGATGAAGCATGCCGGGGTGAGCCAAATCGCGGAGGCTATCACACATGTTGGCGGAGAGCCTGCAGAGTGGACTGAGATGCAAAATCTGACCCTGTTGAACACAGGAGTCTGATTGATGCCCAAAGAAAGTCTGGCGTTGTGCAGTTGAGGGGACACAAAGCATCTTAGACTTGTATGTGGCAGATTCCTGAATGTCCCTGTGTGGCTGCGAAAGTGGGGCCAGTGTGGGCACTGAGGTGACATGTTGCTGAGGTTGGAGCAGAGTGATTGTCAGCCCAGAAGATTATATGTAAACTGGGAGGCAAGGACCACTTCTGAACTGGATGAGGGAGTTTGGAATGGAGGAACTTGACTGCCCTGCACAGAGTCCTGACCTTAACCTGATACAACACCTTTGGAATGAATTAGAGTGGAGACTGCGAGCCAGGCCTTCTCGTCCATCACCAGTTCCTGACCTCACAAATGCACTTCTGGAAGGATGGTCAAACATTCCCATAGACACACTCCTAAACCTTGTGGACAGCCTTTCCAACAGAGTTGAAGCTGTTATAGCCAACTCAATATTGAGCCCTATGGACTAAAGTTCATGTGCGTGTAAAGGCACACAGCGCAGAGACAGAGCTGCCATCCGCCTGCTCAGCGGGGGATCGGCGGGTGAATCCCCCTCTGAGAAAAACAGAGTCTGCCGATGGACCGGATTGTGTGAAAGGGGCCTTAAGAATGAATGAATAAAATGTAGCAGAAAGATTAGGCCTTACTTTAAATTTTTCTTTTGTAAAAGGCATGATCTGATTCAGAACAATAGCAAAAGAACTTCTACAAAATAATGCAAGCAAATTACAAAAAACTTTAGCCCATCAGAGATCCCAATAAGGTCCCCAGCAGAGACCCCTTTACATCAAAGTCCCTAATAAAAGTCATCCTTACTTTAGAGTCTCCCCTTACATCAGGGCCCCCCTCAGAGTCCCCTGTGACATCAGTGTTCCCATTGAACTCCCCCTTGCATCAAAGTCCCCCTTTACTTTAGAGTTCCTCCTCAGATTCCCTTTTATTTCAGAGTTCCCTTTACATTAGGGTCCCTATCAGAGTCCCACTTACATTAGAGTCCCTTCTTACATCAGAGTACCCCTTACATCAGTTCCCCCTTAAATCAGGGTCCCCATTGGAGTCCCCTTTTACATCAAGATCTTAACGAAGTTCTCCCTTACATCAGAGTCCACATCATAGTTCACATTTGCTTCCTACACTTACAGGGTAGCTGGGAGGCCACAGGGCCCAAAAGTGTGGCCATAACAGCAGGCAGAGGTGGAACAGGTCTTGATAGAGGAAGTGTCATTCTCCTGTAAATGCTGGGGCAAGCACATGATTGGTTGTTAGAATGCTAGCGGAGTCTGAAGGAGCAAGCTTCTCTAAAAACTGAAGTGGGGGGTGGATGTTGGGAATAAGCGGAGACCACAGGCTCACCTGAAGATCCATGTAAGACCTTTGTGAGAGGCCACTGACACCAGTTGTGGGCCAGATTTGGCCCAGGGTCTCTAGTTTGGCGAACCCCTACACTAAAGAATAGTAACGCATGGGTTCTCTGGGGAGTTAAGAGTTGGTGTCAGCTTTGGTAATAATAATATTTGCATATTAGAGGAAGGCATCAGAAAGATTTCTAAAGAAAGCTGTGTTCAGGTACTTTGTCTCTGATTAGAACCTTGATTGGAGTCATAAGGAATGGAAGGGAAAATAGGTAGTGATTCATTTCTCTGACTCACCTAGTCTAAATCTCCATCTGCTGGCTAAAATGAGAACATGAAGTATAAATATAAATTTGGAATACAGATTTGAAATAGATACAGGAAACTGAAATATGATTATAACAAATGAGTGTAGCACTGCCCCCTAAAGGACTGCTGGATTTTTCACCTTGGGATCCCCTGGGTCACCAATAGCAGCTGCAGCATGCACAATTTAACTCATTACAAACAGTCTAGGGGATGTAGTTGTTTTTGTGGTTTTATTTAAATTAGGGATGGGAGAAGGGAAGAGTGGGATACTCCCACTCAAACTATTCACAGTAGATGAGGACTCCTGGGTAAAGATGCAGCTAGTCTGCTGATTCACCTTGGCACTTAGATGAATTTAGGGTTAAGCCTCTATGTAGATGACTTGTTAGGATGAATTATCTTCGGGATACACACCTAGTACCCCCTTTCACTCTACCTACTGACCCCTGTCCTCTGACTATCCTACACCATGGTGGCCCCCCTCAGGTCAGGCACCTAGACATGATCCCCTGTACTCACGATACTGTTTTTCTAAGGTCTGTAGTGTATCTACCCCTCCAGTCAGCTCTCATGGACCTCTGGGTTCAGATCCTTCCTTCTGGTCCCCAGGCCAACTGCCTGTGACCACATGCCACTGCTACAGAGGAGGAGGACCAGCCAAAGACCCCGCAGCACATGTGCTCATGGCTTTTATACTAACCACAGAATGCACAGAGACAATTAGTCTGTGCCAATCACTGGGGCTGTATCAAAGCCTGTGTACCCATTGGTCAGATTTCCTCCACTGACCAATATGCCTCCCTATTGGACCAGTGTGAAACACTCCCTAGACCAGATGAATCACACACTGAGCACCATGAGCAGACCTAACTCACAGATCCTGCTCTCTGGTAGGCAGAAAGCAATATAGATTTCCCTGGTGAGTCTCTGATAGACAGACAGAGCCAAAACTATACTCTCTTACTAGCACCTACCTAGGAGGGTGCTACATGAGTATGCAATATCTCATATTTACTAGACCACATGAAAAATGTAAGATGCATTTTTTGTCATGATCATATTGAATAGAGGAAAAAAATATGTACAAAACCATTACATCATTTTCAGCCAGTTTCTCAAGATGATCAAATGTGATTCTTTTTAAAATGATATAATCCAACCAGTGTGCTTCTCATGTTATCAGATAATGATGAATTTAAATGTTCTACATAGCCACATCAATTATTTGGGCACAATAAATTACCGCATTGCATGTATGCCAACATTCTATTGTCAACAGTCTGTGAATGCAGTTTGGACAGTGAAGTTCAAGCAATACATAACATTGGCCATGCTTTACAAAGTTGATTATTTTCTTGCCATACTTCACAATGCCAAATTTGTCAGAAAAGAGGAAATATGGTTTAAAAATAAGAATAAATAATTTGTATATAATTTCCTGCCTTTTACGACATAATTAGTTAAGTATAAGGGCAACGTTAAAATGGTAAACATACTGAGCATTTGGCTTCATAGTGTTACGGCAAATTGCAGCGGTCCAAAAACAATTTTCCGTGCTGTTCTAAATGTTAATTGTTTTCTTATAGTGGAGGGAAATGTGACATTTGAAATCTAACAAATGCAATTTTAGCAGCTCATAAATCTGAGAATGACACTTTTCCCAGCCACTGTACGTGTGAAAAAAGGATGAAACTAGTCCGTATACTTTTTTTTCCTGGACATTTTCCATGGAGATTAAACATTGAAAAATGACTGGGCTCAAATCAAAAAGCGGAATATTGATAGCGCAGATGGTTTTTCCATTTTTATGTAAAATTGCAGATGGGAATCTCATTCGTTTTGACTGTTTATTTTTAAATAGCTGGTTAAAAAAAGACACAATTAAAACACCAAGAATATCTTACCCTCAAGTAATGGATGTTTCCCTAAAGTGGCAGAAGCATTTTGTGATATTTATTACTGAATACTGTTACTAAATAGGCAACAGAAATAGAAATGGACATTCTATTTAATAATGTTTGAAGGAAAGCAACATTTTTTAGGCTTGCAAACTTTCTATATTTCAAAGGCCAAATAGACCCAAAACAGATATGTCAATTTTGGATGGATGCCAGCATGTTGCAGAAGGAGCTGGTTGTTTGTCTTTGCTGCAGATTTGTTCTTGACACAGTCACTGTAGGAGAAAGTGCTCCATAGTCTCCCGTAGGCACCATGAAGCCATTAAATCACATTCAGCTTCTGGCTAAACATGTGTAAGGGGTTGGCTCGGTAGCAGGTGTGGGTGACCCCCTGGGTGGGTTCACTACACAGAGAGACAGCCGAAGAGTGGTTGAAAACAACGGTCTATGGTTTATTCTTCCAATTTGCTGGAAACAAGTGCAAGCATCCAAACAGCATAATCAAACAAAACATAAAATAAACCCTGGCCACTTGGGGCGTCTACCTTCACAACACAGGAACCTACCTATGGAGTCTTTTACAACCTACTGCTGGGCAGACACTGCTGGTCATACAGCAGAAGACCAATAGTCTATTTGTTTTTCTTTTCACACAGAAAAAGTCAACACCACCTCACCTTCAGAAGTCTCTCAGCTCACTGCTCTCCTTAACACACAAAGCCTCAGGATGCAGTAATCAGTAGTCATCCTCTGGATAACTTATAGAGGCCTTATTGCCTCATTCTGAATAGCTGAAGCTTTCCAACGTCCTAAACCTTTCTGGCTACCTCCGCAGCCAACACCTGATAGTAATTGGTGAATTGTCTAAACAAGGCAGAAATGTATCTCCCGTCTGTGACAACACCCACAGATTTACCTGACTTCCTGTCACACATGGTAGTCAGGCTTCCCCAACTGATCTAGAAATAAGAACTTCCAAAGCTGATTGCACTAACCCATGTAGAGAAATGTTCGTTCTTTTTTTCTAAAAAAGTAAATGACAGGCAATCATTTGAAAGGTCCAAAGTGACCCAAAAACAAAAATGTTATATATTGCAATTTAGAGGTCTTTAGATGTGATAACTACATTAGGTTTTGTTTTATTTGGCTTTTTTCCTTTTTTTTTTCACCTGGTAATCATGCCAATAACACACTTCCTGTCCTAGGGTGAAAATGCTCACTTACTATACTGGATCTCTGCAGAAGCAGCATTGTAATTCTAGCTAAACAAGTGTGTTAAGACTACAAAACATTCCCCTCTCTCCTCTGGATGGAGGTGTTCTGTTCATGGAAGAAAACTTGGAACACTGATAACATTGTTT
This sequence comes from Pelophylax lessonae, assembly GCF_965119305.1. Taxonomy (NCBI): domain Eukaryota; kingdom Metazoa; phylum Chordata; class Amphibia; order Anura; family Ranidae; genus Pelophylax; species Pelophylax lessonae. Next base: position 93,267,418 of record NC_138773.1, on the reverse strand, counting down.
GAGATATCAGTTCAGTGCACATGAATTTACAAAACACTGGATTTCTGGCAGGGTCAATGGGTATTATTCTGTAATAAACTTGAAAATGCTGCTGCTGCAAGGGGGACATTATCCATTCATGGTTTCAGAAGCAACCCCTGAGTCCAGAACCTTTCCTGGTCAAGCTACTTTCAGGAAATTGAGTATTTACGCATTTTGAGGACCCCTAACTCCTGAACCTTGTCTGGCTATGCTACTTTGAGGAAATTGAGTGGCAACTCAATTGGAGGTCTGTCTTGCATTCACATATACTATATTGTCAAAAGTATTGGGACGCCTCCTTTAAATGCACATGAACTTTGTTGGCACTCCAGTCTTAGTCCAAAGGGTTCAATATTGCGTTGGCCCTTTGCAGCTATAACAGCTTCAACTCTTCTGGGAAGGCTGTCCACAAAGTTTAGGAATGTGTCTATGAGAATGTTTGACCATTCTTCCAGAAGCACATTTATGAGGTCAGGCACTGATGTTGGACAAGAAGACCTGGCTCACAGTCATTGCTCGAATTCATAACCAAAGGAGTTCTATCGGGTTGAGGTCAGGACTCTGTGCAGGCCAGTTAAGTTCCTAGACCCCAAACTAGCTCATCCATGTCTTTATGGACCTTGCTTTGTGCACTGGTCCAAATCATTTAGTGGAGGGGGGATTATGGTGTGGGGTTGTCTTTCAGGGGTTGGGTTTGGCCCCTTAATTCCAGTGAAGGGAACTCTTAAGGCATCAGCATACCAAGACATTTTGGACAATTTCATGCTCCCAACTTTGTGGGAAAAGTGTTAGGATGGCTCCTTCCTGTTCCAGCATGACTGTGCACCAGTGCACAAAGCAAGTTCCATAAAAACATGGATGAGGGAGTTTGGAGTGGAGGAACTTGAGCAATTAGAGCAGAGACTGCGAGCCAGGGCACATAGGGCCTCTCTGAGTATGGATTATTCTTTGATCTAAATGTCCCAGCACACATAGAAATTACTAAATTGAGAGCTAAGAGTAAAGGAAACCTGGACTAAGAAAATATGAAAACTGCCATTGTTAACCTCTTTTTTCAAAAATTCTAGTTACCTGTCATGTTGATCCAATGGATTTAATACTTTCTGAGGTCCTGACCTGGAACAAGTATAAAGATCAGGAGTTATGACTTTTAGTCTGTGTGCTTAGAGCCTGAGAAAGCCAGGTAACTGGTATTTTTAGAAGTAGGCCAGCAATATCCAACAATTAGCAATATTGAAACTGTTAGTGCCCCTGAGGACATGTTTAAAGCGTATTTTCATTTTTTGCACTCAAATTTGAGAAAACCCTATCTGCTTGTTATGTGTTCCCAATTAAACAACATCCCTAATTTAAAATAATATATATATATTTCTTACCTTTTAAATGTTTCTCAGGAGGAGGTGTCATGGCTGACTGCAGGGTTTTTTGAACAATGTTAGAGTGAGCCTGCCCCAAATCTGCCCTCAATAACATACAATACTATAAGCGTAGCCTCTAACCTTTTCTTGGGACAGACATTGTTGAAATCTAGTTAGAGTTCATAAAGAAGATCTGCCTGCACAGTACAAGCAGGGTTACATACGGCAAACACAGCTGTTCAGCCCCCTCATAAACAAAGAGAAGTACCTAGGATTTAAGCTGTCATTTTTAAATATTTTTTACATTATGCTATGGAAATAGAGACATGTAACAAATATAAAGTAGATGATATCCAAATTTGGCCCCAGAAGTGGAAATACACTTTAAGTAATACTCAACCTTTACAATGACAACTCTAGCGTTTGTTGATTTCTGTAGATAGTTTTATCAGGCAATCCAGTAAAAATGGTTGAATGCTAGAGAATCTCGAAGGAAAATTGTACAGGACAGCAGGGGAATTGAAAAAAGTAAACATTTATATTTCCAGACATGCCTGATTAATACTGATTAGCTTAGTACTAAAGAAGTTCTGATATATTAAAACTGTATTTAGTCTTTCAAGCACAGTAATAAAAGAACTGGGCATGTGCATAGAATGTTTTGTACAAAGTCTGTAGCTTTATCCATAGCCATATAAAATGCATTTAATCATATGCGCACAAAATTTAATTAAAAATGGCTCTAGCAGTAAAAGAGTTAAAGAGACACTGTCCTTGGATAAAAAATAAAAAAAGCAATGTAAACAATTAACAACTTCAGGATCGCCTAACTTACATTTACTGCAACAGGGTGGCGCAAAATCACGTAACTGTATGTGCATTTATTAAAGGGCTCTAGGGGGTGCGTGTGTGCCACCGGAACCATGCTCCCACTATGATTAGACACAGCGGGAACCAATCAGCGGGTCCGGTGGCTGCCATGGCTGCCAGCCAACCTTAATCGTTCATGGGAATGACTATGTAAACAAGGCAGACCGCTGTTCTGTCAGACAGGAAGAGAGAGATCGTGTATTTCTTCTAATCAGGAACACAGATCTCTCTCTTCCTGCAGTCATCCCACTCCCCCCACAGTTAGAAAGCATTCCCTAGAAGCACACCTAACCCCTTGATCGCCCCTGATGTTAACCCCCTTCCCTGCCAGTGTAATTTATGCAGTAACAGTGCATATTATTTAGCACTGATCACTGTATTGGTGTCACTGTTCCCCAAAAAGTGTCACTTAGTGTCAGATTTGTCCGCCGTAATGTCGCAGCCCCACTAAAAATCGCTGATTGCCACCATTACTAATAAAAACAATAAAAAAAGTCCGTAAATATATCCCATAGTTTGTAAACGCTATAACTTTTGCGCAAACCAATTCATATACGCCTATTTGAATTTGCGCAGATAAACCTAAGTTGGAAAGCCGCTGGCAAAAACAATAGGGATAAGATTGTACACAGCATATACAAAACAGAGAATTGCCACGCTAAAATGACAAAGAAATAAAGTCCCATAAATATTGCAGTCCATATAGAAGTGATATAGTCAATGATGAAACACCTTGATAATGAATATTGTGTAAAAAAAGGTGAAATACCCATGTGCGCCTCCACCATATAATATGAGATGGCTTACCAGAGGAAATGGACTCTAGATTATGAGTCATGAGCTCAGTATGATAGAATATCCTTAAGACAGGAGTCATCAACCTTCTTTCCTTTGCAACAAAATGGGAGACCTCTATGGCTTTTCTTTGGTGTCCAATGGGAACACTCACATTGGGAAAACATTGATCGTTCACCAGCAAATCATACATGGGAGATGATTCAAAGAAACTCCCATATTGTGAAACCGTATAAAATGTGTTAATGATAAAAGATACCAACTACTTACATAGAGGCAGTTAAAATGAGCATTTAGGCAATGTATATCCTTCCCAGGATTTTAGCCGACAGCCTCATGGGGTCGGCGGGCGTGGTAACGTCGCAAGCATGGACTCCACCCAACATGTTTCATGAAAGATCATATCATTGGGAACAAACACCAGAGGTCATGGCTGTTAAGCCCCGTACACACGCACCGATTGTTGGCCGTAAATTTTCGGCCAACGTCCGATCGGCCGATTGTCGGCTTTTAGTATGATGCTTCCCACAACCGACTGCGACTTTTCGGCCGAACAAAATCTGGTGTGCATGCTATAAAATTTTTGTTGGCCGTCACCAGAACGGCTGATTGTTCGTCAGTCAGTGCAGATTTCGGCTGACAAAAGTCAGATGAGCAAGACTGGGCATGCTCAGAGAAGAAAAAACACACAGAAAGTAAACCAGCACATGACATCACTTCTGCAGTTGATTGTTGTTGGCCGACAAAATTTGTGTGCAGTCTAGAGCACATTTCAACCAACACAACAACACTGTACAAAAGACGGCCGATCGTTCGGCCGACAATCGGTGCGTGTGTACGGGGCATTAGATCAAGGTAGGTATGCATCTGTTGAAGGGGTGGGTGAGTTTGGTTAGGTCGGAGTAAAAAAGAAAAGAGCACTTTCTCATATTTACGTAGCCTTCAAATAGTGAATTATTGTTATGGAAGTCTACACATCAGTCTAAAAGAGGAAAATTTGAGGAGGATTTTGGTTCCAAAAGAGGTATAGTCCCTCCAAATCAGGGACAGTTGGGAGCTATGTTCATATTTAGAAGAGGAGAAACTGACAGGTGTACTGATGTGTGCCAATGCATGGATCCTCTGCTGGACTACTACAAACTTTCAGTGTTTTCCATCTTTAGTGTTTCTATGGTTTGCCATTAGTCATGTAAGTGTAATTCCTATTTCGTATTAAAACTGGTACTAATACAAACACCACTAGGCTGAAGTGCTTTTCACTTGCTTTATGTTTTTTCAGCTACTGGCAGCTCTGGGGACGCATCGGCTGGTGTAAGGCTCAACAGCCAGCAGGGAGACAACGGCATCCAACACACACACAAAATTTTGGTGATGCTTCTAGTTCTGCAAAAAATCAAACAACACACACAGTGGAGGATGCCATCTAAGTGTAGCTATAAAACATTTATTGTATGAAAATGAAGTAAGTTTGTGAAGGAATGGATATCCAAGGATATCCAGAGAATCCTGTAGCAGTGGCATCCAGTCCACGGACTGTGCAGCCCTGCTGCTAGCTGGGTAAGCATAGGAAGCTCAAAGTACTTCCTGGACCACGCTCTACATGCCTTCACAATCTTACTTCATGTGAGTTGCCAATTTGTTTTTTATTATACAATAAATGTTTTAATGCTGTACTTAGATGGTGCCCACCGCTGTGGGTGTATTTAAGTCTTGATTCAGAAATGTCTTCCATTTCCCTGAAGGTGCTGCATCTTGTGAAAGGAGGCTTATTGGAGTCAATTCCTGACACACCTAAAAAAGGCTGGTTTATTGGACATATGGCTGTGCATCCCAGTGTTTATTCTCTGCTATAAGGAGCTTACCCATACACTACTTGTGCCATAAAGAAATTTCTTTTTCTGCAAGAGAACAAAGAATGAATACAGTGGAGACACTGCTACCCAATATTAATCTAGATGGTATGCTATCCTGCTAGCCCTTTATTGGCCACATATATTTGGCCAAACAATGCATCCATATTGTTTTAAAAACAATTAACATGTTTTTAACTTCCTATAAATTCATAAGTGTCTGGTTATGCGGGCATGATCAAACCACCCTCAGGCATTGCTCTAGGCTGATTGCGGCATAAACAACAACATCCATGTGTTCATGTTTATGTCTTTTGATTTTGATGAATTGATTTAGAATGGCTCTCAATTGTGGGACTATCATCATCATGCATATGAGGTTCTATACTTTAGGCTATATATATATATATGTATATATATATATATATATATATATACACTATATTGTCAAAAGTAATGGGACACCTGCCTTTACATGCACATGTACTTTAATGGCATCCCAGTCTTATGCCTCGTACACATGCAACGATTATCGGCCGACCGATCGCCCGACTTTTGTCCAGAGTGTTGTTTTGTTGGTTGAAATGTGCTCTAGACTGCACACAAATTTTCTCGGCCAACAAAAATCTTCTTCAGAAGTTATGTCATGTGCTGGTTTACTTTACGTGTGTTTTTTCTTCTCTGAGCATGGCCAGTCTTGCTCATCAGATTTTTGTCTGCCAAAATCTGTACTGACTGACCGAAAATTGGCCGTTGTGTTGACGGCCAACAAAAATTTTATAGCCTGCACACCAGATTTTTTTCGGCCGAAAAGTCGGAGTCGGTTGTTGGAAGCATCATGCTAACAGGCCGAAAATCGGCCGATCGGGCATTGGCCGAAAATTCCCGGCCAATAATCGATGTGTGTGTACGAGGCTTTAGTCCGTAGGGTTTATTATTGAGTTGCACAAACAAATGGTTACTGCCCACACCTGGAACCGGTCTCTGCAGTAAAGAGAATTGGAAGGGCAATGCATGTAACAAGACACAATTCCAAGCTCTCCTTACCGGCGACCAGTCTGCAAATACATGCATTAGCCACAGAGCCCAGACAAGGCCATTTAAATGCATGTGTTTCCATTGTTGGAGACTGGTCAGTAAGGAGAGCTTGGAATCTTTTTGTGTCTTGTTTAACATTGAGTTGGCCCACCGTTTACAGCTATAACAGCTTCAACTCTTCTAAGAAGTCTGTCCACAAGGTTTAGGAGTGTGTCTATGGGAATATTTGACCATTCTTCCAGAAGTGTCTTTGTGAGGTCAGGCATTGATGTTGGATGGGAAGGCCTGGCTCGCAGTATCCACCCCAATTCATCCCAAAGGTGTTCTATCAAGTTGAGTTCAGGATTCTGTGCAGGCCAGTCAAGTTCCTACACCCCAAACTCACTCATCCATGTGTTGATGGACCTTGCTTTGTGCACTGGTCCAAATCATTTGGTGGAGGAAGGATTATGGGCTTGGCCCCTTAGTTCCAGTGAAGGGGACTCCTAAAGTGTCAGCATACCAAGACATTTTGGACAATTTCATGCTCCCAACTTTGTGGGAAGAGTTTGGGGATGGCCCCTTCCTGTTCCAACATGACTGCACACAACGCACAAAAAAGGTCCATAAAGAAATGGAAGAGGGAGTTTGGGGTGGAGGAACTTGACTGGCCTGCACAGAGTCCTGACCTCAACCCAACAGAACACCTTTGGGATGAATTAGAGCGCAGACTGAGAGCCAGGTCTTCTCATCTACATTAGTGCCTGATCTCACAAATGCGCCTCTGGAAGAATGGTCAAACATTCCCATAGACACAGTCCTAAACCTTGTGGACAGTCTTCCCAGAAGAATTGAAGCTGTTATAGCTGCATAGGGTGGGCCAACTCAATATTGAACCCAACGGACTACGACTGGGATGCCATTAAAGTTTATGTGCATGTAAAGACAGGCGTCCCAACACTTTTGACAATATAATGTGTGTGTATATATGTATATATATATATATATATATATATGAAAACTACTGGAAGCAGAACTTTGAACATAGAGCACAAGCTACATACCAACATGATATGGAGCCAAAGGTTAGCACTATTTAGAAGACGGTGGGACGGATAGAGCACGGCTGGACCTCCGGAAATGAAGAGAATTATTCCATACCCAGGATGGTAAATTCCAATTTAGGTCCCGTATATATTATTTGCTCTCAGTATGACATATCTAGGAATGAACAGATAATAAGAGGAAACCATATCTCCACATTCAAGGGACAATAAATTCCCCATGTGTAAGTATCAGCAGGGGTCAAACATAAAGGATATGACACATATAAATTGATTGATTATCTATCTATCTATCTATCTATCTATCTATCTATCTATCTATCTATCTATCTATCTATCTATCTATCTATCTATCTATCTATCTATCTATCTATCTATCTATCTATCTATCTATCTATCTATCATCTTTTTGGTGACATTTAAAATTGCTTAAAAGCCTCATGCAGTCTGCTTAAAACAGCTGGACATTATAATGGAATAGGATATAATGGAATACATTATAGGACATACAAGTTATTCAAATATATTCTGGTGCAAACAGGAATAAAAAAAAAAAAACTTCAGCGACTGAACAGTCTGTGAGAGTCATAATACATACCACACTACGCACAGAACAAGTCATTTGTTTGTCGACAAACAACATTAAACAGTCACTGCTCACATAAACATTCTATAGTGTAGGGTAAATAAGGCTTTTGTTCAAATTCCTTTCGCTTATCTTTTTCAGTGTAATAGTACCAGGGTGGTTTCCATGGCAACAGCAGCTCGTTACCCAACAGGTGAAGTGAAAATATAGAGATGGTCAGGCGGCACATGCAAGTTCCTTTCCTGATTGTAACTCTGGGGGTTCATTTATGATTCTTAGTCCAAAAGAGGGTGCCGTACATCAGAGCAACCAGCAGGGTTCCACATGTTGTTTTTCTATGGGCTCCTATACACAAGCATTTTCTTACATTTACAGGATCACAAATAAAAACACATAGTAAAATAAATTACTCAATCCACTATACTTCACCATTCATTATTGGCCATCATAATCCACAATGGAAATAAAAAAAAAAAAATAGTAGACCCATGTCGGAAAGTAAAAAACTGTTGTTTCCAATAAAATGTGCGTTATAGCCTAAATTAAAAATAATAATAATACAATTATTAAAATTAATTACAATAAATAAAAAAAATTAATAGATTGCAATTTATTAATGCTTAGGCTTAGTGACTGCATTTGTTTTTTTTATTATTATTTTTTTTGTGTCTATTTCCACTTTATTTTTATCTGATCGACAATGGAAGGCTACAAATAAAAAAAAAATAATAGACCCATGGCTGAAAGTAAAAAAAACTGTTGTTTCAAATAAAATGTGCGTTATAGCCTAATTTAAAAATAATAATAATACAATTATTAAAATGAATTACAATAAATAAAATAATTTAATAGATTGCAATTTATTAATGCTTAGGCTTAGTCACTGCATTCATTTTCTTTCATTATTATTTTTTTATTTTTAGTCTATTTCCACTTTATTTTTATCTGTTGATTTGGCCAGTAACCCAATTCCTGGCTTAGGGTAGCTCCACAGAACTGGAGGAGAAATGGAGACACCTTTGTACAGCAGTATTGTCAGTCCAGGGAAGGGTAGTGTTAGATGCTCCTGTACATTTAAATGGACTGGACTAACAGATTAAAGTGGCGCTAAAGGCTTAATACTCACCTGTACAATGGTCCTGCACCGGCGTCTCCTTCTGAGTGCCTGTCTTCGGGCCTCCTCATTGGCAGTTGGGAGATGACATCACTCCATGTGCAGGAGGCCATCCTCCCATCACTCAGAGACCAGCCCTGCACCGTAAGCTAAGCTGTGCATGCGCAGCTCAGTTTGCAACGCCAGAGAAAACAGTAAGCAGTTTTTATTTTTAATTTTCTTTATTTCAGAAAGGTTAGCATCACATATATCTAACTATAGATTTTATACAAGACTTGTTCTCTAGGGAAAGCATGAAGAACATCTTGTGTACATACCATGAAAAAAAACTGACTGACACAAAAATAGTAACAATCTTAAAGCGTTTGTTACCCCAACACTTCATATTCCAGATATGTGCCTGCTGTGCTATGTACTTGTATGAGAAAGTATCCTGTTCTCTTTGTATTGCTTCCTTTATGTAAAATCACTGGTGCTCCTGCTAGTCCCTCTGCTTTCCTATTAAAAACTGACCACACTAAGCAGGAGAACACACCATGGACAGCCATCCTGGGAACTCAGCCTGCTCCCCTCCAATGATCAGACTTGTCCTGACATGTCCCCCGCTGCACAGCCATTCACTGGGAAACTCAGTGTGCTGCTGCTTCTCCTCCCCCAGCTCTTATGCAGCTGAGTGGGAATGTGATCACTTATAAAAAAAAGAGATTCTATTTTAAACTGAATTGGTTGATTTACAAGGTGATCGTTTACAATCACTTTAACCTCTTAACGACTGCCCACCGCAGTTTTACTGCAGCAGGTCTGCTCTGTCCAGCGAAACAACATAATTTTATGTCGCTTCGCGGGACTGTGGAGACAGAACGGCGGTTTGTCATTGTAAACACGGCAGACCACTGTTCTGTCAGTAATGAACACAGGGATCCTGTGTTCCTCTTATTTAGGAACACAGGTATCTGTATTCATGCAGAAAGCCCACCCCCCCACAGTTAGATAGCACCCACTAGGGACACATTTAACCCTTTGATCGCCCCTGGTGTCCCTGGCCCCTTCCCTGCCAGTGTCATTATTACAGTAACAGTGCATATTTTTAGCACTGATTGCTGTAGTATTGTCACTGGTTCCCCCCCAAAAGTGTAAAGAAAAGGCTGTTAGGGGTCCAATCTGTCCGCCACAATGTCGCAGTCCCGCTAAAAATTGCTGATCGCCACCATTACTAGTAAAAAAAAGAAAATAAATAAAAATGACATAAATCTTTCCCCTAGTGTGTAGACGCAATAACTTTTGCGCATTACAATATCAATCAATAACCAATCAATATACACTTATTGGGATTTTGTTTACCAAAAATATGTGGCAGAATACAAATTGGCCTAAAATGATAAAAAAAATTGATTTTTACATTTTTTTTATTGGGAATGTTTTATAGCAGAAAGTAAAAAATATTGTTTTTTTTTTTTCAGAATTGTCGCTATTTTTTTTGTTTATAGCGCAATAAAATAAAATTTGCAAAGGCGATCAAATACCACCAAAAGAAAGCTCTATTTGTGATCTTCTCTGAGCTTCCCCGTACACAGCTCTGTGAATGTACACAACACTACACTACTTGGTTGTTCATTCCCTGATAAACTAGATCCCCAGTAAAAGCAGCACACAGTACACACATAAACACTTGTCAGGCACATTATTAACTCTTTAATCACCATAGATGTTAACCCCTTCCTACCCAGTGTCATTAGTACAAAATTTATTAAGAGATTTGAGCTTTTTAATTTTTTTATGGGTTATGGTTTTATAGCAGAAAATAAAAAATATTGTTTTTTGTTTTTTTTAATTGTTGTTATTTTTTATTTATATAATAAAAAAAAAAACCCAGAGGTGATCAAATACCACTAAAAGAATGCTCTATTTGTGTGAAAAAAAATCTATATATATTTTGTTTGGGTATAGCGTTGCATGATCGAGCAATTGTCAGTTAAAGTAGCACAGTGCTGAATAGCTAAAATGGCCTGGTCATGAAGGGGGAAAAACCTTCCGAAGCTGAAGTGGTTAAAAACATTCCAGGTTAGCCCGTCTAGCTAGTGTGCGAGATTAGTGTACATAGTTGTTAGTATAGGTAAATTGGTCTGGTTAAGAGCCAGGCTTGGGCTAAATCAGGGTCAGGGACAAGCGACTCAGGGAGACTCAGCGCCTCTGGTAACTCCCCCTGCTCTCTGGAACCTTGGGGAAGCTTCCAGAAGTGGAGGAGGGAGTCTGGGAGGAGCTGCTTGGAGTATTGATGAGGACCCCAGCCAATCTACAGCAGGTGGGCTGGTAGAGGGCAGGCACCTCTTAAATACTCTTCTGGGGGCCCCTCTACAACACATGAAGAAAATCATTCCTGGAGGCACAAAAGCAAGAGAGAGGACAGCAGGAACAGGTCAGCACATCCAGGAGTTCTCCAGGAGAAGTCAGCCGGGTGAGCTGATGAGTGTGCAGGTGGGCGGACTTTGGGAAGTAGCCGGGAGGGCTAGTGAGAGAGGCAGCTGCAGCCAAGCAGCCTGGCAGTGCCTGTAGAGGTGGTGCTGGGAACAGTAGCCACAGGGATGTGAGCTGGACACTGGACTTTGCGAAACAACCAAATGGGCTCACTGTCCCTGCCTGTAAAGGGCTTTTGTTTTGACCTAGCTGAGTGCTTTGCCAGAGTCAATAAAAGTATCCCAGCTGAGTCTATGTTTTTCTGCAAGCAAGTGAAGTGCTACAGGAAGAGAAAGGGCCGCTGTGAGGTCCTCCGTTTCCTGTATTTCATTAACCCTGGCAAACCATAGCTGTACATAGGAAGAGTTGTCCCTGAAGAGTTTTGTTTGAAGTCAAGTGGGCATTCCATAATACCCCTACTCCCCATCCAAGTTTTATCCCCTCAATAAAAACAAAAAAAAACAAGGTGCTGGACTGTTTCCTGACTGAAGTGTGACTGTGGAAATTTGGTGTGCCTGGCTGTGCAGGGTTGGGGATCCCATTTCACGAGCGGCTCCTAAGTGGGGTGCACTACACCAGTAGAACCATTTCCTGTTCACTTCAGAGGTCCTGTCTCTAAGGGCCGCTGTGAGGTCCTCCGTTTCCTGTATTTCATTAACCCTGGCAAACCATTCACCCACAGTTGGAGGTGAGCTACTCTCCCATGAACTGGGGATGCAGGCCTTGGCCGCATTCTGCTGCTGCATGAGCAAAGGTTCTTGTAGCGTTTGCTTGATAGGGGAGTAAGATGAAGAAAGATGGCAGCTGGATTATCCACTAGGGAGAAACCCCGTACATGGTGTATGATCTCCAAGATGCCCCTGCTCACTGTTTTTTTACAGTGTATATGTAGAGGGCTTATGCAAAAAAGCATATACTCAATTATACCCCAATAGCGCAACAGAAAAAAACTCCTAAAGATACTGTACATAATTTTATTGCTCTAATGTAGAGTTGAACCAATGCTTTACGTCTAGAGCAAATGAGATTTTGTCTCCAAATGCAGAAAGGTTTATTCACGGTAAGAGCTTTGAAAATGTGGAATAGACTCCATACTGAGGTGGTTCGGACCAGCTCAGTACATTGCTTTAACAACTTCCATACCGGGCCATTGTAAAATGATGCAGGTAGGAAGGGCTCGTCGCTCCGGACGGCCGTCATATGACGTCCGCCATCTCTCGCCGCTACTGCGCGCCCCCGGGGGCGCGCAGCGTGTCGTTCAGGGATGAGGCTCGTACCTCGGACTGAGCCCATCCCTGATCAAGGTAAACAGCCAATAAAATTGGCTTTTTACCACGTGATCGGCTGTGTCAATCACAGCCAATCACATGAGCGGCTCCAGTGCGAGCCGCTAGTTCTCTCCTCAATGCGTGCCCTCGGGGGGCGCGCAGCGCGTCGATCGGAGACGAGGCTACTCCCTCGGACAGAGCCCATCCCCGATCTAGGTAAAGAGCCAATAAAATTTGCTTTTTACCATGTGACTGGCTGTCAATTACAGCCGGTCACAGAATGTCAACAGAGAACACGGTAACTAGCTGTCACCGTGTTCTCCTCCTCGCACACTGATCCTGTGTGAGGAGGAGATTGCGGTAACAGCTAGTTACCCATCATAGTGCACCCCAAAACACACTGATTGCCCCCCCAATAAAGAAGACCTGTCACCAGCCCATCAAAATACCTGTCACCAGCCCATCAAAGTACTTGTCTCTAGCCCATCAGAGTACACGAGTACCTGTCACCAGCCCATCAGGTACTCTGATGACAGGTACTCGGGTACTCTGATGGGCTGGTGACAGGTACTCAGGTACTCTGATGGGCTGGTGACAGGTACTCGGGTACTCTGATGACAGGTACTCGGGTACTCCGATGACAGGTACTTGGGTACTCCGATGACAGGTACTCAGGTACTCTGATGACAGGTACTCGGGTCATTTGGGTACCTGTCATCGCAGTACCCGAGTACCTGTCATCGGAGTACCCGAGTACCTGTCTCCAGCCCAGAGTGCCTGAGTACCTATCTGCACCCCATCAGATTACCCGAGTACCTGTCTCTAGCCCATCAGAATACCCAAGTACCTCTCTAAATCTCATCAGAGTACCCGAGTACCTTTCTGAAGCCGATCAGTGTACCTGAGTACCTGTCTGCAGCCCATCAGAGTACCTGAGTACCTATCTGCAGCCCATGCCTCCTAGATTATGCGTTGGGGTGTTTGCTTTCCAAAATGGGGTCATTTTGTGGGGGTTTCCATTGTCCTGGGGTTCCAGGGCCTTCAAAAGTGTGATTGGTTGTAATGAAATTATATTTGTAATTTATGCTCCTAGAACATCTGACGGTGCTCCTTGCATGTTGGGCCTCTGTATGTGGCTATGCTGTGACAAAGTCTTGGTATTGCCATACTCAGGAGGAGTAGCAGAATGTATTTTGGGGTGTCATTTTTGCTATGTACATGCTATATCTTATAAATTGACAACTTTGTGTAAAAAAAAAAAAAATTAGTTTTCATTTTCTTTCCACATTTTCCAAAAACTTGTGGAAAAAAATGACGTGTTCAAAAGACTCATTATGCCTCATAGAATATACATTGGGGTGTCAGGGCCTTCAAAAGTGTGATAGGTCATTAGGAAATTATATGTGTAATTTATGCTCCTAGGAAACCTGACGGTGCTCTTTGAATGTTGGGCCTCTGTATGTGGACAGGCTGTGTAAAAGTCTAACACATGTGGTATCGCCATACTCAGGAGGAGTAGCAGAATGTATTTTGGGGTGTAATTGCAAGTATGCATATACTGTGTGTGAGAGATAACTTGTTATTATAACAAATTTTGTGTAAAAAACAAAAAAAAAATGATTTCTTAATTTTCCCAAGAATTGTGGGAAAAAATTACAACTTCAAAAAACTCACCATGCCTCTTACTAAATACCCTGGAATGTCTACTTTCCAAAAAGGGGTAATTTGGGGGGTGTTTGTACTGTCCGGACATTTTAGGGCCTCAAGAAATGAGATAAATTTTGGCCCAAATTTATGAAAAAAAATTACTTATTTGCAAAATTTTATAATAGAAACTAAAACAAAATGTTTTTTTTCAAAATTTTCACTCTTTTTTCACTTATATCGCAAAAAAAAAAAAAAAAAAAAAAACCCAGTGGCGATTAAATACTACCAAAAGAAAGCTCTATTTGTGTGAATAAAATGATAAAAAATTTGATTGGGTACAGCGTTGTATGACTGAGTAATTATCATTCAAAGTGTGAGAGCGCTGAAAGCTGAAAATTGGTCTGGGCAGGAAGGGGGTGTAACTGCTCTGTATGGAAGGGGTTAAAAAAAGGCCTGGATTATTTCCTAAATAAACATAATATAAATGGGTACTAACATTTATCGGTAAAGTTGATGCAGGGAATATCGGATTGCCTCTCGGGGGATCAGGAAGGAATCTTTTCCCCTGCTGGAGCAAATTGGATCATGCTTTGCTGGGGTTTTTTGCCTTCCTCTCGATGAACTGGGGGTATAGGATTGTCTATTTGGTATTGTATGGTTGTTTTTATTTATATTTATTTATTTATTGGTTGAACTAGATGGGACTTTCAACCTGACTAACTATGCACACAAAAGGCCTATTTCTCTCAAATATTGTTCACAAATCTGTCTAAATCTGTGTTAGTGAGCACTTCTCCTTTGCCAAGAAAATCCATCCACCTCACAGGTGTGGCAAGATGCTGATTAGACAGCATGATTATTGCATAGGCTGGCCACAATAAAAGGCCACTCTAAAATGTGCAGTTTTATCACACCACAGAATGCCACAGATGTCACATTTTTTGAGGGAGCGTGCAATTGGCATGCTGACTGCAGGAATGTCCTCCAGAGCCCGTGAATTGAATGTTCATTTCTCTATCATAAGCCGTCTCCAAAGGCGTTTCGGAGAATTTGGCAGTACATCCAACCGGCCTCACAAACGCAGACCACGTGTAACCACACCAGCCCAGGACCTCCACATCCAGCATCTTCACCTTCAAGATCGTCTGAGACCAGCAACCCAGACAGCTGCTGCAACAATCGGTTTGCATAACCAAAGAGTTTCTTCACAAACCTTGAGAAACCATCTCAGGGAAGCTCATCTGCATGCTTGTCGTCCTCATAGGGGACTCCACCTGACTGCAGTTCGTCGCCGTAACCGACTTGAGTGGGCAAATGCTCACATTTGATGGTGTCTGGCACTTTTGAGAGGTGTTCTCTTCACGGATGAATCCTGGGTTTCTTAGATCTTTGAGTTCAGCTCATGAAAAATGGGGCAAAAACAAGTGTTGCGTTTATATTTTTGTTCAGTATGTGTAACTATGAAACTCTATGGAGCTATTAAAGCAAGCCCTTGTCTATTAGACCTAAAAATGGGCAAAACCTATTTTCAAGATTTACCCCTATAGATTTCAATACGGTTCGATTTAAAGTTTGCCCACTTAACCCAGGCACATTCACTCATCCCAAGTCTTTTATATCTGCCTAGAGTTCACCTTCATGCTTGAGAAAACAGAAATAAGCAAAAACTAGACTCTCAACTAATGGAACAGAATGTATTCCGTTAAATGAGTAATACATCTCCTATTGCTATAAAGAGCAATATAAAAATAACATTTAATGACTCTCTTTACAATTCAGACATCCCTTGATAGCCCACGCCCTCGTCCTCTGACAAGCCAAGTGAATGATTGGAGGCGACGTATGTAGGTAGTTGCAGTACCTCTTGGGAGATCAGTGTGTCAGTCGCTATTCTGCACTGTTACTTTGTGATGCAGAACAGTGACTGACAGTTTTGCTTCCCCTGAGATTCTGCTCTAGCTGCTAAACTGGATTCTTTAGTAAACACAAAGCCTGACAATCTCCCTGATATCCAAACCACACCAAAGCCAGAAGTGAGAGAAAAGAAAATGTATCACGTAGTTGCCAATCTGCCCTGAAAAGTCATCTGGATAGATGACATAATTCCATCTTTTGTCTTTGCAAAAAGTTACCATTTCAGTAAAAAAAATGAAAACAAGAACAGCAGCAAGAATGTGCAAATACTGTAACCGGATTTAAGATATTGCAGGCAGATCACTTTCTTTTTTTTTTTTTTTTTTTTCATGGTAACAACACTTCGTGGCATTTTTTATATTTGTGAAGCTATTCCTTTGCTTATTTATTCTCCCCCATCAAGTTTTTATATCATTCCTTGTGACATGTACTTTACAACACCTATGATCAAAGCAAATAGGGGATGCAATTGGGCCTCGTGTATCTGTCACTTCTATCAATATTGAAAACTATTGTTTTTTTTTAACCTACAGTAACCAATCAGATGCAAACCTGCCCTTGAAAAAAAAAACTGCTGGAAAGTTTAAACTCATATAGTGAGTGTAGGGAAAAACAAAATGTATGAGTATCATTATTATACAGGATTTATATAGTGCCAACAGTTTGCACAGCGCTTTACAATGTTATGGAAGACACTACAGTTACAATACAATTCAATACAGGAGGAATCAGAGTATGCAGGGATCGGCTGCCCTCTACTGCCTGAATTAGAAAATAGCGTTTATTTGCTTATGTCACTTCCTTGTCTTTGGATTGTTGGGTAGAAAAACCCTGGAGGGGGGGGGGGAGAGAGAGAGAGAGCTGCACATGCTCAGTTTGGTGTGTATTGCTTAACCACTTGCCGTCTGCTCACTCGAACTCTACTGCGGCAAAGTGGTTCGTTATCGTCTGGCGACGTAGACCTACGTCGCCAGACACTCCCCTTTCTCGGCGGCGCGCGCGCCGCCGGAGGCTCGCTCCCGCTGTATTCAGTCACAGCAGGAGTCGGGCCAGGGGAGGAGCACCGGCGATCACCACTGCTCTTCCCCGATCGTCGGGGAATCGAGTGTGGAGATCCGCCTGCTTGTGTAAACACAAGCGGGCGGATCTCCTAAGTGACAGGCAGTGACAGATTGCAGGGTTCAGCATAGCTGAACCCTCGATCTGTCCTTGTGTCACTCAGTCACCTCCCCCCACACACGTTAGTAAGCACCAGGCATACATTAACCCCTCCCTCTACAATAAAATTAACCCCTTCCCCGCCAGTGTCATTTTTACAGTAACAGTGCATATATATAGCACTGATTACTGTAGTAATGTCACTGGTACCCCCAAAAGTGTCAAAAATTTCAGTCAAGGGTCCGATCTGTCCGCCGCAATGTCACAATCCCGCAAAAAAAATTGCAGATCGCCGCCATTACTCGTTAAAAAAAGCCACCAAAAATGACAGAAATCTTTCCCTCAGTTAGTAAACGCAATAACTTTTGCGCAAATTAATCAAAATACGCTTATTGTGATTTTTTTTTACCAAACATATGTAGCAGAAAACAAATTGGCCAAAAATTTTAAAAAATTTTTATTTTTTTTTCGAAATTTACGCTCTTTTTTTGTTTATAGCGCAAAAAGTAAAAATCGCACAGGTGATCAAATACCACCAAAAGAAATCTCTGTTTGTGGGAAAAAAAGGACTTAAATTTCGTTTGGGTACGGCATTGCACGACCGCGCAATTGTCAGTTAAAGTCGCACAGTGCCGAATCGCAAAAAGTGGCCCAGACGTAAGACAGCAAAATCCTCCAGTGGTAAAGTGGTTAAGTGTTTTTTTTTTCTTGGGAGAGTGCATGTGATCAGCACAGGGCCAATCAGCACTATCCAGACAGATGGTCAGGGGTCCTACAGCCCTATAGGACAGTCGGAGCAGAATAAAAACTCCTCCTACAAGCTTTAACCAGACACTGATAGGAGACACAAGACTGCTCTAGCTGCTGATGAGAAAAGGTATTTAGCAGTTTATATTTACTAAAATGATCGCATTTCCATGTTCTGTGTACTGTGGGAGACCAGATATAGAGAATGCAGGGTCCTGGGTTTAGGAACACTTTAATGGTCGCTTTTGGTTAGTGAGTGTGCATTTAAGGCCCCTTTCACACTTGTGCGACTTGTCCTGCGACTTGAGACTGCAAAGTCGCATGACAAATCATACCCCCTGATTTCCAATGAGTAACGTTCAGATCTGTGCTTTAGTCCAGTCAAAATCATGGCAAAATCGCAGCAAATATCACAGCAAAATTGCGCGAATTTTACGTCGCACAAGTGTGAAAGGGCCTTACTCACGCTGTGGTGGTGATAACAGGTCACTTTTTATTACAGGGCCTGGTGATTGGAGGATTTCTGAAGGACTGATCACATTTGTGTTTTCTACAGATAAAATACGTATATACTGTATTTTTGTGGTTTTTATAAGTATTGGAATTATAATGTGTTTCACTTTGTTTTGTTTTGTTGAATAGTAGTGCCTTATTTATGTTTTTGTCTGTATCTGTATCTGAATCCTTATGACAGACCTATTTCTATCCTTTTGTTATTATCTCCCATGCACAGTGCCAGATAGCTAGGTCTGTGCTACTGTATGAATGTAGTGGTCACCTTGCTGTATGTTAGTAGGTAAAAATGTTTATCACAATAGAGTTTATATGAATCTCAATTTATTTTAGTCAACCCTGTCCCTTCTGGTCTGAGATTCTATAGCTAGTTTTAGCTTAGGGCTTGATCACCATTGTGACGGTGTTCACCTTCACTGGGAGTGAAAGACAGATAATTAATGGTTTGAATTGCTTCAGATGGGACAGTAATATCTGTCAGCAACATCTTCATATAGAAATATGAAGATTTAATCCCACTTTATACTGGGAGATTTAGACTGTTATAGACCATTGCCATGAAGTCTGACTCCCAAATAATGTGTGTATTCCATGTCCCTCCATGCCAGACAGGCTCCCCTATTGTTTGTGTAATGAAATTAAACGTGGATTGTGCCTGTCCCATTGTTAAATGTTAATGATCTCACATTGTTATGTCCAGATGGCTAGAAAATTAGTTTAGGTTAATTCTGTTCCTGTATACACTTTCTTCTGCATATGATAATGTAATCAGCCAGAGGGGAGGGATTGTGTACACTGTATGGGAATGACTGAGTGTAAAACCCTGTTTCTATTGGATTGTGAATGTCATGTCCTGTTCCCAACAAGATCCATGTGGGCGGTAACCTTGTGGGGGAAAACTGTATAAAAGGTATATACCATTAAAGTTTAAATTATACTTCACCCTCAATCTAGAGTCCTGTCTCTCATTGGGGGAACCTGCTACAAGGGATTGCTATGCTCTTCATACTCCCTTGGATAATCACTAAGCTCTTGTAAGAGCTTGTTCCTGTGCCTGCTCCATCTCTGGGGAAAGAGAGGTTCACCCACTGGAACCTGGAGCCTTGTCATAGGTCCAGGGTGGGTAGGGGATGGAGAGACCCCAACCCAGCTGTGGCTGTTTGTGGGGTCTGAGGTGGTTATGGTGTCTGGTGGAGTGCTTGGAGCCCTCGGGAAGCACTAGGAGCATCCGTCAACTGAGGTACCCGGTCAGGGTGCCGGTTGATCCATTACAATCATCATATGCTAGAGCCCAGTTAGGCCTCCAATGGCCATTTCTGGTTTTTAGAGGTCCGGTTATATGTCAAATTAGAAACTACTAAAGAGGGACTAAAGTGCAGAGTAGATAGGTGTTTTTACTATATTTATAACTTTTACCCTATACTCATTCATGTAGGGGGGACAATGTATCTTGATAGGGAACATTTTGGGGACCTTGTCTCCCCTACATGAATGAGTATAGCGTAAAAAAATGTAAATAGTAGAAACACCCACACCATAGAAAAACACCCCCCCCCCCTTTGTAAAGGACACTCCCAATGTTGAGGGCAAGTGGCCTGGTATGTGAACCGGAGAGGGAGCACACCGCATGCCTGAATAAGGGTCTTTAATGAATTTTTAGAGTTACCCCATGCAGGGTTTTTTTTAATGGGACAGTACACTTTGTTAAAAAAAATGTGTACAATGCCTTTAAGAAACATTAAAATTATGGTTTGGAGTTCCTTGAAAAAGTCCATAAAATCCCTTGTGCAGGCATGCAGATGGTCTGGCTAAGAAAAAGGGGCAATGAGCTTGCAGCTCCCCTTCTCCTGAACCATACCAGGCCTTATACTCTATACATTGATAGGGTACCTTGATTGGCAAAGGTGGCAAAGTCTTCCTAACTTGCTAGGCAGCATGTTAATCAGGAAAAGAGTCCATTCCCACATTTTGTCCCCAAAAATAAATGTAAGGGTCTGTTATTGTATGTTAATTTGGAAGCCCCCTTTAGAATAAGGGGCCCCCAGATATTAGCCTCTAAAATGAATGAGTAAAGAGTACACAGTACCCCGTGTTACTCATTCACAAAAAAAGTAAATCATGAGTAATAACAAAAAAAAGACAAAAAAATACAAATCAATGTACAACAATGTAAATCCAATAATAATCCTGTCATCCAGAGATGTAAATCCAGAATCAACCATCAACCATGATGAGCAGTGCCCAATTTTTTTGACATTGGTACATTTTCCCTATGGCAGTGCCCAGCCACCCATGCCCTATTTTTAACAAAAGCTTGAAAACTGGCTTAGAAAAAGGACAGGGCCCCATGAACCCGCAAAAGGTTTGGTGCAACGGTTAGGTTTAAAAGATTTTTTCATGTGTTGACTGAACCTCCAGCAGACCAAACTTTGCCAAGTTTGCTCATCGCTGCTAGGCAAGAGGTTAGAGAGAGCCAGACAGAACATTAGTAATTGCAGGGCTGTCTGTTAAAGTGAAGTGAAGAAGACAGGATATATGATTATCATTAAAAAAAGCAGTCTTTGTGTTTCTGAGTCTCCAACATAACTTAATTTTTTAACCTTTTGATCCTGAAAGTAAGTCTGGTTTTTTTTCAACTTCCTTTTAACAACAATATTGGTAGTTAGAGGGTTGAGGGAAAAAATGTAAAACTTACAGTGATGCTTACAATGGTCAGCTTTTATTTATTTGGTTAAAACCTTTATTGCAAAAGGAAAAAAAAATGTTTCTATAACTGCATTAAAAGAATTAGCTGGAGTTCGGCTTTAATTTGATAGTAACCTATGTAAAATCCATCTCCATCTAACACTACACTCTCTAGACAATGCTGCTGTTCAAGGGTGGCTCTGTTGCTCCTTCAAAGAGAGAGGAGCTTCCCTAAGACAGGAAAAGTATTAAAGTGATTGTAAAGTCAGAAGTTTTTTTTATCTTAAAGCATTCCATGCAATAAGAATAAAAGCCTTCTGTGTGCAGCAGCCCCCCTCAACCCCCCGAATACTTACCTGAGCCTCATCTCGATCCAGTGATGTTGCACGAGAGACTCAGCTGTCCAGGACCTCCTCCTCATTGGCTGAGACAATTGAGGGGGGAACACAATTGGCTCCTACTGCTGTCAATTGAAGTGAGTGAGCCAATGAGGAGAGAAAGGGGGCGGTGCAGGGCCACAGCTCCTTGTCTGAATAGACACACAGAGCTACGGCTCAGCTTGGAAACCCCCATAGCAAGCTGCTTGCTGTTGGGGCACTCAACAGGAGGGAGGGTACAGGAACACCAAAGAGGGACCGGAAAGGAGGAGGAACAAGGCTACTCTGTGCAGAACCACTGCACAAAGCAAGTAAGTATAACATAAACTGATATGTGGAGGTGCCCCAATAAAAAAAGTGATCAAATACATAAACTATATAGTGACACAAAAATGTATCATAGATTGCTAAAAAGCAAAAAAATAAATAAATATGATATGCTCATATGAGAAAATTTTTGCAAAAAAAACGTATTTTCATTTAAACCAGAATGATAAAATAAATAAAGTGCTGAGTGAGGTGAAAAAAGTCAAAGTGAAAAGCCTCTTGGGATGAGAAATCTTCAGGTAAGTCCATAGGATTTCAGACTGCAATCAGGGTAAAGATAATTCACTTATTTAACCCCTCGAATGCTGCATGCAGATCCCCAGTGTGCACACAATAAGGTAGCTGCTTACCAGATACAGAGTATCAATGTGCTCATAGAAACATAGCTTCGATAGCCAAACTGTGGGATGTTCATCAATACAGCAAGTATCGCTTCGAACTAAGGACAAAAACGCCACTCCTGCACCACGCCGGGATCCGGCAGTAACTTCCAGCGTCAGCCACAGATTCTCCGCAATAGCACCAGGAAAACCAGATGGAATGCAAATAGGAAACAAAGCAGTCAATAGTGCAGTACCTTTTAAACATTTATTTAAAACATAAACGGTTGCACTTACATTTGGATGATAAAAACTTTGCTAGACAGACAGATTGTTGTATGGATTGCTCGGCCGCCAGCAGGGCGGACCGAGCAGCGTGACGATACAGCCCTCCACCCGACGTGTGACACATTTCCCCAAAAACTGGCGTCCACTGGGATTGGAGTATGGCTTGTAACGTCACTTCCTGGTTTATAAACACTTCAGGAGGGAGACTTTCTGCCGCACACAGCGGAGCCCCCTGTGCTTTAAATAAAGAACTTCCTGTTTTACCTTCTACACCTGTAGTTGCAGGGCAATATAAGAACATGTAAAACGATATATAAAAAAATATATATTAAAAAAAACTTGTAAAAATATGTCTTTATTTGGATAAAAATTCCACAGAAAAACTTAAAAAATAAATAAATAAACAAAAAAAAAAAACATGTTCTAAACACCTTCTGAACACCTTCTGAACACCTTTAAGTGAGGAGAGGAAACCTCTCCCCTTTACAGCAGAAAAGGACATTTTTTAACATGTATGCAATATGAGAGGACACAAATTCAACATTTTACATGATAATGACAGGGAAAGAAACGTCTAATTCAATTATTATTGCTAAAGGCGTTTATGTCCCACTCCACATTCAACCCAAGTGGTCTATAACATTTGAGGTCTATAACATTTGAGGTCATAAATCCATTGGGTTTCTTTTTTTTAATTGGTTCTTCTCATATTATCACATTAGTGTATTTTTCTATTGCCATTACTTCTAGAGAGGCAGGGTTCTTGTGATGGAACTTAAGAAAATGTTTAGATAGACTATGGCCTTTATAACCTTTCCTGATGTTTGCCAGATGTTCACTGTGACGGTACTAACCGTCACAAGGTGTGACGGATCACCCTGTCCCTGGATTGTAAACCCCTTCGTGTCATTTTCCTATGAGTTTGGGACATTGCCTTTTATTGCATTTTATGTTCCCTTTATTCATCTTCTGAACAACTGAAGATGGCATGACTCATGGCATTGAGTTAATGTAATGTAATGCTACAGCCCTTCTCCCCCCATCCCCCCCTTCCTGTTTCTGTGTCTAATTGTGTGGATTCATGACTCATAGACAATGGTCTGGACTGGAGACATCTCCTCGCAGGGGGTGTGTATTGAGAGACTGCCTGTCTACCATAAGCTCATTAGGTTATCTGTAGCCTGTTTCAATGTACAAATGTTCAGTTTCCATTGGTTGTTCCTTGTCCCCTTCCCCCCTTTGGCAAGGCTTAGGGGAGTGTCCCATAACTGCGTGTAAAACTGTATGTCTTGGAATTTAATAAACACTTCTTGCTTACTCACAGCATAGAGTTTCATCTCATGTTTGTGGGAGAAGGCTATACCAGCTCTATCCCTCTTCTGCTTGGATTGCTCAATCACTAGCTCTGGTAAGAGCGGTTCCTGCTCTACTCTACAGCATCCCACACACTAGGGGGGGAAGAGAACATCTCTGGCGGCGAAACCCCTCTTTCCATGGAGGCGGCCACTACATTCACCAACTCTGACATTGAGGGTGCGGATAGTTCTTCCAATATATTGAAGGCATAACTACACCTTAGGAGATAAACTACTCCTTTGGTGTGACAGGTAATAAAGCTCCTAATTGCATATTCTCTTTTGGTAACTGAAGAGCTGAACTTTGGGGTTTTCATTGTCCTGGAATGGATACACACTTTACATTTTCTACAGGGAAAAAAACCTTGGATGTTGCCAAACATAGAAGGTTGACTAGGTTTATCAATTGGATTTGGTGCAACCAAATCCTTAAGATTGCGTGCTCTTTTGAAAATCACTTTTGCTTTGTCGGGGAGACTAGGGCCTAGAATTTTATCCCTCTTTAAAACCTTCCAATGTCTTTGGAACATTTTATGTATCCAACTGTACTGGTTTGAAAAAGTTGTAACAAAGGTTGTCTCAAAGCTGGAAGCCTCTCCAGTTTTTTTGCCAGTGTTGGAAGAAAGCAGTTCTGTACGTTCCAAGCTTTTGACAGCCCTAATATCCTGTTCCAGCTGGATGAGATCATACCCCTTTTGGATAAACCGCTCCTTGAGAATGTTGGCCTGTGTATTAAAGTCTCCCTTATTTGTGCAGTTGCGGCGAATACTCCTAAACTGCCCCTTAGGGATGGCTTTTAACCAGGTGGGGGGGGTGGCAACTATCTAACGATATGAAACCGTTTTTGTCAGTAGTTTTAAAAAAGGTTTTAGTGGAAAAAACACTTCCTTCTCTGGAGATGATGAGGTCAAGAAAATTGACCGATGTTGAACTACAATTGTAAGAAAATCTGATGCCCCAATCATTACAATTAAGTTCACCCATGAAGCCGTGGAGGTATTCCTCACTCCCCCTCCACTGCAAAAGGGCATCATCAATATATCGCCTACAGAAAATTAATCGACGATCCCATCCATATCTGTATAAATATTCCGATCTTCCCAAAGTGCCATGAAAGGACCTCACTCACTTTATTTCTTTTATCATTCTGGTTTAAATGAAAATACGTTGTTTTCGCAACAATTTTCTCATATGTGCATATAATATTTGTTTTGTTTTTTTTTTGCTTTTTAGCAAACTATGATTCATTTTTGTGTCACTATATAGTTTTCGTATTTGATCACTTTTTTATTAGCGCACCTACACATATCAGTTTATTTTTTATTCCAAAGGTTTAGGAATTCAGGTACTGCTTTTAGTATTCGGGTTTAGCGCATCTATACACCTACCCAGTAAGTATAACATGTTTGTTATTTGTAATAAAAAAAAGAGACTTCAGTATCACTTTAATGGCAAAATCACCAGGTAAAAATAAAAGAAAAAAACTATAAAAAAACAAAACACGAATGCAGCCACAACATCCAGGAACTGGTAAGCTGTAATATAGGAAAAATGTATTTGGGGTTTATTTGCCTCTTTAAAGTAGAAGTTCAGCCTAAAACTAAAATCTCTAAGGCTGGCTTCACACATACACTATATTACCACAAGTATTGGGACACCTGCCTTTACACGCACATGAACTTTGATGGGATCCCAGTCTTAGTCCGTAGGGTTCAATATTGAGTTGGCCCATCCTTTACAGCTATAACAGCTTTAACTCTTCTGGGAAGGCTGTCCACAAGGTTTAGGAGTGTGTCTATGGGAATGTTTGACCATTCTTCCAGAAGCGCATTTGTGAGGTCAGGCACTGGTGTTGGATGAGAAGGCCTGGCTCGCAGTATCCACTCTAATTCATTCCAAAGATGTTCTATTGGGTTGAGGCGGGCCATTCAAGTTCCTCCACCCCAAACTTACTCATCAATGTCTTTAAAGCTGCGAGCCAGGCCTTCTTGTCCAACATCAATGCCTGCAAGAATGGTCAACCATTCCCACAGACAGACTCCTAAACCTTGTGGACAATCTTCCCAGAAGAATTGGAGCTGTTAGGGGTGAGCCAACTCAATACTGAACCTTACGGAATAAGATTGGGATGCCATTAAAGGTCATGTATATGTAAAGGCAGGCATCCCAATACTTTTGGTAATATAGTGTATGTGACCGCGGTTTCAGTGTGGGAGTCCAGTGCAGTTATGTTCAGTGGTTCAGGTGCAATTCAGGTACAAATTTTTACCTGAAATCTCACCTGAACCAGACCCAAAATCGCACAGGACCCTTTTTAAACTGCACCACCCGCACATGTGTGAACTGGCTGCATTGAAAGCCGTTCGCATATATGTGAACCAAGCCTAAATCTACTTGCCCCCACAATCTAAGACTAATCTGTCTAACCTTGTAAAGCAAAAATCGCTACACATACCTTTTCTGAAGCTGCTCTGGTCTGGTCTCCAGCGGTGGAAGCTCTGTGCAGAAGACAACCTACAACAGCCATGAAGTGCCTTGGGTTGATGTCTCCCATAGAGTTACTATGGGGCTTTCATTGTCGGCTGCCTCTCCTGCACCTACCTTCACAGAGAAGGCACCGCTGACAGCTCAGCGTGGGACCAGACCGGGCCCGACTAGCTTCAGTTAAGGAATGTATAGCAATTTTTGCTCTACAGGGCTAGATAGGTTAGTCTTAGATTGTGGGTACAGGAAGATTTAGAGATTTTAGTTTTAGGCTTAACTTCTACTTTAAATTTCAGTGAGTGGACACACAGATCATTAAAAACCTGACAACAGTTCTAACCATTCTCCACTCGATTAAAAGAAAATAAAAGAAAAAAAGAAAAAATGTTGTATGGTCTTTTACCTTAAGTTTAAGGATACATAACTGAAATAAATTCTAGGCTTTTAGGTCTGCCTGGAGTTCAGCTTCAGCATGTAGTTTAAAGGATAATTCCTCTTGCATGATTTATCATTTGTGAGAAGTTTAAATAAAAAAGTAATTGTCAATTAAAATGAAAAGCAATGATAAAATAATTTCAAATGCACCTAAAATGTATTTTCTGTTGAAAGCAATTGAATAAAAAATGTTCATGTTCTTGAATGTTGCAAGCTACATTCTTGACCTGTATTAATGCTATTGAAATATTGAATGTAAAGTTTGATTGTTTTTTTTTTTGCGTGGCTATATGGAAGCTTTAATTATATGAGCTTGAACACAGCTCATTCAAACAAGAGTTTTGAATAGTACAACGTGATAGAAAAATACGAATTTAAAAAGCATTGGAATTCTTGTGTTAAAAAGCCTCATACAACAACTGCATTTGTTGCTGTAGCAAGCAATCAGGTTCTTGATTTCAGCTTTTACTGCTAGCTGAAGTGACCACCTCCATGTCTGAATGCATTAGTGATGTAAATGTCCTTCAGAACAGCATGAATGTAGTTTCGTTACATGATTCCTATTTAGAATAATTTAGTGTGATTTGTGAAATCTGATTATAATAACATCTGCAAATTGGTGATGGTGAACTTTAGAACATCCTGGCTTTATGACCTTTAAAGCCGAACTAAACTCTAGATGCTTTGCCCAAAAAAAAAAACAGGCACTACTTTTGCCTGTTTTCTCCTTGCAGATGATATTCTCCTGTTATTGACATACCATGCCATGTTCTGCAGTATCTCTGTCTGGAGATGGACAATTTGGTGGAAGCGGGGCTTTCCTTCCACATCAGGGGCGTAACTACAGGGGTTGCAGGGGTTGTAATTTCAACCAGACCCCCGTGCTCCAGGGGGCCTGTGCGGCTCCCCTGTACACCTGGATAGGAGGGGAGGCAGGGGCAGCATGTAGAGAAATCACTGTCCTCCTTTTTCCTCCTATAGATGCAGGAGGAAAATGGAGGAGATTGGTTCCTCTGTTTGCTGCCCCCACCACTCCTCCTATCCAGTTCACTTGTGTTCTGCTGTCTCTGGGCCCCTGTGTGCTCCCCTGGTCCCCCCCCCCTACTGTGCTGCCCCCCCCCCCCCCCACTGTCCTCCCTTCCCTCTCCTGCCGGTTGCTGCAGGGGATGTGTCATAATAGAGAACCAGGAAGGGGTCGGTAAATATGTAATTTACAAGCTCCTTCCTTTTCTGAATGGACAGTCATAGTCAGTGACATTGTAAAAAAATAAAATAAATGATAAAAAATAATACAATTAAAATACCAAAAAACAAAAAATACTGACACCAGTGGGTGAACTTCCAGGATCGCAAAGGTCACACTCGCGACTGAGCCCTGGCATTCCACCACCGTGGGAAGGCCCCAAGATGGCAAGAAGGGAGCCCACTGCAGAACTTGTGAAAGAGTCCCACAACGAGAGTAAAGGGCCCCAGGATCAGTGGGACAAGCCCCAGGCTTGAAGGGAAGGGCCAGGGATCTTGGGGGCCCTTCATGGTTTCTTGCACCGGGGCCCTTAAGGTTCTAGTTATGCCTCTGTTCCACATGTCAGGCAGTGCCATCTTAAGAGAATTAAAGGCCCCCGAGCAATGCAGTGCACTGGGGCCCTGCCTACACAATCACCCACCAGAATAAAAATGCAAATTATCGATGGGGCGATATTTATTGGTACAGCAGTGCCAGGCTAATGACACAACTTCCAAGTCAAGTTCGACAGCTGGGTCCGGTGAACACACACATGGATGGGAGTCAGACTCGACTGTCCTGTGTGTGCCTGTTTCTGTGGAGCTGGACAGCCATTCCTGCAGTTGTGAGCTCCCCCCCCCAGCTCTTGCCACCTGCTAAGTTCGGCAGCGGGATGCTCAAGGGAATCGGGACTAATGCTTGGCTGGAGCTGGGTCGCTGGGAAGGTTGGGCCCCCTGGGCAAGTGGGGCCCCCGGGCAACTGCCCAGCGTGCCCATTCGGTAAGATGGCCCTGATGTCAGGGCCTCCAGCACGATGAACAGTGAGTATTACAGTACAGACTGTCAGAACTTTTACAGATTCCAAATAAGCAGAGACCAATATCTTCATTCACGTTTCCCACCATAAGACATTCAGTTTTTCTCAACTGGAACTGCTGTGGGTCTGTAAACAAGCCTGCTTACAGAACCCATGATAGGAACAATGGGTTTATGATATACTCACACGCCTGGGACCAAAAGCAAACTGACTTTTATGTTCCCAGAATTACTGCATTTCAAATCCTAATATGACTCTGAGAAGCATAAGCCAGTTGTTAGGTATATGGTAGCCATAAAAATGTGTGATAAAATAACTAAATACAGTATCTCAGAAAAGTGATTACACCCCTCACATTTTTGTAAATAATGTATTACCGGTATATCTTTTCATGTGACAACACTGAAGAAATGACACTTTGCTACAATGTAAAGTAGTGAGTGTACAGCTTGTATAACAGAGTAAATTTGTTGTCCCCTCAAAATAACTCAACACACAGCCATTAATGTCTAAACTGCTGGCAACAAAAGTCAGTACACCCGAAGTGAAAATGTCCAAATTGGGCCCAATTAGCAATTTCCCTCCCCGGTGTCATGTGACTCGTTAGTGTTACAAGGTCTCAGGTGTCAATGGGGAGCAGGTGTGCTAAATTTGGTGTTATTGCTCTCACTCTCTCATACTGGTCACTGGAAGTTCAACATGGCACCTCATGGCAAAGAACTCTCTGAGGATCTGAAAAAAAGAGTTGTTGCTCAACATAAAGATGGCCTAGGCTATAAGAAGATTGCCAAGACCCTGAAAATGAGCTGCAGCATGGTGGCCAAGACCATACAGCGGTTTAACAGGACAGGTTCCACTCAGAACAGTCCTCACCATGATTGACCAAAGAAGTGTAGTGCACATGCTCACCGTCATATCCAGAAGTTGTCTTTGGGAAATAGACATATGAGTGCTGCCAGCATTGCTGCAGATTGAAAAGGAAAGGTCATTTTTAATAACGTTCAATTATGAAATGACTTGTCGCAATTGTATACGCCATGTTTTTTATTTGCTATTTTTTTCCCCACGAAAGTGGAGTTACCCTTTAAAGAAACACTTTTAAAACACATCAGATCTCAATGGGTAAAAATATCATGCTGGATATCTATATTGATATGGACTAGGTAATGTGTTAGGAATTAAAGGATGCCACATCGTTTGATGGAAATTAAAATTATCAACCTACAGAGGGATGAATTCAAAGACACCCTGAAAATCAAAGTGATAAAATGATGCAGCAGGCTATCCATTTTGCTGAAATTTCATTGCAGCAACTCAAAATGGTACTCAGTAGTGCTCCCCCACTTGCATGGCCCCCACATGCTTGTATGCATGCCTGACAACATTTGGGCATGCTCCTAATGAGACTGAGCTCCTGAACAGATTGAGATGCAACCTGGCGGTGCCGGATGAACCAAAACATAATGTCCCAGAGGTGTTCAATTGGATTTAGGTCAGGCAAGCGTGGGGGCCATTCAGTGGTATCAATTCCTTCATCCTCCAGGAACTGGCTACTTACTCTCACCACATTAGGCCAGGCATTGTCATGCACCATGAGGAACCCATGACCCACTGCACCAGTGTAGGGTCTGACAATGGGTCCAAGGAATTCATCCTGATACCTATTGGCAGTCAGGGTGCCATTGTCTAGCCTGTAGAGGTCTGTGGGTCCCGCCATGGAAATGCCTTCCCAGGCCATCACTGACCCACCACCAAACTGATCATGCTGAATGATGTTACAGGCAGCATAACATTTTTCAGAGCTTCTCCAGACCCTTTTACATCTGTCACATGTGCTCAGGGTGAACCTGCTCTCATCTGTGAAAAGCACAGGGCACCAGTGGCAGACCTGACAATTCTAGTGTTCAATAGCAAATGTCAATCCAATTTTATGGTGGCGGGCAGTGGGCACAGGGCCCACTAAAAGACGTTGGGCCCTCAGGCCATCCTCTTGAAGTCTTTTTCAGATTGTTTGTTTAGAGACATTCACACCAGTGTTCTGCTGAAGGTCATTTTGTAGGGTTCCTGCAGTGCTAATTCTGTTCCTCCTTGCACAAAGGAGCAGATACTGGTCCAGCTGATGGGTTAAGGACCTTCTACAGCCCTGTCCAGCTTTCAGAGAGTAACTGCCTGTCTACTGAGATCGTCTCCATGCTTTTGGACTGCCTGTGAAACCTCTATAGGGTCCAGGTATCGCCTCATGCTACCATTAGTGACACTGACCCTAGCCAATTGCAAAACTAGTGAAAAACAGTCAGAAAAGATGAACAGGGGAAAAAATGTTAGTGGCCTCCACCTGTAAAATCATTCCTGTTTTCGAGATCGTCTCATTGTTGCCCATCTAGTGCACTTGCTCTTAATTTCATTAACACCAAAGCAGCTGAAACTGATTAACTGATTAGGCTTCTTAACTGACCAGGTCAATATTCCTGGAGTTTCACTGACTTGATGCTATACCCCGATTAAAAGTGTTTGAGCATTGTAAATATACAATATCTCACAAAAGTTAGTACACCCCTCACAGTTTTGTAAATATTTTATTATATCTTTTCATATAATAACACTGAAGAAATTACACTTTGCTACAATGTAAAGTAGTGAGTGTACAGCTTGTATAAAAGTGTAAATTTGCTGTCCCCTCAAAATAACTCAATACACAGCCATTATTGTCTAAATCATTGGCAACAAAAGTACACCCCTAAGTAAAAATGTCCAAATTGGGCCCAATCAGCTATTTTCCCTTCCCGGTGTCATGTGACTCGTTAGTGTTACAAGGTCTCAAGTGTGAATGGGGAACAGGTGTGTTAAATTTGGTGTTATCCCTCTCTCTCTCATACTGGTCACTTGAAGCTCAACATGGCACCTCATGGCAAATAACTCCCTGAGGATCTGAACAAAATCTGAATTGTTGCTCTACATAAAGATGGCATAGGCTATAAGAAGATTGCTAAGACCCTGAAAATGAGCTGCAGCACGGTGGCCAAGACCATACAGTGGTTTAACAGGACAGGTTCCACTCAGAACAGGCCTTGCCATGGTCGACCAAAGAAGTTGAGTGCACGTGCTCAGTGTCATATCTAGAGGCTGTCTTTGGGAAATCGATGTATGAGTGCTGCCAGCATTGCTGCAGAGGTTGAAGGGGTGGGGGGTCAACCTGTCAGTGCTCAGAGCATGCGCCGCACACTACATCAAATTGGTCTGCATGACTGTCGTCCCAGAAGGAAGCCTCTTCTAAAGATGATGCACAAGAAAGTCTGCAAACAGTTCACTGAAGACAAGCAGACTAAGGACATGGATTACTGGAACCATGTCCGGTTGTCTGATGAGACCAAGATAAACTTATTTGGATCAGATGGTGTCAAGCGTGTGTGGTGGCAACCAGGCGAGGAGTACAAAGACAAGTGTGTCTTGCCTACAGTCAAGCATGGTCATGGTCTGGGACTGCATAAGTGCTGCCGACACTGGGGAGCTACAGTTCATTGAGGGAACCATGAATGCCAACATGTACTGTGACATACTGAAGCAGAGCATGATCCCCTTCCTTTGGAGACTGGGCCACAAGGCAGTATTCCATCATGATAATGACCCCAAACACACCTCCAAGATGACCACTGCCTTGCTAAAGAAACTGAGGGTAAAGTTGATGGACTGGCCAAGCATGTCCCCAGAACTAAACCCTATTGAGCATCTGTGGGGCATCCTCAAACGAAAGGTGGAGAAGCACAAGGTCTCTAACATCCACCAGCTTTGTGATGTCATCATGGAGGAGAGGAAGAGGACTCCAGTGGCAACCTGTGAAGCTCTGGTGAACTCCATGCCCAAGAGGGTTAAGGCATTGCTGAAAAATAATGTTGGACACACAAAATATTGACACTTTGGGCCCAATTTGGACTTTTGCTTAGGTGTGTAAGGACTTTCGCTTGGACTTTCCCTTGGACTTTCGATCACTTTTGTTGCCAGCGGTTTAAACATTATTGGCTGTGTGTTAAGTTATTTTGAGGGAACAGCAAATTTACACTGTTATACAAGCTGTACGCTCACTACTTTACATTGTAGCAAAGTGTAATTTCCTCAGTGTTGTCACATAAAAAAATATAATAAAATATTTACAAAAATGTGAGGGGTGTACTCAC
Organism: Pelophylax lessonae; assembly: GCF_965119305.1. Taxonomy (NCBI): domain Eukaryota; kingdom Metazoa; phylum Chordata; class Amphibia; order Anura; family Ranidae; genus Pelophylax; species Pelophylax lessonae. Next base: position 93,234,560 of record NC_138773.1, on the reverse strand, counting down.
TTTTTGAGATACTGTGTATATATATATATATATATATATATATATATATATATATACATATCTCCATTCGTTTTCTTGATAATAAAATATGCTATGGACAATATCACTATTCCAGGTTGGAAGTATTGGGAAAAAGAGTGGAAAAAGTAAATAAAGTAATAATTATTATTTTAGTTATGAACATGTTCAACAAAAATGGCCCAAATGCTTTCAAAAATTGTGAAACTGTAAAAAAAAAAAAAAAAAAAAAAAAATTATGAAAGAGGCGATAAATGTTGGTGAATGAAAATAAAAAAACAGGCCTCAAATAAGACAAACTATGATAGCATAAGAATTAGAAACCAAAAAGGGTAAATGTTCAATTCAATCACTTATAAATTAGCACCATAAGTTTTCTATTTTGTAACATTTTCATGGTAGATTAATTCTCTGATGCAATTTGAAGGTTTCAACTATATAATTTTTAAAGTAGTTTTTGCATTCCTTTTTGCCATTGTAGTTACTTCTTATATAATCAATTATGCACACAACACTTAGATTACATATACAAACGAAATTGACACTATGCCATTTGACATGTTGTTTTAATGAATAAACAATAACTCTAATGAATTCATCACATACTTCTCCACCCACACAAGTCAAACCATGTAAGAAAATATACATTTTTTTTTTTAAAAGTTAAAGAAAATCACATAATAATACAATGTCTACCACATAATACCATTCCCACAATTTTAATGCTAATTTTAATAATGTATTCCACCCTCAGAATTTTCTTTTTTTATCTTCCTAGTGTAGAATAAAGATTTTTTTTTAATAAAGGAAAAAATTAAAACAATGTTTTGTCATACAGTTCCTTGGGACAAGTATACAAAGAATGCATTTTGCGATAGGTAATGTTTGAAGGGAAACTATAATGATTTAGGTTCAGTTGTATAGTAGCAGCCTCTATTAATCTCTCATGGCAGTATCACTTCAAAGGCAGTTTATATAAATATTGTTTTTATTGTTGACTGTTATCCTGTTATCATGTTGGATATTTCCAAATTCGTCCTGCTCTGTCGGACACCTATTTAATAGGAAGTGAAAAATTAAGAAGGAAAAAATTAACTTAATAAAGCCAGTCATAGAAGGTTAAAATCTCAGCTGGTTCAGCAAAGACCAGTCAATGGGCAGGCTTAATGTACCCAAGTTGATTGATCGATCAACCTGGGTACAACCAGCCTGTCGGATTTTACATGCGATTACTGTTAGCGGCAGTAATCATTGTGTTCTCATGGTGAGACAGCTCCGATAACTTGTCTGTTAAAGAAAGAATAATTACAGACTTAGAGCTCTTTAAGATGGGCTGCCTGGGGAGATCGGGGTTTACAGGCCGCCCACCCGAATTTTATCAATGCAGCTGTGGCATTTTTTAACTCAGGGTACAGGTTTTGACAGGCAGCAACACCTGTCAAACTCTTCCTTTGAGTTCAATGGGGCCGCACCTCAACCGCAAGCCGATTTCAGCAGTTTGCACTAAAACTTAAAAAAGTTGATTGCGTATTGGTTGCTGTTGTTACTAAACTTTAAATATCACTTTGTGCCTTATAAAATGCGTCCTGTGATCACAGTGATTTTTTTGGGTTAGAGCAAGCAATATTTGTTTGAGAGCAGTTGAAAACAAGAAGTAAAGGTGTAGGAGTGTATGTGTGAGTCAATGGTCTTTCAGAAAGTAACTGTGTACAACAGATGTCACGTTAACTTGGAACATGGATATCATCCAAGAAGAGGGAGGAAACTGTGTGGCAGGTAAGCTTATAAATAAGAGAATTATATATTTTTTCCAAAGAAATGCATTTTGTTGTTTCACGGTGCTAAATTAAAAAAAAAACGGTTAAAATTCATACAAGATCAGTTTTTTTTTAGGGTTTACACTTCAACAAATACATTATAAAATGCCATTTTATATGCCCTTGATGATGATCAGTGGGCATAGGCTGACTCAGTCACCTTGCAGATGCCATTCTCTGTCCTTTACAAAACAGATCTGAGGATACTGGAAAGCCCTGAGCTAATTGGCCTGCTTTTATTTTTAAATTAAATGATGTTCATAGCTGGGGCTACATCAGGGTTTTCCCCTTTATTGGTGAAAAAGGAAAGCCCCTTTAATTACTTAATTTAAAAAATCCTTTCTTCAGTTTGTACATCGTGATCTAGATCTAAGTTTAAATTATACGTTACTATCATTAAACATTAAAGTATATCTAATGCAACATTTTCTGTTTTGGAAAAACCTCACTTTGAGTTTTGTTGCTGTTTGTGACTGTGCAGGGGAATTCACCCTCTGTGCTTGTCTGGGTGCCCATTAGCATTTCAAAATCCAACATTTTTTGCTTGAGAGGTTAGGGGTATGTCTTCTAGGGAAAACAGTCCAAGAGGCAATTTACCCTTAGGAGATATTTTTTCTTACAACCATTTGTGTCTGCAGGACAAGAAATGAAGGGAAATCTCCCCAATGGCTCAGACAAGAAGATTCACAGAGGTTTTAGGCATCCCTTATCTAAATGTAAAAATACATATAAAAATAGTTTTTGGCTTTAATGCTTAATGCTCTTTTCAATACTCTGATGTTAAAATATGATATAAGGATCTGATAAGGATCTTGGGCTAAATTAGAGTTCCACACTCTGTGTTCGCTTCTCCTGCACATTGGAGGATTGGAAGATGGCAGTTCATGGACCATAACTAATCAGAGACCTGCCTGCTCACTCTTCTTAACATTTAACACTTGTAGCACCCTGTAGCCCAGTGTGCTAGTGTAAATAGGCTTTTGATAGTGTAGGTAAACTGTTTGGATTGTCTGGCAGCCAAGCCTGTGTGGTTTGAATCTGGGTCAGGGTGAGTGACTCAGGGAGGCCTAATGACTCCTCAGATAGCACCTCTTTTACCTCCCCCTACTTGCTGGAACTTTGCAGAAACTTCCAGAACAATGGAAGGAGCTGCCTGGAGAATTGATAAGGGCCCCAACCAATCACTGTCCAAATGGGCTGGCAGGGGGAGGGACCTCTTAAATACTGTGGGTCAGTCCAGCAGGGGCAGTGGAGTTCAGGTGGAAGCTGTAGGTGGAGTGCTGAGGAGGCTGTCGGAGGCCCAAGAGTGCCTCAAAACACACAGAAGAGTCCTGTCCAGAGGCACGGGAGCAGGTGGGATGACAGCAGGAGCAAGTGAGTTTGTCCAGGAGATCTCCAGGGAGAAGACAGGCGGGTGGCTGGTAAATGAGACAGCCTGAGAGGACTAAGGAGTGGCAGTCTGGAATGCCTGTAGAGTCAGTCTGGGAGGACTGCGGAAAATTAGCCAGGAGGGCTAGTAAAAGGGGCAGCTGCAGCTGGCAGTGTTGGCTGGCAGTGCCTGAAGAGGTGCTGATGGGATCAGTAGCCACAGAAGGAATGTAGCTGGACACTGGGGCTTTTTCTACACACCAAGCGGCCCGTGGTCCCTGCCTATAAAGGGCTTTTACTGGATCTGGCTGAGTGCCTTGTCAGATCCCCCAAACAGTGTTCCAGCTGGGCCCAAGTGTTTTTGCAAGCAAGTGATGTGCTGGAGGATGAGGAGTGTATATAGCTGTATATAGGAAAGTTGTCCCTGAAGAATTGTTCTTTGGAGTCAAGTGGACGTCCCATAATACCCTTATTCCTATCCAAGTTTAATACCCCTAATAAATAAAACAAACAAAGTTGCTGGACTGTTTCCTGACTCAAGTGTGCTGTGAAAATTCAGTGTGCCTGGCTGTGCAGGATGGGGGATCCTTGTTCACCAGGGGCTCCTTCGGGGGTAATGCCACACACTTGAAGAGCTGCTATGGACCACTGATATTGTTATCTTTAATTGAACCATGATGAACCAATATAATCACCACCATCTTTGGAACTAAGAAAACCCCAGAGGATTTTGTAAGTTTGACCACTTACAAAGCAATGAAGGGTCCATAAATTTTATCATAGGTGTATTTTAAATGATAGATAGAATATCAACCACAAATCCAGAAAAAACACATGATACAAATGTTATAAATTGAGTTGCAGTTCATTGAGTAAAATAGGTATTTGATCCCCAAGCAAAACCCTTGTTGGCAAGCACAGAGGTTAAACGTTTCATGTAGTTGGTTAGCAGGTTTGCACACATCTCGGAAGGGATTTTGGTACACTCTTCTTTAAATATCTTCTTTAAATCCTTAAGATTTATTGGCTGTCACTTGGCAACTCGAAGTTTCAGCTCCCTCCATACATTTTCTATAGGATTAAGGTCTGGAGACTGGCTCGGCCACTTCATAACCTAATGTGCTTCTTCTTGAGCCACTTTTTGTTGCCTTGGTGGTATGTTTTAGGTCATTGTCATGCTGGAAGACCCATCTACGATCCATCTTCAGTGTTTTGGCTGTGGGAAGAAGGTTCTCCAATATATTACAATACATGGCCCATCCATTGGCCCCTCAATGTAGCAAAGTCGGCCTGTACCTTTAGCAGAGAAACAGCCCCAAAGCTTAATGTTTGCACCGCCATGCTTGAATGTAGGGATAGTGTTCTTAGGGTCATATTCAACGTTTTTCTTCCTTCAAACACAGCAAGTCAAGTTAATGCTAAAGAGCTCAATTTCTCCCAATCCTTCTCTGAATCATTTAGATGTTCATTGGCAAATTTCCGACAGGCCTGTACATGTGCCTTCTTGAGGAGTATTGTGTTACCAATGGTTTGTTTGGTGACTGTGGTCCTAACTACCTTGAGATCATTCACAAGCTCCTCCCATGTAGTTCTGGGCTGATCCTTCACTTTTCTCATGATCATTTTTACCCCATGAGGAAAAATCTCGCCTGGAGCTCCAGACCAAAGGCGATTAATGGTTATGTTTTTTTTTTTTTTTTCCATTTGAGAATAATCGCTCCAACAGTTGTCTTCTTCTTAACAAACTTCTTGCTGATGGTCTTGTAGACCATTCCAGCCTTGTGCAGGTATACAGTCGTGTCTTTGATGTCCTTTAACAGCTCTTTGGTCTTGCCCATGATAGTGAGGTTTGAATGGAAGAAAGAGATTCTGTGGACAGGTGTCTTTTATACACATAAAATGTATAAAGACGAATTGTTGTTAGGAGCATCTTCTTAAATTGACAGGACTAATCTGTGTGCCACATGAGCACATACTGTAGCCAGTATGTTTTTACTGCAAAGAACCTTAAAAGACGCTAAGCAAAACACAGATAATAATAACATGGATGAATGGTGTGTAATTTGTCACATATGTCTTTATTTTTTTCTGAAAAGCCCAACTTCATATTTTGTGATTACACTCGCCTACTCCTTACCCCACCTCCATGATGCGCCTCCTCAAGCTAGTCATGTGACATCACAGGTCCTTCTTCTTTTCCTCTGGTGAGAGCGATGCACAGTGTACAGAGTGGCTGTCATGTAATTACATGTGAGCATTATTCTGTCCAGGATTAACCTGAACCCAGGGCAGCAGGATGATTTACCACCAGGGAGTATGTCCATAACAGGCTCAGTTTACCTGGAAGAAGGGGAGCGCTGAACTTCAGATCTGAGGTTCTGCAGGTGACAGTGCTGAAGAGGAGGTAAGTATTGATTGCTGATTACAGTTTGCCATTTGGCCACACTTGTATTGTTTGGAAATAAGAAGATAAAGTGCTGAAAATTTCATTTGATAACTAAACATATACAAACCCGATTCCAAAAAATTTGGGACACTACAAATTGTGAATAAAAACAGAATGCGATGATGTAGAAGTTTCAAATTTCAATATGTTATTCAGAATACAACATAGATGACATATCAAATGTTTAAACTGAGAAAATGTATCATTTTAAGGGAAAAATAAGTTGATTTTAGATTTCATGCATCAACACATCTCAAAAAAGTTGGGATAAGGCCATGTTTACCACTGTGTGGCATCCCCTCTTCTTTTTATAACAGTCTGCAAATGTCTGGGGACTGAGGAGACAAGTTGCTGAAGTTTAGGAATAGGAATGTTGTCCCATTCTTGTCTAATACAGGCTTCTAGTTGCTCAACTGTCTTAGGTCTTCTTTGACGCATCTTCCTATTTATGATGCGCCAAATGTTTTCTATGGGTGAAAGATCTGGACTGCAGGCTGGCCATTTCAGTATCCGGATCCTTCTTCTACGCAGCCATGATGTTGCAATTGATGCAGTATGTGGTCTGGCATTGTCATGTTGGAAAATGCAAGGTCTTCCCTGAAAGAGACGACATCTGGATGGGAGAATATATTGTTCTAGAACTTGGATATACCTTTCAGCATTGATGGTGCCTTTCCAGATGTGTAAGCTGCCCATGCCACACGCACTCATGCAACCCCATACCATCAGAGATGCAGGCTTCTGAACTGAGCGCTGATAACAACTTGGGCTGTCCTTGTCCTCTTTAGTCCGGATGACATGGCGTCCCAGTTTTTCACAAAGAACTTCAAATTTTGATTTGTCTGACCACAGAACAGTTTTCCACGTTGCCACAGTCCATTTTAAACGGCCCAGAGAAAACGCCTGGGCTTCTGGATCATTTTTAGATATGGCTTCTTTTTTGGCCTATCGAGTTTTAGACGGCAACGGCGAATGGCACAGTGGATTGTGTTCAATGACAATGTTTTCTGGAAGTATTCCTGAGCCCATGTTGTGATTTCCATTACAGTAGCATTCCTGTATGTGATGCAGTGCCGTCTAAGGGCCCGAAGATCACGGGCATCCAGTATGGTTTTCCGGCCTTGACCCTTACGCACAGAGATTGTTCCATATTCTCTGAGTCTTTGGATGATATTATGTACTGTACAGTGGCGGCTGGTGCTCAAAATCTTTGGGGGGGGGCGCAAAAAGAAAAATGTAATAGGTATTGATTCGCGGTAAACAACGCGGTAAACAATTGCGTGACTTTGACGTCATACAAGTGTGAAAGGGGCCTTCCGTAATCAAGGAACAGTGCCTTGAAAAAGTATTCATAGTTATCCCTTGACAGGCAGGGAAGGGGGTTTGTTTAGAGTGGAGAGGCAGGGAAGGGGGGTTGTTTAGGGTGGAGAGGCAGGGGGGTGGGTTTGTTTAGGGTGGAGAGACAGGGAGGGGGGTTTGTTTATGGTGGAGAGGCAGGGAAGGGGGGTTGTTTAGGGTGGAGAGGCAGGGAGGGGGGTTTGTTTATGGTGGAGAGGCAGGGAAGGGGGGTTGTTTAGGGTGGAGAGGCAGGGAGGGGGGTTGTTTAGGGTGGATAGGCAGGGAGAGGGGTTTGTTTAGGGTGGAGAGGCAGGGAGATGGGTTTGTTCATGGTGGAGATGCAGGGAGGGGGGTTGTTTAGGGTGGAGACGCAGGGAGGGGGGTTGTTTAGGGTGGAAAGGCAGGGAGAGGGGTTTGTTTAGGGCGGTGAGGCAGGGAAGGGGGGTTTTTTACGGTGGAGAGGCAGGAAGGGGGTTGTTTAGGGTGGAGAGGCAGGGAGAGGGGTTTGTTTAGGGTGGAGAGGCAGGGAAGGGGGGTTGTTTAGGGTGGAGAGGCAGGGAGAGGGGTTTGTTTATGGTGGAGAGGGAGGGAGAGGTGTTTGTTTAGGGTGGAGAGGCAGGGAAGAGGGTTTGTTTATGGTGGAGAGGCAGGGAGAGGGGTTTGTTTAGGGTGGAGAGGCAGGGAGAGGGGTTTGTTTAGGGTGGAGAGGCAGGGAGAGGGGTTTGTTTAGGGTGGAGAGACAGGGAGGGGGGTTTGTTTATGGTGGAGAGGCAGGGAAGGGGGGTTGTTTAGGGTGGAGAGGCAGGGAGGGGGGTTTGTTTATGGTGGAGAGGCAGGGAAGGGGGGTTGTTTAGGGTGGAGAGGCAGGGAGGGGGGTTGTTTAGGGTGGATAGGCAGGGAGAGGGGTTTGTTTAGGGTGGAGAGGCAGGGAGATGGGTTTGTTCATGGTGGAGACGCAGGGAGGGGGGTTGTTTAGGGTGGAGACGCAGGGAGGGGGGTTGTTTAGGGTGGAAAGGCAGGGAGAGGGGTTTGTTTAGGGCGGAGAGGCAGGGAAGGGGGGTTTTTTACGGTGGAGAGGCAGGAAGGGGGTTGTTTAGGGTGGAGAGGCAGGGAGAGGGGTTTGTTTAGGGTGGAGAGGCAGGGAAGGGGGGTTGTTTAGGGTGGAGAGGCAGGGAGAGGGGTTTGTTTATGGTGGAGAGGGAGGGAGAGGTGTTTGTTTAGGGTGGAGAGGCAGGGAAGAGGGTTTGTTTATGGTGGAGAGGCAGGGAGAGGGGTTTGTTTAGGGTGGAGAGGCAGGGAGAGGGGTTTGTTTAGGGTGGAGAGGCAGGGAGGGGGGGTTGTTTAGGGTGGAGAGGCAGGGAGAGGGGTTTGTTTAGGGTGGAGAGGCAGGGAGGTGGGTTTGTTTAGGGTTGAGAGGTAGGGAGAGGGGTTTGTTTAGGGTGGAGAGGCAGGGAGAGGGGTTTGTTTATGGTGGAGAGGCAGGGAAGGGGGTTGTTTAGAGTGGAGTGGCAGGGAAGGGGGGGTTTGTTTAGGGTGGAGAGGCAGGGGGTGGGTTTGTTTAGGGTGGAGAGGCAGGGAGGGGGGGTTTGTTTAGGGTGGAGTGGCAGGGAAGGGTTTTTTTTTTAGGGTGGAGAGGCAGGGAAGGGGGGTTGTTTGGGGTGGAGGGGCAGGGAGAGGGGTTTGTTTAGGGTGGAGAGGCAGGGGGTGGGTTTGTTTAGGATGGAGAGGCAGGGAGGGGGGGTTGTTTAGAGTGGAGTGGCAGGGAAGGGGGGTTGTTTAGGGTGGAGAGGCAGGGAAGGGGGTTTTTTTAGGGTGGAGAGGCAGGGAAGGGGGGTTGTTTAGGGTAGAGAGGCAGGGAAGGGGGGTTGTTTAGGGTGGAGTGGCAGGGAAGGGGGGGTTTGTTTAGGGTGGAGAGGCAGGGAAGGGGGTTGTTTAGGGTGGAGAGGCAGGGAGGGGGCTGTTTAGGGTGGAGAGGCAGGGAAGGGGGGGGTTTGTTTAGGTTGGAGAGGCAGGGAAGGGGGGGTTGTTTAAGGTGGAGAGGCAGGGAGGGGGTTGTTTAGGGTGGAGAGGCAGGGAAGGGGGGGGGGGTTGTTTAGGGTGGAGAGGCAGGGAAGGGGGGGTTTGTTTAGGGTGTAGAGGCGGGAAGGGGGGCTTTGTTTGGAGTGGAGGGGAGGCGAGGAGGGATTTGTTTGGGGTGAAGAGGCAGGGAGGGGGGAGGAATTTAGGGTTTGGGAACCCAAGAGCTGCCGTTCACTTCCCAGCACCACAACACCTAGCAGCCCCCACCCTCCATAAAGGCCTTCAGCAGCTGAAAGTTGGGAATGTTAAGGTGGAGAGACAGGGATGAGGGTTTGTTTATGGTGGAGAGGTGGGGGGGGGCTTTGTTTGGGATGAAGAGGTAGAGAGAAGGGAGGAATTTGGGATTTGGGAACTCCATAGCTGCCAATCACTGCCCAGCACCACAAGACCCAGCAGCCCCACCCTCCCCCCTCCATGAAGCTCTGAAGAAGTTGAAAGTTGGGAAAGTTATCAAAAGGTGGGGGAGGGAGAGCCTGGATCGTGGCAGAACACATTACTCACTGAGTAGAACAGTCACTCGGCAGCCGCCTGCAGAAGAGCCCGAGGAGGGGAAACATGTTGCTGGGAAGAGTCACCAAGAACTGAGCTAAGGGGGAGAGGCGGGCCAGCGGGGGGGACAGTGTATGTGGACTGGAGACACTCAGACGCTTAACCCTCACAGCTGCAGCACGACACCTATCATCATCATCATTGGGAGGTATGCTGCTGCTGGCTGGGAGAGGAGGAAGAGGTGTCCAGGTCAGACTCTGTTCCCCACCGGACTCCCGCAGTCCCGCACACAGGAGAGAGAGGAGGCACTGAGGCAGCACCTGCTTCAATTTCACTTACCTGCTCGTCTTGGGCTGGCTCTCTCACGACTGGACCGACTGCTGCTGCTGCTCTCTGCTGCTGAAGAGTGACGGCCGGGACAGGACTTGGGAGTCAGGAGAGACTTCTCCACCATCCACGCGCGCTGCTGCCCCTTCTCGCTCTGCCGGGAAGGTGACGGGACGGTGAGTGACGTCAGCCGGGATGTCCTGTATGATTGGTCCAGGCTGAAGTCTGGACCAATCACAGCCAGGACAGGACTACAGTGGGGAGTGTCGGGCGCATTGCTCTGCGCCCCGATGACCCCCAGAAGAGCGCCAATCGGCGCCTCTGCCAGCCGAAGGTGGGGTCAAACCCCCCCCCCACTATTCCACTATTTTTCACCGCAGCATTGGGGGAATTGGTGATCCACTGTCCATCTTGACTTCTGAGAGACACTGTCACTCTGAGAGGCTCTTTTTATACCCAATCATGTTGCCAATTGACCTAATAAGTTGCAAATTGGTCCTCCAGCCGTTCCTTATATGTACATTTAACTTTTCCGGCCTCCTATTGCTACCGGTCCCAACTTATTTGGAATGTGTAGCTCTCATGAAATCCAAAATAAGCCAATATTTGGCATGACATTTCAAAATGTCTCACTTCCAACATTTGATATGTTATCTATATTATATTGTGAAGAAAATATAAGATTATGAGATTTGTAAATTAGTAATTTGTACAGTGTCCCAACTTTTTTGGAATCGGGTTTGTAGTAATATAGTAATATGTTTGATAGGTGCTTACAGTTTCTAAAAGTGGAACTCTATTTAAAACGTTTTGTCTTGTTTGGGTACGGTGGGAAAGGGTTAGAACCTCTGTTTTTAACTGCTGTCTGTGTCCCCTTAATGAGATACATCCTCACTTCCTGCCTTAATGACAAAGTTGATACAGAAACTTTAAACAAATAAAATGGATATTGGTTAGAATGGCTCTGGTATCTTCACTTCATTTCTTTTTTGCTATATTTATAATAAAGTGTGATGTTTCCTGGAAAAACTGAAATCTAAGTGCTGTGTAATTGAGTTATTACCTTTGAGGTTAAAGTCATTCTCTGTGTAGCCTAAAATATTCAATAAACACTTAATAAATACTATGTTTTTTTCCAGTGGAACCTTTGGCTCGTAGCAGTTCATAAAAGGAAACCTGTCATGAGAAAAATATGGGGGAAGCTACCACCATTGACCTTCTTCTGAACATTCCATATGCCTAGATGTCAGGCTGAACCTCTGGCTTCAATATGTTCTGCATCATTAACCCAAAAACACCAACAAGAGCTAAGCTAAAATCATATTTATTTTATGTTTTGTTGTGCTCTCTTTATCACTTGCATTTATTTACCCTTCAAACATACTGGAAGTTCTTTCAATAACTTTCATTTCTTTCGTCTCTACTACCCTCATGGGAACTCTATGATAAAGTCAGCCGAGCGTATCATGAAAAAATAGAAATAAGAACAATGGAAAAAAATACTACTTGCTTTTTATTGTACGCAATTTTAGACATATCTTCATTTGAAATACTCATTACAGGAGAAGATAATAATCTCTAACTCATATTTAAAGTAAACCTGTGGCCTGGTTATTTAACCACTTGCCGACTGCCTAACGCCGATCTACATCGGCAGTCAGCCCCTCACAGGCAAAGTGACGTAGGGCTACGTCACTAGCTTGTGAGGGTCTAGGGAGCGAGCGCGCGCCCCTGGAGGCGCGCTCCCGCTCCCGCGTGGTCACGGACCCCCCCGCGCGTGTGACCGGCGGACCCGATGTCCGCCGGTCACTCTGCGATCGGCGGGGGAGAGGGAGAAAGTCAGGTGGCTTGTGTAAACAAGCTGCCTGTCATTCTCCCCTGTGTATGAAGGATGATCATACGGTTCTACTATGTAGAACCGTTGATCACTCTTCATACATCTGAAGCCACAGCCAATCACAGTAGAAAGCACGCCCCTAGGGACACACATAGCCCCTCCCTTTCAAAAAAAGTTAACCCCTTCACTGTCAGTGTATTTTTACAGTAACAGTGCATATGTATAGCACTGATTACTGTAGAAATGTCACTGGTAACCCCAAAAGTGTCAAAAATGTCAGTCAAGGGTCCGATCTGTCCGCCACAATGACGCAGTACCACAAAAAAATCGCAGATCGCCGCCATTACGCGTTAAAAAAAAAAAACAACAAAAATGACAAAAATCTTTCCCTTTGTTAGTAAACGCGATAACTTTTGCGCAAACCAATCAAAATACGCTTTTTGCGATTTTTTTTACCAAACATAGGTAGCATAAAACAAATTGGCTGAAAATGTTAAAAAATTTTGATTTTCACATTTTTTTGGGGGGGAATGTGAAAAATATTGCTATTTTTGCAAAATTTACGCTCTTTTTTTTTTATAGCGTGTGATCAAAAAATCGCACAGGTGATCAAATACCACCAAAAGAAAGCTCTGTTTGTGGGAAAAAAAGGACGTCAAATTCGTTTAGATACAGCGTCGCACGACCGCGCAATTGTCCGTTAAAGTCACGCAGTGCCGAATCGCAAAATACCCCCTGGTCAGGAAGGGGGTAAAATCTTCCGGGGCTTAAGTGGTTAATGCAGACATATCTTTGATTTGGAGTGCTTTGTGGTTACAGGTGCACTTTAAAATGAACCTGTGAATGGGCTATTAGTGATGAGTGAACCAAAGTTCAGTTTGCTGGACGTTCACCTAAAACCTACAAACCCCCGAATATAGCACCTGAAGCCCACTGAAGTCTATTGGACCTGGCATTTCTGTTTTACAAAGAATTTGATTAATTTTTACCAAGTTTTACAATAAAAAATAAGGAGTAAACAGCAGGCAAAGGCACAGAAAATGGTGCAAGTAGTATGGCAAGAAATAACACACTTCATAAGCGACTTGAGTGTCACGGTAACATCAGCGAAGATAGTTATAAATTACTATTAAGCAAAGTACTTGGAGATCATAGCTGAAAAGGTCAGTGCGGTGTGCCAGTCAATAAAGGTTGCTCTCTGCTGTTGATAACTGTTACCTTTATATGCAAAGAAAATTAGGGGGGGGGAAGGGTGTAGGGGGGTGGGGGATTCCGCAAACATTTGCAATAGCATCAAAATAGGCAAAAAGTAGAAAAGAAAAGTGGGGAAAATAAGATGGAAAAGGTAAGAGTAAGAAGAGCAAGGGAAACTTGCCTGAAAGCAAGAGAGAAGGGGGGGGAGGGGGTAAGGGGAGTATTAGGATCCCAAACTTAAAGGGATTTGACATGGGTGTCCTGTAGAATGGAGGTGAGCTTCTCGTGCACCATGGTGCCCATAAGCCTGTGTCATACTTCATTAAAATTGAGAAACAATTACTTCCACTCTCTAGCCAAAGTGTGCCAGGCAGCTAGGAACACAAACCCTACCAGCTTTTGGACCTGGCATTTCTAAGGGTAATTTAAAAGTTTCATGCAAAAAAAGGCATGGGTTGTTGGTCCCCGCCATTGAAGACATGTTTTAATACAAACTTTTCTGAAAATATATTGTTCCATGGGAAGCGGGCTATTAATAATGCTTAAATGGGAAACATTAAAAATACACAGTTCCTTTAAATACTATTCTTAGAGAGTACCTTAAGTGCCGGTTCACACTACTCCGACTTGTCAGGCGACTTGGTCGCCTGACAAGTAGTGCTCCATTCTGTGCAATGGGAACCGTTCTAATAATAGCGACTCAAGTCGCTCAGACTTAGAAAAAGGTTCCTGTACTACTTTTGGCCGAAGTCGGAGCGACTTGCATTGACTTCCATTATGTGAAGTCAGTGCAAGCTGCGCCGAAGTTGCGGTGCACGGCGACTTAAGAAAGTCGCCCCAAAGTCGTTTCGCCATAGTGTGAGCCGACTGTAGAATGTACTCCAGCAAAATGACAATAAAACAACTATTGCCACTAAATGACAGTTCTGATTCCTAGTCCTCCTCTGTTCGTAAACAAAGCTGCCAGGGGGTCCCTAGAGATGACATTGAGCATATATGGGCATGGATATATTTGGTCAATAATATCTTGCTGATATTCAGCAGTAGGCAATGGAACTGTCAATCATGGCGGTAGGATTATGGTGGTGCAGATCTTCATAATTACCGATAAATCTACATAGCTGGACAACACAACTGACATTGGATTTACATTGTGGGACTTTTTGGGAGGAATGGGAGGTTAATAAAATACTTTTTCTACAGTGCCTTTGGATAAAGTGTAGATTGGATATCCTTGATATTATACTTTTCGTTTTTGATGGTGGGGAGAGGATTAACAGGGCCTTTTTCTTTCACCGAATTCACTAAAGATCCTGTAAATGTTGGATATATATGCTGTTTAACAAAAATAGATATACGCTGGTTGTAGTTCTAATTTGACGTCCTACTAGCTGATCATGGCTGGATCTAGGAGAGTTCTGGAATGGGCTGCGCCCCCCCCCCAGACTTCAGTTGTCCCCCCCCAGGCTGGCCCTCCCATGGATGTTTTGCCTGACTGCTGAGCTCCTTTCCCCCATCCTCACACTCAGGGCTGAGACAAGGGGAGGGCAGCCTGGAGCAGTGAAGTCCTAAAAGTAGAAATGGCAGAGAGGTGAGAGCAGGGAGGAAGTGCGGGTTGTGCTAGGCTCTTCCCTCCTGTCAGAACAGTGCTCCATGCAGCAGATAACACAGGATAGCTCTTACATCAGACTGTACACACAGGGTTTGATTACCTGCCCCCTATGTCCTCAAAGGGCTGCTCATTGCCCGACAGCAGGACATGTGGGTAGGGGGCAGGTAATCAAACTGTGTGTGTACAGCCCAATGTATAAGCGATCCTGGGTCATCTGCTGCATGGAGGAGCGAGTGAGCACAGCACAGCCTACACCTCCTCCCAGCCCTGTAGAGGTTTCCCTCCTGTAAGTGAGGGGGGGAGCTTATAGTCAAACTGTACACAATGTAGGGATTTGAACCAGGATGTGACAGGTCCTCCGGTAATGAGGGGGGGAGGGATTTGAGAATTTGCGCTAGGAGGAATGAGGGGATATGTGTTAGGAGGGGGGATAGGGGGGACTTTTTGTGCTGAGGGTGGGAGGATTTGAGCTAAGAGGTGGAATTGGGGGGCAAAGATTTGTGCTGGGAAAGGGGATTCAAACCTGGGAGGAGGGGGAATTTTTACATTTTTGGTTTGGGGAGAATTTTGGCCTACAGACATAATTTATGCTTAGGGGGTGAGTGTGCTGATTAGTGCTGTCTTTTTTTTTTTTTTTGATGGGGAGGGATTTATGCTGAGACAGGATGCTCACACTTAGAGGGGCAGTTTGTCATCTTCACTTTAGGAATATGACTTTGTCCCAGAACTGCCCACACTGCACACAGGGCACTCACCAGAACCCCTCCTCCCCACACAGCATATAGCTGAGATCAGATTCCCTTACAGACACAGCCACAATCTGCACAGTGTATAGCTAGCTTCTATGTTGCAGTTTTGACCTGTGAAATTCCCAGATTGGAATGGCAATGCAGCTGCCGTAGCTACCTACACACTGTGCAGATCGATGGAATCCGATCACAGCTATGTTCTGTGTGAGGAGGAAAAGATTGGCAGTGTGCAGTGCGGGGATGGGGTGAGGAACTCTGCTTAGTTCTCTGCCACCAGTAACCCTGTCCTCTTCTCTGCTGACCCCTGTACACTGCCCTGCTGACGCCTGTTCTCTGGCCTGCTGATGCCTGTACACTGCCCTTCTGATCACTGTCCTCTGCCCTTCTGACCCTTTTTCCTCTGCCCTGCTGACCCCTGTTTTCTGCTGTGATAACCCCTGTTCTCCATTCTGTTGACCGCTGTCATCTGCTCTGTTGACCCCTGTCCTCCGCTCTACTGACCCCTATCCTCTGGCCTGCTAACCCATGTCCCCTGCCCTTTTGACCACCTGTACACTGCCCTACTAATTCTTGTACACTCCCCCTGGTGACCTCTCATTCCCTGCTGTGCTAATCCCCTGTACACTGTCCTGCTGCCCCTTGTGCCCTGCCCTGCTAACCCCTGTACACTGCCCTGAAAAAGGGATGGCCTCTGCATTCTGCCTGACAAACTGCTGACCCTATTCTCTGCCCTGCTGACCTCTGTACACTGTCCTACTGACTCCAATACACTGCCTTGCTGACCTTGCATCCTCTGCCCCCCTGACATTTTTTACTCCACCCCCACATCAGACAGGCTAGATCCGGCCCTGATAGCTGATCTCAAGCCTTGGCTCTGATAGCAGATCTCAAACCTTGATCAAGTACTAGTTCTAGCCTTTGATGGTGGCCAGCTGTGGTATCTCGCTCCATATATCTCTTTGTATTCATACTGTGTATATATTTATACATATTTATTTATTTATTTTCGAATTATAATTCTTAATTCTTAGTTTTCAAATTGATCTGATTGGTTGCTGTCAACAACAATCACATTTTTCTTTTCATATACTCCTCGGAAAATGACTAACGTGTCATATTTGTAGATGCTATACAACACTTTTTTAAAATCATTCTTTCTATATTCCAATCCCAGCTCTGCAGAGTAACTAGTCTGAGGTGACAGGAATCTAGGAAAAAGTTGAGCCCCTTGACCCTGATCCTGAGGACAACCTGAGTAGGTTTACCATGATGAATTAAACAGTTGCTGGAATTAATCTCTGCAGGTCAAAGCTATATAACATGGGGCTACATTACTTCTGATCCTTTGAAGGATTGCTTTATCGGCAGAAGACAATTTTTTGATGCTGGTTTTCTAACATTTGCTCAAGAAGAGCTCAAGGCACAGACTGACACATTGATCATCAATTCAGGTGTTTCATCCAAATAAAAGTACTGAATTTAAAGATAAGTCACTTTGTAGCATACTGCTGCTAAAGATGACGGACGTCAAAGCTGAACTTCAGGCTAGCAGCTACATACTCCTTTGATACACATATAGGGGAGCTTTTTTATCTGATATTCTGATATAATATTTATATTTTGTCCACCCAGTCCTGAGGTTCACACAACCCTAATAGCAGAGCCAGTGTGGTGCACTAACCTGGCCATGCTGCCTATAACGTCCTAGCAACCAATGATGCATACCTGGCCCCATTCATTCAACGGCTACCCTGGGCGAACATGCCTTGTTCTTTACTACACACTAGTCCCTCTCACTGTGCACTGGCCTATACGCCAACTTAGAGTTGGTTTTAATTTACTCCAGTTTCATTATCTATGAATTGGTGGTAACTCTTTTTGAACTTCTTGCAGCCATAGCAACACATTGTGAAGGTGGCGCAAAAAGGTACTACCTGAATTTGTCACATGTGTCATAACTCTTAAGGAAAATTTTACAAGGCTTTTATCAATTATTGGCACCATAACACGAGAAAGGTGTCACAAATGCTTTATTCAATCATCCCCACTGTGTTTTATATCTGCCTGGTGTTTCAACTTTAACCACTTTTTTTTTGTTGTTTTTGTTTCACAATGTACTCTACTGTGCAAAACTTTTAGGCAAGTGTGAAAAAATGCTGTAAATGAAGAATGCTTTCAGAAACAGAAGTTTACTTTAGTTTTATCAATGAAGAAAATGGAAAGTAAATAAACAGAAAATAAATCCAAATCAAATCAATATTTATTGTGATCACCCTTTGCCTTCAAAACAGCATCAATTCTTCAATTCTTCTGGGTACACTTGTGCACAGTTTTTGAAGGAACTCGGCAGGTAGGTTGTTTCAAACATCTTTGAGAACTAACCACAGATCTTCTGTGAATGTAGGCTGCCTCAAATCCTTCTGCCATTTCATGTAAGCCTTGACAGACTCAATGATGTTGAGATCAGGGCTCTGTGGGGGCCCAACCATCATTTCCAGGACTCCTTGTTCTTCTTTATGCTGAAAATAGTTCCTAATGACATTGGCTGTATGTATGGAGTCATTGTCCTGCTGCAGAATGTTAGGGTAAGGGTGAGCACCTGTCTCAAGAAGCCCCTTTCCTCATGGGACTAGTTTCAAGTCTTACAAAAACAAAATTCCCAGCTCTACTTACCAGCCAGCCTGCCATAGGCTGGGGCAGTTGCCATTTGTTTGTACCGTTGGTTATTTGGTGAGGGGGTACACTGGACACCTTTACTGCCATTGTGCTATTTGCTGGGTATCCAGGGCTCCCCTGTGCCTCTAAGGAGGGGTGGGCTTCCTCCAGGCTTACCTGTCCTCAATCTATCTATGACTAAAACTAAATCAAAATTTGACGTCAAAATGAACACTGCTGTACCCAAATGAATTTTAAATAATTTTTTTCACACAAATATAGCTTACTTGTGGTGGTATTTGATCACCACTGGTTATTCTTATTTTTTATTATATAAATGTAGCACTGCCCCTGTGGTGCTTGCTGTGTGATGACTTCTTGTGTCTCCCTCTGATTACCTGCAGACAGTCACTAGGGGATTCTTCACTCATCCATCCTTATTCCCAGTTGCTCATTACTCAATAAACAGTCCAGGAGATTTGGTTTTATATTTATTGTGTGTAACGCTCCTGCGTTTTTGTTATAGGCTGGATTTGCAGCTGCAAAATCTCCACTCAGTAGTCATGTAGAGATGTGTTGAATACCAGATCCAACTCTCCAGGACTCATCACCGTGGGCCTGTCAGCTTCAACATACAGATATATACACACTCAATGAGATGTTCCTGGAGTGATAGGATGTATATGATAGTATGAAGGTGATGTGCTGAAGGGACAGGTGTGAACAGTGACAAGGATGGTAAGCACTTGATAGGTTTGTACAGGAGAGTTCAAGATGGTATTTAGGAATGCAGATAGGTTAGTATCGAGTATGCTAACAGGTGGTGAGGACAGCAGATGACAAATACAGGATAGACTAACCCAGTGCAAGGATAGATAGTAGTAGACAGGAGAGCTAGCAATCTATGCAGCAGTGCAGATGATAGATGGTAGTAGACAGGAGAGCTAGCAATCTATGCAGCAGTGCAGATGATAGATGGTAGTAGTCTCAAGAGCTAGCAATCTATGTAACAGTGCAGATGATAGGATAGTATGGATAGGTAGTAACAGTCCTTAATGCAATAGTAGTAGTGTAAGTTATGGAGGTTTCCCCTGCGGGGTACTTATCACTATAGTATAGTATTAGAAGGGTCCGGTGATGAGGAAGTGATCCAGTAGCGAGATACAGGGATCAGTAGCGAGATTCGGGTCTGAGGAAGTGATCCTGGTAGCGAGATACAGGGATCTGTAGCGAGGTTCCACAGCGAGACACGCTTGTAAGCATAGATGCAAGGCAGGTTGAACGAACATGTGAGTGAGAATGCCGGCGGTTGAAATAGCCGCTCTGCGGCGCTTAGTGATGACAGCATCGGTCTTAAAGGTGTATGCGCACCTACCAGAAGAGAATGGTGGGACGCATACATGGAACGGAAAGTGGAATAAGGGTACCAGAGGTACCAGAACATTACAGTACCCCCCCCCCTTAACCCCCCCCCCCCTTAAGGCCGGCTCCGGAAGGCCTCTAGAACTGTTTTTTCCGGGTATTTCGAGTGAAAATTGCGAATCAGTCTGGGGGCATGTATATCAGAGGTATCCAGCCAGGTGTTGTCTTGGGGCCCATAGTTCTTCCATCGTACTAGATATTGGAGTATTCTTCTGTGGATACGAGAATCCAGAATCTCCTTTATCTCATATTCTTCTCTGCCTTCAACTTGTACAGGAGGTGGAGGTGGGATGGTAGGCCTTATTCCTTGGTTAGGAACATGTAGCTTCAATAGCGACACATGGAAGATGGGATGGATCTTGAGATCTGCCGGTAAGGTGAGCTGTACTGCAGCTTTTCCAATTAGTTTCCTGATTGGGAAGCGTCCCAAGAATAAAGGCCCAAGCTTTTTGCTAGGGATCTTTAATCTTAAATTTTTTGTTGATAGCCAAACGAGGTCCCCAATAACATACTGAGGAGAAGGTCTTCTACGAAGGTCGTAGTACCTTTTTTGTTGACTATGAGCGTGTGATATGGTAGTATTGAGTAAACCCAAAGAGTCTTTTATTTGGGTAAGGTAATCTGAGGCTACTGGGTTACTCGATGGCAGGATGCGTGGTGGAAGAAGAGTGGGATGAAACCCATAGTTCAAGTAGAACGGACCTTGCTTCGTAGTACTGTGGGTTGCGTTGTTGTAAGCAAATTCCGCTAGAGGAAGGAGATCCACCCAATCATCCTGCAGGTATGATGTGTAGCAGCGTAGATATTGCTCAATGCACTGGTTGACTCTTTCAGTCTGTCCGTTGGTCTGAGAATGGTAGGGAGAAGTGAGCTTTCGCTCAATGCGTAAAATTTGACAAAGTGCTTGCCAAAATTTAGAAATAAATTGTGAACCACGGTCGGACAAAAGAGTCTTTGGAATTCCATGCAACTTGAACACATGTTTCATCAGTAGTTCCGCTGTTTGTTTGGATGAAGGTAGTCTACGGATAGCGATGAAATGTGCCATCTTTGTCAAGTGGTCCATTGACACTAGGATGGTATTAAATCCTTTGGAAGGTGGTAGTTCTACTATGAAATCTAAGGACACAACTTCCCATGGAACCTGGGGTATTGGTAGACTACAAAGTAGTCCAGATGGTTTTGTAGTGTCAATTTTGGACCTTGCACAGATGTCACATGAAGAAACAAATTTTTGTACAGACGTCTTCATATCAGGCCACCAAAACTGCCTGGTGAGCAAATTAAAGGTTTTCGTCATACCCATATGTCCTGCCATGGGTACATCATGCGATAACTCCAAGATCTTGGTGCGCATAGTAGGGGGTATGTAAAGTTTGTCATTGTAATAGAGGAAGCCTTCTGCATCAGTACTTAGTTGTGGTGGAGGTGAATCCATTCCTATACTGTGCAAAATCTCTTCCTTCAAGGATCGGACAACACCAATAATGCGTTCATAGGGTATTATGGGGATGGAAGGGATTTCGGCGCAGTTATCTTCGGTTAGTCGTGATAGCGCATCCGCTTTTTTATTTTTGTCTGCAGGCGTATAGGTCACTAAGAAATTAAATCTTAAAAAGAATAATGACCATCGTACCTGCCGGTGGGAAAGAGTCTTGTTAGTCTGGAGGTATTGAAGGTTTTTATGATCTGTATATATGAGTATTGGTAACTGGGTACCTTCGAGCAGATGTCGCCAATTCTCCAGTGCCAATTTTATGGCAAGCAACTCCTTTTCACCCACTGGGTAATTCACCTCTGGGCTGCTTAGTGATTTTGAAAAGAAAGCAACTGGGTGGAGTGATGAAGTGTTTGTTGGTCGTTGGGAGAGAACTGCTCCTACTGCCATATTTGACGCATCTACCTCTAGAATATATTGGAGGGATGGGTCTGGATGGCGTAGTATGGGAGCAGAAGTGAAGCTTGATTTTAACAAGCAGAAAGCTTGATTTGCTTCTTCTGACCATTTGAATGGTTTTTTTATACTTGTCAGTTGTGTGAGAGGTCTCACAATGGCGGAAAAGTTCTTGATGAACTTCCTATAGAAGTTCGAGAATCCTAGGAATCGCTGTAGGGCCTTACGAGTTGTTGGTATAGGCCAGTCTAGAATACAGGATATCTTACTCATATCCATCTTAATTCCAGTTTTGGATATGAAGTATCCTAGAAATAATATTTCTTCTTTATGAAATAGGCATTTTTTTAATTTCACGTATAGACTGTGTGAGAGCAGTCTGGACAACACAAGTCTTACATGTTTTATGTGTTCAGGCATAGATCGAGAATAGATAAGTATATTGTCTAGGTATACTACAACACAGACATCAAGTAAGTCTCTAAAGATGTCGTTTATGAATCTTTGGAAAGCTGCGGGAGCATTACATAGCCCGAATGGCATTACAAGGTATTCGAATAGTCCGTATCTGGTTCTGAATGCTGTTTACCACTCATCCCCGTCACAGATTCGGATTAGGTTGTATGCCCCTTTCAGGTCTAATTTGGTGAAATAAGTAGCCCCACGCACTTGTTCAATAAGTTCAGGGATAAGCGGCAAAGGATAGCGATCCTTTATCGTAATCGTGTTTAATTGCCTATAATCGATAATAGGCCTGAGACTGGAATCCTTATTGCGGACAAAGAAAAGTCCTGCAGCAGTGGAAGAAGTAGAGGGTCTAATGAACCCTTTTGTCAAATTCTCATCCAAGTATTCCTTGAGATGAGAAAGTTCATCCTGTGAAAGGGGATAAACATGACCGAAAGGCAATTTGCTGTTAGGGAGTAGATCAATAGTGCAATCGTAATCCCTATGGGGAGGCAACACTTGAGCATTTTTCTCAAGGAACACTTCGGACAGATCCTGATAGCATAGTGGTGCAATTTCATCTGACACCACAGACAGAATCTTCCCATAAGATGGGAGGTTACACGTATTCTCACAATAGTGAGAAGGGAAAACCAAAGTCCGTTTTTTCCAATCTATGATTGGTTGGTGTGTGTGTAACCAGGGAAGTCCCAAAATAATAGGAAAATGGGGTGAGGATAGTATATCAAAAGTGATGGTCTCCACATGTGACTCGTTGGTAGTGGCAAGGAGTGCCTGTGTCTGGTTGGTGATTGGACCAGAAGACAGTGGAATACCATTAATGAAACTAACAGAAACAGGCTTAGATTTTGAAATAATAGGTATTTTATTTAAGGTAACAAAGCGTGTATCAATATAGTTTCCACAAGATCCAGTGTCGACCATAGCCTTGGTGGTGATCCTAGTTTGGTCCCACTGTAATATTAAATGAACAAAAAGATAGGGGTTAGAAAAGGAAGTCGTTAATCCTCCCAGCAAGACATGTGAGCACTCACCCTCTTTTTTGCGAACAAGGGGACAGGTGCTTATCAAATGATCCGGGGATGCGCAATACATGCAGAGATTTCTGGATGTTCTTCTAGCTTGTTCAGTAGTCGTTAAAGGTGGGCGTATGGTTCCTACATCCATGGGAGTAGGGTCATTCCACCCTGAATCAAGGGTCCACCTTTTGAACTCAGATACAAAGTCTTCTACAGGTCTCCTTCCTTGTTTCAAGGCCCTCAACTGCATATCAGCAGTACTCTGCCTATTGGGGTCATCGTATAAGCTGGTGAGTTCCGCTAGGAATAAAGAATAGGTGTTGAGAATCTGATCATTATTCTCAAAGAGAGAGTCTGCCCAGGCCCGTGGATCACCCGTCAAGTATGAAATAACGGTACAGACTTTTATTTGATCAGTGGGGTATGTACGAGGCTTTAACAAAAAAAGCAATTGACATGCGTTTTTGAATTCCCGAAATTTTTTCCGGTCGCCTGTAAACACTAGAGGAGGGTTTATTTTAGGTTCAGGAAGCTGAACAGCAGTGAGCTGTGAGAGCTGGGTTACCTGCTGTGTTAGAGTCTGATTCTTTTCTTGTACGTCAGTCAGAGCAAGTATTAACGCTTTTACTTGTTGTGTTAATTGTGTCACTTGAGTGGGTAATTCTGCTGAATCCATTTTTAAGGTTCGTTCAATCTGTAACGCTCCTGCGTTTTTGTTATAGGCTGGATTTGCAGCTGCAAAATCTCCACTCAGTAGTCATGTAGAGATGTGTTGAATACCAGATCCAACTCTCCAGGACTCATCACCGTGGGCCTGTCAGCTTCAACATACAGATATATACACACTCAATGAGATGTTCCTGGAGTGATAGGATGTATATGATAGTATGAAGGTGATGTGCTGAAGGGACAGGTGTGAACAGTGACAAGGATGGTAAGCACTTGATAGGTTTGTACAGGAGAGTTCAAGATGGTATTTAGGAATGCAGATAGGTTAGTATCGAGTATGCTAACAGGTGGTGAGGACAGCAGATGACAAATACAGGATAGACTAACCCAGTGCAAGGATAGATAGTAGTAGACAGGAGAGCTAGCAATCTATGCAGCAGTGCAGATGATAGATGGTAGTAGACAGGAGAGCTAGCAATCTATGCAGCAGTGCAGATGATAGATGGTAGTAGTCTCAAGAGCTAGCAATCTATGTAACAGTGCAGATGATAGGATAGTATGGATAGGTAGTAACAGTCCTTAATGCAATAGTAGTAGTGTAAGTTATGGAGGTTTCCCTTGCGGGGTACTTATCACTATAGTATAGTAGTAGAAGGGTCCGGTGATGAGGAAGTGATCCAGTAGCGAGATACAGGGATCAGTAGCGAGGTTCGGGTCTGAGGAAGTGATCCTGGTAGCGAGATACAGGGATCTGTAGCAAGGTTCCACAGCGAGACACGCTTGTAAGCATAGATGCAAGGCAGGTTGAACGAACATGTGAGTGAGAACGCCGGCGGTTGAAATAGCCGCTCTGCGGCGCTCAGTGATGACAGCATCGGTCTTAAAGGTGTATGCGCACCTACCAGAAGAGAATGGTGAAACGCATACACGGAATGGAAAGTGGAATAAGGGTACCAGAGGTACCAGAACATTACATTGTGGAACTTGGATAGGAGAAGGGAATTGTGGGATACTCCAACTTGAACTATTCACAGTAGATAAGGACAATTCTCACTTGGCCTCACCAGGTTATTTGTGGAAGCAGACACGCTGCTTTGACCATACTGCCATTTGTATGGAAGAATTAGGTGCTCTTGCTCTCTATAGCAGTGGACTTGATGCAACTACATTATATTCAGGACACTCTCTAGCATCCACTTCACTGACACCCCTCCACTGACCCTTCTAGAAGAAGGGTTGGCCCTTTCAGAACAGGACCAACGACACAGATATGTACTCACTGTAGGCAGACTCAGACCGTTCCAATCAGCTCTGCAGGACATCTGTGTTCAGCTCCTCTCTTACTCTCAGGCTCTCAGGTCGACCACCTGAGGCCACATGGTAGCTTCTACAGAGGAGGGGCAGCCGCCCCGTCTCTCTGGGAGTCCAATCTCCAGCTGAAATGCCTGTGCATTGTCAGGTTTCTTCCCACTGTCCAATACACCTCCCTATTGGACCAATGTGAACCACTTCAGACAAGCTGAGCTGCACCTGAGCACCATGAGCAGACCTTACTAACAGATCCTGCTCTCTGGTAGGCAGAGACCAATATAAATGTACCTGGCAATCTCTCTGGTAAGCAGAAAGACCCAAAAACTATACTCTCACTTCTAACACCTACCTCGGAGGGTGCTACATGAACGTAAAAATACCAACAATATTTGTTACTTTCTGCTTTAAGCCTAGGTTCACACACATATGCAATGCAAGAACCAGCACAATTCCAGTGTGGGTTCCGGCATCACATCTCCCCCTCAGGCAGTTCACACTGCCCTCTGCGAACCGCTGCTGGTGTCAATACAAAGTCAATACAAAGTTAATGACACCCACAGATCGGTTCGCAGATCACAGTGCGAACTGTAAATTTGGACAGGAATCGAATCACATGGGTGTTCACCCAGTGCCGGGGAAAAAAAAGGTTCCTGCACCTTTTTTGTGCGAATTCAACTGTATGGTTCAATTTATATTTACACAGACATCGCATGTGATCTGCACAGCAATGCGGTGTCTGACATTACATATGTGTGAACCCAGGCTGAAACATATCCAATAAAAAAACTAATAAAATTATTCATAAATTTAACAATTTATCCAAAATGTATTCTGCTACATGTCCTTGGTAAAAAAAAAAAAAAATTACAATAGATGTATGTTGATTGGTTTGTGTGAAAGGTAAAGCGTCTACAAATGATGCTATATATACTTTTTTTTTTTTTTTATTCTAGTAATGGTAGTGATCAGCGACCTAAAGTGGGACTGTGATAGTGTGGGGGAAAATCTGACACTAAGAGTTTTTTTTTTTACTAAAACTGGAGAGTGCAAAATCTGGTTCAGGTCTTTATGGAAACCAATCAGCTTCCTGGTTTTATTGCCAAAGCTTAATTGAACAAGCCGATTTAGAAGCTGATTGGCTATCATACACAGCTGTACCACATTCTGAGGGCTCCAGTTTTAGTAAATCTCCCCCTAACTTACTGACACTGGCTCCAGTTTTAGTAAATCTCCCTCTAACTGACACTGGGTGGGAACTGACTAACTGACAATGACATCACCAGTGACACTAATGCAGTGATCAGTGTTAATACTATAGAGTATAGACTGTCACTGATAACACTGATTGGGAAGGGGTTAACATATAGGGGCAATCAAAAGGTTAACTGTGTGCCTAACATTGTGTAATGTGTATAATGTGTGCTGCTTTTACTAAGATATGTGCAGAGAGAAAACAACAGTCACATCATTGCTCTTTGTACTGAGCCCTGTATTGTTAGTAAACACAGGGCTCTGTGCTGTGATTCGCCAAGCCGATTGTCAGGTCCTGGCCATAAATCATCAGCCGGGACCTGCTGATGGACTTTTGCTGTACCCAATGACAGCACAGATCCCCCCCTACCCAGAAATGCCAGATCACCTACATGTATGTCATAGGCGTGCACATGGAGTATGCCGAGTGTGCCTGGGTATGCCCTAAAGAGCCCATGCAGACAGCTGGCATTAGCTCTGTACTTTCCACTTCAAGGAGTGCTGTCACTTCTAAATACAGAAGCCCGACTTCTTTATTTAGAAATGACAGCGCTCCTCTAAACGGCTGTACTGCACCCTCCCTGCCATCCTCGGGCACTGTACTGTGACATACAGATGAGTGGGGAGGTTCTGATAGTACTGGGCACCCAGGCATCGTTCAGCTGCAATTGATGGCATCCTCTGCACCTCTCCTCACTGACCGCTGCCTGGTACACTGGGTAAAAGAGCCGAGGAAGCTTCCACTAAGCTCCTCCGCTCCTCGGCTCTTACCTGCCTGATCACATACCCTGGAAAGGAGCTTTGGAGGAAGAATATCTCCTGCCCCCCCATTGAGCCACTCTGTATCTGAGGTCTGTGTAGGGGAGGAGAGGGGATTTTTTCGTGGCATTTTTACAGCTGGGGAAGAAGGGAGTAGAGGATTTATAGTGGATGGGGGGATAGGGGGACTTGTCCTAGGATTGAGATGCCAATCCAGTTAAGGATGTGGGGGTGGGAGGTGGTACACTGTTGGCCCCTAAATTCTGTCAACTGCGCACCCCTGAACACTGCACACCCCTAAACACCACGCAACTCTGTACACTGTGCACCCTTGAGCTCTGCACCCTGTACACTGTGCCCCCCTAAACACCACGCACCCTGTACATTGCGCACCCCTGTATACTGCACAACCCTGTACACTGCACACCCCTGAACACCCTGTACAATGCGCCTCCCTGAACACTGCGCACCCTTGAGCTCTGCACCCTGTACACTGAGCACCCCTGTACACTGTGCACCCCTGTACACTGCGCACGCCTGAACACCACGCGCCCCTGTGTGCACCACTGAGCTCCACATTCTATACACTGCACACCACTGAGCTCTGCACTTTGTACACTGCGCACCCCTGAGCTCCGCACTCTGTACACTTTGCACCTCTGAGCTCTGTACCCTGTACACTGTGCACCTCTGAGCTCTGTACCCTGTACACTGCACACCTCTGAGCTCCGCTCCCTGTACACTGCACACCTCTGAACACTGCACACCCCTGAAGTCTGAACTCTGTACACTGTGCACCCTTGAACCCTGCACTCTACACTGTGCACCCCTGAACTATACACGTACATTGCACACCCCTGACCTCTACACTCTATACACAGCACACCCCTAAACTTTCCGTGGTTGAGTTCCTACACCTGTTCTCTGAGGAAGAAAAAAAAAAAAAAATATATATATATATATATATATATAGTAAGCTGGGAAACAGGTAGCGGGTACAAAGCTCCCTGGGATAAGCAGTCCTTCAGGCACAGATACCAAATCCAGTGAAGTAGTGACAAACAGTGTGGTGTTTATTGGTGTTACTATATACAAGTCTATTTACAGTGCTGTACAGTGCTTTAAGGTAAAACAAACAGGAGAAATGATAACAAAACAAAAACCTAGCCGTGTCCCGGTGCTTACTACACACAAAACAGGCCCTCACTAACAGGCTGAGCAAGCCTACAGCTTGTCAGTTTCCAAAGACACACTCTGATAGTTTTACTGACCTTCTGCTCTCATAGACAAACATTGTCTGTTTTCCCAGGCTGAGAGAGCACTGGCTGTTTGTCTCAGGTGAGTTTAAATTGGCCTCGGGGAGAGGACCAAGATCCGAACTGGATCATGGATCAGCGATCCCTAAAGGTATATGAGAGGTGCCTGGGGGATGTATAAACCCCCGAACAGGACTTTTCCTGGCTCTCTCTGGGAGGCTCTGCTACATATCCCCCCCCCCTTGTTTCAACCCCAGGGTTGGAACACCTGTGGCCCAACAGGAGTAGACACAGGACAGGGCATCTACATTCCCCATCTCAACACCTGGCCTGTGTTTAGGAGTAATCCTGTAGAGCCAAAAACCACTGGTTCACCCGTCTATTAGTCTCCTTATTTTGGGCCATCCATTTAAGAGGAGCATGGTCAGTTATCAAATCAAACTGGCGCCCTAACAGATAGTATCTTAGCGCGTCTAAGGCCCACTTTATGGCTAAACATTCCTTTTCAAAGACTGCATACTTTCTCTCATGTTCATTAAGCTTTCTGCTCAGGTACACCACAGGGTGTTCTTCTCCATTGTGTACCTGTGACAATACGGCCCCAATACCTACATAAGACGCATCCCTCTGAACCAAGAAATCCCTTGAGAGATCAGGGGAGTACAACACTGGCTGTGCACAAAGAGCCTTCTTTAAGACTTGGAAAGACTCCTCTGCTATTGGGGACCATTTCACCATTACTGATACATTCCCTTTCGTAAGTTCAGTCAGTGGGGCAGCTAGAGTTGCAAATTCGGGATAAACCTCCTATAGTACGCTGCAATCCCAAGAAAGGTTCTGACCTGCTTCTTGTTTGCAGGGCGTGGCCATTCTTGGATAGCTTCTACTTTGTTTTACTGATGTTTAATGACTCCAAGACCAATAGCGTAGCCCAAATACCTGGCTTCCTCTAAACCAATGGCAAATTTTTTTGGGTTCGCTGTAAAACCTTCCTTAAAGAGGGAATCCAGAGCAGCCTGTACAGGGGGCAAGTGAGACTCCCAGTCAGTGCTATGTACCACTATATCGTCCAGATAGGCTGCTGCATACTGTCGGTGAGGTCTTAGGGTCCTGTCCATGGCCCTCTGAAGTGTTGCAGGGGCATTTTGCAACCCAAAAGGCATTTTTTTTGTACTGAAATGAACCCTCTGGGGTCACAAACGCAGTCTTTTCTTTGGCGCTACCAGTCAGGGGTATTTGCCAATATCCTTTGGTCAAGTCTAAAGTAGTTAGATAGTGGGCTTTGCCAAGTCTGTCTATAAGTTCGTCCACCCTGGGCATTGGGTACGTGTCAAACTTTGTCACTGCATTGAGTTTTCTGAAGTCGTTACAGAACCTCCAAGTACCATCCGGTTTTGGGACTAAAACAATGGGGCTAGACCAGTCACTATTGGATTCCTCAATGACATCTAGCTCCAGCATCCTTTTTACTTCATCACTAATGTCCTTTCTCCTAGCTTCGGGAATTCGGTACGGTTTAAGCTTGACACGGACCCCAGGTTCAGTAACAATATCATGCTGAACTGCTGAAGTCGTACCAGGTAACTCTGAAAATTTCTCTCTATCGGGAACTCTCTAGCTTCTTGTTTTTTGGAATAAGACAGGGTGTCTGGAATCATGACCTCAGGGACTAGAGGGGACTCTGTACCCCTAGATGTTACAGGGACGGACCTCGCTGGGCTTTAACAGATTAATATGGTAAATCTGCTCTGGCTTCCTTTTTTCTGGTTGATGCACTTTATAATTGACCTCCCCAACTCTTTCCAATACTTCAAAGGGACCCTGCCACTTAGCTAGGAACTTGCTCTCCACAGTGGGAACTAACACCAGGACCCTGTCACCAGGGTCCTGGTGTTAGTTCCCACTTTTCCCGGCTCTCTCTGGGACGCTCTGCTACAATATATATATATATATATATATATATATATATATATATACACACACACATACATACATGTGTGCTTGAGCTTTGAGGTGCACACCCTAATGCAATAGGCTGCGCACACCTATGATGTATGTGATCCGGTACAGAGAGGCCGCCCTGCCGCAGTATTTTTACAATGGGGTGATCCGCAAGTCGTTAAGATGAAGCTGATTGAATATGGCAACTTATATAGCTAAACACAAGCATAAGATGTAACCCATTTTGTGATTGTTATGGTATAACCCAGGAGTGGATGTTGGATCGCCTAAAACTAGGAGACTTAGAAACTATTCCAGAAATCCTTTATAAGGGGTTATGGATCTTCTTGTATGACACTTTTAGGTCATAGCCTCCATGTCTGATCAACTGACAACACATGGTTGTAGACTAATGGTGAACAAACAGTTCATGAGGTATCCGCAAACAAACCTTCAATATAATAATACCATGAACCAAAATTCCTTCCCGCTTTTGGAGAGTCTTATTTGCATACATTTTGAAGAAGGTATTCCCTGAAGTCTCCCCACTAATGAGAACCACTAGTACCATGCTGATGAGACCATTAAAATAAAACAAACCCCTCCTTTGCTTTACGGCTAAGGAAACTGCCATCTTAGCTTCTGTTTTATCTGCAATTGCAATGGTGCTGCACATGTGATCAGCTACAACACCAGACATTTGATGGCTTGACACTTCAGTTGAGGGCACAAGCAACTTTGACATTTATCATTCTCGGCATGCCTTGATTGTAACTATCTGGGGAAAATTGATAGGTTTTCTGTTTCAATCATTTTTATTTAGTTTTAACAAGTAGGTAACGTGCAATAGTTCTGCCCACACAGGGGCTAGCATTGACAGTGGTAACAAGAGTTAGCATACAAAGGTAGACACAATGAAGCAGTATGAAAATGAGAACTAATATAACAGTGGGAGATAAGCCTTTTCATGAAGCCATAGAGGTCAAGGAGTCCAGGAGGGGTTCCCTCCAACAACAGGGCATCCCCTGGGCCCACCAGTAACTATTGCGTTTTTGACCTCACAAATGCACTTCTGGAAGAATGGTCAAACATTCCCATAGACACACTCCTAAACCTTGTGGACAGACTTCCCAGAAGAGTTAAAGCAGTTATAGCTGCACAGAGTGGGCCAACTCAATATTGAACCCTATGGACTAAGACTGGGATGCCATTAAAGTTCATGTGTGTGTAAGGGCAGATGTCCCAATACTTTTGACAATATAGTGTAGATGTGTCTAATGGCTAAATGCTTACCTTCTCCAACTTTTGTGTCACTCGCTCCTGTCCTTCAGCTCCTTCACACTAGGTGGCAGAATGAATGTTATCAAGACACTGAAACAGATCTCTATGACTATTAATTGCTAGTATTTATGCTGTAAATGTAATGTCCTCTTTTAATTTTCGTTTAGCAGTGCAATCCACAATACTCTGTTTAGGTAAATTCATATTAATATCAACAGTCATTTCTATATCCTATATCCCTTAACTTTTCAGAAACCCAGTATTTCTACTTAGCCTTTGACGATTGTTTTGGTGGTACTTGGTGCCCCTTCTTGGCATTAATGTAATGATGTATATTGATTTTTTAAGACAAGCTCTCCAACAGGCCAAGCATTCATTATTGGCATCTGCTGCTGTGACTGTGAGTCGCTGTTCGCAGCATCCGTGTGACCTTGCTAACTAATGAAATCAGAGTAGATACGTATTGTTCTATGGTATACTATTCTTGTTGTTTCCATGACACTGGCATATTATCACAACACATAGCTCTCTCCTTTTGATATAATGTAAATGCAGTATGATGAAACCAAGCAAGCTTTGAATCGCTTAAAACAACAGACAAGAAAACACCCACACCATATGTATCTGTTTGGAGAACTTCCCTTTAATGGCTTTAGCCATGCAAGTGGTAAGAGAACAGCTTGGTAAATTGGTTGTGTGTTGCTCAGGTGTAAGGCATTAACAGGACAACATGTAGGAACATGTAGTAGCATTAAAGCGGTTGTAAACCTCAGTCATGAAATCTGAGCAAAGCACATATATCTGAAAAATGTAAAGTAATGCACTTGGGGGCCAGAAACCAGAAAGCAAGCTACTCACTAGGGGGGGAACCTCTGGGTGAGTCTAGGATGGAAAAGGACCTGGGGGTACTGGTAGACAACAGGCTTGGCAGGGGCATGCAATGCCAAGCCACTGCAAGCAAAGCCAACCGAATACTGGGATGCATAAAAAAGGGGATTCACTCCAGAAATAAAGAGATTATTCTCCCACTCTACAAGACTCTGGTCCGGCCACATCTGGAGTATGCTGTCCAATTCTGGGCACCGCTCCTTAGGAAGGATGTGCTGGAACTGGAGAGAGTCCAGGGAAGGGCAACAAAAATAATTAGGGGAATGCTATGAGGAAAGACTACAAGCACTGAACTTATTCTCTCTGGAGAAGAGACGATTGAGGGGGGATATGATATCAATGTACAAATACTGTACTGGTGACCCTAGCATAAGGAACAAACTATTCAGAGAAAGGAGATACAATAAGACACGTCGCCATTCACTAAAACTAGAGGAAAGGCGGTTTAACCTTAAAGTGCGTAAGGGGTTCTTCACTGTAAGAGCGGTAAGGATGTGGAATTCTCTTCCACAAGCAGTCGTATCAGCAGGGAGCATTGATAGTTTCAAAAAACTATTAGATGGGCACCTTAAAGACCACAACATACAGGGGTATACAATGTATGGTTAACAGCAAACACACACACACACACACACAGAGATGTATAGTAACGAAGTAGAACTACTTAAGTACTGTACTTAAGTACCGAAATGCGGTATCTGTACTTTCCTAGAGTAGAATTTTTTTCTCCTACTTCTACTTTTATTTCACTACATTTTTTCGATGATTTCGATACTTCTACTCAAGTATTTTTTTTTGTGCTGCATAGTTACTCGTTACTTTAAAAAAAATTACCACTGCCAGAACAGTAGATGGCAGGTTGCATAAAGCTCAAAAAAATGTGTATAATGTCATTTGTAAATCAGCGCATACGAAAATAAAGGCTGTGTATAATAAAAGCTGCTATACCAAATCTTTCCAATAAAAAGAAAATATGAAACAAACAAATAAATGGTGCTACAGCGCTTAAAGTGCATCAAGAAACTACTAACAAACACAGGTTAATCATTTGAATAAATCATTTGAAATAATAAAAACAATATGATATTCATACTTTTGACTTCTTTCTTTAATAACTACATAACACAGTACTTGTACTTCTACTTTCAGTACTTGAGTAGAAATTTTTTTTCAAAACTACTGGTACTTTTTACTTTTAGTACTTAAGTAGCAAATTTTTTGAAAAAACTACTTGCAATACTTAAGTAAAAAAAATGTTGAATACTTTAGTACTTCTACTTAAGTAACTTTTTCTGCGAGCACTTCCACTTCTACTCAAGTAATTTTTTGATCGAGCACTTGTACTTTTACTCAAGTAGAAATTTCCAGTACTTTATACAAGTCTGCACACACATCATAGGTTGAACTGGATGGACGGATGTCTTTTTTCAACCTCACTAACTATGTAACTATGTAACTATATCTGTAGTGCTTACTTATCTCTCTCCTAAGCTCTAAGGCTCCCTTCACATACTGGCTCATCGGATCGTGGGCAGAATCGCCGTGATGCTGCCCGCGATCCCGAATCATTGCAAATTGCGGGATGCCTGTGCAGTTTCCTTGACTTGCAATGGCACCCAAAAAGCTGCGTGATTTTGCCGCAATTTTCACCCGACGAATCGCGGTAAAACCACGCAAACAGAATCACGGGACACCTGTCGCCCAAAAAAATACAAGAACTTATTTTGGGTGACAGGTGTCCTGCGATCCTGTTTGCGCAATTTTACTGTAATTCATCAGGCAACAATCGTGGCAAAATTGCGCCGCGTTGGGGTGCTATTGTAAGTCACAGGACTTGCACGGACGTCCCGCAATTTGCAATGATTTGGGATCGCGGGCAGAATCGCGGCAATTCTGCCTGTGATCCGTTACTCCAGTATGTGAACGGAGCCTTAGTGTCCTTTCTCTCTGGTGCTTCATTCTTTTGTTATCAGCATTAGTCACTTTTGAGAAGTTTTCCCGACACGTGAGATAAATTTGTGTCGGGAAGGAGGGGGAGGGAGCTCAGAAACAGAGCTTGTCTATTCAGAACACAGTTCTTCTGCTGTGTGGAGGGGGGGTGTTCCTTTCCTCCAATCACCTCTCACACACTGTAACTGTAGTCTCTCCGCCCCCTCCTCTCTGTTCTTGACAGAGGAAGAAAGATTTTAACACTTTTCTGCCCATTTGAAGGAGAATTAAAGGATCCCGTGCAGATACCCACTTACAAAGAAATGAAGGGTTTATAATTTTTATCATAGGTGTATTATCAATGATAGAGAGAGAATATCAATCAAAAGTCCAGAAAAACACAAAATACATATGTTATAAATTGAGTTGCAGTTCAGTGAGTAAAAAAAAGTATTTGATCCCCAAGCAAATCAGTACTTGATGGAGAAACTCTTGTTGGCAAGCACAGAGGTAAGACATTTCTTGTAGTTGGTGACCAGGGTTGCACACATCTCAGGAGGGGTTTTGGTCCACTCGTCTTCTTTATAGATCTTCTCTAAATACTGAAGGTTTCTTGACTGTCTCTTGGCAACTCGTAGTTTCAGATCCCTATAGAAATAAGGTCTGGAGACCACTCCATGACCCTTATGTGCTTCTTCTTGAGCCACTTCTTTGTTGCCTTGGCAGTATGTTTTTTGTCAAAATGTTATACTTGAAGACCCATCCACGACTGATCTTCAGTGTTCTGGCTGAGAGAAGAAGGTT
This sequence comes from Pelophylax lessonae, assembly GCF_965119305.1. NCBI lineage: Eukaryota > Metazoa > Chordata > Amphibia > Anura > Ranidae > Pelophylax > Pelophylax lessonae. The sequence goes on along the minus strand of NC_138773.1, from coordinate 93,199,739 downwards.
CTTATCCAAGATTTTACAATACATGGCTCCATCCATTGGCCACTTAACACGGCAAAGTCAGTCTGTACCTTTAGCAAAAGAAACAGCCCCAAAGCATAATGTTTCCAACTCTGTGCTTGACTGTGGGGATGGTGTTCTTAGAGTCATAGTCAGCATTTTTCTTCCTCCACCTCCAAAGCCACCAAGCACTTAAAACCCCTCTCAAAATTTTGAGCCCCCCTCACACACACATACACGCACGTATGAACAATAATACAGGCGCCAACACACGAAAATGTAAATTGCGCTACACATGTTATATATTGCTGCACACACCAGTAATGAGTAAGAGAAATATTTCCAGGGCTATTTTTCACAGTTAACTCTAGCATGATGACCTCTAGGGGCTTTTAAAGCATTGCTTATAAAAAATGTAGGGTACTGAAGTTTGTCACTATTTTACAGGCACGCTCAATAAGGTTTGACATTTTGGGTTTCTATTAACTCTGCGCAACCTCATCTTTTATGGTTTAACAAAAAATTGGGTAATTTGTGCTCTTGGTTAGGTACATTTATTTTCTTCCCTCCCTCGGCAGCTTAGAAAGGCCACACTTGATGAGACAGATGTAGCTGGGCTAGTGATCTGCAGCCAGGTGAGTGGCCCTTTACTGTCAGAACCAGCATACAAAGCCAGGCAGGAACCTAAAAGCAGGCTTATTCTCCAGTAGACACAGCTACTTGGGGAGCCCCTCCCCGATTTCTGCCAGAGTACTCCAGTTCTAGTGTGGTGTCCCACCACTTGTGTATTTAGGCCTGGGATCCCTAAAGCTGTTCATCTTTGTTACCAGAAGTATTCTTTTTTATTTGCACTAACATCCAGATTTTCAGAACAAGCTTTCAGAGTGTAGCCCCTTCTTCAAGGTCCAAGCAGAGTTACCCTGCACTTTACTGAGAGGAATGCTGTTTTTTGAACTCCTGAAGAAGTGAAACCATAGCGAAACATGTAGAGTGAAATGGATTACCTGCATAGCACATGTAATACAATTTTTTTTATACATGTTTTTATATTTTGTACAAATAAAATAATTTTTTAATGTTTTACTGAATTCTCCTTTTTGTGTATTGGCACATTAAAAACCCTGCATAACCCTATTTGCCTTTTGTCTACAATTTCTACAGGATACTCAGCTATGTGTTCTAAACTGTTTATGGACATGTTTATGCATTAACTGTGAGTTTGCGCTTGACTGTTGTTTTAGAGCCTTATATGTACTATCCAATAAAGTAACACGTTACCTTGATAAAATTTTAGTGCATCTCGGAAAGGATTCACAGCGCTTCACTTTTTCCACATTTTGTTATGTCACAGCCTTATTCATTAAATTAAATTCATTATTTTCCTCAACATTCTACAAACAATACCCTATAACGACAATGTGAAAGAAGTTTGTTTGAAATCTTCGCAAATTTATCAGAAATGAAAAACGAAAGAAATCACATGTACATAGGTATTCACAGCCTTTGCTGAATACTTTGTTAAAGCACCTTTGGCACCAATTACAGCCTCCAGTCTTTTTGAGTATGATGCTACAATATTGGCTCACCACCATGCTGCACTGTAGAGATGGTATTGGCCAGGTGATAAGCTGCGCCTGGTTTCCTCCAGACAGGACAAAGAGTTCAATCTTTGTTTCATCAGACCAGAGAATTTTGTTTCTCATGGTCTGAGAGTCCTTCAGGTGCCTTTTGGCAAACTCCAGGTGGGCTGTCATGTGCCTTTTACTTAGGAGTGGCTCCCGTCTGGCCACTCTACCAAAAAGGCCTGATTGGTGGAGTGTTGCAGAGATGGTTGTTCTTCTGGAAGGTTCTCCTCTCTTTACAGAGAAAAGCTGGAGCTTTGCCAGAGTGACAATCGGGTTCTTGGTCACCTCCCTGACTAAGACCCTTCTCTCCCAATAGCTCAGTTTGGCTGGGTGGTCCACTTCTTTTATTTACGGATGATGGAGGCCACTGTGCTCATTGGGACCATCAATGCTGCAGAAATTTTTCTGTACCCTTCCCCAGATCTGTGCCTCAACACAGTCCTGTCTCGGAGGTCTACAGACAATTCCTTGGACTTCGTGGCTTGGTTTGTGCTCTAACATGCACTGTTAACTGTGGGACCTTATTTAGACAGGTGTGTGCCTTTCCAAATCATGTCCAATCACTTTGAGTGTCATGCAAAGGCTGTGAATACTTATGTACATGTAATTCTTTTTACATTTTTTTATTTTTAATAAATTTGCAAAGACATTAAACACACTTCCTTCACGTTGTCATTATGGGGTATTGTTTGTAGAGTTTTGAGGAAAATAATTAATTCAATCGATTTTGGAATAAGGCTGTAACATAACAAAATGTGGAAAATGTGGAGCGCTGTGAATACTTCTGGGATGCACTGTACATTGCTATGAAGACTCCATGTTTGCACAGCTTTCATTATTCTGCAGTGTATGCATACATTTAATGCATACCTTTTGCTATTCTGACCCTGTTTGGCATTATTCCTTCTATCAGTGGCAGCCGGTGTGTTGGGGGCGCAGGGGCGCTGCCCCCCCATCCATGCGTCCGGCCCCCTAATCTGCATGCGGGTGCCGGACAAATGGAGTTTAATGAGGTTTTTTTTTTCTGAAGCACGTGATTAGAGCCAGAGGCTCTAATAGGCTTCAGTAAAGGGTGGACCCGGGCGCAGAGCAGTGCGCCCCGAGCCCACCCATGGTGTGACAATAGCGAATTAATATTTGCTATTGTCACATGGATCCTCCTCCTGGCCAATTAGGAAGCGGGTCCGAGACCCGTTCCTGATTGGCCAAAAGGCGAAACTTTGCCATTGGCTGAGGAGGAGGAGGACGATGACGGGAGACGCGGGGAGACTGAGCAGAAGCCGCCGCTGGATCAGGTAAGTGAACTGGTCATTCTCTGCACGCTGTGGCACTCTGCATTGCTGGGGCTACGCTGTGGCACTCTGCATTGATTGGGGGCATGCTGTGTCACTCTTCATTGATTGGGGGCATGCTGTGGCACTCTGCATTGATGGGGGGCACACTGTGGCACTCTGCATTGATGGGGGCACGCTGTGGCACTCTGTGGCACTCTGCATTAATGGGGGGCACACTGTGGCACTCTGCATTGATGGGGGGCATGCTGTGGCACTCTGTGGCACTCTGCATTGATTGGGGGCATGCTGTGTCACTCTGCATTGATTGGGGGTATGCTGTGTCACTCTGCATTGATTGGGGGCACGCTGTGGCACTCTGCATTGATGGGGGGCACACTGTGGCACTCTGCATTGATGGGGGGCACGCTGTGGCACTCTGTGGCACTCTGCATTGATGGGGGGCATGCTGTTGCACTCTGCATTGATTGGGGGCATGCTGTGGCACTCTGCATTGATGGGGGGCACGCTGTGGCACTCTGCATTGATAGGGGGCACGCTGTGGCACTCTGCACTGATGGGGGGCACGCTGTGGTCACTCTGCATTGAAGGGGGCACGCTGGTCACTCATTTTTCTGTTTGCGCCCAAAAATTTTGAGCACCAGCCGCCACTGCCTTCTATCTATGCATCTGTTTAGTAAACTGCAAGTTACAGTTACTCCCTGTCTTATCATTCCATTGATTAGGCATCCTAATACAGATGCAAAGATGGCAAGGGTTGAATAACTGAATTGTGTGACAAACTAAAGCGTGCCTAACCAGTAACAGCATCTGATGAAGGAACATGTTAAGGAACTGGTTGCAAAGAGGTTTCGGGACATTAGTAGCACTAAGATGCACTAAAGAAAAAAAAAAAGTTAATAAAAGTATTCTAAAAATAACAACTATGATACACAGTGCTTTAGCAAATGAAATATCATTCAGCCCAGGTTCACATTAAGGGGCCGTTTTAAAATCGTGCGAGTTCAGCTGAACTCGCACAATTTCAAGCTGGTATTTCAGTTCGACTTCAGGGGCGATTTCACAGATATCTGTGCGGGTTCCTGCACAGATGTCTATGGTAATTGCCCCTCAAAGTCATCCAAAAATAGAACAGAAACTACTTTTGGGAATTGGTGCGGCGCTGCAAAGTCAGGGTTGTACCGATTCGGACGGCTCAATTGCTAGCAATTGGTTCCGATTTGACATGTCAAATCGGACCAATGTGAACGTGGGCTGAATTAGAGTTTCTATTTACATCAATGAAAATGCAATACAACAGAAGTGCAGCAACTCACCCCAAGTTTGTGCTGCCACTGCATCCTGTTTCTTTTTGTGCCCTTCATATGTTTCCCTGTTCCTCTTTCTGTTTGGTGTTAGTTTGTAAAGTCTTTCACTTGACATTCCTTTCATGTCTTCTACTCATTTGTTGGTTTCACTTGCCAAGCGGAGAGAGGGTTTGGCAAAGTCATTGTCTTCTTACACTTCGAAAGACTGGAAAATCAACCTCTGTACCACACTTATTGGAAGTAAAATTGCATTCGATTGAACTTCTGTGTACTGAAGAATTAAGTTTCCTGTGGATTTTGCCAAGTCAATAAGTGGTCCTACTCTCCACACAGACTGGGTTTAGGAAGCACAGTAAATCATTGCATATATCAGCATTTAATACAGAACAGTAAAACAACAGACATCTAAAACTTTTTTCACTCTCTGCTCCATTGGTTGTGAAGTTATACCCAGAAAGCAACACATGGTGAGCATATGCCCTTTTACAATTTCCCAGACCTGCTTACAAACAATGTTGTTTCTGAAGCAACTGGGATCAGATTATAGTCTCATGCATTAGCCATATGGGCATGATCTCTGGCATTAGAAGCACGTCTTTTTACTTCAGTTTGGAAAGCTGTGCAAGTATTGGATTTTTCTGTGTAGCAAATTGCTTGTGAAACTATAGTAACTGTTGTTTATAGAATTATCCCTGCTGCTGACATTGCTGTGCAGGTGATCAACCCTCCACAAGCACCTTCTTTCTGCAGAACCCACATCTGACCATAGATATAGCTCACATAGCTACACTGCTCACAATTGCAGCAACATGCCTCAGCAATTTGTGCTTTCACAAGAAACCCCTCAATATGGATAGAGAATATGAGTAGAGATAGCTGAAAGATCCAAATGCACAGTTAAGTCTTCCTAAAATATTAAAGAGCAAAGAGCGCTATGAAACAATCATGGCATAAATGACTGACAACAATGTATATGATCTGTGGAATGGGACTGGGCTATGCATTACTGCTGCTGATGAAACATGTATTGATGCAAAACAGTCAAATAGTGCAAGGTAAGGCTCAAAAGAGCTTATAAATACTATAACGTTTTCTTTTAAGTATCAATACAGAAGGGTCTCTTCAGCTACGTTCACATCTTGGCGTTGCTATTTACAGTCGTTTTTTAGCCGTTTTTATGGGCGTTTTTTCAGGCGTTTTTACAGGTGTTTTTGTGCAGGCGTTTTTAGGTTGACAAGTGACCAATGGAAAAAAATAAAAATGCCTGTAATCTGCCCAAAAAGAAGCTCATGTACTTTTTTGAGCATTGGGTGTTTTGCCTAAAATGTCAAAACGCTCGGATGTGAACAGGGACTATTGAAATGACTAGGATTTGTCTTGTTGAGCGTTTTTTGAGCTGATCCTAGAGCAGAAAAACACCCCAAAAGCGCCCCAAAACGTATACATGTAAACTTAACCTTCAAGAGTTAAAAAGGTTCACTGCTCCTAACAAAAATAAATCCAGGCTGACCAGGATGGGAAGGGGATAACAGTGTCTAGACTCTTTCCTGGGCTTTTTGAGTCCTGCCCCCTGCTGCAAGCAATACCAGGGGAGGGCTCAGAACTTTCTCTCTTCCACATGGGATTTACAGACAGGGCTGCTGATAAGGCAGTGCAATCAGCCCTCCTGTACTGGGCCCAGGCCCCATTCTTTTTAAAAGGGGGGGCCCAGGCAACTGCTGAGCAGGAGGTCCAGGCTGTACTTTCTTATTTCAGACGCTGATCCTCTTCTGCCTCCCCCTGCAGCACTGCCATCTTCTCCTCTTCTTTCCCCCTCTGGCTGCACTGCAGGGTGATTAGTTCTAGCACATGCACCCCTTCCATCTAGTGTCCAGACCCCCCTGTGTGCCCCTTTCCCCCACAGGGCTGCCAGCTTCCCTCTTCTCCTCTCCCATCGGCAGCTGCTGCAGGCACATAGGCAAATGTTTCAAGATGAAGTGTTGAGGAAGGGGCTGGTAAATATTTCATTTACTGGCCCCTCCCTTTCCTGAATGAACACAGTTAGTGATCATTACCAATCACTCCAGTGTCCATTCATCAGTGAAGCATAGTAAACTGTGTTTATTATGCTATAGTATGTGAATGAGCAGGAAGCCTAAGAACACTACCTATTTAGTTATCTGTGCAGCTGAGGCTACAGAGAAAGGGACTGAAAGAAATTGGTCATTTTCAGATGGGAAAAGGGGGCCTTGTCAGGTAGGCTGTATGGAGCCCCGTGATTTCTAACAGCAGCCCTGTTTACAGATAAACTGCTGTAACATTTAGCCCTACTGCAGCATGTGGCTCCTTTTGGGTCACCCTGCTGGGATTCTCCCTGGACTAGGAACCTACCATCACCTGACTGTTGCTGAATGGAGTTTGCTTCTCTGGAAGATATGAGCCTGGGCAGCCTGCATAAGTTAGTTAGGGCTCTTTACTGTTTCATGTGTGCTGTGCTGTTGAACAGTGTTGCTGAATTCTCAGTAAAGCTGTTAACTATTTCAAGCTGTTTCAATTTACTCAAAGGGGTGCATGGTAATACATGGCGTATTAGAAGAACAGAGCCCGTAAAGCACACATGGGGTATGAAGTAAGGCCACTACAAAGGGTTAAATCAGCAGAAGAGTATGAGTTGGAGTGTAGTTGCCACCGGTAACTAAGAATTGGTAGGAAGTGTATAGCAGTTGGTCATAAGGTGTGGTACACGGTGTAGGGGTAGGCTCCCTCCCTAGCGTTCTTTTCCCAAAAGCAACCCAGACTGAACCCACGGTATGGAGATCCCCATAGCCTAGCTACATGGCATGAGAGAACTTAAATGAAGAGCACGCATAGCTGCACAGCAGGACCCCATTCTGTCACTGGGAGTGAGGTGGCAGAGGTCCACTGCTGGACTGGTGGAGAGGGCACGTGCTCAGCAGTTTACTACTGCACACAGTGAGCGGCTCATCTCTAAGCTGTGGTACTGCTATAATGTATGACTTTCACATGAATTGGACCCCACCTGGTCCTGGGCATTGGTGGGCAGGATGAGTTACACAGACATATCACATTTTAGGAGCCAGGTTACGGGCAGATGGCAGGACATTACAATTTAGTATTAAAAATTGCAGCGCTAGAAGTGAATAACTCAGATAATATCACTTAAATGAGCAAGTATATTAAAAATGTCCCAAGAAAAACCAAGAAGAAAACATTTTTTTTTTAAAAAAGTGCAGTAGTCTCACAGCCGTGTTGATTATTAGGAATCCTATGAGAACCTGGTGACATCTCACACACTCAGATCCTGCTTACCGGATCGTAGTGACCCCCTATTAGAGTGGTCAATCTGCGCTTGTGTGTATTCCAGCTCACCAGCATGGACAATCAAATAATCGCCCTCCAGCATAAAGCACCATCCGGTATTCAACACAACCTGAGGTAGATGTCAGTGGGATAAACTCCAAACACTCCAATGCTCCAGATAGGTTCAGATATAAAAAGCAAAGATGGCTACAATAGTGTAATACTGTTTAAAACAACTATTTAATAAACTAAAATGCACTCACATGTTCTCAGATTAGTACAAGCATGTAGCGGCATTACAGACGTCAACAATCCATAATTCCAGAAACAAAGATGGTCAAACCTTGACTGCGCATTCGTAGTGGTGTGCGTACGTAAGGACATTACAATTGCATGAAACTACATCCTGCCACTCTACTTCTTCGAAGCACTTTAGGACATAGATCATTAAAATCCCACCCACAATGATCGCTGCAAGATTCTGCTCACAGTGATCTTCACTGAATAGTTAGGCATAAGCAGCAAAGTCGAATACTTACTGCATTAACAGAAAAGTGGTAACTGAAGTAAGATGCAAGGTGGACTTTGAAGTTTATCATTAGCCAGAACAATGTCAACACTTCGAATCCTGTACACTAGGATACCAATCCACAGCACATCCAGCAACAGGAAAAGATGCACCAACCACAAAGATCACCCTGGCCTGTTAGACACTACTCTATTCCCTAATTTTACTTACACCCCAAGCAGCAACTTGTGCTATCAAAGATCATCCTAAATCCATCTCACCGAATCCCCTCAAAATCTCCTAGAATCAGTCACATAGTTCTTAAAGTAAAGGGGAAGAAAGCTGCGCACAAAAAAGATGAAACTAAAGGCTGCTAGTACAAAGTATATCAAACCCAAGAAATATGTAAAGATGGTACAGCGCCACTAAATAGATAGCTAACTAATATGAAGGTGAACCAAAGTCCATAAGTCCATAGGAGGGAGATTTCAGATGTTGGGAATATGACTGTGAATCCCACATCAATCTTGCAAGTAGAGTTTCAGGCAGAGATCACATAAACAATAAGGATGTAACCTTACCGGACAGTTGGACCCCCTGTTACGGAAGGTCAAACAGGCATGCGATATCCACCGTCAGGGACAAAACTGCAACGGAACTCCTCTCCTATCGACCACAGACACTCCGGATAAACATAGACTATGGATCCGGCGAACCTCACTGGACCCCAGGTGCACACAGGGGATGACCTCCAATAAGACAAATGGGGGCGCACATAGTGAAGTACATTCAAGTCTTTTATTGAAATAAAAGGTAAAAAACTCACAATTTAGCTGCTTGACACAGGCATAATAAATCATTGGCCGCGGCTCGAATAGCGTGACTGCATGGGGGCTTAGCGTGCCTGACGCGTTTCGTCCTGCAAAAGGCGTTTTCAAAGGCAAAAGCCCCCTCATGCAGCACGCTTTTATAGGAAACCCCCAATTGTTTGGAATGTGGCCACTTCCGGTGCGTGATGACGCACTTCCGGTTCCGGTGCGCGATGACGCACTTCCGGTTCCGGTGCGTGATGACGCACTTCCGGTTCCGGCGTGCGTGATGACGCACTTCCGGTTTTGGCAATCAACAGCGCGGTGAGGCTCTTGCTGAGCCTCCGGAAGTCTAGCAAAGGAAGGAAGAAATTACCTAAAGAGAAAAAACAAAGGCAGTAGGAGATAACGGTGCCCCAGCCGCCGACGGCAAGCCAGAAGAAACCACTCTAACCGTACTATGTTATTCAAGGCAAATAACCTCCTTCCAGTCGGCAAAGGATAAAAAATATATTCATTAGCCACTCCAAACAATTGTTAAACAATAAAATATACATTTAAAATCATGTGAGTATACAACCAAATTGATGGCAGAAACACAGATATAAAAACAAATATTCCAATCAAATAAATTACATGAATTGCAATCTAGGTTTAACAATAAAGAAAGCACACGTCTTATCCCACCTGTCCACATTGAACTAAAGAACCACAGTAAGTATGGGACATTAAACCATACAGCCTAGTATGTGTCCATGTAAACCCTAAAAAAGGTCAACTGGGATCGACAGAACCTTTCCACATCCAACTGAGCAGGGGGAAGGATAGGGATAGACAAGATACAATCAATGTATGGTGCACACATTGAGATGATAGAACCTTAAATAAACGAAGTACACCCCCTGAAGGTGCGCTCTAGATGGTATTCCCCAAACACGGGCACATTACCAGGGGATTTGAAAAACAAAAAAAGGGGGGGGGGGACCAAAAAGAAACCAGCTCATTGACAGCAAGGGAGGAGAGAACTTAGGGAGTCAATCTGCTCATCAGCTGTTGTTAATGAAGCAGTTGACATCCCAATCCACGTTGAGACCAAAGGGGGTATAACACTTCAGGTCAAAAATCCACCTGGTCTCAAGCCGTGAAATCTCCCTCCTCACATTGCTCCCCCTCCAGTGTGGGGTAAATTTGTCAATGGCAATAATCTTAGTTCCAACAGCCTTTTTGTGGTGACATTCTAGGTAATGTCTTGAAACAGAATGTTTAGGAAAACCCCGGCGAATATTACCCAGATGTTCATTCACCCTGGTTTTCATGGCACGGGTAGTCCTGCCCACATATTGGTACCCGCAAGGGCACTCCAACATGTAGACTACGTTCTCTGTTGAGCAGGTAATGAACGTATCGATGGAATAACTCTTGTGTGTGGCTTTAGAGCGAAAAGATAGAACTTTACGTTCCTTGATGGCATTTGCCCTACAGACCACACACCGTCTACAAGGGAAAAACCCTGTAATTTCAGGGAAAAGGTGGGTGATCCTAGTAGGTGGATCCACAATGTTTGGTGCCACCCTAAGTCTCAGAGGTGGAGCGCCCTTGAAGACCACTGTGGGGCGTTCTCCAATCACGGGAGCTAGTACTCTGTCGTTCCTCAATACACCCCAATGCCGGTTGAAGATTTTCCTAATGTCCCGGAATTGGTGAGTGTATGGGGTCACAAAGGCAGTGGTGAATTCTGTGCTAGACTCCCTATTAGCCCTAGAACCTGCTAACATGCTAGTTCTGTCTAAATTAGCCACTTCCTGAATGGCTAAATCAAGTTCAGAGTTGGAGTACCCTTTGTCCAGGAATCTCCCTTTGAGGACTGATGCTTGCTGGAAATAGTCATCAATTAGGGTACAATTCCTACGGATCCTTGTAAATTGGCTCTTAGGCACCGACTTAAGCCACGAAGGGTGATGGTAACTGTCGGTGCCAATATAGCCATTACGGTCAGTGGCTTTGAAAAAAGTTGTAGTCACCAATTCATTGCCCTTGACCGTAATATTAAGGTCAAGGAAGTGTATGTTAGATGCACTCACCTCATGTTGCAGGCGTATCCCAAAGATGTTGTTATTAAGATCCTCAAAGAACCGGGATAAGGACTCGACGGTGCCATTCCATATGAGGAGGACATCGTCGATGTACCTTTTCCACATCACTAGCTCGTCTCTTTGGTCTCTGAAGATGAAATCCTCCTCCCACTTTGCCATGAACAAGTTCGCCATGCTAGGGGCGAACTTGGCACCCATGGCAACACCCCTGGTCTGGAGGTAATAAGTACCCCCAAACCAGAAGTAGTTGTGGGTCATGGCAAAGGAGAGGAGGTTCAGGACCAGCTTCCTTTGGGCTGGGACGAGAAGTGGGTCTCTTTGCAAAAAGGAAGAAACCGCCTGGAGGCCGTGCTCATGGGAAATAATGGTGTAGAGGGAGGCAACATCCGCCGTGGCCAGCAGATAGCCCTCCCTCCACTCCACTCCATCCAGGAGCCGGATCACCTGCGTTGAATCCCTTAGAAAGGTGGGAGTTGAAACCACCAATGGCTGCAGGTACCCGTCAATATACTTACCAACCCTTGAGGTCACAGAATCTATCCCGCTGATAATGGGACGACCTGGCGGGTTAACCGGATTCTTGTGAACCTTAGGGAGGTAGTACATGACGGGTACCCTGGGAGCCACGGGAATCAGAAACAGTTTCTCCTTCTTGTTGAGGATATTATCCTCAAAGGCTTTCTCTACTATCGTAGTAAGCTCTTTCTTATACTTACGGGTGGGATTGGATCTCAGGAGAGAGTAGGTATCTCGATCCGACAGAATATTAGACATTTCTGTCAAATATGCCGTCTTATCCAGGACCACAATCCCGCCTCCCTTGTCAGCTGGTCTGACCACCAGGTCATCTCTAGACTGCAGGGATTTTAATCCAACATCAAACCTCTTGTCAGCATACATCCGCTTAATCTCCAGTTTTTCCAAATCCTTAATCACCATGTCCTTGAAAACACCCAATGAAGGGGCCAAAGGACCAGGGGGATTAAACAGCGATGCATTGGAGAGATTGGAATGCCTGATGCCTTCTCTGGTCTGAGTGAATTTTTTTGCTGGATTAGAAAGAATATAGCGTTTAACATTAAGTTTACGCATATATTTTTGGACATCCATAAATACTGTAAACTTGTCCAAGGGCTTGAAGGGAACATGCTTCAAACCCCGGTCAAGAACAAATAGTTCGTCCTCTGTAATCGAGGTAGAACTCAAGTTAAAGATGCCAGCACCTAATTTATTCTTTTTCTTTTCTTTCCTGTTCCTTCTGCCTCCCCTGGTTCCTCGATTCGTCCTGTTGGGCGGTCGTAGTCGTACCTGTCCCTCAGGAAAAAATCCGGGTATCTTTGAGGATACTGCGGTCCCCTGGGTGAATCGTAACCGCGTTCCCTGGGGTAATTATTCCTCTGAGGGGCAGGTAGAGGATGCCTCGTGATAAATCTATCGTCATAATGGTCATAATATTCCTGATGGTTCTCCAAAGGGGCATAGGAATTATAGGTAGGAGTGTAATATTGGTTATTTTGGTTATTTTGGGGCTTTTTTTGTTTTTTCTTTTTATTCTTACTCTTATTCTTTGGGGGCCTTGTTGGAGTATTAGTCCTAAATGGTCTCAAAATGTTGGGCCCAGAAGGCGTTTGATTTCCTCTAGGGCCAGCCGGAGGACCAGAGGGCCTTACCAATGTGGGTGTGCCAGGACCAAGTCTGTAGGGAGTGCCACCAGAGATCATACGAAGAGGTCTGCTGTCGGCATTCCCACCTGTTGAAGTGCTGGCACCCTGGTTGATCTCCATTCCGGATTCCACCAATTCAGACGATGGCACATCCATCTCGGCCGCCTCTGCTCTCCTTTTTTGCCATTTAAACACAAGATCACTTCCATAGTCACTAGCATCCCTGAAGTATTTTTTCCTTTTCTTATACTTCTGTTCGGACTCCTCCTTCTCCAAAGCCCTCTGAAGGTCCTCAGATCTGTTCTTAAACTCAGGAGTGTCCTTATGAGGGATTAGTGACTTTTTTAGGATGGTAAGCTCCTCATCCAATCTGGTAAGTTTCAACTTTTTACGAGTGATGAGGAACCTCAACATGTTGAGGCCCGCATCGTTGAAAAACTTAAACCAGAGGTTGAGGTCTTTCTCGTCATCTTGGGGATTGACCTCCCATCTCAGACTCCATGGAACAAAGCCCTCCTCCAAGTATTTCTCAAGGAGAGCTATGTCCCAATTAGTATGGGTCTCCGTAATCATGATATTACGCACCCTCATAAATAAACCGCCAATATCGGACCTATTAGGGTCCGGAGAGCCTTCAAAGGCATCCTTAAAATTGGAGGCGGAGGTTTTCCTAAAAGGAAATATATCCATATTGTAGTGAGAATTAACCACTAGTTGGCTGCAGCTCACAGATGATAAATCAAGTATAGAGTAAAGGGGAAGAAAGCTGCGCACAAAAAAGATGAAACTAAAGGCTGCTAGTACAAAGTATATCAAACCCAAGAAATATGTAAAGATGGTACAGCGCCACTAAATAGATAGCTAACTAATATGAAGGTGAACCAAAGTCCATAAGTCCATAGGAGGGAGATTTCAGATGTTGGGAATATGACTGTGAATCCCACATCAATCTTGCAAGTAGAGTTTCAGGCAGAGATCACATAAACAATAAGGATGTAACCTTACCGGACAGTTGGACCCCCTGTTACGGAAGGTCAAACAGGCATGCGATATCCACCGTCAGGGACAAAACTGCAACGGAACTCCTCTCCTATCGACCACAGACACTCCGGATAAACATAGACTATGGATCCGGCGAACCTCACTGGACCCCAGGTGCACACAGGGGATGACCTCCAATAAGACAAATGGGGGCGCACATAGTGAAGTACATTCAAGTCTTTTATTGAAATAAAAGGTAAAAAACTCACAATTTAGCTGCTTGACACAGGCATAATAAATCATTGGCCGCGGCTCGAATAGCGTGACTGCATGGGGGCTTAGCGTGCCTGACGCGTTTCGTCCTGCAAAAGGCGTTTTCAAAGGCAAAAGCCCCCTCATGCAGCACGCTTTTATAGGAAACCCCCAATTGTTTGGAATGTGGCCACTTCCGGTGCGTGATGACGCACTTCCGGTTCCGGTGCGCGATGACGCACTTCCGGTTCCGGTGCGTGATGACGCACTTCCGGTTCCGGCGTGCGTGATGACGCACTTCCGGTTTTGGCAATCAACAGCGCGGTGAGGCTCTTGCTGAGCCTCCGGAAGTCTAGCAAAGGAAGGAAGAAATTACCTAAAGAGAAAAAACAAAGGCAGTAGGAGATAACGGTGCCCCAGCCGCCGACGGCAAGCCAGAAGAAACCACTCTAACCGTACTATGTTATTCAAGGCAAATAACCTCCTTCCAGTCGGCAAAGGATAAAAAATATATTCATTAGCCACTCCAAACAATTGTTAAACAATAAAATATACATTTAAAATCATGTGAGTATACAACCAAATTGATGGCAGAAACACAGATATAAAAACAAATATTCCAATCAAATAAATTACATGAATTGCAATCTAGGTTTAACAATAAAGAAAGCACACGTCTTATCCCACCTGTCCACATTGAACTAAAGAACCACAGTAAGTATGGGACATTAAACCATACAGCCTAGTATGTGTCCATGTAAACCCTAAAAAAGGTCAACTGGGATCGACAGAACCTTTCCACATCCAACTGAGCAGGGGGAAGGATAGGGATAGACAAGATACAATCAATGTATGGTGCACACATTGAGATGATAGAACCTTAAATAAACTAAGTACACCCCCTGAAGGTGCGCTCTAGATGGTATTCCCCAAACACGGGCACATTACCAGGGGATTTGAAAAACAAAAAAAGGGGGGGGGGACCAAAAAGAAACCAGCTCATTGACAGCAAGGGAGGAGAGAACTTAGGGAGTCAATCTGCTCATCAGCTGTTGTTAATGAAGCAGTTGACATCCCAATCCACGTTGAGACCAAAGGGGCTATAACACTTCAGGTCAAAAATCCACCTGGTCTCAAGCCGTGAAATCTCCCTCCTCACATTGCTCCCCCTCCAGTGTGGGGTAAATTTGTCAATGGCAATAATCTTAGTTCCAACAGCCTTTTTGTGGTGACATTCTAGGTAATGTCTTGAAACAGAATGTTTAGGAAAACCCCGGCGAATATTACCCAGATGTTCATTCACCCTGGTTTTCATGGCACGGGTAGTCCTGCCCACATATTGGTACCCGCAAGGGCACTCCAACATGTAGACTACGTTCTCTGTTGAGCAGGTAATGAACGTATCGATGGAATAACTCTTGTGTGTGGCTTTAGAGCGAAAAGATAGAACTTTACGTTCCTTGATGGCATTTGCCCTACAGACCACACACCGTCTACAAGGGAAAAACCCTGTAATTTCAGGGAAAAGGTGGGTGATCCTAGTAGGTGGATCCACAATGTTTGGTGCCATCGATACGTTCATTACCTGCTCAACAGAGAACGTAGTCTACATGTTGGAGTGCCCTTGCGGGTACCAATATGTGGGCAGGACTACCCGTGCCATGAAAACCAGGGTGAATGAACATCTGGGTAATATTCGCCGGGGTTTTCCTAAACATTCTGTTTCAAGACATTACCTAGAATGTCACCACAAAAAGGCTGTTGGAACTAAGATTATTGCCATTGACAAATTTACCCCACACTGGAGGGGGAGCAATGTGAGGAGGGAGATTTCACGGCTTGAGACCAGGTGGATTTTTGACCTGAAGTGTTATACCCCCTTTGGTCTCAACGTGGATTGGGATGTCAACTGCTTCATTAACAACAGCTGATGAGCAGATTGACTCCCTAAGTTCTCTCCTCCCTTGCTGTCAATGAGCTGGTTTCTTTTTGGTCCCCCCCCCCTTTTTTTGTTTTTCAAATCCCCTGGTAATGTGCCCGTGTTTGGGGAATACCATCTAGAGCGCACCTTCAGGGGGTGTACTTAGTTTATTTAAGGTTCTATCATCTCAATGTGTGCACCATACATTGATTGTATCTTGTCTATCCCTATCCTTCCCCCTGCTCAGTTGGATGTGGAAAGGTTCTGTCGATCCCAGTTGACCTTTTTTAGGGTTTACATGGACACATACTAGGCTGTATGGTTTAATGTCCCATACTTACTGTGGTTCTTTAGTTCAATGTGGACAGGTGGGATAAGACGTGTGCTTTCTTTATTGTTAAACCTAGATTGCAATTCATGTAATTTATTTGATTGGAATATTTGTTTTTATATCTGTGTTTCTGCCATCAATTTGGTTGTATACTCACATGATTTTAAATGTATATTTTATTGTTTAACAATTGTTTGGAGTGGCTAATGAATATATTTTTTATCCTTTGCCGACTGGAAGGAGGTTATTTGCCTTGAATAACATAGTACGGTTAGAGTGGTTTCTTCTGGCTTGCCGTCGGCGGCTGGGGCACCGTTATCTCCTACTGCCTTTGTTTTTTCTCTTTAGGTAATTTCTTCCTTCCTTTGCTAGACTTCCGGAGGCTCAGCAAGAGCCTCACCGCGCTGTTGATTGCCAAAACCGGAAGTGCGTCATCACGCACGCCGGAACCGGAAGTGCGTCATCACGCACCGGAACCGGAAGTGCGTCATCGCGCACCGGAACCGGAAGTGCGTCATCACGCACCGGAAGTGGCCACATTCCAAACAATTGGGGGTTTCCTATAAAAGCGTGCTGCATGAGGGGGCTTTTGCCTTTGAAAACGCCTTTTGCAGGACGAAACGCGTCAGGCACGCTAAGCCCCCATGCAGTCACGCTATTCGAGCCGCGGCCAATGATTTATTATGCCTGTGTCAAGCAGCTAAATTGTGAGTTTTTTACCTTTTATTTCAATAAAAGACTTGAATGTACTTCACTATGTGCGCCCCCATTTGTCTTATTGGAGGTCATCCCCTGTGTGCACCTGGGGTCCAGTGAGGTTCGCCGGATCCATAGTCTATGTTTATCCGGAGTGTCTGTGGTCGATAGGAGAGGAGTTCCGTTGCAGTTTTGTCCCTGACGGTGGATATCGCATGCCTGTTTGACCTTCCGTAACAGGGGGTCCAACTGTCCGGTAAGGTTACATCCTTATTGTTTATGTGATCTCTGCCTGAAACTCTACTTGCAACATAGTTCTTAAAACCCAAGACCTCCAAATGTCAAGCCAGTCAGTCAAGTCTGGACTGAACCCATCTGCTGCTCCATTATCTCTTCCAGGCACTTAAACATCAGGTATTGGATACCACCACCTCCAGAAATGGTGAAGGAGCACCTGCCTTGACTAGGTCTTGTCAGAATATTTATACTGCTCTGAATATAACAGTGTCTATTTATGTCAATAAGCAAAGATCTGTAAGTTAGGAGAATCTCAACTTATTTCCACAAATAAATATGTAACAAGTTATTTTTAATCGATTAATTTCTTTTTAACAGCATATACCAATCTTAGTGAAAACAGTCTACAGTAGGGAATATATAAAAATATTTATTCACAAGACATGTATTCACAATAAATGATCAAAATTTGAGATGACACAAAAAGATAACTTTATACAAAATACAAACTTAAACGATAAATGCAATGTGATATGTAGCTTAATGATGAAAGTAAAAATAAAGAAAGAATACCTTTTTTCCAGGTATAGCATAAACCATAGGTAAGGGTTCTATATAAACAGACCACAATTGTCTGCGAATTGCGCAGCCGACAGTCACTCCACTGCAGATGGAGTGAGAATAAGCTATGCAAAACGGGAGACTAAAATCGCAAATATTGCACTAAATCTGATATTAATAAAAATGTATAAAAACAAAAATCAGCTTTTTAGAGAAAAATCTTCTATGGTTCATACGGCTGGGATTGTAATCTTATTACCCTTAAATATGCAATATAAAACATATAAGGAAGGAAATAAACAATAATAAATAAAATCAAATAAACAGCAGGGTATATTTACCACACTTAAGATGGCTGCTAGCTTCAAATGGTCATTACCAGAGTCCTTAAGATGGATGCCTTCTTAAAATGGTGGCCAGTTAGGGAGGAGTTTCGTTTGGCGTCCCTCAAAGTTTCAGATAAATGATGGAGCAAGATGGAGTATGTATAGATGAGTATATATATGGATGTGAGTAGTGTGTGTGTTATAGGTGTAATGTATGTTGTCAGTAATGTAATGTGTCTCTCACATCTGAGTTCTCCTTTTTATATTGTATTGAACAAAGGACCATTAAAATTACCATAAGTTAAACCCAGAAGGAGGAACATTATCCCCATTGGTTAGGATATTCTACCCATTAACTGGTGATGTCATTGGCAATACCTCTTTAATCATACCCAATATTTTGGATAGTAAAACTATATGATAATTTCTTTATATTTAGGAAAAATAATCAGAACAACATAAAAACTTGTCCATACTCTCATAATACACATATGTCCATCTAACATCTCCATCACTCATCTTGGCAGGGATTGGATCTGGTAAAGCCATTTATAAAGATAATTATTAATATAATATATATATTTATTGGAAAATACTGAGTTACCCCAAGACTGCATTTAGTAGCAGTGCCAAAGGGGGCAGCATTGTATTGCTTATTAAATTTAGTATACCGAATAATAATACCATCATTATCTGATGACCTATCCCGACCTCTTGGCTAGTGAAAAGCCTTAAATTATTTGACCATGTCATATGCTGTCAAACATTGCGTCTAGATTGTAGGATTTATATCACCTAGCCAAGAATGAAACAAATCTTATACAAACACTCCCTATAAGTGAAGCGATTTAAGTGGAATTAGTACTTCTTCGTCTAAGTAAGATTATTATGTGCAAGAATATAAAACCAAAATGTCATATAACATTCCTAAATATATATGTATACATATACGTATAATTATTACTCATATTTTCTTACATACAATATAATGTATCTTTAAAACTTATATAGTTTAAATGTCTGATAGAATACACTGGACTATTGTCCATTGTTAAAATTCAAATAAGATTACAAGCGAGACTGGCCATCAGTAACTTTTGGTGTCTGGCTAAAATGACCCTTATCTGATGAGAAGTCCATGTACCACTTATTTATGATTTAAAAGAAATACAAAGATATCTGTTGAAAATTTCAAGACTCTCTGTAAGGCATTTTGTAAAAGAACATGAACTTTCCATGAACTCCTAACAAAATGGATGCTGTACTGTTCAAAATTTCTATAAAGAACTGATATACACATGTAGCGTTTTTTAAAATACCCTAATAATCCTGACAGTCTGAAAGAACTGATATGTCAGATCATGCTAAGTGCACGATTTACAGAGAACTTTTTAATAAAAGTTTTATGAAGTTCGATGATCAGCTAGAAAACTACAGAACCTTGGGATCCACATTTAGGTTTGTAGTTCAGCACCTTCAGCATCTCATCTATGCATCAGACTTTATTAACAGGCTTAAAACTATTTACATCTACAAACCAGACAAAGGCCTTAACCTTGTGTGGGAGAGATTAAATCAAATTTATGGGAGCTCTGAAGTTATTGCTTGCTTTGTTTAAGTGACTGCAGGACTTTCCTGAAATTATCCAACAGAGATAAAAAAAAGTAGTTCCAGGAATTAAGCAATCTTTTTCAAATTTGAAATTGCTAGGGAAGACCCACATTTACCAGGTCTTATCTGCTTAGGCACTGTTCATGGTGTTAACCTGGGTAAAGCAAAACTCTCATATAATATCCAGCAAAAATGGGGAACAGCAGGTTCAAAGTAAAAGGAGCAACATCAAATGACCATAACACCCTTTTCATTCTTCTCAAAGTTCATTAAAGACTTTTCCAGAGCTGTTCCATACTCCTCATATATTGATTGATGGTCCTTTCAGACGAGCAGTGTCTGCTCTGATCAGAGCAGAGCGGACTGGATGTCACTTTATTTCAGTTTTTTCTCTGCAACTTGTATCTGACCCATGTTCAGTCTATATGCAGGCAGGTGCAAATGGCCATGCATCTGTTTAAATCTTTTTACCCCTGATTTGTCAGGTTTAGGTCCGAAGAAAGGATAAAAAAGCAAACACTTTGAGTTTTAGCTTTTGCACCTAGATGGACATGGATATAGTAAGATGTAAACAGACATCTATTTACATCGGCCCGCCCATAGACAAACATTGAGCTTTAATTCAGATCCACCTGAAAAACTGACAGGCAGATCTGATCAATATGCTCACCTGAAAGGGCCCTATTACAATCCTAGACACATTAATACTATAAAAAACCTCACCACTAAACACAAAGACTCTAAAAACAATGTCTCTGTTAGAAAAATGGGAGTTCCACTCACTACAAGTGGAGAAAGGAGAAAAGTCCCAAACTCATTTATGTCTCATTAACACTAGACCACATCCTCTAAGGAAATGTTGCGCATACAATGAAAAGTCCTTTGAAGAATGAAGAGAGTTTCTGAGGAATCAAGCCATTTGCTTCAGATGTTGTGCATCCACAGAGTACTCAAGTGCTTAGAATGTGACAGCGACATGCATGTTTTAGCCTTACACCGAGTCCTTTAAACAGGATCCTACATCCTCTGAGGATCTCACTCCTACATCAAATCATGGCAGGGAGAACAATGAACAGTTACCTCTAATGATCATAGCTAAATATAGTGAGTTACATCACAAATGTTCTAAAATATGACTGGTAAAGTTTTTCCCCTAGGGCAGCCTAAGAAAGCTGTCATTATGAATGCTATTTTAGATGAATAAAGCAGTCATTTAGAGTTCTTTGATATGCTTAATATAAAAGGAGACGTATTGTTCTACATGCTGGACACATGTGCTGGCACAGTAGAAAACAAAGGAAGGATTGACCCTGCTAAAGAATTCATTATTTTAGACAAAAAACTGAACTAATCAAATGCAATAAAATACCTAATGATAGGGAGAAATCCCCACACCAGAAGATGCATGTCATGTATTCTTCATCTATTTGACTGTTGACATCCTACCACTTGACAATGATGCAAAAAAATAATGCTCACCCTGAAAAGAGACATACCTCAGCAGTTCAAAGGACCGATATACTGTATGTTGGTTAGTTATGCACTCCTTACTCAAATATGGCGCACAGTTCAAACAGTGTACACAGATGTAGAACCACTGGGCTAGTAAATAGGGATGGGCCGTACATCTCCCTGTTCAGTTCGCACCAGGGAAAAAGTTCTAGCGAACATGCAAACTCTATTAAAGCCTATGGGACACGAACATAAAAAATCAAAAGTCCTTATTTTAAAGGCTTTTATGCAAGATATTGCAATAAAAAGTGTATGAGGACCTGGGTACTGCCCTAGGGGACGTGTATTGATGCAAACAATTTTTTTTTAAAAACAATTATTTATTAAAGGAGCAGTGAATTTAATGTTGATAAAAGTGAAGCAATAAAAATTAAAAATTCCTTTAAATATCGTGCCTGGGGGTCCCCTTAATCCTTAATGTGCCTGTAAAGTGGCAAATCTGTACAATGTATGGAGCCTGCTGCAGTAATTCTGACATTTCTAAAGGGAAAAATGTAATTTAAACTTGCTCCTGGCAATACAGAGAAAAAAAAATTTAAAAGATGGCATGCGGTCATCACCTGTCAGCTGGCTACCCCACTGACAGATGAATGTAATGAAAAGAATGCATTTCCGGCAGTAGAAAAAAGTTTAAAAAAATGTTGGGGTCCCTCCTAGTCCATACCAGGCTTTTGGGGTCTGATATGTCATTAAAGGGGAAGCCCACGTGAAAATAAAATAAAAAATGGCGTGGGGTTCCCCCCAAAATCCATAACAGACCCTTATCCAAGCATGCAGCCTGGCAGGTCAAGAAAGGGGGTAAAACCTTTTTAGGGGCTCTTTCACACGGGCAATCCGATCAGATCCGCCTGTCGGTTTTTTAGGCGGATCTTATCGGATCCTCCATGCAGCTCTATGGGGCAGCGGATGTCAGCGGAGACACCTCCGCTGACACCCGCTGCCATCCATATCCGATCCTGTCCGTGAAATCTGGACGGACCCTATTTTCCCATCCATTCAGGGATCAGATCGGATCGGATGAGAGCGGACAGGCGGTCCGCTCTCATTCGATCCCCCATAGAGAGCAGCGGGGGCTGTGACACCTCCCTCTCCGCACTGCAAGCAGAGACGGAGCTGTCATCCGCCAGCTCAGCCTACGGAGGCGGACCGTGTGAAAGAGCCCTAAAGCTCAAGTGGTTAAAAACCTTTGCCTAATAGCTATTGTTTCATGAGGTTAAACTTATGACCGATATGCCTGCAGGCCCCTTCCTCCTCGCTTGAGATAAACCTATATACACATGCTGACCCAAGTGCCTTTTCAAGAGTTTTGCCTGATGGCAGACAGATTGTGCCTATTTTCACATTTACAGACAAAACTCTTCTTTCTTTTTTTTTTTAATTTACTATCACATGAAAAACAAGACACACAAAGAAATGCAAAACCTTCCAGATGATCTTTTATTTTATACTTAATTTTTAATTTACTGGAGCTCTTTCCCCCATGCATGGAGGCGGTGTCAGAAAATAAGTTAATTGCCAGCTCTGCAGCCCACACTTTTTCTGCGAGTTAGTAATTAATGATCACCATATTCCATAAAACACACACGTCATTTCTGCCCATTAAGTCATTAAGTTCAAAGCAATACAATTCAAATACTTTTTATCCTCACAAAAAAATCTGATGCAGCTCCTCTGAACTCTGATGCATAATAAAGCACCTAAAATACAACCCCCATAGGAGAGGTAAAGTCACTTCCTCTTGATCATAGCTGGCATTATACACATAACATCAAAGTACATACAGACCCAATCACTAAAATATTATTGTCATTTCAAAAGTTGCTTTCAATCTTTTTAAAACCTGATCCTGCTATGAAGATCCTTATAACAGGAACTTCCTTTTTTGGGGTGACAACTGTGTCCTGAATATGCTTCTGCATTGTCATCCTGTCATATGCACCCCTAGTTGAGACTGCAAGCAGCTGTACTGATACACATTGTGCTGGCATGGCTACTACCAGGTAAGTCAGTTCAGATCAATGTTGTGCAACCAAAGATAAAGCAATACATAAATTAATAAAAATACTTTACCAGCTCTGTGCAATGGTTTTGGATCCACCTCTTCTCAGGTCCTGCGCCGGAGCTCTGGGACCCTCCCCCCTGCTGAGTGCCCCCAGAGCAAGCTGCTTTTTCTTGGGGCTGAGCCGCCCTTGGGTTCCTCCTCACTGGCTGTGATTGACAGCAGCGGGAGCCAACGGCTGTGCCAATGAGGAGAAAGAGACCTGGGAGAGCTTCTGCTCTCGTGTACATCGCTGGATCAGGATCAGGTGAGTATAAGGGGGGCTGAGGGGGGAAGCATGAAGAATGCATGAAGGTAAAAAACCTTCAGCCTTAACTACTTCACGACCAACCCATAACCGATATACTACTACAGGGCAGCCGTTCTGTGCAGAATCACATACAGTATCTCACAAAAGTTAGTACACCCCTCACATTTTTGTAAGTATTTTATTCTAACTTTTCATGTGACAACACTGAAGAAATGACACTTTGCTACAATGTAAAGTAGTGAGTGTACAGCTTGTATAACAGTGTAAATTTGCTGTCCCCTCAAAATAATGTCTAAACCGCTGGCAACAAAAGTGAGTCCACCCCTAAGTGATAATGTCCAAATTGGGCCCAAAGTGTCAATATTTTGTTTGGCCACCATTATTTTCCAGCACTGCCTGGGCATGGAGTTCACCAGAGCTTCACAGGTTGCCACTGGAGTCCTCTTCCACTCCTCCATGATGACATCACAGAGCTGGTGGATGTTAGAGACCTTGCGCTCCTCCACCTTCTGTTTGAGGATGCCCCACAGACGCTCAATAGGGTTTAGGTGTGGAGACATGCTTGGCCAGTCCATCACTTTTACCCTCAGCGTCTTTAGCAAGGCAGTGGTCGTCTTGGAGGTGTGTTTGAGGTAGTTATCATGTTGGAATACTGCCCTGCGGCCCATTCCCTGAAGGGAGGGAATCATACTCTGCTTCAGTATGTCACAGTACATGTTGGCATTCATGATTCCCTCAATGAACTGTAGCTCCCCAGTGCTAGCAGCACTCATGCAGCCCCAGACCATGACACTCCCAACACCATGCTTGACTGTAGGCAAGACACACTTGTCTTTGCACTCCCCACCTGGTTGCCGCCACACATGCGACACCATCTGACCCAAATACGTTTATCTTGGTCTCATCAGACCACAGGACATGGTTCCAGTAATCCATGTCCTTAGTCCTGCTTGTCTTCTGCACCCTGTTTGCAGGCTTTCTTGTGCATCATTTGATGCAGTGTGCAGCGTATGGTCTAAGCACTGACAGGCTGACACCCCCACCCCTTCAACCTCTGCAGCAATGCTGGCAGCACTCAAATGTCTATTTCCCAAAGACAACCTCTGGATACAATGCTGAGCATGTGCACTCAACTTCTTTGGTCAACCATGGCGAGGCCTGTTCTGAGTGGAACCTGTCCTGTTAAACCGCTGTATGGCCTTGACCCCTGTGCTGCAGCTCAGTTTCAGGGTCTTGGCAATCTTCTTATAGTCTAGGCCATCTTTATGTAGAGCAGCAATTCTTTTTTTCAGATCCTCAGAGAGTTCTTTTACCATGAGGTGCCATGTTGAACTTCCAGTGACCAGTATGATAGAGTGAGAGCGATAACACCAAATTTAACACACCTGCTCCCCATTTACACCTGAGACCTTGTAAAACTAACGAGTCACATGACATCAGGGAGGGAAAATGGCTAGTTGGGCCCAATTTGGACATTTTCACTTAGGCGTGTACTCACTTTTGTTGCCAGCGGTTTAGACATTATTGGCTGCGTGTTGAGTTTTTTTGAGGGGACAGCAAATTTACACTGTTATACAAGCTGTACACTCACTCCTTTACATTGTAGCAAAGTGTAATTTCTTCAGTGTTGTCACATGAAATGATAGAATAAAATATTTACAAAAATGTAAGGGGTGTACTCACTTTTGTGAGATACTGCAAGTATACGCGATTCTGCACTCCGGCCTAGCGAGCAGGTGATTACACACAGCAGAAGCCGATCTGTGGGTGCTGGGCAATGGATGTCTGCCGCCACCCGCCGATCATCGGGCAGGCAGAGATACAGGTGGAGCTCCATTCTGACAGGGGGAAAGTGATGGAATTTGTGTCCCTGCAAAGCAAGGAATAAACTTCACCACATCCCTTAGTAAAAGCAGCAAACATTACACAAAAAACACTGGTTAGGCACATAGTTAACCCTTTGATCACCCTAGATGTCTAACCCCTTCTCAGCCAGTGTCATTAGTACAGTGATAGTGCATGTTTTTAGCACTGATCACTGTATTAGTGTCACTGGTTCCCACAAAGTGTCAAAAGTGTCAGTTAGTGTCCGATTGTCTACCGCATTATTGCAGTCCTGCTAAAGGTCTCTGATCGCCGCCATTACTAGTATAAAAACAAATAAATAAATAAAAATTCAGGTATATATATCATAGTTTGTAGATGCTATATCTTTTACGCAAACCAATCAATATATATGCTTATTGGGATTTTTTTTTAGCAGAATACATATTGGCCTAAATTTATGAAGAAATTACATTTTTATTTTTTATTTTTTTGTATTGGATGTTTAATAGCAGAATGTAAAAATATTGTTTTTTTTTTTTTTTTCAAAATTGTCGGCCTTTTTTTGTTTATAGCGCAAAAAATAAAAAACACAGTGGTGATCAAATACCACCAAAAGAAATTTCTATTTGTGGGAAAAAAATGACAGAAATTTTATTTGGGTACAGTGTTGCAGAATCGCACAATTGTCAATTAAAATAACACAGCGCCATATCACAAAAAATGGCCTGGTCATGAAGAGGGGTAAATATTCCGGATGGTCAAGTGGTTAGGAACCACTTTAACACAAAAGATAATGTACTGGAATTTAAATTCTACATCCGTACGCAGTTACCTTAGCAGTATATGTATAAAATATTTGATGGCTAATGTATTTATAAAGTTAAATTAGTGAACATTCACCCACATTTGGCAAGTGAAAACAACATTCCCTGACATTTGGCAACATCTTTAATAAGGAAAAGGTCTTTACTGCAATGTTTACCATATGTAAATAAGGTGAATGTTACCTTGGCTTTCCTAAACATTCACCTGACATTGTCTCAGCCAGTGATGGGTTTGGTCCAAACCCAGAAGTTAGCTGCCACTGCAGGGCTGTTTACCCATATTAGGTCAGTGATGTCATAAGGATCCCCAACCCCTTTGTTCATGTCAGCTGCGGGGGGGGGGGGGGGGGACCTCTCATCTGAAGCTAATTGGCCCAGCAATGAAAGGTAACTTCCAGATTTGGGCAAAGTTGGGCCCAGACCAAACCCAAGTTCATTACTGTCCTTGATCTGTTTGTAAATAAAATTTGCTTGGTTGAGCTGTCTATAGAAAATACAATGTAAACAAACATAAAAAAATGTATAGTCCTCTGTCCCAAAGCTAACCAGTCTGGCAAACTATCCTTGCAGGCTGATGTCCTCAGAGCCCCCTTTGCTATGATAATACCAGCCCATATACCCTTCAGCATTGCAGGGTGCTTTCAGAGGGATTCAATGAAACATTGGTAGTGGTTTTAACAGCCACTTTTGCACCTCCCCTTCCCAGCCAGGAGGAAGTGCCAGCAAAAGAGGGCCACCCATGAGGACCAAGTAGGTGTTCGCCCCTTCTCTGGTGAACTTGTTTGAAGGGTTTTATGGATTTCTACCCATTCCACTGTAAATTTCAGTATGAAAGTCAAATTTAAACAAATATCCCCTCCTCCTTACTGCACAGCATCCAGGTTGAGCAACACAGGGGACCCCGATGCCTCCCCACTGTTACCTGTGACTGGTCATATTTGGGCTTAGACCAAATATCGGAAAGTGTACTGGCAATGTTTGGAGTAATACCATGTACAGGCTGTGACTTTACAGGTTACGGCAGGTAGGGGCGCATAAGCCCACTCTTACCTGTACCTTTTTCTTGTCAGCAACATGTACTGGTGCTTTGGGAGGAAAATCTTATTTGGGGGAACCACTCTCAAAGCACCCCCAATGATGAAATATATATGGACAACATAGCAAGGGGACTTCACACTCACTTCCTCCCCCCCTCCCCCCACTATGGGTATTAGAGTCTACATGCCTAGGGTGGTGACTTAGTTTGACTTGGGTACAATCAGCCTGCCTATAGATGGATCAAACCTTGGCCGATCCCAGCTGAACTGGCCAGCTTTAGAGCTGAAACTGTGTAAAAATTTAATTTCAGCACTACGGAGAGTTCCTGCAAGCTTAATGTGTATGTAAACAATTAAATTAGCTTGCACAAGCAGCGCTGCTTGTGCATATTGATTTATAATTTTAATATTTGTGATTAATACGCACCTTATCTATTGTTTTATTCACTTTTAGGCGGCAGCTTTCTTTGAGTTACATTGCTGGTGTGTTAACGCACACCATTTGTATGATTGCAGAGCGCTGGGTGATTGGGCTTTAAGTTTGTCTTGGTGCTCAGTCCTTTTATTTATTAATTAAATTAGCTTATTTGCTTCCTTTTGGTCTATTAAATATACAATTGAAATGGTTTGTTATATACTGTATGTTCAATAAGTGCAAAACAATACCTGTTGGTCATGTCAGAAATTTAGAGTTGTCTTGTGTCCAATGCTCACTTCCTTTGTTATTTAAGGAGAGTAATTAGCCCTCCCTGTCCTTATCTTCAGACTACAGAATGTAGTCCTTATGTTGTGGAGATGGGAGAGCGGGGGGGGGGGTCTAAAAAGTTTGGCAAAAGAAAAATGGGCAAGGCTGACAAATAATGCTTCATGCACACTGGATATTTTTCTAGCTGCTCCTAGGGGCGTCTGGCATTTTTTTCCCCTGTCTCTAAATGCCCCTGCATGTAAGCCCATGTGTCCATGCACACATAGGCTTTTAGAAGAGTATAGAAGCAGAGGCGTTTAGCAGCAGGAAAAAACCCCCACTGCCAGTGCATTCACGAACAGCAGGGTTTTGGCACTTCCAACTGCATATAAATACGTCTAAACGCACGTTAACGCTAGGTGCGTTTATCACTTACCGTCATTTCATTTCAAGGGCTGAAATAAATTATTATTCTGGCCAATCAAATTAATTAACACCCAACTGCTTGGCGCCTGTCAACGCACCTAACCGCATTACACACCCTGGTTCACACTGAATGTGGCTTTGAAATTATGCAACTTCACTTCAAACCACACAATTTCAAAGCCGCATGTCAGTGCGACTTCAGGTGCGACTTGGCTGTATGACTTCATGTACAGATATCTATGCAAGTCGCACCTGAATCACCAAAAGTGGTGCAGGAACTACTTTTTCAAAACAGTACAGGACTGCAAAGTCGGCGTCCCACCAATTTAAACAGTTCCATCGCCGACAATAGGGTGTGACTTGTCATGCACCAGTATGAATGTATGAATGTTGGCTTAGTAAGCTTAGTGTTGTCATCCCACAACAGGGCTTAAAGTGGAACTCCGCCATCTGCTGCAACATTTGGCACCTTTTGAGGGGGGGAGGGGGTACCTGGTTTTGACAGTTTGGCCCCCTTCCTTCCCTCGCAGCCGCCCATTCACAAAGCGCATGTGCAGTAAGAAAGCGGATGTGAGCACCCGATAGCCGATTGAGAAATTGGCTCGGGTGAGCTGCATTCCTGGACAGGTGAGTGCCCTAATATTAAAAGTCAGCAGGTACAGTATTTGTAGCTGCTGACTTTTATTTTTTTCTGAAGGAGCCTGGAGCTCTGCTTTAAGAGCAAAATACATTTATAGCAGATAAACAGCTATTTTTTTTGTACTTGCAGGGTCTTTAACGGGATAAAACATGGGAAAATGTAAATGTATTTCAGAGATGTACTGCTTATGTTCACTTGGGTAATTATTGCTTCACTGTGTGAATTTCAAAGTGAATCAGGATTGTATATAATAAGATACCAACTGGGGCTATAAGGAAAAAGTTACCTTATTTCATGCTGTGTCTAGAATGTTTCTTTTTAGGTACAGTATCTTCTCACAAGAAGGAATTTGCCACTGGAGTGTCTAAGAGATATACTGTAAGTGCTCATTTTAAAGCTGCAGGTGTCAGGGCATGTCATATGGTAATCAATAAGGTATGTTCTACAAGTACGCTGTTAGACAACAACTACAGTTACATTACTCAGGCCAGCTCTGATGTATGTGCCATCTAACTCCCAGTCAGCCATCTAAGGCAGTGGGTGGGCATAGCCAAATAAAACTGTGTTAAATGCCAGCACTTTTTTTTTTTCATGCCATCACCCTCAGGCCAAAATGTAAAGGCCCACTGATGTTTATATATCATTTAAAGGAAACATTTACGTATTATGGATCAACCTCCCCAGATATTTCAGATATTGGAGAATACTGGTGGGATAAGTCATCCTCTGGCTTCTTGTATTTATCCATAACTCTTAAGGCAACATCTTCTTGAGCTCTTGCCAAGAAGTCTCACTTCACGCAATCAGATTAAACTCATACAGGCCATAACAGGTAGAACAAAATATAAATGATATCTATTATATCTCCACCTGAATCTCTAGGAAATAAAATAATTTAGTTGTTTATTCAGCCTTATGGCATCTTTTCAGACTAACCCTTAAGAGGAATGATTTCCATTTGATAGTTTTTTTTTTGACAAAAGAAGATTTGTGCACTATTTTTTCCAGAAGAACCAGATGTTCCACGTGGACCTTCAAAATAAGGGGCTTCTTCAGGCTCAAACACAGAATAGAAAATCTGGCATTTCTGAGAATATGAGTGAGTCTCCTTTTGCCAATTTAATGACATGTTCTTCAACATTTCATTCATGTTGGTACCGATTTATGGCATCCCCATTCTGTCACAGAAGCACTAGACTTCCAAGCACAAATAACACTTTGGGCAACATCTCATGAGTGTGTCAGTGATGAAACATGTCTTCCTGCTAAGCCACAACTCTTCTCCACTGCTGTCATGGGTGGTGCAGACAGTAGCAATGCCACTTCATACAATTTATTCTTTTCCAGAGGAGGGAGAAACAACAGGAACAAGCTGTTTTATTACCTATAAAACTGCCTATGCAAAGAACTGGTGAGCGGGGTAATTTGCACCTGTGCACGTGGGGTAACACTAACGCGGACTGCGCTCATCAATGCCGAGGACCAGGCAGAGACTGTAGTCATGTGAAGAATCAAACATTACGGCAGTTCCCTGACTTAGAGATAAGCTTTTACTGTGTGCAGTTCCTCTGAAAAGCGACTGGTCACTATACAATGTACTTGCATGTTGCATTAGGAGGGACGTGCTGAGTCTGCGCTCACTCCACTAGTCCAGCATACCCCTGTTACCTCACTACCAGTAACAGAATGGGGTCCCACCAAGCACCTAGCATAGACCTCATGTGTGCTCTCACTTAACTTCCCATACCACGTGACCAAGCCATAGATCTCTGCAATGCTAGTCTGCCCCCAGTTGGCATGGGAGATAGAATGCCAGGGAGAAAGCCAAAACACAGGGTCCCTCACCACTGGAGGACCTGCCACCTTACCAGGAACCATGCTTAACAACTGGTTGCTTGTAGCTTGTTCCTTTTCTTGGTTACAAATAGCAATTACACTTCTCTTCCTTGTCTTGCCGAGTTAACCTTATGATGTAGTGTAACTTCATACCCCTTAGTGCTATTATGAACCCAGGATCTTTGGAATATGCCAGAAACAACATGCACCCCTTTGAATCACTTCAGACCAGGATTGGCACAGTTGACATAATTTTACTGTTGAAATGCAGCATGATAATACAGAATGAACAAGGTCCTCTCCCTAATCCTATATACAACAAAAGCAAGATGGATGGGACTTTCAGGCACCAATAGTGAAAAAAACAGAAATATAAAAAAGTACAACATTTTTTATTTAGAACATCATTTAAAACATGAAAGAGAGGTATAATACACCACACATTGAATAAGTAGAGAAGACATAACATATGTTATTCTAAATCTGCCACGTGGGCTGAGGGGCCCAGTGATAACCCCTTTAGAGCCTACCTCCAGAGGCGTCACAAGGCAGGTGCGGGGGGGGCGGACCGCACCAGGGTGTCCACGGGGGGAGGGTGACACCACTCTGCCTCTCATCTATGCGGGCTGGCATCGCATCGCCGCTGCACCGCATAGTACTACTGAGCAGGACCGGTATGGGAAGAGGGCGCAGTTTGCTGGGTACAACCCTGCCCTGCACAGATTATGCTGCCGAATGTAAGAGACAGAGAGCGGCTGGCTATGTTCCTTCCTGCATGTAGAATAGATGGTAGCACCCGCCCCCTGCCTGCACAGCGCGCTGTACTATTCCCCCAGTGACAGAGTGGAGGAGGAGGGGCAGGTGAGGGTGGGAAAGCTCCGACTATCAGTGCTTCCCAATTGATTCCAGAATAGATGCTCACTGTACACAACTTTCCTGCTTCTCAACAGCGGCTTCCCCCTCCCCTATCTAATCCTTTCTATCACTCCTGATTTCTCTCACAGTTTTCCGATGTCCGTGGGACATCAGCACCCCCCCCCCCCCCTCAGCCTTCTGTTTTTATCTCTCCCTGCTCTGGACGATCTCAGAGCTCATTCCTCCTCTGTGTAGTGACCCCCCCCCCCTCCTGTGCCCTTTCCTCTGACCCCCTCCTCTAGCTGTACAGCAAAGTTGAATGGTGCTCTCCCTCCTCCTGTCTCTGTGCTGCTGAGTCTACCACGATCTACTCAGCTAACAGGTAAAAATTCAGGCTTTTTAATCACTGATATAGGTGTGCAGACAACTGTTCTTTCACATTCTTTTTTTTAGTAAGAACCTATTACAGCCCATTCAGACTGGCACGACACGACTTTGTGGGGCGACCAGTGAAGTCGCGGTGCACAGTGTGCATCGCAAACTTCGATGCGACTTGCAGGGACTTCATATAATTGAAGTCTATGCAAGTCGCTCCGAGGTCGCCCCGAAGTAGTACAGGACCCTTTTTCGAAGTCGGAGCGACTTGTGTCGCTCCTATTAGAACCGGTCCTGTACTACTCATTGGCGAGCGACCGACCGACCGCGACTTGTCAGAAGACCAAGTCGCCTGACAAGTCGCGCTAGTCTGAATGGACTCTTAACAAGGGGTGCAAACAATGTGTCTCCCATGCTGGGCTGTCTTTTATCAGCACGAGGGTACATAGGTGTGCACATCCCAGTGCCAGCACCTCATTCATTTCTACTGGGACATGAGTCTGCCTGGACACAGCCTCTGTATTCTAATATGACACACAGATGCAGGTGCCAATAGAAATGAATGGGAAGCTGGCACAGGGACGCACACAGCACCAAACATCCATCTATGGACAGCCTTCAGCTATCCATACATTATACAATCTGATTGTACAATATCTTTTGGATCTACCACCAACGATGTAGTACAAAGGCCTGCCTGATTGGATACTATTTAAATTAATTGTTTAGGTTTGTTCATATATTACAAAGTTTTGGTAAATCTAAAAGAGATTGTGCAGAGATTGTACAATCAGATTGTATAGTGTATGTTCACCCATAGTGTTCTTGTTCATGAGTACTAACAATGACAAATGTTTTTCCTGTTATCTTTATTTTTATCTATGTAGATTTGTTTGCCCAGGAGCTTTGTCTTTGAGTCCATTAAACACTCTGAAACATTGTGTAAAGCTGGGTACACACTGGGGTTGCACCGATACCTGTTTTGTACCGCTGACATCCAATCCGATCCATTAAATCTGGACAGATGGAAACCCTATTTTCCATCTGTCGAGGGGATCGGATTGGATAGGATCGGATGAGAACAGACAGACGTTCCCATCCGATTTCCCCCATAGAGATGCAGGGGGACCTGACAGCTGTGTTTTATTATTTTTATATGATATTGTAATTTAAAGGTCATTTTAATTCTCCTAGTTATTAATGTCGCTATTGCCATTACATTTAGTGTTATATTGGAGCTATGATTTACAAGTTACATTAGTAAAAAAAACATTATTGAAAGGGGTTGGGGTGACACCGTGAGTTACCGCACCGGGTGACACCAACCCTAGTGACGCCACTGCCTACCTCAGTGGGTTCTAGCAGACAGAAATAGTACATTCTATAAAAGAAATATACAGAATAAAAAAACATGCAACAAAATATGTAATTGATTATACATACAATTACAAATTGTATTTGTGTATTTCTGTCCACTTGAACCCCCTGAGGAAGACTCTAAAAGGGTTATCACTGGGCCCATGTGGCAGATTTAGAATAACATATGTTATGTCTTGTTATGTTATGTCTTCTCTACCTATTCAATGTTTGGTGTTTTATACCTCTCCTTGATGTTTTAAATTATGTTCTAAATAAAGAGATTTGTACTTTTTTATATATCTGTTTTTTTGACTATTTGTGCCTCAAAGTCCCATCAATCTTGCTTTTGTTGTATATCTTATTAGGGATTGGCACCCTACCTTCTGAGCTAAATTAGACACAAGTGGTATATACTAACATGATGTAGTGGCTCAGGCATACCTCCATGAGGGGAGAGTCCATATAGGCTTTGTCCATGACTTGGATGCTGTCCGTGACTCCCAGTATCTTCCTGTTTCTCTCCGCAGGTCCCAGCTCAGTTGCAGAACTTTACACGCTTTGGCATTCTCTGGGGGTCTCTGATCTCATCGGTCCTACTCTTTATATATTACAGGTGGGCCTGCCAAAATCAAAAAGCCCAGGAACTATTAAGCTGAAAATACTTAAACCTTTCCCCAGCCTGGGCCAGCTGCTAGCAACTAACTACTGTACATGCATTTCAACCTGCTTAAAAACGGTATCAGACAACTTATAGCAACCATTCAAGTTCAGTCTTTAATTCTCCATCTATAATTTGCAGTTCAACTTTGGACAGGATGATATGTGTTGTCTAAAAGAGGGACTCTCTCATCTTGAAGACCAATTCATTAAGCCAGAGTTGGATTGCAGGGGAAGCTCTGAGCTCTTGTCATGCTACACGGGCTACTAAAAAAAGTCTGTTTTTTCTAAAGTTGATGGTAAGGCTGTTTTGCTACAGACAACTTCTGGGGCATGAAGCTTGGAATTGCCACATAGATGTCAGTCAGCTGGACAAAGCTGGAAACATAGTTGGGATCAGGCTAAGGAACTGAATCAAGGTACCAGGAATAATAAAGAGGTCAGGACAGGGTGTGTTCTGCCAAAAGCAAAGTCAGACAGGAGGCAGGGTTGTGCAAAGACAAACGTGATCGTTCACCCATTTAATAATGAGCAGTATTATTTGGAAGAACCAGGCCTTTTAAAGGATAACAATGGATAGTGTTACCTTGTTAAGGACTGTGTATTTCCATGGGCAGTTTAGAGGCCCACCCTTCATCCTACAGTAGCCTGTATGTAAAAATGTTCATTGACAGAAGAAACAAATTAAATGAGCTGCCATTAGATGACTCAAACAGTTTAAGAACCTAAATTTGAATTATTTTAAGCATTGCCAGGTCAACCCTGAAACTCTTCCTGCAGCACCACCTGTTTCTCCAACCCAGCCAAAGCATTGTGACTGGTTCTATAAATATGAGTAAATAAGAAATGTGTCACATTTCTGACTTGTTCTTCCATTAAAAAGGCATGTTTATATCTTCATTCCAATTAAACAACAATTAAATCTGTGTGTGTTTTTAAAACCAATCTTTCATTAGCTTTGTTCTAATTTAAGACTGATAATCTGTCACTCAGCAATTACGCTAATGAGCTATAGAGTTTGGATAGGAAGCGGATTGAATTGTTTAAGGCATGCAATTGGATAATCACAGTCTACTAAAAATGACATTTTAGACCTTATGTATTATGCTGTTGTTATGTTCCTATAGTAGACAATTAGACTCATGAATGACAGTTGAATTCCATAAGTATAGATCTGATTAGTGAGTGTGTTAAAAATAACAAAGCTGCACAGTGACTTAGTGGTTAGCACTTCTGCTCTACAGGGTCCTTAGTTTGAATCTCAACTAGAACGCTACCTGCAAGTCTTTTGCATGTTCTCCATGTGCTTGTGTGGGTTTCTCCCTCACTCCAAAGACATGTTGTTGGTTTAATTGGCCCTAGTATGTTAGATAGGGCCTTTAGGTTGTAAGCTTCTTGAGGGCAGAGATTGGTGAAAATGTGCAACATGTAATAACTACTGTATTAGTCAGGGATGGGATGTCATTTATAAAGCCTAATGAGTTCTCATTGGCATCATCCCAAGCAAAGCTATATACTGTAAATGTTATTAATATTATATTCTTTAAAAAATATAACATTAAAAACAAAGATGTATATACCATACAGTACAGAGCCTAAAACTTAGTACAGAGTTTTGATTACAAATCATCTGAAATGTGATGGTCTACGTGTTTCGCGGGGCCCCCTTCTCCCTCAGTACCGCATATATCATGTACTGTACATAGTTCTGACTATAAAGAAAATCAACATTGTTTAAAAAATAACCATTGGTAACATTGGTAAATATACAAATTAAATATACTATATATATTTTATATATATATATATATATATATATATATTTACACTGCCCAGTCAAAAAAAAAGCCGCCACCAAAAAAAAGGTCACACACTCTAATATTGAGTTGGGCCGCCTTTAGCTTTGATTACGGCATGCATTCGCTGTGGCATTGTTTCGATAAACTTCTGCAATGTCACAAGATTTATTTCTGCCCAGAGTTGCATTCATTTTTTACCAAATGATGGAAGAGTTGGACCACTGCCCAAGCCTTCTTCTTCTTCCCAAAGATTCTCGATGGGGTTAAGTTCTGGACTCAGTGGTGGCCAATCCATGTGTCAAAATTATGTCTCATGCTCCCTGAACCACTCTTTCACAATTTGAGCCCGATTAATCCTGGCATTGTCATCTTGGAATATGCCCGTGCCATCAGGGAAGGAAAAATCCATTGATGGAATAACCTGGTCATTCAGTATATTCAGGTAGTCAGCTGACCTCATTTTTTGAGCACAGGCAGTAACTATCCAATAGGATAGTTACTGTATGCTTAGTTTAGTTAGTTGCTTCGTTAATTCCAGGTGGTGACTTTTTTTTTGGCCGGGCAGTGTATAAATATATTGTATATTGTATTGTTTTGTATATTTGCCAATGGTTATTTTTAGAACAATGTTGTTTTTTGATGTATCTGTTTCTCTTTTTGATATATTTCTTTATAGTCAGAACTATGTATAGTACATGATACATGCGGTCCTGAGGAAGCGGGGGTCCTGGAAAAACGCGTAGACCAATCAACCATCAAATTTCTGATGATTTGTAATCAAAACTTAGTACTAAGTTTGAGGCTCTGTACTGTATGGTATATACATTTTTGTTTCTAATGTTTTCTTTTTTAAAAATTGGAATATTAATAAAAGTTAGCTTTTATATCTGACGTATTTTCTGTTCTTTTTTGCAGTTACTTTCTTTCTGTGACATGTCTTTGGTTGTACAATATGTAATGCGCTGTGTGGGTTGTTGGTGATATATAACTGCCTGTAGTAAATAACTAATATATTTCGAGGAACGACAATACAGCTTCCTCTAGCTCTGTTTGTTTGCTATGCTAGACTTGTTACCACTTTGTCAGTATGAAGCTTTCTGGCCGGATCGTGTTACAATAGATTTTACAATGGTTTATAGCCTAGAGCTGGAACTAAGCTGCTCTGTTTGTGTAGCTATGAGACTCCCTTCCCTGCGTATCCATGTTATTGCCGTAACCCCACTTACCCCAGAGGGCAGGGATTGTCTGTTTGCTCAAGATCTTTGATCCCAGCCTGAGCTATACAACCACTATTCAATTGTTTTCTAACCAGATAATCCATCTGCATTATTCCTAGAAAGATTAGCAAATTCGTACCGGGTAACACTGGCCTGTAAATCACCAGTGAAAAGGTTTCTTTATTCCTAAAAACACGTTTTTCTTTTAAAGAGACTCAAGTGTATTTAAACAGTTCTGTGTCAAATTGTACAAAAGAGTTCAGTGGGGATTATTAAGGAGTAAGGGCATTTACTTCCTTCAGATTGAGACCTTCACAGTAACAAAGGGCAGCATTGCAGCTTAGCGAGCACTTCAATCTTAAATACAGACCTTTTTCCTGGGATGCCAAGCAGCCATCCACAACGCCAAGGGGTTGCTTAGTAACTGATGGCTTACAAATGTCAGAGACGGGAAAGCAACCACATACCCTAGTGGGGAAGTAACTCTAAATGTCATAATGGGCCTTCATAGCACACTCGTTATAGGGTCTCATCTTCTCTGCACCCATTCAAAAATGATTATCTATTACGGAGACTTGTACCATTCTAAAATGATAACACTGCAGGATATGTAAGCTAGGGTAATGAGCAGAATACAGCATTGGCACACGAGGCAACACAGTGGTTTAGTGATTGGCACTTCTGACTTGCAGCATTAGTGTCACAGGTTTGAGATCCAACCATGACACTACCTGCATTGACTTTGCATGTGTGGGTTACCTCCAAAGACACGCTGGTAGCTTAATTTGATCTTGTGTAAATTGGCCTCGGCATGTGAAATATGGACTGATATGAATGTACAAAATACTGTATATAAGGCGCTGCATAACCTGCAAGCACTATATAAATAGCTGTAATAAGAAATAGTAAGCCAAAAGATTAATGATTGATAATTAATTCATTGATTTCTTTAAAGAGCACATAACCATATTAAATGTTGTTGTTTTAGTCCTAATGTCCACAGGGAGTTTTACAGCTGCTTTTACCAGCATCAGCTTAAAAACACCTCTTCATGGTATTCTTAGTGTCCTTGCACACACAGGATTTTAGGAGCTATAAGTGGCATCAGTGTTTTTAAGCTGCAAAAAAAAAATTGAGGCCCAGCGCACTTAAAAGACCAGCGTTACAGCTGTAAAAACAGCTGACGCTGCTAAACGGGGCATAACGCTGGTTACAGCATTAAGCCATGTCAAGCTTTTTTTTTTTTTGGCATGTCAAAATCAATGATTCCCTATGAGAGCCATCTTAACTGATCCGATCTTTCAGCCCATTGATTTGAATGGAGGTTGCCTCCAAGTCGGATCATCATGATCAGCTTGGTGGCCTGTGACTTGTGCTCTGAGTATCATGAAGGGGAACCCCACATCAAAATAAAAAAAAATGGTGTGGGGATCCCCCCCCCAGATCAATGTTCAGAGAAAGTGGTTGTTGGGCGCTTCTGACCAGGCAAGAGGGAAGGAGTCCACCGCTGTAGAAGGGGCGCAGGGGATGCTCCAAATTCTTGTTGGGGACTGTCCTGAATGGCAAAGTACGAGGCAGCACTGACTAGGAAACTCCGAGGAATCCGCTGGCACAAGTAGAAAGAAGAAAACAGGCGCCACTGTAGTTAGCCAGAAAATTTATTGCACAAAATACATACTGACTTACATATAAGTAAGCTCCAATCCGTATCGCAGCGTCTCCAGCGCACGATCCGGCCGTCCACCGGTCCGGAGGTGACGTCACAGGAAGCTGGTCGGAGACTGGGTTAAACCGGAAGCCGCAAATGGAACGCAGGCTCCCGGAAATGACGCAACGCGTTTCGGA
The DNA here is from genome assembly GCF_965119305.1 of Pelophylax lessonae. Classification (NCBI taxonomy): domain Eukaryota; kingdom Metazoa; phylum Chordata; class Amphibia; order Anura; family Ranidae; genus Pelophylax; species Pelophylax lessonae. The sequence goes on along the minus strand of NC_138773.1, from coordinate 93,161,025 downwards.
GCATGCGCACTCGGCTCCTTCCTCAAGCGTAAGTGACTGCCACCTGGTGCCAGGTTTAAATACAGCAGTCCACGATCAATTAACATTACAATCAACACAAGGGGCGGCGCAATACTCTGCCCCAGATCAAGACCAGGCCCTTTGAGTCTGGTATGGATCCTAAAAGAGAACCCCATGCCAAAAGAAAATGGTGTTGATGGGGACAAGGGCCTCTTCCTGTCAACCCTGAGCGGTGGTTGTGGGGGTCTGTGGGCAGGAGGCTTATCGGAAACCCTGCCCACATCCCCCCCCCCCATGTGAATGAGGTACATTGTTCCCTTACCCATTCACTCCAAAAAAAAGGCAGTGTAGTGTAAATACAAACAAGAGACAGTTTTGACAAGTCCTTTATTAAAAATCTTCAACGTGTCGTTTTTTCCCTCCAGCGGTGTGTTCATCTTCTGGTCGTGTTCCTCCTCTGGTCGTGTTCTTCCTCCAGTCTTCTCCACCGCCGTGTGACATCTCAAGGCGTGGGGTCTCATGGTGATATCACTGGATGGCCATGCCACATGGCTTTATAAGAACCAGCAGAGAACGGAGCTGGCACAACAATGGAAGCCAATGTTAGAGGAGGACCGGTTCAGTGCCAGAGAAGACAATGTACCCCATACTCATTCATATGAGGGGGCTGGGATCTGGGGGCACCCTTGTTAAAAAGGACTTCCAGATTCTGATAAGCCCTTTGCCTGCAGACCCCCACAACCACTGCCCCACAACCACTGCCCAGGATTGTCGGGAAGAGGCCCTTGTCCCCATCAACATGGAGACAAGGTGCTTTGGGGTGGGGGGTGCAGAGCCCCTCCTGAACCAAAGCACCCACCTCTACATGTTGAAGGCATGTGGCCTGGTGTGGTCTGGGGGGGAGTGGTCGCTCATCCACCCTCTTTCCTGACCTGCCAGGCTGCATGTTCGGATAAGGGTCTGGTATGGATTTTGGGGGGGAACCCTTACCATTTTTTTTTTTTGGGTGTTTAGTTTTACCTCAAAATCCGTAAAAGAACGAAGGGTCTGGTATGGTCTTGGAGGGACCCAACGCATTTTTTTAAATTTAATTTTGCGTGGGGTTCCCTTTCAAGTGCCAAACCAGACTCCATGGGCCTGGTATGGATCTGGGGGGGGGGGGGGACCACATACCATTTTTTTTTTTTGGCGTGGGGTTTTCCCTCAAAATCTGTATCAGACCGAAGGGTCTGGTATGGTCTTGGGGGAGGGGGGGCGGCGCATTTTTTTTTTTTATTTTGGCATGGAGTTCCCTTTCAAGATCCATACCAGACTCAAAGGGCCTGGTATGGATCGGGGGGGGGGGGGACGCCATTTTTTTTTTTTTTACTTTGGCATGAGGTTTCTCTTCAAGATCCTCAGAGCACAAGTTGGATGTCACAAGTCGGATCATGATGATCCGACCTAGCTGCAACTTCTATTCAAATAAATGAGCTGAAAGTCAGATCAGTTAAGATGGCTCTCAAAGGGAACTATTGATTTCGAATAGAGGCAGAGAAACACTTCTAAAAGTTAACGCGGGTGAACGGGCATTAATGCCAATACAAAAAGCTACTAAAAGTGCATTTTTACAGCCACTTTTTCCTGGTGTCGGTAGTGTCTTTGCAACTCATTTTTTCTAACGACCTGTATGCATGAGGACTTATAGTCACCAAATTTTAAAAAAATTGCATAGAGAGGGTGTACTGTATGTTAATGTTAATGTGCACACATGCGGCCAGTTATCTATAGGAAAAGGTTGTTTTGGGCATGTAACGGAACCTCAGACCGACACTGTACTTGTGGTCTTCCGTCAGTATACGGCTTCCTCGCAGTCATGAACATAGATATCAAATCCCAGCCACTGTCATACAAAACTAGCCTGACACTTAGCTTGTATACTGGAAACAACTAACTCCTTTATTAAAACAAACATGATTTTTGAGGCTGAAAGATATCAGGTTAGATGTTGAATGGCTTAGGTGGGAACTAAGCCCAAATGTGTGTGACTTTAACAAAAGGGTTGCAAAGTCTTACAGTTTGTACCCTTTAGAAAGCAGCATCAGCCTGAATCGCAAAGCCTCTCCCCCGCCAGCATGCTGTCTCAAAAAGTCATGACAAGGGTCTTAACCATTCCTTGTACTCAAACATTAATATAAAGAAAATTTAGGCTTTGCATACACTTTATATTGAAAGCTCAATTTATTTAAATTCTTACTGCATGCCTTTTAACCGCTGACTACATTAGGCCCATAATATAATCAATAAATACAAAATTCATAAACAATAAAGTGCATACATGAGTAAAGTGCATTCATAAAATGTTCATGGTGCAAACAATGCAAATGGTGCAAATTTGGCTGCATCCTGAGGCTTTGTGCGTTAAGGAGAGCAGTGAGCTGAGAGACTTCTGAAGATTGAGGAGAGAGCGTAGAGGAGCTGGAACAAAGGCACTTGGAGGCTGTGTTGGATCCATCCATCCAGGGAATATTGTCACAGTTTAAGGCTTGTTTTATCCCAGGTCTGGTGAGTGCATCCCCATAAGGGTTTCTTCCTTGAGAGCACTTTGGCACCTATGTGGAATACTTTGAGCACCTTTCCAGTACTTTAGTTCCAGTCAAGGGAACCATTTACTTTGGACTGCTCTTTTATTCAGTAATCTTTGCACAATTTGCATTGTTTGCACCATGAACATTTTATGAATGCACTTTACTCATGTATTGTTTATGAATTTTGTATTTATTGATTATATTATGCACTGATTCACTTTATCATTATTCACAATCATTTTAATGCCTGCTAGCGCTGCTTTTAGATTGATTTTTAGTTATTCTTGAATTTTACCTTAGTGAGTAGCAGCTTCAGGAGGTATTTATTTACTTATTTCATGTTCACGGGTTTTAACACTCTTAGTTTTTACATTAGGCCCATGTAGAGAATTAGAGGAATACGTTAATTGTACTTCCTACATGTAGAAATTTGAATGTAGATGGGGCAGAGAATTTTTTGCACCCTGGTCAATTAAAAAAGTAACCAGGGTTCACAGAAAGGGGCAGTGATTTGTGGCAACAGAAGATTTATGCTTTAACAAAATGTCTCATTTTAGATGTGCCAAGAAGGATTGCTTCTCTGTAACAGCTTTTGGCTAACATACTGAAGCAGTAAAAAGACATGTAGTGACCCTGCCCTAAGCAGAAGTGTCCATTTCTTTTTTTTTAAGTAAACAAGGTCTTTATTGATAAAAAAAACTCAGTTACAAAAATACAAATACAAATCAGGAAACGGTCATGGAAATACAGCAATACAAAAACCGTCAAGCAGAAAAAAAGGAAATACCTAGGTACATCAAGGACATATATTGAGTGTGGGAATTGCCAAACCTGTATCTGCAATAGCTCTGTGTCCCCAACAGTAAACAAAAGCAGGAGATGTGGTGAATAGAAAATTCAGCATAAACAAGAGTGCAAAATTTAAATACATGTCTCTGAAGCCTGTACCCATCTGTCCCATATTTTATTAAACTTGGAGGAGCACCCGCGGTGGGCATATATTAGCTTTTTATAGGGTAGCGTATTGTTAACCTCTCTGAGCCAGTCATGAAAGATGGGGGGGTTTGCCACGCATCCATTACCGTGCACTGCATTTCCTAGCTAAAAATAGTGTCTCATGTAAGAAGAGGGTAGTGGATTTGTCTACACTGGTGTCAGGGAATATCCCCAGCAAGCATGGCTTGGGGGTCAATGTCAGAGGGGAGCCCATAGTGTCATGTAGAAATCTGACCACTTTCGTCCAAAATCCCTGCAAGTCTGGGCAGCTCCAAAGGAGGCGATAAAAGGTGCCCCGTTCAGACCAACACATGGGGCAGAGATCTGAAGCGTCACTTCTGTACTTGGCCATCATAATAGGAGTGAGATAGGCTCGGTGAAGGATGTACAGTTGGGTGAGGCGGTCTGACAGCCTGGGGGAGACCAGTTTACATGTGTCAAGTGCGTCGCCCCACTCCTTATCCTCCAAGGCTCCCACATCCCCCTCCCAGTTGGTCTTGGGGGAGAAGTGTCCATTTCAATTAAATGGTGCTAAGCTGCAGTCAGCTTAGCTGGGTTTCTCCTGGGCCCTGGTTCATATGTGTGTGTCTTCCTGCTGCCAGCAGGTGGCACTTAAGCATTTTGCAATAGTATAAGAGCTGCAGAAACCAGAGTTGTGAATATTATTCTCTTTCTGGCCGACCAGTAGGAGATTCCTTGCAATGGGTGCATGCTGGGAGAGGGTATAAATATCCAGCGTGTGATCTTGAGAAGTCAGATTGTTCTACCCTGGGCCTCCTTCCTATTAGATAGGTATTTGCTGCTGAAACCTCTTAGTCCTGCAGCCTAAGAGGGTGCACAGAGGCCTAAAACTGGGGCCTAGCCTGTGGAGCCTGGGGACTGAGGAGCCATGGAGGACTTCAGGATGTCTTGAGGGGCCAGAAAAGCTTGGATGTGGAGCTTAGACCTCACTGGAGTATGGTAAATTCTTATCCAGGATGCTGGCAGCTGATTTAACAAGTGATTTAAAGTCAGAAGCTACAATCACAGAATGCGGGGTTGGCTTCAAGGTTCTCTGTAAAGACTGAGTACTTTTGTTCCTTTTTTGCGGAAGCAGTTAGTCTGCTAGTTTTGGGTGTCCTGCACCCTTACTCTCTCTTCTTGGAATTTAGTTACATTAAATGCCTTTGCGTCAGTAGGTGACCAGTGACCACCCAACTACAAGTTCAAGTAGCAAGACATAACACATTCATGTACGTTGACTACAGTGAATACGCCCAGTCTACAGTAAACTCTCACCAATCCACAACAATATTTACTGGGCACTAATGACCTCTCAGGGAGAAGTAAATACATGAAATGTTAACATTTACCATTGCTGGTAGAATGGCCAAAGCAAGTGGAAGCTGCAGTTTAATTTTTCTAAATATAAAATATGGCACCTAGGGAAAAATAATCCAATGATAGAGTACAATATTTGGGGTACAGTGTTGGCCAGAATTACAGAGGAAAAAGATCCGTGAGCACTTATTTCAGATTAGTTAAAAATTAGCAAACAGTTTAGCCTGACAGTAAGAAGAGCAAATGGAATTCTAGAGTCACTAGAAGGGTCACCAGCAAAAGGAAGAGGTCCTCTTTCCCCTATAGCAGTGATGGCAAACTTTGGGACCCCAGATGTTTTAGAACTACATTTCCCAAGATGCTCAACTACACTGCAGTGTGCATGAGCATCATGGGAAATGTAGTTTCAAAACATGTACGTTGACCGGGGTGCCAAGGTTCGCCATCACTGCCCTATACAGATCTTTAGTGAGACCCAGTGCAGGGTCAAGGTCGTCTAGAGCCCAGGGCGAACATTGTGCCCCTCCCCCCGAGATGTATTAGCATTATGTGTCTCTAAAAATCCCCTCCCCCCAAAAATCAAGCAGTAATCTTCATGCTCACCTCTAAGCATAAATTCCGCCTCTCCCCAGTACAAATCCTCCCCCAGCTGAAATCCCATCCCAGCACAAATCTTTGCTCTCCCCCCCCTATCCCCCAGCAAAAAAAAGTCCCCCTCCTAGCACAAATCCTCTACCCCTCAAATTTACCCACCAAGCAAAAATCCCCCCCCCCAGCACAAATTCCTGTCCCTCAATCCCCCATCCTAGCACAAACCCTCTGCCACAAATTTCCCCTGCTAACAAAAATACCCCCCAATCATCCCTACTCCCGTCCAAATTTTTTTTTTCCCCTTTACCATATTACTTTTATAGCAATCCCCCCCCCCCAAATTCCCCCTCTCAACACAAATCCCCTTGTGGTGCCCTCACCCCCCACCTCACATGATACTACAGTGTCCAGGGCAGCCGCCCCTCCTGCCCACCCCTTGACAGGACCCTGGTGAGACCCTATTTAGAATACTGTGTCCAGTTCTGGAGACCTCACTTACATAAAAGATATGGATAAGATAGAACAAGTCCAGAGATAGGCAACAAAAATGGTGAATGATCTGAAGGGTAAAACATATCAGCAGAGACTTCAGGAACTTAATTTGAACAATCTTGAAGAAGGATGGTTGAGGGGAGACATGACCCAAACCTTTAGATATATCAAAGATGTATATAAGGTGCAGGTAGGCAGTTTTTTCAACATCAAGAACATGGAGATGTGACCTCAAAATATCAGGAGGAAAGTTCAAAACTAACCTTAGAAAGTTTCAGTATATTGAAAGAGTAGTTGATGCTTTGAATAGACTTCCAGAAGATGTTGTGAGTCAGTCAACGCTAAGTGGATTCAAAACATGCTTGGGACAAATAGAGATCCATACTCAGACAAAAAAAGTTTAAAAAAATGGAGAAGACTTGACAGGCCACTTGGTCTCTTTTCTGCTGTCACTATTCTATGTTTCTATGTTAGTATAGCCGGTGATCTGGCTTTGCAAAACATTAATTCCGCTCCCAGTTATGGGGGTCTAGAAGTCTAGAAGAGATTTTCCTTTTATGGGTATAAAAGAGAAGATGTCCTTCTAGAATTTTGTTTTGCCATCTTCTAAATCCCACTCTCCCTGTTGCATTTCGAAAATATAAATTAAATAAAAAAATCCAACAGAGTATGACTTCCCCCCCATAATGACCACAGCAGGGGTGTATACCTGGTAACTTAAGTGCAGAGTTCTTGTCAAGGGGGATTTACCTTTTAACACAATATAAAATTAAAACCTAATTTCCGATTTTTCTAACAACTACCCCCCCCCCCCACTCTGCCCAACCCTTCTACATCCCCCACCATTTTTTAAAAATCTTTTTTTCCTGTAGCCCTCAGACCAAAGCAGTGGCATTATAGGTCCTTTGTCTTCTCCTCTGGTGGTAGCTATGAGCAATCCTGAGACAGTGCAAAGCTTACATGATGACAAACGAGCACCATTCTGTTCAGGAGCACTGTAAACCCAGGCTGGCATAATGATGTGCCCCCTGGGGGTGTGTCCATGATTGCCTGGGCTCACAGAAAGTGGGATGGATGAGACTGAAAAGGAAACCAGCTTTGTATCGCAGATCAGTGTGTCTGTGTGGGACAGTGCTAAAGAAGAGGCGAGTATTGCAGCAAAGTATATATATATATATATATATATATATATATATATATAAATATATATATATATATTTTTTATTCTGAATGATTTATAAATCTTTTTTTGATAAGTGGAGTTGGGCTTTAAAGTAAGCTCAATCTACTTACTAATATTAGTATTTTTGGCAAGTATTTGCCGTTTATTGATTCTGTTTTATCTCTTGTTATTTAGAATAGTTGGCAGAGGTGCAGAAGATACGTTTCAGTAAGAAAGAACATTTATAAAATCTATTTTGTTTGCTTAAATGCACATTATTCCTTTGTGGCGCAGTTTTTATATTCTATGTAGTATGCATTGTAGTTTTTCTGTGATCTCCTAAAAAACAGTAAAATAGACAGACATGTAGCAGTCCTTTAAATAGATTGTGTTTTTAGTATTTCAGGAAAAGGAAGAAGATGACAGAGAGAGAGAAGGCTTCATTAACATTAAAAAATGTTTTCTTTGGTTATTATCAAAGGGTATCCGCTGGAACACATCCATAATGAATTAATGCTTATTAATCTTGCATTGTGGAAAGTGAACGGTTCCGTAGAATTCTTTCTCACTTTTCAATACAGTGTAGTGCACTGGGTCTGCACAGAGGCTCCTCATCTACGAGAGAGAGGAACAATGCCTGCTTTGTTGCCATGGCAACTGTGTATCGCCACACAGCCTATATAGGAAATTAATGTCACACTGCTTCATATTCATGCCCTCGTGGAATAAAACTGGATCTGGTCTTGGCTACTTTATTACCTCATTTAAAACCAAAGCTGGGGACCAACCCATGATTGTCTCTGAAAGCTAAGGGTAATGGGCCCTGGATTCATGCTCTGCCAGTATTAAAAAAAGTCTCTACTTCTTAGACAGGGACTTGCCATGGTCAGTTTAGACAAAAGTCAAGTAAGTCAAGTCATGGAATAAAACTGGATCTGGTCTTGGCTACTTTATTATCTCATTTGAAACCAAAGCTGAGGGACCAACGCAGGATTGTCTCTGAAAGCTAAGGGTAATGGGGCCTGGATTCATACTCTGACAGTGTTAAAATATATCTCTACTTCTTAGACAGGAACTTGCCATGGTAAGTTTAGACAAAAGTCAAGTACAGAATTTTACCGACTTGTGTACTGGATAAATTGTGTGAATCAGTTGGTATTTGTGCTAGCATCACATATCTGATATTTTTAGAGGTCAAGGTCAATATTAGAGCCGTGCTCATACCCAACTGTCTGAGATAAGACAAAAGAACCCCTTTTAGCCCAAAGAATATAGGCAAAGAACACCCCCCCCCCCCCTACTATTCCACCAGTACTTAGACCCAAAAGGTTTTACACAAAAAAAAAAATGACCAGTTAAATCCACAACTGGCTTTTTGAAAAAAAAAAATGCAATAGTTTATTGGTTGACTAAAAGGGGGCGGCAGATGAGAAGGAAAGAGGACCAAAGGAATTTGGTTCCTAAACAAGGACAGTTCCTCCAAATGAGGGACATTTGGAATTTAGTTAGTTAATCTGGTTGAAAAATAAAAGACACAAGTCCATCTAGTTTAACCAATAAAAGGGGAAAAAAAGAAAATGATACAATCCCATATACACAATCCTATACCCACCTTTGATCCAGAGGAAGGCAAAGAAACCCAGCAAAGCATTATTCAATTTGCTCAAGTAGGGGAAAAAATCCTCCCTGGTCACTTTACCTATAAATTTTAGTATCCAGTTAAATGTACATTTAGGAAAGAATCCAGGTTTTTTTTTTTTTTAAAGAAATCTACTGAGCTGGCCAGAATCAGCTCTTGAGGGAGTCTATTCCCCATTTTCACAACTCTTACTTTATAAAAAACTTTTCCATATTTGGAGATTAAATCTCTTTTGATCCAGACTTAAAGAGTGCCCCCTTGTCCTCTGTGATGACCTTAAAATGAATAACTCAACACACCAAGTTCACTGTATGGACCACTTGTGTATTTATAAATTGAGCCCACCTATCATTTACAGCCAAGGAAGCTGCCATCTTGCCATGGTACTGCACATGTGATCACCTATGACTCCAGCCATTTGATGGCTTGATAGGTCAGCAAGCAACTGTGACAGTCACCATTCATGGCATTCCACTTTATGATTAGGTGTAAATTTTACACAAAAATAAATCAGCTGTAAAGAATAGAATGAGAAAGTAGGTAATGAAAACATCCCCACAGTTTAGCTCATAAAACAATTTTGGTGAGACAGCGAGCCTTGTAAACTTTTAGCTCCCTTTCCCCTCGGGGGTTTTTGTAATTTGCTAATTTTACACAATCCCACTCTGCCATTCCCTCTACCTTAGCTTGAAGAACGTAGTCTACATGAATCCCTCAATATTTCTCTTTCCTTACCCACCACTACCTCTTTTGTTTATCTTTGAATTGTTTCAAGTTTACAAATCTTGTTATATATTGTTGGTAACATTTATGTCCCAATTTTATTCGATTTTCATAATTTTGTACATTGCATCTCCTATGATTATAATACCTTTATACATACTCATGTACATTGTACTTTCATAATTGTATTGTACCCTTTTTGGTGCTAAATAAAGATTTTTTTTTTTTTAAAGTGTTAATTTTAACAACTTCCTTACCACGCTCTAGCTCAAAAATGGCTACAGCGCAGCTCTCTCGTTCCTGGGAGGACGTCCATGGTCGTCCTCCTGAAACGAAACCACTCCTCTCGCACACCCCCTGGGGCGCGCATCTGGTGCGCACTGTGATCGATGTGTCCTTCAGTGCTGCTGCATATCAGTGCTCATCAATGCTGCCTATCAGTGCCCATCAGTGTCACCTATCAGTGCCCATTAGTGCTGCCTATCAGTGCCCATTAGTGCCTCCTATCAGTGCTGTTTATCTGTGCTGCCTCATCAGTTCTGCCTCATCAGTGGCCATCAGTGCCCCCTATTAGTGCCCATCAGTGCAGCCTATCAGTGTCCATCTGTGCGGCCTCATCAGCACATATCAGTGAAGGAGAAAAATTACTTATTTGCAAATTTTATAACAGAAACTAAAGATTTTGTTTTCCCCAAAATCTCTGTCTTTTTTTGTTTTTTTAGCAAAATATAAAAAAACCCCAGTGGTGATTAAATACCACCAAAAAAAAGCCCTCTCTGTCCTAAATAAATGATAAAAGTTTCATATGGGTACAGTGTTGCTTGACCGCACAATTGCCATTCAAAATGCGATATCGCTGAATGCTGAAAATCGGCCTTGTCAGGAAGGGGGGTATAAGTGCCAAGTAAGCAAGGGGTTATAGTATAGGTAAACATTCAATAGAAAAATAGAAAAATACCAGAAAATGTTAGTAAAATGCTATGATTGTTTTATTTTCTGTATTTTCTTAGCGTAGGGTAAGGCACAGAGGTGGCACACTGCAATTCCCATTTAAGCCACTAGATGCCCCTATAGCCAGTACTGCAGTCACGAAAGTCTCAGACGTTAGTAAAGTTGAGTGCCAGCCCTGCCCTTGCTAGGAAGGGGCACCCTGGGACAGGGTATATTAGGAAGGCAGAGAGCTTTCTGAGTAAATTTTCCACAAGGAGAGTGAATATTGTTTTTTTTCTGTCAGTGGACCTGAACAGATCAATATGTAGACAGTTGGGCCTTATTTTTTTAGCTTCCCCTTCGGGGGTAACTGAAACAGCTTGAGGACTGTATGCATTTTCTGAGGATACTGGTATGGCATGCTGCACTCTGGTAACTCATCTCTTGGCTCTCCTCCTATGCCACATCTCTCTGAACTATGTTGGATAGTTTGCCACTTAGGCTGAGTGTCTGGAGCTTGAAGGCATGGTTTAAGTATATAAATATATTTGCTTCTGTTTATTCAGTAAACTGTGAAACTGCAATCCTGGTGTGGTGTCACCCTTCTTTTAACCTCTTTATGGGGACATCTCCTAGAAAATAAACTTGAGTCTAATGGGCATAGCGCCATGTGTTGGTGTAAGGCCAGAAGCAGGTGTGCAGAGGATTGCCAACAGATAATGGTTAAACCAGGACAATTCGCATTGCAGGTATCCCCGCGTGCCAGGGAGAGTAGTATAGTTTGCCTAGAGGACCCCATGCCCATGATACATTATAAAGACAAGGTCTTGGTGACACTCCCCTGTTAACAAAACACTAGTAAACTCACTTTTTTCAACATGTAAACCTCTGCCCATCTCAGCAGTTCTAGCCCACTTTGTGCTCCCACATCCTATCTGCGGGTACAAATCTCTTCCTGTGAGTAGCCAACCAATCCACTCTGCAGTAACCAGTGTCTTTCTAACTGTCAGCGGGTGCTCCTGTAGTAGTGTGACTAGTGTGGATGGGTCTGTATGACGTACAGGTACACTCACCAAGTGAGCATCTTCACCCTATGGCAGGTTCTTAATGACAGCATTACCAGGCACAACTACAGTCAATAGAATCCTCAAGAACAGACTCAGAACATGCTTCTGTAGCCCCTTCCTAGATAGGTGCTAGGAGTAGGTAAACTAAGTTATTGTTTATTGTATCCAGTGGCGCTGCTGTTTTGTTGTTAGGCAAAGTAAGTGTTGCTCACTGTAATCATTGAGACTGTGTTGAATGAATATTCTGGTCTGTTCAGTGTATCATCCCTTCTTGTGCTAGAGCGGGGGTCAGCAACCCGCCAAACTGAGACGGGAGGCAGGTGACAAGTAGACCACAAACAGGTCCCTGCGCCACCAACCCCTGCCTTCTAGGTGCTGGTCCTTCTTTCTCTCTCTTCCACCCCCCTCCCCCTCCCACCCTCCGAGCCTCCTCCGCCACTGTCATCATTGAACTGCATAGAGCAGGAGGAAGCACAGCTCAGGACAGAGGGCGGGAGGAGGAGCTGGCCTTATTCATTTTTCAAGTTGACCCACAGGTGATTGGTTGCTAGGACAGAGGGCGGTTGTAACTAACCCATTTACCAGCTTGTTAATAAGAAAAGTCACTCTGCAAGCTTCCGCTCCCAACCTCTGTCCAGAACTGTGCTGCCTCCCAGTCTCCACTGTGTACACAAGTTGGACACTGCTATGGAACACTACAATGGGAGGGAAGGGGGGAGGGAGGCCAGAGGTTACTGCTATAGGGGAAATGGGGGGGGCAGAGGACACTATTGTGAGTGTGGGGGGGGTGATGTGAAGGGGGCAGAGGACACTTCTATGGGCAGGGCCACCCCCATACCAGTGTCCTCCACCGCTCTTCACATCACCCCCTCCCCCTAAACCCTGTACTCTGAGCGTAACGCACTCCTTACCCTGCATTCTGAGTCTAACGGACTCCTAAACCCTGCATTCTGAACGCAACACACTCCTGATCCCTGCATTCTGAGCATAACACACTCCTGATCCCTGCATTCTAGGCATAAAGTATTGGTGAACCCTACATTCTGAGCATAACACACTCCTGATCTCTGCATTCTGAGTGTAAAGCACTCCTGATCCCTGCATTATGAGTGTAATGCACTAGTGAACCTTGCATTCTGAGTGCAACGTGCAACACACTCCTTAACCACTTGACCTCTGGAAGGTTTTACCCCCTTCATGACCAATCCATTTTTTGCAATATGGCATTGCGTTATGTTGTGCGGTCATGCGACACTGTCCCCAAGTAAAATGTATGTCCTTTTTTCCCCACAAGTAGCTTTCTTTTGGTGGTATTTGATCACCTCTGCAGTTTTTATTTTTTGCGCTATAAACAAAAAAAGACCGACAATTTTGAAAATTTTTTTTAAAAAACAATATTTTTTACTTTCTGCTATAATAAGCATCAATAACAAAAATTTAAAAAAATCGAATTTCTTCATCAATTTAGGCCAAAATGTATTCTGCTACATATTTTTGGTAAAAAAACCCCCAATAAGCGTATATTGAGCATCCAAAAACTATGGTATATATTTATAGAATTTCTTTTTACTAGTAATTGCAGTGATCGGTGGCTTATAGCGGGACTGCGATATTGCAGGGGGCCAATCGGACACCTAAATGACGCTTTTGACACCAATACAGTGATCAGTGCTAAAAATATGCAGTCACTGTACTAATGATACTGGCAGGGAAGATCTAGGGCGATCAAGGGGTAAATGTGTGGCTGACGTGTTACTGTGTGCTGTTTTTACTGAGCAATGTGCTGTTTTTTACATCAACTTTTTACTACTTTTTACTTCAGTAGAAAGCCCTGTGTTTGTTTCACTTCCTCTTCGTTAATGTCCAGAGCAGATTGTTCAGTGCCAGCGACCAATCAGCGGCTGGCACCCGCTGATTGGTTCATGCTGCACCCATCACAGCACAGCCGGGGCAGCAGGGGCGCTCCCTACTCAGGTGCGCAGATCACGCACTAGGTACGTGATCCTGCGCAGGAGAGCCGCCTTGCCGTCGTATAGGTACAGGATACAGTCGGCAATCGTTTAACCCAGCATTCTGAGCGCAATGCTCTCCTTAACCCTACATTCTGGGCGCAACACACTCCTTAACCCTGCATTCTGAGGGCAATGCACTCCTTAACCCTGCATTCTGAGTGCAATGCACTCCTTAACCCCACATTCTGGGCGCAACACACTCCTTATGCCTGCATTCTGAGGGCAACGTACTCCTTAACCTTGCCTTCTAAGGGCAACGCACTCCTTAACTCTGCATTCAGAGCATAATGCACTGGTGAACCCTGCATTCTGAGCGTAATGCATTGGTGAACCCTGTATTCTGAGCGTAATGCAATGGTGAACCTTGCATTCTGAGCGTAATGCATTGGTGAACTCTGCATTCTGAGCATAATGCACTGGCGAACCCTGCATGCTCTGCACAACACACTTCTAAACCCTGCACTCCCCTATAATTCTTAATTGTTATAAATAAAAATGTTTTATCAAGAAAAAAAAGGTTGGTCTTACTCTCTTTTTTTGGGGGGGGGGGGGGGCAGGGGGCTGCTGCAGAATTCTCTGCCTATAGGCTCCTCAGATGTAAATCAGTCCCTGGCTGCAAATTGCATTAGACTGCCCAAAAAGTAGTGCATGCACTATTTTCAAAACTGCACTGTGCCAAATTGCATGATACTGCAGTACCATGTGATCTTGTGTCCACAAACACTGCGTTTGCGATCTATGTTTGGTGTTAATGTATTATCACCCGCAGTAGATCACTAAGGCAGTGTGTTTTCAACACGATGCAGGGAACACACATGGAACATGCCTTTCTGGCACTGTGTTCTGTGAATTGGTCCTAACAACAGGGCACTGTGCCTAGTGATCCTTGACTTCATCAGTGTTGTTTAGGTAAATCTCCATTTCTCTAAGGTTGCCTGTGCTAGAGAGTTAGCTGTATGTTTTTGTAAAGAGGACATCGGCTGCTGTCCTGAAGAGCCCAGTCTATCTAATTCTCTGTGAAGGGACTATGCTCTAATTGTTCTAAAGGAGAAGCTTTTGTGCTTTTAATTGCTTCTACTTCAAAGCCAAGTACACCGTTTTGCAGGGACTTTTGCTTCAGTTCTACAGAAGGAAGTTTACTGTCCTTATCTTGTACGTAGTTCTTTTTTAAGTATGCCACTCAGTTCCACAATCCTTTGAAAGTTATCTCAAAAATAAAAATGCCAAAAAGAACACCCCTAGACTTGTCATTGAGCCAAAAAGTGATAGTGATCATGTGCCTCACTACAGGGCAATTACTGAAAAAACAAAACTAGGCTTATTTCCAGCGGCTCCTTCGGGGGTAACACTACACTTTTATTGCTTGATTTGGGTTTACATACACTTTAAAGGGCCTTACACATGGGCCGAATACCAGGGCATGATCAAAGGGGCATGAATGAAAAAGGTCAGCCAATCAGCATTCAATCAGCGCTCTCCAGTGTGTTCTGGCGGGGTCCCCCTATCAGAACACAAATTCTCAGTGATGGAGATCGCTGTACTAACATCGGATAGTTAGTATAGCGGCTCCTCTCGAGCTGTTTTTTTTTTTCATTCAAAAACGAATAGTGTGTACTAGGCTTAAGGTCCATTCACACCATAAACTGCGTGTTTACTGTGCATTTGTGTATGCGCAGTGATGTGCATTTGATGTTCAGTTTTTACACACATTTGCACGCATTTGTGGTGCATTTTTGCTAAGCTTGCATTTCCTTTTGAGGTCACTACTGTCACTAGTGCATTTTTGTGCATTTACATGCATTTCTGTGCATTTGCAGTGTAAAAAAAAAGAAGATTGATGTACTTTTTTTTCACTGGACTGCACTGCACAGCAATAGTGTGAACTATGCCCATAGGTTAAAGTGGTTGCTAAGCTACTGATATAAAAACATGCCATCCCCCCTGTAATATAACAATTAGTGCCATTGTGCCTGTGTTATAGAAAAATATGCCGATCGGTACCTATATCAGAGCAGCTCCCGACGATCAGCTGACTTCTCGGCTTTCTCCTCTGCCCGGCTGACAGCCCCCAGTGGGCGGGGCCAAGCACTGCCGCTGATGTCAGCCAGAGAGGAGAAGAGAGGAGAGAGCCGAGTGGTCACGTGATCGCCGGGAGCTGCTCTGATATAGGTACCGATCTGAATATTTTTTCTATAACACAGGCACAGAAGCACTTATTGTTATATCACAGAGGGCATGGCATGATTTTAAATCAGTGACTTAACAACCACTTTAACCTATGGGCATATAATATATGAGAGCAGCAGGAAGGGAGGGGCAGGCACTGACACAAGCAGACAGGCATGGAAGGGAGGGGGAGAGGAGGACAGAGGGGGACAGTGCAGGGCTGCGGATGACGGTGGCACGATAACTGACCACGGTGTCAGGGCTTAGAAGCTATGACACACTATGGTCAGTTTACAGAGGGGAGGGTAGAAATTGGCAGGATCAGCCATGTGTTTTAGGTGATATAGTGGGCCAAATTAGACAGCACAAGCACTGTGCTGTAGAACACGCTTTAAGGGAAAAGGATCTGGGTTTTTTGTTTTTAGGTTAACAAACGCTTTACCCTGGATTCTGTACTTTTGTTTTGTACTATGCAATTTGAGTGCAGTCAAAAATGCATCCCACTGCATCTGGTGTGAATGAGCCATAAGTATTAGGTTAAAGGGTATGGTCAGGTTAAGTGTGTTTTAACAATATCCTTAGCGCCAAAAATAATCCATCTATACACACCCACTACTGTAATCTATGAGAATTCTGCACCAAGTGCAATATAGAGTAACCCCCATGGATTTTTAAGGCAGACAAATGTATGAAAAGTTTAAATTCTTTAATTCTTTAAAATTCCTTAAAAGGTAGTAATGCCACTTTTATTAATACAATCATAAAAAGGGGCAGTTCTAGCCCTAATGATAGGTAAGACACATTAAACAATATACAAATAATAACAATGTACTCTATTCAAGGATCATCATATGACCTATACCCAATACTATTAAGTATACCCAGGTACTGCCAAAGATGTACTATGGTCAGTCCACATAGGTTTCTTTGGTACGTCTCAACATGTTCAGAAGTATTCTTCCTTCTTCAGGGGCAATTTGTGCTGGGCAATTCTTCCTTTATGAAATGTAAATATGGTCACTAGTTATCATAGTACAATAGAGCATATAGAAACACTTCAAATTCATATAATGTGTCAAAATATAATAATGGCTGTTTTTACTTACAATGAACAGTATACAACATGTTCATGTATATTGTGTTGCAGTGTCACATTGGACCCACTGGGGGGCACTACACCGGGCTTCCTGTGGGGTTTAACATGCACCACCCAACATGTAGGCTCCTTCCTTGTTCAGGGGGGAAAGGACACACATGTAGGCCCTAAACAGGGGAGGACTGGGCCAGGGGACAGGGGGGCAATTGCCCCCTGGACCTCTCTGATGCCCCGTAAAAAGAATGCATGGCTTCTGCCACAGACATACCTAAGGACAGAGCGCATGCCACCTCCCCCCCCCCACCCCCACAGCATGGATGGTGTAAACTGTGTCTGAGCAGAGGCCGGTTCCATGCCCCACTGGAGACTCTTCTCCCCCGACCGAGCTGTCCCAGTTCCCCCAACCACCCCCTGCTGGCCAGGTCAGTAACCCGGATTCAGCCGGTAAGTAGCGAGTATCTGGAGCAGGGCTTCAGCTTGGAATGGGGGTCAGGAGGAGGACGGGAAGAGGGAGAATGGGGGGGGCGAGTCACTGCACCATGCATGGGCCTCTGGTTTGCACTTTCCCCCTGGGCCGAAAGTTGCCAGTCTGCCCCTGGCCCTGAGTCATCCCCGGTTTCTGTTCCCAGCCTGTACCAGGGGCAGAAGTATTATTCCGCCCACACTGTGCTAGTCACGCGCGGCAGGGCACACTAAACGCTGGCGATGCACAGGCGCAAGACGTCATCCAGCCCCGCCATTTACTTTGGATGTTGGCAGTCCAATACACCCCATCCCTAACATCATTACTGCTGTAATCTATATTATATTAAATCCTTTCTGTGTTTTTCTGCCCCCATGTAACATTCTCTCTTAGTTCCTGAACCTCTCCTTTTCACCCTCTCTTCCTTTTGTTTGAAACAAGCAGTGCAAATTAGTTGCGGTCATGTACGCTGTTTTACGCACACTACAAATCCTATAGTCCCTAGTCTATCCCAGACATGAGTAATTCATGGTGGCTACGTTCCTACATATGAAAGGACTATGGAGAATGAATCAGAATAATCTTCATTCACAAATCAGCAACGTAAAATAACACCTGTAAATGCATGATTGCTATAGGCGACATAGACAGTTTAATATTCGATCAGATATTCTTTATTAAAAGTTTTTGCTTTTAAGTTTACAGGTAGGTCCAGAAGACAGTATAATAATAATGATATTTCAATAAATCCCTCTGTGACAATTATGCGGCAGAGAATGCTTATGTCTGGAATAACGTTTGTTAAAAAATGATGAAGCACTTCAACATTTCTCCAGCAGGGGGCATTGTGTATCAATGTATCATTTAAAACTCTGCTCTCTCTCTCTCTCTCTCTCTCTCTCTCTCTCTCTCTCTCTCTCTCTCTCTGAAATACCTGCAGAAAATACTGTGTTTATTGTGCTATTATTTATATTTAAATATTCAGATAATGGAGGAGCAGTTACAGTATGTTGCCCATAGCAACCGTTTTTAAATGTATGTACTAGCAAGGTCTTTTTTTAGTATGTTTGGAATCATGTCTCGTATACAGTTTTCTTAACCGAAAAAAATAGATAAACATATAAAAATAAATTATCTGGTAGACCTGATAGGCAGCCCAACAACCAAATAAAGAATCACACAAGGTAGGTTGACAACACTGCTCCTAATGCAGTCAGCCTGCAACAGGAAAATCGAATTTAATTTTAATTAAATTGAACTCAAAAATGCATATAACAGACTCAGTATTCCCTAGGCTTCAGCTTTTTATACCAGAGAACTAAATTACTTAGTTGGGCGTTCCCAGCCCACCCACTAAGGTGTCCCTAAAGAACTACGAGTTATCATAATTTTACTTCCTCCTGCCCAGGTAATTGGAAAAATCTCTCTTTTGTGTAAAAAATATTTCTGCCTGGAACTTTGAGTTTCAGGTTTTGCCTTTGTTCCAGTGAAATGTTTTTAGGGATTTTTTTTTTTTTAAGATACTTTTTATTAGGTTAAAAAAAAAAAAGTACACAAACATATGAAAAACATATCTAGTAATCAGTCATTTGTGTAGCACTGTGCTTCCCTTTTGCTTCCCTTTGCATGAAAGTACATGAAATGCTACTCCCTCAGTCCATATAACAGCAACAGTCCATACACTCCGGCTTCAATAAATAGACTAGGAGTTGTCTTTTTGTAATTTTTTGCTGGTAAAACTAGTAACAGGAGAGAGGACGTGGAATACTCCAAAAAAGTTAAACACATAGAAATTAGAGGAAAATCTTCTCCTTGAATGTGCATCAGTGCTGAACAGTCTAAAACAGTCTAAAGACCATGAGGTGAATTTCTGAATGGGCGAACACTTCACAGCTGGAGGCCATGAGACACACTTCTTTATTATGCAATGATGAATATTGGGAGTCTAAGCCCTCACAGCTGAAGGCCATTAGGGAGTTCTTTAACAAGTTAAGGCCTTACAGCTTGGACCATATGTTCTTCTCCTTAGTACATGTTGAATGCTGAACTGTCTAAGGCCTCACAGCTGAAGGCCATTTACTCTTGGAGCTTCTGATGCTCTCTAATGCAGCTGCATGATGCATGGGCTGCTTGACAGCAGCAGCAGCCCTGCACCTCTGGAACCCTCCTAGGATGAAGGAACCCTGCTCTTCATGGTCTCAGACTATTTATCTCCATTTCAGACCCCTACTGGACACTGGGGATTGTCTATAACCTGATAAATATTCAGGCTGATTATTTAAATTCTCCCTTCCAACACTCTGAAAAATTATTTCAGAGGCAAGAGGAAGCAATCAATCTCCCAACTTGTGAGACCCTGATCAGGCCAGAACAAACAATCACTGCTCCCATGATTACAGAAGGAGCCAAAAACGAAATTTGCCTAGAATTCTACGCTAAGAGGGTGCTACATCCACCCCCCTCTAAAAATAGATCCTTGCTTCGTAGGTCAAGTTACATGACAAAAACACTCTTGTCTCCAAGAGCGAAGTGTCCCACAATAAAAGAGAGGATGGGGAGAGGGAAAAACTAACAGTGTAACAATGAGTATGTGGCCATCCGCATAGTAAACGTTCTTTAGATGATATATACAAAACTTTGTACATTACATTCAGTGCACTGCCATCAAGCAAGATAAAAATATAATTAGGTGACAACAGTTAGGTAGAACACTTACAACACACAAATAAATATATACAGCCTATCGGGGTAAAGCCCCACCACTAGCTAATTATAAATAGTTAGTGCATCAATAAACAATAACATTAGTGCATTTAGAATGTTAATCCAAGTGCAAATCTATTGTCACCTAAAAAAGAACAGAATTAGAAGAACAGCATAAACATAACTATGCAGGGTTGGAGCATTATCTCTGCAGAGATAATTCTCCAGCAATCAATAGCATATAACAATCTATAAACCATTTTGGCACTCACCACTATTGGCCCTGCCGTTCCCTTCTCCAAGCAAAGGGGGGGGGGGTGCGGTTTTTCATCTGCATGAGACATGGAGACAAGGCTTAGCGAATTAGCTATGCTTGAAAACATAGGAAATGGTGTGCAGAAAAATGGTAGCAGGTACTCTGGTCTAAAGAGCCACAATTTTAAATATTTAGCTGTAGCAGGACTGTATCTTTCCCACTGAATATCACATCAATGCATCATGAGATACAATACCAAATGAGATAAATACCTCACTTATTGAATAAATAACTTGTGCTTTATTTTAGTAGCATTTTTAGTAGCATTTTTTTTTTAATTGAAAAAAAATGTCTGAAAAAACGCTATGAGCTATTTTACCTCTTGGTGAATTGAGCCCAAAGAGTGGTCAGTGTATGCATGTGACAACAATATCACAAATTCTCTACAGGTGTGGCTTGTATGGGAGGGTTGCAAGAAAAAAAAAAAAACACTCCCCAAGAAGGGCCACATGCAGTCATGACTGAGCTTTGCCAAAACGTACCTTGAAGATTCTGAGGCCACCTGAAAGAAGGTGTTATGGTCAGATGAGACTAAAATGGAGTTATTTGGCCTCACCACCAAACAATATGTCTGGCAGAAATACAATACAGCTAACTATCCAAATAACACCTACAGTAAAGTATGGAGGTGGTAATATCCTGTTATGGGGTGTTTCTTTGCAGCAGGGACTGGACTAGTCAGGATAGAAGGAAAAATGGATGAGGCAAAATAATGTCAAATTCCTGAGGAAAATCTGCTACCCTCTGCCAGAAAGTTGTCAATGGGAAGAAGGTTTACCTTCCAAAATGACAATGACCCAAAGCACACACAGCAAAAATGACCATACAGTGGTAGAAGGAGAAAAAGGTGAATGTCCTTGCATGGCTTAGTCAGAGCCCAGACTTAAACCCCATTAAAAATCTGTGGAATGACTTGAAGACTGCAGTCCACAAACAGTCACCATTACATTTAGCTGAACTTGAGCAGTTCTGCAAAGAACAGTGGGCAACTATTGCAAAGTCTAGATGTGCAAAGTTAGTAGAGACATATCCTAAAGTCTGTAATTAAAGTAAAAGGGGGTTCAACAGAACACTGACAGAAGAGGTGATCCTTTTTCCAACTCAATAATTCTGTTTTTGATTTTTTTAATTTTTTTGACATGTTGGTGTTATATCTTTCACTTGGATGTTATAAGTTGCACTGAGTAAATACAGCTGGATAAAACAAAAACTGTATCTTCATTTCAGGCTGCAAAGCAAAAAATTTGATTATTGTAAAGGGAGTGATTCATTCTGTACCCACTGTATATCTTAAAATAAAACACCAAAAAAGAGTGCATCATATTGCACAGAAGACCACTTGATTAATTAATAAAGGTGCTCTTCTGCACAATCTGGCACTCTCTGTTTTTGTGTGTGTTAGCACTCCATGTTAATTTTACTAATCCAATCTGCTACCTGATTTAACTTTCATTCTGCCATTCATATTCAGTATTAGACTGCCCCACTACCAAAAACCCCATAACTGTTTATATTACTTTCTGATTTGCCCAGAAACTGAGCCTGTGGACAGTAAATGAATGCTATTTCAAGTTCAAGTACCACCCCGAGTCCAATACAATCTCGACTACACACATTGGTGAACAATAGGGCAGTAGCAGAGCACAGAATCTCGTGACAAAAACCTCAAAGTATATGTAAACTCTATTAATTAACGTCCCTTATCTGCTCCCTTTTTCTCTGTTGAAGAAGAACTCCACAGGGTTGTTTCTTTTTTTTTAAATCCTTCCAATCTTCACTTGCCCTCTCTTTTTTCCAGAGTTGTCTCTGATTCCTCCTTGGTACAGCATCACAAGTATTTTAAAGAACAGAATTTCAGACCCCACCCTAGTGGAAGCATTAACACACAGGCTAGGCTCACAGTACTCCACGACTCAGCAGTGCTCACAAATCATTATGTGAAGACCGCTCAGTCCTAAAAGAATGCCTGCCTCCCACTGGTGCTAGAAGGAGAAGAAGCTTTGGTGATGTTATCAGACCGGCAAGAAGACTTGAAGTAAATTTATATATATGGAACACATAACAAAAGTTGTCGGGGGAGGAGGAACTTCGGGGGTGGGTGATCTCTCTGGAGTTCCACTTTAAGTGAATTCAAGTGAAACTCTACTTGTAGGCAGGTGCAGTCTACTTTCTCTTCTGCAGATGGTGCTCATCCGTAGAAGCATTGCAGCACTCAGGATCAAGTTAAGAAGTTTATTTACTCGTATGAGGAGACAAGGCACAGCAAAGGTACTGGCTTGTCTAATTTTTGTCTGCCCAGGCTTAACTTAAAATACATTTTTCTTATCTGATTCGGCCTCCCCATCTGGACAGTGATTGGTTGGTTCAAATATTTGGGCTTGACCTCTATTCATTATTATCCTAGGAGGGTGCAGCCTTGTCTTACAGACTTTTCTAGAAACGAAACTAGCTTGTGGTTAAATTAAACTAATTTACAGCTACGTATATTTCAGGAAATGAAACCAATGTGTAGTTACTTATATCTTAGGAACAAAAGTAGCATGCAGTGAAATAAAAATCAGGAAACAAAAGTAGTATGTTAGGCAATCTTTTGCAAACAGACATAAATGATTATATACAGTACTAATCATCTCATTTCTTCAACACTGGAGAAGCTACCTGATTGGATACTGCCACCCCATGTGACTCTAGCAACTGTCTTGGGTCAGGCAGAGCCTATTTAAGGCCTTGGCTCCCAGGTTTGGTGCCCATTTGCGAGTGAGAAGAGTAGGGACAAGTACCCATCTGTTGGGGACAGAACTAGCAGCAGGGAAAGGTTCCAGATGAAGGAAGAAAGCATAGGGTTTGCAACTTATCTGGACACTTTTTCGCTTGAGCACAGGATGGCCAGGCTGCATTCTGCCCCTTCTAACAGGCGCTGTAACCAGCTCTCTACATGCTGTTGGGACCTGTGAGTGTTCCTGGTTGGGCTGTCTTCCCATTGCCAACTGTCTTTGCATTACTAAGTTCTTCATGTCGCACTTGGACTCTGTGTGTTATTGCTGCCACACCACACAGCTCCCCACCTACATACTGGGTTCACTTGCAGTCCCAACAACCCACATCGGTGATCAATAGAGCTGCACAACAGAGGAATTAGGTGACAATGCCCTTTAGGTGTATCTAAACTCTGACAATGAACTTCTCTTATTTGCTTATTTTTGGCCCCTTAAATATACTATTGGAATCATTTTGTCATATCTGTGTGATAAATGCAAACAAATGGCCTGTTGATTGTGACACACATTTCATGGTGCCCTATGTCCTTTCCACTCTGTCTGATGTATCTAAAAAATGCTATGATGAAGTATGTTTGGACTATAGAGCCCCCCCCCCTCCCACCCATGTTATGAAGGAAGAGGTGGAGATGTTCTATAGTCCTAACACACTTTCTGTCCTGGGGTGACAAAGCTGCTCCTCTATAGATACAGTACAGTGAGTACTGATCACTGTAACCACTAAATGGGAAGTGTGGTACTGGAAGGATGACAAGGTGAAAGGAAAGAAAAAAGCCTAAAAAATGAAAATGAATGCAATGACATCTAACTGGAATGCTGCAATCTTTTACAGTTTTGTTCTTGGGTTTAGATATGCCTTAATTCCTGGATAGAAGCTGTATCTATAGCCTCTGCTAAGCTATGTGAGTCTGGATGTAATAGACTATAGAAAATGCCAGTGAAATGTAAATTGATCAGGCTTGATCTAACTTTAGTATGGAATGTAACCTTTCCAGTATTGCAATAGCAGTTCACATTCATTCTACTCGTTGCCTGTATTTGTTTCTTAAAGTAACAATCCATTAGGGAGATATAGAGGCTGCCATCGCTAACTTCCTTCTGAAAATGCTATTTGCCTGGCAGTTATGGCAATTACAGTTATGTTACAGTTAGTTATAATTACAGTTAATTGCAGTTATGGCAGTTATAGGCTACAGTGCTTTCTTTGACCCAGAGCAAGTATGCTGCAAGTGAGGTCAGAAGAACTTCAGACTGATATTCTTATACAGATGAAAAATTTGGAAGGTACTGAAACAAGAGGGCCAGCGTGAAAGGCAGGTAAACAACATTTTCAGGAGGTCAACTGTGACAGCTCACATATGTGTTTCAGGACAGGTTACTTTGCATAGACTATGTAAGGAATGTAAGTTGGCTTGATCAAAGGAAGGAAGGATGCTTTATAAATAGAAGTAGATCAGAAGCTTTAGAGGAAAGTTCTTAGTTACACATTTGTAAAATATTTACCATAGACTCAGAGTATTGAAGCCATAGGTTTAGCTTGACAGCCAGCATTTTCAGAAGGAGAAAGCAACAACTATTTTCTCTTTTTATGTTTAAAAGCAGACCTTCTATATACAGTAAGCAGATCTGCTTTATTCACAGACCTGTAGGCAAGAGTTGGGATCCCTTTTAGGGTGAACTCTCTTTGTTCCCATTTGGGTTGGGCTGTGCTTTTCCTGGGAAAAGGTATAAAAGAGGAAGGAGGAGTTTGAGAAGGTAACTATTGGGAAGAACTAGCCTTGGAGTTCCTCAACATGTGGTAGTAAATTGACCTGAGGGTCTCCCGTTTGTGGGCTCTGTCTGGCCCAAGAGTGCCTTCAGGGTACAGAGGTGTGAGGATTAAGTTTGGACATCAGAATGCTGGCTGGTAACCCCTCTGTGTGGTATATGGTATTCTGTTATCTGGAAGATGTTCCCCGAGACTGGAATGTGTTATGTCATTCTTAAATTAGAAAAATGTTGGAAAAGCAGGATCTGACTGGACAATCTTTAATTGGGAGAAAGATTTGGATTCCCATTTCAGGGCCTTGGGTCTTTAGCGTATATAGGAAGACAGGTTGCAGAGCCTTCCCTGAAGATAAGAGAGGCGTCAAACCCTGATCCTCTCATCTTCCATAAAGGGCCGTACATACTTGACGAAAATGTTCATGAAATTTCTCGTCCGATTTTTCTTTTTTTTGGCACATTTGTTCCTAGACTTCCGGGTTGCCAGCAACTTCAGATCATGTGCGGTCTTTCGTATCTGATTTTTCACGGACGTACTGCATATAGATTAAACGGAAATCGGTCGTCTGGGGACGGACGAAAAAAAATTTGGTGTTTGTCCCTCCGTTGTTTTTCGTTGAAAATGTTGGTATCGGCTACTGAAAGTTGTGTACACACTAGGCAAAAATCGGACGATTTTACCTCGAATGGGAATTTTCGGCAGATTTTCTACTAGTGTGTATCCTACTTTAGGCAGCAGGAGGATGTCGCTTAGCCAACAGATGGCATTGCTAGCCACCACTAGGGGACCTGCTTACAGACCCAACAAAATTTAAACAGTTTTATAAAGGCATTAGAAAACAGCCAGAAAATTACCTTGGCCATGCTTACTATACTTTCAGGAGGACAGGTGACGCTACTATGCATCCCCCATCTTCTGGGAGAACTGGATGTTCAAAATCTCGAGAAAATGTGCTCCGGGTCATTGCATGATCTTTTTTGCTACATTAACATGTTTTTTTTCACCACAGTTAGTTTGCTGATTTCAGAGGTGGCTATGGCACCTCTGGATGCAGCATCACCCTGTGATTTGGCCTCATACAAACTAGCCAATTATCTGTGTCCAATTTGGTGTGTGGCTGAAACACAGACCCTCAATGCACACTGCCTGCAGCTGTTTGTATAGTGTGTGCAAGCAGCGTTTACAACTGTCAGCAATAATCTACTCATTCATGCTGACGACCAGCCCTAGCTGCAGCTAACCTGCTTTGTAGCACTAGCCTCGTAGGAGCCACTAGAAATGTATCCAGGTTCTTTTTCTCAGTAATTGCCCTGCAGCAGTCACAGTCACTCTTCAGCTGTTCTTTTTTGCTGTTTTTTCGTTTTGGGGTAACTTGGATAGGGTTGGGGGATTTGAGTGGGATACTCCAAAAACAACTATGTACAAAGTTAGGACAGTAAACTTGCTTCTGCTGAACCATAAGCAAAGTCCTTGTAAAAGCAGACTGTGGACCTGGCTTTGTAGTAGTAGTACCTAAAGGCACAAAAGCCTCTTCTTCTGAGCAATTGGAGCAGAGTCCCTTCTTCACAAAGAATTAGATAGACTGAGCTATTCAGGAAACCAGCCAATGTCATTTATACACACACACACAGCTGACTAGAACTATAAGGGAAGCAGTAGCCCACAGTCCCCAAGATCTCTCACAGCAGTTTGTACTCACAAAATGTACTTGGAAATTTGAATGTCTCCTTCCAACATCCATGCAACACCATTTTCCGGTGATACCCGGCTAGATCTTCAGATGACAGCCCCTCAGTCAGCTCTATATAAATGCAGCAAAACAGGCCCTCAGGTCACACACCTGAGGCCTCAGCACCTCACAAGCACATGGCAGATAGCCTAAGGGAGCAAGCAGCTACCCCCCCCCTTAGGCCGTGTTCCCTCTTAGACCAGGAAGCTCTGTGTTTCCACGTGTTTTTACAGACTCCCAGCAGCCATCTTGGACACCCCACCAGGGATTTGACAGGGCTGTATGAATACTCATGCTACCCATTTGCCTTGCTCCACACCTTGTATGTTCAAGAGAGATCCACAGTTCTCTAGAAAGTAGAGATAGCAATCAAACCTGCAACAGGTAAAACACTGAACAGACCAGAATAATCAACACAGCTTCACTGATCACAGTCAGCAACACTACATTTGCCTAACAAAACAGCAGCTTCACTGGATATAG
Organism: Pelophylax lessonae; assembly: GCF_965119305.1. NCBI lineage: Eukaryota > Metazoa > Chordata > Amphibia > Anura > Ranidae > Pelophylax > Pelophylax lessonae. The sequence goes on along the minus strand of NC_138773.1, from coordinate 93,134,028 downwards.
TGAGCCAGAAGGCTTGTTGCAGGATTTTGAGTACCCCCTTTAAAGCACTGGAAGCTAATTTTTTTTTTACATACTTTATTTTTCAATGTCATTTTTTACCATTTTTATTTGAGTGGTGGGGGTCTGGAAGTAAAACAAATCTTCCATTTTCATTAAAGGATCACTTTCTTTTTCATAGATCGTTTGCAGGAAGGACAGAAAATCATTTGCTGTTGTTGACTGGATGGAGAATTGTGTTTGTCCCACGTTGCAGGCCTCTGACTCGGATGACTGCTTGAAAGAAATGTTTGTTACAGCAGACCTTTTAACCATTTACAGTGAATAATCAGAGCAGAACATTTTAAGAACCATGACTATGTGTGTCAACATAACTTTTCCCTAAGCTGCATCTATGGGCTCTGCTCAGGAATCTGAATAAACATGTTGGACATGCTGCATGCCCATACTACATTGTGCAGTGGTCTTTTCCCTGTACTGCTTGGATAAGTGGGCACTTGGCACTAACTAGACAACGAACTAAAACTAGGCAAGTAAACATAAAGTACTTCCAGCATTCCAAGCACTGGGGGAAGGTTTTATGTCATAGACATGTTTGAGAGCCACATATACAAGTAGCTCCAAACAAAGAAACAGCAAAAATTCTCTCTCTATCCTAAGAGTTTCCCTCATCAAGTAATCAGCACTTCAAATCCTCGCTATGTAAAATTGCCAATTTGTTTAATGTATAACTTTTGGAAAAACATTTTGTTTAATTTTTGATAGAGTGGAGAGGGATTAGAACAGCTATCAGGTTTTATTACATAGTTACATAGTTAGTCATGCTGGAGAAAGTCCACCTAGTTCAAGCAATAAAAAAAAAAAAAACACAATTATATAATCCCATATACACAATCCTATACCCACAATTGATCCAGAGAAAGGTGAAAAACTTCAACAAAGTATGATCCAATTTTCTCCAGTAGGGGAGAAAAAATCCTTCCTGATCCCCGGAGAGGCAATCGGATATTTCCTGGATCAACTTTACCTATAAATGTTAGTATCCAGTTATATTATATACATTTAGGTAAGAATTCAGGCCTTTTTTAAAGCAATCTACTAAATTGGCCAGAACCACCTCTGAGGAGAGTCTAATTCATATTTTCACAGCTCTTACTGTGAAGAAAGCCTTCTGTATTTGAAGATGAAATCTCTTTTCCTCTAGGCGTAAAGAGCGTCCCCTTGTACTCTGTGATGACCTTAAAGTGAATAACTCAACACCAAGTTCACTATATGGACCCCTTATGTATTTGTACATGTTGATCATATCTCCCTTAATCTCCTCTTCTCAAGAGTTCCTCTAATCTATCCTTATAGCTGAGCTCCTCCATGCCTCTCATCAGTTTGGTTGCCCTTATCTGCACTTTCTCCAGTTCCCCAATATCCTTTTTGAGAACTGGTGCCCAAAACTGAACTGCATTATTCAGATGAGGTCTTACTAGTGATTTGTACAGGGGCAAAATAATATCTCTCTATCTGTGGAGCCCATACCTCTCTAAATACAAGAAAGGATTTTGCTTGCTTTGGAAACTGCAGCTTGGCATCGCATGCTATTATTAAGCTTATGATCTACCAAAACCCACAGATCCTTCTCCACCAATTATCCTCTAGTTCTACTCCCCCTAGTATGTATGATGCATGCATATTCATAGCCTCCAAGTGCTCCAAGTGCTCCAATAACTACATTTATCAGCATTAAACCTAATTTGCCACATAGTCGCCCAATTGAGGTAGGCTTGCAAATTGGAGACATCCTGTAAGGACGTTATTCTGCTGCATAGCTTGGTGTCATCTGCAAAGACTTAAATGGTACTTTTAGTCCCAGGCCCTATATCATTTATAAATATACTGTATTAAAAAGTAAGGGTCCCAACACTGAAACTTGGAGTACACCATTGATAACCTTAGGCCATTCAGAGTAAGAATCATTAACCACTTCTCTCCGAATTCTTTCTTTTAGCCAGTTTTCCATCCATTTATAAACTTTCCAAGCCTGTAGACTTTACCTTACACATTAGCCATGTATGGGGAACTGTGTCAAATGCTTTTGCAAAATCCAAGTATACTATGTCCACAACCACCCCTCTGTCCAAGATTTTACTTACCTCTTCATTAAAAGAAATCAGGTTTGTTTGACAATTTCTGTCTTTCATGATTCCATGCAGTCTGTTGCTTAAAATATTTTTTCCAGCAAGAACTCATCTATGTGGTCTTTTAATTAACTCTCCAGTATCTTCCCGGCTTTAGAAGTTAAACTAACAGGTCTATAGTTACTTGGTAAAGACTTTGATCCCTTTTTAAATATAGGCACTATATTGGCCCTACGCCAATCCAGTGGTACTATTCCAGTCACTAACTTGTCCCTAAAACTTAGAAACAATGGCTTTGAAATGACAGAGCTCAACTCTTTTAGGATCCGTGGGTAGATGCTATCTGGTCCAGGTGCTTTATCCACCTTTATTCTGTCTAAATATTTCTGGATCATGTCACTTTTGAGCCATTGTGGATCATTTGGGGCTGTCAATATAATCCCCTATATCAGTGTTTCTCAACCAGGATTCCGTGGAACCCTATGGTTCCTCCAGAGGTTGCTAGGGGTTCCCTGAGCAATGGGCAATTTCTGCCTCTCAGATAAGTTCCCCCTGACACCATTGATCTTTTTAGCTATCTGGAAGAAGGTAATTCTTTCCAGTATCCACAATTGTAAAGAGCATTCATGCCACTGACCATCACACTAATGTATCATGAGTTGTAAATATAGTCATTTTTAGCAGGGGTTCCCTGAGACCTACAAATTATTTCAAGGGTTCCTCTGAAAAGGTTGAGAAAGGCTGCCCTATATGGACATGAGCTCCCCCATGCTCCTTTGCTTACACAGGGCTGAAGAAAGTATTTAATAAATGTCAAAAAAGGTGCATATGAATACGCACAAGCGGCGCTTAATAAGGTTATCTGCATGGAATGCGATATGTAATCGTAAACACAATATATGCTAAAACCCAATGTATACAAAATAAAGTCCGTGCAGGTATAAAGTCCATCACCACTTTTCCTCAGTGCGGGTATAAAGCTCCACCTTGACGTTAATCAATGTGTACCTCCACCTCACCACTCGTGGGATATATGAATATATACGCTTACCAGAAGGCTCAAGCATACAAGCCCATAGAATAAAACCAGCCTGGACTCTCTCTGCAAACAAATCTCTGGAGAAGCCGATCGTACCCAGCAGAAGTCTCCGAAAATATTGCGGTGCATAAGAAGGGAGCAAAGATACACATAGGGCAATATTGCTTGAAATAGACATGTACCTTTATTTAAAGACTCCCCCCTTCACCCATTACACTCACATAAAAAAAGAGATAAAACCAGCATGTACAAATCGGTGTGGCAGTACGGTCACTGTCGACCGCTTACCGGACTCCCGCTTGCTTCACAGCGTCCCGGAAGCTCCGGACCTCGAGGTCGTACAGCGTCCTGTTGCCGAGGTGACCGCGCAAGTCACCGCCCTAACGCGTTTCGTCATAGGACTTCAACGGAGAGCGTGCTTGCGCGGTCACGTCACTCCTATTTATCTCATACCTCTGCCGGACATTAACCCCATCTGCAGCCTGTCAGCCGCAGCGGAGCGCCGGAATCATCGGTATTCATTGATGACGGAGCCCATATTCATAAGAACACCATCAATCCTCATATAGATCGTATAGTCATCTTATATACATTGTTGCATATCGTTCAACTCAATGTTAATACTGACTGCGGCCACAATCTATATGTCGTAATTATAACATTCATCGGTCATACATGGTGCAATTGCATTAACCAAAACTTAGACTCGCATAGCATGGTATAGCCCCGTCATCACAGGCTCTATTATACATATATTGTCAGATTTCTCAGACCTAAACATATATATATAGTAAATGCTAATAAATGTTAATATTAAAATGATAATAGGTACATGTAATAAATATAAGAATTACTCCATAAAATCCTCATATAAAATGTAATAAAATAGTAAAAAGGTTAAACGATTACATTCACATGTCCAATTGAAATGCCCTGCATGGGTGTACAGGTAATTACCAAAGAACAGAGCTCACTACTTGGAAATATAGTACGAATACAACCCAAGTTATAACTCCTGTGCTAGTCTATTAATATCAATCATGTTGCCAATATGTTGACAGTCAAATCTCATGAAAGATAGAAGATATATCAAACTGTAGAATTGCAGAAACTGAGGTAAAGCCATAAGACTATAACTCCCCTCTTAAATTGGAACTGGAGTGATCGTCCCCCATCAGTAGTCACTGATGAAGCAATTCACATCCAGTTCCACGTTCAGACCTCTAGGATGGAGTACATCAGTGAGATATATCCAATACGTCTCACGGCGTGACAATTCTCTGACCATGTTTGATCCCCTCCAATTGGGGTGTATCCTGTCAATCCCCCAAAATTTTAAACCTGAGGGGTCTTGGTTGTGCCTCAGTTTGAAATGTTAGGATACACTATGGTCCTTGTATCCTTTGATGATGTTTGCTATATGTTCAGATACACGTTTGGATAGAGTCCTTTTAGTGCGTCCAATGTACATCATGCCACAGGGACATTGTAGACAGTACACAACATGGGTAGTGCAACAGGAAATACATTCTTTAATATCGAACTGTTTCCCATTGGCACTAGAGGTAAAAGAACTCATACCCCTTGGGTGCTCTCTTACCTGTCGGCAGGAAATGCACCTGCGGCAGGCGAAAAAACCGGGTCTGTCCCAGAACATTTTGGGTTTAGTAGGGGGGTCTATGATTTTCTTGACCACCTTATCCCCAAAAGAAGGGCCTTTTCTGTAAATAAATACAGGAGCCTCTGGGATGACTTTTCCCAAAAATTTATCCATACAGAGGACGCCCCAATGTTTCTTAAAGATATTCTCGACTTCCTTGTATTGTTCGTTGAAATTAGTAATAAAGCCCCACTCATGCCTTTTATTTTCCTCTTTCGTTTTGTCCTCAAGGCAATTGTTCTGCGAGAGTATCCCAACTTCTTGTATGGTACTATCCAATCTGGAGGGACAGTATCCCTTTTCAACAAAACGTTCTTTCAGAAGGCCAGATTGTGCCAGATAGTCTGTATCACTAGTACAATTCCTCCTGATGCGGAGGAACTGGCCTTTTGGAATGTTTTTTAGCCAGTTTGGATGGTGCCCACTGAACATAGGAAGGTACCCATTCCTGTCAGTGGGCTTAAAGTAGGCCTTAGTGCCCACTTTACCATCCTGCAAAAAAACTTCCACATCAAGGTAATGAATGTTAGTCTTGCTCCAACTGAAACTTTCTTTTTATGGGTCCTCTTTCCTGCTCGGCATCCTCTATATCTGGTCCTGTCCAGAAATCCCTTTGATCTTGGGTTCCCCTCCATTGAGGGCCTGGATTGTTCCCCTCGGGACGTGGAGGGCCCAGGGGTGGGGGGCCAGCATATGTGCCCCTTCCCCCCCCCTCCCGCCTCTCCGGCGTCCCCGGCCCCTTCCGCCCCTCCATAAAAAACCTATCCCTCAAACCTTCATCATTGTGTTACCACATATATAAAGTCACTCTAGGAACCAGCTTGCTAATTGTGTGTATTTACTGGCTGAAATAAGACCTTCCACACATGATGAGTCATTGAGGTTGGGAATGGTATCTCAGCATATCTCTTACATGACAACTGACGTGGAACTATTTCTGCAGCTGAAAATCCACACCATATAAGAAACGCAGGAGCGTTACAGATTGAACGAACCTAAAAAATGGATTCAGCAGAAATAGCCACTCAGGTGACACAATTAAAACAGCAAGTATCTGCGTTAATACACGCACTTGCTGAATTAAAAGAAGACAATCAGGCTCTGTCGCAGCAGGTAATTAGACTGACACAACTTACCTCTGCTCAGTCCCCTGAACCCAAGATAAATCCCCCTTTGGTATTTACAGGCGATCGCAAAAAATTTCGCGAATTTAAAAACGCATGTGAGTTACTTTTTTTGCTAAAACCTCGTACCTACCTTACTGATCACATTAAGGTTTGTACTATTATTTCTTACCTATCAAGCGATCCTCGAGCCTGGGCAGATTCTCTTTTTGAGAAAAACGACCAGCTTCTCAACTCCTATGCCTTGTTCCTGGCAGAGCTCACTAGCCTATATGATGACCCCAATAGGCAGAGTACTGCTGATCTTCAGTTAAGATCCTTGAAACAAGGAAGGAGGCCTGTGGAAGACTTTGTCGCAGAGTTCAAGAGATGGACCCTTGATTCAGAATGGAATGATGCATCTCTGAAAACCCAATTTAGGCTTGGCCTATCAGAAGCCGTTAAGGACGAGCTCGCCCGAGCGGATCTGCCAAAAACCCTGGATGCATTAATACAACTCAGTATTACCATAGATAGAAGACTACGAGAAAGAAAGGCTGAAAAGATGGGAATGCCATTATCCGTTTCCTCTCGGAGTCTGGCCGTTGACCCCGTTCCTATGGAGATAGGAACCATACGCCCACTGCTATCAACTATGGAAAAAGCCAAAAGACGAAATGAAAATCTCTGCTTGTACTGTGCATCCCCGGATCACAAGATAAACGTCTGTCCCCTAGTCAACAAAAAGAAGGGTGAGTGTTCACATGTCTCCCTAGGAGGATTGACAACTTCATTCACTAACCCCTACATTTCTGTTTTTTTGACATTACAGTGGGACCAGAACAGGATTACTACTAAGGCCATGATTGACACAGGATCTTGTGGAAATTATATGGATATATGTTTTGCTGCTTTAAATAAAATTCCTATTATTTCTAAACTCAAACCTGTCTCAGTAAGACTTATTACCGGTGTTCCGTTATCCTCTGGTCCGATCACCGATCAGACACAAGCACTTCTAGTCACTATTAACGAGTCTCATAGGGAGACTTCTACCTTCGATTTAATACCATCACCCCACTTTCCCATTGTGTTGGGACTTCCCTGGTTGCACACACACCAACCAACCATAGATTGGAAGAAACGGTCCTTGACCTTCCCTTCTTGTTATTGCGAGGAAACGTGTAACCTCCCGTTTTCCGGGAAGATTCTGTCTGTGGTGACAGATGAGATTGCACCACTATGTTATCAGGATTTTTCTGAGGTTTTTCTTGAGAAAAATGCTCAAGCATTACCTCCTCATCGAGACTATGATTGTAGCATTGATCTACTCCCAAATAGCAAATTGCCGTTCGGTCATGTTTATCCTCTTTCACAGGATGAACTTGCCCATCTCAAAACCTATTTGGATGAGAACTTAGAAAAAGGTTTTATTAGACCTTCCACTTCTTCCACAGCAGCAGGACTCTTTTTTGTTCGCAATAAAGATTCAAGTCTCAGACCTATCATCGACTACAGGAAATTGAATGCTATCACAATAAAAGATCGCTATCCTCTACCGCTTATCCCTGAGCTCATTGAGCAGGTGCGTGGAGCTACCTATTTTTCAAAATTAGACCTGAAAGGAGCATACAATCTCATTCGAATCCGTGATGGACACGAGTGGAAGACTGCGTTCAGAACTAGATACGGATTGTTCGAGTATCTTGTGATGCCATTCGGCCTATGCAATGCCCCTGCAGTTTTCCAACGATTTATAAACAATATTTTTAAAGACTTACTAGATGTCTGTGTTGTGGTATATCTGGACGATATACTTATATATTCACGGACCCTGTCTGAACACATAAGACATGTAAGACTTGTATTATCGAGATTGCTTGCACATAATCTTTATGTGAAGCTGAAGAAATGCTTGTTCCATAAAGATGAGGTACTCTTTCTAGGCTACATCATATCCAAAACAGGAATCGAGATGGACATGAGTAAAATATCCTGCATTCAGGATTGGCCTACACCAACTACACGCAAGGCGCTACAGCGATTCCTTGGATTTTCAAATTTCTACAGGAAGTTCATAAAAAACTTTTCTGCTATTGTGAGACCCCTCACACAGCTCACTAGCATAAAAATACCATTTAAATGGTCAGAAGAAGCAAATAAGGCTTTCCACTTGTTAAAGACAAGGTTTACTTCCGCTCCCATATTACGCCATCCAGACCCATCCCTCCAATACATTCTGGAGGTAGATGCGTCAAACCTGGCAGTAGGAGCAATACTCTCCCAACGACCTACCCCCACTTCACCACTTCATCCAGTCGCCTTTTTTTCTAAATCCCTGAGCAGTCCCGAGATAAATTACCCCGTGGGTGAGAAGGAACTGCTTGCTATAACATTGGCTCTGGAGAATTGGCGACATTTACTCGAAGGCACCCAATTACCAATAATTATATACACGGACCATAAAAACCTCCAATATCTTCAGACTAGCAAAACTCTCTCGCATCGACAGGTACGATGGTCACTATTCTTTCTAAGGTTTAACTTCCTAGTGACCTACACACCTGCAGATAAGAACAAAAAGGCGGATGCACTATCACGACTAACTGAAGAAAATTACTTTGAAATTCCTTCCGTTCCTATAATACCTCACAAACGCATTATTGGAGTTGTCCGTTCCTTGAAGGAAGAGGTTCTGCATGGTATAAGGTTGGATTCACCCCCACCACAACTAAATACCGATGCAGAAGGCTTCCTCTACTACAACGACAAACTTTACATACCACCTACCCTACGCACCAAGATCTTGGAATTATCGCATGATGTGCCTATGGCAGGACATATGGGTATGACAAAGACTTTCAATTTGATTTCTCGGCAATTCTGGTGGCCTGACATGAAAACATCTATACAAAAATTTGTCTCTTCATGCAATGTCTGTGCCAGGTCCAAAATTGACACTACGAGACCATCCGGCCTACTATGCAGTCTACCAATACCCCAAACTCCATGGGAGGTTCTGTCATTGGACTTCATCGTAGAATTGCCTCCTTCCAAAGGATTTAATACCATCTTGGTGTCAGTGGACCATCTGACAAAGATGGCACATTTCATTGCTATTCGCAGACTACCTTCGTCCAAACAAACGGCAGAACTCCTGATGAAACATGTCTTCAGATTACATGGTATCCCAAAAACTCTTTTGTCTGACCGTGGATACCAATTTATTTCTAAATTCTGGCAAGAACTATGTCACATACTACGGATTGAGCGGAAGCTCACTTCTCCTTACCATCCGCAGACCAACGGACAGACTGAAAGAGTCAACCAATGCATCGAGCAGTATTTACGTTGTTACACTTCTTACCAGCAGGATGATTGGTTGGATCTTCTCCCCCTGGCAGAATTTGCCTATAACAACGCAACTCACAGTACAAGCAAGCAGAGTCCGTTCTACTTGAACTATGGGTTCCATCCCTCTATTCTCCCTCCACGCATCCTTCCTTCAAATAACCCAGTAGCCTCAGACTATCTTTCCCAAATAAAGGATTCTCTGGGTTTACTAAATACTACCATTGCACACGCTCACAGTCAACAAAAGAAGTACTATGATCTTCGTAGAAGACCTTCTCCACAGTATACTATCGGGGACCTCGTTTGGCTCTCAACAAAAAACTTGAGACTGAAGATCCCTAGCAAAAAGCTTGGACCTCTGTTCTTGGGACCTTTCCCAATCAAGAAACTTATTGGAAAAGCTGCAGTGCAGCTTACATTGCCAATGGACCTAAAAATCCATCCCATTTTCCATGTGTCGCTACTAAAACCCCATGTTCCGGACCAAGGAATAAGGCCTAATATTCCACCTCCCCCTCCTGTACAAGTTGAAGGTGGAGAAGAATACGAGATAAAAAGAGATTCTGGATTCTCGTATCTACAGAAGAAGACTTCAGTACTTGGTTAGATGGAAGAACTATGGGCCCCAAGACGACACCTGGCTAAACACCTCTGACATACATGCCCCTAGATTAATCCGCAATTTTCATGCGAGATACCCAGACAAACCAGCTCCAGAGGCCTTCAGGAGCAGGCCTTAAAGGGGGGGTATTGTAATGTTCCGGTACCTTTGGTACCCTAAATTACACTTTCCACAAGTGTATGCGCCCTACCATTTACTTTTGGAAAGGTGCGCATACACCTTTAAGACTGGAGCTGTCATCACTCAGCGCCGGACTAGATGGCTATTTAAGGCGTCGGCTCTCACTCACATGTGTTCGTTCAAACACCCTTATCTGGATGCTAACCTTGCTTGAAGCTTCCATGCTTGCAAGCTTACTTCGCTGACGGAACCTCGCTGCGCTGATCCCTGTATCCCGCTACTGGATCATCCGCCTCTCCTGAACCACCCTTCGGCTGTATCGCTAATAGTGCTAAGTACCCCGCAGGGGAATTCTCTATAAACTTATACTAAGCTTACACTATCTAGCTCTGCATAGTAGAGACTGTTTATCACATCTGCATAAACTAGATTGCTAGCTCTTGAGACTACTGCTACTTTTCTGCACTGGGTTGATCTCTTTTGTATGTCCACCTGCTATTCTATCATCTGCTATCATACAACATTGTTAAACCTTCCTGCATCCATCTGCTACTGTCTCACCTTCAAGTGTCTATCACCTACCACCTCCACTCAACCTATCCCTCAAACCTTCATCATTGTGTTACCACATATATAAAGTCACTCTAGGAACCAGCTTGCTAATTGTGTGTATTTACTGGCTGAAATAAGACCTTCCACACATGATGAGTCATTGAGGTTGGGAATGGTATCTCAGCATATCTCTTACATGACAACTGACGTGGAACTATTTCTGCAGCTGAAAATCCACACCATATAAGAAACGCAGGAGCGTTACACTCCGTCATCAATGAATACCGATGATTCCGGCGCTCCGCTGCGGCTGACAGGCTGCAGATGGGGTTAATGTCCGGCAGAGGTATGAGATAAATAGGAGTGACGTGACCGCGCAAGCACGCTCTCCGTTGAAGTCCTATGATGAAACGCGTTAGGGCGGTGACTTGCGCGGTCACCTCGGCAACAGGACGCTGTACGACCTCGAGGTCCGGAGCTTCCGGGACGCTGTGAAGCAAGCGGGAGTCCGGTAAGCGGTCGACAGTGACCGTACTGCCACACCGATTTGTACATGCTGGTTTTATCTCTTTTTTTATGTGAGTGTAATGGGTGAAGGGGGGAGTCTTTAATAAAGGTACATGTCTATTTCAAGCAATATTGCCCTATGTGTATCTTTGCTCCCTTCTTATGCACCGCAATATTTTCGGAGACTTCTGCTGGGTACGATAGGCTTCTCCAGAGATTTGTTTGCAGAGAGAGTCCAGGCTGGTTTTATTCTATGGGCTTGTATGCTTGAGCCTTCTGGTAAGCGTATATATTCATATATCCCACGAGTGGTGAGGTGGAGGTACACATTGATTAACGTCAAGGTGGAGCTTTATACCCGCACTGAGGAAAAGTGGTGATGGACTTTCTACCTGCACGGACTTTATTTTGTATACATTGGGTTTTAGCATATATTGTGTTTACGATTACATATCGCATTCCATGCAGATAACCTTATTAAGCGCCGCTTGTGCGTATTCATATGCACCTTTTTTTTCATTTTGTGTATCTATTAGGTGGCTGCTTTTTGTGCATCAGCACGTTTTTTCTATTAGTACTAAGCGCTGGGTGATTGAGTTTTCAGGAGTTCTTGGTGCTCAGTCCTTTTTTTGTCATATTTAATAAATGTGCCTTCTCTTTGTCTCCAGTCACCCACTCCAGATTATTTTCTAAAGGACCTACATGCTCAGACCTGACCTTTTTACTATTGATATATTTGAAGAATACTTTGGGGTTTGTCCTACTATCTTTTGCAATCCGTTAATTTAGAATTTTTGCATCTTTGATTTCCTTTTTACATATTCTGTTAAATTCTTTATAAGATTTAAACGATGATAGTGTTCCTTAATTTTTATATTTTTTAAAAGCTCTATTCTTTTTAATTATATATTTTTTAACTTTGGCTGTGAGCCACATAGGTTTTGTTTTTAGCCTTTTAAACTTATTGCCAATGGGAATATACTTTGCAGTTAGTTCACACAGTCTTTTTGAAGAATTTCCATTCTGTTCTGTGTTCATAGGTGCCAATATTTCCTCCCAGTCTAAGTCTTGGAGAGCAGCCCTCTGTAATGTTCCGGTACCTTTGGTACCCTAAATTACACTTTCCACAAGTGTATGCGCCCCACCATTTACTTTTGGAAAAGGTGCGCATACACCTTTAAGACTGGAGCTGTCATCACCCAGCGCCGGACTAGATGGCTATTTAAAGCGCCGATTCTCACTCACATGTGTTCATTCAAACACCCTTACCTGGATGCTAACCTTGCTTGAAGCTTCCATGCTTGCAAGCTTACCTCGCTGACGGAACCTCGCCGCGCTGATCCCTGTATCCCGCTACTGGATCATCCGCCTCTCCTGAACCACCCTTCGGCTGTATCGCTAATAGTGCTAAGTACCCCGCAGGGGAATTCTCTATAAACTTATACTAAGCTTACACTATCTAGCTCTGCATAGTAAAGACTGTTTATCACATCTGCATAACTAGATTGCTAGCTCTTGAGACTACTGCTACTTTTCTGCACTGGGTTGATCTCTTTTGTATGTCCACCTGCTATTCTGTCATCTGCTACCATACAACATTGCTAAACCTTCCTGCATCCATCTGCTACTGTCTCACCTTCAAGTGTCTATCACCTACCACCTCCACTCAACCTATCCCTCAACCTTCATCATTGTGTTACCACATACATAAAGTCATTCTAGGAACCAGCTTGCTAATTGTGTGTATTTACTGGCTGAAATAAGACCTTCCACACATGATGAGTCATTGAGGTTGGGAATGGTATCTCAGCATATCTCTTACATGACTACTGACGTGGAACTCTTTCTGCAGCTGAAAAATCCACACCATATAAGAAACGCAGGAGCGTTATAGATTGAACGAACCTAAAAAATGGATTCAGCAGAAATAACCACTCAGATGACACAATTAAAACAGCAAGTATCTGCGTTAATACACGCACTTGCTGAATTAAAAGAAGACAATCAGGCTCTGTCGCAGCAGGTAATTAGACTGACACAACTTACCTCTGCTCAGTCCCCTGAACCCAAGATAAATCCCCCTTTGGTATTTACAGGCGATCGCAAAAGATTTCACGAATTTAAAAACGCATGTGAGTTATTTTTTTTACTAAAACCTCGTACCTACCTTACTGATCACATTAAGGTTTGTACTATTATTTCTTACCTATCAAACGATCCTCGAGCCTGGGCAGATTCTCTTTTTGAGAAAAACGACCAGCTTCTCAACTCCTATGCCTTGTTCCTGGCAGAGCTCACTAGCCTATATGATGACCCCAATAGGCAGAGTACTGCTGATCTTCAGTTAAGATCCTTGAAACAAGGAAGGAGGCCTGTAGAAGACTTTGTCGCAGAGTTCAAGAGATGGACCCTTGATTCAGAATGGAATGATGCATCTCTGAAAACCCAATTTAGGCTTGGCCTATCAGAAGCCGTTAAGGACGAGCTCGCCCGAGCGGATCTGCCAAAAACCCTGGATGCATTAATACAACTCAGTATTACCATAGATAGAAGACTACGAGAAAGAAAGGCTGAAAAGATGGGAATGCCATTATCCGTTTCCTCTCGGAGTCTGGCCGTTCCTATGGAGGTAGGAACCATATGCCCACCGCTATCAACTATGGAAAAAGCCAAAAGACTAAATGAAAATCTCTGCTTGTACTGTGCATCCCCGGATCACAAGATAAACGTCTGTCCCCTAGTCAACAAAAAGAAGGGTGAGTGTTCACATGTCTCCCTAGGAGGATTGACAACTTCATTCACTAACCCCTACATTTCTGTTTTTTTGACATTACAGTGGGACCAGAACAGGATTACTACTAAGGCCATGATTGACACAGGATCTTGTGGAAATTATATGGATATATGTTTTGCTGCTTTAAATAAAATTCCTATTATTTCTAAACTCAAACCTGTCTCAGTAAGTCTTATTACCGGTGTTCCGTTATCCTCTGGTCCGATCACCGATCAGACACAAGCACTTCTAGTCACTATTAACGAGTCTCATAGGGAGACTTCTACCTTCAATTTAATACCATCACCCCACTTTCCCATTGTGTTGGGACTTCCCTGGTTGCACACACACCAACCAACCATAGATTGGAAGAAACGGTCCTTGACCTTCCCTTCTTGTTATTGCGAGGAAACGTGTAACCTCCCGTTTTCCGGGAAGATTCTGTCTGTGGTGACAGATGAGATTGCACCACTATGTTATCAGGATCTTTCTGAGGTTTTTCTTGAGAAAAATGCTCAAGCATTACCTCCTCATCGAGACTATGATTGTAGCATTGATCTACTCCCAAATAGCAAATTGCCGTTTGGTCATGTTTATCCTCTTTCACAGGATGAACTTGCCCATCTCAAAACCTATTTGGATGAGAACTTGGAAAAAGGTTTTATTCGACCTTCTACTTCTTCCACAGCAGCAGGACTCTTTTTTGTTCGCAATAAAGATTCAAGTCTCAGACCTATCATCGACTACAGGAAATTGAATGCTATCACAATAAAAGATCGCTATCCTCTACCGCTTATCCCTGAGCTCATTGAGCAGGTGCGTGGAGCTACCTATTTTTCAAAATTAGACCTGAAAAGAGCATACAATCTCATTCGAATCCGTGATGGACACGAGTGGAAGACTGCATTCAGAACTAGATACGGATTGTTCGAATATCTTGTGATGCCATTCGGCCTATGCAATGCCCCTGCAGTTTTCCAACGATTTATAAACGATATTTTTAAAGACTTACTAGATGTCTGTGTTGTGGTATATCTGGACGATATACTTATATATTCACAGACCCTGTCTGAACACATAAGACATGTAAGACTTGTATTATCGAGATTGCTTGCACATAATCTTTATGTGAAGCTGAAGAAATGCTTGTTCCATAAAGATGAGGTACTCTTTCTAGGCTACATCATATCCAAAACAGGAATCGAGATGGACATGAGTAAAATATCCTGCATTCAGGATTGGCCTACACCAACTACACGCAAGGCGCTACAGCGATTCCTGGGATTTTCAAATTTCTACAGGAAGTTCATAAAAAACTTTTCTGCTATTGTGAGACCCCTCACACAGCTCACTAGCATAAAAATACCATTTAAATGGTCAGAAGAAGCAAATAAGGCTTTCCACTTATTAAAGACAAGGTTTACTTCCGCTCCCATATTACGCCATCCAGACCCATCCCTCCAATACATTCTGGAGGTAGATGCGTCAAACATGGCAGTAGGAGCAATACTCTCCCAACGACCTACCCACACTTCACCACTTCATCCAGTCGCTTTTTTTTCTAAATCCCTGAGCAGTCCCGAGATAAATTACCCCGTGGGTGAAAAGGAACTGCTTGCTATAAAATTGGCTCTGGAGAATTGGCGACATTTACTCGAAGGCACCCAACTACCAATAATTATATACACGGACCATAAAAACCTCCAATATCTTCAGACTAGCAAAACTCTCTCGCATCGACAGGTACGATGGTCACTATTCTTTATAAGGTTTAACTTCCTAGTGACCTACACACCTGCAGATAAGAACAAAAAGGCGGATGCACTATCACGACTAACTGAAGAAAACTACTTTGAAATCCCTTCCGTTCCTATAATACCTCACAAACGCATTATTGGAGTTGTCCGTTCCTTAAAGGAAGAGGTTCTGCATGGTATAAGTTTGGATTCACCCCCACCACAACTAAATACTGATGCAGAAGGCTTCCTCTACTACAACGACAAACTTTACATACCACCTACCCTACGCACCAAGATCTTGGAATTATCGCATGATGTGCCTATGGCAGGACATATGGGTATGACAAAGACTTTCAATTTGATTTCTCGACAATTCTGGTGGCCTGACATGAAAACATCTATACAAAAATTCGTCTCTTCATGCAATGTCTGTGCCAGGTCCAAAATTGACACTACGAGACCATCCGGTCTACTATGCAGTCTACCAATACCCCAAACTCCATGGGAGGTTTTGTCATTGGACTTCATCGTAGAATTGCCTCCTTCCAAAGGATTTAATACCATCTTGGTGTCAGTGGACCATCTGACAAAGATGGCACATTTCATTGCTATTCGCAGACTACCTTCGTCCAAACAAACGGCAGAACTCCTGATGAAACATGTCTTCAGATTACATGGTATCCCAAAAACTCTTCTGTCTGACCGTGGATCCTAATTTATTTCTAAATTCTGGCAAGAACTATGTCACATACTACGGATTGAGCGGAAGCTCACTTCTCCTTACCATCCGCAGACCAACGGACAGACTGAAAGAGTCAACCAATGCATCGAGCAGTATTTACGTTGTTACACTTCTTACCAACAGGATGATTGGTTGGATCTTCTCCCCCTGGCAGAATTTGCCTACAACAACGCAACTCACAGTACAAGCAAGCAGAGTCCGTTCTACTTGAACTATGGGTTCCATCCCTCTATTCTCCCTCCACGCATCCTTCCTTCAAATAACCCAGTAGCCTCAGACTATCTTTCCCAAATAAAGGATTCTCTGGGTTTACTAAATACTACCATTGCACACGCTCACAGTCAACAAAAGAAGTACTATGATCTTCGTAGAAGACCTTCTCCACAGTATACTATCGGGGACCTCGTTTGGCTCTCAACAAAAAACTTGAGACTGAAGATCCCTAGCAAAAAGCTTGGACCTCTGTTCTTGGGACCTTTCCCAATCAAGAAACTTATTGGAAAAGCTGCAGTGCAGCTTACATTGCCAATGGACCTAAAAATCCATCCCATTTTCCATGTGTCGCTACTAAAACCCCATGTTCCGGACCAAGGAATAAGGCCTAATATTCCACCTCCCCCTCCTGTACAAGTTGAAGGTGGAGAAGAATACGAGATAAAAGAGATTCTGGATTCTCGTATCTACAGAAGAAGACTTCAGTACTTGGTTAGATGGAAGAACTATGGGCCCCAAGACGACACCTGGCTAAACACCTCTGACATACATGCCCCTAGATTAATCCGCAATTTTCATGCGAGATACCCAGACAAAGCTCCAGAGGCCTTCAGGAGCAGGCCTTAAGGGGGGGTATTGTAATGTTCCGGTACCTTTGGTACCCTAAATTACACTTTCCACAAGTGTATGCGCCCCACCATTTACTTTTGGAAAAGGTGCGCATACACCTTTAAGACTGGAGCTGTCATCACCCAGCGCCGGACTAGATGGCTATTTAAAGCGCCGGTTCTCACTCACATGTGTTCGTTCAAACACCCTTACCTGGATGCTAACCTTGCTTGAAGCTTCCATGCTTGCAAGCTTACCTCGCTGACGGAACCTCGCCGCGCTGATCCCTGTATCCCGCTACTGGATCATCCGCCTCTCCTGAACCACCCTTCGGCTGTATCGCTAATAGTGCTAAGTACCCCGCAGGGGAATTCTCTATAAACTTATACTAAGCTTACACTATCTAGCTCTGCATAGTAAAGACTGTTTATCACATCTGCATAACTAGATTGCTAGCTCTTGAGACTACTGCTACTTTTCTGCACTGGGTTGATCTCTTTTGTATGTCCACCTGCTATTCTGTCATCTGCTACCATACAACATTGCTAAACCTTCCTGCATCCATCTGCTACTGTCTCACCTTCAAGTGTCTATCACCTACCACCTCCACTCAACCTATCCCTCAACCTTCATCATTGTGTTACCACATACATAAAGTCATTCTAGGAACCAGCTTGCTAATTGTGTGTATTTACTGGCTGAAATAAGACCTTCCACACATGATGAGTCATTGAGGTTGGGAATGGTATCTCAGCATATCTCTTACATGACTACTGACGTGGAACTATTTCTGCAGCTGAAAAATCCACACCATATAAGAAACGCAGGAGCGTTACACCCTCATCCTTTGAAAATTTGCATTATTGTTGTCTGTGCCCCTGTTAGGGAGATTTGCCCTCTCTGTTTGATTTCTTTACTATTATCACAAAGAGTGAAAGTGAAAGCAAAACCCAAATTTTCGGTCACCAGAAGAGGACTAGAGGGCAAATCATCCAATGGGAACATTAGTTTTGTTGACCCTGGTGACAACCAGTTTCCCTCATTTTGGAGGAATTTCCTCTCACTTCCGGCTGTAAAGAGCGACCCGTGTTGGGAACACTTTTCACAGGACATTTGGCAGGTTGTAAAGAGACGTTATATCACCTTCTCATTATATGATTTAACTCTAAATTCCTGCACTACCGTTCCTATGCATTGCTCGTGGTTGTGGAGCAGCCCCAATGAACTCAATAGGTGGGATTGCTGAGCGGTGCCACTTATCAAACACTGCACTCTGAGTTAAAAACACTGCAGCATGTGAACAGAACCACCTGAGTGTCATTTTACAGTTTGAGTGGACGTTTAGGAAGTAGTAAAACCAGGGTATTGCTCAACCATACCCCTTAAGTCTCTCCCACTGTGAAGTTTGGCCACACCCAATTTTCTTAGCATGTCACAGGCCTCTACCTCCCTCAAGTGTCCCTTATTCTCAAGTTTGAAAGTTGGGAGGTATGTTCAACATAGCATCCCTGTGTTCATGTACAAGTGCTACCTCTGTCAGATCTCCTTCTGGCAGATCCCTGCTGCTCCAGCCCCCAGGTTTGGGCCCTCTGTCTGTTCTATCACAGATTGAACCATGCAGACATGCACCCTTTTGGCTGCTTCCTTGCAACCACTGGACCACTCGCAGAGGTGGAGCCCCGATCTACTGTCCCAGACTATAACAGGCATGAACACCTGCACTATCAGTGTGCTAGTTGCCTGCAATACCTGATTCCAGGATTGGAGATTTTCTCCCTAAAACTCTACGAAATTTCTGGGCTCCAGGTCTTCTGTTCTCAATTGATAAAAAATTACTTTAGGGGAGCTAGCGGGCTGATCAACAAAAACTGAACAGATTCCCCCATCTACACAAGCAAAGTGGATAAAGGAATCTTTCTCACTGTGTTATTGTATTCTAACAGTGGGGACTCCTCCGCCGTCACAGTATACTGATCAGCGTTGAAGAAAATTTTCCTACTAGCCGGTTCGAGAGAAGTAAATCATTAGATCGACTTCTCTGGAATAGGAATAGCCATAAATGGATCGAAATTCGTCTGGACCCTGCTGAAGTGAACAAATGTTAATCCATCTATGGCTAGCATAACTGTGACAATATGGTCCCCTACTTCCCATCTGGGGTATTATAATATGATGGTCAGGCCGGAGCTCCCTTGCTCTGGGTGGACGTCATCTGACGTCCTCCCTGGATCACCACACTGTGGTGCGATTTGTCACCCGCTGTGTCTACTGGGCACAGTGGATGACTAATCAGTATAGCGGGCCACTGCCGGTACCATGTGATCGTTGTGATTAATCGCAGCAGTTCACATGACAATTGAACACAATGGATGTCTTCCATTTATATCATTCATTGTGTACTATTGTGTGGATCTCTGTGATTGGCCTCAGTGGTCACATGGTACAGACAGGGACAATCACATCCCATCTGTACCATGTGCTTAACTGTGGCCAGTCACAGCTAATCACAATTGTACACACTGAATGGACATCATTTCCAAAAGTGGTTGCTTATATCAGTGATTATCACTGTTATAGGCAATCAAAGTGTACAAAAAAAATCATGATCAATTCCCCAAAGTAGTACAGTGTTACCATGGTAACACTGTATTGCTCTGGTCACTGTGAAAAAAATAATAAAAAAGAAAAAAAATATTCAAAATAATACTTTCTTTTTTCATTTTTTTTTTTTACATACTGTCCCCAGTCAATGTCCCTGATCACCGCCACAGCAGTTATATGATGACTCTGTACGGCACTAGTGGCAGCATGTAAAAAAAAAACGGTGAAAAAAAACTCCCTGGTCAGGGAGTAGGTATCCAGGACACCCCAGGGGCGTAACTACAGGGGTTGCAGGGGTTGCAATCGCTACCGGGCCCCATGCTCCAGGGGGCCCGGTAGCAAACCAGTGGGTGAACTTCCAGGATCGCAAAGGTCACACTTGCAACCGGACCCTGGCATTGCACCACTGTGGGGAGGCCCCAAGATTGCAGGAAGGGGGCCCACAAGATTGCAGGAAGGGGGCCCACTGCAGAACTTGTGAAAGAATCCTGCTGCGGGACCGTAATAAAAGGCCATGCAACGAGTGTAAAGAGCCCCAGGATTAGTGGGAAGAGCCCTGGGCTTGAAGGTAAGGGCCCCGGCCAGGGGTCTGGGGGGCCCTTCATGGTTTCTTGCATCAGGGCCCTGAAGGTTCTAGTTACGCCTCTGGGACACCCTAAAGTATGGAAGCAGCACAGGTGTGGTGTTTCATGGCTGCCTGAAAGGTAAGTATATTGCCTCTTGTTTTATGTATGCTTTTGTGAGGAACCCTGTACTGACAGGTGTTGTTTTGTAAACCAGAAGCTCAAAATAATTTGTAGGAAATGCCCAACTGGCTTTCAGACTATTGGCTGTTGGTGGGAGTCATGCTGTGCCTGTAACCACTCTCCCCACTGACAGCTATGACATGCTGAGCAGGAGCAGAGACAACACACAGCTCAGAGTTTTCTTCAATAATTGTTGAAGGCATGCAGACCTAATATTCTGTTTTTTTTTCCACTGAATGAGTCCTTTAACCCTTACATGACCAGAGGTCATCGATGGCTAGATGGCAACTCGATGATTATTTGTCTAACTTAATCATTTTTTATACTTTAAAGTAAATCTACACTGTATCTGAACACCACAAACTAAAAATGCTTTAATTAATTTTTAATACTTAAGCAAACTCATCCATTCATTCATCTCTCAATGCTTTATTTTGCTAAGAAATCACTTTGACTCTCTCTTCCCCCCCCCCCCCTCAGCATTTCTGGCCATGTCATCTTAAGTAAGGGGGTTTATACTGCATTGGCTTCCTGGAATTCATTTGCCCTTAGCTCAAGCATGCATGCAAGAGGATGTGCTTAACTGAGAAAAACCCTCCACCGCCCCTCAAGTCTCCTATGATATATGACATGACAGCATAAGGAAAAAAATAGTCAATGTTGATTGAATGAGTGAAGTTCTGCTTTATGGACATATAAGGTTTTTATTTGGTAGGGGTATTTTTTTAAACTTCAATTTACACTATTACATAAACATGTATTACTGCATTGGTGCAATGTGGTGCCTTTCATTCTCAATGGCACCCCAACACACCTTATCAATAGACATGCATTGCAGCACAGCGCAATGCACTTATGTGCATTGCAGTGCGCTGTCAGAAATAGTGCTTGCACCATTTTTGGTGTGTTTCAGTGTGTTGTCAGCCCTATAATTTTAATTGGGCTGCCTTCAGTGTTGGGGGTAACTAGTTACAAAGTAACTGATTACAGTAACTACATTACTTTTTTTGGTAACGAAGTAATGTAACTAGTTACAATACTAATATTGGTAACTACACTACTTTACTAGGCTATAGGAACGTGCTTTCCTGCGTTACCCAAGCCGTCCATACAATCATTATTTCGAAGAATAAAGAGGGATGAAGTTTATGACTTTTTGTTGCACTTTATGTTTTATTCTGTTTTTTCAGGTTTTGTTCTCATGTTTCCCAAAGCCTGTGTTTATACAATAAACTCTATGCAGAAAGAGTGTCATGTATCTTCTTCTACACGGTCAATGAAGAAAGAGGAAAGTAAAGTAATATGTAGTGAAGTTACTTTTCAAATGCAGTAACTAGTAAAGTAATCTCATTACAATTTACAGAAGTAACTAGTAACTAATTACATTTTTTGAGTAACTACCCCAACACTGGCTGCCTTGCTGCAATACACATTGATGTATAGCATAATGCATGCCAACATTTGTGCATTAATGCACCACAGTTGTTTGTTTTAATCACTCTATTGGATTCTTTAAAAAAATATTTTTTTTTTATCTGTGCACTTTCCTCTTCCACTGACAGCAGTTTACCAACAAAGCCATGTAATCAACAGTTTATAGATGAAGTTGTCGTGATTAGGAACCACACTGATTGGTTCTTGATTGTTAGTGGAGACTGGGAATTGTAAGGGAAAGGACAGTCCCACAGCTGGTTTTGGCTGTTACAACCTACTATTGTTGGCATTATATATAGTCACTTTGCCAATATGAGTTTAAATCATGTGGTCTTCCTGCCTTACTCAATACCTGTCAGGAGCAATCAGAGCTGGGGGTGGCTATCGTAGAGCAGTATCTGCTTGGTTTTAAATTACTAGAGCAGCCATTTTCAACTTGGGGTAGACATACTCCAGAGTTCTGCGTTTACAGTTCTGTGTACAGTGTCCTGAGATAAGTGTCATTAATTCTGTGACAGGTAAAAGAAGTCCGCTGAAACACCTCCCGATTGTCCTTCTGTTAGTTCTCCTCCCACAGTGGGTGGCAGTTCCTTTGGGAGCATGTCTCACTCCATGGAACAATCACAATGGTAAGATTAGGGGACACACACCACATAGATCCAACCCATTTGCTGATGAGCTGAGGCTTCAGCTACAGTACCCACATTTTGGCAACACCCACACGTGTTTTGCCCTGATTGGGCTTGGTTGAAGTCCTGTAATCTGAGTCCAGTGTCCTAAATCCAGTGTCCTGAGTGCAGTGTCCTGTATCCAGTGTCCTAAATCCAGGGTACTGAGTCTAGTGTCCTGTATCCTGAGTCCAGTGTACTGCATCCACTGTCCTGTGTCTAGTGTCCTGTATCCAATGTCATTAGTCCTGTGTATTGAGTGCAATGTCTTGTGTTTAGTGTCCTGTATCCTGAGTCCATTGTTCTAAACCCAGGGTCCAGAGTCCTTCATCAAGTGTTCAGAGTCCAGAAGAGCTCTGAGCCCTGTTTGTTATACTGACTGACAGAGGAGAGCCTGGAGAGGGGCCAGAGTGTTCATGGAGTCAGTGAGGAACATCATATTGTGAATCAGTGATATGATACTAATTGTATTTCGGTGGTGTGCCACAACACTTGCCACTTTTTTGATACATGTTACAACCAATAAATATGTTTCGGCACAGCTTACTAAGTGTATTCGATACTGGCAATACTCCTTTCTTCACCCCTTTCCCACCCCTGGGAGAGATACAGTTTTAGGAAACGGGCTGTCAAGGGGTACTCCATGAAATAAAGGTTAGGAACCATTGTACTAGAGGATTATAGTAGTCCCCTGTGCCCAGATCTCCTAGATTCTGATTTCAGAGCTGATTCCTAGCTTTGTCACTCCCCTCACCATCCCATTACTAGAAATCTCTCTATTGAGTACTGATGCTTACTTACTGAAGCAGAGCTAAACCCTAATCATTTGCTAAAGCACTGTGTATCTTAAACAGTTGCCATGTTTTTGTTTTTTTTAAAAAAAATACTGGCTTCGCGGGGGGCATGGCCGGCAGCCAAAGGAGTATGGCCTTGCTAGAGCTCCTGGAGCACATCCTGCATACAGGCTTACCAATTGCCGTCTGCTCACTAGAGCTGTACTGCGGCAAAGTGGCTCTTGTAGGTCTGACAACGGAGACCTACGTCGGCAGACACTCCCCCTTCTCCGCCGGAGGCTCGCTCCCGCTGTATTCAGTCACAGCGGTAGTCGGGCCAGGGAAGGAGCAGCGGCGATCGCCACTGCTCTTCCCCAATCATCGGGGATCTAGTGTGGAGATCCACCTGCTTGTGTAAACACAAGCGGGCGGATCTCCTAAGTGACAGGCAGTGACAGATTGCATGGTTCAGCATAGCTGAACATGCGATCTGTCCCTGTGTCACTCAGTCACCTCCCCCCACACACGACAGTAAGCACCAGGCATACATTAACCCCTCCCTATTTATAGCACTGATTACTGTAGTAATGTCACTGGTAACCCCAAAAGTGTCAAAAATGTCAGTCAAGGGTCCGATCTGTCCGCCGCAATGTCGCAGTCCCGCAAAAAAAATCGCAGATCGCCGCCATTGCTCGTTAAAAAAAAACACCAAAAACGACAGAAATCTTTCCCTTAGTTAGTAAACGCAATAACTTTTGCGCAAACCAATCAAAATACGCTTATTGCAATTTTTTTTACCAAAAATATGTAGCAGAAAACAAATTGGCCTAAAATGTTAAAAAAATTTGATTTTTACATTTTTTTGGGGGGAATTTCATATAAAAAAATGTGAAAAATATTGTTATTTTTTCAAAATTGTCGCTCTTTTTTTGTTTATAGCGCAAAAAGTAAAAATCGCACAGGTGATCAAATACCACCAAAAGAAAGCTCTGTTTGTGGGAAAAAAGGGACGTAAATTTCGTTTGGGTACAGCGTTGCATGACCGCGCAATTGTCAGTTTAAGTCGCACAGTGCCGAATCGCAAAAAGTGGCCCAGACGTAAGACAGCAAAATCCTCCGGAGGTAAAGTGGTTAAAATAACGGCCCAAGGCAGCAGTGACCCGTGAAACTCCTCACTGCAGTGTGTGGAATTCTCAGGCTCGACACAATGGGGAAGAGGAAGATGCGGACCGGTCCCTGCAAGCTGACCTATTTCTTCCAGAGTATCGGCTCCTCACCAGTCCAAGATGGCGCCACCTCACCACATTCCCCTGGGTCTTCTGCCAGCAGCTCTCCTCACAAGCAGAAAGCAGAAACAGCATGTAGACTCATAGCGGCGATCAGCCTCAGCATCTCCTCATATACACAGTATGGGTTTCCCTGCTCGCAATCAGCTGTCATCTAGAAGCTCCTACTCAGCTCCCCAGCGTGACTCAGGTGAGCACAGTTTTCCTAATAGTTCTATAGACGACACTAGACCCCATTGAAAACTACCCCACAGTGGGTCAGCCTATTTTGGATACTACCCTAAAGGACATGTTAGTGTCTCTGAGGGGAACTTTGCACGGGGACATGATCTACTTTATGTCACAACCATGTGGAAAACAAGATGGGGGAATTTGCTACAGCTCACAATGAGCTTTAAGATTCTCATAATGACCACGAGGAGAAGCTACAAAAATGAAATAAAAACAGCTGACCTAGAAGATAGGTCAAGAAGAAACAATATCAAGCTAAGAGGAGTCCCGGAAACAGTGCCACCTGTTGAGTTGCCTTTCTTCCTTGAAGCATTATGGAACATGCCTGGAGGGATACGTTCAAGTTTGCTGCATATGAAGGTACTCCACTACCAGTCCATCATTTGTTTTTCCCCTCCACCATGACAATACATTTTTTGTCCATAAATGCTAAAGACTTGAATAGCCCTTACAAAAGTTAAGCCCTGTGTAATGATGTTAAAAAACTCAATTGTGATGTTCTGTGCATTCAAGAGTCGCACTTTCATGCAGAGCGGACACCGAAATGTTCGCACAACATGTTCCCGCATGTTTTTTTTGCAAACACAAATCGCCATTAAAAACTCCATCTCTTTTACGTTACACAATGAGCTTATAGATGACAATGGTAGATTTATATAGTGTTAGTATGTGAGTTGAACAATGTGATGTACACCATTGTAAATCTGTATGTTCCTAATCAACGCCAAATTTATTTTATTCGTAATCTCCTTAAAAAAGCCAGAAAAATGATCAAGGGTTATTTCCTGTTGATGGGTGACTTTAACTCGGTGGTTGATAGTGTTGCGGATGCATCAGCCTCTGGCTCAGCTTTAAGACACACTTTACAGCCCCTACTTAACACGGAAAAAATATATGATGCATGGAGATGTCTTCACCCATCTTAGAAGGATTATACGTTCTTCTCACATCCTCACTCTACATACTCAAGAATTGATCTGTCTATTGTAGACCTGCAATCCTTACAAAATCTATCCCATGCTGACATTCACACCATTAACATGGTCGGACCATG
Source organism: Pelophylax lessonae (assembly GCF_965119305.1). Taxonomy (NCBI): domain Eukaryota; kingdom Metazoa; phylum Chordata; class Amphibia; order Anura; family Ranidae; genus Pelophylax; species Pelophylax lessonae. The sequence continues at coordinate 93,108,076 of NC_138773.1, read as the reverse complement.
CCACAATCTCGGTAGAGATTCAAGAAAAGTGTGGCACCGTCTGTGTTGTGACGTAATAAATCCTTTTTGTTCACACAACAGAACTGCGGAAATTTTGTCCAGCCAAGTTAAGGAATACTTTTTGTTAAATAAGGTACCAGGCTCTAACCCTATAATGGTATGGTGCACCCACAAGGCATATATGAGGGGACTCTTGATCCAAGCATCAGCTTTAGAAAAGAAAGAGGCAACAGCGGGTTCATTCGGTGACAAATCATATAGCCCAGTTGGAATTGCTAAATAAAAGAAGTACAACTCCTGCATTGATTGCAGAGTTACAGAGCTGCCATATGGAATTACGTCAGTTGCTGCTATTGGAGCAAGAGAAAAGTCTCAAATGCCTAAAGGCGGTGCACTACTCATAGAGTAATAAAGCTGGTAAACTCTTATCTGGACAAATAAGAGCCTGGGAGTCCAAATTGAAAATCCCTTATTTACTACATCCTGAGAGTAACTCTAAAATAATCCACCCTAAAGAGATAGCAAATGAATTTATGGAGTACTACACATCTCTGTACAACCTGAATAAAGATAGCTCTACTCCCCATCCAACCTCAGAACTAATAAACACTTTTTTAGAGTCAATCAACCTTACAACTGTAGATCATCCTACTCTGGAGAGGGTTAAAGCGGTAGTATACTCAAAACAAAAAAAAAAAAAACCTGCAAGACAAAGGCATAATGAGTTAGTATGCATCGCAACTTACCTTAAACAAAGCCCCGACACGGACCCCCGGACACCGCTGTGGGAGCGGACATGATCCCTCGGCGTCTCTTCCGTGTTCAGTGGCTCCAGCGCTGTGAGTGGCCGGAGCTGCAAGACGTCACTCCCGCGCATGCGCGCGGGGGATTAACTTTCCGGAAACTTCCCTGCAAGGAACTCCGAAGGTCCTCCGCTAGCGTCAGCGGCTGCATGCAGTGCAAATATCTCCTAAACAGTGCAGGTTTAGGAGATATTAATTGTACCAACAGGTAAGCCTCATTATAGGCTTACCTGTAGGTAAAAGTCACAAAAATCGGTATACTACTGCTTTAATACCCCTTTTACTGAACTGGAAATAGGTAGAGTGATAAATTCCTTAGCCAATAAAAAGTCACCAGGCGCTGATGGCTTCTTAGCGGAATATTTTAAGGCCTTTAAGGACATCTTGTCACCAAACCTTCTAGATATGTTTAAGGAAGCAGTTGATAATGGTGGATTTCCACAGGAGATATTACATGTGACTCTACCCAAACCAGCGAAGGAGCCCAATTGCCCCCAAAATTTCCATCCTATCTCCCTCCTTAACACTGATCTAGACTGATCTGACTGACCTGATCACTGACTAAAGATTTATGCAAAAGTCCTGGCTAACCGCTTAGCATATATGTAACCCTTTTCTCTAATCGCATTTGATCAATTGGGATTTGTTAAAGGGCGCCAGGTCCAGGATGAAACCAGGCGAATGCTGAATCTAATTAAAATTGCTGAAACCCATAAGATCCCAGCAATTCTCCAAAAACTTAATGCAGAAAAAGCATTTGATAGGGTCCACTGGGGTTACTTACCAGCCGTATAAGGTAAATATGGTTTCAAAGGCCCTACACTTTCAGCCATGATGGCACTATACACTAACTCATCGGCTAGAATTTACACATCGTCAGTCCTTTCGGATAGTTTTATCATCTAACGGTATCCGGCAGGGGTGTCCTTTATCCCCGCTTATCTTCTCATTAGTGATGAAGCCCCTTGCTGATGCAATAAGAAATAACACTTTCATTTCAGGGATTACAGTTAATCAGATGTATCACCCTCCTAGATAGGTGCTAGGCAGGGGAGTAGCAGGTAAAGCATAGTCTGCTCCATCTGCTTATCAGGGGAGCCTGATCAGTAGTTAGGCCTGTTGCATGCGTTCATGTGTGATTCATCTGGGCTGAGGGAGTGTCCCCACTGTATCCAATATGGGAGCCTGTTGGACAGTGGAGGAAACCCAGCCAGTGACACACAGGTTTTGTAACTATCCCAGTGGGTTGGCACAAACAGTAGTGCATCCTGGGATATGTTATAAAAGCCAAGGGTACATGTGACAGGGTGTCTTTGGGCGGGAAGCCAGGTCCCAGGAGGAGGGTGACGGCTGTCTCTCCTCCTGTCTGATGTGGAAGGTGGTCACAGGCGGTCGGCCTAGTGAATTAAAAGTGTGGTGCTGAGCCAGGAGGTCCAGGAAGATGACAAGTGGAATTTGAGGCAGAAGCAACCTTGGGAAAAACAGTGTCTGTGAGTACCGGGAAGCTTGCCAGGGATCTGCCCAGGAATGGGGAGCGCTCCAGTGGAGAGTCAGTGGACAGGTGTTAGCACACACAGCAAGTGAGAAAGGGGGTGCCAAGCTAGGACCCTGAAGAGTAACTTTAACAGGATCATACTTTCTATCTTCACTTCAGTGGCAAGGTGAAGCAGCGGCCTTGCCGCACACTGCAGTTAGTGTCCTCAGAATTGTGCATAGCTCATAGTTGGATTATCCCACTCATCCCTTCTCCTATCCCAGTTCTAAATAAAATACAAAAAAACAACATCCCCTGGATTGATTATTGACTGAGCCAAGGACTTTAAATGCTATTTGTCTGCTATCAGTTGCTAACGGTAACCCAGGGGAATCCAGAAAGTGCAATTCTCAGCAGTCCTCTAGGGGGCAGTGCTACACATACCTCACACAAAATAGGGCTCTTTGCCAACGATGTAATCCTATCCTTAACTAATATTATTCCTTTACTAAAAGCAGTTCAGTCGGTAATTGACCAATTCGGAAAGGTATCCTACTATAAAGTCAATGTCGCAAATTCTCTGCCTCTGCCAATATTTCACATAAATCCCTACTCTCCTTGAAATCACAATTTGCTTGTTGTTGGGAAGTCTGTCTCTTACCTGGGTATCCAACTGACGACCCCTGTATCTAGATTATACCAGGTCAATTATAACCCCTTACTTAAAACTATACAGTCGGAATTAATGCAGTTAGCTAAATATGAAATATCTTGGATGGAATGAATAGCCGCTGTTAAAATGTTACTTTTGCCAAACATTTTGTACCTCTTCCATACACTCCTCATTACACTTCCAAACCAGTTTTTCGCTACCCTTAAGAAAGCTCTTACGGCCTTTGTGTGGAAAGGAAAAAAAGCTAGGGTTAACTTCTCAACTTTAACACAATCAGTCAGATTGGGAGGAGCGCGGTCACCAAACTATTATAGAGATTATTATAGGGCAGCGCTCTTGGTCTAACTTAATTTGACATTTCCATGGTAGACATGCCTGTTGGCAATTGGATGTGAATGAGGAGGTATGGAACTTTTATTATTCACCTCACATTCTAAAAGGAGGTATCCCCTGGTTCTAGGCCAGATTACAAAATCCCACTTCCTCCTCTAAGATCCCTGCCTTCCTCCAGTGGGAGAAAGAGCTTAATCAAATGTTCCCACTGAAGGACTGTCTTCTATCTGACAGACACACAAAGCCACTCACTGTGTTTCCCATAAGGAAGCATTACAAATCATAAAGATGGCATTAACCCCCTATAAATTGGCTATTATTTATCCTACTGCCTCTGCTAGTTGTTGGAGAGAGTGTGGACAAGTTGGCAACCTGCTTCATGTATTGTGGCACTGCAAATCTCTGACTAGTTTTTGGATTCCAGTTTTTTCCCTAATTTCCCAAATCAAGGGCATATTCATTCACCCCTCTCCACAACTAGCCCTTCTGGGTATTTCTATTGATGGTATCCCCAGCCAATTCCGTATGGTTGTCATCCATGTTTTAATTGTAGCACAGTTGCCAATCACTAGCCAATGGAAACAGACACTGGCACCTAACTTATCAGAGGTCATCCATAGAGTACATTTACAATGTTCCTACGAATGTGCCTTATCATGTTCCCCTTCCTGGGCAAGACCCTTTGGCAAGTCCCTCAGTACTCATGGACACTGTTTTTCCTAAAAGACTCTGCCAGCAGCTCCACCGTCAGTTACACCGGATCCTCTGTAGCTTAGCTCCACACCTGGTTCACTAGGCTGACCGCCTAAGACCACCTTCCTCACACACTGCAGGAGGAGAGACAGCCATCCACCTCCTCCTGGAACTCTGCTTCCCACCAAAGACACCCTGTCACATGTCCCCTCAGTATTTATGGTCAATCTCAGGATGCAAGAATGCCCTCCCACTGGGACTCCCATAAAACATGATGTGTCACTGGCTAGGTTTCCTCCACTGTCCAACATGCTCCCTCATTGGATGCAGTGGGGACACTCCTTCAGACCCAGTGAATCACACCTGGAAACATGACAGGCAACCTAATAGATCAGGCTCCCCTGATAAGCAGCAAGAGCAAAAAAAGCTTTACCTAGCACCTACCTAACTAGGAGAGTGCTACACATAGTTATGACTAAGCGAACGTAATTTCGTGAAACGCGTCAACTGTGCTTGTCGCCTGTCTCTGATTTTTGTCACTATGGATTATTTAGATCCTCAATAAATGTATTTTATTCATTTCAAACTTTCAAGTTGGAGTGCGGTTGCCTACTTCTATTTTGTACAGCAATAAATGCTTTACCTTACACCTACCTAACTAGGAGAGTGCTACACATAAAAAAGCTAAAATGCTTCAGTTAACTTGCTTCTTTTATGTTCTCTTTACATTTGTTGTTTGTGCTCTTGATGCATTCTTTCATTACACACCAATATATTGTATAGTCACTGACTTAATCGAACCTTTATTATCTTTTACTAAAAAAATGATGGTAAATACAAACGTTTACCTTAAATTCTATTGACATGTTTCATATCTATCTGATCTTTACTGTGATTGTTATGAGGACCTTTGTATTTCGGTCCACGTGACAATATTGTTAAAGCTTTTTCTGTATTGTCTATAACTTTTTTAATAAAAATTATTGAAGTAAAAATACCGGTTTCATCTTTTTTAGCCTTTTTTTACATTTCAGTCCTTCTGATCTCCTCCAGTATTTTCTAGCCACTTGCACTGTGTTAACCCCTTCCCTGCCAGTGTCATTATTACAATAACAGTGCATATTTTTAGCACTGATTACTGTAGTAATGTCACTGATTCCCCCCAAAAGTGTCAAAAATGTCAGTTAGGGGTTTGATCTGTCCGCCGCAATGTCACAGTCCCGCTAAAAATCGCTGATCGACGCCATTACTAGTAAAAAATAAATAAATAAATAAATAAAAATTACATAAATCTTTACCCTAGTTTGTAGACACGATAACTTTTGTGCAAACCAATCAATATACTCTTTTTTTTTTTTTACCAAAAATATGTAGCAGAACACATATTGGTCTAAAATGATGAAAAAATTAGATTTAAATTTTTTTTTATTGGGAATGTTTTAAAGCAGAAAGTAAACAATATTGTTTTGTTTTTTTTTCAGAATTGTCACTTTTTTTTGTTTATAGCGCAAAAAATAAACAGAGGTGATCAAATACCACCAAAAGAAAGCTCTATTTGTGGGGAAAAAAAGACATACATTTTATTTGGGTGCAGCGTCGCATTTGTGCATTTGTCAGTTAAAATAACGCAGTCCCGTATCGCAAAAAATGGCATGGTCGTTAAGGGGGTAAAACCTCCTGGTCCAGAAGTGGTTAAGCACTTGACCTCCGGAAGATTTTACCCTCTTCATGACCATGCCCTTTTTTGCCATTTAGCACTGCGCTATTTTAACTGGTAATTGCACAGTCATGAAATGCTGTAGTCAAATGAAATTTTAATTTTTTGTCCACAGAAATAGAGCATTCTTTTGGTAGTATTTGATCACCACTGTTTTTTTTTTTTGTTTTTTTTGTTTTTTTGCGATATAAACAAAAATTTTGAAAAAAAAAATATTTTTTACATATCCAATAAAAAATAAGAGAGTCAAACTTCTTTAACAATTTTGTCCAAAATGTATTCTGCTACATGTCTTTGAAAAAAAAATAAAAAAATCCCAGTAAGTGTATATTGATTGGTTTGTGTGAAAGTTATAGCGCCTACAAACTGTGGTAGTTATTTTTTTTTATACTTCTAATGGTGTTGATCAGCAACTTATAATGGGACTGCAATTGTGTGGCAGGCAATCTGACAATAACTGACGCTGGGGAGAACTGACTAACTGCCACTCACATCTCAAGTGACATTGATACAGTGATCAGTGATATTATACATTGTCCCTGTACTAATAACAGACTGGGAAGGGGTTAACATCTAGGAAGATCAGGGGGTTAAATGTTTGCCTAATTATGTGCTGTTTTTACTAATAGAGCTCTAAGTTTCTCTAAGAAACAGAGAAATTGTTCTCTCTGTACAGAGCTCTGTGTTGGTTGTCAATAAAGAGCTCTGGGCTGTGATTGTGAACGATTAGTAGGTCCCGGCCATGAATCATTGGCCAAGACTTGCTAACAGACTCCGCTGTGTACAATCACAGCGGGTGTTGGACAGAGGGTGCACGTCCTAAACCCAGAGGTAGGCAGCGACATACGGGTACGTTGCTTTGCCTACATTGGCCACACGTCCGCAGTACATTGCAAGTGGCCGGTCGAGAAGTGGTTAAAAAAGCACAAGGTCCAAGGTCAGCATAAGGAAAATCCCAGAAGCTTATATAATTCAGGATAATTTGTTAGTAATTTGGAGTAAACTCCATAGGTCTGGTAATGGACAGTGCCTTCCTGGTTGCTTGCCAAACCTTCTTAAGCAGATGTTGAAGAAGAAGAGGGGACACCCGTAAGATGAACGATTTCTAGATTTCCAGATGAGAGCCAGCCATAAGCCTAGGATTAGGTAAAGACACTAGTTGGGCAATAAGGTCATTAGTGTCCCCAATCCGCCAACCTGCGAACTGCTGTAATTGGGATGCCAAAAAATACATTTTGGAGTGTGGAACTACCAACTCCCCCCTATCTTTGCCATATTGTAAGGTATTCAAGCTAATACGGGCCTGTCTCTTCTTCCATATGGGATCACGAAATTGAGAATCAATTGGTTTAAACCGTTTATTAGGTGAATTTTGGAAGATATATAAGAGCTGTGGGGCCCAGATCATCTTTAGTAGATTCACTCTCCCCACTACTGACAATGGTAACTTGCACCATCCTTGAGATTTAATCCGATATCTGTCCAGTAAAGGAGGTAAATGAAGTGTCAGGTATTTCGATGGCTCCGGGGATATCACCACCCCCAGGTATCAAAAAGAGGGCCAACTTTAAGGCCAGGTTCATATGAGGGGCATTTTTACAAAACACAAATACTGCTTTATAAATATGCCATGTGTTGCATCAATGCATTCGATTGGAATGGGCTGCAGCACTCCTTAACATGGCAAAAAATAGAGATACACCTTCTTTTTTTTTTTTGCAGCACACTTCTGCACAACACAGATGGTTTGTTGGAGTGCCATTTAAAAATAATACATTAACACTGTTACTGCAACGCACAGGCCCGACGGGAAACAATGCTAGTCCATTTAACCACTTGCCGACTGCTCACTAGAGCTCTACTGCGGCAAAGTGGTTCGTTATCGTCTGGCGACGTAGACCTACGTCGCCAGACACTCCCCTTTCTCCCCTTTCTGTATTCAGTCACAGCGGGAGTCGGGCCAGGGGAGGAGCAGCGGCGATCGCCGCTGCTCTTCCCCGATCGTCGGGGAATCGAGTGTGGAGATCCGCCCGCTTGTGTAAACAGAGCGGGCGGATCTCCTAAGTGACAGGCAGGGTCAGATTGCAGGGTCCAGCATAGCTGAACCTGCGATCTGTCCCTGTGTCACTCAGTCACCTCCCCCCACACACGTTAGTAAGCACCAGGCATACATTAACCCCTCCCTCTCCAATAAAATTAGCCCCTTCCCTGCCAGTGTCATTTTTACAGTAACAGTGCATATATATATAGCACTGATTACTGCAGTAATGTCACTGGTACCCCAAAAAGTGTCAAAAATGTCAGTCAAGGGTCTGATCTGTCCGCCGCAATGTCGCAGTCCCGCAAAAAAAATCGCAGATCGCCGCCATTACTCGTTAAAAAAAAAAAACACCAAAAATGACAGAAATCTTTCCCGTAGTTAGTAAACGCAATAACTTTTGCCCAAACCAATCAAAATACGCTTATTGTGATTTTTTTTTACCAAACATAGGTAGCAGAAAACAAATTGGCCAAAAATTTAAAAAAAAATTGATTTTTACATTTTTTGGGGGGGGAATTTCTTATAAAAAAATGTGAAAAATATTGTTATTTTTTCAAAATTTACGCTCTTTTTTTGTTTATAGCGCAAAAAGTAAAAATCGTACAGGTAATCAAATACCACCAAAAGAAAGCTCTGTTTGTGGGAAAAAAAGGACGTAAATTTAATTTGGGTACGGTGTTGCACGACCGCGCAATTGTCAGTTAAAGTCGCACAGTAAAAAGTGGCCCAGACGCAAGACAACAAAATCCTCCGGTTGTAAAGTGGTTAATCTGAATTTGACACAAATTACACGATGCCCGCTGGTTCTGGGTAGGTTTGTAGTTCCTTGTCCCATGACCCTGGACTGAGCAGCCTTCCTTCCGAGCTGCTATATGCATGGATAACGCTGCCATGAACTCAGAGAGAGGGTGGTGACTGAACCAAGGAACACGGGGCTAAAATCAAAAGCAATTCCGAAAGTGAGAATACCATCAACTATATGGGTTCAGCAAATTAGACTGTGAGAATTCCGGGATGCAAATTAGGCCACTCAGGAGGTAGGCTGTGCCTCTGAATGAACATTTTTTATGTTTGACCGCTGTTTAGTATTAAAAAGCCGCCCAGACCCACAGTTTAATGAAAATATTTGGTTTTTAAATGTCAGTGTCAGCAATTATTAGCTTGCAGGAAAAAAAAAATCAAATAAAATAAACCATTATCTGGCATCCTATTTTTATTTTAGCCCAGACTTACTTCCGACCAATCCTTTGGCTGATTTCCATAATGTGGGTTGCCATGGCAACTGAAAGTATTGCGCAATATACCCTTTTGTTTCCCTTGTTACGTCTCTTTCAAATGTCTTGTTAGAGATCGGTGCCTCGGCAAACACTGGTTGGGTTTTCACAGGCGACATTCAGCTTTGTCTTCGTTTCCTCAACATCACCCTCTAATGAGAGGTTACTTCTATTAACTAAATCAGAGGAAGAGATATCATAAATATGCCCATTGCCTAAATGCTTTAAATCGGCATAAACAGCAGCATCGGTTGGCTTTTAGTCTTCTTGCTCTGGTTTGATGTGTATACTCCCCTCTACATAGGTAAAAATAACTGCAGAACAGTCATAAGTGTCTCTTTTATTACAGCCTTTCCTATTCATGTCACCTTTAAGGATAACTCCTCCTCTGATCAAAGGAACAGAGAATCATAAGAGACGTAGGGATTAAAGCAGTATTAAATCCAAAAGCAAACATTTATTATATTACAGCTTACCAGTTCTCAGATGCAATGGCTGTATTGGTTTCCTTTTTCAGGCTTTCTTCTGTTTTTATCTGTAGATCCAACCAGCAAGTCTGTTGTTTTTCTAAAGCACAAGCTCTCCACCAGATATATCAGTTTGCATTGATGAGACAAACCACCTAAAAGAGTATGGGCATCTTTTTTTATTTAAAAAGTATAGTTACCTAGGGGGATGCAGCATCGGTCCGATGCTACATCTGTCCGATACTGCATCTGTCCCCCGCAGGCCCTAAGGCTGAGAACCGAGCATTCAAACGCCGCTGATCGCTCGGTTCTCAGTGCTCCCTCAGAGCTGGTGATGGTCAGTCAACACTGTCTGCTCTGCCTTGCCCCCTGCAGTGAATGGAGCGCTGGGCTGTGGAGGGGGTGGGAGCGGACGGCTCAGGCTCTCAGTGGCTCGCTAAGAGCCTGAGCTAAATGCCAGTCCAGGCTCCTGGGTGGACCCTGACCATATGGTTGCAATCTCTCCCCAGCCAGGACTGTCTCTGTGACATCAGCAGACAGTGGACTTCCGCCCGCTGTCTGCTGAAAAAGGTTCACAGGAGTGCAGAACAGACTCAACTCCTGTGATCTATAGGAGAAGTACAGCCTTGGCCTTGTACAGTACGAGCTTTGGCTCTACTTCTGCTTTAACACTGGCAGGGGTGCGTACAATAATCAGCTTTTATTTATTCATGTAAAACCTTTTTACCAATATAATTTTTTTTTCCTGAAATGGATTATAAAGTGTGGGCTGAAATTAGGCTTCAGTTTGTTAGTGTATTTAAATCTTCTAACACATTTAACACTCCGCTACCCCCCCCCCCCCCCCCCCCATAATGCTGATGTCTGCTGTGGATCCTATGCTCACTCATCCAGAGTTGTATCTCACTAATACAGGAGGTGTGTTCCTGGCCAGATTACCAGGTTAAAAAAAAAAGGGGGAGGGGGGGGGAAGCCTAAGAAAAGAAAACTGCTGCAACCACCACATCTAATGGTTGGTAAGCTGCAATGTACAGGCATACCCCACTTTTAAGTACACAATGGGACTGGAGCATGTATGTAAAACGAAAATGTACTTAAAGTGAAGCAATACATTTTTTCACTTCTCAATGCATTCCAGTAGTCCATTTACATGCACAACTGATATAAATAATGCATTGATAACTAAAATAAACATAGTAAAAAAGATTATAAATATAGTGGTAAATATATCCTCTGGCTATAGGTACAAAGGTATCCCTCCAATATCTATAGAATGTGCAACACAATGCTGATAGAAATGAATAAATGCATTAGCAACTTAACACGTCAAATAAATAAAGTGCTGAGTGAAATAATAGTCCTTAACATTTCAACTGGAAAACCGTGTTGAAGGATTAGTTCATAGAAAAGTGCTGGTGCTGTATTCCAAACAATAGTGAACCCACTCACCAGAACAAATAGAGAGATGGGCATCTAATGATATCCGAGCATATAAGGAGGTGATGGATATTCCTGTCTTCCTGGTGATATCAGATGTCTATCCTATATTAAAACAAATGCAGTGCCAGGTCCTTATCCATATGGCTCTTAAAGAGGTTGTAAACCCTCGAAAGTTTTTTTTTTTTTTTCTGAAACCTGAAAGAGAAACCCATAATGAGCTAGTATGCGTCGCATACCAGCTCATTATGAAATACTTACCTAAGAACGAGCCCCCGCCGTGCCGCCCGCTTAGCTGGATGACGGGCGACATGTCCAGTCGCCCGTCTTCCGGGATCGCGGCATCCGGCCATCTGATTGGCTGGAGCCGCGATGACGGCACTCCCGCGCACGCACGCGGGAGCCGACGGTCACGGCACGGGGCTCTGAAGAAATGGCACCAGCGGCCGTTCCTTCAGAGCGCATGCGCCAGTGACGTCACTGGCTGCATGTAAGGTAAATATCTCCTAAACTGTACATGTTTAGGAGATATTTACAGTACCTATAGGTAAGCCTTAATATAGGCTTACCTATAGGTAAAAGTGTCAGAGGAGGGTTTACTTCCTCTTTAATGCCGAGTATAGTATGCATGTAATTGAAAAAGAAATCTCCATAGTGTAGTTAAGTAGGGGGATATTCACATCTTTAGACTTCACTAGCGGCCTCACAACTCCGGACGGCAGCTCCGCCTCTTCCAGGCTATACTGCGGCTGCGCAGTGCGGGAATGTCCGTACTCGCGAGTGTACGTAAAGTGAGTGTATGTAAAACGGGGTATGCCTGTAATACATTTTTGTTTTAATTTGGTTACATTTCCTAGAGTGCTCCTTGAAAAGAAAATAAGAACAAAAACAAAGTTCTTATTGTTTTCACAAAATAACGGAAAATTGATATCAAATACTTACCGTAATTTTCCTGATGGACTCCATGGCAGCATAAGTTCGGGTAGGCTCCGCCTCCTCTCCTACCTCATAGGACCCCACTCCCATAAATCTTTGCTCCCTTTCAGCATCAGTGTTCTGTAACTAGCCTACTCAGGAATTGGGAGGGGACTCCTGCTGCCATGGAGTCCATCAGGAAAGGAAAATTACGGTAAGTATTTGATATCAATTTTCCGTTTTCCTGACAGACTCAATGGCAGCATACGTTCGGGAAATAACTCGCTATACACTCCCGGGTGGGAAGATGCTGAACAAAGAAAACTTTAATTGGCACTGTCAACTGACAAGACTTGTACGCCAAAATTAACGGAAGATAAAGCAGCAGGTTCAATACAGTAATGGGAAAGGAAAGTATTGACAGATGACCAGGATGCTGCTTTGCAGATCACGTCAGGCGCGACGTGTTTGGAAGCTGCCCAAGACGTAGCAACGCTTCTTGTAGAGTGAGCTGTAATCGCCTCTGGAGGAGCCAAGCCCTTCGCTCTATACGCCCATTGGATAGCCTGAACGATCCACGCAGCCACTGCTCTAGAAGATGCACGCATTCCTTTCTTTTTGCCATGGAGCAGAACAAAAAGGAAATCCGATTGGCGGAAGGAGGATGTGGCCTCCAAATATTGACTTAGAGTGTTGCCCACGTCTAGAGCATGGACTGAAGATTCCTCATCAGTTCTGAAGGTGGGAAGAACTATCTCAGCATTTTCGTGGAAGACAGAGGTCACTTTTGGATTTGACCCCAGCATAGGGATTAAGACCACCCTGTCTTGAAAAAAGGTCAGAAAAGGCTCTTTGTGACCCAAATTGTGTATCTCAGAGACCCTCTTAGCGGAGGTAATGGCCACCAAAAATGCTGTCTTCAACGTAAGTTCCTTGATAGACATGGAAGCAACATCCTTTGAAGAAAAAAAGTCCAAAACTAATGGAAGATCCCATTTTGGAAATCTCGGCCTTCTCTGAGGCCTAAGCCTGACTGCGCCCTTAAAAAATTGCTGAATCAGATGATGACTTGCCCACTGAATTCCGGTGAAGGCTGAAATGGCGGATACTTGCACCCGAAGAGAACTAACCGAGAGGGACAGATCCAGACCAGATTGCAAGAAACTTAGAATCTGCTGAATAGTAGGTGAACCTACTGGACCTGACGACTCATGAACCTGGCCCATATCCTTTCATATACCCTGTTGGTGCTAGGTCTTCTTGAACTCATGAGAGTCGGGATCACCTCTTCTGGACATCCGAGAGCTTCCAACCTCCCCCTCTCAAGAACCAAGCCCTGAGGTGCAGCTGTGCAGGGCATTGGTGCAGAGTAGGACCCTGAGATAGAAGGTCCGACCTGAGAGGTAGAGGGATTGGATCCCTGAAGCTGAGAAGGGACAGCAGGGGAAACCATGGCCTGTTGGGCCAGAAGGGGATTATTGCCACGATCTCTACTTCCTCCATCTTCAGTCTCCGCAGGAATTGGAGTACTATTGGCACTGGTGGAAAAGCATAAGCAGACTGGAAGTTCCACCTGTCCGTGAGGGCATCCACTCCGAAGGCTCGAGGATCTCTGAATCTCGTGTAGTACTTCCGAAGCTTCTTGTTGCGTGGACTCGCAAACAGATCCACTTCTGGCGAAATCTCCAGGGACAGCACCCAGTTGAACACCTCCTGATGGAGGGACCACTCGTTGTTGTCTAGTTGGAAACGGGATAGGAAGTCTGCCTCCACATTCAACACTCCCGGGACAAAGACCGCTGAAAGATTGGCCAGATGATGCTGAGCCCATGTCATGATCGGCTCTGTTTCTTGGAGGAGAGACATACTGCGTGTTCCTCCCTGCCTCTTGACATAAGCCACTGCCGTGGTGTTGTCCATCCTTAGGAGCACCGAGGCCCCCTGCGTTAGATGGTGAAAAGCCTGAAGGGCTTTGAGGGCAGCTCGTAGTTCTAGAATGTTGGACACCACTCCGTGACCGGGAAAGTTCCATCTGCCTTGTGCCACTTCGGACAGACAGTGGGCTCCCCAACCGGTACTGCTGGCATCGGAAGTTATCGTAATCCAGGAAATTGGAGCGATTGAGTGGCAATTGGTCAGATTTGTACGGCGTAACCACCAGGGAAGGCATCCCTTCATGAATGGGGTCAGGTGAATAACTTGTGACAAATTCTCCGTCGTCCACTGTTGGAGAAACCCCTTCTGGAAGGGTCTGAGCTTCCACATAGCCCACTTCACCATGGGCGAGGTGGCTACGAGCGTCCCTACTACCTTTAGACACTGACGGGCAGTGAGACGAGAGGCAGCGAGAGCGTGAGACACCCTGCTCTGGACTACAGGAATTTTCTCTTCTGGCAGGGAAATGGTGCACTTCACCGTGTTGAACAGTGCCCCAAGAAACACCAGCGACTGCATAGGCACCAGATGGCTCTTTTCTAGATTCAGAATCCAACCGAATTCCTGAAGCGTAGAGATCACTTGCTCCAGATGTAAGAGTAACTGATGTCTGTCCTGGGACAGAAGGAGGAGATCGTCCAGATAATGATGCAATCTGATGCCTCTGGTCCTGATGAGAGCCACAACTGCCAGCAAGGTCTTCGAGAACGTGCGAGGCGAAGTGACGGGAAGGGAAGACACGTAAATTGCATGTGAGCATGACCTACAGCAAACCGGAGGAACTGATGGTACTCTCTTGCCACAGGAACGTGGAAGTACGCGTCTTTTAGGTCGATCGATGCCAACCAATCTCCTGGGAGAATCGAATGTTGTATTGTGACTAGGGACTCCATTTTGAACCTTTCTTGATGGATAGACCTGTTGAGATATGTGAGGCCTATTACCGGGCGCCAGGTGCCATTCTTCTTCTGGACGAGGAACAGAGGTGAATAGACTCCCAAACCTCATTCTGCATCGGGAACTGGCACAACAGCTCGCTGAACCAGTAAGGAATCCACGTAAGCGAGAAGAACCTTCTTTTTTTCTGCCGAAGGAGGAAGTGAGGTTGCGACAAACCTGGGTTTGGGAACGTTGTCGAACGCCCACGAATGTCCCTGGGACACGATGTTTAACACCCAGGGATCCTGGATCGAGGCCGTCCAGACATCCCGAAATTGGAGCAACCTGGCCCCTACCGGGAAGGCCTGGACGGGCCCAACCTCAAAAGGATTTGGTGGCCTCCCGGTCACCAGACGAAGAGCCTTTTGAGCCTTTCTGGAAGGTGGATTGCCTTGACTTCCAACCTCTTCCGTAGGACTTGCCTGGACTGTAGCTGCGTGCTTCCCTGGAACGATTGGTAGTTTGTCTTCTCGGGAAAGAGCGCTTCTGAGCGCCTGGGCGTTTATTCTGAGGGAGGAACCCAGATTTTCCACCCGTGGCCCGAGTTATGGCTGCATCCAATTTGTTCCCAAAGAGGGAAGAACCCTCAAAGGGAATCCGGCACCAAGCCTGTTTGGAAGCAGCATCAGCAACCCAAGGCCTAAGCCAAAGGGCGCGTTTAGCCGTAACAGAAGCCAGCATAACTCGAGCCAAAAGGCGAATGGTGTCTAGAGATGCCTCCCCTAGGAAACCTGCAGCCATCTTCAGCTCCTGGATTGGGGAGCTCTGGAGCACTTCTTCCGAAACTCCTCCAAGAGTGCCCTCGAGGGCATTAATCCAGACTTCCATGGCCTTTGAAATTGTAGCCAAAGCCAAGGCTGGCTTACAGGCCATGCCGGCCGAAAGATATGCTCGTTTAAGGTCAGCGTCGATCCTCCTATCCAACGGATCCCTAAAAGAGGCTGTATCCTCCATTGGAAGGGTGACATGCTTGACTAAACGCATCACAGCTGCATCCACACTTGGGGAAGATTCCAGGTACTTCACCTTTTCTTGTTTAAATGGATACAACTTCGCCATTTTTGTGGTCAGGGAATTTTTCCTTTCCACTTTGCTCCACTCCTCTGTAATTATATCTCCCAGCTCCCCTAGAAATGGAAAGTCCAAGCGCTCTTTGCATAGCTGCTTGAAATATTTTCGTTGTTTCGGGGAGGAGACAGCTGGTTCTTCCCATTCAAGGGCTTCTCTTACCGCCTTCACTAGAGGGGAGACAAGGCCAAACTCAAATCCTGAACCGGAGTCATCTGAATCAGATTCGGACTCTGACGGAAGGATAGAAGGATGGCTGGGTTGGGAGGACTCAAAAGGATCTTGAACCAGAAGATCTCTTTCCGGAGAGCGGGATGGCCCTGCAGAAGTACTCGGCTTCTGTAACTCAGCTAGGGAGTCTTTGAGGACTCTGCGCACCACTTCCTCAATATGATGATCCAACTTTTCCCTTTCACCCGTGGCTTGGGTATAACAGGGTTTACACAGAGAGGAGCCATCTGTTACCATGGTACCACAACCCCAGCATTTCTTCCCATGCGGGTGCTCTTAACGGCCATGTGTTGAACCAGAAGATTTGCCATCACGTCCCCTATTATGGGGGGAGCTGCGCCTGGACCTAGACGAGGAGTGCCGGTGATGCGACTTAGAATGTCTGTCTTCGCTGCGTGCGCTAGGCTGGTGTTCAGACCTGGAAGAGCTGGAGATAGACACATGCAGCGATATATAAGGAAAAGACACACAAATCCTCCCCCCCCCCCCTTCAATGCCCAGCACATACCTGGTATGAGCGGGCTGGCCACTAGGGGGTGGAGAAGCGTCCATATCGATGCAACAGAAGGAGCGAAGAAACTCTTCACAACTAAGCAAAAAGAATATACATAGATCTAAGCTTTAAGCCCCAAGCAAAAAACTGCCAATAAACATTTTAAAAATACAATTCTTACCTCTCAGACGACAGTCAGAGTCTGGGGGAGGCTGTATGTGTGTGCCGACCTTCCCACCAGCTCTGACATACTGAGGGATTTAAATATGCCGCCTCGCGGCCGCCGATCGCTGCCGCGCATGCGCGAGTGACGTCACGCGTCACTCCCGCGCATGCGCACCGAATCTAGTGCCCGGCGGCTACTGCGCATGCGCAGAAGCGCCGCGCAACCCGGAATCGGCGGCCGCGATCGCGGCCGCGGCGGGACCGGGAGCCACCGGACAATGCAGAGAAGGAAAACTCGGCAGACAAAACACCAGCAGTAAGTAAGAACAGCCTGACATATGCCTAAACAATAACCTCAGACTAGCACACAAAAGGCACAGTAACCATAAGAATAAACAAATAAAAAAGGTCCCATCACAGGGCTTACCACCCTGCCCAAGCAGAGAAGGGTCCCGGAGGCACATCACCGGACTGTATCTTCGGGCAAAATTAGGCCACCCGCGGCAGCTGGGCTCTCTCGGCCAGACCACAGCGATCCTGCTGAGGGTCTCTTCCATTGCCCCCTACATACCCTGCTAATAGCCAGGGCTTAGCGGAGGCTCCACGACCCATTCTGCTTCCAGGTATAGGACTGAAACAGTAGGAACATAAAAACCATATGTATGAGGAGGACGAAAAAAGAACACTGATGCTGAAAGGGAGCAAAGATTTATGGGAGTGGGGTCCTATGAGGTAGGAGAGGAGGCGGAGCCTACCCGAACGTATGCTGCCATGGAGTCTGTCAGGAAATCATTTTTGTACCTTTTTCCTGCGTTAGCCTTTGCAATCAATATGTACAATTCTTCTAACCTTCCTTCCTTGGAAGCATAGAAATAATTTATGATCTACGCAGGGAATGCAATGGCCTTTAAAAGGGCTTAGAGACTAAACAAGGTTTTTTAGTGGTGACTTTAAAGACACAAAAACAAATTATATGACAAAAATCAGTATTAAAAACCATATTGTAAAAATAAGCTGCTGACCTGGTACATATCGCCGGTCAACTCCAGTTTTCACATGGAATAAAGTAATAAAACAATTCTTGTCATATTGAATAGATCATGGAATGTGGAATTACCCGACGTGTTTCAATAATAATCTTATTCAGGGCTTTGGAGTAGCCGTATACAGTATATAACCCAAGTGGGGAGACAATCAGCCATTTGATAAAGCCGGCACCTGAATGAATGAAAAGAACGTACATGAATGTTGGTCTACAGCAGGGATCTCCAAACTACGGCCCTCCAGCTGTTGTGGAACTACACGTCCCATGAGGCATTGTAAAACTCTGATGTTCACAGACATGACTAGGCATGATGAGAAATTGTTTTTCCTGAACAACTAGAGGGCCATAGTTTGGAGAAGCTTGGCACTTTTCCACTGCATGGAACCGAACGGTTCGCTTTTGTGCTTTTCCACTGCATGGTACCACATGGTACGGTGTTGGAACGGTTCGGAGTCTTCCTGTCCGTGTATCTTCTTGCCCGTATGGGATGTATGGGGACACAGATACACTGACAGGTCTGCAGGAGACCTGCATGGCACCAAGGAGCTTCTAAATGCTGGTAAAAGGCTTTAAAGGCTTCAAAAAAAAAAGTGCATTTATTATTTTGTTTTTATAAAAGGGAACTAATCCTTTAAACATTATTCACTTTAAATCCCTTTGTTTTACTGTTATTGTCGGTTTTGTAAAATTTCAATATCTTTTGGAATAGCTGAATGTTTTTTCACCTATTTTCCTCATTTCATTATAATCCAATTTTAGCTCACCTCTGCTCACATGGATCCCAAGCACCCATTAGCAGGTGGTGTCATTACAATCACAGACTCCCCCCCCCCCCTTTTCCACATATCATCCTGCAGAGTGCTAACCTCATTTCTCCAGAATTTGCAGTCAATAACAAAATTATTCAGAATTAAATCTAATGCCTGTGCTAAGAATTCAAGTTAGGTAATACATTTGACAAAAGAAACAAACCACTTAAACACATACTGACAGTGCAGATCGGCTACAGATAATAAGAAATGCAAAAACATATTAGCCAGGATCTTTCAGGTTCGGTTCACACTAGTGCAGGCTGTGCGCTCCGGTTGTGTATATCGCATCAATACCCGCAGCCGAAGCGCGCGTCTCTTGCGAGACACGAGGGGCTGCCATTCATTCCGAATTGCACCCCCATGCATTTCAACCCACAGTGCGATCGTGGGTGTGGGTTTCCCTGTGGTCGCATTTTTAAAAGGTGCATGTGCCTTTTTTGTGCGTTTCAGGCAGCACAGCAGCCTTTTCTAATGCAGGCCGCATGCCCCGCACTAGTGTGAACCGAGCCTTCATGCAACTCGGTCATTAACCAGGTCTTATAAACAGACTACTGAATGTTTTGAGGATATATATTCTAGTCTGTTTTACAGAACTCTGCTTCAAATTCAATATTTCTGGCTGTAATCTGGATACCTTCATAAAACATGATTGTGCATAATAATAATAATGAAAAAAAAAGAAAACACACCCAAACACCTGTATATTACTAGATGAAAGAGGCCGATGGGACACACAAGTCCTCACAAGAGAAGGAATATAGTTAGAAAAATTGACATTATATCAGGTGTGTTGGCTGGAGCAGAATAAAACACTAAAGCCCCGTACACACGTACCGAATGTCTGCCGAACGATCGCCCGTCTTTTGTCCGGTGCTGTCCTATTGGCTGAAAAGTGCTAAAGACTGCACACAAATTTTGTCGGCCAACAACAGCCGACTGCAGAAGTGATGTCATGTGATGGTTAACTTTCCGTGTCTTTTTTTTTCTCAGAGCATGCCCAGTCTTGCTAATCTGCTGTTAGTCGGCCGAATTCTGTACTGACTGGCGAACAATTGGCCGTTCTGGTGACGGCCAACAAAAATTTTATAGCCTGCACACCCGATTCTGTTCGGCCGAAAAGTCGCTGTTGGTTGTCGGAAGCATCATACTAACAAGCCGACAATCGGCTGATCGTTCGGCGGCCGAATATTTACGGCCGACAATCGCTACGTGTGTACGGGCCTTAACACTCCTTCAGGAAACTCCTCAGACCCTTTGATTGGTTGTGTTATGTCTGTAAAGGCTCGTACACACTATAAGAAAAACAGGCGAACATTTTCATACGTTTTTCATGTAGTGTGTACACAACTTTTGACAACAGCCGATTCCGGATTTTCGTACGAAAATTTCCAAAGGGACAAACCTCAAAATTTTAAAATGGTACAGGAACAAAACGGTTGTATTTTGTTTAATGTGTTCTGTCTTCGTATGAGAAAAATCATAACAGAAAGGCTGCGCATGATCAGAAACACTAAACAAAAAAAATAAAAAAAATAAAAAGCCTTTGTCGTACGAGAATTTTCGTTCATCGGTTCCGATGTGCTGTGAAACCAGGAAAATCAGACGATAGTTCACCCGATTTTCTTACAGTTTGTAACCCACTTAAGTCCCAGTTCACATATATGCGATGCGGGAACCATCGCGTGTCACCTGCCGGCGGTTAACACTGACATCTGTGAATCGCTGCAGGTGTCTATGCAAACCCCGGAAGATTTGGCTGCTCAAAGACCAGGCCCTATTTTGCGATTCGGCACTGCGTGATTTTAAAGGAAAATTGCGCGGTCGTGAGACACTGTACCCAAACAAAATTGACGTCCTTTTTTTGCCACAAACAGAGCTTTCTTTTGGTGGTATTTGATCACCTGTGCGGTTTTTATTTTTTGCGCTATAAACAAAAAAGAGCGACAATTTTGAAAAAATAACCATATTTTTCACATTTTTTATATGAAATTCTTAAAAAAAAATTTAAAAATCAAAATTTTTTAACATTTTAGGCAAATTTGTTTTCTGCTACATATTTTTGGTAAAAAAAAATAGCAATAAGCGTATTTTGATGTGCAAAAGTTATTGCGTTTAATAACTACGGGAAAGATTTATGTCATTTTTATTGTTTTTTTTTTTTTTTTTACTAGTAATGGTGGCGATCTGCGATTTTTTTGCGGGACTGCGACATTGCGGTGGACAGATTGGACCCCTGACTGACATTTTTGACACTTTTGGGAGTACCTGTGACATTACTACATTAATCAGTGCTATAAATATGCACTGTTACTGTCAAAATGATACTGGCAGGGAAGGGGTTAACTTTATTGGTGATCAAGGGGTTAAGTGTGTCCCTAGGGGCGTGATTCTAACTGTGGGGGGGAGGGGCGTGGCTTGTGATGTATTCACAGAGACATACGATCCTACATAGCAGGATCACATAGCCTCTGTGCTTACATCAGGGAGAATGACAGACGGCTGTGTTTACATCAGCCGTCTGTCTTTCTCCCTCTGCAGAGGGAGATCGTGAGTGACCGGCGGCCATCGGAGCCGCCGGTCACTCGCGCTAGCTCCCCAGGGAACGAGCGGGGACGAGAGCACGCCTCCGGCAGCGCGCGCGCGCCCCCCACTGGCGGCTGAGCGAGTGACGTACCCCTACGTCACTTTGCCCAGCAGCGGATGCCTGCCACAGTATATCTGCGGTGGGCGGTCGTTATGTGGTTAATGACACCCCCAGATCAGATGGCAGATCGCATTGCAAACTGCCAAATGGTGCACAAATCAGATTGCATGGGTGTAAACACCAATGTGAACCAATTCCACTGCAGACCAAAAAAGGGTCCTGCACCATTTTGGTGCAAATTCGCATCGCACAGACATTACATGTGATGTCTAACATCGCACCAGTGTGAACCCAGCCTAAAGATCATACCTGGGCCCAGAAAAGATAGAGATAGATAGATAGATAGATAGATAGATAGATAGATAGATAGATAGATAGATAGATAGATAGATAGATAGATAGATAGATAGATAGATAGATAGATAGATAGATAGATAGATAGATAGATAGATAGATAGATAGATAGATAGATAGATAGATAGATAGATAGATAGATAGATAGATAGATAGATAGATAGATAGATAGATAGATAGATAGATAGCAGCTTTAAGCTCTCACCAATAAAATTAGGAAGGAATGATTAGTCATTTATGAGAGCCGGTGACACTGGCAAATTGGATTTACTTTGTATACAAAATGGACTGCTCAGAACTTAACATTAGGCGAACCTTTCAAGCATTAACGACTTTACCAATTGTTTTACTGTTGCTTATCTGTTTTGTAATATTTTTTATGTGAACATTTTCTTGCACCATTTTTTTTTTCTTTCTCAATCAAATTTTAAAATCATCAAGCTGAATCTCTAAATGTTCTATTCAGAAATAAAGTTGTTGACCCAACTTACCTGTGATGAAATATGTCCTACGTTTTGCAGGAATGTTCCATCATCTTCCTTTCCTGTCTGAACTTCTGACACATAGGCAGCTAATTGCCCCAAGTTAAATTCAGTTAGAAAATGTAATTGCCTCTTCCATTGAAGAAAAAAATCTTTCATTGCCTGTAACACAATCTTCGAATGGAGGATTCGTTTTGTAAGCCAAGAGACTTCTCTCCC
This sequence comes from Pelophylax lessonae, assembly GCF_965119305.1. Classification (NCBI taxonomy): domain Eukaryota; kingdom Metazoa; phylum Chordata; class Amphibia; order Anura; family Ranidae; genus Pelophylax; species Pelophylax lessonae. The sequence goes on along the minus strand of NC_138773.1, from coordinate 93,085,862 downwards.
AGAGACTTCTCTCCCCCCCATTCAGAGATTGTGTCACAGTCAGTGAAAGCAATGAAAAAACTTCTCAATGGAGTAGAGCAGGAATCCTCAAGCTATGGCACTCCAGCTGTTATGGAAATTCACATGCCATGAGGCATTGTAAAACTCACAGACATGATTAGGCACAGGCATGATAGGAATTGTAGTTCTGAACAACTGGAGGGCCATAGTTTGAAGACCCCTGGAGTAGAGGGTGGGTCCCCTTCAGGATTTATTTTTCTCTTTATTATTTTAATTTAGGCCAGAGTCCCAAATCTTTTAGCCCTCTGCATGCCAGAGGTTCAGAAACAGAAAAAGGATGGGACATCATTGCAGTGAACTTTTCTCCTGGATCCAGAAGACATGGGAGACACTTCATTAGAGGTCAGCTAGGTCATAAAGCTGTAGGGCTAAACATAATTTTTACCAAAACTTCAGCCTTTAAAGAATCTTTGTTTCTGTAAAGAGCTAGAGATCCTGTATTGCAAAAACCTTTACATATCTGTCTGAGCATAACATTTAGACATTTTAAAAGTCACAATTGCACCAGCAGATTGTGTGACTATTTGTGTTTCCGTTAAAACATGTAGTGGTTACTACTGTGTGTAAAGATGAACAAGAGAAATTGCAGCGCTATAAACAAACAAAAAATATTGTAAGGGGTTAGCTCGGTAGCGGTCGTGGGTGACCCCTTGGGTGGGTTCGTTACACAGAGAGACAGCCGAGAAGTGGTTGAAAACAACGGTCTATGGTTTATTCTTCCAATTTGCTAGAAACAAGTGCAAGCATCCAAACAGCGTAAATCAAACAAACATAAAATAAACCCTGGCCACTTGGGGCGTCTACCTTCACAACACAGGAACCTACCTATGGAGTCTGTCCCAACCTACTGCTGGGCAGACACTGCTGGTCATACAGCAGAAGACCAATAGTCTATTTGTTTTCTTTTCACACAGAAAAAGTCAACACCACCTCACCTTCAGAAGTCTCTCAGCTCACTGCTCTCCTTAACGCACAAAGCCTCAGGATGCAGCAATCAGTAGTCATCTTCTGGATAACTTATAGAGGCCTTAATTGCCCCATTCTGAATAGCTGAAGCTTTCCAACGTCATTAAACCTTTCTGGCTATCTCTGCAGCCGACACCTGATAGTAATTGGTGAATTGTCTAAACAAGGCAGAAATGTATCTCCCGTCTGTGACAACACCCACAGATTTACCTGACTTCCTGTCACAATATATAACTACAAAAGTCATATAAAGTGTCCATAATTGAATCTAAGTGAACAAACAAAATATTCAAATCACAATAAAGTGTCCATATTTAAAAAAAAAAAAAAAAAAGGAAATCCAAAGTTGCCCAGTGTGTGATATGATGTCAGGTGTCACCCGTGGTGTCTTGCCTTCACCAAACAGTTAAAATACAAACTCACCAGAAGGTATAGCTGTCTATGTTATAGGACAGCAAGCTCATGTAGGATATGAATGTGTAAATATCTGTTAAGACCGACCAATCCGGTGGCACTCCTGCACATAAAGATGGAACCATCAAAGAGTCCAGCAGAATAAGTCATCAGACATGGGAAGGAAATAGATTCTCATAGTGTAGTATTTTATTTAATTTATTTTAATTTTTTTCTTTCTTTATTAAACACAGTAAAAACTAAGACTCGCATAAACTGAACATCAGTACATATGCAGAGAAAAAAATGATAATTAGGATAATGGGAGGTCCGTAAAGTGCATAAAGGGTACAGTACACTTACTGTGAGTGCCGCCAAGCTAAACCTAGAATTGCAGCTGGACCTCGGGCATATATCTCAGCTCAACGGCCGTTTCGTGCCAAGCACATCATCAGGGGCTCAGAGAGTATAGCCTGTGGTGTCCTATATATATATATATATATATATATATATATATATATATATATATATATATATATATATATATATATATATATATATATATATATATATATATATATATATATATATATATGTGTAGTACTTACCTAGTGCTAGGTTTCCTTGATTGGGGACACTAAACACGGCAAGACATCACTCACAGTTTGCTTACCTTTTTCTTACAGTAAGGTTGAGATTGATTTTCTTGACCTTAGTTTACGTAACATTAATGGAAGAAATAGCACTAAATCATTTTTTAAGTCTACAGACCGTAATAGCTATATCCCCCTTGACAGCTGCCACCACCCTACATGGCTTAAAAATATTCCAAAAGGACAGTTTTTACATATGAAAAGTAACTGTCATAAAATGGATGACTATTCACAAGCGTCTATTTTAAAAATCAGGTTTCTGGAAACAGGTTATAACTCAACTTCTTTGGACCAAACAAACAAGTTGCGCATCCTTATAGAAATCTTTTATTAACATCAGATTATACTACCCAATGGGAGACAAAGGGGTTTTGCCCGTTCCTTACTAACTTCTCAGTTCAAATTAAAAAGTTAATTAAGAAACGACGGAGTATCTTACAGGCAGATCCAATATTAAAAACCACTTTACTAGATAAACCGGAGATATTTTTTAGATGTGCCCCCAATTTAAGAGATAAATTAGCCCCAAGTGTCATAAATCCCCCCCAAACACCTTACTTCTTTACAGAATGAAAAGGTTTCTTACCTTGCAATCAAAGCATAAGGGGTACTGCTAATATAGTCATAAAGAAGAAGACCACTCATTTTTCCACTAACACCACAAGTAAAGACTACCAAATTGATGAATTCATTTCTTGTGAATCCACACATGTAGTGCTGGAATATCTCCTGGAATGTCCTTGCCAAAAACAATATATATTGGCAGGACTACCAGGAGATTGAGAGACAGGTTACGTGAATATGTTTTTAACATCAGAAAAGGCTATAGACATCAAAGCTTATCTGCTCACTATAGAACCTGTCACGGGAGGGATCCCAGTTTACTCAAATTTGTAGGTATACAATGGCATAGCCATTGGAGGGGATGTCATCGTACTAGAGAGATTTCCAAGCTAGAGATAAAATGGTTGTATGAAATAAAATATTATACCCATCTTGGACTGAATGTGGAGTGGGATGTCAACTGTTTCATAGATACCGTTGAGCCAGTCTGGTAACATTTGAACACTCATCCAGCAAACTGTTGGACTTACCTCATGTTCCTCAGGATGGTATATTTTTATATATTTTTGTATCTTTGTAATTTTATATTGTATATCTGCACATTGTAATCTATACAGATGAGTTATGTGAATATACAGTATGCAGTCCTTATATAACACTAGATTTCCCTGTTCGTTCTTATACACAGAAGTATATAAATCGTGTTTCATAAAACAGTGTATATTTTTTATTTTTTTATATTCTTTAATATTAAGTCCATTATAAGTTTATTAAAATTTGGCATTTTGGCCCCTTTGATAAACCCTTTTTAAAAATATACCACAGGATTATACTGAACTATGAGAGTAGTAGACCGCCGCTACGGTCTACCAAAAAATGTTGCTGGACCGGATGTCTTGTTGCTGGACAACAACACTATGACGCGGACACCGGAAATTAGGTCACTAAAATGGCGGCAAAACTGGAAGCGACTTTTCCCAGTCCGTTTTTAACAGAGTAGTAATAGACCTCTGTTTTGATTTTCTGTTACATAGCTTTTTATCATAATTATGACATTTTGGCCTCCTTTTTTAACGTAGTTTTGAGGCCAGTAAACCGCCCCCATAATCTACTAGAAAATGGTGCCGGACCGGACGTCACATTGCTGGCTAACAGCAATATGATACGGACATCGGAAATGAGGTTACTAAGATGGCGGCGAAACCAGAAGTGACATCTCGCAATGTTTAATGTCCCCAATCAAGGAAACCTAGCATTAGGTAAGGACTACACATACATACATTATATATATATATATATATATATATATATACACAGTATTTCACAAAAGTGAGTACACTCCTCACATTTTTGTAAATGTTTTATTATATCTTTTCATGTGACAACACGGAAGAAATAACACTTTGCTACAATGTAAAGTAGTGAGTGTACAGCTTGTATAACAGTGTAAATTTGCCGTTCCCTCAAAATAACTCAACACACAGCCATTATTGTCTATCATTATATTGTCTATAATGATAATGTAATTGTCCAAATTGGGCCCAAAATGTCAATATTTTGTGTGCCCACTATTATTTTCTAGCACTGCCTTAACCCTCTTGGGCATGGAGTTCACCATAGCTTCACAGGTTGCCACTGGAGTCCTCTTCCACTCCTCCATGATGACATCACAAAGCTGGTGGATGTCGGAGACCTTGCGCTCCTCCACCTTCTGTTTGAGGATGCCCCACAGATGCTCAATAGAGTTTAGGTCTGGAGACATGCTTGGCCAGTCCACCACCTTTACCCTCAGCTTCTTTAGCAAGGCAGTGGTCATCTTGGAAGTGTGTTTGGGGTGGTTACCATGTTGGAATACTGCCCTGCGGCCCAGTCTCCGAAGGCAGGTGATCATGCTCTGCTTCAGTATGTCACAGTACATGTTGGCATTCATGATTCTCTCAATAAACTGTAGCATGACACTCCCACCAGCATGCTTGACTGTAGGCAAGACACACTTGTCTTTGTACTCCTAACCTGGTTGCTGCCACACACACTTGACACCATCTCAACCATATAAGTTAATCTTGGTCTCATCAGACCACAGGACTTGGTTCCAGTAATCCATGTCCTTAGTCTGCTTGTCTTCAGCAAACTGTTTGCGGGCTTTTTTGTGCATCATCTTTAGAAGAGGCTTCCTTCTGGGACGACAGCCATGAAGACCAATTTGATGCAGTGTGTGGCGTATGGTCTGAGCACTAACAGACTGACCCCCACCCCCTCAACCTCTGCAGCAATGTTGGCAGCACTACGTCTATTTCCCGAAGACAACCTCTGGATATGACGCTGAGCACGTGCACTCCACTTCTTTGATCGACTATGGCGAGGCCTGTTCTGAGTGGAACCTGTCCTGTTAAACCACTGTATTGTCTTGGCCACCGAGCTGCAGCTCAGTTTCAGGGTCTTGGCAATCTTCCTATAGCCTATGCCATCTTTATGAAGAGCAACAATTCTTTTTTTCAGATCCTCACAGAGTTCTTTGCCATGAGGAGCCATGTTGAACTTCCAGTGACCAGTATGAGAGAATGAGAGCGATAAAACCAAATTTACCACACCTGCTCCGCATTCACACCTGAGCCCATGTAACATTAACGGGTCATATGAAACTGGGGTGGGGAAAATGGCTAATTTGGCCCAATTTAGACATTTTAATTTAGGGGTGTACTCAATTTTGTTGCCAGCAGTTAAGACATTATTGGCTGTGTGTTATTGGCTGTAATGGGTGAGATATTTTTAGGGAACAGCAAATTTACACTGTTATACACTCACTACTTTACATTGTAGCAAAGTGTAATTGTCACATGAAAATATAATTAAAAATGTACAAAAATGTGGGGTGTACTCACTTTTGTGAGATAATGTGTATATATATATATATATATATATAACACCACAGGCTCTACTCTCTGAGCTCCTGATGATGCGCTTGGCACAAAACAACCGCTGAGCTGAGATGCCCGAGGTCCAGCTGACACTCTAGGTTTAGCTTGGTGGCACTCGCAGTAAGTGTACTGTACCCTTTATGCACTTTACAGATCTCCCATTATCCTAATTACCAGTTTTTTCTCTGCACATGTACTGGTGTTCAGTTTATGTGAGTCTTAGTTTTTACTGTGTTTTATTTAATTTATTTTAATATGTTTTTGCCTTTATTAAATACTACACTATGAGAATCTATTTCCTTCCCATGTCTGTTGACTTATTCCGCTGGACTCTTTGATGGTTCCATCTTTATGTGCAGGAGTGCCACCGGATTGGTCGGTCTTAACAGATATTTACACATTCATATCCTACACAAGATGTTTTTCCTTTTCTTTTTTTAATTATGGACACTTTATTGTGATTTGAATATTTTGTTTGTTCACTTAGATTCAATTATGGACACTTTATATGACTTTTGCAGTTATGTATTTTTTGTTTGTTTATAGCGCTGCAATTTCTCTTTTTCATATTTACACTAGTGTTGGCATATTGCCACTAATTGCTCGCTGCTGCTATTTATACTGGGCACTGACATCACTTTAATAATATAATTTCACCGTGTGCAAAGAGTTAACTGGGGAGGTAACGCACCCCAGTGAAGACCACTTTGAATCTGCTGGTGCTTAGATGGTTGTAATGTGAGCTGGAAAATATGTACTCAGGGTAAAGGCCAAGTGTAAAACATCACAAAACACGTAGAGAAAATCTGTATAGTCAGGAGCTCAACACCAATATGTCTGAATCATGGAAAGTTAGTTCAATTACACTTTGGCATGCTGCTCGGCAGGGGTGTCATACAAAATGAATGTGCAGCAGTGCCACAGTAGTAAATGGCGGGGGTGAATTTCAGGTCAGGGTGCGCTGGCAGACCATTAATTTTAATGAGCTGTCTTCAAGTGGTTGTAAACCCACCTTTATGACTTTTATCTATAGATAAGCCTTTAACAAGGCTTACCTATAGGTACTGTAAATATCTCATAAACTTGCACTGTTTAGGAGATATTTACATTGCATGCAGCCAATGACGTCTTCAGCGCATGCGCTCTGAAGAAACGGCCGCTCGTGCCGTTTCTTCAGAGCCCTGTGCCGTGACCGGCAGCTCCCGCACGCATGCACGGGAGTGACATCACACAGCTCCCGGCCAGTACCATAGTCAGAGTCTGCAGACCAGGAAGGAAGATGGCTGAAAATGGATGCAGACTCCAGCGGGGACAACGAGGGCTTTGTCTGGAGGTAAGTGTCACATGATGTGCTTGTATGCGGTGCATACTAGCACAGTATGCTTTTACTTATCAGGGGGTGGGGAACCCACGTTGGGTTTATTTCCTCTTTAATACACCACAGAAATGAAAAATGGGTCCCAAGGCTGGTTGCACACTTCCTCATTTGGGTGCAGTAGTGTACCAGACCAGCATTTTGCGGTTTCAGAAAATACAAGACATAATTGAAGTCTATGGGAAACCACAGGTAACCTGGACCCGCACTATGGCCAAACCTCAGTGGGGCAGTATGAAAGCACCCTAAAGCCTAAATTAACACCAATTTATTTTTTTCTGATAAGTTTTCCAGTGAAATCAATGTAAACACGACGCACCCAAATGCATTGCGATCAGTATATACCCATTACAGACGATACCAGATTTGACCTTAATGTTTTCTAGAGCGCAATATGAACTTCTAACTAGTATTAGTATAGAATGACCAGAATGTATCTTCAGCATACCTTGTTGCAAAGGCCAGCTTTTTAACTCCTACAGCAGGCATAATAAAAAGGCCAGGGCTTGGCAACAAGCACCTAGGTTTACTGGTGATACATTGTCAGCATGCATTATGACCTTCGTTCATGTACAATCTAAAGTTCATTTCAATGTGTGGTATATGTATGCGAAGGTGTAAATAGGCCCTTAAGTGAAACTTGGCTCAGCATAACATGTTGTCAAAAAGAGAACAGTGCCTTCCTCTGCCCTTGTTGGTCTCAAACAGATCCTTGTGAAGTCTTATGGGATCCTTTGCCAAAAACGATAGGTCCTTAATTGTGCACAATTTGAGATCAGTCCCATGGCTCCTGCCATGCAACTGTCAAAGTTCCAGAAATACATTAAGCAGTAGAAGCTTGCGCATTAGACAGATGACTGACAACAGTGGGAATTAGTATCAAGAGACCTTGTTCCAAATGAAGGCACAAACCAGGACCCCAATTATGTACAGCTCAAGTTAAGACCCAAAGAGACTGCAAAACAATTTTAAAACAGGTAATTATAGTTGCAGGCATCTCAAGGTACTTTACCTCTTGATACCACAGAAATGTTTTAAGTTCTAAAGAAGCAACTTTTACTTTAGTAATTGCAGGTTTAATCTCTTTCCTGGCAATAGAAAGAGAGGAGAGCGCTCTCTTCCTATTTCCACACACAGAGTAGACTTCACTCCAACTGGACAGCTTGCCCTGAGTGTTTCTCCATCCATCCATCCATCCCTGGAACCATCCTGGACCCTCCCCTTCCCTATTGGACTTCAGGATAGTCCTTTAATGCCTTCCTTTTCCAGGGACTTGCACGTGGACTTTTAATCCCCTCCTTGTGCCTTGTACACTTTTGATGATTTACTGTGTCTTGTTTATATACTCTGACACTAACCCACATCCACAGCAGTAATCTCCACTGCACTACCTCTGAGCACCAACACCCCTTAACTCTGCTAATCTCTTTCCTGGTAATGGCTTTGGTAAAAAAAAAAAAAAATTATATATATATATATTTATTATGGATGACTGAAATTGTACTTACAATCTGGGCCAATATCAGGAATGGTAGTTAAATTAACCTTGCTATGGTTACAATGGAGACTTTTTACATATTCTGACAATTCAAAAATAACAAAGCTGCTGACAAAAAAATAAAAAGATATGTAGAGAAAAATATATACAGTTGTGCCCATAAGTTTACATACCCTGGCAGAATTTTTGGATTTCTTGGCCATTTTTCAGAGAATATGAATGATAACATATAAACTGTCTTTCACTCATGGTTAGTGTTTGGCTGAAGCCATTTATTATCAATCAACTGTGTTTACTCTTTTTAAATTATAATGACAACAGAAACTACCCAAATGACCGCAATTTACATTCCCCAGTTCCAAATATACCGTGTATAGCCAACTTTAACATCAATGACAGTTTGAAGTCTTTTGTGGTATTTGTGGATGAGGCTCTTTATCTTCTCAGATGGTAAAGCTGCCCATTCTTCCTGGCAAAAAGCTTCCAGTTCCTGTAAATTCTTGGGCTGTCTTGCATGAACTGCGCGTTTTAGATCTCCCCAGAGTGGCTCAATATTGAAATCAGGAGACAGGTGGCTTCACCAGAACCTTCACTTTATTCTGCTGTAGCCAATGACAGGTCAACTTGGCCTTGTGTTTAGGATCATTGTCATTTTGGAATGTCCAAGTACGTTCCATGCGCAGCTTCCGGGTTGATGAATGAAAATTTTTCCTCGTCATTTTTGATAACATATTGCATTCGTCTTGCCATCAGTCCTGACCAAATTTCCTGTGCCTTTGTAGCTCACATATCCCCAAAACATCAGTGATCCACCCCTGTTTCACAGTATGAATGGTGTACTTTTTATCATAGGCCTGGTTGACTCCTCTCCAAATTTAGCATTTATGGTTGTGGCCAAAAAGCTCAATTTTGGTCTCATCACTCCAAATGACTTTGTGCCAGAAGGTTTGAGGCTTGTCTCTGTGCTGTTTGTTGTATTGTAAGCAGGATCCATTGTGGCATTCGTGTAGTAATGGCTTTCCTCTGGTGACTCGTCCATGCAGCCCATCTTTCTTCAAGTGCCTCCTTATTGTGCATCTTGAAAGAGCCACACTACATTCTGAGTCCTGTATTTCACCTGAAGTTATTTGTGGGTTTTTCTTTGCATCCCAAACAATTTTCCTGGCAGTTGTGGCTGAAATATTAGTTGATCTAGCTGACCGTAGTTTGGTTCCAACAGAACCCCTCATTTTCCACTTCTTGATTAAGAGTTTGAACACTGCTGATTGGCATTCTAAATTCCTTGGATATCTTTTTATACAGTTCAACCACCTTTTCCCAAGGATCCTTTGGCAATTCTTTTGCTTTTCCCATAACTCATAATCCAGAAATATCTGTGCAGCACTGGATGAAAGATGCAAGAGTCTGTCAGGAGTCCAGAAACTCAGGGACATTATATATATATATATATACATACATACACACACATATACACACACACACACAGCTGAGGATGGTTATCTTTATTAGCCATTCAAACCCCTTTGCGTCAACTTGTGTGCATATTATTAAGCCAAAATCACCAGGCTATGTAAACTTTTGATCAGGGACACTCGGGTAGTTTGTTGTCATTATGATTTAAAAAAAAAAAAAAAAAAACAGTTGATTGATAATAAATGGCTTCAGCCAAACACTAACCATGAGTGAAAGAAACGTTTTTGTGTTATCATTCATATTCTTGGAAAAATGGCCAATCATAAATGCGCACACACACATAATAAATATATATATATATATATACACACACACACAAATCCGATTCCAAAAAAGTTGGGACACTACAAATTGTGAGTAAAAAAAGAATGGACTAATTTACAAATCTCAAACTTCTATTTTATTCACAATATAATATAGATAACATATCAAATGTTGAAAGTGAGACATTTTGAAATGTCATGCCAAATATTGGCTCTTTTTGGATTTCATGAGAGCTACACATTTCAAAAAAGTTGGGACAGGTAGCAAAAAGAGGCCGGAAAAGTTAAATGTACATATAAGGAACAGTTGGAGGACCAATTTGCAACTTATTAGGTCAATTGGCAACATGATTGGGTATAAAAAGAGCCTCTCAGAGTGGCAGTGTCTCTCAGAAGTCAAGATGGGCAGAGGATCACCAATTCCCCCAATGCTGTGGGGAAAATTAGTGGAGAAATATCAGAAAAGGGTTTCTCAGAGAAAAATTGCAAAGAGTTTGGAGTTATCATCTACAGTGCATAATATCATCCAAAGATTCAGAGAATCTGGAACAATCTCTGTGCGTAAGGGTCAAGGCCGGAAAACCATACTGGACGCCCGTGCTCTTCGGGCCCTTAGACAGCACTGCATCACATACAGGAATGCTACTGTAATGGAAATCACAACATAGGCTTAGGAATACTTCCAGAAAACATTGTCGGTGAACACAATCCACCGTACCATTCGCCGTTGCCAGCTAAAACTCTATAGGCCAAAAAAGAAGCAAAATCTATAACATGATTCAGAAGTTCAGGCGTTTTCTCTGGGCCAAGGCTCATTTAAAATGGACTGTGGCAAAGTGGAAAACTGTTCTGTGGTCAGACAAATAAGAATTTGAAGTTCTTTTTGGAAAACTGGGACGCCATGTCACCCGGACTAAAGAGGACAAGGACAACCTAAGTTGTTCTCAGCGCTCAGTTCAGAAGCCTGCATCTCCGATGGTATGGGGTTGCATGAGTGCGTGTGGCATGGGCAGCTTACACATCTGGAAAGGCACCATCAATGCTGAAAGGTATATCCAAGTTCTAGAACATATGCTCCCATCCAGATGTTGTCTCTTGCAGGGAAGACCTTGCATTTTCCAACATGACAATGCCAGACCACATACTGCATCAATTACAACCTCATGGCTGCGTAGAAGAAGGATCAGGGTACTGAAATGGCCAGCCTGCAGTCCAGATCTTTCACCCATAGAAAAATGTGGCGCATCATAAAGAGGAAGATGCCACAAAGAAGACCTAAGACAGTTGGGCGACTAGAAGCCTGTATAAGACAATAATGGGACAACGTTCCTATTTCTAAACTTAGGCAACTTGTCTCCTCAGTCCCCAGACTGTTATAAAATGAAGACGGAATGCCACACAGTGGTAAACATGGCCTTGTCCCAAATTTTTTGAGATGCGTTGATGCCATAAAATTTTAAATCATTTTATTTTTCCTTTAAAATGATACATTTTCTCAGTTTAAACATTTGATATGTCATCTATGTTGTATTCTGAATAAAATATTGAAATTTGAAACTTCCACATCATTGCATTCTGTTTTTTTCACAATTTGTACAGTGTCCCAACTTTTTTGGAATTGGGTTTGTATATACAGTGCCTTGCAAAAGTATTTGGCCCCCCTTGAACTTTGCGACCCTTTGCCACATTTCAGGCTTCAAACAAAGATATAAAACTGTAATTTTTTCTGAAGAATCAGCAAGTGGGACACAATCATGAAGTGGAACAAAATTTATTGGATATTTCAAACTTTGTTAACAAATAAAAAAACTGAAAAATTGGGCGTGCAAAATTATTCAGCCCCTTTACTTTCAGTGCAGCAAACTCCAGAAGTTCAGTGAAGATCTATGAATGATCCAATGTTGACCTAAATAACTAATGATGATAAATAGAATCCACCTGTGTGTAATCAAGTCTCCGTATAAATGCACCTGCACTGTGATAAGTCTCAGAGGTCCATTTAAAGCGCAGAGAGCATCATGAACAAGGATCACACCAGGCAGGTCCGAGATACTGTTGTGGAGAAGTTTAAAGCCGGATTTGGATACAAAAAGATTTCCCAAGCTTTAAACATCCCAAGGAGCACTGTGCAAGCGATAATATTGAAATGGAAGGAGTATCAGACCACTGCAAATCTACGAAGACCTGGCTGTCCCTCTAAACGTTCAGCTCATACAAGGAGAAGACTGATCAGAGATGCAGCCAAGAGGCCCATGATCACTCAGGATGAACTGCAGAGATCTACAGCTGAGGTGGGAGACTCTGTCCATAGGACAACAATCAGTCGTATACTGCACAAATCTGGCCTTTATGGAAGAGTGGCTAGAAGAAAGCCATTTCTTAAAGATATCCATAAAAAGTGTTGTTTAAAGTTTGCCAGAAGCCACCTGGGAGACACATCAAACATGTGGAAGAAGGTGCTCTGGTCAGATGAAACCAAAATCGAACTTTTTTGGCAACAATGCAAAACGTTATGTTTGGCATAAAAGCAACACAGCTCATCACCCTGAGCACACCATCCCCACTGTCCAACATGGTGGTGGCAGAATCATGGTGGCAGCATCATGGTTTGGGCCCGCTTTTCTTCAGCAAGGACAGGGAAGATGGTTATAATTGATGGGAAGATGGATGGAGCCAAATACAGAACCATTCTGGAAGAAAACCTGATGGAGTCTGCAAAAGACCTGAGACTGGGACGGGGGATTTGTCTCCCAACAAGACAATGATCCAAAACAAAGCAAAATCTACAGTGGAATGGTTCACAAATAAACATATCCAGGTGTTAGAATGGCCAAGTCAAAGTCCAGACCTGAATCCAATCGAGAATCTGTGGAAAGAACTGAAAACTGCTGTTCACAAACGCTCCCCATCCAACCTCACTGAGCTCAAGCTGTTTTGCAAGGAGTAATGGGCAAAAATTTCAGTCTCTCGATGTGCAAAACTGATAGAGACACATACCCCAAGCGACTTACAGCTGTAATCGCAGCAAAAGGCAGGGCTACAAAGTATTAACTTAAGGTGGCTGAATAATTTTGCACGCCCAATTTTTCAGTTTTTTATTTGTTAAAAAAGTTTGAAATATCCAATAAATTTCGTTCCACTTCATGGTTGTGTCCCACTTGTTTATTCTTCACAAACACAAACAATTACAGTTTTATATCTTTATGTTTGAAGCCTGAAATGTGGCAAAAGGTCGAAAAGTTCAAGGGGGCCGAATACTTTCGCAAGGCACTGTACATATATACACATACACACACCTATATATTTTGCATACATACACACTATCTCTTAAAAGTGAGTACACCCTTCACATTTTTGTAAATATATTATATCTTTTCATGTGACAACACTGAAGAAATGACACTTTGCTACAATGTAAAGTAGTGAGTGTACAGCTTGTATAAGGGCTCTTTCACACGGCCGCTCCGCTTGTCCGCAAATCATCCTATTTTTTTGCGGATGATTTGCAGACATAATGCAAGTCAATGGCTTTGCGGATGTCAGCGGAATACCATCCGCTGACATCTGATTTTCTTCCTTTCAGTTCTGTTCCGTTTTGTGGAACGGAACAGAATCCTATTTTTTCATCCGTTTAAAAAACGGAAAGGAAGGAAAAAAATCGGATGTCAGCGGTGTCATCCGTGGACATCCGCAATGCCATAGACTTAAACATTATGTCCGCATATCATCCGCAAACGGATGGGATGATATGCGGGCACGCTGAGCGGATGACACAAATGTCATCCGCTCCGTGAAAAAAAAAAAAAAAAAAGTCCCGCAGCGGAGAAAAGCAGCGGAGCGGCCATCTGAAAGAGCCCCAAGTGTAAATTTGCTGTCCCCTCAAAATAACATAACACACAGCCATTATGGTCTAAACCACTGGCAACAAAAGTGAATACACCCCTAAGTGAAAATGTTGAAATTGGGTCCAAAGTAGGGCTGTAACATCGAATATCATGCTGCAGGAGTGGGCGATAGTCACATCGCCGGATCAGCCGATATTGGGGACTCACAGTGAAGGAAGGTAGAAGAATACAGCCCGACTGTCCCGCATGTTAAGTCCGTCCTGCAGCTCTCCTGACTGAGCAGTGAGCAGCGGCACAGGAGAGCTGCAGGACGGACTTAACATGCGGGACGGATGTCGGCATTGTCAGGCTGTATTCTTCTACCACAACTGAGTCCCGATTTCTCTGCTTATAGATCTTCCCGTCCAATGGCAGGCACTGATTTCTGATGGTTCAAGTTCTCCTCTCTGCTGTATCTAGGAGAAGCAGCGTTGTCATTCTAGGAAGGATGTTAGGACTATATCACACCTACCCCTCTCTGTAACATGAGGGGGGGGGGGGGGGGTTAGTCAATAGAGATAGCTGGGAACAATGCTGAATGATAACTGTCCCCAGAGGAAGAGCGCATAGGAAGTTATCAGTTAACAAGACCTCATCATCCCAATACCTTTTATTGTATAGCATATGTGTTTTAACCCTGTATTTAGCCTGGATTGATGGCTCTCTCAATATCGCAATATATATCGTTGGGAAAAAAAATATCGCAATGTACTTTTTTTCCAATATCGTGCAGCCCTAGCCCAAAGTGTCAATATTTTGTGTGGCCATCATTTTCCAGAACTGCCTTAACCCTCTTGGGCATGGAGTTCACCAGAGCCACTGGAGTCCTCTTTCACTTCATGATGACATCACGGAGCTGGTGGATGTTAGAGACCTTGTGCTCCTCCACCTTCCGTTTGAGGATGCCCCACAGATGCTCAATAGGCTTTAGGTCTGGAGGCATGCTTGGCCAGTCCATCACCTTTACCCTCAGCTTCTTTAGCAAGGCAATGTCATCTTGGAGGAGTGCTTGGGGTTGTTATGTTGGAATACTGGCCTGCGGCCCAGTCTCCAAAAGGAGGGGTATCATGCTCTGCTTCAGTATGTCAACAGTACAGGTTGGCATTTATGGTTCCTTCAATGAACTGTAGCTCCCCAGTGCCGACCGCACTCATGCAGCCCCAGACCATGAAACTCCCACCACCATGCTTGAATGTAGGCAAGACACACTTATCTTATCACTCATCAGACCACATGATATGGTTCCAGTAATCCATGTCCTTAGTGTGCTTGTCTTCAGCACACTGTTGTTTGCAGGCTCTCTTGTGCATCATCTTTAGAAGGAGGGTTCCTTCTGGGACGAAAGACATGCAGACCAATTTGATGCGTATGGTCTGAGCACTAACAAGCAGACCCCCACCGCTTCACCCTCTGCAGCAATGCTGGCAGCACTCACACATTTCCCAAAGACAACCGCTTGATATGACGCACGTGCACTCAACTCCTTTGGTCGACCATTGCGAGGCCTGTTCTGAGTGGAACCTGTCCTGTTAAACTGCTGTATGGTCTTGGCCACCGTGCTGCAGCTCATTTTCAGAGTCTTGGCAATCTTCTTATTACCTAGGCCATCTTTATGTAGATCAATTCTTTTTTTTTCAGATCCTCACAGTTCTTTGCCATGAGGTGCCATGTTGAACTTCCAGTGACCAGTGTGAGAGCAATAACACCAAATTTAACACAACTCCTCCCCATTCACACCTGAGACCTTGTAACACTGGGGAGGGAAAATAGCTCATTGGGCCAGATTTGGAAATGTTCACTTAGGGGTATACTCACTTTTGTTGCCAGCGTTTTAGACAATAATGGCTGTGTGGGGAGTTATTTTGAGGGGATAGCAAATTTACACTATTATACAAGCTGTATACTCACTACTTTACATTGTAGAAAAGTGTAATTTCTTCAGTGTTGTCACATGAAAATATATAATAAAATATTTACAAAAATGTGAGGGGTGTACTCACTTTTGTGAGATACTGTACACACACAATCCCTCTCTATGAAGAGTATTTTCATTTCCTGTACATGAATTTAGGTTAGATCACACGTACAGTTTCAGTCATCCATAGCACCAAATTAGGCAAAATTAGATCTGGGATATATTATGGGGCATCTTACCCGGGCAGACCTTCCCACTTGGCACTCTCTCAGCTGTCTACTGAAACAATCTTCATAACTGCAGCACAGAAGCTCAACAACTCTTCTCTCAACAAAACAAGGGGACTTCAATTTAAAGCCAAACTGAACTTAAGGTTTAAATCCACTAAACAAAAATGTGTGTAAAATCTTGAAGTTAGTTTTCCTTGAAAAGCTAGTTACACACAGCAGTGGTCTTCAACAGCATGCAGACAGTGGGCAAGCTTTTCCCCTCAAGCAGTGGCCACTTTCTAAATAAGAAAACTGATGGGCTTTCCACTTCTTATGGTGGAACATATTTCAGTGGGTTTAAACCAACTCAGCTGGGCTTTTTTGTTTTATTCCCCTCATGCTCAGTTGATGCCCCTCCCAAAAACCAAAAATAGCAAAAAACACTTTCCACAAAATGGATTACAGACATAATAGAACCGTTTACCAAAAACAAATCAGTTCCAATTGACTTGTTTTATTTGCATTAGATTTGCATTACAGTGTTTATGAGATTACCGGATCTATAACAAAGTTCATTATACTTACCAGGAATATATAATTTTTTTTTTTGGTTTACTGCTGTTTATTGAAGTTTGCATTTTGGGATTACAAAACATATACATACTGTCAGCCAATTACATCGAGATACCAGGCCAAAATCTTTGCGTATCCTATGTTCCATGAACATTACATCAAGTTGTTCTTTTCTTTACAGAATGCACAGGAAAAAAAACTCAATGTCAATTTACAAGCCAAAAAGATTGCTACTTTTATGGTCCTTTTTCATGAAAAAGATAAGAAACAAAAATTTTATATAAACAGTTTATTTAATCTAAACAGCAACACAGACAGAACGCCATATAAACACAAAGGAAGTGATGCAGAAGCAAGTTTGCTGACTGTCTGAGGCGCTAGGTTGCAGAGAATGGCAGCCTAGTCATTGAAAGACCTTAAAAAGGAAAATTTAGGGGCAGGGAGGGGGTGGAATATGACATTGCATTCTGTGTTTTTTTTTTTACTACAGCCAGCTAGAGGCTAGATATAGTTCTAAACATTTTAGAGCATGCCTGCATCGGATAGCAAAGGAAAAAACTATAGATTACTAGTGGATTTATAGAAGTATAAAAGTTTATAATTTTACAGCAGTTGAAATACTGACATCAATATTAAAATAAAAGCAAGTTTTACATCATAACAATCAAAATACAAAAAGACGGAAGGAAGAGACCCTGTATGAAAAAACTGGGGGGAAATATTCAGCAGATTTAGAACTCTATACAAGTGGCGAAAATGGAAAATGGCACACATAACCCCCTCCCCTAAGTGACTTTTTGTATATAGCATTCAATTTTGCAAAAAAATTTTGTTTTTGTAAACAAGTTCTTGCCAAACCAATCCCTTCCTTTTTATGTTCTGTTTTTTTTTTCTTTTTTAAAGTTTTTATTGTAAGATGCCACACGGTTGACTTATGATGGAGCAAACTTCTTGGCTTGTGCTCTGACTCTTTTTTCATATTCAACTCTGTTTTGGCTGAAAAAAAAAAAAAAACAAGTATTATTAACAGCATGTGTTTGGGTATATATTTCCAGTTTACCGCAAAAAAAAAAACCTCAGGTCCACAGATATGGATGCCAATATGGCCGAATTTATCCTGAATCTGACAGTTCCTACTGTTCCCTTCACATCCACAGTAATCCACCCCTTCCCCCTACACATCCAGAGTAAACCACCGTACAATTAAGAAGTAAGCAACCGCACACCAACTTGAGTAGAAAATGATAAAAACCATCTATTGTAAATCCATAACGACAAGCCAAAGACAGGAGGAAAAGAAACGGTTGACACGTTTCACAAAATTATATTCGCTTAGTCATAACCGTGAAAAAGTAAACCACCCCTTCCTCCTACACATCCACAGTAAACCACCCCTTCCCCCTCTTAGAAATAACCGGGCTTGTTTGTAGGTACTTGGGCAGAGGGACTGCATTACCTCCATAATGGAAACAGGAATCACTAACAGGAGAGAGAGTGGAATGATGGGAAAGTGGATTGTTGGCCTATGTATTTTTATTAAGTATATGGTATAAGCAGTAGCCATAGCCTGAGATTTGGTGCAGATAGAATTTAACCATTTGCTGAATGTCTTATAGTCCGCTGTGGGCAGAATTATATATATATATATATATATATATATATATATATATATATATATATATATATATATATATATATATATATAAATAAATGCACACACACACATACATACATACATACACGATTCTGCATTTCCGCTGATTAGTAAAACAAACCTGGTCTACGTTCTGACGGGGGGCACAGTTAACCCTTTGATCACCCTAGATGTTCAACTCCTTCCTAGAAAGTGCCATTAGTACTATGACCGTGCATATTTTTAGCACTGATCACTGTATTAGTGTCACTGGTTCCCACAAAGGGTCAGTGTCCGCCGTAATATTGCAGTCCCATTACAAGTCTTCAATCGCCACCATTACTAGTATTAAAAAAATAAAATAAAAAAAAAATCCATAAATATGTCCCATAGTTTGCAAACACTATATTGATTGCATATATATGCGTATTGGGATTTTTTTTAGCCAAAAAACACATAGCAGAATACATGTGGACCTAAAATTTGTGAAGAAATTAGATTTTTACAATTTTTTAATTGGATATAGCATGAAAAAAAAAAAAAAAAGTCCCCCCCCCCCCCCCTTTCAAATTGTTTTTGTTTATAGCGCAATAAAATAAAAAAATAAAACACGCAGGGGTGCACAAATACCACTAGAAAAAAATCTATTTGGGGCTGGGAGGGAAAGGATAGATTTTTTTGGGTACAGTGTTGCATGACCACGCAATTGTCAAAGTAATGCAGTAGTGTATCGCAAAAATGGCCTGGTCATGCAGCTGGGTAAATCTTCTGGAGGTCAAGTGGTTAAAGGCTGAATATCACTTCTCTACAGCGTGCACATGCACTTTGTAAGTTTACAATACTAACTTTCCAAACAAGTCTTACTAACCAGTAAATTGTGTATGCCTCTGCTTGAGCTGGATCTTGTATATTTGGTTCATTTAGAAGTTCTTGTATTCCTAACAAGATCTGTGGAGAGATTGGAAGTATTAAATACAAAATATGTGACAAAGCTGGTAAACAGTCAGTAAAATGTTACAGTCCTACCTGTTTAATTGTGATTGCTGGCCTCCAATCCTTATCTTCTTCTAAGATAGACAGACACACTGTGCCTGAAGGATAGACATTTGGGTGGAATAAAGGAGGCTCGAATTTACCTGTATATAGACAAAAGTTTTAGATTACCCCATACGTCTTAATGGAGCCAATCAATGTTTTGTGTATCTTGGTAGGAAAGTCATTGTAAAGATGTACAAAGCCCAATGGAGTGTGAGCTCAATCAAGGGACACAACTTCAAGGGTACACAATTTTATTTTTATTATAGCCTCTGGCAGTATATACACAATTGTACACTACTTAAAATGAACATATTTGCAACAGATGGGTTTTAGAAAAATACTGAACATTTTGTTCAAACATTTAGAGTACAATTTGAGACAAAGCAGCAGGTATAGCTTTTGTGTATTTGAAAATATTACATACAATATCCATGGCAGAGGAGGGTCTTTGATAAAGCCAAGGAGCAATTCAGTTTAGTCACCATTAAAGGATAAATTCACCTTTAAGATAAAATAAAAAAACTGCACTTTTTTTCCCCTGCAAAAAATAAGTGAATCAGGGGTGAAATGTTGGAATCCTGCAGACAATCCCTGAAGCTTTTAGCTCGTATCTGCATACCGGTTGGCTGTTGACATCCTGTAAGCTGATTAGCGACCTCACAGTCTATCTTCAGAACTACAGTAGCCTAATGGGCCATACACACTAAGATTTTCTGAAGACTTTTTCCTTCAGATTTACCTTTTCTATGTAGTGCAAGGGCCTGCCAGATTGCATACAAATTGAAAGTGTTTAGGTTTGACCTCATATTATATGGTTTTGGTAAGTAAGTCTGTGTATGGCCCTTTAGTCACACTGAAAGCTGCAGATTCTCAGTCTTTGAGAGAACCAGCCAGCATCCTCCCAACTTCCGGCTCACACAGCTGATGCCAAGACTGACAGATTGCGCTTGCGGTTTTCCCCAGTGTTCCCTTGCCCTGAGAATCTGTCAACATTACATGCCTATTGTACTGGATACCCTGTGAGTGCATAACTTGCTTTTGGGTTTGATTTTGTAACAATACTGCACTATAGGTGGCTTTGCGCTTCTCTCCTCCCGTTATTTTGCATTCAGAACCACAAGCAGTGGTGGCGGAGGCTGTTGAAGCATGTTATATGTTCCACCCTAAATATGGGTGGAACATGTTCCAAAAGAAGAACTTCTCCTTTATATAGTTTATATCTAGTCTGGAGCAAAGGTAGGAGTCAGGCAAAAAATTTAAAGAGCAAATAGGACAGAGGAGTATTTTAATAAAGGACAGATTTACAACTCAGCATATGTGACATTCCCCACAGGTTAACCTCCTTAGCAGTATTCCCAAGTGTGGCTCGGGGTAACTTTCAGTTCCAAAAGCGGTAACCCCGAGCCATACTCGGGGATTACCCCGGATTGTTACTCACCTTCCCTGCGCTCCCCCCCCCCCCCGTCCTCCTCCCCACACTCTCTCTCCCTGCTCTGTGCACGGCTGATTGCTGGCACTTTCCTTCCGGTTCCCTTCCCTGCGGGCGTTGTGACGCAGGGGGGTGGAACCAGCGGCAAATTCAAAAGCGTAAATACACAAATGACATGATGCAAAGCTGTGATCCTAACGGATTACACTGTATCATGCCATTTCAGCACAGGATTGCACCTGGTGACTTTTCCAGTGCCCTGCCTGTGCTTTTACAGTGCTTTGTGCCTAGAAGATTTTTAAATGACCAGGGCGTCCAAAAAGTGTTTTATGCGCAAAAGCGCTTTTAGACAAACTGGAAAACCGCGACAGCGAAACGATAACGAACTGAGCGATAGCGATTCGTGGGAAAATTCGTCATCAGGTATGGAAAGTAATGACAGCGATGATTCTGATGTCTTTCTGGCACATCGCTCTGTTGGAAGAATCATTGATATACTTCCCAAATTCCACAAGCTATGTGCCAGTAAGAGACATCAATGATTCTTCCAACAGAGCTATGTGCCAGTCTCAATTTTTCAGGCACAAAGCACAGGCAGGGCACTGGAAAAGTCACCAGGTGAAATCCTGTGGCATGATACAGTGTAATCCGTTAGGATCACAACTATGTATCATGTCATTTAGTGTATTTACACTTTTTAAATTGCCACCGGTTCCACCCCCTGCATCGCAACGCTCGCAGGGAAGGAAACCTGAAGACAGGTGCCGGCATCGGCCAAGCACTCAGCGGGAGGACAGCGGGGAAAGGAGTTTTAAAATGTAAAACAATAGATTTCCATGCAAAAGAATGTACCGCATTTAGCACAGAAATCCTGACATAATCAGACCGCCAGGGAGGTTAATCTTCCTGATGAATGTATTTGTGTACAGTGAATGATTCACCACCACTGCATGTCACATTTAGGGTTTTATAAATATGCCCCTATAAAAAAAAAAAAAAAAAGGAGGACTGGGTTGGGAGATGGGGTAGAAGGTAGAGCACAATACTTCCCATTTGTTACTATAGGGAATGGTTCTTAAAAACATACTTTAAGCATCTTGGTCTCCAAGGGGGGACATATCAAATCCATAGACTTAAAGTATTAAAAATTGTATGTAAAAAGGCAAAATTTTTTATTTTTATTTTTTCAAAGCTTTGAAGAGAATTTGGAAGGACCCATCCATTTTTGCGGTCTGTGTCCCATTAGAAGGTCTCCCTTTACTTCCGGGCTCAAAATGACAGGAAGTGAAAGAGGAAAAGACCTCTAAAAAGTAAAGGAGTGTCCCCCTCTTGTCACTGAACAAGGCCTTTTGGTTTTAAATACACTTTACCAAACCAAGGACACCTGAGCTTTGCTGCCTATAAAAGAGAAAGCAAGGGAACAGGACCCTGAAGAAACACCCAGTGACAGCATATAAGGGCAGAACAGTTATTTTTACAGACACTTAGCCAGTAATATGCTTCCTGTCTTAGGGCAGCTCCTGTATGAGGAGAAACAAGACCCCCTTGGACAGCAGCGTTTTGGAGAAGGTAGAGTTAGAAGGACTTTCCATAAGACCAAACCAATCCATCAGTGTTCAAATGGTTTGCATCAACCCTCTAACTTTCACTTTTGTTGCAAAGCTTGGTCTGATAACAGAAGTTGAAAAACAACAGGACAAGATAAGGTGGGGGGGCTCAACCACCATGCGATCCAATTTTGGCACGGACCCAAAAAAGGGTCCTGTGCGTTTGTGCCGGATCCGATGCAAATTCAGCCATACTATCTGTATGGCTAAATTCACATTGCACAGACATCACATGTTTTTCAGAGCAGTGCTCTGAATCACATGCAATGTCTGCCATTGCAGATGTGTGAACCGAGCATGAAAGTTGTAGACGCCGGTAGATTTTAACAAATGTTATGAACAATTTAACTCTCCATCAACTAGCTGGGATTCAACCTGTGCAGGTGTCTGTAACAGACCAACTTCTTACTCTGGCCCTTACTTCCCCGAGTTCTCAAATCTCTAACTTGTAAAGGTCTTCAAACTAATTTCCCCCCCCCCCCCCCCCCCCGAGTCATTTAACCTCCCAATACTTTTTTTTTTTTTTTTCCCCTGCCCTAATAAAGGCTTTAGAGCATCCCATAGATAGGGGCCCCATTATATTCAACTTCCTCTTCTACGCCCAATCCTAAAAAAGGGCATTCGTTAACTTTAAGACCAGGCCTTTTCTGGAACTTTTTGGGTTTACAAGTTTAAGCTTGGGTTCACACTACTACGATTTCAGACATTGCACGTGATTCGCACCGCATTGTATATTCCGCCAGGTGCGGGAGAGAAAAGGTGCGGAAACCTTTTCCTCCTGAAGTGGAATTGAATCGCATGGGTGTTCACACCCTTGCAATCTGATTCCTGTCCAAATTCACAGTTTTCACTGTGATCTGATATGGGGGTATCAATAACTTTGTGTTGACACCCTCAGCGGTTCGCAGAGGGCTGTGTAAACTGCCTGCAGGGGAGATGTGATGCTGGAATCCGCACATCACATATGTGTGAACCCAGGCTTAATTATATACACCTACACACACACACACACAGACAGACAGACAGACAGACACACACACACACACACACACCTTCTCCTAGCAGAGACCCTAGAGAATAAAATGACAATTGTTGCAATATATTTAAAAAAAAAATAAAATAAAAAAAAAAAAACAAGCAATACACTTGGATTAAAATCTCTCTATATCCAACATGTCATATAAAACTGTGCACTACTCCCTCCCACCGCTTCCGAAAGTTGTCCTGTGGCAAGGCCACCCGCAAAGCCACTTTTTATCTTACAGAGAACTGGCCAAAGTAAAAAAAAAAAAAAAGAAAAAAAAAATAAAAATACTGAGGTTATGGCAACTAGCTGCTGCCATAACCCCAGTATTTAACGCCAAAGTAACAACATATTTTTACTATTGCCTGGTCCACAAGTGGTTAACCTGAGATAAGCAGTTTCGAGTTAGAGGGGGCACTTATTCATCCAAAACCCCGTAAGGTTGAAACAATTTCAGATCTCAAACAGCAAACATTGTGGATCACAGCATCCTGCAAAAATGGATAGCAATCTCAAAAGATGGCATCCAGCCAGGAATCCACCAGCGACACCACATACAGAAGAGATGCCCAGCACTGCTACAAAGGGATATGTAAACCAGTGATGACATCACTAGCAAAGGGACGTTGAAGCCAGGACCAGATGAAGAAGTGGTTCCGGCAACAGAAGGAAGCCAGGACTAGATGCAGACGTGGTTCTGGCAACAGAAGCCAATGCTGTGCACACCTAAAATTAGGGGGGGGGGGACATCAAAACCACCAGATTGCACAGGAACAGGCTGAATTTGCCTCTCTTCTGCATAAAAAGGCAGCCTGGAAGCAAATGCTGGTGGTGTCAAGTGTTGGCCCTTACCAAGCCGTGGGGGCAAGATCTTGGCATGGGCACACCTGCCCACCCAACCAAGGCACCCTCCAGTCAATAGGGATCCTGGGATCAGAGGGGGACCACTGACCAACTGGTACAAGGAAAAAAAAAAAAAAAACATTTTGGTGTACTCCTAGTGCGCAAAAAAATCTCTCAATGCTGTTCTGGGGAAATGGCCAGCTTTTGCATAGTGTATAAACCTCTCCTATCCTACAAAGAGGCTCAATGTACATGAAAAGTTATCCCAAAGCAGTTCAGCTGTAAAAGTAGCCATAAATCCTAACTGAATGACATTTAGCTTGCTTAAGCACTGTATCAAACAATTGCTTTATTTCCCTTTGAGATTGTTAGACATTTCTTCTTCTTTTACTGCATATCCATATCCCGATTTCCAGCAGCCCTTATTTCATAGTAGAGCTTCACGAAAAATAAAAAAATAAAAAAAAGCAAAAAGCCTCCACCAAATGTTTATTAACATTGTTTTAAAGAGGAAGTAAACCCTCCTATGCAACTCCTACCTATATGTACTGTAAATATCTCCTAAACATGCACCGTTTAGGAGATATTTACCCGACATGCAGCCAGTGACATCACTGGCGCATGCGCTCTGAAGGAACGGGCGCTGGTGCCATTACTTCAGAGCCCCGTGCCGTGACCGTCGGCTCCCGCGCGGGAGTGACGTCACCGCGGCTCCGGCCAATCAGATGGCCGGATGCCGCGATCCCGAAAGACGGGCGACTGAACATGTCGCCCGTCATACAGCTAAGCGGGCGGCACGGCGGTGGCTCGTTCTAAGGCAAGTATTTCATAATGAGCTAGTATGCGATGCATACTAGCTCATTATGTGTTTTTCAGATTGAAAAAAAAAATAAAATAAATAAATGTATGGGTTTACAACCTCTTTAAGGCTACTAGATAACTATAGACAATGCTTTACAATGTATCATTTTGTTCTTTTAGATCAAAGGAATGAACTTCCCACCTGTAAGCGAGGGCAGTTTAACCTCCTAAAGACCAAGTCTTTTTCTGACACTTGTTGCTTACAAGTTAAAATCAGTATTTATTGCTAGAAAATGACTTTGAACAACCAAACATATTTTTTTTTTTTAGCAAAGACCCTAGAGAATAAAATTGTGATCTTTGCAATCTTTGTCACACTGTATTAGCGCAGAAGTCTTTGAAACGCAGTTTTTTGGGGAAAAAAAAAATAATTTTAAAAAATTTTAATGAATTTTAAAAAAACTAAACCGTAAGGTAAGCTCAATTTTTTTGCTTAGTGTAAAAGATGTTACGCCGAGAAGCGTGATCCTTATTCTAAGCAAAAAAAAAAAAAAAATTGTGTTTCTCATTTTATCCAGAATCGTGCAACTCTGCTACATGCCTTTTCTCAGTTTGGGTGTCCAATCATAACAGTGATTCCCACATAACTGTGCTAAAAGGGCCACTTGTAGTCTTCATCAGAAGCCTGTGTGACAACTTGAGAGTCCAAATGGAAGACCGGGGCAGATCGCTTTCACCCCCATAACAGGAAGCACTTCGCATTTAAAAAAAAAAAAAAAACCCACAAACTTACATTTCGGAGGTGAGGAGGGATAATCATCCTTAAACAGCATCCGAAGTTTAAATAATCCTCCTTCCCAAGGGGTCTGCAGGGCACAGGAAACAAGCAAACATTTAGAATAAAAATAATGGTTAGTGACCTGTATGAAAAAAATCGCTCTTCCCCCAATACAGCAAGCTGTGTCAGTTAAGCCCCGTACACACGCAACGATTATCGGCCGACCAATCGTCCGTCTTTTGTCCAGAGTTGTGTTTTGTTGGTTGGAATGTGCCTAGACTACACACGAATTTTCTCGCCCAACAAAATTCTACTTCAGAAGTGATGTCATGTGTTGGATTGCTTTCTTTGTGTACGTTCTTCACTGAGCATGCCCAGACTTGCTCATCAGATTTTTCCCTGTCGAAATCTGTACTGACTGCACGAAAATCGGCCGCTGTGTTGACGGCCAACAAAAATTTTATAGTCTGCACACAAGATTTTTTTTTTTCGGCTGAAAAGTCGGAGTTGGTTGTCGGAAGCATCATACTAACAAGCCGAAAATCGGCAGATCGGTCGGACGAAAATTCCCTGCCAATTTTCGGCGCGTGTGTACGGGGCTTAAGAGTGGTCAGTTGAACGTTACTGAAGCAAAGCACAGTAGCACTAATCGCAGACTTGTCAGCTCTGCTCTGAATAGGGTTCGTCCCTTGAAATGAGTCAGCTGGCAAGTCTGACTGATGTCAGGGTCATGTGAGCTTCACCTCTGCTACTTGGGTTGTGTTTACATCACAGTTTTAGCCAATGGCTATTGTGTGAGTATGCACTTATTGGTTTTATTTTATTAGTACATTTTGGTAATGCACTAGGCATTTACAGTAAACCCCCGCTCCATCGCGGTTCAGTTTTTGCGGTCCCGGTATATTGCGTTTTTTTTGTAATGTTATTTTACTATATAAATCATTAAAAATGAAATATTTTTGTGTTTTCCATAGCTCTTGCTCTGTCTCAGTATATTTTATGTGTTTAAATGAGTTTCTATTGTTTTAAAAGTGTGTTTAAAGACCTTAAAATGCTTTTACACGTACAGTGACAGTAAAAAAAAAACATGCCTACAATGCATTTTAATAGGGTTTTTCTATTTCGCGGATTTTCACTTTTCGCGGCTGAGTCCGGAACGTAACCCCCGCAATGGAGGGGGGTTTACTGTATGCCCTTTTGTGTCTATGGGAAAAAGATATTTGCAAAGGCGCAAACTTTTCATTAAAGTGCTACTGATACACAATATTACCAAAAGTATTGGGACGCCTGCCTTTACTGCCATCCTAGTCTTAGTCCCTATGGTTCAATATGGAGTTGGCCCACCCTTTGCAGTTATACTGGTTCAACTTTTCTGGGAAGGCTGTCCACAAAGTTTAGAATTGTGATCATTCTTTCAGAAGCGCATTTGTGAGGTCAGGCACTGACGTTGGACGAGAAAGCCTGGCATGCAGTCTCCGCTCAAATTCATCCCCAAAGGTGTTAATCGGGTTCAGGACTCTGTGCAGGCCAGTCAAGTTCCTTCACCACAAATTCGCTCATCCAATATTTTTGGTAATATATTGTATGTAGAAGGATAGTTAGTTAAAATAGGATTCATAAAATTCTCCTTTATTCACACATGCCCTGGTCCTCAGTTATGCACGCCCTCTGCAGTCCATTTAAGCAAGTCCCACTCCCCCTGTTGAGTTTAAAGGACAAGTTTGCCTTGTAGTGGGAGAGAAAAAAAAAAAAAAAAGTGCATTTTTTTTTTATTTCTTCCTTCAGGACTGCAATGTTTGCTCCTGCAGACATGTCCTCCAGCTTTCTGACCGTACCTACTTGGGCTGTTAGAAAGCTGGAGGAAGTGTGAATGGGCTACAAGCATGCTTCTGTAATGCCCTAGCAATCCACTGAGAATTACAGCCCCACCTGCAGCGGTGGGAGATAGAACCTGTAGCTTCTTCATTCACAGATCTCTGAATAAATGACGTGGCTGTGCTGGCAAAGCCCCACAGTTGTGCCAATTGTGACTATGAAAGCGACTGTGGGGAGAAGTACCCCCTGCCTGGCATCACTGTGAATAGGGGTGCTAAATACAGGTGTAATGTGTTCCACAAAGTAAACTTAGCTTTTAAATTTTATTATAAAGAAGGTATTTGGAGGTGTTGAGCACCCAAAATTCCAAGCGGAGGGTAAACCACTGAAAGACGACTTGTCAGATACAAATTCTCCCTTCAGTAAATTGGCCCTTCTGCACATGCTTTGTTTGGTAATTTCAAGTCCTACACACAAATTCTGGAATCCTCAGTCTTACCCCTTTCTTGCCTGGAATGGCACACTCCCAGTTCATCAAGTTCATTGTGCCATCTGGATTTTTTGTTGGTACTGCCACAAAACCCTTAGCAAAAGAAAGATCAAATAATTACCAATTTAACCATACAGATTAGGAGCGAATAAAACTGGTGCATGACCACCACTTACAAAAGGATGGTCTTTTCTCCAAGCTTTCCTCTCCTGCGCAAGTCTGCTCAGGGCTATGCCAGACATAGTTTGGGTTCCTAATAAAAATAAAAGTATAAAGTTAATTTCAGGATAGGGCAAAGGGACATGGATGCAGAATTCAAATATTGCACATCATCACCATCTAGTGTCCATGATGCACACTACAACAAAAGTATTTTCATGAATGCTCATAAAAAGGAATCCGACTGATAGAAATGCAGAGCTGCCATTATGGATTTGCTTTAAAAAGGTGCAGACTCAAGGGTGGCCATCCAACACTTATTGCATTATGATATCCTTTTTGCATGCAAGACAGGAATTTAGACGTCCCATGCTACCATTTGCTCCTGGCGACTCACTAAATATTGACAAAAATCAGGGTGACAGTCCCAGAGCCTGCACCTTTATCCTTTTTTAAAGTATAATATTGCAGATTCTATATGTCTGTCCTTAAGAGTCAACTTTAGAGCATAAGATTCCACATTCAAGTGCAGAACATGGATTTAAACCTTTATCCACAGCAATGCACCCAAGAGAACCACAAGTCTTTTCCGGAACACCTGGGGGGATATTACAAGCAACGTTTCCAAGACACATTTCTTTTCTTTAAAGTAAATTATGATGCAATAAAAATGCTCTGGATAATGCCACTAGGTTTTGTATGTCGCAAGCCTAGAGGTCTTATGCAAGAGAGTGTTAAGTACACATTTGTAATTAAATTTCCCTTGGGTGCAGTGTTATTTGAATACTCTATTTCCAGGTTGAAGCCAATTTCAAATGTAAACAGAAATGTTTTGAACTTGTTTTTCTTAAAGCCCTCTTCAAATTTTGAAAAAAAAAAAAAAAAAAAACTGCTGAAGACCCACCATTGTCAAAGTGCAATTTAGGCTCAATGGTGACTATAACTAGGAGGATAGTGATCACTGTGTGCTAAAAAAGGGAACATACCAGTGATGGCGAACTTTGGCACCCCAGATGTTTTGGAACTACATTCCCCATGATGCTCAAATACACTGCAGAGTGCATGAGCATCATGGGAAATGTAGTTCCAAAACATCTGGGGTGCCAAGTTTCGCCATCACTACCCTTAAAAGATGTAAACTTCTCAACAAAAGACACCAAAGGCTGAAAACAATGTATGCACATACAAAAGGCCTGTGTACAAAAGCTATTCAATTTAGAAAAACAAATATGAAGTTTTTTGCATTCAAAACCCATTTGGTTGCATATTACAACACGTGATGCTTTGCCATACACCTGGAGGGAGGGGGCTGCTTATTACCACTATACTACCATTGTGGGTTCAAGACAGCAGGAAGGTGAATGTGCATTTCTGCATTGCCATTTATAAAAAGCACTGCAGAAATAAGGACAGGTGACCACAGGGCCCGTTAACCACTTCTGCTCCCCCTTTCATGACCAGGCCATTTTTTTGCAATACGGCAGTGCATTACTTTAACCACTTCCACTCTGGAAATTTTCACCCCTTTCATGACCAGGACATTTTTTTGTGATTCGGCACTGCGTTATTTAACAATTGCGCAGTCATGCGAC
The DNA here is from genome assembly GCF_965119305.1 of Pelophylax lessonae. Taxonomy (NCBI): domain Eukaryota; kingdom Metazoa; phylum Chordata; class Amphibia; order Anura; family Ranidae; genus Pelophylax; species Pelophylax lessonae. Next base: position 93,055,909 of record NC_138773.1, on the reverse strand, counting down.
GCTGTATACAAATACAATTGATGTCTCCCCCTCCCCCCACAAAATAGAGCTTTCTTTTGGTGGTATTTGATCACCTCTGCAGGTTTTTAGATTTTGCGCTATAAAACAAATTTTTGTTTTAACTTTCGGTTATAAAACATTCCCAATAAATTATTTTTGGTAAAAAAAAAAAAAAAAAAAAAAAAAAAAAAGCGTATTTTAAATTGGTTTGCGCAAAAGTTATGGCATTTACAAATTACGGGATAGATTTTTGGACTTATTTTTTTTGTTTTTATTAGTAATGGCGATCAGTGATTTTTAGCGGGATTGCGACATTGCGGCGGACAGATCAGACCCCTGACATTTGACACTTTTTAGGGACCAGTGACATTAATACAGTAATCAATGCTAAATAATATGCACTGTTACTGTATAAATGACACTGGCAGGGAGGGGTTAACACTGGGGGGTGATCAAAGGGTTAAATGTATGCCTAATTGTGTATACCAACTGTGGGGGGAGGGCGGCTCTGTGACAACACAGATCAGTGTTTCAGCTACAATCTCTCTGTGCCTGAGTGACAGAAGAGCCGCCTGCTTTGTTTACATAGGTAGGTGGCTCTCCTGTCAGTTTCTGTGAAGATTGCTGGAGGCCTGTGGCGATTGTGCCTACATTTCCCGTGGTCTGGCTCCTGCCGTGTCTAATCAGAGACCGCATGCACATAATTACATAGATATTTGTGATTATGCGCAGCCCAGCCGCTCTGCCGCAGTAAATCTGCATGGGGTGGTCGGCAAGTGGTTAACTGACAATTGCGCAGTCGTGCGACACTGTACCCAAACAAAATTGATGCGTTTCCCCCCCCCCCCCCCCCACAAAAAGAGCTCTTTTGGTGGTATTTGATCACCACTGCGGTTTTATATTTTATAATATATATTCGTGATCGACCGATCGGTTTTCGTTGCCGATATCGATATTTTGGCCAATTTGACGGGTACTCTTGTGGAGGGATCTGGGGATCTAAAAGACCCCAAACCCCTACTCTGCAAAGCATTAAAAAAAACAAGTTTGGCTGTTTTGAAAGCTGTCATTTTTTTTAATCTGGCGCCAGAGTAGCCGGAAGTGATGTCACTCATGTTATCACTTCCGGGTTTTTACACGAGACCCAATCAGAGCGTCTTTGAACCAGTCTTCGGCAGCCATGCAGGACGGAGATCCGGGCTAGCTGTGGAACGCAGCTGGGGGGGGGGGGGGGGGGGGGACTGCTCATGGCAGTCCCAGGGGGTAGGTATACTTCCTCTCTGCTATAGGTACTCAGTTTTGTTACAAGCAGTGTCAGAAAAATACAACTCCACAGTGGGTGCTGTGTCCATCAATGAACATCAGAGAAATGGATTTTACGGCAAGTCAATAATCCCATTTTCTCTTTTGTTCATTGACAGACACAGCTCCTGATATTCTTAACCATTGGGATGTCCCAAAGCAGTAAACATGAGGGGTGGGAACAGCGAAAAAGAAATTCCCAAGGCCAACTATAGCCAACCAGTTAACATGGAGCTTAACCACAAACAACTGGAGGTCACATGAAAAAATAAAAAAAAAAGACAAAAAAAAAAAAAAATACACCCTCAAAGAGGACCAGGTGCTCTAAACAGTAGCCTGCAAAACCTTGCAGCCAAAAGAAGCATCCGCAGATGCCAACACATCCACTATGTAGAACTTTGTGAAAGTGTGCACTGACGACCAGGTGACTGCCCTGCAAACCTGCATCACTGACGCCGGATGACAGAAGGCCCAGGAGGTACTGAGCGCCTGAGTAGAGTGCGCCGTGACTGGGAAAGAAGGAACCTGACCCTTGATGAAATAGGCCTGAATCACTGGCTATCTGATCCATCTGAAAATGATCGCAGAGGAAGTGAACAACCCTTTCCGAGGCCCATCCGCAAGCACAAATAGCGAGTCTGACTTCCTAAAAAAGACTCCATAGCTGCCAGATACACCCAAATTGCCCGACCACATCCAAGGCATGCAAAGCAATTTCCTTTGGATATTTTGGCCTGGGGCACAGGGAAGGCAACACGATGTCTTCATTTAAATGAAATCAGAGACAACCTTTGGAAGGAACAGGGAAAAAAATCTCCTAGTAAGGTGAATGACAAGATAACGCCGCCAAATTCTGACACCCTGTACGCAGAAGTGAAAGCCACCAAGAAGGCCACCTTCTGGGACAGCGTAAGCAGGGGAATCGTCTGAAGATTCTCAAAAAAAAAAGGCTTCTGAAGGACAGAGCACCAAATTGAGGTCCCAAGGCAGCAACGGAGACTGCACTGGAGGGCCAAGTGCCTAACTCCCAGAAGAAAAATGCACACCAGTGAGTGTGTGGCCAAGGGCCAATGAAATAAGACCACTAAAGTCGACACCTGTCCCTTGATAGTACTTAAGGCCATTTTCTGCTCAACTGCCCGTTGAAGAAAGGTCAAGATCTGAGCCACTGAGAGGGAGGATGAACCCCAAGAGATTCACACATGCAATGTATGACTTTAATGTACGATGGTAGATCTTCCTAGAAGTAGATTTCCTAGCTTTTAACAGCGTTGGAATCACCGTTGCAGACAAACCTCTATCCATCAGCATCTGGCGTTCAACAGCCAAGCTGTCTGGCGTTCAACAGCCAAGCTGTAAAAGCCAGCGACTGTAAAGCAGGATGGAAGATTGGTCCTTGGGACAGCAGATCCTCCCAAGGAAAGTCGGCGACCAGCCGCACCAGATCGGCGTACCAAGCCAAGCCCGGAGCCACCAAGATGACCAGAATCCCTTCTGCCTCAATCCTGTGTAGACGTCTTGGCAGAAGCTTGAGAGGGAAGGCATAAATCAGATGATACTATCAGCCGGACAGGCTGGCATCTGTGGTGACCACTTTCCGATACAAGGGGAGGAAGGATTTGCCCAGTCAAAGCGCTGGAGAACGAAGCCACCATATCAGGGACTCCTTTGTTGCCTGGCTCAGCCGGATCTGATTTTCCAGAGTAGTGGTGCACCGAATTTCTGCAACCGAAATTTTTCGGCCGAAAATAGTTTTATTCCATTTCGGCCGAAAAGGGGTTAAAGATGCCGAAATTAATGATGGCTGCCCCGGGCGCAGCACAGGTTTTAAAAGTCCCGCCTCTGGCCGACGGCCCGCCTCCCGGTGAGGTTACTACTACGACTATGTGTATGAATTAACGCAGGGCTTGACAAATTTTCCTGAAATCTAGGAGCCAGCTAAAAAAGTTAGGAGCCAGTTTTTTTTTTTTTTAAAACTAACAACCAAGCTTTATTTAATAAAACGGATACTAAATTTACACATAAATACGACTAGAACCCCACTCTCCTCTATAGCACAATTGGATGAAAATAGACTGTCTGTCTCTTTCCATCCGATGCCATCTGATCCGATCCACGGGATGGATAGAAAATAGAACCACCATCCGTCTGCTTTTGGTGGACAGGATCAGATGACGGCAGATTACTGCTCCATAGAGGAGAATCAAGGGTCCGATCAGGTCTGCCTGAAAAACTGACAGGCGGACCTGATCAGACAGCCCGTGTGAAAGGGGCCTTCGGCTGTTATGGCGATGAGGGAAAAAAAAAAAAAAAATTATTATTATATATATATATATATATATATATATATATATATATATATATATATATATATATATATATATATACACACACATATATACATACATATATACATACATATATACATACATATATACATACATATATACATACATATATACATACATATATATACATATACACATACATATATATATACACACACATACATATATATATATACACACACACATACATATATATATATACACACACACATACATATATATATATATACACACACACATACATACATATATATACACATACATACATACATATATATATACACATACATATATATATATACACATACATATATATATACACATACATATATATATACACATACATATATATATACACATACATATATATATATATATATATATATATATATACACATATATACACACACACACACATACATACATTTTTTTTTTTTTAATAATTAAAAGAAAAAAATATTTTTTTTTTTTTTACATTTAAAAAATAAATTAAATAATAATAACCACACTCCCTGTCAAAGGTAACTAACTGGACAGGGAGATGGTAATGAATGAATCGAGAACAAAAAGGCAGTGGAAACAGTCATTACTCCCGGCCTCCACAAGAGGGCGCCAGTTCCCCATTGGAAGCCTGTCATCTCAAGTAGGCCGAAAAGCCGGGGCCTCAATTTTCGGACAGCCCGGAAGTCCGTGCACTCCGTGCGCGGAAGTCCGGGCAAAAATGACAGGACACCTTCTGCAGGGCACCCCCAGGCGCCAGGTCGCTAATTCTAGTCGCAAATGCGACCTGGCGCCCGGGGATTGTCGAGCCCTGAATTAACGAACACACCGTGCGGGCGAGTGGCTCCTAATAGCTATAAGTGAGCGCTTCACTTCCCTATCAGGCGGGTATCTCAGCTGACAGGGAAGTGAAGGGCTCACTTAGTTATAGCTATTACCGGCCGCTCGCCCACCCGCCATGTTAGTTCATTCATACACATTGTCGTAGTAGTAATATCACCGGGAGGCGGGCCGCTGGCCAGAGGCGGGACTTTTGAAAGGAAGGACACAGGAGGAGCAGAGAGTTTGCTTGCCTGTAACATGGAGGTGCCGACAAGTAAGGAGATTGCCATCGTTGGGGTGGGGGCACGCTGAGGCGAGGTTACCAATGGTTATTTGTATTATGCAGCATGAGGGGGGGTTAATGTATTGCCACTGCTGGTCACTGATGCATTAGTGACCAACCAGTGGCAATTAATCCCTTTGTGCTGCATTAGTGCAACCAGTATCAGTGTAACCAATGTTAATTAACACTAACACTGGTTGCACTAATGCAGCAGAAAGGGGTTAATTAACTGCCACTGGTCAGTCACTAATGCATCAGTGACCAGCAGTGGCAATACATTAACCCCCTCATGCTGCATAATACAAATACCATTGGTAATTAAATTAACCACTTGCCAATCCGTCACAGTACTGCGACAGGGTGGCAGCTACAGGTGTATGCCGCTGCCTGTTTCTGGCGTATGTCCCTGTTCTATCCATTTTAAAATAATGTTGGTGCATTCCTAGTCCAGAGAATGGAGTCTTGTCCCATTTGGTCAGAATCTCCCTTTGCAGGGACTTCCTATGGAACTTCGCAATCCTCCATTGGCATAACAATGCTACCACCAGGGCTAACACTTTTATGAAGACCCGAGGAGCAGAGGCAAGACCAAAGTGTAACGCCCCAAACTGATAATGCTCTTCTCCAATGTCAAAGCGGAGGAAGAGCTTGTGACCAGCACATATTGGAATGTGAAGGTAAGCATCCTTGATGTCGATAGAGGCAAGAAAATCCCCCTGATGTAGGGATGCCACCACTGTACGAATGAACTCCATTCTGAACTTCTGCCCCCACACAAGGCAGTTCAGCGCCTTGAGGTCCAGGATTGGACGCATCATGCCTTCCTTCCTGGGAACTGTAAACAGGTTTCAATAAAACCCTAAAAACGTTCCGAAGTCGGAACCATCACCTCCTGAAGTAACAGGTCTTTCTCAGCGCCGCTTGGCCTTCATGCGACTCCCGGCTCTCTCCTCCTTGCCTCCCCAGCTGACGTCAGAAGATTTCGGCTCTGCTCGCTGGAGATGTCAGGCGAGAATAGAGACGGGAGTCATGTGAGCGCCAATAGGCGCTGTGAAAACAGGTAGAAGTAAAGGTTTTCTGACAATCTGTTGGGATGTACTTATTTATGCTGAGCACTGTCTTTTTTATTTTCATGGTTTTAACAAAAGGTGTTCATGAACTAGTTAAGCTGAATGATTTTTGGACTTCGGTGATCTATAACTTACTGGTGTGCATTATTACTAAATTCGCTATTGTAGTTGGACTCACGTGCATTATGGCACTGCTGGGGTGGAAGTTGTGGTAGGAGACCGTGTAAACTGTGTGTAGGTGTAATATATATATATATATATATATATATATATATATATATAATAAATAAATAATGTGTAGGTGTTTCCTACACAAATTTGAAACAAGCCTTCTACAGTGCACCTAGTAATGAAGGGAACAGTTCCTTTGGACCAGCTTGATCCAAACTATTTAAAACCTCACCAAAAAGCTGGAGGATCAGCTTTAAAACCCAACTCCAGGTATCCAAAATTTCACCTAGCAGGACCACAGCTAATGCATTGTACATAAAGAGGTCAGACTGGCACTGATTAAAACAGCAAACCGAAGTAGTTTCATGGGGACTAATAAAATGAAACTTGCCTAAAATGTGCCCTGATCTCATGCAGTGAGCCCTACTGCCCCCCATGGAGTATGCTCTCCTGACCCCTAATCTTTGCCCTGCTGCCCCCTGTACACTGCTCATTCAAGTTTGAGCCAGAACTGAGCATCTGTGCAGAAAAAAAAAAAAAAAAAAAAAAAGCACAAGTTTTACAACAAGCACAAGTTTTACAATAAACAAGCACAAGTGTCGTCAACTGCTAGCTTATCACTCCAATGTTCTGTGTGCTGTAGATGTGAATATTTAAAAGGGTTCCCCAAGTTCTGCGCCAAGGAAAGAGAAAAAAAAACACCCCATTGTGAATAATTTGTAAAAGTTCACAAGTTCCCCATTACATCAGAATCTTGGCATTCAGTCAGTCTGCTAATGTAAATAAACAGCAGGTGTATCGGTGTATAAGTGGTTAGCCCTCATGCCCATTGATATCTAGAGTAGAGGTCTCCAAAGTAGTACAAGGCCAAACTGTACATTTCACTAAATATTTTTAAACCAAATTTATAAAAAAAAAAAAAAAATCCATTTTATTAAGGAATCACATGATAGGATTTAGGAAGAAAGAAAAAGTCCCACACTCGCAAGAGGGGAACCCAGCAGCAAAACCCTCCCTCCCCCCCATATTTGAGACCCCATCAGAGGCGCACCTCACATCAGTGGCTGGTTTGCCCCGTGGGCTGTAGTTTGGAGACCCCTGGAAAATCTCAAGTACTGCCCAAGGAGCTGCAGGTGCCATGTACATTTGTCTATACAAGTGGATGGCTGTACAGCTGTACCCACAAAATGCTGATGGTTCCCGAGATGGAACCTTACAATTACTTTTTTACCTATGAGAAATGCCAGATGTGCAACTTTAAAAAACAGGCTCAGAACCGGTTATATATGTCTAGGATAGTCAAAGGGTTAAAGAGCAATTTCAAGAAACAAGTCAAAAGTAGTTAGAGCTACGAATGCTACTAAAATCAACGTCACAAGGCATACTTTACTCCCAAGTACATGTAATCCACTGCTACCAAATTTCATGGATCAAACCGGCGCAAAAGAAGAGCAAAAAAAAAAAAAAAAAAAGGACAACTTCCTGCAGCCTGTGCTGCTCAACTTTCACTTCCTGGAAATTAGAATTTTTTTAATTTAAGAGGCAGCAGGGAAAATCCCAGCATCCGAAGCAAATACATTTCAAAATCTGACAAAAGACGCTGAAGGAGAGCTTTACTACAACGCATGAAAAATTAAAAGCACAGAGCCAGGGCATTTCCTTCATTCATCTCAAGGCTTATTTTTCAACTTTAAAATTAACCCCAAGCACTTAATGTCCATTATAAACACCACCTCTATTATAAACACCACCTTAATCTCTAAAAGAAAGATAAATCCTGAAAGTTTACAGTTGTGCGTCAAAATGTGGGGGTCAATAACTTCAACAGCAAGTTTGTGTTTTCATCTGGAAAAGTCACTTCAAGATAAAAAAATAAATAAAAAAATCTTGGTCAGTAGTACTGGGAGGAGTGCAGGAAAGTTTTACAGACCGGCTGTCCATCATAGTGATTGGGACCTTGCGGTTCTAGATGCCTGTACTTCATACCTACAGCAGTTTAACCACCTCAATACCGGACACTTTCACCCCCTTCCTGCCCAGGCCTATTTTCAGATTTCAGTGCTGTTCCACTTTGAATGACAATTGCACATTCATGCAACACTGCACCCCAATAAAATATGAATCTTTTTTTTTTGGCAGAGCTTTCTTTTGGTGGTATTTAATACCCACTGGGTTTTGTTTGCCAAACGAAAAAAAAAAGTTAATTTTTTTTTTCCTTTCAAAAACGTAGTTGGGTCTAAAATTTTGCTTCTTCACTGATGTACGCTGATGGAGCTGCACTAATCAGGGTGATTAGTGCCACAATTAGTGTAAACAGTGTGCTGGCATCCTTGTTATCAGTACTCCTTTCTAGAGGGCTGCATTGGGTTCGGCTCCCGCGGGACCCAATGCAAATCTTGCAGGAGCGGGCGGTTTTACCTCTGCTGCGGGTGGGAGTGGGCAATCAAAAAATTTTGGTGTAACGTATTTTCCGGCGTATAAGACGACTTTTTTTAAAATAAAAAAAGATACTCCAAAAATCGGGGGTCGTCTTACACGCCAGGTACTGTAGCTTCAGCTAGTTACAGAACATCCCTATTAAAAAGGTTAGCCCTGTGCTGCAATACTCTTATGTACCGTGCTGAGCCAATCACGGCAAGCGGTGTATGCTATTAATGCATACAAAGCCTGCTTGGAGTCAGAGAGGAGGGCTTATACAACCTTTGCCAATCCGAGCAGGCTTTGTATGCAATAATAGAATACACAGCTTGCCGTGATTGGCTCAGCGTGGTACTCTAATAGAGTATTACAGCACAGGGACGTTCTCTGTAAGTAGCCAAAGCTTACTGTATACACATCCAGCAGGCTTAACTATTAATAATAGAGAAGTTCTGTATGTAGCAGAAGCTACAGTACATATTAGGGCACATCCAGCGTGCTAAAATATTTAATAGGGACGTGATGGCTCCACTGATGTTATGAAATGGTGTTGCCTCAGAAGAGGGGGTAGTCTTATACGGCGAGTATAGGGCAAAACCGCAGGAGTGGACACAAACATTGCGGGTGCGGGGGGGGGAGTGGACACAAACATTGCAGGCGGGAGTGGAACACAAACATTGCGGGTGCGGGCGGGAGTGGAACACAAACATTGCGGGTGCGGGCGGGAGTGGAACACAAACATTGCGGGCGGGAGTGGAACACAAACATTGCGGGTGCGGGCGGGAGTGGAACACAAACATTGCGGGTGCGGGTTGGAGTGGAACACAAACATTGCGGGTGCGTGTTGGAGTGGAACACAAACATTGCGGGTGCGGGCGGGAGTCCCACGCAGTGCTCTACTCCTTTCCTCACACAGACAGCGTGCCAGATGAAAGGACTGCCGATAACCGGCAGTTGGTTTACATGTGATCAAGTGTGATATATGAAATAGAAAATAGTAGCGCAAGATACAATCTAAAAATTGTCTCAACAGGACCAAAAGGAAGAGAACCAGTGAGCAGTGTATAAATATAGCATAAAATATCAAACACTAAAATCACTAAAACGTCCCACATTCCTTTCAGGCAAAAGTGCATGTAGAAAAATAGTCCAATAAACAGCCAGTGAATCGTGCAGTCTATATGGATGACCTCTAATTCCACCACCAAGTGTCGGGGATGATAGAAGGAATGACAACTCACCAGACCCAAATGCTCATTTATTCTCACAAATTAGCAAAAAATCGCATTGGTTAGCTGGACCAGCAGGAAAAGATGAAGTATGTAGCACGTATGGACCACTTCGCTCTGACTCGCTGTCCACTCATCCTTATATACTCCTCACTATCACCAAAGCATGTAAGGATAAGAGATACCTCCACTAGTGCAATATGTCTTAATAAGCTTTATTAGTTCATATATAATCAAGTTGCACTCGCTTTTGGTAGAATAAGAATAGGCACATAAATATAGAAGCGGCGATGAGGAAAAGGCAACCGATACTCCTGACAAACTGGCTCCACGCCAGCGCAGATAGCTCTGGGATGTTCCTCCGCCTTGCTCGTGTAGCCGGGTGCATCGTCTGGTCACGCCTGACGCGTTTCGTCACCTCCAACTTCAACTGGGGGCGTCAACAGGTGTGATCTGTGTGTGCTAATCACATGGTAAAGGACCGGTGTGAATGGCCCCTTACCACAATCTGATCAGCTGTGTCCCAAGGACACAACGGCCACGGAGCTCGCCCAGCGCACAGGAGGCGTGGTTCTGGGAGGATGTCTCTGCTATAGTTTGGTAATGAGGTGGTTAAACCAGTAGGCATGGGCTTGTTTCAATATCCCAGTCCCTTTAGAGCAGCTATGTCTAAACTATGGCCCTCCAGCTGTTCAGGAACTACAATTCCCATGATGCCTAGTTATTTCTGTGAATGTCAGAGATTTAGAATACCTCATGGGAATTGTAGTTCCTGAACAGCAGGTCTCATGGACCCGATGTTCGCTGGCACCCGCTGATCGTCGGTAAACACAGGCAGAATGGTGAGTAAGCAAGGCATGGATCCTACATTACTGCAAAGCAGAGACATGGATCTATGACTTCCTCTAGTAAGAGCACCTCCCACACACTACAGTAAACCACCACCACCTAGACGCCGTTAACCCTTTGATCCCCTGATATTAACCCTTTCCCATCTAGTGTCAATTAGCACAGTGAAGTTGCATTTTTTTTTTTTTAGCACCGATTACTGTATGGGTGTCACTGGTTCCCCCCCCCCCCCCCCAAAAAAAAAAAAAGTATCAAAAGTGTCAGCGTCATTTGTCTGCTGCAATATCGCAGTCCCCTATAGGTCACCAACCGCTGCCATTACTAGTAAGAAAATAAAAATTCCATGAATATACCACCTAGTTTGTAGGAGCTATAACTTTTGCGCAAACCAATCAATATACGCTTATTGGAATTTTTTTTATTAAAGATATGTAGCAGAATATATATTGGCCCAAATGAAAATAACAAAATTTGATTTTTCTTTTTACTGGATATAAAACCTAACTAGGTGTGGGGGGGGGGGGATTATATTATAATTAAAATAATTTTATCATCTGTTTAGGCCAATATGTAAAACAAAAAATAAAACAAAAAAATTAAAAAAGCCCCCCCACATTGTCCTTTTTCGTGTAAAGCTCAAAAAAATTAAAAACCACAGAGGTGATCAAATGCCACCGAAAGATATTTACGGGGGAAGTGGGGGACATTTTCTGTGTGTACATCGTCTCAGGACCTCGCAGTTGTCAGTTAAAGTAATAATGGCCTGGTCAGGAGAGGGATCTTCCAGAGTTGAAGTGGTTAATTATTGCTGTGACCATTATAAAAAAATATAATCAAAAGGAAGAACGAACCTCGTTCAGCTGCTTCATTCTGGGGCACAGCATGATCCCCTTAGGGGTGCCCCAGTTGAACTGGCTCCCACTCTTCCTCCTAGACGTCAGCCCTACTAACCTCCTCCCACTGGTTTGGCGTTCTGACTTCACTACGTTTTCTGGTTAGGCCATTGCTACTGCCTCAATTGTGGGAAGAATGTCAGTTTGTACATGCGATACTTCAGCTATGTTGAACATTTTTTATGCGAATCCTTGCTGTTTGTTTGATTGTTCTTATGCAGTTCTATTGTTATCTTCTCTGAAAACTCAATAAAAACCATTGAAAGTAAAAAGGAAGAACGAACATTAAAACATGAAGCAAAATACTGCGATAACCTTAAAATATGCAGATCTTCAGAAAACAAATTACCTCTTCAAGGTTACTTTACACTTGTGGTAAGGGGGTAGTAAACAGGAGTGCCAGGCCAGTTTTCAGAGCGGGGCCAAGGGCTACCAGTTTAAAATTCTCACTTCAACAGTGACAAGATGTAAAATATTGTTTACGGCCTACTCACACTGTGGTAACCGGTGTTAGTCTGCATTGGATAAAACACAGGTCTTCACTAGGGCACAGAAGTTTCTCTGTGCTCCGCTGACCCCACAATGCTGCTGTGATGCACGCATGTCTTCATTTTTCCACAGTGCAATGGATGAAACTGCATTTTACTGCACTGCAGCATACAGCATTGCTGCGTGGAGACATGGAGTGTCACCATGTGATCCTTCAAATAAGGCGAAGAAAAAAAAATAAATTTAAAACCAACACACACACGAAAGTAGGCAATGTGATGCCCTGAAGTATGCATTGCATCACTCACTGTTAAAGTTGACTGCAGGCTTGGTAGGTAAAGTGCTGCATTTTACTGTGCAAGCTAGTGTGAAAACAGCATTAATGCAAATGGAGCCTGGCCAAAATACTGCCAATGTTTGATTCTGTGATGAATATCACTGCACCACTACTCATGAATACTTCTATAAAATCACCCACTGAACACCGTTAAATGAGTCATCCAAAAATGAAAGCTAAAATTATATCATGCAAGAAACCACCATATCTGAACACAATCCAGAAATGCCTCCATCTTCTCAGAGCCAAAGCTCATTTAAAATGGTCTGATACAATGTGGAAAACTGTTCTGTAGTCCGATAAACTGAAATGTGACATTCTTTTTGGCAACCATGGACGCTGCACCCCCAGACTAAAGAGGAGACAGACCTTTTTTGTTATCAGTACTCAGTTCAAAAGCCTGCATCTCCGATGGTATGGTGGTGCAATAGCTTGTAAGGAATGGGCAGCTTGCACATCTGGAAAAGCACCATCAATACTGAAAGATATATCAAAGTTTTAGAGCAGCATACTGTAAGCTCCCAACCAGATGTCTTTTTCAGGGAAAGCCATGCATATTTCAGCAGAGCAATGCTAAACTGCATTCTATGACACGTGGCTTCAATGTAAAAGAGTCCAAGTGCTTAACTGGCCTGCCTGCAGTCCAGACCTTTTACCAAATGAAAATATTTTGTGCATCTTGAAAACAAAAAAATACAACAAAGACGACCCAGAACTGTTGAGCAGTTAGGATTCTATAGGAGGCACGAACAGGGCAACATTTCTCTCCCAAAACTTCAGAAACTGGTCTTCTCAATTTCCAGCATTTTAAAAAGAAGAGGGGGTGCTACAACATGGTAAACATGGCCCTGTCACAACTTTGAGACGTGTTGCTACCATCAATTTCAAAATTAGCTTATTTTCTTCTTAAAAATGGTACATTTTCTCAGTTTAAACATTTAAGGTCTTCCATTTTTTCCTGTGAGTAAAAAGTGTTTGAGATTTGCAAATCATTGCATTCTGTTTTTATGTAACTTTTAGACCGCATTCACACTGAAGCAGCAAGACTTCTGCACAACTTGGGGGGGGCGACATGTAAAGTCCCGTGCACCGCGACTTCGTCGCGACTTGCACAGACTTCATATAATTCGGAGGTCGCCCCCGAAGTAGTACAGGACCCTTTTTCTAAGTCGGAGCGACTTGTGTTGCTCCAATTAGAATGGGTCCTGTACCAGTCAATGGACCGCGACTTGTCAGGCTGACAAGTCGCCTGACAAGTCATGGTAGTGTAAATGAAGCCTAACAGCATCCTAAGTTTTTTTTGGGGGGGGATTGTGGTTGCTGGACTTCATTGGCAGCCCTCAAAAAAACCCAACCAGTGGCTGCATACGATTGAAAGCTGTTGCTGTGCAGCCAACAACGTTCGGCCTTTTTTTTTTTTTTTTTTTTATAGCCACACCACCCATTAAATGAATTCAAATACAGTATTGACCAGCTTTAATAAGCACAATAGTTTTGGACAACATACCCTCACTGTAACCTCAGAAATGGCATGTTGGAAATTGTTGCAGTTTATTTTATATATACGTACAATATTACAGAATACAAAGAGGAAAAAAAAATACACACTAAGGCCCCGTTCACATCGGGGCGACGCTACTTCGCACCGCGACCTCCGAGGTCGCGGTGCGAGCAGCGACCGCCACAGACTTCATAACATTGAAGTCTATGGCGGTCGCCTCCTGGTCGCCCCAAAGAAGCTCCGGACACTTTTTCTAAGTCGGAGCGACTTGTGTCGCTCCTATTAGAACGGGTCTGCAGCTTCCCTATGGGAGGCGACCTACGGCGACCAGGTCGCCTCAGTGTGAACCGGGGCTAAAAGCTTTCTACTTCGATTATATAAAGTTAATTGGACAAATGACACTTCCTGTGCACATTTAAAGGATTTCTAAAGCAAACATTTACCTTCATGCATTCCCTACAATAAAAAGATTTATGTAACAGTATCGCATCTCACCCCCCCCCCCCTTATACTTACCAGAGCGCACAGTCAATCCAACACTGTGCCCGTCTGTAGCAGCTCTCATAGGCTTTGCTGTAACAGCGGGAGCCATTGGCTCCCACTGCACTCAGTAAAAGTTACATGAAAGGGAAGGGATTAAATCCTGTGACAAAGGAGCACGGCTTCCAATGGTGGCACACCGAGAAAAGGTGCCAGAAGTGCCAGCGGGGGGGGGGGGGGGGGGGGAACCCGCTAAGAGGAGGATCGGGGCTGTTATAAGCAAATCACTTCTAATGAAGACTTGTTACAATCATTTTACAGTTGGCTGTGCCCCACAGCTGTGTCAAAGCTTTTGAACGTCTACACAAGGGAGACTTTTACAGTTAAACGTGCATAAAATACATTTCAATGAACTTCTCTTTTTGGCAGATTGATGAAGTGAATGGCATGATAACTCTAAAGTTCACCCTTTCACAAAAATACAGGTACAGGGATTTTTATAGGGATGCTGGCATAGACGAGAGAAATTCTGACTCAAAGCAGGTCTGATCCATCCTGGAAGAATACCGTGGTTTCGCAACCCCAGACCCCCACAGTGGTAAGACTGGGGGAGAGGGGGGGTAAGGAACTGTAGTGTTTGAAAGGGTGAACTTACACCCCTACTATTAAATATACATCATGTGGTCAGGCCATTCATTTCAGCAACAATTTATTTCCTTGTGTAGACATCTAAAAGCTTTGAGACCTCTACTGGACACCACCATTTTGAATGCAACATCAGCAAATATGCAGAGAGGTAGGGGGAGGGGTGGCAGAGCTTGGTCAGTACAGACCATAATTAGATTCACCCAGAGAAGATGATGGATAGAATGACCTGTAGGGAAGAGGGGGGGGGGGGCTGTACTGGGGAACTGACTCTTCCTGAAGTAGTGAAATTTGATAGCAAGTTCAGGGAGGTACATTGGGGGAACAGAAAAAAAAAAGAAACCTAACCCACACCAGAAAGTGGTGAGCTTTAATGACAGCACCTCTCATTTGCTTATGGGTGGCACTGCCCAGGCTCTGCAGCAGTTGTCAGCCGGCGCTGTAAACCAGACATGCGACCGCACCGGAGTGGCTTCAGAATAGACATTTTTCTATTAAAGTGTAGATAAAATCGTGTTAGAATGGGGTTGGGAGTAGATTTAGGCTTAGTTCGGGCATGACTGGAGTTACACTTTAAAAAGGAATCTATAGTCCTAGAATACACTTTCATTTTAGAAAAATTGGCATTCTAACAATACAAATCCTTATTTCCGACAATCCAAAACTGTATAAGGTTACTTCTAAAAAAATAAAAATAAAAAAATTCTCATGATCCAAGTGCTGCCTACTCGCTAGCGGTCTCCTTCCACAACTGCTCTGCAGTTTGCAGCTTCTTCTCAGCAGTTTACTTTCTAAAGGACTACATATTCCATGGTACCCTGCTTGAGGAGGTGAAGTCAGTACAGGAGTCACTGCTTGAATGCTGGAGGAGCAAAGAGGAGGGTAGTGTGACAGTCACTGCTCTCAGCGGACCGAGAACTCAGCAGTCACGTGACCACTCAGTTCTTGGAGCCAGCATGGGACAGCTGCATCTCTACACGGATGTTGCAGCATGGAGGGAAGCATGAATGTTGTTATCATATCTAAGGCTCTGTTTACATGTAGGCGTTTTTGGGGAGTTTTTCTGCTCTAGGATCAGCTCTCAAAACGCCCAACAAGACAAATCCTATTCATTTCAATGGCCCCTGTTCACATCTGAGCGTTTTGACGTTTTAAGCAAAACATGAGCTTCTTTTTAGGCAGATTACAGGAGTTATTTTTTTCCATTGGTCACTTGTCAACCTAAAAACGCCTGTAAAAAGCAACGCCAAGATGTGAATGTAGCCTCATACAAAAAAAAAAAAAAAGTTATAAAAGTGTTGCACTCAACCTAGTGCTTCAGTAACAAAGAACCTTAGTAACACACACACAAAAAAAAAAAAGTCCCACAGCAGAGCTCTCCATGTGAAAGAGCCCTAAATTTGCTATCCCCTCAAAATAACTCAACCCACATTTAACACACCTGCTCCCCATTCACGCCTGAGACCTTGTAACACTAACCGCTGGCAACAAAAGTGAGTAAACCCCCCCCCCCCCCCCCCCCCCAAGTCAAAATGTCCAATTTGGGCCCAATTAGCCATTTTCCCTCCCCGGTGTCATGTGACTCGTTAAGTGTTACAAGGTCTCAGGTGTGAAGTTTGGTGTCTTCGCTCTTACTCTCTCATACTGGTCACTGGAAGTTCAACATGGCACCTCATGGCAAAGAACTCTGAGGATCTGAAAGAAAAAAAAAAAAAAAAATTGTTCCTCTATATAAAGATGGCCTAGGCTATAAGAAGATTGCCAAGACCCTGAAACAAAGAGCTGCAGCACGGTGGCCAAGACCATACAGCAGTTTAACAGGACAGGTTCCAGTCAGAACAGGCCTCGCCATGGTCGACCAAAGAAGTTGAGTGCACGTGCTCAGCGTCAGATCCAGAAGTTGTCTTTGGGAAATAGAAGTAGGAGTGCTGCCAGCATTGCTGCAGAGGTTGAAGGGGTGGGGGGTCAGCCTGTCAGTGCTCAGTCATACACCACACACTGCATCAAATTGGTCTTCATTGCTGTCGTCCCAGACGGAAGCCTCTTCTAAAGATGATGCACAAGAAAGCCCGCAAACAGTTTGCTGAAGACAAGCAGACTAAGGACGTGGATTACTTGAACCATATCCTGTGGTCTGATGAGACTAAGATAAACTCATTTGGTTCAGATGGTGTCAAGCATGTGTGGCAGCAACTAGGTGAGGAGGACAAAGGCAAGTGTGTCTTGCCTACAGTCAAGCATGGTGGTGGGAGTGTCATGGTCTGGGGCTGCATGAGTGCTGACGGCACTGGGGAGCTACAGTTCATTGAGTGAACCATGAATGCCAACATGTACTGTGACATACTAAAGCAGAGCATGATCTGTTCCCATCAGAGACAGGGCTGTAGAGCAGTATTCCAACATGATACCGACCCCAAACACACCTCCAAGATGACCACTGCCTTGCCAAAGAAGCTGAAGGTAAAGATTGACTGGTCAAGCATGTCATCAGACCTAAACCCTATTGAGCATCCTCAAACCGAAGGCAGAGGAGCGCAAGGTCTCCAACATCCACCAGCTTCATGATGTCATCATGGAGGAGTGGAAGAGGACTCCAGTGGCAACCTGTGAAGCTCTGGTGAACTCCATACCCAAAGGGGTTAAGGTAGGGCTGGAAAATGGTGGCCACACAAAATATTGACACTTTGGGCCCAATTTGGACATTTTGACTTAAGGGTGTACTCACTTTTGTTGCCAGTGGTTTAGACATTATTGGCTGTGTGGAGTTATTTTGAAGGGACAGCAAATTTACACTGTTATACAAACTGTACACTCACTACTTTACATTGTAGCCAAGTGTCATTTCTTCAGTGTTGTCACATGAAAAGATGTAATAAAATATTTACAAAAATGTGGAGGGGTGTACTCACTTTTGTGAGATACTGTGTATATATATATATATATATATATATATATATATATATATATATATATATATATATATATAGATATAGATATAGATATAGATATAGATATAGATATAGATATAGATATAGATATAGATATAGATATAGATATAGATATAGATATAGATATAGATATAGATATAGATATAGATATAGATATATATATATAGATATAGATATATATATATATATAGATATAGATATAGATATAGATATATAGATAGAGAGAGAGAGAGAGAGAGAAACTTTTGCACCAAAAGATGGAATGATGACTTCTGATCTGTGAAACCGGAGGCTACCATAGGTGGAAAGGCTGGATCAGTTTTAAAGGACTTCTTATCCATGAAGATAAAACCGTACGGCTCTAGGATGGAGAGAGCTTGAAATTTTGCTTAATCTGCATGCAGATACCAGAGCAGCTAACTTTTTTTTTAGCATGAGAACTTTTATTGAACATTCTTCGATAGGCTCAAACAGAGTTAATAGAAATTCTTGCAATATAGAAATTGTGGAATGAGAGGCTTGCTTCCCCTTTGTTTTCATAATTACCAAGACAGATTTTTTGGAAATCTTTTCAGATACCTAGCATAACCTTTCTCCTGCTGGCTAGCAGGGTGTCAGTCACTCCATCTGAACCTTTACTTCTCAGAATCAACCTTTCAAAGCCTGAAAGCTTAAGACATGCAGAAGTGGTCACAATGAAACACGAAATATATCAGCGCACAGTAAATTCCAGAGAAAACCCACTGTACACTAAGGTTCAAAATTACAAAAACAGCAAAAAATACAGAATATAAATAGTGCAGCGCTCATAAGTCACAATAGTCCATATAAGTGACTAAAACAGAAAAATATATAAAAAGAAAAATTAATCAAAATATGAAGTCCATGCATTAGCCCATAAGTGAGGAATGAAAGAAATACTGATCTGGTGCTCTTCAGTGAACTGATTGCCCACCACCACATGCAATGGCCTCTCACCCTAGGGCCGAGTTAAAGCGGAGTTCCACCTAAAACCAAAAAAAAAAAAAAAAAAAAAAAACACATGAAAATACCCCCGGGACAGTCAGGGCTAGTACATTCCACAATGGATAGCCTCTGAACTGTCCCGGGTTGCACTTACCTGCAAGAAGAAATACTTACCTTGAAAAGGTATTGTCCAGCGCTGCCATCTCAGGTGTGGGCGGTTTGAAGCTAACGCGATCCTCTTCTGTGTCCTCTTCAGTCTTCTTCGGTCCCACGATGCACTGTGCCGGCCCCGCCGTCACTTCCGGGGCTGCAGCGTCATCCCTGCACAGCTTCTGGGCATGCCCAGAAGCTGTTTAGCAAGGTATGATGGCTCCTGCACCGGAACTGACGTCGGGGCCGGTGCAGGAGCATTGATTCCTGGGAGCGATGACGTTCAGCTCCCAGGAATCATTGCAAGCCAGGAAGTGACGACTCGCCGTGGCGAGGAAGAGGAAAGTATATTCTCTTCTAAACAAGGTAAGTAAAAAAAAGAAAATCCATTTGTTTTTCAGGTGACCCGGAGCAAGAAGATGGACGGAACTGTCATTTTAGGGTGGAACTCCGCTTTAACCAAGCCCATCTCTCCTCATAGGACCAGAGACAAAAGGTACCACTCCATAAGGCAGACTCAATCAGAATTCCAGTTCTCCTTAGGGCTAAAAAAGACCAACACTCCTCAAATACCAGGAAGATATCAGGAAAATAGCACTACTCCTTTAAGATGTCCAGTGATCCTTCCAACTCCTATGTCATGGAAAAGACAAAGGGAGCAAACCATAGTGTAATACTGGTGATAAGCTTTATTAAAGACCTAAGATAAAAAATTGGCCTTTTACTCTGTAGTAGAACAAGCACTCGTATCAGTCAGAGCGTCTGTACACAGCAGAGAGCAGCGATACATACAGCGGCGTCCTACTCTGATCGCGCCGTGTTCCAAAGTGACAGTGGATGGCGTCAGACGCTCCTCCTCCCCCCGCGATCTGTGTAGGACACCGCTGTATGTTCTGCTTGTTCTACTACAGAGTAAGAGGCCAATTTTTTATCTTATGTCTAATAAAGCTTATCACCAGTATTACACTATGGTTTGCGCCCTTTGTCTTTTCCATGACATACGAGTTGGAAGGATCACTGGACATCTTAAAAGGACTCAGGAGTAGTGCTATTTTCCTGATATCTTCCTGGTATATTTGAGGAGTGTTGGTCTTTCTTAGCCCTAAAGAGAAATGGAATTCTGATTGAGTCTGCCTTATGGAGTGATGCCTTTTGTCTCTGGTCCTATGAGGAGAGTTGGGCTTTGTTAACTCAGCCCTAAGGTGAGAGGCCATCAGTTCACTGAAGAGCACCATTTTGGATCAGTATTTCTCTCATTCCTCACTTATGGGCTAATGCATGGACTTCATATTTTGTTTCATAATTCTTCTTTTTATACATTTTTCTGTTTTAGTCACTTATATGGACTATTGTGACTTATGAGCGCTGCACTATTTATATTCTGTATAGAAGTGGTCGCAAACCCATGCTGTAGGAGATCTTTTAAAGGCGAGCAAACCAAGCATTTTGAGGCAAGTGAGGTGCTCTAAGAATGGCGGTTGCCTCCTGCTCTGATCTTTAAAAATAACCCTCGGTATAAGGTTTGTCAGAGGAAATTCATAGACTAGAGCAGGGGTATAGAATTAAAATTCACAAAAGGTCCAGTCAGTAAAATATTCTTCCAGCAGAGGTCCGAATTGCATGTTTGTGCAATGACCGTCCTGTATCCTCACAACCAATCACCTGCTTGTTAACTTGGGTAGCCCCCGCCCTCTGTCTATAGCTGTCCTGCCTCCAGCTGTTGGCTCTGTGAGAATGGCCATGGTGATGGCGGTGGGCAGAACGACTCCAAAGGGTGGGACTGCAGGGGACCGGATGAGACATTAGCTGGGTCCGGACCCGGACCGCGGTCCTCCATTTAGTGATGCCTGGACTAGAGTAATGATGGCGAACCTTGGCACCCCAGATGTTTTGAAACTACATTTACCATGATGCTCAACTACACTGGAGAGTGCATGAGCATCATGGGAATTGTATTTCCAAAACATCTGGGGTGCCAAGGGTCACCATTACTGGTCTAGAGGAAAAAGCCCACCTCTAAAAATGCAAAAATTCTAAGCCTATGTCGCAATGTTTTTTTTTTTTTTTTTAAACAAGTTGACCTTGACGCTAAGATCTACCTCCAGTATCGGTTATTCAACTTATGTCTGCTGATCTAGAGACCATTCGGTTTGTTTTAGGCTTTTCTTGTCAGGAAAATCTGTAACTCCTGCAAATGAACTGTGGACAAAGATAGGTTTTCTTAGGATGAGGTGAGAGCATCATCTGCTAGTGCCATCAGGCAGCAACATCAGGTCTTGTTATTATATGCTATGGTTGTTGTCTAACGATTACAGAACACATCTGCCTGTTTGGTCCAAGTTTCGGTCCAAGTTTCGTCCCATACACCCTGAGCTTAGTAGTCTCCCAACCACGTTCCCCAGCCCCATGCACTTTTCCGATTATGCTGTATTGGGTCTAAGGGCATCCCTACCTTTAAATCTTATCTCTCAACCACTGGGGCATGGTTTCCATGACTAGAGGGGTTATTTTGATAAAGTTTTCCATTCCATTGGAAGAGTAGATAGTTTTGGAGGACTCTTGAATGACATTGCACAGGAATCACTGAAACCACATTAAACTTCCAATCCTTGTGTTTGTCTCACCTTCCATTACTTTACTTTCGCCACTGCGAGAAAGATTTTGGTTTGTACAGAGTCCACTATCAACTAGGGATGCACCGAATATTCGGCGGCCGAACATTATTCGGCCGAAAATAGACAAAATAGCACTTTCGGTGTTTGGCCGAATAAGTCAAAAGGCCGAATAATTTTGAGCCGAAAAATGTCAGCTTCCGCCCTGACCGCTCACCTTCCTCATTGCGGCTCGCGGCTCCCTTCTCACACGCCGCCGGTTTCCTGTCCGGCCGCGAGTAGGGGGTGTGACGTCACGCGCGCATCCCGCCCCCTGCTCCTGACTGCGGCTCCTTCACACTAGGCCCACGCCCCGCCCCCCTGTTCTGTAATGATCCTCTGCTATGATCTCTGTAATGATCCTCTGCTATGATCTCTGTAATGATCCTATGTAGTGATCCTCTTCTATGATCTCTGTAACGATCCTCTGTAGTGATCTGCTATGGTCCTCTATTATGATCTATGTAATTGTCCTCTGCTATGATCCTCTGCAGTGACCTTCTGCTATGATCTCTGTAATAATCCTCTGCTATTATCTCTGTAGTGATCCTCTGTAGTGATCTGCTGTGGTCCTCTATTATGATCTATGTAAATGTCCTCTGCAGTAACCCTCTGCTATAATGTATGTAATGATCCTCTAGCTTCCGCCCTGACCGCTCACCTTCCTCATTGCGGCTCGCGGCTCCCTTCTCACACGCCGCCGGTGTCCTGTCCGGCCGCGAGTAGGGGGTGTGACGTCACGCGCGCGTCCCGCCCCCTGCTCCTGACTGCGGCTCCTTCACACTAGGTCCACGCCCCGCCCCCCTGTTCGCGGCAAAATAAATGGAAAAAAATGTGAAACACCGCGTTCGGTATTCGGCCTTCGGCCAAGCATTTCATTATTCGGCTTCGGCCAAGAATTTCATTTCGGTGCATCCCTACCATCAACCAACCAAAGTTTGAGAGATATTGAATTGTGATCTCCAGGTTACATGCTACTTCCTTAGTCCCCGAAAAGCAAAAGGTCATATAGGCAAGGGATAATACCAATCCCCTGTAACCTCAGTCCCTTCAGAGCTTCTGTCAACATTTGAGAGAGTTTGTTAAAAGGAAGGGCAGAGTACAGAAAGTGAACTGCAATCTTTGGGCATCTTATTGCTAAGGTAGGCATCTGAGATCTAGTGTTGCTAGGAAAACTCCTAGCTGTAAATACACTGTTCAAAAAAATTAAAGCATAAACTTCACTTATTATATTGCAAGGATTATAACATCCTTTATTGCAGATTCCTACCCTTTTGTTATTCTGAAAAAAAAAAAAAAAAACATGAGGCAGGCTAGTCCATTTTGCTAAAATCTCATTACAGCAACTCAAAAGGCTACTTTGTTTGTATGGCCCCCAGCTGCATGTATGCATGACTAACATCAGGGCATGCTCCTAATGAGACCATGTATGGTGTCCTGGGTTATTTCCTCCCAGATCTGCACCAGTGCATCACTGAGCTCCTGAACAGACAAATGCAACATGGCGGCGTCAGATTGACCGAAACAATGTCTAAGAGCTGTTCTATTGGATTTAGGTCAGGTGAGCATGGGGGAGTCATCATCCAATGGTATCAATTCCTTCATCCTCCAGGAACTGGCTGCATACTCTCGCCACATGAGGTCGGGCACCGACATGCACCAGGAGGAACCCAGGACTCACTACACTAGCATAGGCTCTGACAGTGAAGGGCATTCTACAGCCCTGTCCAGCTCTCCAAGAATCTCCTCCATGCTCTTGAGACTGTTGGGAGACACTGCAAACCTTCTGGCAATGGCACATATTGGATGTTCCATCCTGGAGGAGTTGAACTGCCTGTAAAACCTCTAAAGGGTCCAGGTATCGCCTTATGCTACCAGTAATAACACTGACCCAGGCTAAATGCAAAACTAGTAAAAAAACTATTGGGGGGGGGGGGGGGGGGGTCGGTCAGTGGCCTCCACCTGTACAACAATTCAGGAGGGAGTCTCATTGTTGCCCATCTAGTGCACTTGTTAATTTCATTAACACCAAAGCAGCTGAAACTGATTAACAAACCCCTCTGCTACTTAACTGACCAGATCATTATCCCAGGAGTTTAACCACTTCCCGACCACCCCCTGCCCATTTATTGCGGCAGGGTGGTTCTGGCAGGCAAAATGATGTAGACCTACTTCGCTCGCCTGAGAGGAGCTGGGGAGCGAGCGCCCCCGATAGTCAGCGGGGGAAGCCGGTGCATGTGTCAGACGGCTCCGATTGCCGCCTGACACCTGCGATCATTTCCCGCTGAGAGAGGACGGTCCGCTGTTGTAAACCGTCCTTGTCCCTGGAATGATCGCAGAGCTCATGTGATCCTGCTATATAGGATCACATGTCTGTCGTTATCTCGGAAGCCACGCCCCCTACAGTTAGAATCACTCCCCTAGGGTCACATTTAACCCCTTGATCACCTATACTGTTAACCCTTTCCCTGCCAGTGTCATTATTACATTTTTTGTTATAATGGCTCTTCTAGCTTCGTTGGCATACCTTCTGCTTTGTCTTTGGGGAGACATCACTGTCCCGGAGGGGTTCCCTATCTTGGATGATGTTTAGGAATGGTAAGGTCTTAGCTTTCTAATGTTCACGGTGGGCCAGCCCCCAGCCCCCCCTTCACAAAGATTGAGTCATTGGGTTTTTTTGTGGTAGGTGGTTTGAGCAGAAACCCCTTTCTACCTTTACCATTGGTGAAAGCCTCTTCCTTGTTTCCTTCTGCTTTTGTAATTTCCATTGAAAGCATAGTACTCCTGTTATTTGGTAACAAAACCCCTTTTTTTGGTCAGTAGACCGGTCAAGTACCGATTCCAATTCTGATACAAAAAAAAAAAAAAAAAAGCAACTTCCCTGAGAAAGGGATCGGACACAAATTTTGAAGTCCCACCTTCCACCTGGTTTTGAGCCACATCACTCTCCTGGATGAGTTTATTAGGGCTGTGGGCCTAGCCCTAATTTTTCGTGCCTCTGCTGAGGCGTCTGCAATAAGTGCCATAGCTTTATTCAGTGTTCATGTTCTCAATAGTTCTTCTCTGGATTTTCCTACCTCTACGCGAGAAACTGGTTCAGCCAGAGCATTATAGTGCTGCTTATGCAAGCAATAGAAATGGACAGTTGGAAGTTCCCCACCCCTGCTTACAGGCCCTCTTTAACAGAGCCTCCACCTTACTATCTATTGGATCTCTTAAAGCCCCAATGTCAAAGGACAGTTTTATTTATTTTTTTTCTTCAATATATTGGAGAAGGAAGCATCAATCTTTGGACATTTTGTCCATGGTTCTATGTCGTCATCAAGAAGCTGAAATCTTCACCTGAAAGGGGTGAACATCTTTTGGTGGCCCATTCTTTTTAGAATAAAATCCTTTAAGGATTGATGAACAGGAAATGTACACCTTAGTACATGTTTTGAAATGTACGCTCTTGTACATCTGGTCATGCATTGATCATTTCAATATTCCTCTTTAATGCCTAAAGTGTCGTTAATGGCTCTCAGCAACTCCATGTCCTCTAAGGAGAAAAAGGAAATTGATGCTTTTATCCTTTCCTGTGGACTCCCCATCCTCGTATTCAGATTCCTCAGAATGCTCAGCCTCTTCCTGTCTGGAGGGGTCGCCCAGTTACAAGGGAAGATCTGATTGGCTAGGAGAATTAGGCATAGTCCCTGCAATGGGTTGCATTAGCAGACCTTGAACGATATTCTGTAATGAAAGAAAAGGTGGCCAACATTTCCTTTTTTGACCGATGACAGTTTAGACCTTTAAAGAATACCCTGCAATTCTTTTGCCACTAGTTTGTTGATGCAATTTTTGACAGAGGTTTAGCCCAGCTAGCCATCAACTTTGAATTGCATGAAGCACATACATTAGCATGTGAATGGGAGCCACTGCTCTAAGCCTTTGTCTTCAGGGGCCTTGGTCAAAAGAAAAAAAAACGACACAGGGAACCAGTTAGGAAAAAGCACTATGTGCTCAGCTCCCAGTAACAACTGGTTTGGTAAGAGAAGAGCTTACCACTTTGCTTACCTTGCAGCTATCCTAACAGCCATCTGCAAGGCAGACAGATGGTGTGGCATTAAAGATGGCAAGTTTGTGGAAAAGCCATGTACCACCTTCCTATGGCGGCTCCAGCTCTCCCCCAACTGCCCAGAAAAAAAATTCAAAGGTGGGTACATACTGCATGTTTCACTCTGCCACTCGCCTTCCTCTTCAGGTTGTAAACGCCTGGTTTTATGTCATGTTCCCAGCTCAGTGCGCTTTCTGGTCCAGAAATCCTGCAAGTACCGCATCATTGGAAGGAACATGTGGCACTCACCATCATCTTGGTACACCTGGCCAGAGAAAAAAATTGGAGGAAGAGTTGGGAGGCCTCTATCAATATAGAGGATACTCAAACAAGACCAGCCAGTGCGAGGTCAATGGGGCATGAGCTGGGGAAGAAGCCAGTGACCTTTCTGCTGGGGGGGGGGGGTGGTTGCATATCTTCCAATGAAGAAACCTCAGGCTGAAGTTTTCCCTGGAATTCAGAAGTAAAACTGTTTTTGGGGGACCCATATCTGTGCTTGGCTGGCAGCTAGGTATTTTTAATACTGGAAAGGGAGGCTCCTGAAGAAAATAGGTGTTGTCCTGTTGGCTGGAGAAAACCTGATTTGAGGCACTAAGGGGAGTTTAACATTTTAAAATGGATGATGGCGTTTCCCCATTTCAGTTGGAAGGAGCCTATTCCCTCAGTTGCTGCCCTGGAAGATTACTTGAGAAAAAAAATAAATAGAAAAATGCAAATGCATGAAGGAGCCCCCAACTCAATTTGAGCTTTATGATAATGCTAGAAAAGGTGATTAATACAAAATCACAACACAAGACCAAAAGAATGGTCAATGTGAGCAGATTGCTGACAAACGCTGATATTCAAAGATTTTGGGCGCTTCAGGATAGGCAACTGTATCTTTTTTGGTTTATCTTCAAAATAATCATCTTTCCTAAATTTCCAGATTCAAATCACTGCCATCAGATACCAGTTTTCTAGTGGGAACTGTCACTTTAAAAGATCCACATTTTTAGAATTCCACAGCAAAGGTCATAAATATCACAAGAGCAGACAGATATCTGACATTACATTCTGCAATATATCTTATGCTTTCCTAACAAATGTACACAGGTGTGAAACCGCATTAGCAGAAACACGCCATTAAAAGCTCTACTTTCGGTCCAGTGTTCAATGTAGGAAGTGGCCACATGGCACTTGAAAAGCAAGCCACCTTTAGGCACTACACTGTTTGCCCTTATTCTAGGAACACACTCCCGACCCTTCAATAAACCAATATTTTACAAAATCAGCACATCCAAAACACTCACCCAAAGCCAGAATACAACAGCCACCCAACATGGACGACACCCCTAGTGACTATGTAGACTCCGCTCCAATCCTGCCATCACTGACCTTGAAACGTAAACTGCTACAAAGTAACCCATCCCTTTAAACTAAATGTATTGTATAAAAACAAGAAGTAATACCACCCTACCTGCAAGAAATTATGGCACGGTGGAACATTACAAAACGCAAACTGGAGAAACGCAACTAAACTGGAAGACTTGCTCACTACTGTTCAGTCCCAATCAGGCAAAAGAAGAAAAAAAAGTCACTATAACTATAGCTGAGAAACTGGAGGATCTTCAAAATCATCCACAACTTTTTGTGGGACTTCTAGAACCAGAGATATTGACGGACCCGAGAAATTCTGCTATAAAAATAAACCCAGGGGCCCTTGGCCTGTGTGGCCCCTCACAGTGGAGGGCTCACAGACTGAGCCCGCTAAGGCCAGATCACAATATTCCACGTATGATCATTTCCCGCTATTTGAGCTTTACTGGGTACATCCAAAATCTTGCAGAATACCAGCAGAGAGAGCTGATTGCCAATGACCACAAACTGCTGGTCATCATGGATTGATCAACTGAAGAGAACCAAAATGAATCCACTTAGTCAGCCTATGACAGCAACTGGATAAAATGTACATTTGCCTATGCAGCCATCTTCCAAATCCATAGATCAGGGGAGAATGAAAAGCCTTCACTGATCCAGCTGAGAAGTTTATCACCTCCTTGGCCTTCATGTCAGCATCACCGACGGTCAAGTCCACCTGTTCCAGAAACCTCCTCTCCTGCTTCACAGTCTACCAGTGCAACTTCACCACCTGCTGAACCAAATGAAACAGAAAGTGGAAGAGACCGGTAATCCCTTCTTCCATTTATACAGAAAAATTCTTGAAACAGAGGACACCTACTAGGGATTACACCAATTGGCTGTTGCTCCACTACGACTAAGATATTACCTTAATTATAGCAGACAGGACCACCTTACACCACTTCTGCCCCTTTGTGATGGTCCAACCTTTCATTGCCAGTTTAAAGTGTAAGTTCACCTTTACAGAAAATCTGAGGTGATCTTACACTGGAAACCCTCCCCCGGTCCCACTGTACTGTAGTCTCGCAATCCCCCGATGTCAAACACTGGGATGCCGCTTCACTGATCCAGGGTTTTGACATCTCTGCGGCTTTATCTTCTATCCGTAGTGATCGGTGTGTACGGATAGGAGGCATTCTAATTGGTCAGCACCGTCACATAGACGGTGCAGACCAATCAGACTCCGCCTAGCCACTCCTGTCCGCACTGGAGGAGAGAAATCCAAGAGGATTTCAAAATCCCTGAACCAGTGAAGTGGTGTCCCGGTGGCTGACAGCAAGGGATCGTGGCACTCCGGTACAACGGGACCGGGGGAATTGGGAGGGGGTCCAGTGTAAGTTTCCTTTAGCCCTGTCCTACTCACCTCAGCATTCCCTTAAAACTTTTGAATGCCAAGGAAATAGGGAAGGGGAGGGGCATGGAGATTGATTATGTGATTAGCTGTCACATGAAAGGAAACCATTCCAGCTCACTACTGATCATTAGCGGGGACCAAGAGCTGTCCTTCAAGTGGATCTTCACCATGGATACTGATTTGCCTTGCCTCCAACCCATCTGCTGCACATCAATTAAAGCGGAGTTCCACCCATTTTTAATAGGTTGGAATACATAGATCTATGTAATCCCCTTTAAAACGGCTTTTACCAATGGAATGGATTTTTTTTTTTGCTAGTAAATACCTTAAATTTCTGCTTTATTCCTCCTCTCCTCACTTCCGGGTCCGATCGGCGATGACGTCATTCGGCGATTCGCAGTGTCTGCTGGGATGTATTCTATTCCAGAAATCTCGCAGTAGCTGACCTGTACTGAGCCGTGCCTGCCCCGCCTCCTCTCATTCAGTTGGTTGTATGCAATGTATTAAGGCCGTTCTCTGCCCTGCCTCCTCTCATTGAGTTGGTTGTATGCAATGTATTAAGGCCGTTCTCTGCCCCGCCTCCTCTCATTGAGTTGTATTGTATGAATGTATTAAGGCCGTTCTCTGCCCAGCCTCCGTCCCGCCTCCTCTCGCATACAATACAACTCAATGAGAGGAGGCGGGGCGGAGGCAGGGCAGAGAACAGCCTTAATACATTGCATACAATACAACTCAATGAGAGGAGGCGGGGCAGGCACGGCTCAGTACAGCTCAGCTACTGCGAGATTTCTGGAATAGAATACATCCCAGCAGACACTGCGAATCGCCGAATGACGTCATCGCCGATCGGACCCGGAAGTGAGGAGAGGAGGAATAAAGCAGAAATTAAGGTATTTACTAGCAAAAAAAAAAAAAGTTTCCATTGGTAAAAGCCATTTTAAAGGGGATTACATAGATCTAAAGTTCCAAAAATGGGTGGAACTCCACTTTAATTTGTTTCGGCCAACCCCCATCCTCCGTCATTGGCCTTGGAGAATGAGGTCAGCACGCCCCGATACCTCCTGGAATATGTGATGGTCATATCCCAGGAGGCACCTGGAACCCTGCATATCATCCCCACTTACTAAAAGGATGGGGGGCAGGCCTAGTGGTGAATCATTGGAAGGCTGCGCCTTAAACTGGAAAAGCAGGCACAGCCTTCCAATGACATCACGTAGAAACATGGGGGCGTGGGACCTGGCGGCTGCCGAGGACGACAACGCTAGATCAGAAAGGAAAGGTTCACACTCTAAGTGTGGTCTGGACTACACTTTATAATGGCTTTGCACCTTCCTCTGGATCAACTGCAGGATTTGGGTTCTGAGGATGCAGGGGTTTTTTTCCCCTTCCTCTCCTGGTTTACCAGCCTTCCCTCAAATCCACACTTCTGCCTATGATACATGGAGCCCCCACACCCATTTCAGAAATACCTACAAATCTCTTGCCAATGTTTGGCCATTCTTCATCGGGATAATGCCAGAGAGAAAAGATTAAAGTTATCTTCCTAAATGAAACAGGAGGATCCCTATTCAGCACTGTACAGTCCTAATTAGGGTGCATAGCAGCAATACTCAACACCAGAAAGTGTTCCAGCGGGAATCAAAGTCATCTCCGGTTTGAAGATTTAGAGTTCTGCTGTAAAACCATCCACTGACTCGGAGATTGTGCTGGCTCACTATTATGGGCTACTTTGGAGCCACACAGTGCAACATTCCCTTCACTTCCACAGAACGATCTCTGCAGTCTTCATGGTGAAAATAGATCATCCCTGGAACACCAGATGCATTCACCTACCCGATTCCTTCCCACCCACCTGACTCCCTCCCAGCAAAGACAACCTGCCTGTACCTCCAGGACAGCAGTCATCAAGTGACCATTCAAAGCCAGCTAACTCTGGTGACTAATTAGAAAGGATGCAGAAGAAGCAGGATAGGATGTTCACACTGAGGGGGGGGGGGGGGGGGGGGGGGCAGACTACTCTGCAAGATGGGAATTGATAGGAGTTTGTTGCAGGAGCTGAAAATCAGGGGTGGAAGTCAGTGCATGCAGAAGGTTTAGGGAGAGTTAGGGCAGCGTACCTGATGCTGGAAGGCTACAGGGTGGCCAGTGCCCCTGATGTCGGGGGGGGGGGGGGCAGCAGCCAGTGCCCCTGATGGGGCTCAGGGTGGGCACTGACCCTGATGTTGGGGGGCAGTGCCCCTGATGGTGGGCACTGCCCCTGATGTTGGAGGGGCTCAGGGCAGGCACTGTACCTGATGTTGGAGGGGCTCAGGGTGGGCACTGCCCCTGATGTTGGAGGGGCTCAGGGCGGGCACTGCCCCTGATGTTGGAGGGCACTGCCCCTGATGTTGGAGAGCTCAGGGCAGGCACTGCCCCTGATGTTGGAGGGCACTGCCCCTGATGTTGGAGGGCCTCAGGGTGGGCACTGCCCCTGATGTTGGAGGGCCTCAGGGTGGGCACTGCCCCTGATGTTGGAGGGCCTCAGGGTGGGCACTGCCCCTGATGTTGGAGGGCCTCAGGGTGGGCACTGCCCCTGATGTTGGAGGGCCTCAGGGCGGGCACTGCCCCTGATGTTGGGGGGCAGTGCCCCTGATGTTGGAGGGGCTCAGGGTGGGCACTGCCCCTGATGTTGGAGGGGCACAGGGTGGGCAGTGCATGCTCCCTGTCTCTCCATAGGAATGAATGAGAAGAGTGAGAGTATGTGGGCGCCCTCCTCCTCCTCACATGCAGGAACCGGTGGAGGAGGTCCCTGCTCAGCACTGACAGCAGGCCGGGCGGAGGACTTGCTGCTCCGAGTCACGATGCGGCCTCCTCTCCTCCCCTCTCCGTCCCCGCAGTGCCCCGGGGGGGAGGAGGAAGCGCGGAACCCGGCTGCACCCCCCTACCCTTGTGGCCCCCGGGGGCCCCTCACCTGATACAGCTTCACCCCCTGACAATCCGGGCTCGGCGGCGCGCTCTGCTCTTTGTCTCGGGACAAAGCCGCTAAAGTTTCCCTCCTGAAGCCGCGCTGATCCTGACCCAGACTAAATAGGACCTCATGTCACAAGGACCCCGCGCCGGGGCTGCCCTCACTCATGCCTGACAAAGGGGAGTAGCAGGAGAACCCCGCCAGGAGCGGGGGAGGGGCGCCCCTGTCCTGTCAGGGTCCTGATTTTTTATTGAAATAAAACAATTCCCGGATATAATGCATGGAGTTATCGCTCTCCTCATCTAACACACCTCAGAGCCCGTCCCCTGCCACTATAACGGCACTGTGTTCACTCTACACCTCATCACTATTTACTCACAGCACATCCTCGGACATATAATGAATGGTGATATCACATCCCACTACACTATCCAGCAAGTATTTGTATTTCATCCCGTTTAATATTTTAAAAAAATTCGCTCAGGCACATCCTTAGGCAGCTACGCACTTAAAGGAGCCGCTTCTTAAAAATTAGGGACCGTCTGCCAAGTGACAGTCGGGATGAGGTAGCAGGCCGCAAGAAATGTGTAGCAAAGCATAGGGGGCGGCTCGCAGCAGAAAACCGCGAGTGGGGGGCAGATATGGAGAGAGCCAGCGTTCAGTTATCGATATCTATCGAAGGAAAGCGCCGAGGGCAGGGATCGGGAGACACCCGGCGGCCGAGGCCTAAAACTGCTGAGGGTTTCCCTCCTCCGGTCGGGAGGCACCGGGCGCTGGAGCGGAGAGAGCCCACTGCTCATTGGTGCAGACGGCTGGGATTGGGCGGGGACGGCAAATATACGCCAATCAAAAGCGGCGTCACAGAGGCTGGAGAGAGCCGAAGAGAGCTGTGCAGATGGTCCCTAACTTTTGTCTCACAGAAATAGATGTGTGGGTTTAATGTCTGCGGATTTCACTGACACACCTGACAGGACACGCTGCCATTCCATACAACAGCCATAGCTGTGTCATAAACTATACAACTTATACTACTAGAAATAAAAGTCTTACAACCACAGGCAGTCACAGTCTCATTTTCCTGCTTAAGCTTAGTACATGAAAGCAGACATCTGATTGGCTGCTGGAGGCATCTTACAATTTTTATAAAGCAGCTGAAATGTGTGAAGTGTTTGGCCTCATGCACGCTGGATGGTTTTTCCTACTCCTCCGGACTCCTATACTCCAGAGGAGAATAAAGCAACGTTAAAACTCACCTAAAGATGCATATTGCAAACGTTTAGGCGCGTTAAGCGTGCGGCCGTTCATTTATTCCAGTGACCAGAATGTTCATAATAATTCATTTGGCTATTAGAATGAATGAAGCTCCCAAAGCGCTAAACGCGCCTAGCGCTAAAGTGTGTTTAGAACGTTCAGGCATTTTTTTTTGCGGCCAAAGACTCGGCTCCGTGCTGGACCTGTTTTAT
Organism: Pelophylax lessonae; assembly: GCF_965119305.1. NCBI lineage: Eukaryota > Metazoa > Chordata > Amphibia > Anura > Ranidae > Pelophylax > Pelophylax lessonae. Next base: position 93,023,102 of record NC_138773.1, on the reverse strand, counting down.
TCCACCTCTAAGAGGCAAGAATAATAAAACGCAATCTCAAAATGAACTGTAATCGCAAAACGCATGTTGGGTGCCATTCATTTTCAATGGTACCTAAATGTGGTGCGATTTTGCTGCAATTATCAAAACCGCAACGTGTGAAGCTTGTCACCCAATTATCAAAACCGCAATGCGTAAAGCTTGTCTCCCGTTTGTCAAAACCACAACGCGTGAAGCTTGTCGCCCAGTTATCAAAACCGCAACGCTTAAAGCTTGTCGGCCGTTTGTCAAAACCACAACAGGTGAAGCTTGTCGCCTAATTATCAAAACCGCAACGCGTAAAGCTTGTCGCCCAATTATCAAAACCGCAACACGTAAAGCTTGTCGCCCATTTGTCAAAACCACAACGCGTGAGGCTCGTTGCCCACTTATCAAAACCGCAACGGGTGAAGCTTGTTGCCCATTTGTCAAAACCACAACACGTAAAGCTTGTCGCCCGTTTGTCAAAACCACAACACGTGAAGCTTGTCGCCCAATTATCCAAACCACAATGCGTGAAGCTTGTCGCCCAATTATCAAAACCACAATGCGTGAAGCTTGTCGCCCATTTGTCAAAACCACAACGCGTGAAGCTTGTCGCCCAATTATCAAAACCACAATGCGTGAAGCTTGTCGCCCATTTGTCAAAACCACAACGGGTAAAGCTTGTCACCCAATTATCAAAACTGCAACGCGTAAAGCTTGTCGCCCGTTTGTCAAAACCACAACAGGTGAAGCTTGTCGCCCAATTATCAAAACCGCAACGCGTAAAGCTTGTCGTCCAATTATCAAAACCGCAACGCGTAAAGCTTGTCGCCCATTTGTCAAAACCACAACGCGTGAAGCTTGTTGTCCAGTTATCAAAACCGCAACGCGTAAAGCTTGTCATCCGTTTGTCAAAACCACAACGCGTGAAGCTTGTCCTGCTTTGCGCTTGCAGTTTGCCTGCGATTGCCACACAATTTATCGTGTGACAATCGTGGAAAAACCGCATTGCATTTAGGTGGCAATGAAAATGAATGGCACCCAACATGCGATTGCAGTGTGATTTGAGATCACGGGCAGAATCACTGCTCCCAAAATGCCAAATGTGAACGGAGCCTTAACCCGTAGGCGTCAACTGCATGCAAATATGTGGCGCCAACAGAGCAGTGCTGAGATCGCGCCCTGCATGCTTTCAGCACAGTGACCGGCGGCTCACTAAAAGCTCCCGATCGCTTCTTACGATTAGGAGTTTTCCAATCATGTGACAGCCAATCTTGGCGGTCGAATGGTGGCAACTCCCGTCTCGCTTCCTGAAATGCCAAACCCCCTAAAGGGCCGGCACCAGGGGGTTAAATAACCAGGCTGGATGGTGATAAACCCCTGTACACACGGGCCAAATGCCAGCATTAGGCCCCTGTGTATGCCAGCCAGTCTGACAGACAAGCATGCTGGAAAAACCAGTAGCCGACCGACTCCTGATCAGCGCTCTCAGCCATGTGACGTCAGAAGGGGGCGGTGCCACTGGGTGACGTAAATTTGTGGCCCCGCCCCTTGCCTATAAAACAGCTGTCAAAACTGAAGAACGGCATATGGGGGGTAGCCTCAGAAGAGGCAAAGCTTTTTTTGAATTTTTTTCTATTTTTCGGGTCAGCGGGCATCATGATTGATGATGGATATACATCGAGGGACACTATCTTTTTTCTTCTTTTTAATAAGGGACTAGTCAAAAACTGTGTTCTGTGTTTTTTCCTTTTTTTTTTACACTTTTTTGGTGAATGGGTAGGGGTACGATGTACCCAATACCCATTCACATGGGGGGGGGATCTGGGGACCCCCTTGGTAAAGGGGGCTTCCAGATAGTGATAAGCCCCCCACTGGCAGACTCCCACAACCACAGCCCAGGGTTGTCAGGAAGAGGCCCTTGTCTCCATCAACACGGAGACAAGGTGCATTGGGGGGAACCCCAAAGCACCCTCCCTATGTTGAGGGCAAGCAGCCTGGTATGGTACAGGAGGAGGGGGGGCACTCGCTCATCCCCCTTCCATATCCTGGCCTGCCAGGCTGCATGCCCGGATAAGGGTCTAGTATGGACCTTGGGGTGGACCCCACACCGTTTATTTTTTAATTTTGGTGCGGAGTTCCCCTTAAAATCCATACCAGACCCAAAGGAAAATGTTCGCTAGATCTTTTTCCTTTTTCGAGATGTTCTGGTGCGAACCGAACAGGGGGGGGGTGTCCGGCCCATCACTACCCTCTACAGATTCACAGTGTTTGGAGGACTTTCCATCCAACAAACTTATTATCACTTGATGCATGATTTGTTTTTTGATTCCTCTTTTTGGCCTGGTTCACTCTGGTGCAACAATCGTTCCGACTTCAACAAGCAAAAGTCGCATGACATGTCAAAATCAATGGTTCATTATGAGAGCCGCCTTAACTGGTCTGACTTTGAAAAAGGTTCCTGCACTACCTAGGTCTGACTTGGGCACAATTTCAGGCCATTGATTTGAATGGAAGTCTCATCCAAGTCGGATCATCATCTTAACTGATCAGACTTTTGGAATGCGACTTTTGTTCTGAGGATCGTGAAGGGGAACCCCACGCCAACATTTTTTTAAAAAATTGCATGGGGGTCCCCTTTGTTCTGGTATGGGTTTTAAGGGGAAGCCCCAAGCCAAAAACAAACAAAAAAAAAAACGCGTGCCCCCCCCCCCCCCCATATCCATACCGGACCCTTATTCGAGCTTGCAGCCCGGCAGGTCAGGAAGGGGGGGGGACAAGTGACCACCACCCCCTCTCCTGGACCAAACCAGGCCACATGCCCTCAACATAGGGGTTGGGTGCTTTGGGGCAGGGGGGGCTCTGCTCCCCCCACCCCAAAGCACCTTGCCCCCATGTTGATGGGGGCAAGGGCCTCTTCCTGACAATGCTGGGCAGTGGTTGTGGGGGTTTGCGGGCAGGGGGATTTATTGGAATCTGGAAGTCCCCTCCACCAAGGGGGCTCCCAGATCCCACCCCCCCTATGCAAATGAGTATTGGGTACATTGTGCCCCTACCCATTCACAACCCGAAAAATCAGTGTAGTGTTAATAAGAACAAGAGACGGTTTTTGTCCTTTATTATTAATAAGGAATGTCCCCTGTCATAGCTCCAACGTGTCTTCTCCCTCTGCTGCTGTCTTCTACTTACAGTGATGTGTTCGTCTTCCAGTCTTCTCCCTCCATTGATGTGTTCTTCCTCCAGTCTTCTCCCTCCATTGATGTGTTCTTCCTTCAGTCTTCTCCCTCCATTGATGTGTTCTTCCTCCAGTCTTCTCCCTCCATTGATGTGTTCTTCCTCCAGTCTTCTCTCTCCATTGATGTGTTCTTCCTCCAGTCTTCTCCCTCCATTGATGTGTTTTTCCTCCAGTCTTCTCTCTCCATTGATGTGTTTTTCCTCCAGTCTTCTCCCTCTATTGATGTGTTCTTCCTCCAGTCTTCTCTCTCCATTGATGTGTTCTTCCTTCAGTCTTCTCCCTCCATTGATGTGTTCTTCCTCCAGTCTTCTCCCTCTATTGATGTGTTCTTCCTCCAGTCTTCTCCCTCCATTGATGTGTTCTTCCTCCAGTCTTCTCCCTCTATTGATGTGTTCTTCCTCCAGTCTTCTCTCTCCATTGATGTGTTCTTCCTCCAGTCTTCTCTCTCCATTGATGTGTTCTTCCTCCAGTCTTCTCCCTCCATTGATGTGTTTTTCCTCCAGTCTTCTCCCTCCATTGATGTGTTCTTCCTCCAGTCTTCTCTCTCCATTGATGTGTTTTTCCTCCAGTCTTCTCCCTCCATTGATGTGTTTTTCCTCCAGTCTTCTCCCTCCGCTGCTGTTTCCTCCGTTACTGCTGTCTTCTCTGCCGCCAACCCTGTCCTCCAACGCTGGCTCCGCCGTTGTGTCATCTCCGATGTCTGCCAGTTCTTATATAGCCATGGGGCGAGGCCATCTGGGTGACGTCATCATGCGACAACACCCCTTGTGACGTCACAGGACATGCACACAGAGGCCCCCCTGCCCCAAAGAATCCACCCCCCCCCCCATGTTGAGGGCATGGTCAGATCCCGTTCATTGAAGTAGCTGGGCAAAGTCAGATCAGAAGTCGTCTGATTTCCATATCAGAGCAGTGTGAACCCGGCCTTTAGCACATGATGTAAAATACTTTTTTATTCCCAGTGATTTGGTGTACAATCCTTTGTAGACACTTTGAGTGTTTTTTTTAAATCTGATGTAAGGGGATGATGTAAGGGAGGACTCTGATGAAGGGGTAGGGATGTAAGCGAAGACTCTAGTGTAGGCGCAGGGATGTAAGCGAAGACTCTGGAGTAGGGGCAGGGACGTAAAGGAGGATTCTGATGTAGGGGCAGGGATGTAAGGGAGGACTCCAGTGTAAGGACAGGGATGTAAGGAGGACTCTGATGTAAAGGTAGGGATGTAAGGGAGGACTCCAGTGTAAGGACAGGGATGTAAGGAGGACTCTGATGTAAGGGAGAACTCTGATGAAGGGGCAGGGACTGGTATAGGGGCAGGGATGTAAGGGAGGACTCTGATGAAGGGGCAGGAATGTAAGGGAGGACTCTGATTTAAGGGCCGGGATGTAAGGGAGGACTCTGATGTAAGGGCCGGGATGTAAGGGAGGACTCTGATATAAGAGGGAGGGATGTAAGGGAGGACTCCGATGTAAGGTGGGAGGGATCTAAGGGAGGACTCTGATGTAAGGGGGAGGGATGTGAGGACTCTGATGTAAGGTGGGAGGGATCTAAGGGAGGACTCTGATGTAAGGGGGAGGGATGTGAGGACTCTGATATAAGGTGGGAGGGATCTAAGGGAGGACTCTGGTGTAAGGTGGGAGGGATCTAAGGGAGGACTCTGATGTAAGGGGGAGGGATGTAAGTGAGGACTCTGATGTAAGGGCAGGCATGTAAGGGAGGACTCTGATGTAAGGTGGGAGGGATGTAAGAGAGGACTCTGATATAAGGGGGGCAGCTTTCCTGAAGGTGACAAGAGTGGACTGTGCCAGTGTGGAGTGTGTTGAAAAGACTGCATGTGGTCTCCATTGGAAACCCCTGTGTCAGGGTGACAACGTAGGAGCACAATTGACAGACAGGGACAGAGGGTTGTCACCTATATCAGGATGTGCGGTATGATAGGATCTCTGTACTATTTGAAAGAAAGCTGCAGATTTAAAAAAGACTGAAATGGGGTTTGGAGTCCGGTCACCTGCCAGCTCATCAGCTGATTGCAGCCAAGGTGCTCAGGTGATGATGAGGGAATGAGAGTGATCTGTTCATTAATGGAGAGCCAATCATAGAAGTTGATAGATAAGAGTTCATCCATTTATATCTGCTATTTGCCCCATGAAGGACACTTCTCAGCTGAATTACAGGTTTGCTTTTTTTTTTTTTTTTTTTTTTTTTTTTTTTTTTTTTTTTTTTTAAATAATATATATATATATATATATATATATATATATATATATATACAGGTTTCTTATTGATTGTCTTTAGATTTACCTTCAGCTATGTAGTGCAAGAGCCTTCCTGATTGCAAATGAAGTGTTTAGGTTTGACCTCCTATTTTATGGTTTTGGTGATAGATGTGCACCCCAAAGCTTATGCACATATATGTGTATTATATGTACTGACTGTGTCAGTAGAGCAGTGGATGGGGTCAGTAGTTTTTATTTGTAAAATTTTACATTTATATTATTATTATTATTATTATTATTATTATAATTATGATATATATATTTTTTTTTTTTTTTTTTTTGGAGCCCCGTTAGGGAGCTTTGGTGAAAAATCAGGGTTTTAGGCTCCATGTACACGGGACGCTGGAAATGGCCGTTTAGGAGCAGTTGGGCGTTTTTTTCAGAAGCCCCTGAACCCATCTACATTTTATCTTATCTGTCCATGTACACCAGGTCGTTTACAGTCATTTGCAGGCAGTTGCGTTCAGGGACTGTTTTTAGAACGCAATTATTTGCGTTCGAACGTGTGTTTCCCGGCGTTTCAAACGCGTCCGAACGCGTCTGAACGCGATGACCCGCGTTTAGCATTCGCGTTTTTCCATTTTAAAGGGGAATAATTTTTTTGACCTCTAGGAACGCTTCTAAACGCAAACGCCCGCTAAACGCGGGTACAAACGCGACTGAACGGACGTTTCAAACGTCCTAAAAATTCCAGCATTCAAAGGGACTTTTAACAACGTCCCGTGTACATGGAGCCTTAAACAAGGTAAATCTGCACCACACAGAGGGATTAGGGTGTGCCCGTCTATGGTTTAACAGAATGTAAAGGGAAGAAAACTATACAATGTATGGCCAGCTGTAATGTGTAGGTGTTCCACTTCCAGATATATGCAGATATATCCCTTCTCAGAGATCAGTGCTCCCCCTGACAGTGCCTTCAGGTGCATTTCTCTCCAGTGGGCCAGAGTCCTCCAATGTTCAGGCATCATCCAGGGTCACCATCTACTTCTTCACAGATCAGCCATGGCTTGTTACTTAAGCTGGATACACACTATCCAACTTTTGTTGGTAGATTTCCTTCAGATTTACCTTTTCTATGTAGTGCAAGGGCCTGCCAGATTCATACAAACTGAAAGTGTTTAGGTTTGACCTCATATTATATGGTTTTGGTAAGTCTTAGGCTACATTCACACCTGAGCGTAGCGTTTTCGCGCGATTTTTACCGCGATTTACAGGCTTTTTTGGGCAGGCGTTTTTAGATTGAACCAATGGAAAACGCCTGTAATCTGCCCAAAAAGAAGCTCATGTACTTTTTTGAGCGTTAGGCGTTTTGCTTACAGCGTCAAAACGCTCAGATGTGAACAAGGGCCATTGAAATGAATAGGATTTGTCTTGTTGGGCGTTTTGAGAGCTGATCCTAGAGCAGAAACACTCCCCAAAACGCCTACATGTGAACGGAGCCTAAAGGAAAAAGTCTTCAGAAAATCTTATAGTGTGTATGGCCCATAAGTTACAATGTCTCAGTCTGATTTGCGGAACTGCTTCCTCCTGTTATTAGATGTAATCTGAGACTACTGTAGGAGTGCCCTCCTAGGTAGGTGCTAGAGTGAGTGTATTATAGTTGGTGTCCCTGTTTAACAGACAGCTAGGTGAATTTATGTGCTGTCTGCTATGATTGATTGGCACAGTATGCTCTGCTGTCTTGAAAGTTTCACACTGGTCTGGTAGCTATGAGATAACTGGACAGTAGGTGGAAACCTGGCAGATGAGAGCATGGATGTTTATACAGCCCTGGTCAATTAAAAGGGGAGATGCCCCAGGGCATGCTGGGTGAATGTGTTTATATTAGATCTAAGGAGCAGAAGTGTGTGTGCACCTGGCTGCAGTGGTGTATTTTGGTTTTGTGCTGCCCTAGGCAAGACTAAAATTGGTTCCCCCCCCCTCCCCCACATATGTAACTTTGCCCCACTCCTTTTTTTAATGGATGTGGCTCCCTCCAAAATTGAAGGACTACAAGTTCTAGCATGAACCCCTGAGATCTCACGAGAGAGGGGGTGGGTGAGGGAGAGAGAGAGAGGGGGGTGAGTGAGGGGGGATGAGAGAGGGGGGGGGGTTTAGACAGAGCGAGAAAGGGGGGGTGAGAGAGCGAGAGAAGGGGTGAGAGAGAGGGAGGGTGAGAGAGCGGGGCGGCGAGAGAGAGGGGGATGAGAGTGAGAGGGGGTTGAGAGAGAGGGGGGAACGAGAGAGGCGGCTCTAGCAACCAGTGGCCAATAGAGTCTCAGGTGGAGGGGGGGCGGCTTCTTTGCTGCCCCCCTGCAAAGTGCCGCCCTAGGCCTGGGCCTTGTTGGCCTAGGCCAAAATACAGCACTGCCTGGCTGGGTGAAAATTCCCTGTACCTGGCTGTGGATTAGCCCCTGTTCACATCGGCACAATTTGACATGTAATCTGACAGGTCAATTCGCAGCCTATTTCCGGCAATCTCCTCATCCCAATCGGTGCACCGTCGACTTTGTTGCACTACAAATGTTTTCCAAAAGTAGTTCATGCACTAGTTTTGGCGACTTCAATAGAAATCTGTGCATAAACCTGCACAGATGGCTTTCAAGTCGTCCCTGAAGGCAGACTGAAATTGTGAGTTCAGATCTTGCACGATTTCAAAGCTGCGTTCAATGTGAACAAGGGCTTAATCAGCAGTTGACCCCAGCACAAATATTCAAGTGGCTCCTGCGGGGGTCCCAGGACTGGAGTCTAGGAATAGTGTATATGTATATATTTATTTTCCCCATTTGAAGGGCCTACTTATCACCTGTGCAAAGGACCATCTTTGCCTGCATGGGATGTACAAGTGTTCTGTGCATCTACTTGCAGGCAGTCCCATTCATGTCTATTGGGACACAGCTGCTGCTCCCACTATAACATCCATGCACCTTTTTGGGGACAAGCATGTCAAACTGGGAGCAGCGGTTGGGTCCCAATAGACCTGAATGGGGCTTCCTGCAAGTGGATGCACAGAACACCTGTGCAGTGCGCTTACTGAGCAATGTGTGGCGGGGGATTGCTCTGCACCATGAGTGCAGTATTTTTGTTCAGCGCACACCATTGTAAACAGATAATGTGGACTGACCTCATAGGGAAGAAGGCTTCTTGGGACTGGACAAGGATGCCCAGCTCAGTCTCCTTGCACCTGGTGTGAGCGAGCCTTTGGACACAGCCAGCATATCCTATTAACCACTTGACTGGAAGGTTTTACCCCCTAATGACCAGGCTATTTTCTGCGATTCGGCTCTGCGTTACTTTAACAATTGCGCGGTCATGTGACGCTGTACCCAAATAAAATTGATGTCCTTTTTTTTTAATGTCTATTTTTCTTCTCCACAAATAGAGCTTTCTTTTGGTGGTATTTGATCACCTCTGCAATTTTATTTTTTTTTTGTGCGTGCTATAAACAAAAAGAGCGACTATTATGGGGGGGGGGGGAAACAATTTTTACTTTCTGCTGCTATATAACATTCCCAATAAAAAAAAAAAAAAATGTAAAAATTAAAAAAAAAAATTTCCCATAATTTTAGACCAATTTTTATTCTACTACATATTTTTGGTAAAAAAAAAAATCCCAATAAGTGTATATTGATTCGTTTGTGCAAAAGTTATCATGTCTACAAACTAGGGAAAAGTTTTGTAATTTTTATATTAAATGTATTTATTTATTACAAGTAATGTCATTTGTAGTGGGACTGTGACATTGCAACGGACAGATCGGACACCTGGCGTTTTGGAGGGACCAGTGACATTACTACAGTAATCAGTGCTAAAAAATTCACTGTTACTGTACTAAAGACACTGGCAGGGATGGGGGTAACACCAGGGGCGATCAAAGGGTTAAATGTATACCTAGGGGTGTCTTCTAACTGGGATGGGCTTATGGAATCAACACAAGGACCTGTGATCCTAAATAGGAGGAACACAGGAGCCCTGTGTTGATTGCTGACCTAACGGTCTGCCATGTTCATAACAGGACTGCCGTTCTGTCTCCCCCGGGGAGCGATCGCAGGTGGGTTGGCCAGCAACAATCGTGGCCGCCGGCCCCCGCAGATCAGCTTCCCCACTCGCGAATCGATGCGCGCGCCCCATGATCGCTCCCGAGGAGCAACATAGGGTACAGTGATTTGCGCAGCTGAGCCACCTTGCCATGGCAGGTGGTCAGCAAGAGGTTAAGGTGCGTTTTTTAAACTGCAGGACCGGCCGGTCAGATCCTATGTTCTCCATTCAAATGCAGCTGCATATGGTTGAACAGAAGAGTTAAAAGCAATAGTAAACTCTTTGGAAAAAGAGGGGGGGGGGGGGGGCAATATCACAGCATAATCAAGGTATAAGGGATGAATCGGCGCTATTTTTATTTATTTATTTTTTTTTATTTTTTTTTCGCTAGTTTCAATAAAGTGCTTAAAGAAGTAAGTAAAGTGAGAAATGAAACTAAAAACTACGCTGGATAAATAATAAATGATGGTGTCCTATGGTCTCTCTCCATTTTTATCCACAATAATTTTTCCCAAAATCTTATACCTGATTAGTAGTGCATAGGCTTATCTCAATATCACCGCATACTAGCACATTATGAAGAATTGGCCTTAAAACGAAGCCCTCCCCACTGCAGAGGCTTCCATCTTTACCTGATCTTCCTTCCGGGGTAACGGCCTGCCGCAGCTTGAATACCTGAGCCGCGTGGAAGTCTTGGCTGCAGCACACCGCTCTGAAGGAATAGTAAGGGTGTGCCGTTCCTTCAGAGCGCATGCGCCCATGATGTCACCAGCTGCAGCTCACTCGAATATCTCCTAAACGGTGTACATTTAGGAGGTCTTCATTCTACCTACCGATGAGCTTTACTATAAGCTTACCTGTGGGTAAAAATAGAAAACGAGAGTTTACTACAACTTTAAGGCTCTGGTCCCTCTAGTGCGACTTGTCATGCTACATTGGACACAGTCACATCACAAATTGCAGCCCATTGATTTCTATGGCACCCATTCCAATCTATGCAACTTCAAGGTTCCTGCACTACTTTGATGCCACTTGAGTGCCAGAGAGTGTAACATTGCATTAAAGTCGCATTTAAAATCACAGGATTTTAGAGTCGCACCAGTGGGAACAGAGCCTTAGTAGAACTCGTTAAAGTGCTCTGAAAACTGTTGGCACTATATTAATCCTGTATGATATTAATGTTAATATGACCCTGCCGCCCCCCCCCCCCCCCACAAGCCCCTGGTCACACTGTGTATGCGTTTGTTTTGTCGCTCTTCACACATAGGACAATCCATTCATTACAATTTGCTGCCCTACACGTGTCAAAGAAGCCGGTACATCTTTTTGATCTTTGCATGCATAAACGCGCGTCTTACTTGCCACATTTGGGGTACCATTAAGGGTCCTTTCACGCGGGCTTTCCGCCTGGCAGACTCTATTTTGCTCGGCAGGGATCGATCCACTGAGCATGTGGATGACGGATCCATCTCCTGTCTGTGTGCAGAGACAGACCTGTCAGATCCCCGCTCTCCTCTATGGGGAGATCGGATGAAAACGGACCGCCTGTCCGTTTTCATCCGATTCTATCCGATCCAATCTTCCAGACAGATGGAAAATGGGGTTTCCATCCGTCTGGATTTCACGGACAGGATTGGATAGCAGCAGATGTCAGTGGTGCATGGAGGGTCCATCAGGTCTGCCTGGAAAAACTGACAGACGGACTGGAAAGCCTGTGTGAAAGGGGTCCAACAAGTGAATGGTACCACAAACGTGCCACGCTTTCTATTACGTGAATGCAACCTAAGCCTGCATAGTAATCAGGTGAGAACTGATAATTATGGTGTTGCATTGAGCAGGTTAGTAGATTTGTGTTATTTGCTCCCTGAATCTAATTAACAGTTGAAACCATTTTATTTTAATTAGGGCAAGTGTTGAAGGAAATCAAAGCTTTTATATCCTTCTGGTGGAGTCTCGGGTACCAGGAGCCTTTTGGAAGGTTTTCTGTTCAGGTGGTTTCCATGTGCAAAGTACAGTTGTAATCTATGTATGGGTGAGTATTGGGGGGTCGGGGTCACTGAAACCTTATTGGTTAAAGTGGACCTTCACCTTCTCTTGCCACTCTCCTTTACATCCTGCTCCCCCTCTACAGCACCAATATTGGCCCCCCCCCCCGATATTTATGTTCCCATCAAATGCTTGGCCCATCCCCCTGTTTTTTTAGAATTTGCCGAGGTGAATGACACAATGCATGACATGCAGTCTCATTCAGCAAAGGGGGGGGGGGGGGGGTACAGCTGGGGGAATCCATAGTGAAGGATCTGGGGGTTTTGGTAGATCACAAACTTAATATCATGCAATGGCAAGCTGTGCTTTCCAAAGCAAGCAAAGTCCTTTCTTGTATTAACAGAGGCATGGACTCCAGAGAGAGAGATATCATTTTGCCCCTGTACAAATCATTAGTAAGACCTCATCTGGAATATGCAGTTCCGTTTTGGGCACCAGTTCTCAAAAAGGATATATGGGAACTGGAGAAAGTGCTGAGAAGGGCAACCAAACTGATAAGAGGCATGTCGGAGCTCAGCTATGAGGAAAGATTAGAGGAACTGAATTTATTCTCTCTTGAGGAAAGGCGATTAAGGGGGGATATGATCAACATGTATAAATGCATAAGGGGTCCATATAGTGAACTTGGTGTTAGGTTATTCACTTTAAGGTCATCACAGAGGATAAGGGGGCACTCTTTACTTCTAGAAGACGTCTCCAAATACGGAAAGGTTTCTTCACAGTAAGAGCTGTGAAGGTGTGGAATAGAATTCCTCCAGAGATGGTTCTGGCCAACTCACTAGATTGCTTTAAAAAAGGCCTGGATTCTTTCCTAAATGTACTAAAATTTATGGATAGTTGATTCATGGAAAATCTGATTGCCTCTCGAGGGATCAAGGAAGGAACTTTTTTTTTTTTTTTTTTTTTTTTTCCCCAGCTGGAGCAAATTGGATCATGCTTTGCTGGTGTTTTTCACCTCCCTCTGGATAAAGGATTGTGTATATGCAAACAGTGGGGCGGGCCAATCAGCACCTTCACCCGGATAAGCCAGTAGCTGATCCGACAACATTGCGGCGTCGGACGTGTGCAGCCGCTGCAGAGGAGGATCCCAGCAGATCGATGATGGACCTGTTGGCTAGGTGAGTATAATTTTTGTGTTTGAAGAATGTCAAAGGTAAGCTGTAGAAAAAAAAAAAAAAATGGGAGGAGAGGAGCAAAAAGTCTGCAGTTTCTCTTAACATAAGTAAGTTGGTGGAGGGCCTCAACGTAAGGAGCTAAACTAGAATAAAAATGAACACCGATGCCTTGTTGGTTTACTTTCACTTATTTGATTCTGAACATGCAATAACAGATGCAGTATGTTGTCACAATTGGTTACTCTTAAGGCAGGGTTAAGCCCAAAAGCAGATATTTTTTATATTGCAGCTTTAACAATTCTTCCATGTATTGGCTGCATTAGTGGTTTTTTTCCGCTCTTGTTTTTATCTGGTGATCAAGCCAGCAAGTCTGTTTTTCAAAAGCACAAGCTCTCCAGCAGAATGTATCAGTACATATGGATAAGACAAACCATTTACCACTGGCAGTGGTGATTACAATGATTCGTTTTTATGCTAAACCTTTATCCCAAAAGGGAGGGAAAAAAACAGTTTATATTGTAACTGATTATACAGTGTGTTTGCTGAAGTTTGGCTGCAATTTGTTAGTGTATTTAAATCTGCTAATACATTTAACACTCCCCCCTGCCCCCCAGACTGATGATGCTGCTGTCTGCTGTGCCTGCTGTCTGTGGTGATACCTCCAGTGTTTGTGTTTCACTAATACAGAAGGTGTTACTGGCCTGATCACCAGGTGAAAATGGAGGGAAGAAACCTAAGAAAAGAAAACTGATACAGCCATCGCACCTAATGGCTGGTAATCTGCAAAATGTTACATTTTTGGGTTTAACAACTGTATGTGCACTTCAATGCTGCATAATGTTTTCACATTACCTACTATATATATATATATATCTATATCTCTATCTATCATGTATGGCAAAGGATTTCTGAACATGTTCCTAACTTTGGCCACCTAAGTGACTTGTAGAAATCTTTAGATGAAATGTTTTCCTTCTAGAAAAACCTGGGGGTTACAAGAATAGGAATTGTAAGGCTTTTCTGGAAATTACGGTTAGGGCTTGTTCATACCATGTCTGTTGAGCTGTATTACTTTGCACAGATCAAAGCAGGTACAACGCAAGGTGACATAGAAAACACTACTTTTCTGTGTGCCCTATTCATACCATTGGGGAGCATTGTGTAAAAATGGCGCAAGTATGGAATTTTTTTTCTTTTTTTTTTTTTTTTTTTCTTTTTCAATGCACGGCATGTCCATGCACCTCAATATGGATCCTTAACCACTTGCCAACCAGCCATTGCAGATGTACAGCGGCAGGTTCCCGCGAATTTCCATACCTGTACAGTGCTTCGAGGGAGTGATCGTGGGGCGCGTGCCCATTCGCTAACGGGCAGCCTGATCCACAGGTCCGTCGGCCGCAATTGCTGCCTGGCACCTACGATCACTCCCTGTGGAGAGAGAACGGCGGTCTGCTATTGTAGACACAGCAGACCATTGTTCTGTCAGCAATCAACAAAGGGATCTGTCCTGTGTTCCCCCTTTTTAGGAACACAGCGCTCTGTGTTGCTTCCAGAAGTACTATCCTCCCCCACAGTTAGCAAACACCCCCCCCAGGCTCACATTTAACCCTTTGATTGCCAGTGTCAGTACAGTAATGGTGCATATTTTTAGCACTGATTACTGTAGTAATGTCACTGGTACCCCCCCCCCCCCTCCAAATGTCAGGTGCCTGATCTGTCTGCCGCAATGTTGCAGTCCCGCTAAAAATCACAGATCGCCGCCATTACTAGTAAAAAAAAAAATAATAAAAATGGCATAAATCTTTCCCCTAGTTTGTAGACGCGATAACTTTTGAACCAATTAAGCTTATTGGGATTTTTTTTTACCAAAAATATGTAGCAGAATACAAATTGGCCTAAAAGGATGAAAAAATTTGATTTACACCGATTCGATTATTTTCTTTTGTTGTTTTTGTTTTTTATAATTGTCCTTCTTTTTTTTTTTTTTTTTTTTTTTGAGAGAAACTGGGAGAAGACAGATGGATTATCTTCCCTAAAGGCCTGTACACACGATAAGAATCTGAAGGGAAAATTCGTCCGACCGATCTGCCGATTTTCGGATTGTTAGTATGGTGCTTTCGACAGCCGACTCCGACTTTTCGGCCCAAAAAATCCTGATGTGCAGGCTATAAAATTTTTGTCGTCTGTAATACAACGTCTGATTTTCGTCTCATTAGTACAGATTGACGGAAAAAAATCTTAAGAACAAGACTAGGCATGCTCAGAGACGAAAGAACACATACAAAGCAATCCAACACATGACATCACTTCTGAAGTAGAATTCTGTCGTACGGGAAAATTCGTATGAAAATAACCTCTTTCCACATCAGACTAGCATGCCACAAAAGACGGACGACAGATCGTTCGATAATCTGACCGTGTGTACGGGGCTTTAAGCAACACACCAGGAAAGCAGATGACAGTGCAGGTATGTCCACCAACCTACATTGGGCCAGTTGGGGGCGGGGCTGGAGCTGCAGCAGGAAGCAGTTAAAGCCCCTATGCAGGTTTTTTTTTTTTTTTTCTTCTGAGGCGACCATGTCAGATGCTGCTCCACTCTGCCCTGCAGATCCTGCTTGTCAGGACAGCAACAAGGTAAGCCAGAGCACTCTGGAGTTTCCTCTCTTTACCTCACTACAAACTGTTACTTATTTTTATGTATGGCAACCTCCTGTCTCACTGGGTCCTTTGTGCTAATTTACAGACAAAGACCCAAGAAGAGAAAAGGGCAAAGACCAATAGCAAGGCATGCTCCTCTTGTGGTCACAGGTTTCCTCCAAAATGGGGGGGGGGGGGGGGGGGGACATTATGCCAAAAATGCATCAACAAAATGGTGGCCAAGGAATCACAGGGGTTCCTTTTTAAAGACCACCTCAACTCTTTGAAAAAGCACAATTGGGCCACTACATTCGGCTATAGAAAAGCTGGAGGTTCTACCCACACCAGTACCCGGTTTTCCAGTAAGCCATCCATCCCCTCATGCTGCGGGGGAAGGGGGTGGACCTAGCAGAGCAGGAAACCCAGAGGCGTAACTAGAACCTTCAGGGCCCCGGTGCAAGAAACCATGAAGGGCCCCCCGGACCCCTGGCCGGGGCCCTTCCCTTCAAGCCCCGGGCTCTTCCCACTGATCCTGGGGCCCTTTACTCCGCTTGCGGGGCCCTTTATTGCGGTCCCACAGCGCGTCCCTTTCACAAGTTTTGCAGTGGGCCCCCCTTCCTGCCATCTTGGGGTCTCCCCACGGTGGTGGAATGCCAGGGCCTGGTTGCAAGTGTGACCTTTGCGATCCTGAGAATTCACCCACTGGTGTCAGTAGTTTTTTATTTTTTGGTATTTTAATTGTATTTTTTATCATTTTATTTCATTTTATTTAATTTTTTTACAATGTCACTGACTATGACTCTGCCCATTTAGAGAAGCAAGGAGCTGGTAAATTACATATTTACGACCCCTTCCTGGTTCTCTATTGTTACACATCCCCTGCAGCAGCCGGCAGGAAAGGGGAGGGATCACAGTGGGGGGGGGGGGACCAGGGGAGCACACAGGGGCCCAGACAGCAGAACACAAGTGAACTGGATAGGAGGAATGGCGGGGGCAGCATACAGAGGATCCAATCTCCTCCATTTTCTTTCTGCAGCTACAGGAGGAAAAAGGAGGACAGTGATTTCTCTACATGCTGCCCCCGCCTCCCCTCCTATCCAATGCTGGGCCCCCTGGAGCATTGGGCCCGGTTGCAATCGCAACCCCTGCAACCCCTGTAGTTACGCCCCTGAGGAAACCAATTCAGATAGGTCAGAATCCGAATATGGCCTATGCTCGGACTCAGATAATGAAGGCACCCCTTTTTTCCCTTCGGAATACATGGACAGTTTGCAGAGAGCCATAGCAGATACACTGGGCATCAACTAGCAAAAAGTCGCAAAAAAAAACCAAGAACCTTTCCGGACATGTGACCTCTCCATGGTACTTAAAGGATTCCTCTCTACACCCTTTGAACCATGGGAAGAATGCTCAGAAAAACAATACAAAAGGGTTTTGTGGATTCATAAGCTTACTGAGGGTTCCTTCGACGTTTAATCTTACTGAGGCATACAGGTGTGACTGACCTTTTTGTAATGGTGGACTATTGTGTTTCCTGTTTAGGGAGGGAGGAGCCTATCTCTCAGATGCTGCCCTGAAAGACTTCTTAGTTACCAGGTACCCAACTCTGTTTTCCCATGTAGTGTGCCTGCACTACATGGGTTAACTGCTCATTTTGTCCAGGGGCAACCAGTGAGCTGTCTATTCACCCGATCCTCTGCTCCAGCGGCAAACTGAGCTCCCACACAAACCAACGGTGGACTGTTCCTGACATCCTCATGTCCAGAGCAGGTCCGTGGGTGTGATAGGAACAGTAACACAGCACAAGACTGCTGGACCACGGGGGGGGCTTGTTTTGGGAGAATGAAAGGATTAGTTAAGTGTCTCCGCTCTTCTCTCCTCCTAGAGAGAAAAAGAAAAAAAACAAGCAGGGAACTCTTGATAGTTTTGCTCACAGAGTTCAGCTTTACAAGCTTGAACAAGTTGAAGTTAGAATCTGATTGGGGGAGATTTACTAAAACTGATGCGCAGAGAATCTGGTGCAGTTGTGCCCAGTAACCAAAGTGTCTTTAAAGGCAAACTCTGTCCGATAGGGAGAGATTACCCTTCACTTCCTGCTGCTTAGCCAAAACAGGAAGTGAGTGGAAAAAAAATCCCTCCAAGTAAGGCAGGATTGTCAGCAGGATCACCATAACTAGTGTCCCCATTGGAAGATTTCCCCTCAGTGTTAGGATGTCAGCCCAAAATTAGTGAATTTCTTTTACTTCACTCTTAATGAGAATGACAATAGCACAAATAGAGGGTGAATCTACCTAACTGGGACACAGACAGCAATAAAAAATGGCATGTGTTTTTAATTCATCTACACTCTGTCCAAAACCCTAATTATTTTATTTTTTTTTGTTTTGTCTTTAGTGACCCTCTAAGGGTCCTTTCACACGGCCGCTCCGAGGGTCCGCAAATCATCCAATCCGTTTGCGGATGATTTGCGGACATAATGTAAGTGAATGGCACTGCGGGTGTCAGCGGAATACCATCCGCTGACACTCGATTTTCCTCCTGTCAGTTCTGTTCCGTTTTTACGAATGGAACAGAACCCCATTTTTCCTTCCGTGTAAAAAACGGAAAGGAAGGAAAATCGGATGTCAGCGGTGTCATCCGCTGACATCCGCAGTGCCATATACTTACATTAGGTCCGCATATCATCCGCAAATGGATGGGATGATATGCGGGCACATGGAGCGGGTGACAGAAATGTCATCCGCTCCGTGAAAAAAAAAAGTCCCGCAGCGGACCTTTCACACGGAGCGGCCGTGTGAAAGGAGCCTAAGGCACATTTCAGTGAGCAATGGTAAAGGCATGGATCAGGGGAGGACACGGCTCAAGGTGACTGATGTATCATATTGCTATAGCATAAAGTAAATACAACACACTTTTGTTTCAAGAAATCTAGTTGCAGCACGATCCTTGCAGGACTCCCAAGGATGTATGCACACTGGACTTTTTTCTGCTGCTTCTAGGAGAGTTTGACAGTTTGCCCCCCCCTTTTTTTTTTTTTTTTATTTCCCCTTCCTCTTTTTCCTAACGCCCTCGCGTGTTAGCCTATGTTAATGCACATATAGGCATTTAGAGGAGTTTAGAGGCAGAAAAAAACCCCACAGCCAGTTCATCCAAGCACAACAGTGTTTTTGGCAGGGAAAAAAAAACACCACGAATTGCGTAACGCGTGTTAACGCTAGGTGCGTTAGTAATTACTATTCAGGCCAATAAAATTAATTCACTCCAAAGTGCTTGACACGGCTAGATGCATTAAATGTCTTGACAAGCAGTTTTTTTTTTTTCCTGCCAAAATTCTGCTACCAAGAGGAAAAAAGTTTAGGAGATAGCAGTATGTCCAGTGTGCATGAGGCCTATAAAGTACAGACCTTCTTCACCAGAGCATAGTAACAAGCTGTTGTAAATGGAAGACAAGATGGAGACAGAATGATTACAAGGGGGTGGAAAAAGTGAGCACACAATGGCAAGATGCACTGCAAATGTACTTTAGGTTGTTTTAGCATGCTTTGGCTTAAATGGTATCTGAATCTAGCAGGTTCTTGAAAGCGGGGGGGGGGGGGGGTGGAATGAAAGATGCTTTCCAGTGGGGGAGAGGTAGATGTTGGTTGCCCGAGTGTTTCACATTGTCTCATAGATGAAAGAAGTCATGAATTATGGGGCTGCCTATGTATACGCAAGGAGGTATCTATAGCCGTGGTCTCCAAACTGCAGGCCGGGGCCCAGATGTATCCCGTTGCTTGCCTTTATTCGGCCCTTGGGACACTGTTCCACTCACTGATCCAAGACCCTATTCCTCCCATTGACACCAACTCTTTGCCACTTTTCTTTCTACTGACACCATTGATGGGGTACTATTCCTCCCAGTACCAATGATGGGGTGCTATTCTTCCCACTGACAGCAATGATGGAGTACTATTCCTCCCACTGACCCCCAACCTTTCGGCTTCCCTAAAGTTTTGTAGGACCATAAACTGGCCCCATGTTTAGAAAGTTTGCAGACCCCTTATCTATATCAATGCATCCACTTCAATCAGGCCAATTTCTTTTGCCTTTAGAGCGGTAATTCTCAACTCCTGTCCTCAGGAGCCACTAACAGGCCCGCTTCTAAGGATTACCTTGGGGAGATGCAGACTAGAATACTGCAATCACTGAGCAGCGAATTTCTGCATATCCCCCCCCCCCCCCCCAAGGTAATCCTTCGCATCTGGCCTGTTAGTGGGTCCTAAGGACAGGAGTTAGAGGCCACTGTAGTAGGGGAACCCAGAGATGAGCAACTGGAGAAGCGTGGTAAGCTGAGAGCTGGACAATCTGTGCATCCCAACTACTATATGGCTAATGTGGAGGACTGACAGCATCTGCCTGCTCCTAAGATTGAGATATAGATAGAGAGAGAGAGATATATATATGAAAATTTATATCAAATACTTACTGTAATTTTCCTTTCCTGATGGACTTCCTTGGCAGCCTACTTGTGGGTTAGTCCCACCTCCTCCTACCTTATAGCACCCCACTCCCATAAATTTTGCTCTGCCCCAGAGACCATGTTCCATAAATAGCCTCCTCCGGCAGATGGGTGGGGACTCCGGCTGCCATGGAGTCCATCAGGAAAGGAAAATTACGGTAAGTATTTGATATAAATTTTCAGTTTTCCTGACAAACTCCATGGCAGCCTACGTGTGGGAAATATCTAGCCAAACACACCAGGGTGGGCAATCTGTTGTTCAAAATAAATTTAATTTGCACCATCAACTGATAGTATCCGCAAACCAAAATCAACAGATGATAAAGCTGGCTCGACACAATGAGCCATGAAAGTGTGAATTAAGGACCATGTTGCATATAACTTCGGGAGCCACATGACGGAACGCTGCCCACGAAGTTGACATTCCTCTCGTAGAATGCGCGGTCACTGCCTCCGGGGGAGTATACCCTTTAGCTCTATAAGCCCATTGAATGGTCTGTACAATCCATGTTGCAATCGTTCTAAATAAAGCATGCAAGCCTTTGTTCTTCCCATAGAACAGGACAAATGGATAATCTGTATGGCGGAAATGAGATGTGGCTTCTAGATAGTCTCAAAACTTGCCCTACTTCCAGTGGGTGAGTAGCAGAGTCAGAGGATTTGAATGTTGGTAACACAATTTCCTGATTTTCATGGAAAACAGAGGATACCTTGGGATGCAAATCCAACATGGGGATTAGAATCACCCAATCGGGGAAAAAGGTCAAAGGTTCTTTGCACCCCAAAGCTCCCAGCTCAGAGACCCTCTTTGCTGAGGTGACTGCCACCAGGAACGCTACTATAAGGGACAACTCTTTGATAGAGAGCTGATCCAAGTGTTCTCTTCTGAAATCTGCAAGGAAATCCAGAAAATCCAGAACAAGTGGTAGATCCCATTTGGGGAATCTAGACTTCCTTTGCGGTCTGAGCCTAGAGGCTCCTCTGAAAAATTGCCTCACTAGCGGATGCTTCACCCAGGATATTCCTGTGAAGGCCGAGATAGCTGATACTTGAACTCGAAGAGAGCTGACTGATAAAGGCAGATCCAGGCCAGACTGAAGAAAGCTCAAGATATGTTGAACTTTTGGAGTGCCATGCACATCCATACTCCCAGTGATGTGAGTCATGAACTTGAATTTCCTCCAGATCCTTTCATAGACTCTATTTGTACCTGCTCTTCTCACGTTCAACAGTGTGGAGATGGCTCCACTTGGACATCCTAATGCCTCCAACCTTTCCCTTTCAAAAACCAGGCCATCAGGTGCAGATGGGCTAGGCAAGGGTGCAGCAATGTTCCCTGAGACAGGAGATCCTGCCTGGAGGCCAGTGGAACGGGCTCCCGAAAGCTCAGCTGTAGTAACATCGGAAACCAGGGCCTGTTCGGCCAGTATGGAGCTACCACAAGAACCTCCACTTCTTCCGACCTGAGTCTAGTCGGGAATCAAAGGAGGACTGGAACTGGTGGGAAGGCGTAAGCCTTGTGAAACCTCCACTGCTCCGTTAGGGCATCCACCCCAAAAGCTTGTGGGCATTTGAATCTCGTGTAATACTTCTCCAACGTGAAGTTGCACGGGGAAGCAAACAGATCCACTTCCGGAAGGAACCCTAGAGATTTGAGCCACTGGAACACATCGGAGCACCGACCTGATCCGTCTGAACAGACCCAATATCAAAAAGACTTGGCAGCTTCCCGGCCACTGGAAGAGGCCCCTTTGGAAGCCTTTTGGTTTGAAGATGGATTTTTTTCCTCCATGCTTTCCGAAATTCACAACCAGTTCTGTAACTTTGAGCATCCTTTGCTCTATCCAAAGATTGTCTGTACTGTGTCCTTCTCTGACCCAGCAGGCGGCGATCCTGCGGAAGGAACCCCCGACTTAACCGCCCGAGAAATGGCCTCCAGTTTATTTCCAAACAAAGACCCCTCAAATGGAATACGGCACCAAGCCTGCTTAGAAGCAGGATCAGCTAGCCAGGGGCGCAGCCACAGAGCTCGCTTAGCCGTCACTGAAGAGAGCATGACCCGAGCCACCAGACGTATAATATCTAGGGAAGCCTCCCCCCAGAAAAGAAGCTGCCAGCCTAAGATCATTAACTGCTGAAGACCTGGCTACTTCTTCTGAAATGGACCTTAGAGATCCGAATCTACTTCTATTGTCCAGGCCTCCATGGCCTTGGACAAAGCCGCAATGGCTAGGGCTGGCTTACATGCCATTCCAGCAGACGCGTAGATCTTCTTAAGGTCAGTGTCAATTCTTCTTTCTAGCCCATCTTTAAAAGGCACTGTCTTCAAGTGGAGGAGTGACGTGCCTCACTAATCTCATGAGGGCGGCGTCCACTAGGGGCGCTGACTCCAGGCGTTTCACATCCTCCCTCTTGAATGGGTACATCCTGGCAATTTTAGATACCAGAGAATTTTTCCTCTCTGCACAGCCCCACTCATCTGAGATGATTTTGCCCAGTTCACCTAAAAAGGGCAAGTTATGGCGCTTTTTTTTTTTTTTTTTTTTTTTTTAGGTGCTTGAAGTACCTTCTCTGCTTAGATGGTAACTCCACTGGCTCCTCCCACTTCAGGGCTTCCTTAACTGCCTTAAACAGGGTAGGGACCAAGGCAAAATCAAAGCCTGTGCCAGGAGTATCCGATTTGGCCTCACTATCTGAGGAGTTGAAGCCGGAACGAGGCTATCCCTAACAGGGATGTCTGCCAGGCCAGCCAAGGGGCTATGGGTGCAGTCATCCAAGTTTTGTAAGGATTCCTGGACCACCCGTCTGACCAGGGTTTCTACCTGCTGGTTATCATCCCCCTCCCCTTTTCTTTAGAGGCTTGAGCAAAACAGAAATCGCATAGTTACTTGTCGTCAGGGACACATGCTCCACATCCCCAGCAAGATCTTCTGTCAGAGTGTCTGTGTACTGACACAGCTCTGGAACCTTCCTTGTGATGCCTGGAAGAGGACCTATGGCGACTAGCGCCAGGAGGTGTGTGATGACGTTGTGACCTGGGAAGGTCCTTATCTTCACGTGCTTTAGGTTGTCTCAGACCTAGAAGGGCTAAGAGAAAGGGAAGGATTACCCAGACTGCCCTAAAACCCAAACCATACAGGGATAGGTAAAGAGAGCCCCTCTTACCTGTAGGAGTAAGGGTTGGCCACTAGGGGGCGGTGAAGTATCCATACTGCTCTAACACGGCAATACACACAAGTATAAGGAAGTGCGGCACATATCAAACTGCACAAAGACATCCTGCAAGATGAAAGCTTACCACTAGCGGAGACCGATCAGACACAGGGAAGCCGCCACATATGCCCGCAGTACAATCCCAATGTGATCTGCTCTGACAGCCGTTTAAATCTGCCGCCAGATGTCACCGCCCCCCCCCCCCCCGTGACTGACAGCATTAGTGCGCATGTGCGAACACGGTTCAGCTACTCCACTGTGCCTGCGCCACCCCAGACACACAGCAGTGACCCGGAAGCTACGCTGGGACACAGGAAGAGCCAGGGCCGCAAGATGGGACGCACCTGCGTTCCAAGCACACTCCAGCCGCACAAGACCCCCAGGGAGAACAAATACAGTACAAAAAAACGGCTGCCATACATTACCAAGCACGCTCAGAACCACGGTCAGACCTGGAAAATGAAAACCTCCAGCACATCAATTCGGGGTGTATTAATGGGCCTCCTGCTAGTAGCCAGGATGATTGGCCATATTCAGCTCGCTTTATGCTTCTCCAATGGATGGGAATGCACACCCGTGTCCTACCCCGCTAGTAGCTAGGGCGTACTGGACTCTTCAGGAATTCAGCCTGGAATCAATCGTGTAAACCACCAGGATTAGACCGAAAATCTTCATGAGGTAAGACTTGATAATCATCCAACAGGAGGAGGACAAAAAGGAACATGGTCTCTGGGGCAGAGCAAAATTTATGGGAGTGGGGTCCTATGAGTTAGGAGGAGGTGGGACTAACCCACACGTAGGCTGCCATGGAGTCTGTCAGGAAATGTATATCTCTAGGGGGGTATAATTTATATAAGAAATTTGCTGTACAAATGTAACCAACATTTACATGGCTGCAATTTTAAAAATTTCCTTGTACTCAGATTTACAGCCCCAATTCCAAAACAATTGGGACTCTGTATAAAACACACATAAAAACAGAATGCAATGATTTGCAAATCTTAAACCCACATTTACAGTAGAAAACATATCAAATGTTCAAAATTAGAAATTGTACTTTTTGTTAGAAAATTAAGGTAATCTTAAAATTAATGGAAGCAACATGCCTTCAAAAAACAAAAAGGAAAGCTTACAAACACACCGGAACCTATAGTAAGCAACCCCAAGCGCTTAATGAGGATGATTATCCAAATGTAATAAATGGCAATGCTGCTACTTAACCAAAAAATATGTAAACAATGGAATAGTAGATAGTATTCAAAAAATACACTCTAAATAAACCAGCAGCGCAAAGAAATAACCAGAAGTTACTGCCGCATAGATACATAATAACAACTGCTATATAATCACAACTTTAGCAGTTGTGATTATATATCTATGCGGCAGTAACTTCTGGAAAAGAATTCCAAATTTTCAGAATGATTTGATTTTTTGGATTGGTTGAAAAAGTGACCATTTCAAATTCTGTTGGAATAGCTGGTTAAGGAGTGGGCTAGGATGCCAACCAGCAAGTCCTTAACAACGATGACTCGTCAGCGGGCTTCCCCCCCTGAGAGCTGAAATGTAGACAAAAGAATGAGTGAGTCAGAAAATAAATAGCATGGGATCCCTCCCCAATCCATACCAGGCCCTTCAGGTCTGGTATGGATTCTAAAGGGAATCGCACACCAAAATGTAAAAAATACACCCCCCATTGAGGTATCTTTGGGAAATAGACAGGAATGCTGCTAGCATTGCTGCAGAGGTTGAAGGGATGGGGGGATGTCAGTGCTCAGACCATACACTGCATCAATTTGGTCTGCATGGCTGTCATCCCAGAAGGAAGCATCTTCTAAAGATGATGCACAAAGCCCACAAACAGTTTGCTGAAGACAAGCAGACTAAGGACATGGATTACTGGAACCATAGCCTGTGGTCTGATGAGACCAAGATAAACTTATTTGGTTCAGATGGTGTCAAGCGTGTGTGGTGGCAACCAGGTGAAGCTCTGGTGAACTCAATGCCCAAGAGGGTTAAGGCACTGCTGGAAAATGATGGTGGCCACACAATCTGACACTTTGTGCCCAATTTGTACATTTCCAATTAGGGGCGCACTCTTGTTGCCAGCGGTTTAGACATTAATGGCTGTGTTTAGAGTTTATTTTGAGGGAACAGCAAATTTACATTGGTATAAGCTGTACAGTCACTACTTAACATTGTAGCAAAGTGTCATTTCTTCAGGCCCCGTTCACACTGGGGCGACGCTACTTTGCCGGGCGACCTCACAGGTCGCTGCTCGCACCGCGACCTCGGAGCGGCCGGCACGGACTTCATAACATTGAAGTCTATGCAGGTCGCTCCGGGTCGCCCCAAAGAAGCTCCGGACCCTTTTTCTAAGTCGGAGCGACTTGTGTCGCTCCTATTAGAACGGGTCCGCAGCTTCTCTATGGAAGGAGACCTGTCAGGCGACCAGGTCGCCTGACAGGTCGCCCCAGTGTGAACGGGGGCTCAGTGTTGTCACATGAAGATATAATAAAATATTTACAAAAATGTGAGGGGTGTACTCACTTGTGAGATTCTGTATGTGACCTTTAGATAGATTACTTCAGAGGGGCCAACAGGATCCATTTGGTTATTGATGAACAGAGACAAGCCAGAGGATTGTTGGAACATTTGTATGACCCCCTAATTTAGTGGCCCATACCCAGGGGGTAAGAGGCCCAGTGTGCTATGGTGTCGGTGGAGGACTTGGTTCATCTGCGGTTCATTTGCTTTTGCACCCTGCGTGTCCATTAGGACTGCAAGTAAACAATCATGAGAATGACCATCCATAAATCCTGTTTCTTGGTGTTAGTGAACACTTATGAATTTATTTATTTTTGATTTTGTGATTGTTAGCAGCAATTTAACCTAGCTGCTTTGAAAATCTAAGCACAGTGGATGTTTTTTCTTTTTTACATTATTCTGAAATCATTCAACAATTTTTGGATGCAGCTTATGACAGATTGGTGAACCTCTATACCCATCTTTACTTTTGGGACACTCTTTGACTTTCTAAGATGCTCTTCTTTTTTTCTTACCCAACCTGTTAAAAATTAACCTAATTGGTTCAATTTCAAAATTACTTTTTTTTTTTTTTTTACCAAAATTTTATTTATTTTTTTCTCAGTTTTAAACATTTGATATGTTTTCTATTGTGAATAAAATATGTATTAAGATTTGCAAATCACTACATTTTTGTTTGTGTAGATTTAAAATGGCATTCCAACTTTTGAGAATTGGGGTTTGTAATTTCTATGATGGTGCCATCTAGTGGCCATAATGCAGTATTTTTCTTTTTAAATACCCCAATCAGGAGAAAATACTACATTATGTCCACTAGATGGCACCGACAGTCATAGGAAATCATACTAGGAAAAATTATGGCAGTTTTTTTGCTGCAGCTGTTTGTTACATTTGTACTTGATTTCTTTTATTTGACCCCCCTAAGGTTCATAAAGGGTTAAAACAGAGTGGATAATGCTTTGTGGGCTGGCCTATGCACACAGTAGCCTGCATTGTATAGTCCACTAATTGTATTAAGAGATATCCCTACCTCGCCAAAAATTCTCACATGATTGGTTAGGGCTATAGACAGTGTACAAATATTGTCTTTGCCACTGGGATGATTTATGATGCAGGATTGTGTACTTTTATTTTTAGGATGAATAATGGCAACTTTTTTTTTTTTCAGCTTGCAATTTACAAATGTCCCGCAGTATATTAGGTTTCTATTTTGAGGCCCGTACTCGTTCTCAGCCATGTAAATTTAGGATGTATCTATGATGCCCAGATGCTGAATCCTACACAGAAATAATGTCTAGTGTATGCTGGCTGTGATTTGCATCTTGAAGAATGCATACGTTTATTATTATTATTATTATTATTATTATTATTATTATAATACATTTTTTTAACACAATGTTACTGACAGGTATGAGAAAAATCTGCTGGATCAGATGAGGCGTGGTGGATGGTGACAACACCTACGTGAGTCACTTGTTGTTCAGAAACTGAAGCGATGAACCAGGAAATGGTATTCCTGGTCCCACATATCGGTCAAAGGTATTGATCAATGTCAGATGTTATTACAAACGTGCAATATTCAACTGATCCATATCGTTGGCAATGCCTATAGTGAAAAATTGTTAAATACAGCATAATTGGGTTGTGCCTATTGAAATGGTTAGAAGATCTGCCACCTCTTAGATATAGCAATCTAGTGATGTCCTTGAGGATTTTGTATAATAAGAGAAAGTATGAAAGAAATTTGAATCACCTCCTACGTAGATGTAAACCCAATCACTAAGATCCTATACCATTTTAGGGAAATAAATACTGACTAGACCAAAACCATGTTGTACTTTTTTTTTTTTCTTCTCCCCCCCCCCCCCCCCTCCTCCCTCAGGGCTGGAAAAAAAAAAAAAATCTCTTCCTCAGGCATAAACATGCAAATTCTTGTGCCATGGATCCTCTTAACACAAATGAAAATTGTATTCATTTTTAGTATTCTCTAATGATATTTTTGGTATTCTCTAATGATACACAGTAAAAGATTAGTTTTACCATATAAACCCTATAAAAGGGAAGGACCTCTTTCTTTCCAGACCATGGGTGGTCACAGGTGCTCTGAATCTCCTGCAGAGTATCCAAGGTCTAGCAATACAAGAAACTTGCAGGTGCTGATGGGTGGAGTGATTTCTTAGCCATCAGTGCCTAAATAAATTCCATTGCCAATGTCATTCAGAAGAATCGGAGCCAAGCAGCATAAAAGCTATAAAGCCTCTCCGATAAGTAACCCATAATACAATGGTCTATTCTGCTCCAACTGACCACCAATGTGAGGGTTATTGCCAGTCACCAAAGGAAGGAGGACACTTCACCATCACCAGTGACCTTTAACAGAAGGCAGGTATTTCACCATTAACCTCCAGTGATAGAAGTAACTGCGTTTAAGTAAACGGCGTTGGTTAATACAGTTAGATTACTCGTTACCCTCTAAAGTAACTGATTACTTGTCCCCTCATGATAACGCCGTTGAAATTACTTCCGCTGCAATACTGCAATTACATCTACTGCCACTAGATGGCAGTAGTGTAATTCCTCCTCTCCTCTATAACTGAGGCTGGCGCTGTCTGCAGTACTGGCCTCAGTCGATGAGAGAGGCAGCAGCACAGGCCTGGAGGAGGACGGAGCCAGAAAGACCCCAGCCCACCCAATAACCCACCCCAACCCCCCCCCCCACCAGCAGCTGGCCATGCAGCAGTAGCACAACAGGTGCCAAAAAAAAAACTGTCAGACAGTCAAAACCGGAGGACTCAGTCAAGACTCAGACCCCCCCCACTACCATTGTACCACACCACAGGACTCAAACCCCCACCACCAGTGTGCCACACCACCACAAACAGCCGGCCACTCCAGACAGCAGCAGGTACCAACAAACTAAATATGGTTACTCACACAGTCAGGAGGACTCAGACCCCCACAGTGCGCCACCCCGCCACCACCTATACACCCACTGACCCCTAAATACACCTACTCAACCACCCTATACACCGGCAGTGAACCACACAGGTGCCACTCTCGGCAAATACCATGCATACAAGGGGCATATAAGTTATTTGACATATTCTTATTTGACTTTTTTTTTTTTTTTAAGTAATGCAATAGTTATTTTCCCTGGTAATTCTTTTTTACTGTTGTAACTCAGAGTTACTTTTGGGAGAAGTAACTAATTACTTTTTTTAGGTTACATGACCAACACTGTTGACCTCCAATGTAAGAGGAACACTTCACCAAACTGCTATTTATTATCTCTGTTTTGTTCACGTATGTATCATCTAAGATAACAAGAATTTGCATCAATTTTGTTAATCATCAATGGGCAGTGTCATTAGTACTAATGGACCGGATGGTACAGTGTGCCCAGTGCTTGCGTGGTCATTCATTTCAAAGGACAGAATAAATGACTATTCTGGCCAATGGAATGTATGTTAAACACTTGATGTGCCTAAACTTGTTTGCAAAATGTGGCTTTAGGTGTGTATTTTTACCCTGCTTTTCTCTGGCTAGGAGAAAAGGTGTCCAGAAGAGGCAGGCAAACTCCCAGCGTGCATGAGGACTAAATGAAACTGCATTCTTCAAAAAAGATCAAAACCAACTTTTGAATTTACATATTACAGCTTATGTGAGATTTTAGTAATTGACAATTTAATAATGAAGCAGCCAATAAAAGGTGACAAAGGAGGCTCCAGTCTAACAATTTTACATTGGAGCTGCCCTAGACAGACAACTGAAACAATGCTGCTTTTATTTATTTGGTACAGAATGTCATCTGCTAATAATTTTTACCAAAACTGCTGTCACTGAATTCTGCTGATCTCCTATTCCACCACAAGCTGGCAATAGTATATACATGTTCTAATATTTAACTTTGAACGAAGAACCCTAAACACTGGGAGATGTAGTCCTGAGCCGAAAGCAGGGCCATTATTACTGGACAAAAGAACTACTAAATAGACCAAAAGTATCTGGAAGCAGAAGGATCTTAAGAAGGGGTATAAATGAAAAGCCCAGGAAAGAGCAGGGGGTTTGGTTTGAAAATTGCCACCAACCAGAAAGGAGAGCTGCTGAGGTAAGAGTATTTTTTTTTTTTTTCCTGCTGTAAGGATGATACCGTATGGAGAGCCGCCAGAGCCCACCGCAGACTGCTGGACTGACCTGCTCATGGTTCCGCGCTGCTTCTGTGATTGCCTGAAGCTGCCAAATTATTGCTGCACAGATTTCCTGTATTGCAACAGCTAGTGATCCTGACTGTCCACTGTTTGTTGGCCTCCTGCCGGAACGAGCAAGATTTTCTATCATTAGAGCCTATACCGTCCTTCCCACCAGACAGCTGAAGGACACCATTTCAATGACCCAGCCTGTGGCTGAAGAGACAGAGGGAGAGCGGTGAGAGGATATTTGACTCACAGTACTAGTTGCTGAAATTGACTATACCTCTCAAGGAACTTGTTTCACTTGGATGTATACCCAATCACCTAACTCTCTGCTGAACTAGACCTAAACCGGAGTCAAAATCCAACTGAATTCTATAGTGTCTTAAAGAATCCTACTAACTTCAATCCTATTCCACTGGGTGCAGGACTATAAACGCGCCCATAGAAATAATCTCCATGTGCACCAATGTTTTCAAGGGCCCCAACATAGCCAGCAGAATAACTTTTTAAGGACAGTAGTCAGTTTACGTGATCCTGAAAGCAGATCTGCATACTGGTTTAAGTCTTTGACCACTGGCATAGGCTTAGCCCCTCATTGCTAGAGCTCCCAAGTGACTAAGGCTGGCCATACACTATACAATTTTCTTGTTCAACTTTCCTTTAGATTTACCAAAACCATGTAATATAGGGTCAAACCTAAACACTTTCAATTTGTATGCAGTCAGGCAGGCCCTTGCACTACATAGATTTACCTTAAACTAAAGGAAATTGAATAAGAAAATTGTATAGTGTATGGCCAGCCTTAGCCTATGTCGAACTTGGTACCCACCTGTGTCAGTTACATGCATGCTGGGATTTAAAATTATTGCAAGGAACACTTTATGAATTGTGCATCTGATTTATTTCTAAATTGTTATATCTTGGTTGACCTTAACTTGTTAATGTGCTCAGATACTTAATGTAGAGGTGTGAGTCCAGTTTCTGGGTGCCCTTAAAGTACATACAAAGTATTACTCTACATCCCGTTATTATTGGTAAGCAGTGGCGGCTGGTACTCAAACTTTTTGGGGGGGGGGGGGGGCGCAAAAAGAAAAATGTAATAGGTATTGCTTCGCGGTAAAAAATTGCGTGACTTTGAGGTCATGGTACAGGCATGGCACAGATGGTATAGGCATGGCACAGATGGTATAGGCATGGCACAGATGGTATAGGCATGGCACAGATGGTATAGGCAAGGCACAGGTGATGGTACAGGCATGGCACAGGTGATGGTACAGGCATGGCACAGGTGATGGTACAGGCATGGCACAGGTGATGGTACAGGCATGGCACAGGTGATGGTATAGGCATGGCACAGGTGATGGAATAGGTATGGCACAGATGGTACAGGCATGGCACAGGTGATGGAATAGGTATGGCACAGATGGTACAGGCATGGCACAGGTGATGGAATAGGCATGGCACAGGTGATGGTAAGGTCATGGCACAGGTGATGGAATAGGCATGGCACAGGTGATGGAATAGGTATGGCACAGATGGTACAGGCATGGCACAGGTGATGGAATAGGCATGGCACAGGTGATGGTAAGGTCATGGCACAGGTGATGGTATAGGCATGGCACAGGTGATGGTACAGGCAAGGCCCAGGTGATGGTACAGGCAAGGCCCAGGTGATGGTACAGGCAAGGCCCAGGTGATGGTACAGGCAAGGCCCAGGTGATGGTACAGGCATGGCACAGGTGATGGTATAGGCATGGCACAGATGGTATAGGCATGGCACAGGTGATGGTACAGGCATGGCACAGATGGTATAGGCATGGCACAGGTGATGGAATAGGTATGGCACAGATGGTACAGTCATGGCACAGGTGATGGAATAGGCATGGCACAGGTGATGGTAAGGGCATGGCACAGGTGATGGTAAGGGCATGGCACAGGTGATGGTAAGGGCATGGCACAGGTGATGGTAAGGGCATGGCACAGGTGATGGTAAGGGCATGGCACAGGTGATGGAATAGGCATGGCACAGGTGATGGAATAATCATGGCACAGATGGTATATGCACGGCACAGGTGATGGAATAGGCATGGCACAGGTGACGAGTCAGCACTTCCCTGGCTGAGACACTTACCTGGCAACGGCTCGGCTTCCAGCGGCGGCTTCTCACCCTCCTCGCGACTCCGACGTCCGTCCTCTTCTGCTCGGCTCCCGGCGGCGGCTTCTCCCCTCCTCGCGACTCCTCTTCTGCGGCGGCGGGAAGCTGACCGGGCGGTGACGGTGAGTGACTGATGCACGCACCGGCACCGCCCCCAACGAGGTCAGCATGGATGTCCTTAATCATGATTGGTCCAGGCTGGACCAATCATGAGCCAAGACATCACAAAAGGGGGGTGGTGTAGCGCCGTGCTCTGCACTACAGTTACGCCCCAGAAGGCTGCCATTTTGCACCTCTGCGGGCGGAAAACCCCACCCCCCCATAGGCACCAATGGAGCGGGCTCCAAAAGGGGGGTGGGTGTAGCGCAGTGCCCCTGCGCCCCCATGGGCCGGCCGCCACTGTTGGTAAGGTCAGAGAGGATAAGGCCTTGAATACGGTTGAATGGCTATTAATATTTATAGGTAAAGTTGATCCAGGAAATATCTATCTGATTGCTTCTTGGGGGATCAGTCATTTTTTCTCCTGCTGGAGTAAACTGGATAATGCTTTTATTGGGGCGAGGGGGGGGGTTCCTTCCTCTGGATAAAGCGTGGGTATTGGAAAATGTATAGAAGGTTTTCTATTTGGTTATTTTTTTTTTTTTTCTTTTTCTTCTTTCTTTCTGTTTGATTAGCTGGACTTTCTTTAACCAGATTAACTATGCAACCAGTGGCTTATGTGGGGGTGGAGCTACATAATTGTAAGTACAATTCAAAGTTGGGGCCCCCTAAACTGGTGCATTTTTTTTTTTTTTTTTCCATTCTCTGGCTACCTTAAGAAATCCTCTCTCAAGTGCCATTAAGAGAACCGACTTGCAGAATGAGTGGTTTCTATAAATGCCTGACAATGTTTTTGTTGCAGGTATAAATTAGAAATGAATTTGCGATGAGAACAATTCTAGAGTCCCTGCTGACAAACACTTGAGGACAAATGACCTACAAGAGAGGAAATGTGCAGGCAGAGCGTATGTCGCACTTTCCACCAATTAGCTTTGATAGTATTCATAACGGGAGATGATCACCGCTGGAGACTTCCATCTCTTCTGAAAGTGACAACAAGCAAAGGCATGGACTATCAGCTCCAATTACAGGGACTTGCTGCACTAACACTACAGACAGTGCCACTTCAAGCAATATGTTAAACCCATACTATGAAGCCACCTGCCAACTAAAAAGACGCTTGGCCTATGCTGTCCTTCATTTCTAATTAGATACTTGACTGAAGATGAACACAAAGAAGCTGTGTGGAGTAGGTCCTTTATAAACATTTGTGTGGATTGGCATGGATTTAAAGATAAAGTGCAGCTATAAAAGGGGGGGAAAAAACGCAGTAAAATATCCCTCGCATTGCCCACTTCATTAAAGGAAACCTGTGCAGCGAGAAATGGGGAGACTGCTATGCCTGGCTTCGTTTTTGAATATACTAGTTTCCTGGTTGTCATGCAGATTCTTTAACTTCAGTGCTTTGCCAACCCTAAACAAGCATTCTACAAGTAAAGTACAAACGTCTGGTTCACATACTTGCTCTTTTGTTAGCCAATAACTCTAGTGCATACTAAATCACTGACAGCCAAGAAACTAGCATTGCCCTCAGTACAAGTGTTCTTTAAAGTAGTATTAAACCCTTGGCATTTTTTAGTTAAACACATTAAGCACAACAAAATATATTAATATATCATAAATATAAAAGACAAAATGGCGTACCATACGTCAATACTTGTTAATATTGGGCGCGTGCCCCCCAATCCGCCCCCCCCCCCCCCCCGGGCTGGCTTTCACTTTGATTGTACACCACGGGAGTCTGTCAGTAAGTACCAGCCAATGATGCACAGCCGGGACTGCTGATCAACTCTGTACAATCACAGCCAAGAGATCTGTGTTGACATTCAACACAGAGCTCTGTACATCGGGGAAGACCTCTGTTTTTGCTTAGAGATCAGTTAGTAAAAGCAACATGCCTTACACACATTACACATTGTTAGGCACATATTTAACCCCTTGATTGCTCTAGATGTTAACCCCTTCCCAGCCAGTGCCTTTGTACAGTGTGTAATGGTATAGTGCATTGGCACCCTAGTTTGTCAGGCCGCCATTTCATTCAAATGCTGTCGCAAGCATCCATCTTGTGTTGCGAGCTTAGTTGACAGTGTTGGAAATGGTCATTCTTACCAGCCTCATCCCCCCCCCCCCCCCCAGCCTTTTGGCAGTGTAATGACCCCCAATGTTCCCTCTAATTTTTTACTGTGCTGAGCAAATAAAAAAAATTCTGAGCGCAAACCTTTAGACTGGGGGGGGGGGGGGGGGGGACGTCAATGCAGAGTGCACAGCAATGCCCCCAATAAATTGCAGAGTGCCAGCAGCAATGCCCCCAATAAATGCAGAGTGCCCACAGCAATGCCCCCAATAAATGCAGAGTGCCCACAGCAATGCCCCCAATAAATGCAGAGTGCACAGCAATGCCCCCAATAAATGCAGAGTGCCCACAGCAATGCCCCAATCAATGCAGAGATGCCAGCTTCTCTCCTGCGTTAACATGCTGGTGGAGCAGGAAGTCGGCATTGCGGCCCGGGTAAGGGATGTGCTGCATTCCGAGCAAGTGAACAGCTTCCGACCTCCTGAGTGGATCTTCTGGTGTTTGACCAGCCGTGACATGGCCCCCCCGCGACCCCGTGCACTTACCTCACGGACGGTCACAGTCACTCTTCAGTCCCCGGCTTCCGGCTTCCCGCATCTCCGTCCTCCCGAGTCCCGGCGCCTCCTCCTCGGCCAATGGCATGAAGTTGGCCTTTCGGCCAATCGGGAAGCGGGAGGACCCGCTCCCTGATTGGCCAGGAGGAGGATCCGTATGACAATAGCGAATTTTCATTTGCTATTGTCACACAATGGGCGTGCTCTCGGGGCGCACGCTCTGCTCCCTGGCCGCCCCGTCTGCGGCTGCGCCGTCTAACTAGGTGCTTGCGCGGGACGTAATTTACACTGCGCGTCCGCGCACCTTAAAGGGAACACTGATGACCCCCCTGGGTCACTGAATGCCAGGTTCCTGCACAGCTGACATTTTTCACACCTTTACTATACACAAGCAGATTGACCAAGCAGACATTCCGTCTCCTCATGCTCTAGAGTTAATTGGTAATCTGAACACAGCATATGGTTCCTAGGTCATTCGAAAATGACAGTTAACCACAAAACTTCCTAACTTTATACCCAAGCAAGATATGTCTCTAGAAAGTAGATATTTGGGTGCCCAATAAAATACTGATCAAATTAATATCATACATGAACCCCCTCATGCCTAGTAAAGACAAGCTAGCGACCAGATGCCTTACAGGTCAGAGGTTATTCCGAAATAACCTATGTTTGTTTAGTGTCTAAAGATAGGACATTCAAAACCGGACCATAAAATATCAGTTTCAAGCATGTAACCGTTTCATACTCAAGATATGAGTGCTTTTATTAATCTGTCAAACGTGGAGGTCCCTTAGCAGTTTATAAGACTCAGAGCCTATTGGCTAAGTACTTCTGGTGACACCCCCTGGAGGGTCAGAGAAAAGGACAGGAACTGATAGAGAGCTCAGTTCTCATCCTACCATCGAAGCCATAACATCGCCCAAGGGGAACCAATCATACCTGTTCAGCTTCTGAAACTAAGGTAATACCAGGATCGTTTTAATGCAAGTATTTTCACTCTTTATATTCATATTTCTAAATTGCTGTATTGTGTCTCTATTTCTTTATAACCCATTTTTTCTGTAAATAGTTTTATTCGCACCAATTTTAAACCTTTTTTATAATTTAAACCTTATTTTGAAAAGTGTTAACTTTGTCTCTAAGCTCTTAAACGCAAACTGACCCAAACGAACCTGCCTCCTGAAAGCGCGCTACTGTGTGTTACAGATGGTTATTCTAAAGTCATAATTGATATGTGTAAAATCACGAGCGTCCTCTAGGCTCATTATAACGTAGAGGTGGTAGCAGAGAAAGGGTTAATTGTCTAATTAGCCCAGTGACAATCGCTCTGTCTGCTGGAATCTAGATTGTGGTCCCGCAAGCTGGACAATCTGTGTGCTGGGTGCAGCTGAGAGTGGCATTGTTACGCAAGTGACGGCAGGGTGTGAGATTGCTTGGTCTTTGGTCACAAGGTGGATGAGAAGGCCAGGGGTCTGATACCCGCCACCGTCACACAGTGACCGTGTATATTATCACTGATTACTGTATTATTGTTACTGGTGATGTCATGGCAGTCAGTACTCGGACTCAACCCCCCCCCCGCATGTCAGATTGCCCACCCCACAAGAAGTTGCTGATCACTGACCAGAATAGTAGTATAACAATAAATTACAGTATGCATACCATAGATTGTAGACATTATAACTTTCATGTAAACCAATCCCTATACATTTAGACATGTAGCACAATACATGTTGACTGAAATTTATTTAAAAAAAAAATAGTTTTTTTTTTTGTTTTTTTTTTATAAATTACAAAAAATAAAAAACCTACTGGTGAGCAAATTCCACCAAAAGGAAGCTATGTGTGTAGTGTAAAAAAAAATGATATAAATTTTGTTTGGGTATGGGTATAACATTGCATGACTGTGCAATCACCAGTTAAAGTAGTACAGTGCAAAATAGCAAAAAATGGTCTTGTCATGAGGGGGGTAAAATCTTCCAGAGCTCAAGTGGTTCCATCATAGTGCTGAAAAAAAAATCAACACATATCTGTATGTTAAGACCATTACAAACATTTTGTGATCAGTTTATCCATTTCTTTATTTAAATTTTACACATCTTTGACCAGCGCTACACTATTATGTGAATTGCTGGAGAGTGTCTTGCCATCCTAGACTATGGGGTTGTGTGTTTATGATGCACACAGTGTAGGGAAAAACAACTCTAGTCTTTGCATGCAAGGGTAGCTCTAAAGGATGCTGTAGAAAAACTGACACAGGAAACCCACGATAGCAGTCATGGCCAGGGCTTAATACATGGGCACTGGCCAGGTGCATGGGTGCCCGAATTAGGGGGGTTGCTAGGATGGACTTTGGTACCCTGCACACAGAGTAATGCATCAAATTTTGTCAACAGAGCAACTTTAATTACAAAGTAAGCTTGAAAAAAGACACAAGTTTATCTACTTAAACCAAAAAAAAAAAAAAAAATCATACAATCCTATACCCACAGTTGATCCAGAGGAAGGTGAAAAACCCCAGTAAAGCATGATCCAATTTGCAACCGCAGGGAAAAATATTCCTTCCTGATGACTCGAGCGGCAATTGGATATTTCCTGGATCAACTTTCCCTATAACTATTAGTACCCAGTTATATTATGTACACCTCAGAAAGAATCCAGGCCTTTTTTAAAGCAATCTACTGAGCTGGCCAGGACCACCTCTGGAGGGAGTCTATTTCACATTTTCACAGCTCTTACTGCAAGGAAACCTTTCCGTATTTGGAGATTGACATATCTTTACCTCTAGACTTCGAGTGCCCCCTTGTCTGTGGTGACCTTTAAAGTGATTAACTCAACACCAAGTTCACTATATGGACCTCTTATGTATCTTTACATGTTGATCATATCACCCCCCCCCCCCCCCCCCCGCCTAATCTCTTCTCAAGAGAAAAATAAATTCAGTTCCTCTAATCCTTTTTTTTTTTTTTTTTTTATAGCTGAGGTCCTCTATGCCCTGCCTCTCTGCACTCGGTGCTGGCCCTCCCTCTCTGCACCCCCCCAAGCGTTCATCACTTGTGGAGTAGCATACCTTGAGTCCCAAGCCAGCAGGGCGTATGGCTGCAATGAGAGTGCGAGTCCATGAGTGGAGCTGTCTAATTGAAGCTCTGTTGGGAAGGGCGGGGTTGATATGCAGGGCTCCGCTCCTTTGTTCCGTGTATTGAGAAAACAACCAGTATTTACACATTGGGCAGGGAAGAAGGTGGCAGGGGGAAGGACCAACTACTGCATGTGCACCCACAGCTGTGTATAATTCAGGTTGATTATACAGAGCTGTGGGTGCACATGTAGTAGTTGGTCCTGCCACCTTCTTCCCCGCCCACCAATGTATAAATGCAGACTGTTTTGTCTATGCAGGGGACAAAGGGGCAGAGCCCAAATTTTGGCCAGGGCCTTCCTGACATCAGAGCTTCAATTTGACAGCTCCACTCATGGACTCGCACTCACTCTCATTGTGACCGTATGCCCCGCCGGCTTGCCTACCAATCCCTGGCTGTGCTGGATAGAGGTTTATACTGCTGAATGCCCTGCTATAGGCTGCTCTCATTTATTATGCATCTGATGCCTGCATTCTTCCCTCTGCTCCTGTATGCTGCGAATCAAGATTTTAGGATGTAAGTGTGCTATGTTTAATTCATTGGTGTCTTTGCAGTTTAACACATTCCTGAACCATTCACTCTGTACAATGCATTCCTGAACCTTGCACCCTGTACGAAACACACCCCTGAACATTGCACTATGTACAAAATGCACTCTTGAATCCTTCCACAATAAGCATACCGCACTCATTGGCAGGGCACGTAAACAACAGGAAGGTCAATAATTCCCCAATACCAGTGTGTGCGTCAAGGGTGGTTATTAGGATC
This sequence comes from Pelophylax lessonae, assembly GCF_965119305.1. Taxonomy (NCBI): domain Eukaryota; kingdom Metazoa; phylum Chordata; class Amphibia; order Anura; family Ranidae; genus Pelophylax; species Pelophylax lessonae. The sequence goes on along the minus strand of NC_138773.1, from coordinate 92,984,540 downwards.
AAGTTAAAGGGTAACTCAGCTTGCAAGGGGGAAAAACAAAATAGCAAATAAAGAAAAAATATATTATAGCGTATACAATTTCGACAAAAGTCATATTGTAATTGAATGTTATTAAAAATTACCTTTTCCATTTCAAGCTCCAGCCGCTGTAATTTTCTGAAAATGCAATATGGCTACCAGGAGTTGTTTTGCACACAGAATGTGTACTGAATATACCCTAGAAACATAATTTCCTGCTTATCTGATTGGCTCTATAATTTTCCCAGAAGTCTGCCTAAGATACAAGTCAGATTTCAGGCATCCCTTGCAACAAAAATGTAATTTTTGACGATATACTCCCAATAGAAACGCATCTAAAGGGATGCAGACCCAGCAGCTTTCCTCAGTGCTCTGCAGCTGCACAGCTAATTGATAATTATGAGACCACTCCTTTTTGCATGGCCATGTGCAACAGCATAAAATGTTTGAAAAACAAAACTTAAAATTGCTCATAAATGTCTGGATGTCTACATTCTAATATATACAATTTTTATTTATTTTATAACCGGCCCTCAAGCCTTTTTAATCTCCAGTTGTAAGAGGGTATGAAAAGCACTTGCATGTGTTCTACTGTCAAAACCTGTATCAGAAGTCATAAAGCAGTGTTGGGACACAGTGAAGTGCTCAGGTTCAGCTGCAGCAGAGGAGACTGGTGCACTGTGCTTCACAATATTGCCCACCATCTTCATCCTAAATAGAGGAGCTTATTAAAAACAGGGCCCAAAGATAGCAGGGCATCACGCTGACTGCAAGTAGAAGGGAGTGGGTGGTTTCAGAGCTTCTGCCTATCAGCCATTTTTATTATGTTTAGAAGAGATTCAGTTGGCTGTAAAGTCAGCCCATTGCGTTTACCTGTGGGCTCCCGCCCAGCCATCTAGATGACCTTGTGGGTGATATGGCCCTGTTGTGAAATAATTGCCTTAAAGTAAAATGGAAGGCATTAGAGAACTACTAGGATATTCTTTACTTCCACAACTGAGTTAGCTAGCTATGTCCTGAGGGCAGAATCTGTGTAAGGTATTGAAAGTCTAACTTTAACTTTTGGACATCAAGCAGCAGGGAGGAAGGTAGAGCAGAAGTGTTAGGGCTAACATTAATGGGTTTTTCCTTTCTCGTACAAGTCTATGGGAATGCAAAACCATCTTTAAGTAGGTCAGAAGGAGGTCAACTAAAGGTCAAATGCACCTGCCAATGAATTCAGTAAGATCTCACAAGAATCTATGATGGATGCCATTGACATAAGCCCATCAAAGCAGGCACTTATGCTGGGATAATGTATCTAAGCACCAACCAGTTTTCACCAGAGCTCTGGTTTGCCCCAACAAGGCATGAATGGGAACAGGGGGGGCTACAATGTGGAAACAGTACACCAGGGAGCAACTAGAGAATGGTTGGGTCAAGGCAGAGGATGGCAATGTGTAGGGCAGCAGGTGAGTGGTTAGGACAAGCCAGGTTGGCCATGGGCAAGACCAAAGAAGAGATCATACCAATCTGGGCCAGCAACAGGCTTGAAAGGAGAAGAGTGGTCCGGTTCAAGCAGAAGTCATGGGAAGGCAAGAGAGTAGTCCGATCAGTCAAGGGCTGCTTGTTCTAGGACTAATGCATAACTACCCCTCTGGGCCAAAGGACATGTGCAGCATCATTTCAGGTAACTCTAGAAGTACGGGCAGAGATTCAACAAGTCCCATTGGAAGTACTGTCAAGGATTCTAGAAGTCCTGGCAGAGATTCTACGAGCTCCATTGGAAGTAATGCCAAGGATTCTGAGAATGCCATTGGAAGTTCTAGCAGAAGTCCTGGTGAACCTGGAGAATCCCTAACAGTTTAATTCCTCACTTAACCAAATAAAGGTCCTTGCTTTAGTTAGCCCTTGAAACCTTCCACATTTTGTCATCTTACAACCAAAAACGTAAATGTATTTAACTAAAATCTAGTGGAACCAAGTATTCTAATTAGTAAATAGTCTACCTGTGTGTAATCTAAACCCTCAGACGTTTGTTAGAAAACCTTAGTGAACAAACATCATCATGAAGGCCAAGGAGCACACCAGACAGGTCAGGGATAAAGTTGTAGAGAAGTTTAAAGCAGGGTTAGGGTATAAAAAAAAAAAAAAAAAAAAAAAAAAAAACAACAATCTTTGAAAATCTTATGGAGCACTGTTCAGTCCATCATATGAAAATAGAGTATGGCACAACTGTAAACCTACCATGTCCACTTAAACTGACAGGCTGGGCAAGGAGAGCATTAATTAGAGACACAGCCAAGAGGCCCATGGTAACCCTGAAGGAGCTGCAGAGATCCACAGCTCAAACAGGAGAATCTGGCCACAGGACAACCATTAGTCATGCACTATACAAATCTGGTCTTAATGGAAGAGTGGCAAGAAGAAAGCCATTGTTGAAAGAAAGCCATAAGGAGTCCCATTTGCAGTTGTGTAGGGGATACAGCAAACATGTGGAAGAAGGTTCTCCGATCAGATGAGACCAAATTGAACTTTTTGGCCTAAAAGCAAAACGCTATGTGTGGCAGAAAACAAACACTGCAGTGGTGACAGCATCACGTTGTGGGGCAATCTAAGAAGAAAACCTGTGAAAGTCTGCAAGAGACTTGAGACTGAGGTGGAGGTTCAACTTCTAACACAGTGGTTCTCAACTCTGGTCCTCAGGACCCACTAACAGGCCAGATTTGCAAGATAACTGAAATACATCACAGGTGATATCATTTGCTGCTCAGTAAATGCAGTATTCTAGTCTGCTTCTCCCCAAGGTAATACTTAAAATCTGGCCTGTTGGTAAGTCCTGAGGACTGGAGTTGAGAACCACTGTTCTAGCAGGACAACAACCCTAAACATAGAGCCAGAGCTACAATGGAATGGTTTAGATCAAAGCATATTCATGTGTTCGAATGGCCCAGTCAAAGTCCAGACCTAAATCCAGTTGAGAATCTGTGGTAAGACTGTTCCCAGACGCTCTCCATCCAATCTGACAGAGCTTGAGCTATTTTGCAAAGAAGAATGAGCAAACATTTCACTCTCTAGATTGGCAAAGCTGGTAGAGACATACACAATAAGACTTGCAGCTGTAATTACAGCAAAAGGTGGTTCTACAAGGCAGTGACTCAGGGACTGAATACAAATGCAAGCCACACTTTTAAGATATTTATTTGTAAAAAATGTTGAAAACCATTATCCTTTTTCTTCCACTTCACTTTGTGCTGTCCTATCCCATAAAATCCCAAAAATACATTTGGTTGGGACATGACAATATCAAGGGGTGTGAATACTTTTTTAAGGCACAGTATGTGCATCCATACTCTTTGAATTTTACCATAAATGTTCTTGCAGTTTAGGTGGAGAGAAAGGGTATAAAGGTTACACAAATCGAACCTCCTTATAGCAGCCATTTACAAAGAGAGAGGAGTTAAACAGTGAGGTCATTTTCTAAATTACGGTTTTATCTTAAATATTTATTACCAGGCTCCAACTAATTAAAAGGCAACAAGGCATGCAACCTGGGGTTGCAAGTTATAAACAGTGCAGCAGACTGGCCCTAGCTTGCCCTCTGTCTGATGATAAGCAGATAAGTATTATTTCTGGAAAAACGTAATGTGAACAGAAATTGGCAGTTATTGAGGCCCTCATATTCCTACTGTATTGTTACTGTACTGTCGGTTATTACTATTGCATTGTAAAGTGCTGTGTAAACTGTTGGCGCTATATAAATCCTGTATAATAATATTTTTTTAGAGAAATCATTCAGCTATTTGAGCACTAGAGGGCACTGTGTCACTCCACCAGCACAATGTCACTCATTGCAATATACTTGTTATTTGTTCCTATTTTCAGTGTTCCATGCTGAGGATTTACCCTGGAAACTATTCTTCCAGTAATTTTTCTGTTTTCATTTACTAACCAAAGGTGTTCTACAAACAGTGTAGGATGCATTCATTTTAAGTTTGTGTGTTTTACTAGATTAAAAGAAACCTGCAGTAAAATAAGTTGCAGGCTGCCATTGTCGCCTCTCATTCGCAAATTGTTAGTTGCCTGGTTGTCATGCTGATCCAATGTCTACAATACATTCTCAGTCACCAACCAAGTAGTATGCACATCAGGGGTCCTTATGTTCAATGCCTTTGCTTGTGCTGGGGCAGTGTCTTAAAAGAATTAAGCACAAGACAGCAGTGGCAGCTGGTGCTCAAAAGTGTTGGGGGGGGCGCAAACAGGAAAATGTAATAGGCATTGCTTTGCGGCAAAAACCGCTGTGAAAAATTGCGTGACTTTGAGGTCGCAAAAGTGTGAAAGGGGCCTTTAGTAATTAAGGCATAGCGTGCCCCCTTTCAATGCAGAGTGACCAGCGTGCCCCCTTTCAAAGCAGAGTGACCAGCGTGCCCCCTTTCAAAGCAGAGAGACCAGCGTGCCCCCTTTCAAAGCAGAGAGACCAGCGTGCCCCCTTTCAATGCACAGTGACCAGCGTGCCCCCTTTCAATGCACAGTGACGAGCGTGCCCCCTTCAATGCAGTGACCAGCGTACATGCCCCCTTCAATGCAGAGACCAGCGTGCGTGCCCCCTTCAATCCAGTGCACTTACCTGGAGCGGCGGTGGCGCGTCTCTTTGTGTCCTCCCGCCTCCTCCTCGGCCAATGTCATGGGGTTTGCCTTGCGGCCAATCAGGAATCAGGTATTAGACCCGCTCCCTGATTGGCCGGGAGGAGGATCCATGTGACAATAGCAAATTTTCATTCGCTATTGTCACACAATGGGTGGAGTCGGGGCGCACTGCTCTGCACCCCAGGTCCACCCTTTGCATCGCCCTATTAGAGCCTCTGGCTCTAATCAGGTGATGCCAAAAAAAAAAAAGCCCCATTGAACTCCATGCGTCCGGCGCATGCAGATTAGGGGGCCGGACGCATGGATGGGGGGGGGGGGCGGCGCCCCCAACACACCGGCCGCCACAGCAAGACAGCCAATCGGTGAGTATGGAGTAACCTCCATATTTCTTTCAGTTCAGGACAGGGGCAGATCCAGAGTCTAATCTCGGGAGGAGCACTGCCAGAAAATAAGTTGTTGCTTACAGAACTGTATTGCAAAACAAACTTACCCCGTACTTCTCTTTTAAAGAGGAAGTAAACCCTTCTCTGACACTTTTTACCTATAGGTAAGCCTATGGAGAAGGCTTACCTATAGGTACTGTAAATATCTCCTAAACGTACCGTTTAGGAGATATTTACCTTACATGCAGCCAGTGACGTCACTGGCGCATGCGCTCTGAAGGAACGGCCGCTGGTGCCGTTCCTTCAAAGCCCCGTGCCGTGACCGTCGGCTCCCGCACGGGAGTGACGTCACCGCGGCTCCGGCCAATCAGATGGCCGGATGCCGCGATCCCGGAAGACGGGCGACTAAGGTGAGCGGACGGCATGGCGGGGGCTCGTTCTAAGGTAAGTATTTCATAATGAGCTAGTATGCGATGCATACTAGCTCATTATGTGTTTCTCTTTCAGCTTGTAAAATAAAAAAAAATTTAACTGAGTTTGCAACCTCTTTAAGTGTGTACCCAGCTAAAAGTGGAAAGGGCTTAAAGGGGGGCAATAAAACAGAATCTGTGCCAACTCGCTGTATACACTGCACACACATACCGCAAAATACTGCTAATTACTGTGCCATAGGTAACTGTTTTATAGATACATATAAACCTTAGAATGAACGATCATTTTAAAAAATGTAATCAGGGTCCCCATAGTGCCCCCCCTCACATCAGGGTGCCCACAGAGCCCCCCCCCCTCACATCAGGGTCCCCACAGAGCCCCCCTCCCTCACATCAGGGTGCCCACAGAGCCCCCCCCCCCACATCAGGGTCCCCACAGAACCCCCCCCCTCACATCAGAGTCCCCACAGAGCCCCCCTTACACATTATGAAAGAGCCTTGTGCTCGCATGTAGGCTTCAAACAAAGATATAAAACTGTAATTTTTTTGTGAAGAATCAACAAGTGGGACACAATCATGAAGTGGAACGAAATTTATTGGATATTTCAAACTTTGTTAACAAATAAAAAACTGAAAAATTGGGCGTGCAAAATTATTGAGCCCCTTTACTTTCAGTGCAGCAAACTCACTCCAGAAGTTCAGTGAGGATCTCTGAATGATCCAATGTTGACCTAAATGACTAATGATGATAAATAGAATCTACCTGTGTGTAATCAAGTCTCCGAATAAATGCACCTGCACTGTGATCGTCTCAGAGGTCCGTTTAAAGCGCACAGAGCATCATGAAGAACAAGGAACACTACTTGAACAAGGAATACTGTTGTGGAGAAGTTAAGGGAGCTGAATAATTTTGCACACCCAATTTTTCAGTTTTTTATTTGTTAACAAAGTTTGAAATATCCAATAAATTTTGTTCCACTTCATGATTGTGTCCCACTTGTTGATTCTTCACAAAAAATTACAGTTTTATATCTTTATGTTTGAAGCCTGAAATGTGGCAAAAGGTCGCAAAGTTCAAGGGGACCGAATACTTTCGCAAGGCACTGTATATACGCACACAATGCTCCCCTATATGTAATTTAGCTGCTTGCTTGGATTCCAGCTGCAAAGGAGAGTTTTTCTAATGCAGGAAGCTTTTTTTTTTTTTGTAGCACCCTCCAATGTAGGTGCTAGGTAAAGTATAGTGGGCCTTGTCTGCTTATCAGCAGGGCCATGTTTTCAGCTAGGCTGGCATGTGTTCCCAGGTGTGCCTGTTGTGGTGGGGAGTCTCCCCACTGTGTCCCAATGAGGGCGCTCACTGGGCAGTGGAGGAAACCTGACCAATAGAACACCAGGGCTTGTACCCATCCTAGAAGGGCAGATTCTGCCGCACAGCATTCTGGGAGGGGGTATAAGTCCATGGGGAGCGCATGTCAGATGGTCTTTGGCAGGAAGCAGTGTCCCAGGAGGGAGGGGACGGCTGTCTCTTCCCCTGTCAGGAAGAATCGGGTGTCCAAGGGCGGCTGGCCTGAGTGAATACAGGACTGAGCTGCAGTAAGGATCCAGGTGTGCTGAGGACCAGCGGAGCATTGGGGGTCGAGTTTCAGGAAAGCATTCTGAGTCGTGAGTACTGCAAACTGCCCCTGGGGGTCTGCCTAGCAGAGGATACCACTCCGAAGAAGGTCAGAGGGATCCAGGAGCTAGCTAGCCTGTGCAGGATTATAGTAAAGAGGGTGCCAGCAGTTAGGCCCTGAAGTGTAAAGTGTTAGGTGTTGCAGCAGCATTGCAAGTAGCTACCTCAGTCAGTGAAGACTACAGGGAGCAGTGTAAAGGACTTTTACGTTGTGAGGAAGTAGCAAAAGTCAAGTTTCAGTTCACAGACCGAAAGTCAGATTCACAAGCGCCAGTAAGCGTTGGTCGGCCTTCAGCTGGTGCCAAGACAGCGCTAGGCGGCATTTTTCTCAAGTGTCCCAAATTTGTACCTAGTTGAGCCAGAGGAGTATCCCACTCATTCCCTTCTCCCATTCAAGTTCCTACAATAAAACTAAAAACCAAAGATGCAGGACTGTTCATTGTCTCAGATTTCAAACTTGGGCAACAAGCTTAAAATGTGCTGTTGGTGTTAACAGTAACCATGGCAGACCCACATCAGGCCCAATGCCTGGAAATACTGCTACATTTTTTTAGCACAGTATAGAACTGCACTGTGTGTTTATTTTACCCCATGGACCTAAAACTTTGAAGCATCACTTCAAACGGTGAATTCTCTAATTTCCCACCACCCTTTAAATTTTTTTTTTTTTTACCTGTAAAGACAACCTGCACTCATTCTGTCTGAATCGTCAATAGAATGTTCCCAGAATAGTATTCCCAGTAGGATATCAGATGACCATTTTCTCCTCAAAACCAGATACATCAGATCTCATTACCAGCTGTGTGATGTATGTCTGCCTGCCATTTAGTTTCCAACCTGACAAGTGAACACTGTTGCACTGTTGTGTACTAACTTCTAATGCCTGCTATTTATAATTCACATACCTATTTTATCCAACATTAAGTGATTGGAATTTTTTTTTTTTAACCCCTTGCCACCGGCTGCTGCATATACAGTATCTCACAAAAGTGAGTACACCCCTCACATTTTCGTAAATATTTTATTCTATCTTTTCATGTGACACCACTGACAAAATGACACTTTGCTACCATGTAAAGCAGTGAGTGTACAGCTTGTATAACAGTGTATATCTGCTGTCCCATCAAAATAACTAAACACACACCCATTAATGAAAGTGAATTAAGTGAAAATGCCCAAATTGGACCCAATGAGCCATTTTCCCTCCCTGGTATCATGTGACTTGTTAGTGTTACAAGGTCTCAGGTGTGTTAAATTTGGTGTTATTACTCTCACTCTCTCATACTGGTCACTGGAAAGTCAACATGGCACCTCATGGCAAAGAATTCCCTGAGGCTCTGAAAAAAAAATTGTTACTGTACATAAAGATGGTATAGGCTATAAGAAGATTGCCAAGACCCTAAAAATGAGCTGCAGCACGGTGGCCAAGAACATACAGCGGTTGAATAGGACAGGTTCCACTCGGTACAGGCCTCGTTATGGTCCACCAAAGAAGTAGATTGCACATGCTCAGCGTCGTATCCAGAGGTTGTCTTTGGGAAATAGATGTATGAGTGCTGCCAGCATTGCTGCAGAGGTTGAAGGGGGGTGGGGGGTCAGCCTGTCAGTGCTCAGACCATATGCTGCACACTGCATCAAATTAGTCTGCATTGCTGTTGTCCCAGACGGAAGCATCTTCTAAAGATGATGCACAAGAAAGCCCACAAACAGCTTGCGGAAGTCAAGCAGACTAAGGACCTGGATTACTAGAACCATGTCCTGTGGTCTGAGGAGACCAAGATAAACGACTTTGGTTCAGATGGTGTCAAGCGTGTGTGGCGGCAACCAGGTGAGGAGTACAAAGATAAGTGTGTCTTGCCTACAGTCAAGCATGGTGGTGGGAGTGTCATGGTCTGGGGCAGCATGAGTGCTGCCGCCACTGGGAAGCTACAGTTCACTGAGGGAACCATGAATGCCAACATGTACTAAGACATAATGAAGCAAAGCATGATCCCCCTTCCTTCAGAGACTGGGCCGCAGGGCAGTATTCCAACATGATAACGACCCCAAACACACCTCCAAGATGACCAACGCCTTGCTTAAGAAGCTGAGGGTAAAGGTGATGGACTGGCCAAGCATGTCTCCAGACCTAAACCCTATTGAGCATCTGTGGGGAATCCTCAAACAGAAGTTGGAGGAGCACAAAGTCTCTAACATTCACCAGCTCTGTGATAGCTTCATGGAGGAGTGGAAGAGGACTCCAGTAGAAACCTGTGAAGCTCTGGTGAACTCCATGCCCAAGAGGGTTAAGGCAGTGCTGGAAAATAATGGTGGCCACATCAAATATTGACACTTTGGGCCCAATTTGGACATTTCCACTTAAAGGGACTCACTTTTGTTGCCAGTGGTTTAGACATTAATGACTGTTAAATTATTTTGAGGGGACAGCAAATTTACACTGTTGTACAAGCTGTACACTCACTACTTTACATTGTAGCAAACTGTCATTTCTTCAGTGTTGTCACATGAAAAGATATAAAATATTTACTTAAATGTGAGGGGTATACTTACTTTTGTGAGATACTGTATACTGCGGCAGATCGGCTCTATTGCGTGAAACAACATACCTGTACGTAGTTTCTTGAAATAGTCAGTGAGGGCACGCACTGGTTGGCCATATTGGCCACAGTTAGAAAGCACCCCTAGGGACACATTTAACCCTTTGATCGCCCCTGCTGTTAACCCCCTTCCCTGCCAGTGTCATTAGTACAGTAACCATGTATATTTTTAGCACTGATCACTGTAATAATGTCACTGGTCCCCTCAAAAGTGTCAGTTTGGTGTCTGTTATGTCAGCCGCAATGTCTCAGTCCCGCAAAAATAAATAAATCGCTGATCCCCGCCGTTGCTAGTAAAAATGAAATAAATAACAATGCCATATAGGGTAGTCCCTGGGGGTATACTCCCACTTCCTGCTATAGGTATTACGTTTTGTAACAAGCAGTGTCAGAAGAAAAAAAAACCCAACTAAAAGAGGTGCAGGTGCTATATCCATTAACTACCTGCCATCCGCGCTACAGCCTATATATACGGCTGCAGCGCGGACTTGAATTTTCGGGAGGCCGTTTTTAAACGGCCTCCCAGAAAGACTCTACCCGCGTGCTCCCGCGACCGCGCATCGGGGAGAATCTGTGTCAGCCGTGTCCCTTGGACACAGCCGATCACAGATCGTGGTGAATGGCCAATCACAGCGGCCATTCACCACATGATCAAGCCGTCCAATGAGAGATGATCTCATATGTAAACATATGAGATCATCTCTCATCGCCGGCGCTCCTTCCTCACACAGAGCCTGCAGTGTGAGGAAGGAGGGGGAGCCTCACAGCGCCGGGGACACACAGCAATGTAATCAGGGCACTCATCACCAGTGCCCTGATTACTAAAGGTAAAAAAAATACACAAATTGCCCCCCCATCAGTGCCCGCCATCAATGCCCACAATCAGTGCCCATAGTGCTGCCAGTCAGTGCCCATCAGTGCCTGCTCATCTAGGCACTGACTGGCAGCACTATGGGCACTGAGTGTGGGCACTGATGGTGCTGCCCATTAGTGCTCATCAGTGCCACCCGTCAGTGTCCATCAGTGCCATCCGCCAGTGCCCATCAGTGCTGCCTATCAGTGCCCATCAGTGCCGCCTCTCAGTGCCCGGCAGTGCCACCTCTCAGTGCCCGGCAGTGCCGCCTATCAGTGCTCATCAGTGCCGCCTATCAGTGCTCATCAGTGCGGCATATTAGTACCTCCTCATCAGTGCCCATACGTGCCACCTCATCAGTGCCCATACGTGCCACCTCATCAGTGCCCATACGTGCCACCTCATCAGCGCACATCAGTGAAGGAGAAAAATTTATTTTCAAAATTTACTCGCAGAAAATAAGAAAAACTTTTTTTTTTTCAAAGTTTTCTGTCTTTATTTTTTTTTTGTAAAAAATAAACCCAGAGATGATTAAATACCACCAAAAGAAAGCTCTATTTGTGTGAAAAAAAATGATAAAAATTTCATATGGGTACAGTGTAGCATGACCGCGCAATTGTCAGTCAAAGTGTGACAGCACTGAAAGCTGAAAATTGGCCTGGATGGGAAGGGTGTTTAAGTGCACAGTAGGCAAGTGGTTAATGGACATCAGAGAAGTGGATTTTACAGTAAATCGAAAATCCCATTTTCTCTTTCTTTCATTGACCGACACAGCTCTTCATCTTCTTGACCTTAGGGACGTCCCAAAGCAATGTCAAACATGAGGGGTGGGAAACACAGAAAACAAACTTCCCAAAGGCTAAACATAACCAACCAGGTAACATGGAGCTCAAATGAGAACAACTGGAGCTCACCTGAAGAAAAAAAAAACACCCTCAAAGAGGACAAATCCTCTAAACCGCAGCATGCAAAACTTTGCGGCCAAAAGAAGCATCCGCAGATGCCAACACATTTACTTTATAAAACTTTCTGAATGTGTGCACAGACGACTAAGTGGCCGCTTTGCAAACTTGCACCACTGACGCCTGATGACGGAAGGCCCAGGAGGCACTAAGCGCCCGAGTAGAATGCACCCTGACAGAAAAAGGAGGAACCTGACCCTTAAAAGAATAAGCCTGAACCACAGTCTGCCTGATCCATCTGGAAATGGTCGCAGCAGAAGCAGCCAGCCCCTTGCGAGGTCCATCCTTGAGAACAAACATTGAGTTTGACTTTCAAAACGATTCCGTAGCTACAAGATACACCCTGATTGCCAAAACCACATCCAGGGAATGCAAAGCAACTTCCTTAGGATGCTTAAGACACAGGGAAGGCAACACAATGTCTTCAGTCAGATGAAAAATCAGAGACGACCTTTGGAAGGAACGATGGACATGGTCAAAGAACCACCTTATCCCTGTAAACAAATAGATAAGGTGAACAGCAAGACAGCACCACCAGCTCAGACACCCTGCACACTGAAGTAATAACCACCAAAAGAGTGGAATCCCTTCTGCCTTGAGTCATGGCAGAAGCTTGAGAGGAGGAAAGGCATAAATTAGACAATAATGACTCCAGGGAGCCACTAGGGCTTCTATGGCGTTGGCTAGAGCAGTGGTCCTCAACTCCGGTCCTCCGGGCCCACTAACAGGCCAGGTTTGCAAGATAACTAAATTACATCACAGGTGATCTCATTTGCTGCTCAGTGATTGCAGTATTCTAGTCTGCATCTCCCAAAGGTAATACCTAAAATCTGGCCTGTTAGTGGGCCCGAGGACCGGGGTTGAGGACCACTGGGCTAGAGGTTCCCGAGACTGTGCCACAAACCTCTGAACTTTCCTGTTGAGGCAAGAGGCCAACAGGTCCACCTCGGGAGTCGCCCACCGGAGACACAACTGACCGAACACCTCCGGATGAAGTGACCATTCTCCCCGGTCCAACCCCTGTTGACTGAGATAGTCCGCCTGCCAATTTTCCACCCCTGGAATGTGTACAGCAGAGATAGCTGGAACGGACCTTTCTGCCCACCTTAGAAAGCCGGCTACTTCCTGAGCCGCCATAATACGTCTTATGCCCCCTTGGTGATTGACATAGGCCGTGGCATTGTCCGATTGAATCCATACCGGACACCCCTTGAGACAAACTGTCCAATGATCCAGGCAAAGACTGATCGCTCGGAGCTCCAGTACATTGATCAGTAGCCTGGACTCCTCCAAGGTCAAGACTCCTTGAGCAAAAACTGTGCCGAGGACACCTCCCCACTCGGATAGGCTGGCATCTGTGGTGACAACCGTCCAGTACAGGGGAAGAAAGGATTTTCCTTGAAGTGCCAGAGAGGGAAGCCACCAAACCAGGGACACACCTTGTTATCCAGCTCAACAAGATCAGATTTCCAGAGACTGAGGATCCTTTTTCCACTTCACCAGAATCTCCTTTTGCAGAGATCTGGTGTGGAACTGTGCAAACGGAACTGAATCAAAAAGGTAGACACCATCAGGCTCAGCACCCGAATGCAAGTCTGAAGAGATGACCATCTGCTGCACAGCAGAAGCTGAGTCGCCTCATGTCACTTTTGAAATGTAGCCAGAGGGAGAAACCCCTGCGACGGAACTCTTTACCCTTGGAAGCCTGAGGAAGAAGAGTACTGTTACTGCCTGTGAGGCCTTTGATGAGGTCATCCAAGGAAGCTCCAAACAGGCGATCTTTCACGAATGGAAAATCGGACAAGGCCTTCTTAGAAGCCTGGTCCGCTGACCAGTATTTCAGCCATATAATGCGCTGCAGGACCACCGCCGAGACAGACAGTCTAGAAAGCAAGAGAGCGGCATCCAAAGAGGCGTCACAGACTTAGACCAATTGATCCGCCAGCTCAACAAACTCAGGAGGTAGCTGTTTCTCCTCCAGGTCCCAGCGTAAACCTTTTGCCTATTCAATCATAGCTTGTGACACCAGGGTGAGGGTAAACACCGGCCTAAGTGCCGACCCAGCCACAGTGAACATATGGCGGGTCAAGGCCTCTGACCTCCTATCAGCCGGATCAGAGAAGAGCGGAGACTCTTCTACCAGTATAACCATGGCTTTATTCAACCTGGAAACCAGAGAGTCCACTAAAGGAGGTACTGTCCATTTTTTAAGGAGGGACTCCTCATAAGGGTACCGCATTGCAAAACGCTTAGGGATTGCAAAGGTACGTTTCGGGGGCCCCCACTGTTTTGAGACAATATCGTCAAAGGCGGCGGGAGAGGGAGGGAACACCCTTGCTGCTATGGAGGACTTGTGGGTGCCAAAGGTGACCCGTGTTTTGGATGCTGCATTAGTCGCATCTTCCAAATCTAATGTATCCCGCACGATATAATCAGTGCATCCACTAGCACCTTTTCATGTGCGGCTAGAGGAACAGAGGAATCATCCTCACTATCTGAGCACGCGGGGTGCGTGGACGTAGAAGGGTAACTGGCATAAGCTGCGGCCGACTCAGACCCTGGATCTAAAGAGACAGAGGAAGCAGGCGAAGGCGGGGGATGATTTGTTAGCCCATTTGCCCAGGACCAATTCCACTTTGAACACCAAAGGACTACCTTCAGTGCAGCCAGTTGTGCCCCACATCCTCAGTGGATCAGGTGGTGAAACAGGACTCCATGAATGGTGAGGGAAATTTGCACCACAAGTGTAAAAACACACTGTAAGGGACACCCCACGGCGCTGTCTGCACCACAAGGCCCAGCACATCACTACTGCTGTATTGCAGCAAGCGGGAGAGGAGGTCCCAGGCACTCAAAACCACTGGACAGCTCACGGTAAGCTTCTGCACAGCACACTGCGATCAGTAAAAGGCATGTCTGCTATTAGCACTAGAGGTCGAGGACTTCCCAGCGCTGAATCACCGCGCATCTGAGCTCCAAAAACCTAGCTGCCGCTATTTTTAATAGGAAACTATAGGAAAATGGCCGCCGAACAGTAGCTACACAGGCAACAAGAAAATGGAGGCTCCCAAGGCCGGGAAAAAGGTCCCAACAGAGAGGGGACCCAGACAGGCTCACCCCCACCCTCAAGGAGCAATAGTTTTGGGCACGGCAGTGCCCCCCCTTCCCCATTGCCACACCCCAAATCACCACAGAAAAGGGGGGGTGAATGAGTAGATGGGGAGAGGAGGACGCTATTGGGAAGGAGGAGAACCCACGGGTCCAACCATCCCAGGAAGAGGCTCACGTCTGCCCCAAAACCCGCCAGTAGTAGAAGGGGGACAGCTACTTACCACACCAGAGTGGGAACCATTCCAGACAGGACACCGCTTCATCGTAATGTGGGTGCTGTCGGCCAGGAGGAACACTGCGACTCAGGCCAAAGCCACTTCATATGCGCCCTGGCGAGACGTTTAACTTACAGGCCAGCCCCTGTCCACTAGGGCTATGTCACCGCCGCCCTAGCGCAGAGCTACGGTCTGTGCACGCTCGCTGGCTGGACTGGGGGGACCCTAAGGATCTAGATTATCCAGTTTGTCGCCCAGCTCAGCAGTTGATAGTAGATTCTCACAGGAACAAATAAAAGGAAAAAAATCCATTTAAAAAGAAAAAAATAGCTAGGACCAGAGATCCCTGCAAGGAACTGGGTCCTTTCTCCTCACTAGGCAGAAAAAAAAAAAACACAATACCTATAGCAGGAAGTGGAAGTATACCCCCCAGGGACTGCCCCATAAGCTTTTCTCTGCCTAGTGTCTTACTCCTGTCGGAGGCAGCATAACCCTACGGTCATGAAGAGGAAGAGCTGTGTCAGTCAATGAACCAAAGAGAAATTAGATTTTTCAATTGGCTGTGTTTTATAGCAGAAAGTAAAAAATATATATATTATATATATATATATATATTTATTTTAAAAATTTTTTTAGAATTGTCGCTTTTTTTTTTAATAGCGCAAAAAATAAAAAAAAATGCAGAGGTGATCAAACACCACCAAAATAAATCTCTATTTGTGGGAAAAAAAAGGACATCAATTGCCGTTTCGCAAAAAATGGCCTAGTCATTAGGAGGGGGGGGGGGGGGGGGTAAAACCTTCTGGTCCAGAAGTGGTTAAATAACAAACATCTCTATACTGTACTTACCTGCTCTATACAATGGAATTGCACAGAGCAGCCCCAAACCACCTCTACTCAGGTCCCCCGCATGTGCTCCTCCTTTCTGTCCAGTGCCCCCACCGGAAGCAGCTTCCTGTGGGGGCACCTGTGCGTACTTGCTCCCAATTGACAAAGACAACAGGGCTCCGCCCTGCCCCCTAGTCACTGGCTTTGATTGACAGCACTGGAAGTAATATATCATCAATTTATCATCTGGTGAATGCAGTAGGTATATCAACATATGTGGCTGGCGCACCTGCTGAGTACACAGTCACTTTTAGAGATAACCGTACAAGAAATTAGAAGAATGACTGTATGTGCGTCAACACTTGTGTACACAGCAGGCACATTGCCATCAACTTAAAAGCAGCTGGTTGAGTCAGGAGCAGCTCTGCTTGACTGGGCTCAGGTGAACTAGATCCTGTTAGGCCTCAGGCACTCTTTAGTGCTCATCATCTTCACTAAACAAATTCATCCAAAAGCTAAAAGAATGCTGGCAGATTGAATAACTATCAGAAGTCTCTATACTCCAGTTCTTAATGGGGTGGAAATGGTCACTATACCTTAGACCAGTATTTCTCAACCAGTGTGTCGCTGCACACTGGTGTGCCGCTAGAGGTCCTCAGGTGTGGAGAGAAAGGCTGTAAGATGAGCCTGATCTCCTGCCGAACTGTACATCGGCACTGTGAGTCAGCTCCGTAAGCCTCAAAAGTGAAAGTAAAGGGAGGGGAAGTGTGCTGTGCTCTCTGCTTCCCCCTACAGTGCAGTGCCCAGCTGAATGAGAAAGGTACTGTGCTGGAATGCTTTCAAGAGCTTTATAAATGTGTCTCTGTGTGTACGTGTGTGTGTCTACATGTGCGTGTATACGTGTCTGTTCACATGAGTCTGTGTGTACACGTGTTTGTGTCTTTATGCGTGCATATATACGTGTGTGTTCACGCGTATGCGCATAGGTCTGTGTGCGTGTGTTACTTTTAATCCTGACCCCCTTTTCTCCTTTTTGTAGGGCTGGTTTGTGATAGCAGCAAGGATCTCTGCTCCTCTGAAAAGCAATACATGCTCAAATCACTTTTCAGAGGGATTTAACAGATGGTAAACCACCTGTTTTAAGCCCATAAATGAAGCATCCTTACACTACAACCGTGCAATGTACACAGTTGTGGGGTGGTCGCAGTGCAGCCCCATTCACACTGGGTATAGCTCCAGCTGCAGCACGTGTACACCCCCAGCTACTGAATTTGCAGGTAAAGGGGGAGAAGTTGGGGTGGTAAAAACAGCTCAACCGTGTGGTTTTACTGACGCTCCAACCTGACATGTGAACGAGCCCTTGGTTAACATCTGTGTGGCTACATGTAGGGCATCCCATTCATTTCAATGGGCTTCCCTACCTGCAGAAATGCCGAAAAGGAAGTCCCCGACCCTTTTTTTAAAATTGCGCTTCACCAAAAGCACCTTATGTTTGCCAATCTGTGGGGTACCATTAAGAATTAATGGCACCCCTAAAGAACAGAGCATTTGTCTGTGTGTCAGTAATGAGCACGATTTTGCGCATGTTTCATGGCACACAGTAACGTGAATCGGGCCTTGGACAGGGGTGCCTCCAGACTAAAAATACTTTTTTTTTTTCAATCAAACAGTTCTTTATTGAACAAAAAAAGTGCAAATAACAGTAACAGGGTAATGCAGTAATCCACAAATAATTAGCCAAGCTATGACCAGAACAACAGGGTATGAGTATCAAAGGACATATTTGCGAGTACATACCCAGAAAAGTAACCCAGACAAGTATCAATGGCATGGAACAACTACACAACAGCGTGAGGCGTGAGGACTGAGGAACACTGTGAATGGCCTGCGGACCAGGGAATTATGTAGGGGAGGGGGACGGGAGACCGGGTCCAATACACGTCTCCGGGGCCTGGGTCCACCTGTCCCATATCTTAGTAAATTTCGTGGGACATCCACGATGACTATATAGAAGTTTCTTATACGGAATGGTGGCATTAACCTCCCTCAGCCAGTCATGAAAAGCAGGAGGTCTATCTCGCATCCAACTTCTCGCAATCAGCTTTCGGGCAGAGAACAGGACCTCATGCAGAAAGATAGTGGTATACTTATTCATGCTGGTGTCAGGAAATATACCCAATAGACACGGCTTGGGGACCAGTGAGAGAGGAGAGCCCATGGTGTCATGCAGGAATTTAACTATCTGTGCCCAGTAGCCCTGAACCTCTGGGCAGCTCCACAACAAGTGATAAAAAGTTCCCCGCTCCCGTTTACACATAGGGCAGGTGTCTGAGGTGTCACGTCTGTATTTGGCTGTCAGGATGGGGGTAAGATACGCACGATGAAGGATATATATTTGCGTGAGACGGTCGGACAATTTAGGGGAGGCCAGTTTACAAGTATCCAGGGCGTCGCTCCACTCGTCATCCTCCAGGGCTCCCACATCCTCCTCCCATCTAGCCTTAGGGACATAAGCCAGGACCGTGGACGCCGGCTCGTGCAACATAGTATATAAGATCAAAATGAGGTGACTAGGGTCCGAGCAGCTAACCACTTCCAGCACAGGAACTGGAGGAAGGGCAGGGAGAGGTTGAGGGAATTGTGTCTGGAAAGCGTGTCTCAGTTGAAGATATCTATAATGCATATGGGGGGGAAGATGGAACTTGTTGGAGAGGGACTCAAAGTTCCTTATATTGCCATTTGTGAGGAGATGAGACAAGAATAAGATTCCGTGTCGTACCCACACATGCACATCTGGTATAGTCTGGAACTCAGGAAGGGAGGCATTACACCACAAGGGGGTGTATTCGTGAAGGTCCGGGAGGGCCAGCTTGCTCGAGACCACATCCCACAGCCTCCGATAGTGATACAACATTGAAGTCCTGCTGTCTCTGCTATCTGCCCCCCGTATACCCGAGACTATGAGAGACAGTGGATCTGTGAGTGCATGGGCCCGAGACGGTGCAAGGAGCGCTAGGAATCTTTCCCTATCAGAAGAATTAAAATGGAAAAAAACTAAAAATACTTTTCAAGGGTGCCCTGACTGGAAAAAGGTTGAGAAACACTGGCTGATTTGTAACTTGCAGGCATCTCCTAAAAACTGAAATCTTTTTTCAGAATAAACACAATCGTCAACCATACATGAGGCTTCCTTTAAATGGCCCTAGATAACCCCCATCTTACTTTAAGATATACAGCCACTTGCAGACAGACAGATGAATGCAACAAAACTGAAGTAGTCATTAAATTATTGATGTGTTCTAAAGTGCACTGGACTTCTAGACAGGATTAGTTCATAGCAAGAGGCTTTCAGAACATGCCTGAAAACATACACTCACAGAATACTATTAACAGACTCAACTACAGAACATTAGTTTTATTTTGTAAAATAGAAAACGAAAGAAGCGTTTTTAAGACTTCCAACAAATGTATCAATGGGTGACATGAACTAGAACATTAACTGCAGTCTTCAGGTCTGATAATTAAAATTATAATAATAATTTTCACTAAACAATACCAGGGTTGTTCTCAAAGCACTTCAGAGAATTAGAGAAGACCTATCATATATACAAGATAAGCAGCCTGTTATGAATTCAACTGAGATTTGAGACTGCAGCTAATTTGTTTACAAGGCATACTATTGGTACGCTTTGCTGATGACAAAGGTTATACAACTTCTATGCAAAGATAGTCTTGCTTTCTGTTTGCACAGCAGGTCCACTTTAATAAAAAAAAAAAAAAGTCAGAACTACAAGCAGGTAATATAGGAATTTGTACATGCTACCACTGATATTTCCAAAAATTCTACAATAATTGTGGCAGTTATGGTGGAAAATGCCACAAGATTTAGGCCCCTTTCATATTGATGCAGTGCAGTTTTCCTGCATGCAGGACTTTTAGCGCACTGGTAGAAAATGCAACAAAACCACCTGATGCAACAGTCTATGGCAAAGCACAGGTAACCTACACAAAACCCACTTTGCTGCACATGTGGTGCAGGAAAACCGCACCGTATCAGTGTAAAAGCTCCCTAACAGTTTTCCATGTGTATCATAAGATGCCCTTGTTTAGAGCCACACTGGAGAATGTGAAGATGTAGATCCATGAGCTGCACGTACCTAATGGTGTGGTCACAAGTTCTAATGAAATTGACACAGAGATCACATGCTCTGTATTCATCTACGTGGGGCACAAATATAATGGCAATATTTCTTGAGCCTTTTGGAGAAATAAGTGTTTTCAATAATATATACATTCATAAAGCAGGGGGGTTTCACAATTCTTTCAATATATTTGGCTGTAGCATGGTTGAAGAGGCCAAATAACCTCAAAGTAAAACTCTCAGGGTTGGGCAACATTTTGTAAACCTTAAATCAGTTGCTCTACTGTGCAGCCTAGGATTAACTACTTACAATATCGCCACGGTGTGGGTTTATTCACAGGTTAAAGTGGAACCAAACCCATCGATCTAATGGTTTCCCAGAACACTTGCATTCAAGGCATGCCATGAATGAAAACTGTCACAGTTCCGAGTATCTTAAATTGAATTGTCAAGCTATAGGTTAAGATGGCAGCTTCTTGGCTGTAATGGATAAGAGGGGGGTCTTCTGCAAAACTGGCAACTGAACTGCAATGCTTAGTGGACAGATCATAAAAAAAAAAAAAAAAATTATTAGTGGTTACCAAAGTAGCCCAGAGCTCAGGTAAAACCCAATATGTGAAGCGGTTTCCTTGTTGGTGGAGGTTTCCCAAACAAACTAAATTCTGTTTCACTGGTAACCAATGTAGGGCTAATTGGGGTGTACATGGGTAATTGCAATACATAGTACTGATCACTGGGGATTTTGCTCAGTGTTCACATGCTCAGCCAAGCTCTGCAAAGTATCTGCACAAATATCCACAATGGCTATAATGTACTTAGCTATTTCTAGTGCTTTGTAATTAAACAATTATTTCTTTGTGATGTTCATCACTAACCAAAAGGAAGCACATTTATACAGAATAGCCCTTTTTTCGTTCAGCATTACAACATTTTATTAGTAATTCATGCAGATTGTATAGCCCTTTTATTTAAATATTTGTGGAATACAAGTCACAAAAAATTCAAAGTCTTCAAAATGTCAAAACAGTGGAGCAAGTGTATTCAGTCAAAACAGAACAGCATTAGGCCACACAACAAATACGCAGGCATGTATAGAGGAATTTAATCAAATACAAAAAGGTCAGGAATGTCAAGAGTCCAGACAAAGTTTGTAGCACAACCTGAACTTCATACCAGAACTGTATTATAAACATGTTAACCTGCGATTTAATGATCGCACCCCAGGTGTTTAAATTGTTGTAGTGACTTGATTTAAAAAAAACTGTCTTAAAAGGAGAAGTATAGCCAAAGCTTGTTTGGCTATACTTCTATGGATCAAAGGAGTGCAATTTGTTTTGCGCTCCTGTGACCCGTTTTCAGTAGAGAGCGGGCTGAAGTCCACTCTCTGGTGACGTAACAGAAGTCAGTCCAGGCACCGCGTCATCACTACAGTGGAAGTCAGGATCTGCCGGGAGCCTGGACCGACACCTGGCTCAGCCTCTCAGTGAGGCACTCCTTGCCCCAGCTCAGCACTCCAGTGAGCAAGGATTGACTGTCGGCAGCTATCTGTTCGGGGAGGTGTCGGAAATGAGGCACTGGGGGACAGATCCACCTAGGCAAGTATAAATCAACAACATACAATAAACCCATACTTCTCTTTTAAAAACGTATCTTTGACAGACAAGCTTTTTAATGGGATTATCAGTCAAATGCAAAACAGTGTAAAAAGAAATTATAGATATATATATTTCTCAAACCTATATGTAGTGTAAGGGTCTACCTATTTAAAAT
Source organism: Pelophylax lessonae (assembly GCF_965119305.1). Lineage (NCBI taxonomy): Eukaryota > Metazoa > Chordata > Amphibia > Anura > Ranidae > Pelophylax > Pelophylax lessonae. The sequence continues at coordinate 92,962,933 of NC_138773.1, read as the reverse complement.
GGATTATTTACTTAGGCCTTCAACTCCCCATTCTTATCGCTTTGATAAATCAAATCTGAAAATAAATCTATTCTGACTCCTTGTTTCAGCACATTTGTAAAGCACACAGCATTGCTTTTTATATAATATATACCAACCAACACATTAAATAGGGTCTACAATAAGATTGTGTGGCCATGATAAAAAGGTGTCACGTTAAAGAAGCATATAAATGTACAGGGCAGGTTTGGCCAACCATTTGTTTGCCTTAAGTCTTTAGCAGTATTTCAATACATTGTTTTCAGGACAGCAGAAGTAAGGAAATAAGGAGTTGTTCAAATTAGCTTGATTTTTTCGATCTCTGGTAAAAAAACAATGTATTCTAAAAGTAACAAAAAGTTACCAACACTTATGCCAGAAGTTTACAGATTTGAGTACTGTCCATGATACTTTATTTTTTTATTTACACTAACATTGAAATTGGACAAAAGCTTAACACCATTCTTTTTAACAAAAAGGTCTACATCTGTCCAACTGAGCAGGCAGTAAGGGTAAAATATTTCCCCCTTTTTACTTTAGGCGTCAGTAACCCAGACAAACAAGCATGCATTATTCTCAAACATCCCTAAAAAGAACACTAGCACACAGACAAGACCGCCACAATATTTTTTCTTAAGTGTTGTTCATATACACTGAGAATCCACATCTTTACTGAGACACACTTTTTAAACTGGTCACACGTAACAAAAAAATGTAATATATACATATATATACACACACATTATATATATTTAAAATAATGCCCAACTGGGTTTGATCTGCAACTGTATATCCTTCCAATCTTCTGGGTACAGTTAAAGAATAGAATTTTAAGGAGACTATATGGAAATCTGGAGATTAAGGGCAGCACTTTTAAAGTAGGAGGACAGAAAATGATGGCTGCAAGTGCTGCCCCTCTACTGATAATGCACTTCAATACTTTTTAAATCACGGACCTGAAACAAATATTGGAACAGGAAAAGCCAACAATCAATCATTCAGAGCATTCTTGCTCTGGGTACAATATTTTAAAGAGAAATCAGAATGACAGCATAGAAAATAGCATTTTTGGGAGGTTACAAATAGCAGTCTGCATGTTTTCTCATGACAAGTCTCTTTAAGAAGGCCTAAAAAACTTTAGGCAATTTAATTGGTGGCAAGAGATCTTTGACTAGCTAAATGGCTTGTCAAGTTGCTTCCAGCTTCCTGGCCATTTTTTAGGCCCTTATTCATACGGGCAGTAAAAACAAGCAGGCCGCTTTTTTTTTTACTGCCCGTATGAATAAGGGTCTAAAAAAGCCATTGGCGCCAATTTTTGTGAATTTAGCTTAAATAAGCCATCTGTCTTGAAGAACAAAGCATGGCTCCCCAGGAGTAGGAGCAGCCGTGCAAAAGATTTCTAGTGGAAAAAATGTGTTAAAAAGTCTGGTTATAACATGCATCTTTCCTCTTTTGCTTTAGGCCAAGTTGTATTTCTCCACCACAGAAAATAGACTTCATTCTGACTGAACATGTTGCAATCTCTTGAAGCCCCAGGGAATCCCCATCATTTGAATCAGCTGCTAAAACACTGCAACAGGCCATTCTGCATTTAACAGTGTACCAAAATGTAGTGTGTGGACATTGCATTGTAAAGCAGATGCTTTGGAGTTTCTATTCAAGAGGTCTAATACTCGTTACTGTATGGTGCGGCAACAAGTGTCACAGCGCACTGGTATGAATGGGCCCTTCAATTATATTGTTCTCTTTTGGGATTGCTTTAGCTGATGACAACACTTAGTGGAGGAGTTCATAAAATTTTTATGATTTATCGCTGCTCCAGGTTTCACTTCAGGTAATGGGGAAAGTTTGAGGTGACTATTTGTTGCAGCAAGGGAACTCAAATAAGTCAAAAACTTCTGAGGTGTGGGACCACAGTTGCCCATAAAAATAAAATCATCTAATACTGACCATTTCAGTAAATTGAAATTAGGTTGCTATGGGTTACTGCATTTGGCACGACATCATCTTCTAAGCCTAAAGTTTTTTAGACTTGCTCTCCAGGAAAATGTTAAAAAGAAACAGCTTAGCAAGTTCAGCCTGTAGGGGTATGATGAGAATTTGTCCACCGTACATACAATTTTCGAAGATTATGTTGATCTGTTAGAAGGTAATGGGATACATTTACATCACAAAAAAGTTTCTTAAAAAAAAAAAATATATATATATATAAATAAAATAAAAATTTGTTTCAGTTTGTCAAGGAAGAAGAGTTTCTCTGGAAGAAACAATTTGCAGCAATAGACAAGTGCAGATTACATAGAGACATGCTCTGCATTCCCTTTGCTGATATGTTTTGGGGATCCACCTTAGTTGAAACTGCTACAGATGTTTCGGCTTGCAGGGTATGACTGTCAACTAGAGGTTCAATGTAGGGCAGCAACAGTCTCCTGGTGACCAGACAGAATTTTTGCAAACAACTTTTTTATGTTAACAGTCACAGTACGTATGTTATGTTGCGATCAAGAGCAGAGCATTGAACGTACAGACAGTTAACCGCTTTTCTGTATCAATGCTGTACAAAAAATATTTTAGAGAGACGAAAAAAAGTTAGGAGCTGGTAGGAAAATAGGCAAAAAACCCACCTAACAGAAGTTCCTGTTTAATACACAGGTCCCATTAAACACTGAAACTTCCACCCAAAAAACACAACTTTCGAAGGAAGGAAGAAAAGAAAAAAAAAATCTGACAGCAGGCTTCTTGCGGTAGCTCCCCAAAGCTCATTTCTTTGCTTACAATAAAACCATATAGAGAAAAAAAAGGTTTCTTTCAAAATACTTCATATTCGGGAGCCTCGTTCCTGCAAAATCTGAAAGACAAGACAATAGAACTGAACGTTAGTGAAATGACTAGTAGTAGCCACACATCTAAAGAACTTGCATTTTGTATATCAAGTCATATGGTAAAGCTACCACAAACTGCCCAGATCAGGCTCAAAACAAACTTACCAGCATCTAGTGAAATGCCTAATCTCCACATCTGCAGCTAGTTCCACATTATAATATTAAATCAAGACAACTAAGTTAGTGAAATTAAAACCTGAGTGGCCAGTTACTAGAGTCATGTGTGGCTATTTTTATCCAGGGAATTTGTTCAAGAGTCCTATGAGTGTGGTGTGTCAACACCAAATGGGTTTTCTCCTCCTGTGTGAAAAACAGTCATCAGAAACCCAAAAGATTTTATTTTGTTTTTTTCTTGGCTCAAAAATGGCAGGCATTGTGAAAACGTAAAAGACTTCTGTCAGAAGTAGCCAGTTGTCGGGCTGCCATGCTGAGCCTCTAGTTTACCAACTTGAAACAATTATGTATAGCTGGTGAAGTCAGAATTCCCAGTCTGCATACTTCTTTCTTGTCAGTGGCCTATTAAAGTGACCCTGTCACCAGAGGATCATTTTAACCCAACAGGTCACCTGTGAAGGCAGCACGAATACACTTACCTTTTTGACAACCAAAGTTTCAGAAAGCTGCCGCTACACTAGTCACCAATCTCTGCTTCCAGAAGAAACTCCTCCCACCAGCTTATAGATAACTACTGGAAACGCATTAGCTTTCCAACATATAGGCTTTGGTTTCAGATTTTAAAGTCTCTAAGATCGAGATCTGCCTTTGCGCGTGAGCACACACACACAAAGTCAGCTTGTATATGTGTAATAAGTACAGCAAACTTTTGTAAAGCTTTAAGTCTTTAAAAGCAAACTTCTGCTGTAGTTTGGGAATGTTGAACTGAACTGCTCATTATGGGAGTGCTGGCTGTCTTGTTGAATAAGCTGCTAGCATGCTTCTATACAGGCTTTCAGGCAGTGCAAAAGCTGATTGTTTAAAAAAGTCAGCACCCCCATTAAGATTGGTTTTCGAACATGCCTAAACTGAAAACTCTGCAATAGCTGTACAAAAGGCTTTTAAAAAAAAAAAAAAAAGAAAAAAAAAAGCCTATGGGGTCACCGCACACTAACTTGTCAGCATAGGATTGATGTGCAATGCAGCGTAAATACACCCCCCTCCCCACCATTTCCAAGCATCACTGCCCCACTGACAGTGAGCGATACAGGCGTCACCGCTGCAAGCCTCCGCTGCTGCAAAGCAAATCAGATGCTGGTCAGAGGTGCTCTTCCTAAATCTGAAGATGCACTGACAGAAAAGCAGAAGCCACACACAGATGACATCACTTGGCTTAGTCAATTTTTAATCAGCCATAAAAGCAACACCGTGTCAGGCAACCTCAGCACCCCCAGTAAGTCCGTAAAATCACGGACTTACTGGGGGATGCTGAGGTTGCCTGACATTTCAATGCTGCACAGCCTTAAGCGACTGCAGAACTACCTGAGAGTCCATACCCTATGACCCCCCCCCCCCCCCCTTTTGTAGGCCACTGATGAACCTTGGCCTGCAAAAAAAGCAGAGTGACCAAACAGGGTTTCCATGCAACATAACCTTTTAACCCTAAAAGAGCACATGCCGAGGATAAAAACGCAGCCAACTGTACCAGGACATATGATGCCTACCAACAAGAGCTTTCATGTCAGAGAGGCCCAACAGGCAGTACGAAGACAGGTTTCTGACTACAGACTTGCCTGCATTTCACCAGCACTGCAGGAGCCTGTCACCACAGCTGTTGTGTGCCCCCTGAATATAGACAGATGCACAGCGGTGCAGAATTCCAAAAAAAGTCTTCTGGCATTCATGCCACCACTCTCAGAAGGACTGGCCAGAAAAGGCACCAACATGCCCCACTCTCCCAGTGCAGCTTACGAACCAGGAGCCAAGGCAGCTCTGGAAGTGACAGAAACCCACCCAGAAGACACACTCAGGACTGCTGGTCAAGTGGAATTAGCCTTGCTCATCCCAAGGCACGGAGATCCATTCACTACCCCAGCATTGCTTACTGAATGATCCAAACCAGGCCAGTCAAACCGAGAGGTAAGTCGCCTCATAGAGCTGGCGTTCTCCAGAAACTAAAAAGGGAGAAGGGCCAGGAAGATAACCGCATCTAAAGCGAAAAGACAATGGGGAAAGGAAGGTAGGTAGATGTGCATGTGCAAAATTGCATAGGAGACACCCACCCCCCACCCCACCATCAAGCAGGGTTAGAAAAGAGGGGATGGATGGACGACTGCTATTGACAGCCCTAGGCCGAGTCTCCTTCCACTAGGTTCCAAGCAATGAGTCTCTTATGAATAAAGGATACAAACACTGAGCAGCTCTGTAGAAGAACGTAAGGTTTGTGGTGATGCGTCTACACCCCCCCCCCCCCCTTCCCATTTGTGATTCCCCAGGTGAAGAGGAGAAGCCACAGATACCCCACTGATCTATGAACAGGGCCTGGTTCTGGTGTTATATACAGTGATGGTCACCAGTAACTGCTTGAATGCACAATGGCACACATCTATTATCTGTTATGCTAAGCGTGCCAGTAGGGCCTGTATTAATTGCCTTTTGTTTGTTACCGAAGAGTTTGCATTTTTATACAAGTCTATGGAATGGTTCCAGCTTAAAGCAGGTCAAATGGTCTACAACAGGTTGAATGCACCAATGCCAATGACACAAGCCGGGTTCGCTTCTCATGGTAGGGTAAAATGGGATTTTTATATATATATAACGTAAAATCCATTTCTCTGAGTTCGACTGACACAGCGCTCCATAAATCATAACTACTGGGTTATTGGTCTCATCCAGGAGTAGGACTAGGCAGAACAAAACACCTGGCTACACCCAGGGGCTGTCCTCAGCTTGGTATATAACCCCCCCCCCCCCGCCCCTCTTCTCTAGGTAATCAGTTTAGTAGCAAGCAGTATTAGAAGCATCAGAACGCCATAGAGGGGTGGGGGCTGTGTTAAGAGAACTAAGAGAAATGGATTTTATGGCAAGTACAAAAGAACCATTTTTCTCTTTTGTTCATCGACGGACACAGCGTTAAATCATAACTATTGGGACATCCAAAAGCAGTGCCAAAGGGAAAATGAGGGTTGGGGAAAGTAACCCAAGGCTAAACATAAGAGTCCTTAATCACGGAAAAATAAAAGTTTAAAGAAAAAACACCCCTCAAGAGGAAACAGCCTGCAAAATTTTGCGGCCAAAAGAAGCATCTGCAGATGCCAAAGTATTGACCTTATAGAATTTTGTGAAGGTATGCACCGACGACAAAGTAGCCGCCTTGAAAACTTGCGATATTGATGCGGGATGACAGAAGGCCCAAGAAGCACTCAGCGCCTGAGTAAACTGCACCCTGACAGGGAAAGGTGGAACCTGACCTTTAATGGAATAGGCCTGAGTCACCGTCTGTTTGATCTTTCTGGAGATGGTAACCATCCCTTTTCTTGGTCTGTCTGTAACCACAAAAAGTGAGTCTGACCTCCGAAAAGGACTCAGTAGCTGCCAGATACACCCGAATCGCACATAACACATCCGAGATATGCAAAGCAAATTCCTTGCGATGAGCCGGCTTGGGACACAAGGAAGGCAATACCATGGTTTCATTCAAATGGAAGTCAGAGACAACTTTGGGCAGGAATGATGGACAGGGATGAAGAACCACTTTATTCCTACATACCACGAAATGGAGATGGCGGCAGAATAATGCCCTCTAATTCCGATACCCCGTGAGCCGAGATAATAGCCACCAAGAATGTCACTTTCTGAGATAACGTAGGCAAGGACAAGAATGTCACTTTCTGAGATAACGTAGGCGAGGAAATCTCCTGAATATTCTCAAATAGAGGTTTCTGGAGAACCGAAAGTACTAAATTTAAATCCCATGGCGGCAAAAGAGACCATACAGGTGGAGACAGGTCGAACCCCCTGAATGAAGGTACAAACTAAAGAGTGCGTGGCTAGGGGTCGCTGAAAGAAGATTGCCAGGGCAGACACCTGGCCCTTAATGGTACTCAAAGTCAACTTCTGATCAACGCCCTGTTGAAGAAAAGTTAAGATCCAAGCCACAGAAAAGGGATCACTAATCCAGACAGACCTCTATCCCTCAGTATCTGGCTTTCAATAGCTAAGCCATTAAAACTAGCGAGTGTAAAGCAGGATGGTAAATCAGCCCTTGGGGCAACTGGTCTTCTCTGAGAGGAGCCCCCAAGGGACATTTATGGCCACCAGACTGATTGGAAGATCCTCGCCCTTGATTCTTTGCAGGAATTGCGGTAGAAGCCAAGGATGATACTGGCCTTACCGTGGCCCTTGGACACCTGCGGCGTTTACCAGAGGAACCTGTGATCTCGCCATGAACCTCGGTATCCTCCTGTGGATCCAAACCTGCTAACAGAGCCGCATGTAGGACTGTGCAAACAGAACTGTCTTGAAGGTGGATACCACCAGACTCAGAACCTGTATGCAAAATGGGAAAGAGAACTATCTGTGTGACAGCAGTCGGTTAATCACGACCTGTGGTTCCTGAAGTTTGTCCAGAGGAAGGACCGCCCTGGGCAGAATAAGAATAAGACCTAGGTAAATCAATTCCCTGGGCAGGGATAGGGGGGACCTTAGGTAATCTGGACATCACCTGAACCTTTGCAGGAATTAAAGGAGACTCCGGACCTAAAAAAGACAAAGCTTTGTCCCCCTTTCTGGGTATCTCCAAAAGAATCATTTCGTGGATCCCCTTGATGCTCATGAAGGCGGTCCATGAGGCCAGAAATCAGCGAAGATGTCCCCCCACCCCAATAAATCTGTGAGGGCGGCAGGCCTTCATGCTAAAGTTAGCTCTAGGCTTACCAGACCAAGGATGCTTGGAACCTCCCGGGGAAGATTTGAAAGATCTATTTCCCTTATTCTCCGTCCCAGGAGCACTGAATAATTTTCTATGTGCTGAGAAGAAGGACCCCCGTCTGCGACGAGGCTCCTTCCCTTTCCTAGATTACAGCTGGAAGGTACTCTCCCCCCACCCCCCTCACGTGATACCCTTAATGATGTCATCCAGTGCAGCCTCAAACAGGCGATCGCCTTGAAAGGGCTTTCCTAGAGGCTTGGTCTGCGGACCAATACTTAAGACACAGCACGCACCTAATCACCACTGCTGAAACAAAGTTTGGACAGCACAGGAGCTGTATCACAAAAACTGCAGCCCATTGACCAACTGGTCCGCTAAATCAACATAAGCCGTGGGGACCTGCTCACCCCCCAGGCCCTGGAGCAAAAGCTTAGCCCATTCATCCATGAGGGTCTGAGACACCAGGGCTGAGGCAAAGACTGGCCGCAGTGACGAACCAGCCATAGTAAACATGATTCATGCCACAGCCTTCACTTTCCTGTCAGCCAGGGATTCCTCTACTGGGATCGTTGTAGCTTTGTTCAGCCTGGAAACAGGAGGGTCCACCACTAGTCCACTTTTTTTATTTTTAAAAGGGACTCCTTTTAAAAGGGTAACGTACAGCGAAACGTTTGGGGACCACAAAGGGTAATTTTGGATGTTCCCATCCCTTACAGGAAAGCCTGTCAAAATAAGGCACATAAGTAAACAGATTTGGAGAGCGAGGTGACTTATGCGTACCAAACGACACAGCCACGTGCATGGCTTCGTCAGCCACATCCTCCATTTTTAAAGTCTCACGCACTGCAGTAATAAGTGCGTCTACCACCGCTTTTTAATTGATCCATGGAGGAATCATCCTCACTATCGGATGGATCTAGGAGTGTGATATTAAGCCCCCACTGAACAGGCCGCGTCCACTGTGGCATCAGGCTGAGTCAGATGAGACAGGCTGAGCAGAGAAAGGCGGGGGACGCTTTCTACTGGGCTTTTGCCCACATGCCACTTCCACCCGTGACACCAAGGACTGCAGTACAACCATGGGAAGCTGGGGTTTCAGGGGACCTGCCAGAGGAGCTTCGGCATCCCCACGAGGCTTCGGTCATCTTCTACGTCTCCCGGACTAAGGGAAAATGGCTCCCATGACATCAGGCTACACAAACATGGCCACTAGCTGGAGACCAGCCAAACTAAAGGAAAATGGCCCCCATGACATCATCTGGCTACACAAACATGGCTGCCAACCAGAGACCAGACTAAGGGAAGCATGCTGTCAGGATCTTCCCTGTGCCCTCTGTAACAGGACCCCCCCTCCTGAAGGTAGGACACACGTTGGGGGAGACTCCGCTGCGCACTCTGCACTGGGACCCCCCTGCACTATACACAGACTTCAAACTGTGGGGCATGCACCTAGGGGTCTCGTACACTGGGACCCTTCCAGACTACAAGGGCAGGACACTATCCTAGGACCCTTACAGAGAGGAGATAGCGGAGGACATCCCAGGGGTCTCCACTGCACCCTCTGCCCTGGAACCCCACGAGACTCAAGGTCCAGGCAGGGGGGAAAAAGGTAGTGGGGGAAGCCCAGCTCACTGAAGGATTTTTAAGGATGAGAGGGGGGAACCTGCAGGCAGGTCTGACCATCCTTGGAGGTTACCCGCATCCACCCCAAAGAAATCGCCAAAAGAGGAGAGGGAGGACTGTACTTACCCTTCCATTGTGCGGGTAACACTCTAGACAGAATCCTCGCCATTGAAGTAGGGGGGCTGTCAGCCAAGGGTCGTATGTGACCCTGCAAGATGTTTAACTCGTGGGCCAGCCTCTGTCTGTGAGGCTATGTCGCAGCCAATCTAGCGCGTAGCTGCGGTCTGCGCGCGCTTGCTGACTGGGCTGGGGGGACCACTGGATCTAAATTATCCAGCCCGTCACCCAGCCCAGCAGTTAATTGTAGATCTCCTGAGAGAAAAAACAAAAAGATGTAAGGAAGGAGAAAAAATTGCTAGGACCAAATATCCCAGCTGGGAGCCTAGGACCTTTCTCCTGACTAGACAGATTAAAAATGATTACCTAGAGCAGAGAGGGGGGTTATATACCAAGCTGAGGACAGCCTTGCCTAGTCCTACTCCTGGAGGAGGCAATATAACCATTTTTTTATTTATGGAGCACTGTGTCAGTCGATAAACGAAAGAGAAAGAAACATTTACCCAACAACCTCTAATGGACCCTATAGGGAATATGGCACACAAATTCAAGAATGAGCACAAAAGCAAAGACAGTAGGACATTTACTCTGGTCTTATTGAGCAAACCTAAAAGCTCTGTTTACCTGGCAAAAAACTTACTACAACCACAGCACATGAATAAAAATAATTTCTATAAGCATAGTCCAAAACTAGTGGGCAGGAAGGGGTTTGGATTAGATCTGTGATCTAATGTGTGATCATCAACATAAAAAAAGGAATCAGGAAGGCAGATAATTGAAGACATGTATTATGTTGAGCATCTCACTGGCTACAGAATTACCACATCCTGCTATTGGTAAAAGGATTTTTTTTATTTTTTATTACTAGCTCAAACATTTCAACATGAAATTCGGACAGAAAATAGATTACATAACATATGCTGGTGGATTTTAAAGTCTAGAATTTTGTACAGGGGAAGTCAGGAATACATTATACTCTAGAAGGAGCTAGTGACAAAACGATGGGATGGAGACAGGTTAGGGTCAGCTCTGGGGAAATCAGGGGGGGTTAAGGAAAGCCAGTGCTCACCAGCATATTAAAACTTAATCTGAGTCATTCATATCGTAATCCGTCTCTTCGTCCTCACTCTGTATCAGCATGCAGCATGCATGTGCAAAGAAAAGGAATGAAAAAAAAATAAAAAGAAAAACAACAAAAAGAAATAGTAAGTGAAAAGAGAAAACATGCAAGCTAGGAAAACACTGATTAGGGGAGGTTACTAGTATACAATGTGTAAAAAAGTGTTACAGCTGTATTCGTCTAGCTACATAAAGGAACGACACGAACCCCTGTAGTATTCAGTGAGACTCCCGTTCATCAACAGCACATCCATCTTCTGGTATTCCTTTCGGGTTTGGACTCTTCGGTTGCAAGATTGGCCCGGCCAGGATGATGCAACTCCCGCTCCCACACAAGATATAGAGCCATGTCATAAATGTAGGAAGAACTGTGCATGCATAGCTCAGTGCACAAAAAAAATAATTGCCAACAGGCAGGCATGATCTATTACAGAAGAGACCAATAAGGTCTCTTGTCATAATCCTTCTCTCTGCCTATCAGCATTTGGCCAACAGGGTCTCGGTCATACAAATCCTACTGGCAGCTTTGTTTTTAATTACGTTAGATTTCATTTCACTTTGGTGGCATGTTTCTGCAGGTGCTTTGATGGCATGTTTCTATAGGTGCTTTTAAAACTATGCACTTCTTTTTGAAAAGGAACGCATATTATCAATACATATTCTTTTGGTGAAGCAGTATAAATTTTGCATGTCAAAGTAGACACAGATTTCACACTAGCTGGGCAAAGGTTTTTGGAACAATTGACCAATCAAATCTATATGAACATGGACATTCTATTCCAAATGCATAGGTATTAATATGGAGTTACTCCTCTAACCCTTTGCAGCCGTAACAGCTTCCACACCTCTGGAAGCTTTCTCCAAAGATTTTTGTGTCTGTGAGAATGTGTGCCCATTCAGCCAAAAGAACATTCGTAAGGTTGGGTGCAGTACTGCTGGTGGAAGAGAAGACCCGACACATAATCAGCATTCAAACTCACGACATTATGGGCTTGGCTTTGCGCATTGGAAAAAATGCATATCGGAACACAAAATGGCCTTTCCTAAATGGTTTCCACAAGGCTAGAAGGGTAGGGTACAGTTGACAAATTTCTTTGTATGCTGTAGCATTAAACTATATGTCAAGCCAAAAACCTTATTATTTTCGAATAGAGTGGAGAAGGATTAGAACCCCTTTCTGGTCTTCCAATATCTGGGAATGATTTCCCTCACTTGCTGTCCCAGTAACCTTCACTGAAAATACCAGAAGTCAATGGTTTAAGGGATGCACATACTTATGTCCATGTAGTGCAGTTATGAAGAGCAAAGTTGGGCTTTGGTAATCATTTAAAAGTGCTGCGCAGGTAATGCTATACTAATTGAAATATCCAGTGATAAATTCATTGATAAGATATATAAAAACACACACGATCAATTTTCATAAACAAAAAAAAAACATAAAAAGTGATAGCAATAAAAATAGTGAATGATGGTGATATATTGTTTCAACTATTTTCACAGCACTGGTGATTGGGATCATATGACAGCTTGTCAGATGTGTCACCTCTACTCTTGTGAGCCTCCCTAATGGGTGGGTTCTCACCTCGCTGAATGTGACCTCCGACAAGCTGTCATATTGTTTCAATTATTTTCACAGCACTGCTGATTGGGATCATATATCACCTTCTCATCAATTTTATATCATTCACTATTTTTATTGATATCGCTATCACTTTTTATGTTTATTTTTTTGATGATTCATCGTGTGTTTTTTTTATATATCTTCTGAATTCATTTATCACTGGATATTTAATTTAGTATAGCATTTACTGTGCAGCACTTTTAATGATTACCATTTGTTTTTCACACTAACTGATTGGGGAGGGATTAGTGCAGTCTGCAGTTTTAAGACATAGTAGCTCACAGGATCACTCTTATATGAAAGTTGGGCTATATTCACAGCAGTTAAGCTACAGATAGTTTTCCATGTTCAGAGGAAGATAAACACCATCTCTGGATGCAGCAAAGCTCTGTGCAATGGCTGCTTAAAAACTGAATGTGTAGTTTTGGCAGCACACAAACTGGATGCAACTAATCCGAAGCACTGACCCTGGATGCACACTGGTTCTATTCTGGTTGGAGGCTCTATTCAAAAGTTTAGCATGTGTGTGTGACGTCATTGAAGCTGGCTGGATGGGTGATACCGCAGCTGGCTCAACTTGCATGCTTGAATTCTCTCTGCCTCATTTTGGGTGTATTTAATATTCAAAATAAATGCATCTTACTGGATACACTACGGGGCTTCTCCCCATCTTTTATATGCTACCTCCTCTAGTGATTGAAGATATTTTCATTTGGAGATAAGGGGTTTGTGAGACTTCTGCTGTGGAGATACAATACAGGCTGTCTGAGAGCTCTGTAATGGAGATCCATATGTTGTGGTAAGAGGCCATCCGTTTTCTCGTTTTCTTTTTTGAGCACCTTTATGCTAATTTGGACTATGAAGCACAAAAAACTCAAGGTCTCCTCTACTTAAACTCTAATAGCTGGTGTTGATGTGAGTTTCAGTTGGCCAGAGGTGACCAAGCCATTGTAAGCAGGCAGCAAAATGAGACCGGAGACTGTAAGACCCCAGTGGCGCTATGGACTTTATATAAATTTGTGATTTGTTTGAATGATTGCTTTATAAAATGGGATTTTTGTACGAAGCGTAAAATCTATTTCTCTGAGTTAATCGACTGAGAGCACTCCATAAAACATAACCACTGGATTATATTGCCTCCTCCAGGAGTAGGACTAGGCGTAACAAAAAACACCTGGCTATGCCCATGGGCCATCCTCAGCTGGTATATAACCCCCCTCTCTGCTCTAGGTAATCAGTTTAGTAGTAAGCAGTGTTAGAAGTATCAAAACTCAATAGAAGGGTGGGTGCTGTGTCCGTCGATTTTTACGGCAAGTACAAAAATCCCATTTTCTTTTTTGTTCATCAACTGACACAGCGCTCCATAAATCGTAACTACTAGGATGTCCAAAAGCAGTGTGAAAAGAAAAATGAGGTGGAGAAAATAACCCAAGGCTAAAACATAAGAGCCATTAACCAGGACACAGGAGCCTTAACCGGGTCACAGGAGCCCCATCTTAAAAATAAAAGTTTAAAGAAAAACATCCCTCAAGAGGGAAAAGCCTCTCTTAAACAGCAGCCTGCAAAACTTTGCAGCCAAAAGAAGCATTCGCAGATGCCAAAGTATCTACCTTATGGAATATTGTGAAGGTATGCACCAACGACCAAGTGGCTGCCTTGCAAACTTGCGATATTTGTGCCTGATGATGGAAGGCCCAAGAAGAACTCAGCGCCCAAGTGGAATGCGTTGTGACAGGGAAAGGTGGAACCTGACCTTTAATGGAATAGGCCAGTGATGGGGAACCTTGGCACCCCAGATGTTTTGCTACTATATTTCCGATGATGCTCAGCTACACTGCAGAGTGCATGAGCGTCATGGGAAATGTAGTTCCAAAACATCTGGGGTGCCAAGGTTCGCCATCACTGGAATAGGCCATCACCGTCTGCCTGATTCATCTGGAGATGGTAGCCAAAGAAGAGGCCATCCCTTTTCTTGTTCCGTCCGTAACCACAAAAAGTGACCTCCAAAAAGGACTCAGTAGCTGCCATACACACCCGAATCACACGAACCACACCCAAGGTATGCAAAGCAAATTCCCTGGGATGATCCAGCTTGGTACACAAGGAAGGCCACACAATGTCCTCATTCAAATGGAAGTAAGAGACAACCTTTGGGCAGGAATGATGGACAGGGACGAAGAACCACTTTATCCATATGGACCACTAAATAGGGACTGTGACAGGATAATGCCACCAATACCTATACCTATACCCTGCGGCCCGAGGCAAAAGCCACTAAGAAAGTCATCTTCTGGGATAACGTAGGCAAGGGAATCTCCCGAATATTCTCAAATGGAGGTTTCTGGAGAACTGAAAGTACTAAATTTAAATCCCATGGCAGCAAAAGAGACCGTACAGGTGGAGCCACATGTCGAACCCCCCTGAATGAAAGTACGAACTAAAGAGTGCGTGGTTAGGGGGTCGCTGAAGAAATATTGGCAAGGCAGACACCTGGCCATTGATGGTACTCAAAGCCAACTTCTGATTAACGTCCTGTTGAAGAAAGGTTAAGATCCGAGCCATAGAAAAGGATCGAGGATGAGCGCCAATCAACTCACACTAAGAAATGTACGCTTTCCACGTACGATGGTGTATGTACGCTTTCCACGTACGATGGTGTATCTTGCTAGAAGAGGACTTCCTCGCCTTTATCATAGTAGGGATCACTGATCCAGACAGACCTTTATCCCTCAGTGCCTGGCTTTCAATAGCTAAGTCGTTAAAACCAGCGACTGTAAAGCAGGATGGTAGATCAGCCCTTGGGACAACTGGTCTTCTCTGAGAGAAAGCCCCCAAGTGACGTTTATTGCCACCATACTGATTGGAAGATCCTTGCCCTTGATTCTTCGCAGGAATTGCAGAAGAAGCCTGAGCTGAGGATGATACTGGCCTTACCGTGGCCCTTGGACGCCTGCAGCGTCTGCCAGGGGAACCCGTGATCTCGCTACAAACCTTAATATCCTCCTGTGGAGCCGAACCTGCTAAAGAAGCTGCATGTTGGACTGTGCAAACAGAACTGTTTTGAAGGTGGATACCACCGGACTCAGAACATGTATGCAAAATGGGAGAGGGAACTATCTGTGTGACAGAAGCCCGTAAATCACGGCCTGTGGTTCCTGAAGTTTGTCCAGAGGAAGGACCACACTGGACAGAATTAGAATCAGATCTAGGTAAATCAGTTCCCTGGACAGGGACAGGGGGGATCTTAGGTAGTTGGGACATCACCTGAACCTTTGCAGGAATTAAATCTGCACAAAGAGACTCAGAACCTAAAATTTCTCTTACTCTCCCTGTCCCAGAAGCAAAAAATATTTTTTTATGTACTAAGGTGGAGGGCTCCTGCCTGCGATGAGGCTCCTCTCCTTTCTCCCTTGGCAGGAAGGTACTCTCCCCCCATCCCTCCGTGATTCCCCTAATGAGGTCATCCAGGGTAGCCCCAAACAAGTGATCACCTTGAAAGGGCAGATCAATGAGAGCTTTCTTAGAGGCTTGGTCTGCGGACCAATTAAGCCACAGCATGTGTGTAATCACCACCGCTGAAACAAGGAGCTGTATCCAAAGCTGCATCACAAATAAACTACAGCCCATGGACCAACTGGTCCGCTAAATCAACATAAGCAGCGAGGACCTGCTCACCCCCCAGGCCCTGGCACAAAAGCTTTGCCCATTCAGTTAGGGTCTGAGTCACCAGGGCTGAGGCAAAGACTGGCCGCAATGTCAAACCAGCCATAGTAAAGATGCTGATTACCTAGGGCAAAGAAAGGGCTTATATACCAGCGGAGGACAGCCCATGGGTGTAGCCAGGTGTTTTTTGTTCTGCCTGGTCCTACTCCTGGAGGAGGCAATATAACCCAGTAGTTCTGATTTATGGAACACTGTGTCCCATCAATGAACAAAACAGAAATGTATTTTTAATTTTTGCATTTGCTTGCAATTTTCTTTTTACGGTTTCCATTGTGTACAGGCAGAATAATCCCTAAAAGGTATATCACATTTATGGGATTTAAAAGGAACAGTATACCATTTGCACTTGCATTTTATTGCTTTTCATGACTGCTTTGATGTTGTCAGATTGGAATTCATAAGCACAGCACACCTTTTTTGTTTATGAAGTGACTAAACAAACCCAAGAAGATGCACAATGGTGTGCAACAAGAACAGAAGGAAATGCCTGATTTGTGAATCTAGGTGGGAAGCTGCAAGGTGGGGACATAAGCCCCCAAATGCTGAAGTTTTGAACTACCTTAAAATCCAGCAGTAACAAAAAAAAAAAAAAAAAAAAAAAAAGCTCTCCTGGAGCGTACAGAGGATTTGGAATCTGAGTCGGAGATGGTAACGGGACCCTCGGTACACCCAGAGTTGAAGGCCAAAGAGGGTCAGTTCTTGACTAATGGCACCAGAGCATGCCTAAAGCCTCTCAGTAGGTTTCTCTGGCTGAAAACAGAAAAAAGTCTAAATTGGACACAAAAAGGAGGCCTTCTCCTTGCCTGACAGAGCTTAAGAAGCTTCCGATAAAAACAAACCTACAATATGGGTCACAGCTTATAAAATACAGGTGTCTGTTCATTCTAGTGATGCTGTATAAACACATCCAGAACCAGTATGAATCAAGATCACCAAGTTCAGTGGGAATGCCTTGTGCATTTCTTTGATCAGAAATGTTGCACAAAGTAGTGGAAAACAAAAAACTCAAAGCGAGGCAAGACCCCCTGTACTCAAACCCAAGTAGCTGGTGGTGAAGTGAGTTGCAGTTGGCCAAAGGTGACCATGCCATTGTACGCAGGCAGTGAAATGAGACTGGAGATTGGAAGGCCCCAGTGGTGCTTTGGCAGTAGGAGCAGCAGCATTTCCTCTCGGATGAAATGGCAGGAGAAAGTGTACAAGGCATGAGAGTGCGTGCAACACTGCACATAGTAATCAGCGCTCAGGCTCAACCCTTACTGTATTAAGTTAGGTTTGATATTTGAAAAGGTGCTCAATGGTACCAATGTGAGGTAGCTCCCAGTGCTTTAGCCCAACTGCCCTTACTCACTATGAGAGTCCTCCAGGACAGGGTCACACTAGAGGCTGTGTAAGGGCTTTGGACCTAGAAAGAGCTCTGCAGCCAACAGTGCACAAAGGTCTAGAAAGCGCCACAATGCAGAGCCAAAGGTCACATTCCAGTTTACCTTTACAATCTTCCAGTCCAACGGGGGTCAGAGTACAGCCTCCAAGGCGGTTGCTGAGTATATGCCAATCTAGATAGCTGCCATGTCAAAATGAGCTCAAGCATTGTTGAAAAATGTCACAAAGAAAAACATTTTATCAATGGTATAACAGAAGTCAAGAATGATCTTCTTAAAGAAAATAAAAGGCTAGCAAAAAGATAGTGCTACTTTGTTTCAACAGAGCCTTAAAACATCTATCAAGCTTTTAGCAAAAGCATTACACCACTTAAAACAAGCCCTGGTCCCCTTTTTACATGTATGCAGGAACATTCCATTAAAACAATCATTTAGGGTAGATAAAAAAAAAAAAAAAAAGACAGAACATACATACATACCTTTGCCTTTTCACTAGGTTCACTAGTTGTGCCATATGAAGTATTGTGCAACTCTTTGGAGACCACACACAAAAACTCCGCCTGGTCTTCATTTCCATAATTATAGGAAGAACCAATGTTGACCAGCTGAAAACAATGAAATTCTCTTGAATCATACTTACTAGAAATTCAGCATTATCAAAACTATACATACAGCATGAAGTAAATGAGCATAAGAAATCAACATTTAGTGAAATGAGAATTTACATTGACTAGATTGGACTTCGAAATGTTATAGCCGGGTATAAAAAAAAAAAAAACACGACCGACATTCGGCCCGTGTGTACGTTGCTTTGTCGGACAGAAGCCGACTGTGCATGCTGGAAAACCAGCAGCCTACCGACTCCTGATCAGCCCTCTTAGCCAATGGCAGAGAGCACTGATTGCAGTGTTCTGGTGTAGTGTGTAGCAGTCATACCAGTCCTCTCTCTCTGCTGTCCCCTCAAAATAACTCCACACACAGCCATTAATGTCTAAATCACTGGCAACAAAAGTGAGTACACCCCTAAGTGAAAATGTCCAAATTGAGCTCAATTAGCCATTTTCCCTCCCCAGTGTCATGTTATTTGTTAGTGTTACAAGGTCTCAGGTGTGAATGGGGAGCAGGTGTGTTAAATTTGGTGTTATCGCTCTCACTCGCTCATACTGATCACTGGAAGTTCAACATCGCAACTCATGGCAAAGAACTGAGGATCTGAAAAAAAGAATTGTTGCTCTACATAAAGATGGCCTAGACTAGAAGAAGATTGCCAAGACCCTGAAACTGAGCTGCAGCACAGTGGCCAAGATCCTACAGTGGTTTAACAGGACAGGTTCCACTCAGAACAGCCCACATGTGCAGAGTAGAGTGGCAAAATCATGACAGGTAATACAGGTATTACAGGTGATCTTCAGTGTGCAAACAGCCCACCACCATACAAATTGGCCTCTCACCTTAACCTTATACAAATCAGTCAAACAAATCTCCACTCTTCACAGGGAAAACCAGGGCACCGCTATTCATGGGAAATCATGAGCTGATAAACTCTAGGGCTTTCTGTAGAGTGCTACATCCACCCCACACCAAACGGAATCAGGTCCCTCTGACTCTGAGGCAACAGCCTCCTATCAAAAATACTGCCAAAAACGCAGGAGTATCCCACAAACATTAGTTGTCCACTTGTCCCAGTCCAGATGGCATGTCTCCTCACACTCCCAGCCCTTCCCCCTTTGCTGTACTTCCCACTAACAACGGAAGGGCTGGGAGTGTGAGGAGACATGCCATCTGGACTGGGACAAGTGGACAACTAATGTTTGTGGGATACTCCTGCGTTTTTGGCAGTATTTTTGTTAGGAGGCTGTTGCCTCAGAGTCAGAGGGACCTGATTCCGTTTGGTGTGGGGTGAATGTAGCGCTCCATAGGTTGAAGGGGTGGGAGGTCAGCCTGTCCATGCTAAAAACATTTGCCGCAAACTGCATCAAATTGGTCTGCATGGCTGTCGTCCCAGAAGGAAGCCTCTTCTAAAGATAATGCACAAGAAAGCCCTCAACAGTTTGCTGAAGACTAGCAGACTAAGGAGATGAATTACTGGAACCATATCCTGTGGTCTGATGAGACCAAGATAAACTTTTTTGGTTTAGATGCTGTAAAGCGTATGTCGCGGCAACCAGGTGAGTAGTACAAAGACAAGTGTGTCTTGCCTTCAGTGAAGCATGGTGGTGGGAGTGTCATGGTCTGAGGCAGCATGAGTGCTGCCGGAACTGGGAAGCTACAGTTCCTCGAGGGAACCATGAATGTCAACACGTACTGTGACATACTTAAGCAGAGCATGAACCCCTTCCTTCGAAGACTGGGCCGCAAGGTATTCCAACATAACAACCCCAAACACACCTCCAAGACGACCACTGCCTTGCTAAAGAAGCGGAGGGTAAAGGTTATGGACTGGACAAGCATGTCTCCAGACCTAAACCCTATTGAGCATCTGTGGGGCATCCTTAAATGAAAGGTGGAGGAGCGCAAGGTCTCCAACATCCACCATCTCTGTGATGTCGTCATGGTGGACTCCAGTGGCAACCTGTAAAGCTCTGGTAAACTCCATGCCCAAGAGTATTAAGGCAGTGCTGGAAAATAATGGTGGCCACACAAAATATTGACACTTTGGGCCCAATTTGGACATTTTCACTTAGGGGTGTACTCACTTTTGTGACAATGGCTGTGTGTTGAGTTATTTTGAGGGGACAGCAAATTTAGTGTTATACAAGCTGTACACTCACTACTTTACATTGTAGCAAAGTGTATTTTCTTCAGTGTTGTCACATGAAAAGATATAACAACATTTTTACAAAAATGTGAGGGGTGTTCTCACTTTTGGTCAGATACTATATATACACGTTTACACACATACATACAGTGCATTCGGAAAGTATTCACAGCACTTCACTTTTTCCACATTTTATGTTACTGTCTTATTCCAAAATGGGTTAAATTAATTATTTTCCTCAAAATTTTACAAACAATACCCCGTAATGACAACTTAAAATGTTTCAAATCTTTGCAAATATGAAAAAAAAAGAAAAAAATCCCATGTACATAAGGGCTCTTTCACACACTGTGTCCGTCAAACAGACTCCGCTTTTCTCAGCGGGGGATCGATCCGCCGATCCCCCGCTGAGCAGAAGGATGACAGCTGTGTCTCTGCGCTGTGTGCGGAGACACAGCTGTCTGTTCCCCATGCATCTCTATGGGAGAAATCGGATGGGAACGGACCGTCGGTCCGTTCTCATTTGATCCGATCCGCTGGACGGATGGAAAATATGGTTTTTCATCCGTCCAGATTTGACGGATCGGATGTCAGCGGACATGTCTCCGCTGACAGCCGATGCCCCATAGAGATGCATGGGGGGACCGTTCAGATCCGCCAAAAAAACGGACAGGCGGATCTGAACGGTCTACCTGTGTGAAAGGGGCCTAAGTATTTACAACCTTTGCCATTATACTCCAAATTGAGCTTAGGTGCATCCTGTTTCCAATGATCATCCTTGAGATGTTTCTACAACTTGATTGGAGTCCACCAGTGCTAAATTCAGTTGATTGATTTAGAAAGGCACTCACCTGTCTATATAAGGTCCCACAGTTAACCGTGCACGTCAGAGCACAAAGCAAGCCATGAAGTGTCTGTAGCCCTCTGAGACAGGATTGTATCGAGGGACAGATCTGGGGAAGGGTACAGAATAACTTCTGCAGCATTGAAGGCCACAATCAGCACAGTGGCCTCCATCATATGTAAATGGAAGAAGTTTGGAACCACCAGGACTCTTCCTAGAGCGGGCTACCCAGTCAAACTGTGCGGGCGCTTTAAATTTTTTCTTAATTTTATTGCATTTATTTTTTACACTGTCCATTTCTCCGTGCTCGCGTGCAAAAGCGAACGCATACGCAAGTCGCACCCGCGTATGTAAACGGTGTTCAAACCGCACATGTGAGGTATCGCCGCGATCAATAGCGCAAGAGCAATATTTCTAGCACAAAATCTCCTCTGTAAAATGTTTTAAAGCATCGCCTATGGTGATTTTTATGTAGCATAGTTTGTCACCATTCCACAAGTGTGCCCAATTTTAAAGCAGGACATGTTCGGTATCTACTCGGCGTAACATCAGCTGTCACATTATATAAAAAAATTGGGCTAACTTTACTGTTTTTTTATTTAATGAAAGTATATTTCCGCCCAAACAGTTGCATTTGGAAAACCGAGGCACAAATACCATGTGAGATAAAATTTTGCAACAATCGCCATTTTATTCTCCATGGTCTCTGCTAAAAAAAATATATATATATATATATATATATATATATATATATATATATATATATATATATATATATATATATATATATATATATATATATATATATATATATATATATATATATATATATATATATACACACACAGTGGGTACGGAAAGTATTCAGACCCCCTTAAATTTTTCACTCTTTGTTATATTGCAGCCATTTGCTAAAATCATTTAGGTTCATTCTTCTTCCTTCTCCACAGAATTGTTGACATTGTTGCAGATTTATTAAAAAAGAAAAACTGAAATATCACATGGTCCTAAGTATTCAGACCCTTTGCTCAGTATTTAGTAGAAGCCCCCTTTTGATCTAATACAGCCAGGAGTCTTTTTGGGAAAGATGCAACAAGTCTTTCACACCTGGATTTGGGGATCCTCTGCCATTCCTCCTTGCAGATCCTCTCCAGTTCTGTCAGGTTGGATGGTAAACGTTGGTGGACAGCCATTTTTAGGTCTCTCCAGAGATGCTCAATTGGGTTTAAGTCAGGGCTCTGGCTGAGGATTATGGAGGCCACTGTGCTCTTAGGAACCTTAAGTGCAGCAGAAATCTTTTTGTAACCTTGGCCAGATCTGTGCCTTGCCACAATTCTGTCTCTGAGCTCTTCAGGCAGTTCCTTTGACCTCATGATTCTCATTTGCTCTGACATGCATTGTGATCTGGAAGGTCTTATATAGACAGGTGTGTGGCTTTCCTAATCAAGTCCAATCAGTATAATCAAACACAGCTGGACTCAAATTAAGGTGTAGAACCATCTCAAGGATGATCAGAAGAAATGGAAAGCACCCGAGTTAAATATATGAGTGTCACAGCAAAGGGTCTGAATACTTAGGATCATGTGATATTTCAGTTTTTCTTTTTTAATAAATCTGCAACAATGTCAACAATTCTGTGTTTTTCTGTCAGTATGGGGTGCTGTGTGTACATTCATGAGGAAGAAGAATGAACTTAAATGATTTTAGCAAATGGCTGCAATATAACAAAGAGTGAAAGATGTAAGGGGGTCTGAATACTTTCCGTACCCACTGTATACATACACATATATATATATATATATATAAAATATATGTATACATAATGTATACATACACACACACACACACACACACATATATATATATATATATATATAATAAATGTATACAGTTGGTTTGGGCTGCTCATTCACAATAATGTCATGCAAAATAATGGTACCGCTTTCAGCAAAAAAACATACCCAACCAGGTAACAAGGAGCTCAACCATAAACAACTGGAGCTCACCTGAAAAAAACAAATACACCCTCAAAGAGGACCAGGTCCTCTAAACAGCAGCCAGCAAAACCTCGTGGCCAAAAGAAGCATCCGCAGATGCCAACACATCCACTTGACAGAAAACTGTGTAAAAGTGTGCACTGGTGACCAGGTGGCCGCCTTGCAAACCTGCATCGCTGACGCTGGATGACGGAAAGCCCACGAGACACTAAGCGCCCTAGTAGAGTGCACCTTGACAGAGAAAGGAGGAACCTGACCCTTGATGCAATAGGCCTGAACCACCATCAGATCCATCTGGAAATAGTCGCAAAAGAAGCAGACAACCCTTTGTGAGGTCCTTTCGTGGGCACAAATAGAGAGTCTGATGTCCTAAAAGACTCCGTAGCTGTCAGGTACACCCTAATTGCCCGAATCATATCCAAGGCAATTCCCTTCGGATGTTTAGACCTGGGACACAGGGGAGGCCACACAATGTCTTCATTTAAATGACAGCCAGAGACCACATTAGGAAGGAATGACAGACAGAGGCCAAGCACCACCTTATCTGGTTTGACCAGAAAACGTTCTATTGGTCCGGTGTATACGTACTGGAAAATAAGCTGACTTTATGGATGGCCTTTCAAATGGTTTCTGAATATCGCTTCACTTATTGCGTTTGTTATATTTAGAATCATCTTAACAACAGAAGGTTAATGCTCACAACTGCATCCTGAGCCCACGGTGGAGTCTCCAGCGGAGGTCACAGCGGAGGTTTTCATTTGAACATCTTGCCTGCTCATTATACTACCCGGAGTCGGTAAGGGTTTTCACACCCACTGTTGCCCCTTTTTGGTCTGCATGATGATTGGGACCCCTTTCTTATGCTCTCCATTAGTGTTTTTCTGGTAAGCGGCAGTCCTACTGGGGGAGGTGTCTCAACTACCTTTTGGCTATCATTTTTTACTATCTGGTAAGAGGTACCTATTGAGTCTGGTGGTGATTGTGATTCATCTCATCCACACCTATCCACTATTTATACTTTCTAGCACGGGAAACTTGGTGTTCCTCATCACTTTTGGGTGTTATTTCCAATTTTGTTTTTGGTTTTACGCTATGGCGTTTGCCTTTCTTTATTTCATATAACGTCCCATTGAGGAGATCCACATCGGAACCATGAGGTCCACCGTGTTATACTCCCTGAGGGCAGTTGGAGTCATCTTTCACTGATTGGCTTTTTTATATTCAGTTTCCGGTAAGCGGTACCTGCACAAGTTACTTCACTTCACGTTTTTTATTATTGGACATTTATATGGACTATTTCACTAGACGTTTCAATTTTTAGCGCAACTTATTT
Organism: Pelophylax lessonae; assembly: GCF_965119305.1. Lineage (NCBI taxonomy): Eukaryota > Metazoa > Chordata > Amphibia > Anura > Ranidae > Pelophylax > Pelophylax lessonae. Next base: position 92,938,655 of record NC_138773.1, on the reverse strand, counting down.
TATTATTGTTTTTTTGGGGTGTCGGTCGCACTTGAAGTTGCTGCTCTTTTGTTAATCTTTTTTGAATTAGCGCAGTTGTTTTCTATTTTTTACACCTTGTTGACTTTAGCCTGGATTGACGGGTCCCTCAATATCGCAATATATATCGTTGAAAAAAAAAATATTGCAATATATTATTTTTCCAATATCGTGCAGGCCTACCGGAGACGCTGTAATACAGTATAAATCGGCATCTTTATATACAGTACAGAGGGACACAATGTTATTTAACATAGGAGTTGGCATGCTTATACCGTACAGTACTGTAATTTAGATCTGATAGTAGCATATCTTTATTCATACCATTAAATGCTCGTGGAACGAATCATCTGAGTTTCCATGATTTCTTATGGGAAAACTTACTTTGATATACGAGTGTTTTGGATTACAAGCAAGCTGCTGGAACGAATTATACTCGCAAACCAAGGTATTACTGTACTAATAATAGAGTGGATTCTAGGATTTTGCAAACAATTTTACTTGGTTCACACAGGGGATTCCTGACAAGCATGGAGGGAGAGGGGGGGGGGGGGGAGAGACAGCACATTACATGTTAAGACCTCCCCGAAAATAAGCCCTACTGTGTCTTTTGGTGCCAAAATTAATATAAGACCCGGTCTTATTTTGGGGGAAACACAATCCATTTCCTAGCTTTTAACATCGTAGGAATCACCGACTCAGACAAACCTCCATCCTTCAGCACCTGGAGTTCAACAGCCAAGCCGTCAAAGCCAGCGATTGTAAAGCAGGATGGAAGATTGGTCCTTGGGACAGCAGATCCTCCCTGAGAGGAAGTCCCCAAGGAGCATCGGCGACCAGCCATACCAGATTGGCGTACCAAGATCGGCAAGTCCAGTCTGGAGCCACTAGAATGACCGAAATCCCTTCTGCCTGGATCCTGTACAGGAGTCATGGCAGAAGTTTGAGCGGCTTAAACAAATCGGTCAGCCTCATTTAGAATGCCAGCCATTTACTGAGCCGCCAGGACACTTCTTGTGCCCCCTTGTGATATAGACCATGGCCGTGACATTGTCCGAATTTGTACCGTACACCCCTGAAGACGAATTGTCCAATGAGCCAGACAAAGTCTGATCATCGGAGTTCCAGTACATTAAATCGGCAGTCTGGACTCTGCCAGAGTCTGAACCCCCTGAGCATCTTTGTGCGGAGGACACCTTCCCAGCTGGAGAGGCTGGGATCCGTGGTGACAACTGTCCAGTACAGGGGTAGGATTTTCCCTGTCGAAGTGACGGAGAACGAAGCCACCTCTAGAGAACGTGGATCCATCCCATTTTCCAAAATCTCTTTAGCAGAGATCTTGTGTGGAAATGTGTAAACAGATCACCTCGAGGGTGGACACCAGAAGGCCCAGCACCCGCATGCAAGCCCAGAGGGATGACCGTCTGCTGAACAACAGAAGCTGAATTGCCTCCTGCCAGAGGAAGAAACACTCCGGCTGAGTCCCGAGTCCTGACCCAGATAGTCCAGTTTTTGTGGACAGAACCAAAAGCAGACTCCTGAAGGTGCAGAATCCAATCGAACTCCCTCAGACTTCGCAGAGCAATCTCCAGTTGGCCATCAGAGCAGTCGGTGACTCTACTCGCAGAAAAAGATCGTCCAGGTACCCCAGTACCACGATCCCCCGCTGACTCAAACAATGCCAGCACTGGGGCCAACACTCTTATGACCCGAGGAACGGAGACAAGACCATGGTCAAACGCCAAAACTGATAATACTCCCCATCCACGGCAAAACAGAGGACACGCTGGAGACTGGCACATATTAGAATGTGCAGGTAGGCATCCATGCCGATAGAAGCGAGAAGAAATCCCCCTGATGTAGGGACGCCACTACCGTGTGAAAGGACTCCATGCGGAACTTCTGTACTCGCACAAAGCAGTTTAGCACCTTGAGGTCCAGAATTGAATGTACCTTACCTTCCTTCCTGGGGACTGTAAAAGGGGTTTGAGTAAAAACCCCTGAAAATGTTCCGATAGTCGGAACCGGAACAATCACCCTTGAAGGAACAAGTAATGCACTGCCCCAAAGAGACCCCATAAGCGGTCTTGGGACAAGTGCAGGTTGGAAGAGAAGAACCTTTTCGGAGGATAAGACTGAACTCGATCTTGTAGCCTGATCAAATAACTTTGTTGACCCACTTGTCGTGTACCAGGGACGTCCATGGATCCGGAAACCAGCAAAGAGACTAAAGCCTCGTACACACGTCCCGAATGTCGGCCGAACGATCGGCCGTCTTTTGTCCGATGCTGTCCTGTCGGCTGAAAACTGCAAAAGACTGCACATGAATTTTGTCGGCCAACAACAGCCGACTGCAGAAGTGATGTCATGTGATGGTTAACTTTCCGTGTGTTTTTTCTTTTCTGAGCATGCCCAGTCTTGCTAATCGGCTGTTTGTCAGCCGAATTCTGTACTAAGTGCCAAACCAGCCACAGTGAACATATGGCGGGCCAGTGCCTCCGCCTTCCTATCAGTCGGATCTTTAAAGGCCGGGGACTCCCCAACCGGAATTAAGGTAGCTTTAAGGCCCGTACACACGATAGGAGAATCGGAAGTAAAATTTCGTCCAACGGACTATCTGCCATTTTCAGATCATTTAGTATAGTGCTTTCGACAGCCGATTACGTATTTTCATACAACAAAAACTGGATGTGCAGGCTATAAAATTTTTATAGTACGGGAACACAACGTCCGATTTCCGTTTAATTGGTACAGTTTACGTCCGAAAAAAATCATAAGAGCAAGACTAGGCATGCTCGGAAACTAAAAGAATACATACAAAACAATTCAACACGACATCACTTCTGAAGTTGAATTCTGTCGTACGAGAATTTTTGTATGAAAGTAACCTCTGCACTTTCCATAGGAGATTACCATGCAACAAAAAACTAAGGAAAATTTGTCCGATTATCTGATCGTGTGTACGAGGCTTTATTTAACCTTTAAACTGATGAGTCCACTACAGGTGGGACCATTCACCTTTAAACGCAGTTATCCTCATAAGGACACTGCAAGCAAAAAGTGCAACCCCACTGTTTTGTAGCAATGTTGTCAAACTGAGCGGAAAAGGGAACACCCTCGCCACTTTGGAGGGCCTGTTGGTGCCAAAAGGGACTGGCGCCACCAACACAGCATCAGCCGCAACCTCCATTTTTAAAGTGCCACGCACTGACAAAAACAGTGCATCTTCCAGCGCCTTTTCAAGCGCGGCTAGAGGAGCAGAGGAATCATCCTCACTATCTGAGCACTCAGGGTGCGTGGACACAGACCGAGTAGGGTCACTATATACCAAGCTAATCCTGAAAACATAATCAGGGGAGGCCGCCACTGCAATCCAGCAAAGGGGACGCCGACCAAGGGCCCACGAATGGATCACCTACTGGACCCTATAAAAAAACAAGGGAATAACCCCTTAAAAGGGGCCTCCTGCCGGGAGGTGGACACGCAAGCAGGTTACCCTGATGGTCCCGCAGCACTAAAATGAGCAGGTGCACCACACTTTAATGGTGGCAAGGCTGTCAGTCACAAAAGAAGCACCCCCACAGCGCCGCTTCTTCAAAAGGGAGGTGCCAAGCTGACCAAATTATCTAGCAGGCCACAAGCTGCGGCCTAAATTTTTGTGGAGGCCCAGCCGCAAGTGCACGGATCCTCAACACGGCAGATGCCCAAAGCAAGAGCAGGGGCTTCAGCTAAACGCACTGAGGCCGCCTCACAACGGAGGCGCCCGACTCAGCCACATGGCCTACTGTAGTAGTGCACAGCCCAAATTTTTGTGGGCGCCCAGCCGCTTGGAGTCCCAGTGGAGCCGACCACCCAGGGAAAGGTGGATGTCCAAAACGGGAGGCAACGATCTCAGCCACCCTCACAGGGGCCACCTCACAAAGTTTCCGAGTAGGCCAGAAAGCCGCGGCCTAAATTTTTGGCCCGATCCGGCCGCGTGAGGCACGTACCTGAGGATGTTAAACCATCCGCTCCCCCAGCTCAACTACCGCCGCAGGGAGCCCAAAGACATGCCTGCCCCCTAGTCACCAACCCCCAGGATGGCAGGGAGCCCTGCTCAACCTCCCGTTGCACACCAGGAAAACCTAGTGAGCAGCAACTCCAACCAGCCCCCCTTATGAGCATGTGGCAACAGCCAGCTCATAACCTCACGCGGGAAGGGAGGTCCAAAGTCCCACAGTGACCACTGTAATTTTGAAGGGGCTGAGGGTGAAGGAGGGGAACCAGGGGTTCCATGTCCACCCCAAAACCCTCCAGGAGTAGAGGGGGGGGACAGCTACTTACCACACCAGGAACAGGGTGGACACTGCACCGGGAAGGACACCGATCTAAAGTAATGTGGGTGCTGTCAGCCAGGAGGAAACGCTGCGACTCAGGCTGAAGCCAGTTCGTTTGTGCCCTAGTGAGATGTTTAACTCACAGGCCAGCCCCCTTCCAGTGGGGCTATGTCACGGCTGACCTAGCGCGGAGCTGCGGTCTGTACGTGCTCGTTGGCCAGACTGGGGGGACCCTAAGGCTCTAGATCAGCGATGGAAAACCTTGCACCCCATTTCCCATGATGCACAACTACACTGCAGAGTGCATGAGCATCATGGGAAATGTAACTCCAAAACATCTGGTGTGCTAAGGTTCGCCATCACTGGTCTAGATTATACAGGTCGTCGCCCAGTCCGGCACTTGATTGTAGATCACAGGAACAAAATATTAAAAGGAGGAAAAAATTCCATATAAAAAGAAAAAATTGCCAGGACCAGAGATCCCAGAAAGGAACTAGGTCCTTACTGCTGACTAGGAAGGAAAAAAAAACTGAGTGCCTATAGCTGAGAGTGGTGCATACCCCCTGAGACTGCCCATAGGTGTATAGTCAAGCTTTTTCCTGCCTAGTATCCTACTCCTGTAGGGGGCAGTATAACCCAATGGTTAAGAAGAATCAGGAGGTGTGTATGTCAATGAATGAAAGAAAATAAAATTGCTTTTCATAAGCACACAGTTCATGATATATCACGTCGTTGCATTTAAAAAGGATCAATTCTAAAAACAAGTGAAACATTATAATTAAAACACTGTAGGCTACTCTCATGGCTTACCTGCTCAAACTTCCAGCCATCAGACATCGTTGAGACCATCTGAGTGAGCTCCTCCTCCTGACACTGCAGCACTCTGTAAACGTGTTTAACTGGCACCTTGCAGTGGACAGAAAAAATGGAATAGTTATTGAAAGTGTACACTTACTTTTTTTGGGAGGCAGACAAAAGCTATTAAAGTATAAATGTATTGTAGCACAATTGCCACATTCATCCTAAGGAATTTTGGGTTACATTCAAAATGTTATATTGTGTGTAAAAAAACATGAAGCACCTCTGATAACCAGCTCACAAACGCAAAAAGTATCCAGGAAAGTATTAATAGAACACTAAACGAGATCCAATTGTATGGCATTTGAGGCTTAAACTGGATATAGGCAGCGTCAAAAACTTGTTTCTGCACAAGGGGCAATGGACCAGGCACACATATATATGGAGGGAGTGCATGGAGAACAATATCTGCCAGATGCAGAGGAGGTGTGGCTTTCTATTGGTTCAATATAGAAAGTAAGCATCCTGCTTCAAATTTGTCCCTTATCTACTAGTCGCTATGCATGCAATGATGGACCAGTTTGGATTCTTTTAGGTTCCATTAGAGGAAGTTTTTTTTACTGGCCTATATTATGGGGAAACTGCCTTTTGATGGGAGTGAACGACTTTTGGGTCATTAATGGGATACGCCAATAGCCATGTACAGTATCTCACCAAAGTTTTTGAAAATATTATATCTTTTCATGTGATAACACCGAAGAAATTACACTTTGTTACAATGTAAAGTAGTGAGTGTACAGCTTGTATAACAGTGTAAATTTTCTGTCCTCTCAAAATTACTCAACACACAGCCATTATTGTCTAAACCGCTGGCAATGTGTTGGAATGGCCAAGTCAAAACCCAGACCTCAATCCAATAGAAAATCTGTGGTCAGACTTAAAGATTGATGTTCACAAGTGCAAACCATCCAACTTGAAGGAGCTGAAGCAGTTTTGCAAGGAGGAATGGGCAAATATCCCAGTGGTAACAACATGTGGCAAGCTCATACAGACTTATCCAAAGCAACTTGGAACTAGGATTGCCGCAAAAGGTGGCTCTACAAAGTATTGACTTTAGGGGGGTGAACAGTTATGCACATTGACTTTTTCAGTTATTTTGTCCTATTTGTTGTTTGCTTCACGATAAAAAAAATCCTCTTCAAAGTTGTGGGCACGTTCAGTAAATTAAATGATGCAAATCCTCAAACAATCCATGGTAATTCCAGGGTGTGAGGCAACAAAACACGGAAAATGCCAAGGAGGGTGAATACTTTTACAAGGCACTGTAGTGCATTACCCTTGGACACTTCCTAATCATTTACTGAATGCCAAAAACACTCAAACATGAAGAGTAAAATAGCATGTACAAAGTCCACCTCATGTGAAAAGGACATGTCCTCGTATTAGGACTGCTGATGCATTTCAGGAACTCTGAGGAAGGGAGCATGCCTCCCAAAACGCATTAGCGGTCCTAACACAGGGACATGTCCTTTTCACATGAGGTGGAATTGTTATATGCGATTTTACTCTTCATGTTTGCGAGTATGTTTTTGGCATTCAATAAATTATTAGGTGTCCAAGGGTAATGCACTAGGTGCTTGCGCCTCCTTTCTTTTGTGCTTTCAGTCTTTGGAGTTTCCCCATCTGAGGAGAGCAGCACGCCTACTATTCCCAATAGAGTGAGCGCTTGGGACATTTAGCTGCTTGGAATGTCTTAACCTCCTTAGCGGTATTCCCGAGTGTGGCTGGTGGTACCATTAGCGGTAACCCCCGAGCCACACTCGGGGTACCGCCAGGGAGCATCGCTGGATCCTTGTAGAGGTTAATTACCTTGTCCCCGGGATCCCGCGATGTGTCCCTGCAGCATATGGCGGCCAGATGTTCCACCCGATGCGGTGAACCCCAGGCTTCCGTCTCCTGCGACGTGACGCTCGCAGGGGGGTGGAACCGGCGGCAAATTCAAATAGTAAAACACACAAACACACTGATATATTGTAATCCTATTGGATTACATTACAAAATAAAATAAATTGACATTAGATTGCCACCCAGTGCCCTTTCCTGCAGTTTTACTGATCTTTTTATATATCTCTATCTATCTATGTATCTATCTATTAGGGCTGAACGATAGTCGATATGATATCGACTATCGTTCTGTGGGCGTGGGCGATATTCATATCGCCGAAGACACGATATTTAGCATTAGGCAGGGAGAAGTCGGGACTCTGAGGGAGGAGGAGGACTCACAGTAATTGCACATCCGTCCCACACGTTCAGCGGTGAGCAGCTGCACAGCTAACCAATCACGCGTGCCTGCACACCTGATGCCGCTACTCACGTGATTGGTTCGCTGTGCCACGCTCACCGCTCGGTCAAGAGAACTAGCTGCAGGGCAGCAGACTGAACGTGTGGGGCTGTGTTCTTCTACCTCCTACCACCACTGTAAGTCCTGACTCTGCCTTTCACACTGTCAGTGTCTTCTGCATTCCACCCAGTTAAATATCGCAATATATATTGTTGAAAAAATGAATATCGCAATGTACTTTTTTTCCCCCAATATCGTGCAGCCCTACTATCTATCTATACACACATTATATATATATATATATATATACATATATATATATATACACACACACACACACACACACACACACACACACACATACACACACACACACACACACACACACTTTAACTTATTTATAGTTATTTATTAGATTATAATTTATGATTTTGTGTTTCAAACTTTCATACCCGAGATGTTATAAAGAAGAACACACAGTAAAAAAAAAAAATCCTATGTAAATATTTGGTTTTGGCTGCTCGTCCTTAAAGAGGAAGTAAACCCTCTGACACTTGTACCTATAGGTAAGCCTATAATAAGACTTACCTATAGGTACTGTAAATATCTCCTAAACATGTACCGTTTAGGAGATATTTACCTTAGATGCATCCAGTGACGTCACTGGCGCATGCGCTCTGAAGTAACGGCCGCTAGTGCCGTTCCTTCAGAACTCCGTGCCGTGACCGTTGGCTCCCGGGCGCAGGAGTGACGTCACCGCGGCTCCAGCCAATCAGATGGTCGGATGCCGTGATCCCGGAAGACGGGCGACTGGACATGTTGCCCGTCATACAGCTAAGCGGGCGGCACGGCGGGGGCTCGTTCTAAGGTAAGTATTTCATAATGAGCTAGTATGCGATGCATACTAGCTCATTATGCGTTTGTCTTTCAGGGTGAAAAAGGAAAAAAAAAAAAAAAAGAAGAAGGGTTTACAACCTCTTTAAGAAGTACATGCAAAATAATTGTACTGCTTTCAGCACTTAAAATCGGAAACAATCATACCGCCAGGGAGGTTAAACTAATGAGAACATGGAACTGAATTATTTACTTTTTTTAATGCAACCAAAATTTTAAAATCCACAGCAACAGATTAAAGGCATTTACATCCCAATATGTGTTCATTTGACTGTGAAACTGTGGGTGGCAGATTATGGAAGGGTTCCTTTCATACATGGCTTTTGTTTTCTTTCAAAACTAGATGGAACTTTTACAAACGGTCCACAAGATTTCTGGATGCTATATGGCTCTCATTAGCAGGGCCGGACTGGCCATAGGGCAGACCGGGCATATGCCCGGTGGGCCGACCTCTGGGCGCATGTCATTTTGTGTGCCAGTCCCAGACAGTGTCCCTCCCTCTGAGTCCCGTCCCAAGCTGGCCCTCCGTGGCCGGCCGGCCGCGTATTCTTCTGGCCGGCCGGCCGGCCGGCCGCCGGGTATGTCACTGCACTCACTGTGTAGTGTCCCCCACTCCCCCTAGTCTTAGGCATAGTGGCAGGCTGGCAGCCGCCGGGCTGCGCTCACTGCGGCCGGCTCCGTGAAGGGGGAGGAGCTAGACGGGACTCCTTCCTGCTTGATCCGGGCCTGGCGGGAACAGTGTGCAGCCGCACCGAAGACACCGGCACCCAAGGCCTGCTGGCTGCTGCAACACTGCAAGGTAAGGAAGAAAGGGCACTCTACTCTTCACAAGACACTCTGCTGCCTGTGCCTCATCTCATCATCCATCCCACCTCCATCCCCTCTGCTGTGCCTCATCTCATCATCCATCCCACCTCCATCCCCTCTGCTGTGCCTCATCTCATCATCCATCCCACCTCCATGCCTCATCTCATCATCCATCCCACCTCCATCCCCTCTGCTGTGCCTCATCTCATCGTCCATCCCACCTCCATCCCTCTGCTGTGCCTCATCTCATCCATCCCACCTCCATCCCTCTGCTGTGCCTCATCTCATCATCCATCCCACCTCCATCCTTCTGCTGTGCCTCATCTCATCCATCCCACCTCCATCCCTCTGCTGTGCCTCATCTCATCCATCCCACCTGTATCCCTCTGCTGTGCCTCATCCCATCCATCCCACCTCCGTCCCTCTGCTCTGCCTCATCCCATCCATCCCACCTCCATCCCTCTGCTCTGCCTCATCCCATCCATCCCACCGCCATCCCTCTGCTCTGCCTCATCCCATCCATCCCACCTCCATCCCTCTGCTCTGCCTCATCCCATCTCTCCCACCGCCATCCCTCTGCTCTGCCTCATCCCATCCCTCCCACCGCCATCCCTCTGCTCTGCCTCATCCCATCCCTCCCACCTCAATCCCTCTGCTCTGCCTCATCCCATCCCTCCCACCTCAATCCCTCTGCTCTGCCTCATCCCATCCATCCCACCGCCATCCCTCTGCTCTGCCTCATCCCATCCATTCCACCTCCATCCCTCTGCTCTGCCTCATCCCATCAATCCCACCTCCATCCCTCTGCTCTGCCTCATCCCATCTCTCCCACCGCCATCCCTCTGCTCTGCCTCATCCCATCCATCCCACCTCCATCCCTCTGCTCTGCCTCATCCCATCTCTCCCACCGCCATCCCTCTGCTCTGCCTCATCCCATCCCTCCCACCTCAATCCCTCTGCTCTGCCTCATCCCATCCATCCCACCGCCATCCCTCTGCTCTGCCTCATCCCATCCATTCCACCTCCATCCCTCTGCTCTGCCTCATCCCATCAATCCCACCGCCATCCCTCTGCTCTGCCTCATCCCATCTCTCCCACCGCCATCCCTCTGCTCTGCCTCATCCCATCCCTCACACGGCCATCCCTCTGTCTGATCTCCACCCCTCCCATGAGGCAGTGGTGATGGGGGGATAGGGATAACATCAGTAGCGGTGGTGGTGGGGAGGTGGGGATAGGGATGACATCAGTGGCAATGGTGGTGAGGATAAGGATGACATCAGTGGCAGTGAACATTGTCATTCCTATCCCCACTGCCACTGATGTTATCCCTATCCTTACCACTACTCCCACTGATGTCAACCCTATCCTCATCATTCCCACTGATGTCATCCCTATCCTCAACACCGTCACTGATGTTATCCCTATCCTTACCACTACTCCCACTGATGTCAACACTATCCTCAACACCGATGTTATCTCTATCCCAACCACCACTGATGTCAACGCTATCCCCACCACCACCACCACCACTGATGTCATCCCTATCCCCACCACTGCCACTGATGTCATCCCAATCCCCACTGCCACTGAACCCCTATCCCCACCACCACTGCCACTGATGTCACCCCTATCCCCACTGCCACTGATGTCATTCCTATTCCCACTGCCACTGATGTAACCCCTATCCCCACCACCACTGATGTCACCCCCTATCCCCACCACCACTGCCACTGCCACTGATGTCACCCCTATCCCCACTGCCACTGATGTCACCCCTATCCCCACCACCACTACCACTGATGTCATCCCTATCCCCACCACCACTGATGTCACCCCTATCCCCACCACCACTGCCACTGATGTCACCCCTATCCCCACCACCACTGATGTCACCCCTATCCCCACCACCACTACCACTGATGTCACCCCTATCCCCACCACCACTGCCACTGATGTCACCCCTATCCCCACCACCACTGATGTCATCCCTATCCCCACCACCACTGATGTCATCCCTATCCCCACCACCACCATACGAAACTACATACAAATTTTGGGGGCGCCTGTGAACAAAAACCTTGATTTTACTACACGTGTAATATATCACCCTGCACACTGGGATGAGAGCAATAATTATAGGATCATTATTCATGGTAACTCTGAACTGATGACCTCTATGATCTTTAATAGCTTTGCCTATGGAAAATATAGGGTACTGAAATGTGTTGCTATTTTCGGGCATGCATAGTCTTAAGGTTTGACATGTTGGGTAATTATTTACTTGACACAAACTCATCTTTTATATTTTACCCAAAAATTGGGTAATATATTTTTAATGTACCCTAAAATTACCTGTTATTTCTTAGCCTGGGTTCACACTAAATGCAGACTTCATCTAAATAGCAACCCATCCATGCAAACAGATTGCGGAGTGTATGTTAGGTTAACGACATCCCGCGATCAGTTTCCAAAACGCAGCGCGATTTGCAGAATCGGATCGCATGGGTGTGCAGGCTAAATATAACTAAAAAACATAGAGAAACCAGTAGTTGTTCATCATTGGTCAGACTCATTTTGTTAAAAAAAATGGGCTGCTCAGCCTAAATTGCCCGGGCCTATTTTTTGTCCCAGTCCGGGCCTGCTCATTAGGAATGAAACAGCAAGTTTACCTTATGTAATGAAAAAAAAAAAATCCACAGCTTTTCAAAAACCCATCATATTTTTCTTATAAAGAAGTTAGCCTTGAATAGGGCTAATTAGCTTAGGAGATTTTTTGGCCAGGAATTCCCTTAGCTTATTTTACACCCGCTTGTTGCCGACAACAGTATCTGCTAAAAACTTTACTTCCATCACTTAGTCAATTTAAAACAAACCCTTTCACTGATCCCATAAAACAAAGGAACCTCCTTCTTGGGCTGTTCTGCAGATCTGTGTATCAGGGCAGATGATGCTTCTTTTAACTGCCACAGCTATACGAGATTCATAATCTGGGTGACGTAAATAATCTCAGCTCAATGAATGTTTTGTCTGTTCTGGTACAGATAAAATACATACTGAGGGCACTTTGTTAATGTTGTCCTCGATCTGCTGCAGAGGACTTCCTTTTATGGAAAATTTTGTATATTTTCATTCTCTCAGTTAACCAAAATACCAGCAAAAGCACAGAACAAACTGTTTATGCTAAGGGTCAAAGCAGAATATAGCGTGCTTTTCAAGATACAAAAAAAAAAAAAAAAATCAACCCACACATTACAAGGAAGGGAATTCTAGCAAAAAATTGCAATTCTTCTGAAGTGTAGGCACACATTACAGAAGTTTCTTTCACTTTTTATATTCATGCTGACATTGCCAGTAATCTGTACCGTATAGCCAGTGGCTTTGGAGCCTCTATTTAAATCAGACTCCGAATAATGTAAAAAACGGCTACACAGAAACTATCATTATGAATATTGTATCAAAACTACAAGAGTGAACTCCGACAAAACGTTTCCAATTTTTGCTACAGCGTGTAGGTGCTTGCAAGCAATAAAACACATCACTGGTTCCGATTTTTTAAGGTTACATGCACCCCGGGTATTAAGGATGGTGTGAATTGTAGCGGCAGGAATCTACTAATTCCTGTTACCACTTGGCGCAGCCGGTTTATTAAAATGACAGGGTTTCTTTGGCTGCAGGTGTTCGTGGCTGTCAGCTAGCGATTACCTGTGACACAATTTGCACTGGCCTGTGAATGTAGCATTAAGAACACCTTGAGCAAAAGTAAGCTTACATCAGACAAAAAGTAAGCACAAAAATTATTAAACCTGCCTGTTTCACCTCACTTCCTGTTCAGTTGACATGGGGATGCCTGTTCCAGTGACCGCTGTTAAAAAGGTGGGGTTTTCTCTGACTTTGTAAGATAACCCCCCTACCAATCACCAGTTTTGAATGGGGTACTGGAGGGTTCGAACTTGTTCGTTTGTTTTGCCATCTATGTTCCCATAAACTTTCCCTTCACTCAGAAGGGAAAAGGAAATCCCTGTTTGCTACCAAAGTCACCAGAACTAGTGTACTCATTGGAAAAATGTACCCTAAATTCCCGCACTGGTGAAAATCCAGAATTTAACCACTTCCGCTGCAGAAGATTTTACCCCCTTCATGACCAGGCAATTTTTTTTTGCTATTCAGCACTGTGCTACTTTAACTGGCAATTACACGGTCATGCAAAGCTGTACGCAAACAAAATGTATTTTGTTTTGTAAATGCCCCCTTCATCAGGGCTTGACAGGCAATAAAACGAACAAACCACGACTAGACTGGACCTACAATGGTGCTTTTTCCAGCATGAATTCAAAGCACAGGCCTAGTCAGCAGCCTGTTTGGCAGCCAGGCTGCTTCTGGTTTGTTCACTTTGCTGCCAGTAAAGCCCTGATAAAGGGGGCACTTAGACCCCCGAAACGCATTGGCTACCTTTGTTTAGGAGATATTTACTGTATATGCAGCCAATTAGGTCATTGGCACATGCGCTCTGAAGGAACGGCCAGCCATGCCGTTTCTTCAGGGCCCTCTGCCGTGACCGTCGGCTCCCGTGGGAGTGACGTTATGCGGTCCTGGCCAGTCACACAGACTGAGTCCAAGGACCCTGAAGGAAGACAAGGAAGACAACGATGGCTTCGTTTGCAGGCAAGTTTCAAGTAATGTGCTAGTATGCAATGCATACCAGCACAATATGCCTTTATTTTGCAGGTCAAAAAAAAAAAAAGGCAGCGCTTCTCTTCCTCTAATGCAGAGCATGAAATAAAAAAAAAAAATTAAAAAAAATGCGCTTTTGACTTTAGAACCACTTTAGATCAAGAAAATGCTCAAGCAAGGACAGTGCAATGTGCTTATCACAGACTAAACATAGGCCTAAAGTAACAGACAAGGGTACCGAGTACAATATGATTCAAAGAGAAAGAAATAATTTTAATAGTCTACATTTATCACAGGTATCCGGGTACACCTGTCAGGCTCTTTATAAAAAACATAAATATACCAGTGGAACATGTAAACACAAGTGGGACTCTATGGGGTTGACTTACTAAAGCGGAAGAGTGCAAAATCTAGTGCATCTCTGCATGGAAACCAATCAGCTTCCAGTCTTTTTGTCAAAGCTTAATTGAACAAGCCGAAGTTAGAAGCCGATTGGCTACCATGCACAGCTACACCAGGATTTTGCACTCTCCAGTGTTAGTAAATCAAACCCTATTGAGTCTTCCTGGACCAAATCCATCCCCCATTAACCAATAGGTCACAAAGTCTCACCTGTGATGTTTTACTGTCCCTCTCTCTTATTCTGTCCTTTATAAGCTTAATTAACGATGTGATATTGTAGAACTCGGCTTCTTCCAGAACACCTGTTGAAAGAGAGTAGTAAAGGTCAATAGAATTTGAAGTAAATCTCACCTACCTGGACTCAGAAGTCACTAGAAACTGAGTGCATTAAAATATTTTGGGTTTCACGACCATCTAGCAGCATCCTATTCAATTTACATTTGTTCCCTTTTCATCTGAATCCTTATCACTGGACCAACATTCTCAGGCAGCCCTAAGTAGAATACATTCTATAAGCTAGCCCAAAATACCACCACATCTTTAAAGGAACCTTAGCATCTCTGGGATTTTTGAAGCATAAAACACAACAGTGTTCTAATTAGAGTAGCCACTAGCAGTAAAAGTGCATCTATGATCAAAATGTAAACTTGATAATTTCCATGTTTTAATTTAAAATATTTCAAGTCTACTCCTAATAATCTGAATGGTCTAGAAGTTTGCAAACTTATTTTTGACGATCCCTACATTTATTTCTTGGAATTCTGTGACACGTATTCACTATGTCCTGTTGATAGGCACTGTGGTGTCAAAGAATACACAGAGCCTGCCTTCTGAACTACAGAGGTGCTGAGTGGAGCTGTTTCAGGAGGCGGAGTCAGTACAGGAATCATTGCTTGCAGGCAGTAAGGTACCATGGGATATATAGTCCTTAGAAATTGAAAGTAAACTGCAGAGGAGAAATTGCATGCAGAGATTCAGGAAAATGTGTAAAGATGGCAAGCAAACAGTGAGCACTCAACATGAAAGGAGAATATTCAAGTAAGCTTTTAGTGGACTGTCAAATTAAACTTTCCCATCGTTTTAAATTCTTCCAAGAAACACATGTGTACATTCCAGGTTTAGAATTCAGACATTTGAATTTGAAGAAAGATAGCAAGGAGAATACAGATTAAACACTGACAAATCAGGTAAATAGTACGACCAAAGCCATTTTGCCCAACTTCCCCTGGGAATCACAGTACTGCACTTTGTTCTGTACTCCTGCTGCCAGTTTTCTGCCAGCAGCAGGCTAAAGCCCGCTGGCAGTTGACGTCACTCATCTGGTCCAAGCTCAAGAAAGACCCACCCAGATGCCTGAGCGGACCCAGTGGTTAACTGAGTCAGCCACTCTGGTCTCGGGGTATGGAGAATCCAGACAACACTAGGAAGACCATGCAGTAGCATAAAAAGTCTGAAGGAGATGCCCAACGGGAGAGTGCAAGGCTGATGGATACATGAGGCTGTCTCGATAAAAAATCCAGGAAGGAAAACTACCTAGAGACCCATCAGAATGAATAAACAGCCCTGCACTTGTGGGGGTAGAGGAGACCTTCATGCTGAAGGCTGAGTGGAGAGTTAGAGAACCTCTGGTTCTGAGCCCTATAGCTTGGAGCATGGGAAGCCTGAATGCCTACGTGCTACTACAAATGTAGTAAATAAATGGGGGGGGGGGGGGGGGGGAGTGTCATCTTGCCTCCTTATGAGGGGGCAAACGTACACTACTGCTACTACAAATGATGGTTTCAAGAGCATATCTGAACAGGCAAAGACAATTGAGCCAGATGTTCATCAGCGTTCCAGGCACAAACTGCCCTATGAATGTGACCAGACATCAGTGCCATGCAAGAAACAAGGTTAGATGCTTGCAACAGCTAAAATCACAAAGCTCCAGACATTTGCTTGTGCCTACCCAATGGAAAGGTCCTAGTAGCCACAGGAGTCCTAAATGACCCTAACAGGTAGATTCTCTAAGTGCAGGGTAGCATGTACTGCATCAACCAGGTTAAAATGACCCCTTGCAAAACTTCAAATTTAAAAAATAGCCTCTCCAGGTGTAGAATGTTGGGGACGCTGAATCTAAATAAAAAGGATAGACAGGGGCCTTAATTTTGAATTAAAGGCCCAAGAGGGTTAGAGCAGGATTCCACTAAAGATGGCACAGGAGTGCACCTAGAGCCTCTACACGTACAAGTAGAGCCTCTACAAGCTCTAGTAACAAGGGCAAAAAAAAAAAAAAAAGTCCAAAGTTGACATGAAGTCATTGAGGACATCGGGAAGGCTTCAGCCCCACCCAACAGAGCTGGAAAAGCCTCCTAAGAGGATGATCCTTTAATAGGGGTTCCAAGTTTTAGAGTGCAAGAATCGGTTTCTGCCAGGGATACTAAGTAAAACGCCCCCAAAACCAGTAGAAGCATATGAGCTGAGGTCACTATTAGGAGCCGGACTGTCATCTGTCTTATACTAGGCCCAAAGTTAGGCAAGGCCTAGAGTAGTCTCAAACCCAGGAAGCTGATGCTAAGGAGGGTTTGCATATAGCCAGAGATGACTAAAGCACTGTACACAGGCAGAGGAACAAGACCAGAGATCAGATGATTCACGTGGTACTTTAGGAGCAGCAGGGGGATAGTGCTACCTCTGAACTGAATGCCAGGAAAAACCACATGCGTAGCATACCAATTAGCAGATTATGCGAGTTCCATCAGCCATAATCCTTGCCACTGTAAAAATTGGCAATGGAGGAAAATTGGAAAGGAGTGCCCACCATGAAGTAGCTCCCAATGCTTCAGCCCAACCAGCCTTATTCACTAAGCCTTCAGAGACAAGGTCACACCAAAGGTTGAGTAACAGCTCTGGACCCAGAAAGCACTCTGTGGCTAACCAACGGTACACAAGGGTCTGGAAAGCACCACAATGCTAAACCCAGTGCCAAAAGGCTACATTCTCAGCTAGCACCACAATCTTCCAGTCCAGTGGGGTCCAGCATCCAAAGCGGTTGCCAAGCATACGCCAATCCCGTTTCTATAACGTGACTAGCTAAATAAAGAATCTTGATTGGAGGTCAATTGACAAAAAAAAAAAAAAAGCTAGCAAAAATAGACTGTTGAGCAGCAAAGCTGAGGAAAAGCCTAGGGCAGTGATGGCAAACATTAGCACCCCAGATATTTTGGAACTACATTTCCCATGATGCTCAAGCACTATGCAGTGTAGTGGAGCATCATGGGAAATGTAGTTCCAAAATATCTGGGGTGCCATCACTACTAGGGCATTAGCAAAAAAAACTGAGGCACGGCAGTTAAAAAAAAAAAAAGGAACCAGAACCATTAATGGTCAAGTGATACTGGCGTATTACTGACCTCATTGAGGTGAGCATTTAGAACACCTAGAAGTGATTGCACTGAAAGTATCTGGGACACGAAGAGTTAAAAGGTGGAGGAAGAGTTTTAACCACCAAGGAGCACTATTACCATACTAGCCTGTTTTGCACAGAAGTTTTTACTGGACACTATTAATACAACTTTCTTTAGGTTTTAGACATTTTATTATCACTATAGGATTGAGTTTTATGAGAACAGGAATATTTGCATTTTAACACTATACACAGTGGCTTATTGATTTATGCACTGGTTCACTTTATATGATAAAAGCACTTTATAATTTATTATAATTGGAACACTAGCACTTTTGTAATTTAATAGTATAAAAGATACAGATATTATCTGATGCACAATAATCACTTTAAAGCACAATAACAACCCTCTTCACTTTTTTATGTAGATAAATGGTCACACTGGCACTTTAAGATATCAATATCATGGAAATTCACTGTTGATGAAATATACATATATTGTTTTAATTTTTATGGATCAATAATGGAAGTAGTATTTTATTATTTGTGATCAGAGAAGAGTGAATGTATAACCAAAGTTTTACCCAGAATTCCTAAAGCGCAGTACAACCCCCTTTTACACTATAGGTTTATACTGTTTTATTTGGTATCAGTTAATGTACTAGCAGCATTAGGGTGATTAGTGAAACCCTTCCAAGATAGCGCAGGAACCACACTTTAAACATTGATGGACACAGCTCCTGATCTTCCTAACCATTGGGTTATACTGCCCCCTATAGGAGTAGGACACTAGGCAGAAAAAAAGTCTGGCTATGCCTATGGGCAGTCCCGGGGGGTATACTCCCTCTCTCTGCTATAGGTACTAAGTTTTGTTACAAGCAGGGTCAGAAGAATACAGCTCCACAGAGGTGTGAGTGCTGGGTCTGTCAATGAACATCAGAGAAATGGATTTTACGGCAAGTCAAAAAAAAAACAAAAAAAAAACGGAATTTTTGTAAAATCTTACCGTAAAATTCCTTTCTCTGAGTCCTCCGACAGTCGCCGCCCCTTCATAATCTTCACCAATGGGTAATTGACCTTTGCTCCGTAGGAGTAGCTAGGCAACAAGATTTGTTAATATCAAAGCTTTTAGCATATATCACACCCCTAGGGGGCGGTCCCCTCAGTCAATACCTCCCTGCTTCCAGCATTCTCAACTCAGTTTGGTAGCATAGCAGTAGAGTACATAAACAAACCCCAAAAGAGGGGCGGGGGCGGCGACTGTCGGAGGACTCAGAGAAAGGAATTTTACGGTAAGATTTACAAAAATTCAGTTTTCTCTTACGTCCTCCAACAGTCGCCGCCCCTTCATAATCTTCACCAATGGGACGTCCCAGAGCAGTGTAGACATGAAGGGTGGGAAAAAAACGCAGCCGCGCATAAAGCAACGCAGTACCCACATCAGAGAAAGGAACCTTACCAAAGTAAGAGAACCAACCTGGCAACAGGAAAACGTGCTCAACAGGAGCAACAACCCAGGAAGAACAAGTAACGCAGGGGTAAAAACACCCCAACAGCCAAGGGCCCAAACAAGGGACCCTAAGGCACTGCCGCACTAAGAACTTTACGGCCAAAGGAAGCATCTGCCGATGCCTGAACATCCACTTTGTAAAATTTTGAGAAGGTGTGAACGGACGACCAAGTCGCCGCCTTACACACCTGGGCCACAGAAGCCTGATGATGATAGGCCCAAGACGTACTCAGAGACCTGGTAGAGTGCGCCTTCACGGGGAAAGGAGGAACCTTCCCCCTCAAAGCATAGGCTTGCACAATTGTCTGTCTGATCCATTTGGCGATGGTAGCAGCCGACGCCGCCATGCCCTTCCGAGGTCCCTCTGGAAGAACGACTAGGGAATCCGACTTGCGAAAGGACTTAGTCGATGACAGGTAAACCCTGATCGCCCGAACAACATCCAAAGCATGCAAAGCCACCTCCTTCGGATGCTTAGGCTTCGCGCAAAGCGAAGGCAAGAATGTCCTCATTCAGGTGAAATTCCGAGATCCTCTTCGGAAGAAAGGAAGGGTTAGGTCGCAAGACCTTCTTATCCAAGTGAATCACCAAGTAGGGAGAGCTGCAGGACAAAGCCGCCAGCTCCGACACCCTACGATCCGATGTTATAGCCACCAAAAAGGCAACCTTTTTGGACAACAGAGACAACGAGATCTCCCTGATCTTTTCAAAAGGAGCATGTTGCAACACGGACAGAACAAGGTTCAAGTCCCATGGAGGCAAAGGCTCCCTCCTAGGATGGGCCAAGTGTCGCACCCCCTGAACAAAAGTGCGAATCAACAAAATTAGACGCCACTGGGCGCTGAAAAAGAACGGCCAACGCAGAAATCTGACCCTTAATCGTGGCCAGCGCCAAACGCTGGTCCACTCCAGTTTGGAGGAAAGCCAACACTCTCAACACCGAGTATGAGCGAGGGGAATGCCCCCTGGACTCACACCAAGCGAAGTACGCTTTCCAAGTACGGTAGTATATCTTACCGGAAGAAGCTTTTCTAGCCTTAATCAAAGTAGGGACGACCTCAGGGGAGAGAACCCTATCTCTCAGGACCTGGCTCTCAACAGCCATGCCGTCAAAGCCAGCGACTGTAAAGCAGGATGGAATATCGGTCCCTGCGACAGAAGGTCTTCCCGAAGCGGCAGACGCCACGGAGCGTCGACTGCCAGATTTACGAGGTCCGCGTACCAAGACCGGCGAGGCCAGTCCGGTGCCACCAGAATCACCGTATGCGGTTCCGAGGTTAACCTGCGAAGGAACCTGGACAACAGTTGAATCGGAGGGAAGGCATACATCAGGCGATACTGATGCCAGGGCGCCATCAACGCGTCCGGGGCGTTTGCCCGCGGATCGCGCGTCCTTGCCACGAACCTTTCCAACTTGTTGTTCAGACGAGACGCGAACAGGTCCACATCCGGAAGACCCCACTTCGCGCACAACTTCTGGAAGACATCCGGGTGAAGGGACCACTCTCCCTGGTCCAGGGTCTGGCGACTCAGATAGTCCGCCTGCCAGTTCTCCACCCCCGGAATGTGCACAGCCGTTATCGCTGGGACGTGCGTCTCGGCCCACGACAGAATGTCGTTTACTTCCCGAGCCGCACGGGCACTCCTGGTGCCCCCTTGATGGTTGATGTAGGCCACCGCTGTGGCATTGTCCGTCTGAACCCGAACCGGACGGCCCTGAAGCCGTTCCGACCAATGCAGAAGGCAAGGTTTTATCGCTCGCAATTCCAGAATGTTGATCGGAAGGGAGGATTCCTCCTCCGACCAAGTTCCCTGGGCGGACAGAACGCCCAGAACACCACCCCAGCCCGACAGGCTGGCATCCGTGGTGATCTCCGTCCACGACAAAGGACGAAAGGACTTGCCCCCCGACACCGCCGGGGACTGGAGCCACCACAAAAGACCCCTTCGGGTGTGGCGGCTCAACGAAATCCGCAGATCCAGCGATTGCGGACGCCCGTCCCACCTGGCCAGGATCTCCGCCTGAAGACCCCACGTGTGAAACTGGGCGAAGGGAATCGCCTCGAAAGCCGAGACCATCAATCCCAGACACCTCATACATGTCCGGAGGGACGAGCACTGAGTGTCCCTGAGGGACCTGACCTCGTCCTGAAGTGTCCGGAGCTTGTCTTCCGGCAGGAAGACCTTCGCTTGAACAGAGTCCAGGATCATCCCCAGGTAGGGAAGACGAACCGACGGACAACGTTGATTTTGGAAAATTTATTGTCCAACCGAACTCCTGCAGAGTCTGCATCGTGGTGGACAGGTCGTTCACCAGGCCCTGACTGGTCGCAGACCGAAGCAAGATATCGTCCAGATACCCCAAGACAGAGATGCCCTGGGCTCTCAGTAAAGCCAGGACCGGCGCAAGCACCTTGGTGAAAACCCGCGGAGCCGAAGCGAGACCGAAGGGTAACGCCACAAATTGGTAATGATCCTCCGCAATGGCGAAACGAAGGTACCTCTGGTGACCCTCGAAAATGGGGATGTGAAGGTACGCATCCTTCAAGTCGATGGAGGCCATGAATTCCCCCGGAACCAGGGCAGCCACCACCGAGCGCAGGGATTCCATGCGGAACTTGTGAACCCGCACAAAGCGGTTCAGAGCTTTCAAGTCCAGAATCGGACGTACCTTGCCCTCCTTTCTGGGCACAGTGAACAGATTGGAGTAGAACCCCCGAAATCTGTCCCGATGAGGCACCGGAACCACCACTCCCTGGGCCCGCAGGTCCCGCACCGCCAGGTGCAGATCCTGCAAACGCTCCGGAGACAGCTGAAGATTTGAGGGGAAAAATCTGCTCGCCGGCCGAGAGAGAAACTCGATCTTGTATCCAGATCGAACGATGTCCTGAACCCACCTGTCCCGAATGCGGGCCAGCCAGGGTGGAAGAAAACCGAGCAAACGTCCCCCCACCCCAGAACCGGGTGAGGGCGCCCCTTCAGGCCGAATTGGCATGGGCAGCGGACCCGGACTGGCCGGACTTCTGCTTACCTGCCCACGGCTTCTTCTGGGAGCCTTGGCCCTTGAAGGACTTGCCCTTATATTGCGACCGAAAGGCACGAAAGGACCCCTGAGAGGGCCTAAACGAGGTATTCTTCTTACCGCGAACCAACTTATTCTTGTGAGTGTGGGGTAAGAGAGTGCTCTTACCCCCGGAAATTCCCTTAATCAGAGTATCCAAAGACTCGCCAAAAAGGCGAGATCCCGCGTAGGGAAGATTAGCTAGAGTCTTGCGAGAGGATTGGTCAACCGACCAACATTTCAGCCATATCAGGCGACGGTTCAACACCACTACACTGGAGAGGCGTGCAGCCAAAGGGACCAAATCCAAGTCTGCATCGCACAAATACATGACACCCTGATGAATTTGATCCACCATAGCCAATGTTGTCGGCGGAGCAGAGTCAGCCACCAGGGTGCGCCTGAGCACCTGCGTCCAATCCGCAATAGCTTGGGCTGCCATAATGGAAGCAAAAATAGGCTTCAGCATAGAACCAGCAACCGTATAAGCATGACGGGCCAGAGACTCCAATCTCCTGTCCGTAGGGTCCCGGAACACCGGGGTATCCTCAGCAGGAATCGCAGTAGATTTATTCAAAACCGCCACCGCGTGATCCACCTGAGGTGGCACACACCAACGCTCATCAGTGGTGGGTGTAAATGCATAACGCAGCTTGAACTTACTTGGCACAGTAAACGGCTTCTTTAAATTGCGCCATTGCTCATCAACAGCGCGCTGAAATTCCGCAGGGCAGGGAAAAGCCTGCGCTGCTTTGCGTTTCCTTTGCGTCCCATAAGAGGACATCAAAGCAGGAGGACTTGGTTCATCCTGCAGACGCAGTGTTTCCTTGATAGAAGTAATCAACTCATCCATGAGTGCAAGCTCTTCAGGCGAGCCAGGGGGAGAAGTATCAACTCCTACCTCAGCCTCCCCCTCAGACCCCACAAGGTCCAGAGATGAACGAGACCCTGAGAAGGGCACTCCAGCCATAGCAGCCCAATCGCCCTCTGAATCAGAGGAAATAGATAACCTGGGCCGTTTTGCGGATCGATCAGCCATTAGCATCTGCACCTGAGAAGCCAAGTTCGCTACAACAACAGCCAGATCAGCCCCCTTGGGGGATGCAGCAGCCCCTTGGCCCCCCACCAGGGTGGGAGGAAACTTGCAATCCTGAGAATCCATGCCCCAGTATCAACTGAAATAAAGGACTGCCCCTTTAAGACCGCGGCAAGTGCAGCCCACCGCACACTACTGTATGTACCGACCCCCGCAGGGATAAGGAGCACTGAGCAATGAAATACAGGATAAGGAAGGTAAAAACCTGGAGAGACCACACAGCTGCTGCCACAGATCGCTGTTCCAGTGAAAAAGGAAGTGATGCAATGACTGACCACCCTATATAGCCTATGAAGGCTTCACAAACATGGCCGCTCGGCTGAGGGAATGTAGGCAATAAGAAAATGGCGCCGACATGTGCCTGTATGAGCGATCGCCGCCAAAATGGCGGCGTTTGGCGCCAAAACACCGCGCTGTACCACACAGGGCCGGTCACCACAGTTTGCCGAAAAAAAAATGGCGGGCAGCATCAGCGATCGCCGCACAGCATGTCTAAGCCCAGTCTGCCCCATACATCTCACACAGCAGAGCGGGAGAGCCCCCCCCCCGCAGCCCACAGAAAGGCAGCTATCACAGGAATCTGACAGGGAGCTCAGCACTTACACAGACATGCGGGTCACACAGTCACAGACTGACACCCAAACAGACAGGTCCCCACATAGAAAAAACACTTACCATTACGGATGGCGTGGGGAGCCTTCTCTAGCGATCAAACCGCTGTACTGAGGACAGGGAGTGTTGCAGCCAGGACGCAGTGGACTGCGGTGCGAAACTGCAAATGGCGTCCGGTGAGGTAGCCACCTCACAGGCAGCATCCCTGCAGCGAACAGGGATGGGTCGTTCAATATGCCAGGGAAACCTGAGCTGAACGCTCGATGGCAGGCTGGGGAAACCCCTGGCTCTCAGCCCTGTGATCCAGGGCGGCCAGTCCAAGACCCAGCTCCGCATGATCATCTTCATCCGAAGAAAACTAAACTAATGCTGAGAAAAAAACAGCTAAGTAAAAGAAAGAGAAAAATACTTGAAATAAAATCAAAAAGAGGATAGAAGGCTGAGACTGAAAGCCCCAGCACAGGAACAGCCAGCTACTCCTAAGCTAGGCAATTGAAAACTGAGTTGAGAATGCTGGAAGCAGGGAGGTATTGACTGAGGGGACCGCCCCCTAGGGGTGTGATATGCTAAAAGCTTTGATATTAACAAATCTTGTTGCCTAGCTACTCCTACGGAGCAAAGGTCAATTACCCATTGGTGAAGATTATGAAGGGGCGGCGACTGTTGGACGTCGTAAGAGAAAATTGATTTTTGCCTTACCATAAAATCCTTTCCTCTGATGTTCATTGAGGGACACAGCTCCAGAATCTTCTTAACTATTGGGTTATGCTGCCCCCTACAGGAGTAGGACACTAGGCAGGAAAAAGCTTTACTACGCCTATGGAGCTGTCCCAGGGGATATACTCCCACACTCTGCTCTAGGCATTCAGTTTTGTTGCAAGCAAACAGTGTCCAAAGAAAAATAACCCAACTCAATAGAGTGGTGGGTGCGGTATCGTTAATGAACTTTAGAGAAAAGGTCTTTACAGTAAGACAAAAATCCAATTTTCTCTTTCGTTCATTTGGGGACAAAGCTCCAGAATCTTCCTAACCATTGGGACGTCCCAAACCAGTGGTAAACATGACTGGCGAGAAAAACACAGCAGAAAATATTCCCAAAAGGCTAAACCTAGCCAACCAGGTAACATGGAGCTCAACCAGGAACAACTGGAGTTCACCTGAAAACAATACACCCTAAAAAAGGACCAGGTTCTCTCAAACAGCAGCCTGAAATACCTTGCAGCCAAAGGCAACATCCGCAGGTGCCAGTACATGCGCTTCATAAAATTTTGTGAAAGTGTGCACAGACAACCAGGTGGCCGCCTTGCAAACCTGTATCACTGACGCCTGATGGCAGAAAGCCCAAGAGACATTAAGCTCCCATGTAGAAAGCACTTTAACCTCCCTGGCGGTATGATTCTTTCGGATTTTAGGTGCTGAAAGCGGTACCATTATTTTGCATGTAATTCTTAAGAATGAGCAGCCCAAACCTACTATTTACATAGGATTTTTTTTTTCAATGTGCGTTCTTCTTTATAACATCTCGGGTATGATAAAGTTTGAAACAAAAAATCATAAATTATAATATAATAAAAAACTATAAATAAGTTAAAGTAGATATATATATATATATATATATATACACATACATACATACATACATACACACACATACATACAGTGGGTACGGAAAGTATTCAGACCCCCTTAAATTTTTCACTCTTTGTTATATTGCAGCCATTTGCTAAAATCATTTAAGTTCATTCTTCTTCCTCATGAATGTACACATAGCACCCCATACTGACAGAAAAACACAGAATTGTTGACATTGTTGCAGATTTATTAAAAAAGACGCTGCAGAAGACGTCACATGACGAAACGCGTACAGCGCCGTCACGTCACTTCCGGTTCCGGTCTCCAGTTGGAACGCATTGCGTTCCGGGACGCCACTACCTCGCTGTTTACTGATTTTATCTATGCGAGTACCCATTTTTATGTTACTGCTGGAAGGAATAAACTTTAAAAACGGTATTACACTATCGAGTTCTTTTCCATTTATATGATCCCTCCATCCACATACCTTTGAGTGGCCATATCAGTTCACCCCACGGATCGTTGGATATCCTACTATCGGATAGGATCTCACTTTAGGATATCCCTGCGGACCCTATACTACATCTCCCCCAGGAAGGGAACTACTACCCAGAGCCAGGACCAACAGGATATTTCTACAGTACCTGCCCTATACCCCTGTGTGGGGTGGGTACATCTGGTGAGTAGGTTTTTCTACTAGAGGTTTCCCCGCCACTCGCCAGTCACCCACCTTGGGGGTCACCGCTGGATACTTATTCATTCACCACTCCTCGGGGCACAATCATCTATATATGGACTTATCTTAACAGCTGATCTGATCTAATACCATTTCTTATTTCTACCTTGGAGTTCATATTTCTTTGCACATTGAGTTTGCCCATAATATTGTTTGCACCTTTATTATTATACGGACTATTTATCACATGAATTTAGATCACATCACTACTTACTGCACTTTGTAAAAATAGTTTCCCGCACTCTTATTCATTTTCTCCGGAAAAGTTTCCCGCACACCCAATTTAATTGTTGCACTTTTTGCACACTTTTTCATATTATACCATTGCCTATGTATTATTATTTCAAGTTATTTTCTTACCATTTTATTACAAAATGCTGATATTATTATTTTAGGTATATACTAAGAGATATATATATTGTAGTACTTTGCACTTTATACTACGCACTCTGGTGGTTATTTATATTTTACTTCATTTTATTATTATATTTTTTTATATTTTTTCATATATTCCATATTAACTCATTCCCAATACCATTTTATGTTGGACTTTTACTATATTGTGGCATCATTTACATATCCACCATTTATATTTATATTTTTATTCCTCAATCACATCTGTGTTTCTACATTTTATTTTTTCATTTTATATATTTATATATACCTATTTGCACCTTATAAGCAGCGCCACCACTTCATATTTACATAGATATATATATATATATATATATATACACATACATACATACATACATACATACACACACATACATACAGTGGGTACGGAAAGTATTCAGACCCCCTTAAATTTTTCACTCTTTGTTATATTGCAGCCATTTGCTAAAATCATTTAAGTTCATTCTTCTTCCTCATGAATGTACACATAGCACCCCATACTGACAGAAAAACACAGAATTGTTGACATTGTTGCAGATTTATTAAAAAAGAAAAACTGAAATATCACATGGTCCTAAGTATTCAGACCCTTTGCTCAGTATTTAGTAGAAGCCCCCTTTTGATCTAATACAGCCAGGAGTCTTTTTGGGAAAGATGCAACAAGTCTTTCACACCTGGATTTGGGGATCCTCTGCCATTTCTCCTTGCAGATCCTCTCCAGTTCTGTCAGGTTGGATGGTAAACGTTGGTGGACAGCCATTTTTAGGTCTATCCAGAGATGCTCAATTGGGTTTAAGTCAGGGCTCTGGCTGGGTCATTCAAGAACAGTCACGGAGTTGTTGTGAAGCCACTCCTTCGTTATTTTAGCTGTGTGCTTAGGGTCATTGTCTTGTTGGAAGGTAAACCTTCGGCCCAGTCTGAGGTCCAGAGCACTCTGGAAAAGGTTTTTGTCCAGGATATCCCTGTACTTGGCCGTATTCATTTTCCCTCAATTGCAACCAGTCGTCCTGTCCCTGCAGCTGAAAAAAACCCCCACAGCATGATGCTGCCACCACCATGCTTCACTGTTGGGACTGTATTGGACAGGTGATGAGCAGTGCCTGGTTTTCTCCACACATACCGCTTAGAATTAAGGCCAAAAAGTTCTATTTTGGTCTCATCAGACCAGAGAATCTTATTTCTCACCATCTTGGAGTCCTTCAGGTGTTTTTTTTTTAGCAAACTCCATGCGGGCTTTCATGAGTCTTACACTGAGGAGAGGCTCCCGTCGGGCCACTCTGCCATAAAGCCCCGACTGGTGGAGGGCTGCAGTGATGGTTGACTTTCTACAACTTTCTCCGAACTCCTGACTGCATCTCTGGAGCTCAGCAACAGTGATCTTTGAGTTCTTCTTTACCTCTCTCACCAAGGCTCTTCTCCCCCGATAGCTCAGTTTGGCCGGACGGCCAGCTCTAGGAAGGGTTCTGGTCGTCCCAAACGTCTTCCATTTGAGGATTATGGAGGCCACTGTGCTCTTAGGAACCTTAAGTGCAGCAGAAATCTTTGTAACCTTGGCCAGATCTGTGCCTTGCCACAATTCTGTCTCTGAGCTCTTCAGGCAGTTCCTTTGACCTCATGATTCTCATTTGCTCTGACATGCATTGTGATCTGGAAGGTCTTATATAGACAGGTGTGTGGCTTTCCTAATCAAGTCCAATCAGTATATTCAAACACAGCTGGACTCAAATGAAGGTGTAGAACCATCACAAGGATGATCAGAAGAAATGGAAAGCACCTGAGTTAAATATATGAGTGTCACAGCAAAGGGTCTGAATACTTAGGACTATGTGATATTTCAGTTTTTCTTTTTTAATAAATCTGCCACAATGTCAACAATTCTGTGTTTTTCTGTCAGTATGGGGTGCTATGTGTACATTCATGAGGAAGAAGAATGAACTTAAATGATTTTAGCAAATGGCTGCAATATAACAAAGAGTGAAAAATTTAAGGGGGTCTGAATACACACTATATATTATATATATATATATATATATATATATATATATATATATATATATATATATATATATATAAATAAATCAGTAAATCTGCAGGAAAGGGCACTGGGGGCAAACTAATGTGACTATATTTTATTTTGCATTGCATCAGTGTGTTTGGTCTGTTTTACATTTACATTTGAATTTGCTGCCGGATCCACCCCCCTGCGAACGTCACATCGCAGGAGACGGAAGCCGGGGCACACAGAGGATCGTGAGGAAGCTCCGCCGCCGCACACCGCCGGATCCCGGTGATACATCGCTGGATCCCGGTGACAAGGTAAGTAACCCCTCTACCAGGATCCAGCGATCTTCCTTGTGGTACCCCGAGTGTGGCTCGGGGTTACCGCTTTTGGCACTGAAATTTAACCCCGAGCCACGCTCGGGAATACCGCTAGGAAGGTTAACAGGGAACGGAGGAACCTGACTCTTGAAGGAATAGGCCTGCACCCCCGTCTGTCTTGTCCATCTCGAAATGGCCTCGGCAGACGCGACCAACCCTTTGCGAGGTCCATCCTTAAATACAAACAGTAAGGCTGATTTCCAAAACTACTCGGTTGCCGCAAGGTACACCCTGTGCGCCCGACCCACATCCAGAGAGTGCAAGGCAATCCCCTTGGATGTTTAGACTTAGGACACAGGGAAGGCAACTCAATGTCTTCATTCAGATGGAAACCAGAAACAACCATCGGAAGGAAAGACTGACACTTTAAGGTGAACGGCAAGACAACATACCCAGCTCCGACACCTGTGTGCAGAAGTAATAGACACCAAGAAGGCTACCTTCTGGGACAATGTAAGCAAAATATTTTTTTTTGAAATGCGGTTACTGGAGAACCGACAGCACCAAACTGAGATCCCACGGTGGCAACGGAGACCGTACTGGGGGAGCCAAGTGGCGAACCCCCTGAATAAAAGTGCGAACCAAAGAATGCGTAGCCAAAAGGACGGTAAAAGAAGACCTCCAATGCCAGGCACTGCTAAACACCTCGGAGTAATGCCAAAATCCGAGTCACCAAAAGGGAACTGGGATGACCGAGAAGAGATTCACACCATGCAATGTTCGTCGTCCAGGCGTGATGGTAAATTTTGCTAGGAGGTAGATTTTCTAGATTTTAACAGCGTGGGAATCACAGATTCAGACAACCCCCTATCCTTCAGCACCTGACCAAGTAAAGCCGTTAAGGCCAGCGACTGTAAAGCAGGATGGCAGATTGGCCCTTGAGCCAATAGATCTTCTCTGAGAGGAAGTCTCCAAGGGGCATCGGCGACGGGCCGTACCAGATTGGCTTTCCAAGACCGATCCTTCGCAGAAGACTCAGGAGAAGTTTTAGCAGGGGAAAGGCGTATAAGTTTTAGCAGGGGAAAGGCGTATAATCAGACGATACTGGCCACAAGGAGCTACCATTGTGTCTGTGGCGTCGGCCAGAGGACCCCAAGAACTTGCCTCAATTCTATGTACCTTCCTGTTAAGACAAGAGGCCAACAGGTCCACCTCGGACGTTCCCCACCAGAGACACAGCTGAACCTTAGAATGCTGGCTACCTCCCGAGCAGCCAGGACACTTCCTGTGCCCCCTTGGTGATTGACATACGCCACGGCCATGGCATTGTCCCATTGAATCCTTACCGGGCACCCTTAAAGGCCATTTGTCCAATGAGCAGGACAAATTGTATCACATGAAGTTCCAGTATATTGATCAGTAGTCTTGACTCCTCTAGAGTCTAGACCCCTTGAACACATCAGTGGCCAAAACGCCTTCCCACCCGGACAGGCTGACATTTGTAAATACCACCGCCCAGTATAGGGGATGGAAGATTTGCCCTGTCGAAGCCCCGGAGAGTGAAGCCACCATATCAGGGACCTACTTGTATCCCGGCTCAACAGGATCAGATTGTCTAAAAACTGTGGATTCTTGTCCCGCTTGGCAAGAATATCTCTTTGCAGAGGTCTCGAGTGGAACTGTGCAAACTGAATCGCCTCAAAAAGGTAGACACCATCAGGCACAGCACCCGCATGCAAGTATTGAAAGATAACCGACTGCTGGACAACAGAAGCCAAAATCGCATCCTGCAGCTTTTGGAGTTTTTTCCCTGGAATAAACACCCTGGCTGAAGCCGAGTCCAGAGTCAGACACAGATAGTCCAACTTGGTGGACGAAACCAGAGCAGATTTTTGGAAGGGCGTTGGGGGCTTCAGCTAGACCCACTGAGGCCATCCCCCAATGACGGCACCCAATTCGGCCGCACGGCCCAGTTGGCTGTAAGCCGCCGCCTAAAATTTGAGGGCGCCTCACCGCCAGGATGCGAGCCCCAACAGATCCGACCACCCAGGGCAGCGAAGGGGGAAGGCGGATGCCCATACAGGAGACAGTGGCTTCAGCCATCCGCACAGGGGCCGCCTTACATATGTTCTGCCGAGTAGGCCGTAAAGCCACCGCCTGAATTTTAGGCCGGATCCTGCCATGTGAGGTGCATATCCCGCGGATGGTAAAACATCCGCTCCCCCAGCCCAACAACTGCTGCAGGGAGTCCCGAGGACATCCCTGCCCCAGTCACAACCCCCAGGATGGCAGGGAATGCTACTAAACCCCCCCCCCCCTTGTGACCCCCAGGAAAAAACCCAGTCAGCATCAGCAGCTCAGCAAGCAGCAAACCCCCCCATAGCAGCATGTGGCAAAGCCAGCTCACAACCTCACCTGGGGAGGGGGGGGGGCTGTGGGGGCCGAAAGACACACAGTGATTGTTTAGAAGGGCTGGAGGGAAGGGAGGGGCCTACGTCCACCCCCCAAAGACCACCCGGTGAGGGGGGGGGGGGGACACTACTTACCACACCATTGAACCGAGTGGGCACCGCTCTGGGCAGACCACCACACCATCAGAATGGGGGTGCTGCGGGTAAAGATGCACAATGCGACTTAGGCCCGGAGCAGGTCGTATGCACCCTCGCAAGACGTTTAACTCACAGGCCAGCCCCCGTCCAGTGGGGCTATGCCGCGGCTGACTTAGCGTGGAGCTGAGGCCTGCGCGCACTTGCTGGCCAGACTGGGGAGACCTTAAGGATCTAGAATATCTAGTCCATCACCCAGTCCAGCAGTTGATTGTAGTTCTCACAAGAACAGAAAAGGATAAAAAAAAAAAAAAAAAGGAGGAAAAAATTCCATTTAAAAAAGGAAAAAATTATAGGACCAGAGAACTAGGTCCTTACTCCTGACTAGGCAGAAAAAAACAGAATGCCTAGAGCAGAGTGTGGGAGTATATCCCCTGGGACTGCCCCATAGGCGTGGTAAAGCTTTTTCCTGTCTAATGTCCTACTCCTGTAGGGGCCTTTTTGGAATATTTTCTGCTGTGTTTTTACCACCAGTCATGTTTAACACTGGTTCAAGACGGATGAACACGAAGAGACTCACACCACGCAATGTACATCTTCCATGTATAATGGTAGATCTTCCTAGAAGTAGATTTCCTAGCTTTTAACAGCGTTTGAATCACCAACTCAGACAAACCTTTATCAATCAGCACCTGGCGTTCAACAGCCAAGCCGCCAAAGCCAGTCCCTGTTAAGCAGGATGGAAGATTGGTCCTTGGGACAGCAGATCCAACCTGAGAGAGAGCTTTCAAGGAACGTCGGCGAACAGCCACACCAGACTGGCCTACCAAACCCAGCGAGGCCAGACTGGGGCCACTTCTGCCTTGATCCTGCTTAGAAGTCTTAGCAGAAGCTTGAGAAGAGGGAAGGCGTAAATCAGACGATGCTGACCCCATGGGGACACCAGCGCGTCTGTGGTGCTTTGCCAGAGGATCCCGGTACCAAGCCACAAACCCCTCACCTTTCTGTTGAGCCGGGACGCCAACAGATCCACCTCGGGGATGCCCCACCGGAGACACAACTGATGGAACACCTCCGGATGAAGGGACCACTCCCCTAGGTCCAAAGCCTGACCGGTAATCCGCCTGCCAGTTTTCCACCCCGGGAAACATACGTGTACGATGGAAAGAGCTGGAACGAACTGTTCTGCCCACCTTAGAATGCCGGCTACCTCCAGAGCCGCCATTGTCCGATTGAATGTGCACGGGATATCCCTGAAGACGATCCGTCCAATGTTCCAGGCACAGTCTGATCGCTCGAAGTTCCAAGACATTGATCAGTAGCCTGGACTCTCCCAGTGTCCAGATCCCCTGAGCAGAATTTTTGCAGAGGATGCCTCCCCAGCCAGAGAGGCTGGCATCCGTGGTGACCACTGTCCAGTACAAGGGGAGGAAGGATTTGCCCAGCTGAAGCACCAAAGAACGAAGCTACCATATCGGGGACTCCTTCGTTCCCCGGCTCAGCTGGATCGGATTGTCCAGAGGCCGCAGATTCTTGTCCCATTTGGCCAGAATCTCTGTTGCAGGGACCTCATATGGAACTGTGCACTGTGCACTGTGTGAAGGTAGACACCATCAGGCCCAGCACCCGCATGCAAGTCCAGAGGGATAACCATTTGCTGGACATCAGGAGACTAATTGCAGCCTGCGGTTTCTGGAGTTTATCCAGAGGAAGGAGTATTCTGGCTAAGGCAAAGTCCAGAGTCAGACCCAGCTAGTCCAACTTTTTGGACAGAACAGAGCAGACTTCTGAAAACTCAGAATCCAGCCAAACTCCCTCAAGCTCGTATGTTGATTTCCAGGTTTTCCACCAGAGCAGTAGGAGACTCCGCTCACAGAAGGAGGTCGTCCAAGTGCCCAGTAGCACGATGCCCCGTTGGTGTAACAATGCTAGCACCAGGGCCAACACTTTTGTGAAGACCCGAGGAGCAGAGGCGAGACCAAAGGGTAACGCCACAAACTGATAATGCTCCTCTTCCACGGCAAAGCAGAGGAAGCGCTGGAGACCGACACATATTGGAATGTGAAGGTAAGCGTCCATGATGTCGATGGGTGCAAGAAAATCCCTCTGATTCAGGGAAGCCACCACCGTGCGAATGGACTCCATTCTAAAATTCTCACCCGCACAAATCAATTCACTGCCTTGAGTTCCAGAATTGGACACACCTTGCCTTCCTTCCTGGGGACTGTACAGGTTTGAGTAAAAACCCTGAAAACGTTCCGAAGTCGGCACTGGGACCATCACCCTTTAAATTAAAAGGTCCTGCACCGCCCCAAAAAGAGCCTGTAAGCGGACTGGGGAAAGCCTTATGGTGGAAGGAAGAACCTTACCAGAGGTTAAGAATGAAACTCAATCTTATAGCCGAAGGGCGCACCTTCATGCTGAAGGGACCTTGTCCGCGGGTCTGGAGAAGCCCTCTCTTGACTTGCCAGACCAAGTTTGCTTGGATCCTCTAGAGGAGGCCTTATAAGGCTCCGATCCCTTGTCAATCAACCCAGAGGGACGAAAAAACCTCTTATAAGCCGAGAAGGAGAGCCCACGTCTACGACGAGGGTCTTTGCCCTTAATAGCCTGCAGAAGAAAGGTACACTTCCCCCCCCCCTGTGAGACCTTTAATGATGTCATCCAGGGTAGCACCAAACAGGCGATCTCCTTGAAAGGGAAGATCAGTCAAGGCCTTTTTAGAAGTCTGGTCCACAGACCAGCATTTAAGCCAAAAGACACACCGAAGGACCACTGCCGAAGCCGAGTCACTAGGGGAGCCGCATCCGAAGAGGCATCACAGATAAACTGCAGCCTCTGGACCAGCATGTCCGCCAGCTCAGCAAAGGTAGGGGGCAGCCTTGTTTATTCTGGAAACCTTGTTTAATTAGTCATGGTCGCCTTATTTAATCTGGAAACCGGAAGGTCAACCACCGGTGGAACAGTCCACTTCTTAAGAAGGGACTCATAGGGGTATCGCTTAGCAAAGCGCTTAGGGACCCCAAGGGGATGCTTTTGGTTGTCCCCACTCTGTAGTGACAATTCTGTCAAAATAGGAGGGCTAAGGTAATACCTTTGCTGCTCTGGATGGCTTGTGAGTTCAAAAGGGGATGTGCGCCTCCGTCGCAGCTGCGTCCTCCATGTTTAAGGTTTTACTCACGGATACAATCGGTGCGTCCCTCACTGACTTTTCATGCGTGGTTGCAGAAGTGGAGGAATCCTCCTCACTATCTGACGATTCAGGGCGCGTGGTCGCAGATCCATGCAGGGTGACCTACGTCTGCGGAGGCCGAATCAGATTCAGGATCTGAGGGGACAGATTAGGTAGGGGGCGTTTTTTTTTTGCCAGCCCATCGCTGAAAAGCCACCTCCACCGGAGACACAAAGGACCCCAGGATCGCCGTCACTGCATCGATGGATGGATGTGACCCAGAGGGCCCCGCAGCCTCAGAGAGGATCAGGTGGGGAGATGTGCTCCAAAGACTCCATGAGTCACCAGGAGGACCCCACAAAAAAGTGTAAAACACTGTTGAGGGACAACTCAAACTGCTCTGGCAGCCCACTCGGTTGCCAGTCATGGAGCACCAATCGATCGCTCTCAAGGAGAGGACCCTACCAGACTCCCCACCCCGCAGAAACCAGGCACCGCAGCCACCAGGAGAATCTGCACTGCACGAGCGGCGATCAGGAAATGAAAGGATCCAGGAGTCAGCACCAGGGGATGAGGAGGGGCTCCCACCACCAAAAACTCCGCCCAGAAGGCTCTACAGACATGGCCGCCGCTGTTTTCTATGGCAAACCACCTCAAAATGGCTGCTGGACTACACAAACATGGCTGCCGTGCATTGCAGCACAAGGCTACAACAAAATGGCGGCACCACGAGGCTTCCAGGGACCCATAAAGGAAACCCTAGGCCTCAAGGACAGGCCCAGGAAGGACAGTGGGACCCTGGCAGAAGTCCCCACCAGGTACAGTCCCCCCCTGCACAGCCGATCGTCCGGTCGCTGGCGGCGCACCCCCCCCCCCCCTTAGCAGCATAGGGCCCTGCCCCCACACCAGGAGGTGGACCAGACCACCCACACAGCCCCAGCATGTCATGGCCGACCAAGCACGGAGCTGAGGTCTGCGTACGCTCGCTGGCCAAACTGGGGTGACCACTGGATCTAGATTATCCAGTCCGGCAGTTAATTGTAGATCTCACAGGAAAAAACCAGGAGGAAAAAAAATCTGTCTAAAAAGAAAAAAAAACTGCCAGGAATAGAGATCCCAGCAAGGAACTAGTTCCTTACTCCTGACTAGGTATAAAAAAAACTGAGTACCTATAGCAGAGAGAGTGAGTATACCCCCTGGGACTGCCCATAGGCGTAGCCAGACTTTTTTCTGCCTAGTATCCTACTCCTATAGGGGGCAGTATAACCCAATGGTTAAGAAGATCAGGAGCAGTGTCTGTTAATGAATGAAAGAGAAACGTATATTTTTAACATGCAGCAAATGCAAGTACCCAGAGCATGCAAGTACTTGGTATCAACCTTCTGCAATTCTCTATACAGCAGCACAAAGTGGCAGCAGACAGAGCAAAGGTGCTCATAACATAGATCCCTGTGGAACTGTCCACATTTCCATCTATGTATTGGCCCAGTAGGGTGTGTTGAACAGCTACAGAGAGACCACTGCTACCATACAGAGAGCAAGGGTCTCTCTAAGCCTGGCTGGCAGGAGAAAAAGCTTTTCTGTTCATGCTTTGTAAAAAAAAAAAAAAAAGTTGCCACTACCTGAACTGTTAAAACGTTCACTGTTTGGGTATATAAAAAATAAATGCTTGTGCTCAATAGCTTGTGCATTTATATAACCCATCAGGTGCTAAAGGGCCGTGTCCACATGTTAACACTAAAAATTCTGGATGAACCCTCTGCACACTGTTCTATACCCTTTCTAGCAAACTTTGCTCCAGAACAGATTTTTAGTCCACATACATTGCAATACATGTTTAAATTGGCCAATTGCAGAAGATAATCCCTCTCTGGCCAGTCCCTACTCTGCAAAAGCTCCAGTGGATATAGTGCCAATATAAGGCAAACAGACAAGTTGTAGGAGAGCTACAGGTACATGTAAAAGCTTGGTCACAGATCTGGACTAGGCAACAGAAATAAGATATATCTGTGCTCAAACAACAATAGAAGATCTCACTCTCTATTTATCTATTATTTCTACTGCATAGTCCAGGTCTGTTACCAGACCTGTACCTCCCTTACAGCTTGTGTCAAGTCGATTTTCCCCATACTGGTACTATATCCTATGGAGCATTTGCAGCGCAAAGCAGAGTAGGGCTGGCCAGAGAGGATTTTGGTGCAGTTGGGCTCCTTAAACATGTATTGCAATGTACGTGAACTAAAAATCCCTGGTTTTATGCAAGGTTTGCTTAAAAGGGTGTATAGCAGTGTGCAGAGGGTTTATCTAGAACCTTTTGTTTTAAAGTCCCTGAAAAGGATTGAACGGACTTAAACTGAAAGTTTAGTTGGCCTGTAATGGTAACATAGAAAGTGGGGTCAAATCATTTGGATTATCCAAAACAACGGTACAGCGCTTGTTTTGGATTATTGAATTGCTTTGTAGTGGTAAACTCAGTTGGTATAGCGGTTTATTTTAGCACCTTTAGTTGATTGCATACAGCCAATTGTTTGCGCTGATATATTCACTTTTGCAAATCATTTGGATTCCATTTGTGTAGGAGCTCATTCTATACACATTTAAACAAGGGTGGGGGATACTTGAATATCTTACCTTCTTCTGCTAGGTTTTTGTTTATCACCAGTTTCCCGTGTCTCAAATAGTTCAACACTGGTCCAAAGTATGTGGGGTCTCGATCTATGATATAGGCCCCGGTTTCATCCTGCAAACAAGAAATGCAGATGGATCAGACAGTTCTAGGCTTACACTGCATCCTGTACTGTCAAAAGGATACACAAACTGAACTTCCAAGATTTGTGTAGCTAGTTTTCCTAGTTGATCGTGAAATACTTGCATACAAATAAAACTGCAATTTTATTCATATGAGGTAAAAACTATTCTAAAAGGCCTCATGCACACTGGACGTTGTTTGGGCTCCTCCTAGGGGCATCTGGTGTTTCCTGCCTCTAAACACCCCTGCATGTTTGGCTATGTGTCAATGAACACAAAGGCTTTTAGAGGCAGAGGCATTAATGCCTCGTTTCCACTGAGTGGTACGGTATGGTTCGGTTCAGTACGGTACGGTACACATTGCGTTTCCACTGCCAATAGTACCCGTTCATGATAGGCGTGGTGTAGCAGAAAAGCTGTGATAGAGAATTCTCTGTCAACCAATCAAAGTTCTGCAGAGTGTAGCTCCACCCAGTTGGTACGGTACTAATGTGCTTGGTACCCCAACGAAAGGGTACCAAAAAAGTGGTACGGTACGGTTCGGAATTAGGGTACCATTCATAATGGAAACGGCATAAATAGCGTACCGTACTGAACCGTACCAGAAAGCTCAGTGGAAACGAGCCATTAGAGGCACGAAAAAACCCACGGCCAGTGCATCCAGAAGCAGAGTTGACAGAAAATGTGTTTAAACCTGTGTGTTATTGTTAGGAACATTAAGACTCGATTCACACTAGCGCGACTTGTCAGGGGACTTGCCAGCCTGATAAGTCGCGCTCCCTCGCGGTCCATTGACTGCTACATCGACCCGTTCTAATAGGAGCGACACAGGTCGCTCCGACTTAGAAAAAGGGTCCTGTACTACTTCGGGGCAAACTCGGAGCGACTTGCATAGACTTCCATTATGTGACGTCCATGCAAGTCGCTCCGAAGTCGTGGTGCATGGGAATGCACAAGTCGCCCCCGAAGTAGTACAGAGTCGTGCCGCCCCAGTGTGAACCGACTCTTAGTGCTTCAGTTTGAATTTATTTCAATGGCCAGAATACATTTTTTGGGCCAATAAACTAAAACTCCCAAGCGCTTGATGCCTGGAAACATGCCTGAACGCGTTACACACATTTACCAACGCCAGGCGGTTTTTCTGGCAAACCACTGCTGCCAGGAGGAAAATACTTTTTTTTTTTAATTCTTTTTATTGGATTTTGGTGTAGTTCGACATACATACAGTAAGAACATACAACTCAACAAAACCTTCCAGTCTCTGGCACTGAGCCCACGCAGGGATGCAAAGGCCGAGAATGCAGAATATATAATACACAGAGGCCTTGAGAACTGTAGTGGCATTTAACACAAAGCAAACAGAAAAAAAAAATATTAATTAGAAGACCTGTGTACATCTAACCACCCTAGTCACAACAGTTTCTGAAACTCAGGTGATCTTAATGCACTCTGAGTTAGAAAGATTGAGCAGTAAATAACTTGTGTCAGAGTTACTTATCCACCGATGTGGAAGGTTCCGCTAGCCATTTGGCCCAGACTCTGTCATACTTCCTGGGGCAACCTCTGAGCATACATTTCCTTATAATAAAGCAGTGCTTTATTAACCAGATGTTTCCAGAAAGAAAGGCAGGGAGAGTCTTTTTTTTTCCCCAGCATAGCGTGATTGGTCTCCTTTTATTTTTATGCCAGAAAAGCTATCAGGGTTCTCTATGCCACTTTGGGAAATAGATCCTCCACCAGACCTAGCAGGCTCACCCTTGGGGAGGGGAGGAATGGTGATGTTGGTCACCTGTTGAATAACAGAGAGCACTTGCATCCAGTATAATGATTTTCCCGGTCAGGTTCAGAATATGTGGATAAAGTCTCCCTGAAGATTGCATAAAATGGGACTCATTGTGGCTAACGATAGGGGGTTAGATAGGCCCTATGTACCAGCCTATAATGAGTAAGGCGATCTCGTAGTGAAACAATAATTTTAAATGGATAATCCCACATGTCTTCCCAGTCCTCCCCAGGATACTCTGAGGAGATGCCCAGAGTATGGAGGAGGGTTTCTCAGAGCATTCATAGCATAGGATTCTTTCCAGATCCGAAGACACCATCTGAGCGCCCCCAGACAGAAATTGACATCTGAAAGCATAAGACAACTGAAGGTAACGAAAAAGGTATGAGGAGGGGACATTGTGGTTGGAAACAAAATAAACAAAAGAGCAAACAGAGGTCTGATGAGACAGCTTTCACTAGCCTAACATTAAATGTGGTCCATGCTACAGGCTCGGGAAGGTTAAAGATAGGAGGTAGTGTGGGGTTATTCCATAGACGGGCATTAGGGGAAACTATGGTTTGTGGATATCACTCACATACAAGCCCTGCCTTCCAGGCCTTAACAGTGACAAGAATAGAAGGAGTTCGTAAAGGGGCTCTGGGACCTCGGAATGGCAGGCATTTAGGAGCCTCCACCGAGCGTACCTCTGCAGCTCCTAGAATTATGGACGGGTTGGATAGATCCGGTTTTTAGCCACCAGGCAACAGTGACCAGCTGGGCGGCTATATAATATTTGTGGCAAGCCGGTAATGCTAGAAAACTTTGAGAGGTGGGTTGAATCAACTTATTGGACTATACTAGGTATCAACAGCTCCGTAAAATCCAAAAAAAAAAAAAAAAAAAATAGAATAGCTGCTATCCTGTCTGTGTTAACTTCAAAAATTTTTATAATGGGGGAAAAAAATAAATAAAAAAAAAAAAAGGGGGGGGCGAGGTAGTGGCTTTGGCATGAAATAGTTGGACTTTATAATTGGACATTTTTTGAATATGCAATTTGTTTATTAGCACAAGGCACTTTGCACTTTATTAGAGAATGATATATTGTTTTTTACTTTGTACATGAATTTTGTGTGGTACATTACACAGGATATAGGTGATATACATGTACTATAGATTTTTGTAGGTTTGCACATGGAATTAGCACTTCCCTCTCCTTTTTTCATTATGGGGCTAACATTAAATTGACTGTTTCCACTTCCTTGCCACAAAAGGAAAAATTAGCTCCCCAACATTTCTATGAACTGCTCCCAGCTCAGCACCTCTTCTCGCGGACTTAGCCTCTCCTTCAACATGAGGAGCAGGGCGCTCTAGTGCCGGGAAACCACCGACTGCTGATTTCCCATGTCCCTGCCCTGGGCCGCTGCCTTCCTGAGCCAAGCCGCCGCCTCACGCAATACCCTGGGGGAGGGCAGGCCACCAGGGATCCCCAGCTGGACTTGATTCTGCTGGCTGCTCGCTCCTCCCACCACTCTCTTCCTGCTGCCGCTGCTAATCACATTCCATAATGATGGCAGGGCAAAGCAGTGCTCTGTGTCCGCAGGGCCTACGGGGCCCAGGCCGTCTCTTCCTTTCCTTCCTGGCCAAGACCCTGCAGCTTGCCCTGTAGCAGAGGCACCAGGTGCCAGGGTGCAATATAGTCGCAATGGTGACCTGGTGTCTGGGATTTGTCGAGCCCTGCCAAAAAAAACAAAAAAAGGCCTAAAACAGACTACCAATCTCCCTAACACACACCTCAAAATATGCTCAAAACTATATAAATAAGTAGCAAATTCATTAATACGTGAGCACGTACAGCGAAGTAACATCTGGGAAATCGATGTATTCATGTAATTATCATTTACTTGCTGCTAACATATTGCAGAAGCACGGCTATATAAATCTAGAAATCCCAAGACAAATAATTTCCCTTGTGTGACTTTAGACATTTACAAGTGAGCAAGAATAAGTGTTATGGCAGTAGTAGTTCGATAAACACTCAGTGTCATGCAGAATCCAACAGCTGTGACCAATGCTTCTACATCTCAGGAAAAAGGCCAGCTCCAAATTACACATAATGCTTGTGCCACTAGAGTTAAAAGAAGCGGTCATAAGCCTATTCAGGGCAAAGTGAAGGGAACGCAGGTTATGAGAAGGGTTGAAACTAATTATTATTCTTAGAATATACAACCATTAACATAATTGATTATAATAATAGATGTCAATTATTTTCATAATCTATTAGTTGGTCAGCCGATTAGCTGGCATGCATACAGAATGCATTATTTATTTACATATCAGAAAATCCACAGCAGCACACAAACAGCTCAGTACACTATCCAAACATGTCAGAAGTGCCTGAATGTTTGAGGAGCAATGCCTTCTGGGCAGGAGAAGGAAGTGAGGGATTCTAAAAAGGCAGAATTATTTTTATCTTGCTATACTAAATCAATACGGTAGAACCACGCAAAGTTTTTTTTTTTTTGATGAAGGTATTACACTGTTGCTGCACTATTGGGATTACCCCAACCTAAAAATCATATGTCTGCAAAGTGAGCGCGATATGAACAACCAATGTTTTCATTTAAGGTCTAATTAGTGCATGAAACAAATAAACCCAGTAAATATATCACATCTATTCGAAACAACTAAAGTGCGAACGTGCTATAGATCCAATATTGCGATTTCAAATGAATACATTATTAAATTAAATACCTGTATAAATCCATTATATTCCATATATCAAAAAAGTGCCAAAGTGCTGTTAAACAAAATTCACTTATGAAAGTCCGTGCTATAATCCCTCTAAAGTGATAATTGTAGTGGGTTTATAGCACGGAATTTCACAGCAGAATTTTGTTTAACAGCACGTTGGCACTTTAAAATATGGAATATGATGAATTTATACTTCATTTATGAATTTTACACGGTATTAAATTTGAAATAGCAATATTTGTTCTACAGCATGTTTGCACTTTAATTGTTCACATAGATGTGATATATGTGCTGGTTTTATTAGTTTCATTCCCTAATTAGACCTTAAATAGAAACATTTATTGTTCAGAGCCCATGCACTCTATACTATACACTGCGGCTTGCTAAATGGGCACTCTGAAGGCAGGAGGAGTCAGAGTGTCGGTGGGGGACCCCAGAAGAGGAGAATCAGGGATGCTCTGTGCAAAACCATTACACAGAGCAGGCAAGTATAACAGGTTTGTTTAAAAAAAAAAATCCAACGCTTTTAACCACTTTAGGGGCTCTGTGCAGGGAAGATCAGCATCTGGACAGGAGATTAGAGATGCACAGAAATTTCAGCTGCCGAAAATATGGTTATTGGCATTTTGCTAATAGAGAAGGTGGCGATAATGGCACCTAAAACGTGTTTTTCATAGGTCGTTTGTAGGGGTTTTTAGGATCGTTATGTTTGAAATACTGCCCTGCGGCCCCAGTCTCAGAAGGAAGGGGATCATGCTATGCTTCAGTATGTCACAGTACATGTTGACATTTATGGCTCCCTCAATGAGCTGTAGCTCCCCAGTGCTGGCAACACTCATGCAGCGCCAGACCATGACACTCCCACCACCATGCTTGACTGTAGGCAAGACACACTTGTATTATTACTCCTCACCTGGTTGCTGCCACACACGTTTAACACCATCTGAACCATCTGGTTCCTGTAATCCATGTCCTTAGTCTGCTGGTCTTCAGCAAACTGTTTGCGGGCTTTCTTGTGCATCATCTTTAGAAGAGGCTTCCTTCTGGGACAAGAGCCATGCAGACTAATTTGATGCAGTGTGCGGCATACGGTCTGAACACTGACAGGCTGACCCCCCCCACCCCTTCAACTTCTGCAGCAATGCTGGCAGCACTCATACGTCTATTTACCCAAAGACAACCTCTGGATTGGACGCTGAGCACGTGCAGTCAACTTCTTTGGTGGACCATAGCGAGGCCTGTTCAACTGCTGTATGGTCTTGACCACCATGCTACAGCTCAATTTCAGGGTTTTGGCAATCTTCTTCTAGCCTAGGCCATCTTTATGTAGAGCAACAATTCTTTTTTTCAGATCCTCAGAGTTCTTTGCCATGAATTTCCACTGACCAGTATGAGAGAGAAAGCGATGACACCAAATTTAACACACCTGCTCCCCATTCACACTGTGACCGTGTATCTCTTATGAGTCACGACACCGGGGAGGGAAAATGGCTGATTGGGCCCAATTTGAACATTTTCACGTAGGGGTGTACTCACTTTTGTTGCAAGCAGTTTAGACAATGGCTGTGTGTTGTTAGTTTGAGCAGATTTACACTGTTCTACAAACTGTACACTCACTACTTTACATTGTAGCAAAGGGTCATTTCTTCAGTGTTGGCACATGAAGATATAATTGGATTTTTGTCTTACCGTAAAACCCTTTTCTCTGAGTTCATTGACGGACACTGCTCTGATCTTCATATCAGTAGGGTTATAATGCCCCCTACAGGAGAAGGACACTGGGCAGAAAAAAAAAAAGTTCTGGCCACGCTCATGGGCATTCCCGGGCGGTATACCCTCTTTCCTTGCTAAAGAATGTCAGTTTTGTATCAAAGCAGTGTCAGAGAAAATACCAACCCAACTCAAATGGAGGGACGGGTACTGCGTCCCTCATTGAACTCAGAGAAAAGGATTTTACGGTAAGACAAAAATCCAATTTTCTCCATCGTTCATTGAAGGACGTAGTCTCTGGTCTTCATATCAG
This sequence comes from Pelophylax lessonae, assembly GCF_965119305.1. Classification (NCBI taxonomy): domain Eukaryota; kingdom Metazoa; phylum Chordata; class Amphibia; order Anura; family Ranidae; genus Pelophylax; species Pelophylax lessonae. The sequence continues at coordinate 92,894,713 of NC_138773.1, read as the reverse complement.
TAGGGACGTCCCAAAGCAGTGCCATAAAAATGAGGTGTGGGAACAGCAGAAAAATAATTTCCCAAGGCTAAACCATAGCCAACCAGGCAACATAGGACTCATCAGAACAACAAGAGGAGACCCACCTGAAAAAAGCCTTAAAAACACCATCAAGGGAGACTAAAAACCCCCTTAAAAAAATGGCAGACTGCAAAACTTTGCAGCCAAAAGAGGCATCTGCAGATGCCAACACATCCACCTTGTAAAATTTTGTGAAAGTGTGAGCAGACGACTAGGTAGCCGCCTTGCAAACCTGAAGCACAGATGCCTGATGGCGAAAAGCCCAGGAAGCACTAAGCGCCCGAGTAGAATGCGCCCTAACAGGGAAAGGTGGCACCTGACCCTTAATTAAATAAGCCTGCACAACTGTCTGTCTAATCCATCTGGAAATAGCCGCAGCAGACACAGGCAGCCCTTTCCTTGTGCCATCCGCGAGTACAAAGAGCGAATCTGACTTTCGAAAAGACTCAGTAGGTCGCCAAGTACACCCTTATTACCCGAACCACATCCAAAGTATGTAGTGCAACTTTCTTAGGATATTTAGGCTTAGGACACAGAAGGTAACACGATGTCCTCATTTAAGTGAAAACCACCTTCAGAAGGAAGGACGGATCCGGACGGAGTACCACTTTATCCCTGTGAACCACCAGATAGGGAGAACGACAGGACAACGTCGCCAGTTCTGACACCCTGCGCGCAGAAGTAATAGCCACCAAGAAGGCCACCTTAAGCAGAGTAGGAATCACGGAAGCAGACAAACCGCGGCCCTTCAGCCCCTGGCTTTCAACAGCCAAACCGTCAAAGCCAGCGACTGTAAAGCAGGATGGAAGATTGGCCCTTGAGACAGTAGATACTCCTTAAGGAAGTTTCCAAGGAGCGTCTGCGACTAGCCTGATCAGGTCGGCGTACCAAGCTCGGCGAGGCCAGTCCGGAGCCACAAGAATGACCGGAATTCCTTCCGCCTCGATCCTGCAAAGAAGTCTTGGCTGCAACTTGAGAGGAGGAAAAACATACATCAGCTGATACTGACCCCACGGGGCCCCCAGCGCGTGCCGTGTCGTCTGCCAGAGGGTCCCAGGAGCGGGCCACAAACCTTTGCACTATTCTGTTGATCTGAGACTCCAACAGATCTACATCTAGAGTGCCCCAATGAAGGCGCAACTGCTGAAACACCGCCGGATGGAGAGACCATTCCCCTTGATCTAAAGGTCTGTCGACTGAGGAAATCCACCTGCCAATTTTCAACTCCTGGAATGTGAAAAGTGGAGAGAGCTGGAACAAAGCGTTCCGCCTATCGGAGGCTGCCAGCCACTTCCAAGGTCGCAAGGACACTTTTGGTGCCCCCTTGGTGATTGATTATGCACTGGAAACCCCGAAGGTAAATCGGTCAGTGGACTAGGCAAAGCCTGATGGCTCTCAGCTCCAGTACATTTATAGGTAACCTGGATTCTTCCAGGGACCAGACTCCTTGAGCAGAAAACCTGCAGAGAACCCCCCTACCGGACAGACGGGCATCCGTGGTGATAATTGTCCAATATATAGGAAGGAAGGATTTTGAGCATCAAGGGCCGGAAGCCACCAGATCAGGGACTACCTGGTCACCTGGCTCAGCTGGATATAATTGTCCAGGGAATTTGGAGTTTTGTTCCATTTCAGAAGGATTTCCTTCTGGAGGATTCTCGTGTGGAATTGAGCGAAGGGGACCGGAGCGAAGGGGACCGCCTCGAAGGATGACACCATCAGTCCCAGAACTCTCATACAGGTCCAAAGGTATAACCATTTGCTGGACAGCAACAGCTGAATCACAGTCTGTAGTTTTTGGAGTTTGTCCGGAGCAAGAAACAACCTGGCTGCGGACGAGTACAAAGACACGCCCAGATAGTCCAGTCTCATGGAAGGGACCAGGGCCGACTTCTGAAGGTTCAGAATCCACCCGAACACCTCCAGAGTTCTCATGGTGATCTCCAAATTTGTCACCAGCACTGTGGGAGTCTCCGCACGGAGAAGCAAATCGTCCAGGTAACCCAGGACCGATATCCCCCATTGTCCTTACAGCGCCAGGACTGGAGTAAATACCTTTGTGAAGACCCGAGGAGCAGAGGCGAGACCAAAGGGTAACGCCACAAACTGATAATTATCCTCTCCCACGACAAAGTCCAGAAACCGTTGATGTCCTGCACATATTGGGATGTGAAGGTAGGCATCTTTGATGTATATGGAGGCCAGGAAATCCCCCTGATGTAGGGAAACCACCACTGTGCGAATGGATTCCATCTTGAATTTTTGAACTCGCATTAGGCAATTCAGTGCCTTCAGGTCCAGGATTGGCCGCACCTTGCCTTCCTTCCTGGGGACCGTAAACAGGTTTGAATAAAAGCCCTGAAAACCTTCCACACACAGAACCGGAACTATTATTCCCTGTTGTACCAGGTCTTGTACCGCCCCAAAGAGAGCCTTGTAAGCGATCCGGGACAGTCTCCCTTTGGAAACTCAATCTTGTACCCGGACCATATGAGCTTGTGAACCCATTTGTCTTGTATCTGGGATAGCCACAGGTCCGGGAACCGGCAAAGACGTCCACCCACCCCAGATACGGGTTAGGGCGTACCTTCAGGGCGAAGGGGCCTTGTCCTCCGGTCTGGAGAAACTAGATTTTTGTTTGCCAGACCCGGGTTCGCTTGGAGCCCCCAAACAGGCGATCTTTTTGAAAAGGCAGATCAGTCAAGGCCTTCTTTGAGGTCTGATCCGCAGACCAGCACTTTAGCCAAAGAGGGGTTTACTTTTTTGTGAGATTATATATACTTTTTTGTGAGGTAGTAGCCACCAAGAATGTCACTTTCTGGGATAACTTTGGCAAGGGAATATCCCGAATATTCTCAAATAGAGGTTACTGGAGAACCAAAAGTGCTAAATTTAAATCCCATGGTGGCAAAAGAGACTGTACAGGTGGAGCAACATGTCGAACACCCTGAATGAAGGTACGAACTAAAGTGTGCGTGGCTAGGGGCCACGGAAAGAAGATTGCCAGGTGTCTGCCTGGCTCTAAATGGTACTCAAGGCCAACTTCTGATAAACGCCCTATTGAAGAAAGGTTAAGATCCGAGCCACAGAAAAGGATCGAGGAGGAGCGCCAAGTGACACTCAGAATGAAATGTACGCTTTCCATGTACAATGGTATATCTTGCTGGAAGACTACTTCCTCGTCTTCACCATAGTAGGGATCACTAATCAAGACAGACCTCTGTCCCCTCAGTACCTGGCCTTCAATAGCTAAACCATTAAAACCAGCAATTAATGCAGGATGGTAGATCATCCCTTGGGACAACTGGTCTTGTCTGAGAGGAAGCCACTAAAGGAATCAGATGAGACAGACTTAGCAGGGAAAAACAGAGGACGCTTCCTCCTGGGCCTTTGCCCACACGCCACTTCTACCTGGGACTCTAAGGACTGCAGGACCAACGTCCGTGCAACCATGGGGAAACTGGGGTTTCAAGGAACATGCCAACTCCATGAGGTGCTCAGTGGGGGAGATGTGGCCCTGAGGCTCTATAAGGAAAGGAAGACCGTGCAGTACAAAAACTATCTTTTGGCACCACTAAAGGATCCCCCCAAAGCTCAGGGTACCGATCAGCAGAGAGATATAACCGGGACCCCCAAGGACTCACCCTACCGATCGGTCGTCTCCAGCGTCTCCCGAACTAAGGGAAAATTGCCCCAATGACCTCGTCGGGCTACACAAACATGGCTGCCAACCGGAGACCAGCCAGACTAAGGGAAAAAGGTCACCAACAGCTACAGCATGTTTCCAGGAGCTTCCCTGTGCCCTCTGCAACGCTGAACCCATTATTGCAAGGGGACCCCCCTCCTGAAGGTAGGACACACATTAGAGGAGACTCCGCTGCGCACTCTGCACTGGGAACCCCCTGCACTATACCCACACTGCAAACAGTGGGGCATGCACCTAGGGGTCTCCTACACTGGGACCCCTCCAGACTACCAGGCCAGGACACTATCCCAGGATTTACAGAGTGGGGACAGCAAAGGGAGACCCCAGGGGTCTCCGCTGCATCCTCTGCCCTGGGACCCCCACCCAACTCCAGGTCCAGACAGGGGGGGGGGAGGGAGTGGAGGGAAGCCCAGCTCACGGAAGAATTTTTAAGGATGGGAGGGAACCTGACCATCCCTGGAGGTTACCTGCGTCCACTCCAAAACAACTGCCAAAAAGGGGAAGGGGGGGGGGGCTGTACTTACCCTTCCATGGTGCGGGTAATGCTCTAGACCGACTCCTCACCACCGAAGTAGGGGAGCTATTGGCCAAAGGACCGCTATGACTCAGACCCAAGCCCGGTCGTATGAGACCCTGCGAGGCGTTTAACTTGCGGGCCAGCCTCTGTCCGTGAGGCTATGTCTCGGCCGACCTAGCGCATAGCTGCGGTCTGCACACGCTCGCTGGCTGGGCTGGGGGGGAACCACTGGATCTAGATCATCAAGCCCGTCACACAGCCCGGCAGTTGATTATAGATCTCCCGAGAGAGAACAAAAAAGATGTAAGGAAGGGGAGCGATTTTTTGCTTGAGGCTCCATTCACACCATAGCGTTTGGATCGCAGGCGGAATTGCCGCAATTCTGCACACGATCACAAATCGCCATGAGACGCGTTTGCGATCCCCATTACTTTCAATGACACCCCAATTACAGTACAAATTTGCCGCGATTGTCGCTTGACTAAATCGCAGTAAAATCACGCAAACAGATTCACGGGACGCCTGTCACCAAAGTTCCGGAAATTCTTTTGGGCGACTGGCGTCCTGCGATTGGTGCGAATGGAGCCTGAAGCTATTGTAAACAATCACCTTGTAACACAAGCCATTATTTTAAAATACTAATGAAAGGAAAAACATTTTTGTATAGATATTAAAAAAAAAAAAAAAAAAACCAATACATGGATTGGGGTCAGGCGATTCTGTTTGCAAGATTTTACAGGATTCATCAGGCAAAAATCGCAGCAAAATTGCGCAATTGGGGTGCTATTGAAAGTAACAAGTTGAGTAGAATCGCGGCGAATACGCCCACGATCCAGAACGCCATGGTGTGAACAGAGCCTGAAGCTTGTAGCTCTAAAACGCTCAATAAGCCAAATATTATTTATTGCAATGGCCCCTGTGCACATCTGAGCGTTCTGTCGCCTGTAGCTTAGTTGAGTGTTTTACGAGCACTTACAAGTATTTTCTGCTCAAATAGCAGCTCTTCACCCCTAATTTCCTCTAAGTCACCTCCCCCTAGTGCTTTATTAAATAAATACAAAAAGGCCCAAAGCTGTAAAACGCTTGGAATACGCTTCTAAAACGCAAGAAAAAAAAAAAGCGATACGTTCAGGTGTGAATGGAGCCTAAAGCTTAATGTGATTGTAAATGATCACCTTGTAAAAAGACCCATTTATTTTAAAATCGAGATGAAAGGAAAAAAACATTTTTGTATAGATAAAAAAAAAAAAAAAAAAAAAAAAAAAAAAAAAACATAAATTATAAGGTGATCACATTCCCTCTGTTCTCAGCTGCATAAAAGCTGGGGGGGGGGGGGGGGAAGAAGCAGCAGTACACAGAGCTTCCCAGTGCATAGCTGTGCAGCCGGGGCGTGTCAGGACAAGTCTAATCATTGGAGGGTAGCATGCAGTTCCTAACATGGAGAACTGTCTGACCACGATGTACTTTTCTGCTTATTGTGGTCATTTTTTATTAGAAAAGCAGAGGGACTGGCAGGAACACCAGGGATTTCAAATAAAGAAAGCATTACAAAGAGAACAGGATACTTTATCATACAAGTACACGGTACAACAGGCACATAAACTTCCTTTCCAGTGACAAACCCATATGCTGCTGGACTTTCCGCAGTTGTACCAGGATGATGCCAGCAGCTGCAAGCATCATCCGGTACCGTTTTTTAGAGCCGGCAGTTGGCTCTCTTGTAATATCAGAGCAAATCAGAGCAGCTCACCAGCCCTTTAATTGCTTTTACAAGCAGCGGGACCCGAGCGACCAGCTGACGTGTCCGTTGGCTGGCCGGATAGCCAAGCAAAGCCGAGATCAGATTTGAGCAGCTGTTCGTAATAGTAACCCGGAAGCAAAGACATGACATCAATTCCAATTTACTCGGAAACGATTGGCGCCATCTGAATATCGAAAGCATTCAGAAACATTGATCTTGGTGTTTTAAATGCTTTAAAGGGCAGGGGAGGGATTTGGGATCTCATAGACCACAAGAAATAAGAACAGTCAGTGTGGACTTAGGTGATCCACAATCTCTGGACCTGAACCTAGCCTGTCACAGAGGCTGGAAAAACCCGGACCGGATTCTGGTTCAGTCTCTCACTACAGAACCTATGCGAGGTGAAATATAGCAATTATCTACTACCTCACCCTGCATACCGTCACAAAGAATTAAAAGAAGTCTCACAGTGTGGCATAGCCATACTCAGAAGGAGTAGCAGAATGCATTTTAGGGTGTAATTCTAAGTATGCCCATGCTGTATGGGAGAAAATTATTATTTTTTTTTTTTTTAAAACTACTTTGTAAAAGAAAAAAAAAAAAAAAAGTTTCATTTTTATTCCGCAAATATGGCCCCTTTCACACGGGCACACCGCCCGACGGAGTCCGTTCTGCTCAGCAAGGGGGGCAACATTCATGTGCATTGACATGGTAATGAACAGCTTGTCACATACTATATCACGCACACAATGTTTTGCCTGCCTTGCATTTCTATTTTAAAATATATACTTTAAAGGCACTTGTAAGGTTTCCTGAGTTCTCTCAGAAGGCTGTAATTAGGCAAATTATTTTCCGTATGAATGCAAATCAAGAAGGGAGACCCAAATAGACCCAACAGGTACGTTCCAATACATCTGACAGCTGGAAATATGCAAAATCAAGAAGCCTTTCCATATTTAAACAAGTATTTTCCAATATAGACACCTGCAATTCCATATGTTAAATGGCTTTTAACTGCTTCACTATTGTAAAGTTCATTCAATGCTACAGTACAAGTCTCCAGCCTTGGAAGAGATTCATTTATTGGTCAGGTGACCCATTACTATTGTGCCAGGTATTGATGTTGGGATAGGTGGATGGAACCACAGCACACCATGGGAAACACAGGCATCAGACACTCCAAGAGTCAGACTAAGGTCAGGCTGGCCCTTAATTGAGTCTGCAGCCTCCAGGAGCGGGATACACTCTCCTCTGTGCGAACTGGTGCCCTCCTGTGGTGGACGGTGCTGTCATGAGCACGGCTTGCTCACTGACCAGCCACCTCCGAAATCTCCTACCCAGTTTGAAAGCTGGGGTTGAGGTTGTGGGGTTGTTTGGTCACCCTTTCCTTACCACCAGAGTGCTGCCTGTCAGTGCCACCTCATCGTAGCCTATCCGTGCCCATCAGCGTCACCTCATCAGTGACCATTAGTGCAGCCTATCAGTGCCACTTCATCAGTGAAGGAGAAAAAAAAAAGGACTTATTTGCAAAAGGTTTTTTTTTTTTTTCTTAATTTATCTTTCAGTCTTTTTTCGTTTGGCACCAAGTGTGAGCAATTCCTATTGCCCGACTCTCTGAACATGCAGCGGATTTATAAAACTGAATTCTAAATTTTTTTAGCTAAATTATATTTTTATTTACAAAGACCCTAAAATCCAAACCTACTAGATAACATTGAAAAGGAGCAGAGAGTAGTCAGACACTAGTTCACTTCAGCTTGAAGCCAATTGTCAACCAGCTGCTACTTCACAGCTAACATGAGAAAAAGTCATAGTCCCCAGAAAACCATTGCTCTGTTCATCCCATGCAAAGTAGCTTACTAAACCAAAGGCTTTTATACAAAGGGTCATTTACAACCCGCACTTAGACATTCAGCCAATTTAAAAAAAAAAAAAAAAAAAAAAAAAAAAAAAAAAGGGAAGTTTACAGACAAAGCCAAGTCTGTGGCTTTCCCAAAGCAAACAGCAAAGTTTGAACATTTCTTGGTGACAAAACACATTTGTTATCGGGTCACCCATAATGCTGCTTAGCCTGTAAAAGAGCATTTATGGTGGGGGGTTGGCAAGCCGTAGATCACAAACTACCCATTGACCGCAGGCAGGCGATAGGGAGATTGCAAGCAGTCCTGCTTCTCCCCAGGCTCTGCTTTTCTCATCTTCAGCGCAGTGTGGGGAGCGGGAGGCAGTCTTAGCATCCAATCCCTAGATTGTTAAAATAAAAAGTTAACTTCGGTAGCTCCCCCCTTCCATCCAGTACTGTGCTGCCTACCAATTTGCTGTACACACGCTGTCAGGTAGGAGAGTGCTACCCACACAGAGCTGTCTGTGTGTGTGTGTTGGGTGGGGGAGCTAGGGCATACTGCTTTCGGGGTGGGGTCAGGCTGGGAGAGACAGGACATGGCTATGGTTGGCAGAGGAGCACTGGACAATAAAGTTGGGGGGGGGGGGGTGGGTGCAGGCAGAGGACATTACTGTGAGGGGGAATGATGTAAAGAGGGGCAGAGGAAATGACTGAGCCTGGGAGGGGGGGGGGGGCGGGACGGAATGTCACAGGACACTACTGTGGGGGTGATGTGAAAGGGGGGCAGAGGAAACTGCTGTGACACACTGTTCTTAATGCCATCATCCTGTGTTTTTATTGGGAGAGTAAGGTTTTGGGGTTTTTTTTTGCCATCTGACAATTATGTCCACTCCTATCGCCCTGCATACCATCAGGGATGTGTCAAAAGGCCATACTTATTTGGGAATAATAGTATTAAGATAGAAGATATAAAAATGTGGTTGACTCTAACATTGGAAAATCAGTAAAGATACCAAAGTCAGGGGAGCTAAGCCAGGGGTTTGCAGCCATGGGTTCCACAACTTCTCAAACCTACTAGGAGTACCACTTTGTTGATAGAGATGGCGTGCTTATAGAAGCATAGAATTGACTTTCGAACGCCACTCCTCCAATGTGGGAGGGAGCCATTTAGATGCAATGCATTTATGTGCCAGGAATAGCAGTTGTGAAAAAGGGACTCCAACAGTAGGTGTAAAGACTTCCTTGTCTAAGAATCCCAATATACACGTCAAAGGATCATTTATCAAATTAACTTGAAATGCCCTGTTAATAGTATCAAATCATTTGCCAGTACCAGACCAGCGCCAAATCAGATGCATCAGATCCACTGAGGTTCCGTGACAGAGTAGGCAGTCAGAATCCTCCCTTCGGTACTATCTATGAAGTTGTATGGGTGTTCTATATGATCTATGGATTCACAAACAGCTGGAACAGCCTCCGCACAAGTGAAAGGAAGACCATCTGAACCTATTCCAGTATCGCCTGCCATGTCTCACTGTCTATGTCTCCAATGTCTTTTTCCCAACCTTTCCTACCAGGCATTTGAAAGTTAGCAAGAGATTTGACCAGCAACATCCTGTAGCATTAAATAAGGCCCTTTTTATCCTCTGCAAGCCAAGAAATCAATAAATGGGGTTGAGATTAGGGCTGCACGATATTGGGAAAAAAAGTACACTGCGATACTCATTTTTCAACTATATATATCGCGATATTTAACTGGGTGGAATGCAGAAGACACTGACAGTGTGGATTAGGCAGAGTCGGGACTCACAGTGGTGGTAGGAGGTAGAAGAATCCCCCTGAGTCCCCACTTCTCCCTGCCTAATGCTGTAGAGCGGCTGCTAAAAGAGTTCTATGCAAGGGGGGGGGGGGGGGGGGATTGCTGAACAAGGTGAGAGAGTTGCAGTCTGCTGTGGATCTGTGTCCCCCTGTGCAGCCAAGATGGCGGTCGGCACAGCTTGCTGAGGGATATGAGTACACTGGGGTCCTTTTTGTGAAGATTAGGAGGTCTGTGTATGGCTTTGGGGGCACCTGGGGGATGGAGGCAAGTCCCGAATGAGTGCGGAGTAAGTAGGCCTTATCAGGAACCACGAGCGCGCTCCGATCTAGGCAAGGCCACGGCTTCTGTGCCAGTGTAGGCCTCAACTCTGCGCTCCTCAGAACGGAGTCTTTCCTCCGCAATACCTGGCAGTATTCGTCTCTGGTGCCTCGATGGGTCTCCCCAAGCTGTTTTTTCTCCCTGAATAGGGGAGATTTAGGAGGATTGCTGAGGATTCTGTACGGCGGTATCGGAGCTCTCACAAGCAGCGTCCATCCCGCACGTCTTCCGGCCACACCCCTTGCCTAATGCTAAATATCGTGTCTTCGGCGATATGAATATCGCCCACGCCCGCAGAACGATAGTCGATATCATATCGACTATCGTTCAGCCCTAGTTGAGATCAATCCCATATTGTTTTTTTTTGGCTTGTATCGATAGAGCGTGTCGCAACTGGAGGCACTGGAAAAATCTGCAATGAGAAATATGAAATTCCTCTTTTCAAATCCTGGAAATATCTAAATTGGCCTTGTACAAATATCTGGTGTATAAATCTTCCCCCTTATAGTACCAATGGTCAAACCCAGAAAGCTTGCTCAATTCCATGAACCATTCCCCCAACCATATAGGAGAATAAGAGGAAACACCATGATAGACCATTATCGGTTTCATGGTTTCACACGCCAATTCATCAGAGAAGGGTATTCTGATGGATCGCCAAACCCACTAGCCTCCAACTGAACCAGGAGATGATATTTCGTCTTATGGGGAATTAAAATGGCTTGATTCGGGTCATTTGGTCTTGGAGTTCCCCACCCTGCTAGGTGTAATTGTGCAGCAAGGAAATATAATTTCATATGAGGTACTGCTAAGCCCCCACCATCTTTTGGTAATTGTAAAATAGATAAGCGGATCCTGGGGTTTCTACCCTTCCACATAAAAATGCAAAAGAGAATCAATGCTTTTAAACCAACTATTAGGGATCCACACGGAGCAAATATGTAAAATTTCCAACAGTTGTTGGGTCCAGATAATTCTAATGAGGTTCGTATGGCTCACCACAGATCAGGGCAACTTAGAGCAGACTTTACATTTTATTTTAAATCTAGTCAAAAGGGGCTGTAGATATTTTAAATAAATCCGATAGGGATCCAAATGCTTTAATAATGGACAAGGAGGCCATACTGCCCCCTAGGAGTAGCAACACATCATCCGTGTATAAGGATACTTTGTCTACTTGCTCACCCCTTCGAAACCCGGAAGCGGAGCCCGACTGCCGAATGGCTGCAGCAAGCAGTCTAATCGCCAGAGCGAAGAGGAGAAGGGGGAAAGGGCTCACCATTGACGCATTGCTCTATTCAAGGCAAAGACAGAGTAAGATCCATTGATTTGCATGGTTGCCCGTGGGGCAGAATAAAGCAGTTTAACCCAGCTGATAAAGCATTTGCCCAGGCCCAAGAGACTTAATACTTCCTAAAGGTAGGGCCATTTCACCCCATCGAACAATTTGCCTGCTTCCAAAGAGTATGGGTTTTTTTTCTCCATCATTGTCTGACGGGAGTTGTGGGTTAAGATACAATCTACAGATATGAATTGCTGTTGATCTTGGGGAAATAAAACTGTATTGATCCGAATTGACTAAATGCTGCAAAACTTTACTGAGACTATTTGCAAGCACCTTTGCCAGGATTTTAACGCCTGAGTTCAAAAGTGAAATCAGACAATATGAGGTTTCAATAGTACTATAATGCTAGCCACATTCATAGAGTCCAGTAACTGGTGGGATGTAAAAGCCTTGTTTAATGCGTTACTCAGGGAGTAATAAGTTTCCATACACCTTGTATATGTTGGCCGGAAAGGCTATCTAGCCCTGGAGCTTCAATATACGGTGTCTGTGCTACATCTGTATTAAGCTCTTCGATAGTTAGCGGAAAGTTTAAAAGCTTTGATTCCTCCGAAGTGAGGCACAGCAGGGTCACAGAGTCTAAAAATTTCCCTGAGGTGGGGGGGGGGGGGGGGTAGTGTGCCTTGCTACTATAAAAGTCGTAAAACTTGTGAAAACGCATTTAGAACAACCTTGGTGTCAGAAGTTGGTTCTCCCAAGGCCGTAGCGATAGACTAAGTGTACTGTGGGGGGTTATGGGAACTTGCAATCACTGCAAGAAGGTGGCCCATATTTTTGCCATCAGCATATTACTGGCAGTGGGTGAAACATGTTTTATTCTCAGCCTTTTCAATTGCTTTTTGTTTGAAAAACCAATTATGCATCCTTCCAAGACGCCCAGTTTTGTTGCGAAGGGGGAAGAGAAATACATGCCTCTGTTCTGTGAACTTCAGCTGAGAGGAAACTATCCCACTCAGTCCTGGACTGGGTTCATATACTTTAAAAGTCCATTCACACGGGCATATGAGGATATGGAGATTTTCTGCCTTGCGAGCAGAAGGTCCTGCAGAAAATACACATCTGAAGTACTCGCATTTAATTGCATAAAGCATTTAGACATGAACAATTCTTGTTTCAGTCAAATAAATGGCTACACATTTACGTGCACGCATTTAGAGGAGTTTAGGCATGTCTGCACATAAAATCTGCAGATATATGTGGTCCTGGATGCAGAGGTGGCTTATTTTTTTCTGCGCAGCTAAACGCAGTGCACATTTTTGCAGTTAGACATAGCTGCTTAATGATTACTACACTGCTGAGTTTAGATGCAACCAAAACTTCACGCACTGTGCGTCTACATAAGCAATACCTTTACCTGCTCATGGGTGACCCAAGTTGTTTTTGAACAATGGGATGCAAAGGACAGGCACCATTGGGGGTTGGGGAGTTATAGTCTACCAACAATTTAACACACAATACAATATTAATCAAGATAAATGATGCATGTGGAGTTTTTCTGAAGCAGAGCCATTAGACGGAGTGCAAGCAATAAGCATTTTCATAATGTATCCGGTTCCCAAAATAGCCATTAGGGGCGGGCTCCTCCCTCATGTTATACATTACACAAAACTGAAATATGGGCCTTTATATTTATACTGGGCCTTTATATTTTACTCATGCCCCACTACATCTTGGAGGTGTCCTATATCAGATAAACTAAATGAGGGCATTTAATTATATATATATATATATATATATATATATATATATATATATAAATTATTAAATTATATATCTCACAAGAGTGAGTACACCCCTCACACTTTATTGTAAATATTTTTACATCTTTTCATGTGACAACACTGAGGCTGCATTCACATGTCAGCATATGGATCGCGGGCAGAATCGCCGCGATTCCGCCTGCGATCCGGAAATCATTGCAAATCGCGGGATGCCTGTGCGTTGCCCGTGATTTGCAATAGCACCCCAAACGCTGAGCGATGTTGCCGCAATTTCCGCCTGCCAAATCGCGGTAACATCGCGCAAAAAAGAAATCGCGGGACGCATTACGCCCAAAAAAGTACAAGAGCTTCTTTGGAGCGTATTGCGTCCCGTGATTTTTTTTTAGCGCGATGTTACCGCGATTCGGCAGGCTGAAATCGCGGCAACATCGCTCAGCGTTTGGGGTGCTATTGCAAATCACGGGCAACGCACAGGCATGCCGCGATTTGCAATGATTTCCGGATCGCGGGCGGAATCGCAGCGATTCTGCCCGCGATCCATACGCTGACATGTGAATGCAGCCTGAAGAAATGACACTTTGCTACAATGTAAAGTAGTGAGTGTACAGCTTGTATAACAGTGTAAATTTGCTTTCCCCTCAAAATAACTCAACACACAGCCATCATTGTCTAAACTGCTGTCAACAAAAGTGAGTACACCCCTAAGTGAAAATGTCCAAATTGAGCCCAATCAGCCATTTTTCCCTCCCCGGTGTCATGTGACTCAGTGTTACATGGTCTCAGGTGTGAATGGGGAGCAGGTGTGTTAAATTCACTCTCACTCTGGCCAGCTAGGGAGACACAATAACATGTCATACCAACCTTAATCTTCCTGATGAGCTCAGAACCTTTCAGTTACAAATCATTATTTGGGTGGGTACTGGTGCCGTCCTGAAAGACTCCTGGAAAAGACGTTACCGGTAAGTGTCCTCCCCTTCGTCTTTCAGGACAGCCACCTTAGTAAGGATATAAGAGCACTTACTCTAGGGTAGGACCACAGCTTGAAGAACTTTACACCTGAAGCCCTGTTCTTTAGCAGATAACAGGTCCAACCTGTAGTGCCTAACAAAAGGTGGTACATGCTGGACCATGATGCAGCTTTACAGATTTGCTCTGGTGTAGCACCAGCCCACTCTGCCTGTGATGCTTCCATAGCTCTAGTGCAGGGCTCGACAAACCGCAGGATGCATTGGCAACTAGAATTAGCGGCCTGGCACCTGGGTTACTCTGCAGCAGGTGTCTTGTCGCCAGACATCCCAAGTCTCCTGCGAAGTGCGGGAGTCTCCCTTATGTGGGCTGCGGCTCCCCGACACACGCAAGTGCTGCACTCGCACCTCGCAGGAGTTTTGGGATGTCTGGCGAAAGAACGGTGTCTGTCAGCTGTGACAGAACAGAGCTGATGCTTCCTGTATAGTTCCAGCTTTGTCTGTCACAAGCGGAGTGATATCAAATGCACTCAGGCTGTGACAGGAGAGATACAGGAAGCATTGGTTCTGCATGCTTCCTCCAGCGCCGCTCTGTGACCTCCGCCAGCATTTCCCACCAGCAGTACCCACAAGGAGAACCCACAGCAGTACCAGCCAGCAGTAAGTCACATGTGCTAGGGGTGTAACTAGCCCCCAGCACATAATTGTAAATATCCCAGCATGTGCAGTGTTTCTGACTCATACCACAATGACCACTTCAAAACTACTGAAGTGGTCACAGTGGTTGGAGTGTTCCTTTAATATCTCTCAGAAGAAGTTAACAAAGTATACACGAGTCAAATGCTGGGCAACATCAGCTGGTTTATTAAAAACTGGCAACCACTGGGCCCGTGTGTATGCAGGCCAATCCAGAAGCCGGCCATTCGGAATGCGCGAAAAAAAAACTGGCTGACGTCACTTCCAGTTTCCGGCTTTCAGGTTTCGGTGGAACGCACGCCGTTCCTGTCGGCTTATACTACCGCATTGCCAGCTCTAGGTGACACATAAAGGCGGGGAAACCGGGAAAGGAATATTATTCCTCCTTCTGGCAGCTCTTACCTGTGCCGAGCAGGCACTTTGAAATGTAAGCATATTTGTATTATTTTACTCTGGTTTTGAGTTCATTAAAACGGTATTAGGGCTCATGTACACTGCAACTTGTAAAACAGCCGTTTAGGAGCAGTTGGGCGTTTTTTCAGAAGCCCCTGAACCCTCCTCTATGTTATCTTATCTGTCCATGTACACAGGGTCGTTTACAGTCATTTACAGGCAGTTGAGTTCAGTGTCGTTTTTTGGAAAGCAATTATTTGCGTTCAGGAAGTTCAGAACATTCACCCGCGTTTAGCGCTTGTGTTTTAAGGAGGCCTTTTAATATATACATATTATATATATATATTTATTAAAAGGCCTCCTGAAAACACAAGCGCTAAACGCGAGTGAATGCGTTTAGTATACAGTGCCTTGCGAAAGTATTCGGCCCCCTTGAACTTTGCCACATTTCAGGCTTCAAACATAAAGATATAAAACTGTAATTTTTTGTGAAGAATCAACAAGTGGGACACAATCATGAAGTGTAACAAAAATGTATTGGATATCTCAAACTTTTTTAACAAATAAAAAATTGGGCATGCAAAATTATTCAGCCCCCTTAAGTTAATACTTTGTAGTGCCTCCTTTTGCTGCGATTACAGCTGTAAGTCGCTTGGGGTATGTCTCTATCAGTTTTGCACATCGAGAGACTGAAATTTTTGCCCATTCCTCCTTGCGAAACAGCTCGAGCTCAGTGAGGTTGGATGGAGAGCGTTTGTGAACAGCAGTTTTCAGTTCTTTCCACAGATTCTCGATAGGATTCAGGTCTGGACTTTCACTTGGCCATTCTAACACCTGGATATATTATTTGTGAACCATTCCATTGTAGATTTTGCTTTATGTTTTGGATCATTGTCTTTTTTGAAGACAAATCTCCGTCCCAGTCTCAGGTCTTTTGCAGACTCCATCAGGTTTTCTTCCAGAATGGTCCTGTATTTGGTTCCATCCATCTTCCCTGTCCCTGCTGAAGAAAAGCAGTCCCAAACCATGATGCTGCCACCACCATGTTTGACAGTGGGGATGGTGTGTTCAGGGTGATGAGCTGTGTTGCTTTTACGCCAAACATAACGTTTTGCATTGTTGCCAAAAAGTTCGAATTTTGGTTTCATCTGACCAGAGCACCTTCTTCCACATGTTTGGTGTGTCTCCCAGGTGGCTTGTGGCAAACTTTAAACAACACTTTTTATGGATATCTTTAAGAAATGGCTTTCTTCTTGCCACTCTTCCATAAAGGCCAGATTTGTGCAGTATATGACTGATTGTTGTCCTATGGACAGAGTCTCCCACCTCAGCTGTAAATCTCTGCAGTTCATCCAGAGTGATCATGGGCCTCCTGGCTGCATCTCTGATCAGTCTTCTCCTTGTATGAGCTGAAAGTTTAGAGGGACGGCCAGGTCTTCGTAGACTTGCAGCGGTCTGATACTCCTTTCATTTCAATATTATCGCTTGCACAGTGCTCCTTGGGATGTTTAAAGCTTGGGAAATCTTTTTGTATCCAAATCCAGCTTTAAACTTCTCCACAACAGTATCTTGGACCTGCCTGGTGTGTTCCTTGTTCTTCATGATGCTCTCTGTGCTTTAAACGGACCTCTGAGACTATCACAGTGCAGGTGCATTTATACGGAGACTTGATTACACACAGGTGGATTCTATTTATCATCATTAGTCATTTAGGTCAACATTGGATCATTCAGAGATCCTCACTAAACTTCTGGAGAGAGTTTGCTGCACTGAAAGTAAAGGGGCTGAATAATTTTGCACGCCCAATTTTTCCGTTTTTTATTTTTTAACAAAGTTTGAAATATCCAATAAATTTCGTTCCACTTCATGATTGTGTCCCACTTGTTGATTCTTCACAAAAAAATTACAGTTTTATAGCTTTATGTTCGAAGCCTGAAATGTGGCAAAAGGTCGCAAAGTTCAAGGGGGCCGAATACTTTCGCAAGGCACTATATATTATATATATATATATTCATTCAAATGAAAATGGCTGAAAAACATATTTCTGTTGCATTGTGGGTGTTTGGGAGGGTCTCCTGATGTGTTTTGCAAAAAATGCCTCTGAGCGCAAACGCCGCTAAACGCGTCCAAACGCGGCATGCAAACGCGACACAACGGGCGTTTTTAAACGTCATTCAGTAGCTGTCAAGTTCCAGCGTTCAAAGGACTTTTTCAAACGTCCCGTGTACATGTAGCCTTACACTAATATATATATATATATATATATATATATATATACACACACACACACACCTTTTTGTGTGTCATATATCGCCATATTTTTGCCTATATCCTTGGAGTGTGGGAGAGATCCCTGGGTGAAGCACTATCGGCTATTGGTCTCTATTAAATGCTATAGGTCCTTGAGGCCTGAAGTAATCTGGTGAGCATATATCATTTATTGTTACTCACCAGGTGAAAACGATTCTACTAATCTCTATGGTGTGAGAAGCTGAATATCATCACTTTCCTTCCATATTGGATATGACCTTGGACACTGAAAGATTGGACTATTTCATATATGCACTTTAATTTGACACGTACCGTTTCCACTTAATTGTTTCATTTAAGTGTTATCAATTTATCTCTTATTCATTTATTCTATGATATTATTGAGTTACTCGTTTATATATTTAAGAGGAGGCATCTATTTTATGATTTTTAATAAGTTATTTACTTATTGAAAAAAGAGTCACCACACTGACTCATCTATTTTTAAGTGTTACATCACATGTTACATGGTTTTTTAATTAGCATATTTACACATTTGTAGTTGTTTTGAACAGCGCCTTCTTCATGTTTAATATGAAAATGTCAGTTTGTTACCAATGGGTTGATATTTGGGTGTCTATATCTTAACATTTCCACAGTAAAATCCCACCATATTGTAAGATATCGTAGAGAGGTGTGTATGACACATCTGTATTAGTGATCGACCGATATCGGTTTTGGCTCTTTTGAATGCTGTTATTGTTTTTAATTTGGGTCCAGTACCCGGAAGTGATGTCATGACATCACTTCCGGGTTTTTGCATGGAGACCCGATCAGAGCCGAATGCGGCTTTGATTGGGCCTTTGGCGGCCGTGCAGGCTGGTTGCCTGGGTCTCCTGGTGGGACGGGAGACCCGGGCAAGCTACGGAAGGCGGCGGGAGGGGGGGGTGGGGGAACATCCCCTCCCGCTCTTTGTAATGACAGCAGAGCAGCTTCCCAGCCACATCGGTTGTCATTACAAGAATGCCGACCGTTGGCTATGGACGCCGGTACCGGGGTGATGCCTCTAGCTGCAGGCATCATTCCGGTACAAGCACTTTCCCGAAATATCGGCAATATCTGTCACCTCCGGGGCCGATTCCGATATATAATCGGGGAAAGTGCATATCGCCCCTCTAAATATCGGCTTTGCCGATAATCGGTCGATCCCTAATCTGTATTGTAAACGTATTGATCCAATGGGAGATTTTGTCTCTGACCCATTTTGAAATATTGTGAAAATGTCAAATTTGTAACCAATTTGTTGATATTTGGGTGGCTTCTATATCTTTAAATGGCCACAGTAAAATCCTACCATATTGTAAGATATCATAGAGGGGGGGGGGGTGTATGTGACAACTCTGTGTAATCATTATTTTATAGATTTCATTCTGGTATATATTGGGTCATCTAGTTTATCTCCTGAATATCCAACCAAAAAGACTTGTCTGATAGCATTAGCACCGATTTGGAACTGTCTGATGGCTTGACGTCAGTGTATTAGGATGGGAGTAGTATTAAAAAAGCTCAGATCAAGATAGAGATATTCAGCACAGGTACCACTGTCCCAATATTTGAATATAGAAAAGAGAACAGGGGGGGGCCAAGTGGACTTTAAAGGTACCGTCATGGAGAAATAGTATATACAATATACACACAATACATGAATACAGTATAGAAAAAATGACCGAGTAGGTAGGCCCATACCTCGAATGAACATATACAAAACCAAAAAAGAAAAAGATGGGGCTTTGAAAGGCCAATTGGGAGAAGGAGGACCAAGATACAACAATGTAAAATAAATCATTTTATTATTACATATAAAACAGCATATGCAATTTAGGGACACAAAGGAAAAGTCCTGTACAAAAATTACAGATGAGATAAAAAAAACGCAGTGCAGAAATATGTTCCCTAGATAGGGGGATGTAGATACCTAATGCAGATGTTGATGCAAGTCTCAGATGACACTCGGTCTAAGGGTCCCAGCAAGCCAACGTGTTTCGCATAAGGCTTCGTCAGGGCCAGAGAGACCAGACAAGACCGATATTTCCAACTGCGTGCAGAGATAGGAGTGGCAGGATAGACGTAGGGTCCCTAAATCAAGATGCAAGGTCCAAATAGCGGTTCCAATAGCAACAGCTCTTTTTATCTATTCCTCAGAAGTGCAAGTATCTCTCCATCTACCAGTACCTCCGTGGCTTTAGTATGTATCCTCATTAATTTTGGAGCAGGCTATAATAACCTTAGGAAGTGCACATCCGAATACTGCCTTTCTTATTATATGTGGTAAATGCCAGAGGTAAGGAGAAGTATACTCAGTAATGTCCCATATAGGATTGAGGCAGGGAGATCAAAGGCATGCTGTACAGTCACAGACAACACGGGTCCATGGCTGAAGCTCTCATCAATAGGGAAAGCCTTATCAATAGTGGTCCTCTGCGTCTAAATCCCTGTCCCTAAATTGCATATGCTGTTTTATATGTATTAATAAAATTATTTATTTTGCATGAATACAGCAGTTAGTAAATAACACAGGTTTATTGAAAAAAGACACAATAATATAAAATAGTTCAAAACATAGCATAGACACTATAGGCAACCATTTACACAATAGGTCAGTAATGCCAGCAATACTTATATAATTGGTACATCAACTACAATATATGGGGCTGATGTTGAAAATGCCCTAAACTGACCGCAAATGTAAATGGTTGCCTATAGTGTCTATGCTATGTTATGGACTATTTTATATTATTGTGGTTTTGTTCAATAAGCCTGTGTTATTTACTAAACTACTGTATTCATGTATACTATTTGTCCATGACGGTACCTTTAAAGTCCACTTAGCCCCCCCCCCCCCCCCCCCCTGTTCTCTTTTCTATATTAGGATGAGAGAACGGTGCCCACTGTCCTCCATGCGGTCCTACTCTTACATCAGCACCAGACCCTGATAAACTATTACAGCATCATGAAATCAAATGACATCCCAATTTATAAACCCAAAACTGATTTTTCTCCCTCTGTATTGGGCCTTTACTTTAACCACTTGCCGACTGCCGTCAGTATATTTACTGCGGCGGTCAGCCCCTCACAGGCAAAACGATGTAGGGCTACATCGCTCGCCTGTGAGGCTCTAGGGGGCGAGCGTGCGCCGCCGGAGGCGTGCTCCCACCCCAGCGCGTGTGCCCGGCGGACCCGATGTCTCTTGGCCACTCGCAATCGTCCGTTGCAGAGGGAGAAAGGCAGGTGGCTGATGTAAACAAAGCCGCCTGTCATTCTCCCCTGTGTAAGAGCAGAGATCATACGGTCCTGCTATGTAGGATCGTATATCTCTGTTGTTACACCAGTAGCCACATCCCTTCACAGTTAGAAGCACGCCCCTAGGGACACACTTAACCCCTGCATCACCAATAAAGTTAACCCCTTCCCTGCCAGTGTCATTTTTACAGTAACAGTGCATATGTATAGCACTGATTACTGCAGTAATGTCATTGGTACCCCCAAAAGTGTCAAAAATGTTGGTCAAGGGTCTGATCTGTCTGCCGCAATGTCGCAGTCCCGCAAAAAAAAAAAAAAAAAAAAAATTGCAGATCGCCACCATTACTCGTTAAAAAAAAAAAAAATACAGAAATCTTTCCCTTAGTTAGTAAACGCAATAACTTTTGCGCAAACCAATCAAAATACGCTTTTTGCGATTTTTTTTTTACCAAACATATGTAGCAGAAAACAAATTGGCCTAAAATGTTAAAAAATTTTGATTTTTACATTTTTTTGGGGGGAATTTCATAAAAAAAAAGTGAAAAATATTGTTATTTTTGCAAAATTGACGCTCTTTGTTTGTTTATAGCGCATGATAAAAAAAAAAACACGCACAGGTGATCAAATACCGCCAAAAGAAAGCTCTGTTTGTGGGAAAAAAAAAAAAAAAGAACGTCAAATTAGTTTAGGTACAGCATCGCACGACCGCACAATTGTCCGTTAAATGTCACGCAGTGCCGAATCGCAAAATAGGCCCTGGTCAGGAAGAGGGTAAAATCTTCCGGGGCTTAAGTGGTTAAGCTAGTTACAGTCAAAACCTGGGGGGGAAAAAAAACCCACAAACAAACCATGAATAAATAAATGGGCATGATGGGAGTTACATTGTACTGTTTGTGATCCCTGCATTGTATTTTTATTGCATACCTTTAAATAAAAAAAGAAAGAAATGGGAAAGAAATGTCATGTCAAATCGTGTTAGGACAATAATAGCCCGGGCTCTCTGACAGCAGCTCTTCCCAGTCACTTGATAAAAGCACAGCCCCCCCATGTCCACACAGCCCGGTACCCCCTGTCCCCCCTTACCTTGTCAGAGTCCAGGTCCGGGTCCGCCTGGCACAGCCGGTACAGGAAGGATTTGGAGTCTCTGCACAGAGTCTGTCGGGTGGCTAAGAAGCACGTCCCCCCCACATTCAGCCGGACCCACTTGGACACCCCACCTCTCTCCCCCGCAGACGGTTCACAGCCTTCCTCCGCCATATCCCTCACTCCCCAGCCGCTGACAACCCCGGAAGTGTCCGCTTTTTACTAGCCTCCCCCTTCTGCGATCTGGGGGTCTTTCTGGGTACTCGCCGGAAGTTCCCGTTCCGGGGGACTCTGCTCAGTGGTGCACCAAGCGGAAGTAAACAAAGGAAGGCGCCTGACAGTGATTCCTATAGATGGAGAACCTGTGATTGGCTCTTCCACAGAAAGCTCACACCTGAGCTACAGAGCTATACACATAAATCTGATTTATATTACAATCTAGGCGGTGTCTGCTTCCTCATTTACTGCCCATTAAGGCCTCATTCACACAGCTGTAAAAAACATCCCTTCCAACTTTGTGACAAGGGAATGAGGGACACCTATTAGAAAATGTTTGTAAACATAGGACACACCCCCTGCCACGCCCCCTTGAAGGAGAATTGTACAAAAACATTTTTTTTAACCACTTCAGCTCCAGAAGGATTTACCCCCATAACCACTTCCGCACTGCTCACTAGAGCTGTACTGCGGCAAAGTGACTCGATAACGTCTGGCGACGTAGACCAGACATTCCCCTCTCTCCGCGGCGCGCGCGCGTTGCCGGAGGCGCGCTCCCGCTGTATTCAGTCATAGCGGGAGTCGGGCCAAGGGAGGAGCGGCGGCGATCGCCGCTGCTCTTCCCCGATCGTCAGGAAATCGAGTGTGGAGATCCGCCTGCTCGTGTAAACAGAGCGGGCGGATCTCCTAAGTGACAGACAGGGTCAGATTGCAGGGTTCAGCGTAGCTGAACATGCGATCTGTCCTTGTGTCACATAGTCCCCTCCCCCCACACATGTCAGTAAGCACCAGGCATACAATAACCCCTCCCTCTCCAATAAAAATGAATCCCTTCCGCAGGTGCCAATGTCATTTTTACAGTAACAGTGCATATGTATAGCACTGATTACTGTAGTAATGTCACTGGTACCCCCAAAAGTGTCAAAAATGTCAGCCAGGGGTCCGATCTGTCCGCCGCAATGTCGCAGTCCCGCAAAAAAAAAATCGCAGATCGCCCCCATTACTCGTTAAAAAAAAAAAACACCAAAAATGACATAAATCTTTCCCTTAGTAAACGCAATAACTTTTGCGCAAACCAATCAAAATACGCTTATTGCAATTTTTTTTACCAAACATAGGTAGCAGAAAACAAATTGCCCAAAAATTTTAAAAAATTTAGATTTTTACATTTTTTTGGGGGGAATTTCATATAAAAAAAAAATGTGAAAAATATTGTTATTTTTTCAAAATTTACGCTTTTTTTTTTGTTTATAGCGCAAAAAGTAAAAATCGCACAGGTGATCAAATACCACCAAAAGAAATCTCTGTTTGTGGGAAAAAAAGGACGTAAATTTAGTTTGGGTACGGTGTCGCACGACCGCGCAATTGTCCGTTAAAATCATGCAGTGCCGAATCGCTAAATAGGGCATGGTCTTTGAGCAGCCAAATCCTCCGGGGCTTAAGTGGTTAATGACCAGGCCATTTTTTGCGATAAAGCACTGCATTGCTTTAACTGACAATTGCGTGGACGTGCGACGCTGTACCCAAATAAAATTTCATAAAATTAGAATATCATCTAAAAGTTAATTTATTTCAGTAATTAAATTGAAAATGTGAAAATCACATATTTTATATAAACGTGTTACACACAGAGTGATATATTTCAAGCATTTCTTTCTTTTAATTTTGATGGTTATGGCTTACCCAAAATTCAGTATCTCAGAAAATTAGAATATTACATAAGAACAATAAAAACCAAAGTATTTTTAATACAAAAATGTTGGCTTACTGAAAAGTATGTCCATGTACAGTATAGTATGCACTCAATAGTTTGTCGGAGCTCCTTTTGCCTGAAATACTGCATCAGTGCGGCGTGGCATGGAGGCGATCAGCCTGTGGCATTGCTGAGGTGTTATGGAAGCTCAGATTTCTTTGATAGCGGCCTTTGGGTTTGTTGGGTCTGGTGTTTCTCATCTTCCTCTTGACAATACCCCACAGATTCTCTATGGGGTTTAGCTTGTTAAACAGTGAGGTCATTATAGAAAAAACAGATGCAATTTAATTAAGTACCTACAGTCATATCTCCCAAGTTTCAGAAATGAGGGGCACCTATTATTATAAAGTATGTAGGTAACAACTACACCCCTGCCATTCCTCAAATTATGGAGCACCCAAAGAATATGTTGGAAATGGTTGTTTACCCAAGTGTTTTTTTGTTTTTTGTTTTTGCCAATGTTAATTTGTTTTTTATTTTGC
Organism: Pelophylax lessonae; assembly: GCF_965119305.1. Lineage (NCBI taxonomy): Eukaryota > Metazoa > Chordata > Amphibia > Anura > Ranidae > Pelophylax > Pelophylax lessonae. The sequence continues at coordinate 92,870,508 of NC_138773.1, read as the reverse complement.
TTTATAAAAAAAAGAAATGCACTTATTTAGAGTTTGGATGACATTTTTAGGGTAGTAGACCACTGTAAGTCATATATGATCCTGCAGATAATGATGTATATCTTCCTACTCTGGACAGAAATAAATGATGTATTTCTTGTAGAGCTAGCATTCAGAAGTTTGACCACTAGAGGGCACCATCTCACTCCACCAGCAAAAAGAAAGCTTTGCTTATGAAATAAGTTTTTTTTTTTATTTTTTTTATTATTGCCATTTCACACCTAGAAAGTCCATTAGCAGTAGATACTTACAGCAGTAAAAAAAAAAAAAAAAAATGTAATATATTGCAGTTTACCAATCCTTAGATGTAGTGGCTGCATCAGTTTTAATTTCTTCTTTGTTTTTTCCCCTCGGTTTTCACCTGGTGATCTGGCCAGTAACACACCTACAGTATTAGAGCGCCCACACTCTGGATGTTGGAGAACATCCAGCATCTTTGGACAGCAGCATTGTCAGTCTGGTGGGAGAGTTAGATGTACTGGCATATTTAAATACACTAACAAATTAAAAACAACCTCCAGCTAACACTTTCTAAGCAGTTACAGAAAAATTGTTTTTCCTTTTGGGATATAGGTTTTACATGAATAAATAAAAGCTGATCATTGTAATCACTCCTGCTATTGTTAAATGGTTTGTCTTATCTATGTAATGGATACATTCTGCTAGAGAGCTTGTTCTTTTGAACAACAGACTTACTGGCTGGATCACTAGATAGAAATAGAAAGAAAGCCTAAAGGAAAATTAACCACTTTACCTCTGCCCACAGTAATATTACTGCGGCAGAGTGGCTCGTTATCGTCTGACGACGTAGTACTACGTCGTCAGACACTCCCCCTTCTGGGCGGTGCTTGCGCGCCGCCGGAGGCTCGCTCCCGCTGTTTTCATTCACAGCGGGAGTCGGGCCAGGGGAGGAGCAGCGGCAATCGCCGCTGCTCTGCCCCGATCGCCAGGGATCTAGTGTGGAGATCCGCCCGCCTGTGTAAACACAAGCGGGCGGATCTCCATAGTGACAGGGAGTGACAGATCGGACTGTTCAGCATAGCTGGACATCCGATCTGTCCATGACTCACTCAGTCACCTCCCCCCCCCACACGTCAGTAAGCACCAGGCATACATTAACCCCTCCCTCTCCAATAAAATTAACCCCTTCCCTGCCAGTGTCATTTTTACAGTAACAGTGCATATATATAGCACTGATTACTGCAGTAATGTCACTGGTACCCCCAAAAGTGTCAAAAATGTCAGTCAAGGGTCCGATCTGTCCGCCGCAATGTCGCAGTCCCGCAAAAAAAAAATTGCAGATCGCCGCCATTACGCGTTAAAAAAAAAAAAACACCAAAAATGACAGAAATCTTTCTCTTTGTTAGTAAACGCAATACCTTTTGCGCAAACCAATCAAAATACGCTTATTGCGATTTTGTTTACCAAACATAGGTAGCAGAAAACAAATTGGCCAAAAATTTAAAAAAAAATTGGTTTTTACATCTTTTTTGGGGGGAATTTCATATAAAAAATTTTAAAAATTGTTATTTTTTTCAAAATAAACGCTCTTTTTTTGTTTATAGCGCAAAAAGTAAAAATCGCACAGGTGATCAAATACCACCAAAAGAAAGCCCTGTTTGTGGGAAAAAAAGGACATAAATTTCGTTTGGGTACAGCGTCGCACGACCGCGCAATTGTCAGTTGAAGTCGCACAGCGCCGAATCGCAAAAAGTGGCCTGGACGGAAGACAGCAAAATCCTCCGGTGGTAAAGTGGTTAAGACCATCACATCTAAGAAATGGTAAGTTGCAGTATAATAAATGTTTTCTTTTGGGATTAATATCACTTTAGGCTGTAAGGTTGCTCATTGTAATATACTTGCAATTTGCACATAATCTTAGTTTTCCATGCTGAAGAAATTCCCTGGAAACTATTTTTCCAGTGATAATGACATACTTGCCAACTGTCCTGTTTTTGCAGGGACAGTCCTGGCAAATAGGAGCCTGTCCTGGCTAATTTACATTGTCCTGGCAAGTGCCCGTTATTCGGGCTGCCCATAAATGCCCGTTACGGGGAGCTGGTGCCCATTAAAAAAAATGGCTGCAGGCCGACATCGTAACTGCGCATGCACTATTCCGACGCCTGCCAGGCATGGGAAAGCTTGTACAAGCTCGACTGGGCGGGCGCATGCGCAGTTACGTAATGGCGCCATTAAAACCTAATTATACCAGATAGTATAATTAGGTTTTATCGTACTTATTTACACCTTGCACTTTATTTATATTTACATATTACATTTTTTTTATGGTCACACCTGAGCACATTTGACACTTTAGAATTGCAGGGAATTGTGATGAGAATTTTAAACTTTAGGCAGAAGTAGTGCAGCTGAATGGGAGAATTATTCCAACTCTGCTACTTTGGCCTTAGGTTTGAAATTCCCTTTTCAATTTCCTGTATTTCTCTCTTTATTGAGTAGACCCTATAATCTGATGATAAGTAGGCAGAGATTATGTGGAGTGGGCGGAGCTTCAGGGAAGTGGGTGTGGTAAGTAATTGATAGCTGTGCTGCAAAGTGTCCCTGGAAATTGTTTTCAAATGTTGGCAACTATGTTTTTCATTAGTAACCAAATGAGTTATACACAGTGTAAAATATGCATTTCTTATATATATTTGTGTGTTGTGCATGAATAAAGGAAACCTGTAGTTACATAATTTGGAGGCTGCCACTGTACACATCTAATACTGAAAATGTTAGTTGCCTGGTTGTCATGCTGTTCCAATGGCTACAATACATTCTCAATTACCGGTCAGGAACATGTTGCAGGGGTCCTTACATTTAATGCACTTCCTTGTGCTGGTAGCCTCCATATTTCTTTCAGTACAGGTCTCAATTAAAGTGAGAGTTAAAGGCAGAAGTCTAGGTATGATCTTTATTGCATAAGTATATTTGGATCACAACAACATAGGGCAAATACTGAAAGGAATGGGAATAGCAGACCACCTCACCCCTCTTCTGAAAAACCTGAATGTAAAGCCCCGTACACTCGTACCGAATGTCGGCCGAATGATTGGCCGTCTTTTGTCCGGTGCTGTCTGTCGGTTGAAAAGTGCTAAAGACTGCACACAAATTTTGTCGGCCAACAACAGCCGACTGCAGAAGTGATGTCATGTGATGGTTAACTTTCCGTGTGTTTTTTCTTTTCTGAGCATGCCCAGTCTTGCTAATCGGCTGTTTGTCGGCCGAATTCTGTACTGACTGGCGAACAATCGGCCGTTCTGGTGTTGGCCAACAAAAATTTTAATGCCTGCACAACAGATTCTGTTCGGCCGAAAAGTCGCAGTCGGTTGTCGGAAGCATCATACTAACAAGCCGACAATCGGCCGATCGGTCGGTGGCCGAATATTTACAGCCGACAATCGCTACGTGTGTACGGGGCTTTAGTCAAGATACAACAGTTAGAACAGAACATGGAACAACTGACTGGTTCAAAAAGTGCAGCAAGGATGTATATTGTCACCCTACTTATTGAACCTATATGCAGAGTACATCATGCAAAATGCCAGGATCGATGAATCACAAGCCGGAATTAAGATCGCAGGGAGAAATCTCAACAACCTGAGATATGCAGATGATACCACACTAATTGCAAAAAGTGAAGAACTAAAGAGACCCTTAATGAAGGTGAAAGAGGAGAGCGCAAAAGCTGGCCTAAAATTGAACATTAAGAAAACGAAGATCATGGCAACCGGTCCAATCACTCCTTGGCAAATAGAAGGAGAAGAAATGGAAACAGTGACAGATTTTATCTTCCAAGGCTCCAAGATCATGGCAGAGGGTGACTATAACCATGAAATTAAGAGACGCTGGCTTCTTGGGAGGAAAGCAATGGCAAGCCTAGACAACATTATAAAAAGCAGAGACATCACCCTACCAACAATGTGCAGTATATTTAAAGCTATGGTATATCCAGTAGTAACCTATGGCTGTGAAAGTTGGACCATAAAGGAAGGCTGAACGCCGAAGATTTGATGCTTTTGTGGTGTTGGAGAAGACTCTTGAAAGTCCCTTGGACGGCAAGAAGGTCAAACCAGTCAATCCTGAAGGAAATTAACCCTGAATATTTGCTGGAAGGACAGATCATGAAGCTGAAACTTGAAAACCTTGGCAACCTAATGCGAAGAGAGGACTCATTGGAAAAGACCCTGATGCTGGGAAACATGGAAGAAAAAAGGAGAAGAAGATGACAGAAAACAAGATGGGTAGATAGCATCATTGAAACAATGAACATGAAGTTAACCATTTCAATACCGGGCACTTTCCCCCCTTCCCGCCCAGGTCAATTTTAGCGTATAGCGCTGTTGCATTTTGAATGACAATTGCACGGTCATGCAACACTGTACCTAAACCTAATTTAGGTAATTTTTTTCTCACAAATAGAGCTTTCTTTTGGTGGTATTTGATATGTTTTTTCTTTTTTGCTAAACAAATCAAAAAAGACCGAAATGTTTGAAAAAAAAAAAAGTTTTTTTGTTTATGTTCTAAAATTTTGTAAATATATACGTTTTTTTTAGCTGCACTGATGAGGAGGCACTAATATGTGGCACTGATAGGCAGCACTGGTGGGCAATAATGGGCACTGGTGGGCAGCACTGATAGATGGCAATGATGGGCACTGGAGGGCAGCACTGATGGGGAGTGAACTGGTGGGCTCCCTGAGCCCTGATTGCCATCCCCGGTGGCCATGGTGGGCATCCCTGGTGGCTCTAGCGGCACGGCACCCCCCCCCCCAAGGGTCTGCACTGGTAATTAATGCTCTGATTACCAGTGCAGACCCCCTCCCTGTCAGGAGAGCCACAGATTGGCTCTCCTCTACTCCTGCCTGTCAGGCACGAATTGAGGAAAGCCGATCAGCTGCAATTTCCTGGGTCTGATTAACGGCTTCCCTTCTGCACAGAGACACAGGGGTTCGCTCATTCAGCGTTTATTTTAATGAATAAAATATATTCTCTGATAGAATGAGGTGGCATGGCAGTGACATCACAATCTCCACCTCATTCAATCACAGAATGCCCTAAATTGAATAATAAATACAAGGCGTTCTTTAAATAAGGGCAGTGCCAAGCAAGCCACCCCCTGCAGTGTGAAGAAGGAAAGCTGCTCGCTCCAAAAAATTGCACCAATCACTGCAGTAGCCATGATTACTCCACTGATTGTCAGCTTCCACAGTGATCCCTCAGGTATGAAATATGCAAAGCTAATACGTAGACTTCAGCTTTAAAGCGGACATTGAGTTATTTTGTAATCTATCCATCTATTAAATCTTCTACCCTTGCTTCTTTAATGTTGGATAGTGAAACAGTTTTTTTTCTGCCACACTTCCTCTTTCTTATCTGGTAATTTGCCCAGGCTAATGACATCATGCACAGCTCTCTCTCGCTTGCAAGGGGGGGGCAGGAGAGTGGAGGAGGGATGAGTCACAGTAGAGCCAAGGAAAGCTGTAGAGCTGGAGGGGGCTGGATGAGGGTGACGATAACAGGAGACTGTGAGTCTGTCTGTATGTATGTATGTATGTGTGTGTGTGTGTGTGTGTGTGTGTGTGTGTATGTATGTGTCTGTGTAAATCAAGGAAGTGAACAGGCAGCAGCTTCAGCTGCCCAGAGTTAAAATGGCTGCAGCCAGACTTTGTGGAGGGAGATTTCTACAGCATATTTGGCAAGTACAGAATCCTGGAACAATAAAACCTTGGATTGAGAGTAACTTGGTTTGAGAGCATTTTGCTAGACAAGCAAATTTGTTTTATAGATTTTGACTTGATAAACAAGCAATGTCTTGATATGCAAGTGTCACGTCACAACTGAGTATAAAAGAGAAGAGAGGTGCATCGAAGTATAGCAATATGGTTACATTTAATGAAGGTACAATATTTAGCAACTCACGTATTTGATGATTAAAACCATCTCATCTAAGTATTCAGGCATCCGGGGTAAAGCTGTCCACAGACACCGTCCTCCACACTGTCATCGTCATCCCTTCCATGCTGCACTCCACGAGCGCTTCAAGCCTCGCTTTCAGATCACTCTACTGCAGGGTAGTCTTCCCGGTCACAATTGCAGAATGACAGCGGTGAGAGCCAGCAGTGCGGAGTATGGTCTATGTGGACAGCTTTACCCCATATATCTGCATACTTGTGATGTGCAAGATGTGCCTCTTTTATTCATCAACCATGAGAGTTGCTAAATGTTGTACCTTCATTAAATGTAACCATATTGCTACACTTAGAGGCGCCACTCTTCTCTTTTATACACTATAGCTCCTGCTGCATTTTGCTTCTATTCCCTTGTGGCTGCAATTTGTGGATGGACATTTTATGGTTAAAATTTATCACTTTGCTATAATCTTTTTATTTGGACTATAAACTGAAGGACGTAAATAAATGGTTGTGGAACGAATCATCTGAGTTTCCATTGTTTCTTATGTGGAAATTCACTTTGATACAAGAGTGCTTTGGATTACAAGCATGTTTCGGGAAATAAATTATGCTCGCAATCCAAAGTTTGACTGTATATATAAAATATGTAAAGTGGTTGGAGGGAAGCTTCAGAATGGCAAAGATGTTTTTATTACAAGATGTGAGCAGACTGTAGTTCGCCTTTAAAGAGAAGGAGCCAATTAAAAGCAATCCCCCAAAGGGTAAAGTGTAAATAATTTGGAATATGAAATCAACTAATAGCCCAGTGATGTGCTAAGAACATCGCTACTTTATCAAGAGATACATATACTTTTTTTTTTTCTCATTTGGCGGTGTTGCCTTTCAATAATTTTTTTTTTCTATGTCTATTAAGGGCACAAATAAGTCTGATCAGGCCACCCATCCTACTCTTTGGGGAGGCGGATGTCAGCAGATTGTGATTGTGTGTGGGTGATTGTGTAGGTGGGGCCCCAGTGCACTGCATTGCCCAGGGCCCTTTAATGCTCTTAAGATGGCACTGGCTAGGTAGTATAGTCTTTAGATCAACAAATCGTTCCCTTCCCTTAGTCGTTATCCTAATTTGATCAGAAACAAAGTATGATCCAGAAGAGGATGGCAAAGAAGATAATTTTGGTAAACACAAAAGAATGATCGTATGCAGGATAGTAAAAGTTTTTTTTAAATTATAAACTATAAGAAAACTTACTAAGTGCACGACACACAGAAACAAGTGCAAATGAGTAGCTAGAAGGGTCACAGGCACATTAAAATCACTTCAAATTCTACGCTGGAATGTAGCAGGATGTTTTCCTCTGTTCTTCAAGAACTTTCATACTATTAATAGGATTCTCATTTTCAGCATGGTACGAACAATCTTATGAAAGCAGACAATCGTTTGTCCAATTTTCTAAGGGGTACTAAACTTTAACAAAAAAAATATAATAGATTCCTCCGTCCATGCCAGCAGATGCCAGAATACCCAAATATCCGCATGTAGCCACCGTTCAGGACACAATTTTTATGCCTGGCTCCTTTGATTTTGCAATACAAGGATTTTGAGCGGGGGTGGGGGGACGGGGGTTGGTTTGGGGTATACAATAAGCACAATTCAGCCAGTATACACTACTGTGCAAAACAAATGCTGTAAATTAGGAATGCTTTCAGAATTAGAAATGTTACTGGTTTATTTTTATCAATTAACAAAATGGTAAATAAATGAACAGAAGAAAAATCTAAATAAAATCAATATTTGCTTGGACCAACCCTTGCCTTCAAAACAGCATCAATTCTTCTAGGTACACAGGCAGACAGTTTTTGAAAGAATTCGGCAGGTAAGTTGCTCCAAACATCTGGGAGATCTAACCAGAGATCTTCTGTAGATGTGGGCTGCCACAAATCCTTCTGTCATAGTATAGTTACAGTACATAGTTATATAGTAGGTAAAGTTAAAGAAAGACAATATTCCATCCAGTTCAACCTGTGTAGGTGTACGTGTCTCCGTTTCCATAATTATTTCCCATGTCCCTGGATGTTGTGTTCTTTAACCACTTTAAGACCGGAAGGATTTGCCCCCTTCCTGACCAGGCCCTATTTTGCGATTCGGCACTGCGTTATTTAACGGACAATTGCGTGTTTGTGCGACACTGTACTCAAATTAAATTGATGTCCTTTTTTCCCCACAAATAGAGCTTTCTTTTGGTGGTATTTGATCACCTGTGCAATTTTTATTTTTTGCGCTATAAACAAAAAATAGCGACCATTTAAAAATATATATATATATATTTTTCACATTCTGCTAGATGACATTCTCAAAAAATGACACTCTCAAAAAAAAAAAAAAAAAATTTAAAAATCAAGATTTTTTAACATTTTAGGCCAATTTGTTTTCTGCTACATATTTTTGGTAAAAAAAAAAAAAAAAAAAGAAGATCGGAATAAGCGTATTTTGATTGGTTTGCGCAAAAATTATTGCGTTTACTAACTACGGGAAAGATTTATGTCATTTTTATGGGGTTTTTTTTTACTAGTAATGGCAGCGATCTGCAATTTTTTGTGGGACTCCGACATTGCGGAAGACAGATCGAACCCCCTGACTGACATTTTTGACACTTTTGGGGGGACCAGTGACATTACTACAGTAATCAGTGCTAAAAATATGCTCTGTTACTGTAATAATGACATTGGCAGGGAAGGGGGTTTACATTATGGGTGATCAAGGGGTTAAATGTGAGCCTAGGGGAGTGATTCTAACTGGGGGGGGGCGGTGGCGGGGCTTCTGAAATGACCATAGAGACATGTGATCCTATATTCTATGATCATTTCTGGGAGAAGAACGGTCAGCTGTGTTTACAACAACTAACCATTCCTCTATCTCAGCGGGGAACAATCCCGGGTGTCAGGCGGCTCAGATTCGAATCGGAGCCGCCTGCCCGCTGCATCGGCTTTCCCCTAGCCTCCCGAGAGCGAGCGCCTGGGAGCGGCTGCCTGCTGCAGTACATCTGTGGCATGCGGTTGTAATGAGGTTAAGATGCACCTCCAAGAGTATGTCATTTTAATATCTTTTTATTAACCACTGCGGCAGGCTGGCTCGACTGTGCGAATCACCGTACCTGTACGCGGGAGTGCTTTTGGGCGGGCCCTCCCCCATTAGGCCGCGGGGATGTCGATCCACGGAATCGGTGGCACCAATTGCCGCGGGGCACCCGCGATCGTCCCCACAGAGAGCACAACGGTCTGCTGTTGTAAACTCAGCAGACTGTTCTTCTCTCTGAAATGATCACATACCGCCGGTCATCCTCCTACAGTGCCTTGCGAAAGTATTCGGCACCCTTGAACTTTGCGACCTTTTGCCACATTTCAGGCTTCAAACAAAGATATAAAACTGTAATTTTTTGTGAAGAATCAACAACAAGTGGGACACAATCATGAAGTGGAACGAAATTTATTGGATATTTAAAAGTTTTTTAACAAATAAACTGAAAAATTGGGCGTGCAAAATTATTCAGCCCCCTTAAGTTAATACTTTGCAGCGCCACCTTTTGCTGCGATTACAGCTGTAAGTCGCTTGGGGTATGTCTCTATCAGTTTTGCACATCGAGAGACTGAAATTTTTGCCCATTCCTCCTTGCAAAACAGCTCGAGCTCAGTGAGGTTGGATGGAGAGCGTTTGTGAACAGCAGTTTTCAGTTCTTTCCACAGATTCTTGATTGGATTCAGGTCTGGAATTTGACTTGGTCATTCTAACACCTGGATATGTTTATTTGTGAACCATTCCATTGTAGATTTTGCTTTATGTTTTGGATCATTGTCTTGTTGGAAGACAAATCTCCATCCCAGTCTCAGGTCTTTTGCAGACTCCATCAGGTTTTCTTCCAGAATGGTCCTGTATTTGGCTCCATCCATCTTCCCATCAATTTTTACCATTTTCCCTGTCCCTGCTGAAGAAAAGCAGGCCCAAACATGATGCTGCCACCACCATTTTGACAGTGGGGATGGTGTGTTCAGGATGATGAGCTATGTTGCTTTTACGCCAAACATAATGTTTTGCATTGTTGCCAAAAAGTTTGATTTTGGTTTCATCTGACCAGAGCACCTTCTTCCATATGTTTGGTGTGTCTCCCAGGTGGCTTGTGGCAAAGTTTAAACAACACTTTGTATGGATATCTTTAAGAAATGGCTTTCTTCTTGCCACTCTTCCATAAAGGCCAGATTTGTGTAGTATACAACTGATTTTTGTCCTATGGACAGAGTCTCCCACCTCAGCTGTAGATCTCTGCAGTTCATCCAGAGTGATCATGGGCCTCTTGGCTGCATCTCTGATCAGTCTTCTCCTTGTATGAGCTGAAAGTTTAGAGGGACGGCCAGGTCTTCGTAGATTTGCAGTGGTCTGATACTCCATTTCAATATTATCGCTTGCACAGTGCTCCTTGGGATGTTTAAAGCTTGGGAAATCTTTTTGTATCCAAATCCGGCTTTAAACTTCTCCACAACAGTATCTCAGACCTGCCTGGTGTGTTCCTTGTTCTTCATGATGCTCTCTGCGTTTTAAACGGACTTCTGAGACTATCACAGTGCAGGTGCATTTATACGGAGACTTGATTACACACAGGTGGATTCTATTTATCATCATTAGTCATTTAGGTCAACATTGGATCATTCAGAGATCCTCACTGAACTTCTGGAGAGAGTTTGCTGCACTGAAAGTAAAGGGGCTGAATAATTTTGCACGCCCAATTTTTCATTTTTTTATTTGTTAGTTTGAAATATCCAATAAATTTCGTTCCACTTCATGATTGTGTCCCACTTGTTGTTGATTCTTCACAAAAAATTACAGTTTTATATCTTGCATTTTTCTTTTTTGCTTCCTTTGCATTTGTAAATGGATACAAATAAACACTTAAAATGTATATTTTTGAAAGCATTCTTACTTGACAGCATTTCTTCACACCTCCCTAAAACTTTTGCACAGTACTGTATATGTGTAAAAAAAGCTTATATTTACATATTTAACACTGAGGTAATGACTAAGCGCTAACATTTGCACGAAACACATCTACCCCTTTGTCCCGTTCCATCCTTTACAAACTGTGGCATGAAGCTTAAAAAAAAAAAAAGATTATTGGAAGTGCAGCCGTCCGGAATCAATTTGCTTTATGATACACAGTATGCGAGCTGGGCTAGTACCCGTAGTGTGTGCCTAGTATGTGTGGGGATTAACTAGAGACTCACTCACCTAGAGCGGCTTTCTTTGTTTCATTGAGAGCTGCATTGTACATTTATTTTTACACCATGGATCTAAAACTTTGGAGCATCAATTTAAAACAGTGATTCCACTTATTTCCCACCGCCCTTTAAATAGCTTTAATCTTAACCTGCAAAGACAGCCTTCGCTCATTCTGTCTGAATCATCAATAGAATGTTCCCAGAATAGTATTCCCAGTATGATATCAGATGACCATTTTCTCCTCAAAACAGGATACATCAGATCTCATTACCAGCTGTGTGATGTATGTCTGCCTGCCGTTCAGTTTCTAGCCTGACAATAAATGAACACAAGACAAACCACACTGTTGTGTATTAAATTATAATGCCTGCTATTTATAGCCAATTTAGCCAAGATTAAACTTATTCAATTTAAAGGGATAATATCTTGGATATCGCCAGAATGTATAGCCATGTCAATACATGCCATTTTCTGGAGCTAGGTAGAAAGGAGAAAAAAAAAAAAAAAAAATGTGGTCCTAGTTCGGGGGTGGGGGGGCGGGACAGGACTGTTTACAGAGCTCAGTAGCTCATGCATATGCACGCAACACAGAGAAGTCACAAATTTTTTCCCTTCTGTGTTCAGACAGCTCTGCCTACAGTTCCTTATTAGAGGAAAAAATGTGTTTGCTACACGCTCAGTGCTTGGGTAATCCTGTAGCCTGGATGTACTCTGCATTTAAATGTTTCATTGTTAAACAACTATTTTTTAGAAGTGAAATAGTTTAAAAACTAAAAAAATTTTAAATTTTTAGGAGCTTTCACACCAGGAATCACACGGAATGCAGGTTTCCTACATCGCGCACTGGCATGAACAGGCCCCAACGGAAACTTTTCCTGATAGATATATGCTTGATGGATATTATGCATGACTTGTCATACTATTGAAGATATAGCAGTCTTCATATTTCTGATAACAGATTTCCTGTAAGATAAAATACATTTCCATTTGGGAGCAATTTTACTGCATAAAAACCAGAAAAAGGTGAAAGTATGAACCATTTATTTCTTGCAGTTTCAAGGATGCAAGCAACATTATACATGTAATAAACACCCAGACATATTCAGTGCAGAAATACTAAAACAAACAAAAATGAAATAGGTCTACATAGGGATGACACTGCCCAATGAAACAGTGCATGGTTAGGCAAATTTTAATTTTTACAGCGTGTTTACAGTGGTTCTCGGATGATTTTTTGTACAATATGCAAAACCTAAACCAATGTGAAGGAAGGTGACACTAACCTGCCAATAAAATAAAATGGGTTTATATGGGCCATTTAAAATTGCCTCATGCATATAAATTTAAAGACTGATATTAAAATTACAAATTATAGTATAGAGCCAATGCATTGATCAATCCATAATTCCCAATTTAAGACCAGGCTGGGTGAGCATTTGACTCCTGGAACAGTACTAGTAAGATATGTTGGGTTAATGGCACCGAGTAGAATCATCTACATTTGTGCCTCTGAGCTGTCATGTGACCAAAGGTCGAAATTCACAAAGGAAGCCGATGCTGGAAAGTGTGAAAAGTGTCATTATAAACAATTTCCTTTAGAACACCCACATTTCACCATACCCTCTAATTAATGTGGTACTGTGGGAGATTTTTAATTGCCCAAATGAATTTGCCCCTACCATGAAAGAGCCACTTTTTTTGGTTTTCCCCAGGCCAAAAATTTCCAGTTCACCCTGCTAGACCCCACCATATTTGGATCATTAAGAAGCCCAATTTTAGGGGTGCTGCGCAGTCATAGCTAATCATCTTTGTGTCTCAGTGAAACTTGTGGATAGGAACCCAGTGACAAATCTGACACTTTAGATACACATGACGCAATATTATGAACTTGTATTATAATATCTTTTAGCTAATACATTATGTTGAAGCTTCTACTAGTGCAGAGATAGGAAAGGGACAGTATTTTCAGAGATGCGCCCCCCCCCCCCAGTATACAGATCCAGTTAAAGAGACAACACATCTTCTGGGGAAGTATGAACTAATTTGCACACCAAAATACGCTGGGAAATGGAAGCCAGCAAACAGTATCCAAATCATAACTATGATAGACAGAAGATGTTTGGTACAGTTAAAGAGTTCTGGCCCTAAATTTGCCAAAACTGGTAAGTACATTTGACCTTAGGGCTATGGAAATAGTAGTTAGGTTATCAGAGGCAATACTTGAGTTTGGGCAGAAGTAAAAAAAAATGGTGTCTGTGCTAATGCCCAGTTCCTACAAAGAACAGCTTGGTCATCCTCTCCTTGTGTCATAATCTGCATCACCAGTTTGGGGAGGCAAAGCAATATATTGCAACAGCAAGGAAAATGTTTGAAAGCTGATGCAAAGACCTTAACCTTGATAGATTTTCCAAAATGGCTACTAGATATCTGGAGTAGGGATGCACCGAAATGAAATTCTTGGCCGAAGCCGAATAATAATAAAATGTTTGGCCGAAGGCCGAATACCGAACGCGGTGTTTTGCATTTTTTCCATTTATTTTGCCAATTTTTTGTCCTCTCTCTTGTCCTCTCGTGTCTCTCTCTCTCTCTCTCTTGTCCTCTCACTCTCTCTCTCTCTTGTCCTCTCATGTCTCTCTCCCTAAATGTTACTGTAGGGAATGGGATTCAGTGCACACTGCAGCCTTGTACCATAGGGTTAATGTTAGTGACACTGTAGGGATTGGGAAGGATGCTGGGAATGGAAATCAGGAAGCATGCAGGCAGCCTTGTAAATTTTAATTGCAGATACAGGGCACTGGGCAGGTCAGGGTTAATGTGGTAACATCAATTACTCAGTGACGTTCAGTCAGTGTGGACTCGATCAGATTATACAGTGACAGACAGTCTCTCATAGTGGTGGTAGTAGGAGGCTGGAGGTGGACTAGTAGGAGCCTGGAAAGGAGCACAGGCGCATACATACATTACTCACTCGTGCACTGCAGCCCGCCCCACACATTCAGTGAGTCTTACTCTCCTCCCTAGTTTTTTCAATGGCACATTCAGGAAGCCAATCACGCCGTGAGTAGCGGCACAGCGGAACCAATCAGGTGTGCAGGCACGCGTGATTGGTTCGCTGTGCAGCTAATCACGGCGTGATTGGCTTCCTGAATGTGCCATTGAAAAAACTAGGGAGGAGAGTAAGACTCACTGAATGTGTGGGGCGGGCTGCCGTGCACGAGTGAGTAATGTATGTATGCTCACCGCTGAAGTGTCCCGGCTTCCCCTGCCTAACACGGAAGTCTGTGAGTCCTCCTGTCCTCCTCAGAGTCCCTTCCCCCTGTAAATATCGTGACCTCGGCGATATGAATATCGCCTACGGCCACAGAACGATAGTCAATATCATATCGACTATCGTTCAGCCCTATTATTCGGCACAAAATTATTCGGCCTTTTGACTTATTCGGCCGAACACCGAAAGTGCTATTTTTTCTATTTTCGTCCGAATAATGTTCGGCCGCCAATTATTCGGTGCATCCCTAATCTGGAGTCTAAAAAATGTACTGGTTTGTTTGCAGTTATAAACAAGCATTTTGCTAATGGTTGTGAGCTCGGAATGTTGAGCAACATCTAATAAGGCTGATGCATAAAGAATTCAGAAAAATTTACTGGCTGATTATATAGTTTTGATCTAGGATATATTTAGTGTATGGTGTATCAAAAACATGGTTTTTCTAGTTTTGGATAGAGTGTGGAAGTATTAAATCCCCTGTGATTTTTTTTTCACTGCTACCAAGGACTTTCGCTAGACCAAGTTTTTCGCTAGATAATACTTATTATTGTGCATTTTGCTTAACAGTGTAGAATAAACTGGTGGGGCTTAGCTTGTCAATATAGTATTGGGAAGAATGTTTTTACTCAAATCCACAAGGCCTCTACACTCTGGCTGAGCATTTTACAGATTACTGTCAACAAAACATCTGGTGATTTCAGAAGGTACATCAATAAAAAAAAACAATTTACTACACAGAAAAAGGAGAGGTGCCTCTGGTTGGTGCACCTGCTTTATACATAGTGACTTCTGCAGGTAACTTGATGTAAGAAAATAGAGCTGCTCTCGATTTCCATTTGTTCAGCAACACCTGTGTACACAGCAAGCGCATTGCTTGGCAACTTCAATGAAGTTGAGAAAACAGAGTCAGGAACAGCTTTGCATGATCAGTCTCAGATGAACTGGATACGGTTAGGCCCAAGACACTCTCTTGGTGCCCCATCATACTCGAGGCTTCCTTTAAATGGCCCTGGATAACCCCCATCTTATTTTAAGATATACAGCCACTTGAAGTCAGACAGATGAATGCAACAACACTAAAGGAGTCATTAAATTTTGATGAGTCTACAGTGCAGTGGACTTTCAGACAGGATTAGTTCACAGCAAGAGGCTTTCAGAACATGCCTGAAAACATACACTCACAGGATAGTGTTAACCAACTCAACTATAGCACATTGGTTTTATTTTATAACTTCACCAAATGCATCCATGGATAACAAGAACATTAACTGCAGTATAAGATTGTCTATGGGGCTGGAAAGTAAAACAAAATCACAATTTGCACAAAACCTTACTAGGGTTCTTTACAAAGCACTTTAGAGAATTAGAGAAGACCTGTCATGCACACAACATAAGCAACCTGTTATGAGCTTAACTGAGATTTGAGACTGCAATCAAATTTGTTTAAAAGGCATACTATTGGTACGGCTTGCTGAGGACATAGGTTATACAAACTTCCCTACCCAGATATTCTGCTTTTTGATTGCACAGCAGGTCCACTTTAATAAAATAAATTTCAGCAATATAGACATTTGTGCATGCTACCAGTGATATTTATAAAAGCTGTTGCAATAGTTGTGGCAGTCATAGTGGGAAAAATGCCACGCGATTACCAGTTTTCTTTGTGGAAATGTTTTCATACGATTTCCTTCCTTAGAGCCACACTGGAGAATGTGAAGATGTAAATCCGTGTGCTGCAAGAACCTAATGGTGAAGTCACAACTTCTAATGAAATTGCTACAGAAATCACATGCTCTGTATTCATAGATGTAGGGCACCAAGTAATGGCAGCAGGTCTTGAGACATTTTGGGGGAAATGTGTGAGTCCAAACAAATATACATCTATGAGGCAGGGGGATTATTACCTGCATTTAGGGACAGATGATCACCCCTTTCCACAAACAGCTTGTGTCCAGAGGCAAAGATCTGTCCCTAAATGCAGATAAATGCTCCATGTGCAATTAACATCTGAACACCAGCAGACAGCTGTAGCTGCTGTAAGCCTGTGATTGCATTGTACAGGCTGAGTGGCCACAACTGTTCACATCCACCTATGAATCCAGATCCAGGAATATGCTAGATTCTTGCTGCAGCTGGCATTAAATACCATGTGATTGGGGACTAAGAGTACTGGCATGTCGGTAATTAATTTCAAAATTGCTCTTACTGGTTTTGGATTGGTTTTTTGACCATTAGGGTGCCTATAAATCTAATTTATCAATGTTTTTACCCAAAACTTACCCATTTTCAGATTACAGAATCTCAGGGTAAATTTGAGGAAACCTTGGGTGAATATAATAAATAGGCTTAACTGTGCCCAGATGAGACACTGCATGATTAGAGGTAAAACAGTAGTTCTTTGTTTTCATAAAAACCCTCTTTGTTTTCAAAAAACCCTCTTTCTATAGCACAGAGAGGTCTTCGGCAGGCCATTCATTAAATCATTTTTTTTTTTCATTAAACCAGCAGGTTGAATAAAAAAAAAAGAAAGACTCTATTCCCCCATCGACACCTTCGCAGTTGATAGGGGAATCACTCATGATGCCTTTCCCACCGGCAGAACACACTGATCAGGGTTGTTGGCTATAGCCAGTGTTGTCGGCTATAGTTCAGTGAAAAACCCAGCAGGCTGCCCATACAACCAGCCTGCCCATACATGGATCAAACTTTCAATCCATATATACACTGCTCAAAAAAAATTAAAGGAACACTTTGAAAACACATCCGATCTCAATGGGGAAAATCTCATGTTGGATATCTATATTGATATGGACTGGGTAATGAGTTCGGAAGGAAAGGATGCCACATCATTTGATAGAAATAAAAATCATCAACCTACAGAGGGCTGAATTCAAAGAAACACCCGAAAATCAAAGTGAAAAAATTATGCAGCAGGCTAGTCCATTTTGCTGAAATTTCATTGATTCAACTCAAAATTGGTACTCCGTACAGGCGGTCCTCGGGTAACAAACATCCGATTTTCAAATGACTTCTGCTTACAAATGGAGAGAGAACAGGAAGTGGGGAGAAATCTAGCCCTAGGAAGAGAAATTCACTCCTGTAAGAGTTCTCATGGGAAAAGGTGTCTCCACTGAAGCTTTATTACCAATCCTTGTTTCCACAACAACCCAAATTTTTCAAAATCCGATTGTCATAGGGACAGAAAGTGGTGAAATATCATCTGAACAGGGATACAGACAGCAAAACAAAAATGGTATAGGGGTGTTAACCCTTCCCTATGCTGTCCAAAAAAACTAATTATTTTGGCTGGAGCTAAACTTAAAAAATGTACCTGTTTCCGACTTACAAACAAATTCGACTTAAGAACAAATCTACAGTCCCTATCTTGTTTGTAACCCAGCGACCGCCTGTAGTTTGTATGGCCCCAAAGTGCTTGTATGCATGCCTGACAACGTCGGGGCATGCTCCTATTGAGACGACGGATGGTGTCCTGGGGTATTTCCTCCGAGATCTGGACCAGGGCATCACTGAGCTCCTGAACAGGCTGAGGTGCAACCTGGTGGCGTCAGATGGACCGAAACAATATCCCAGAGGTGTTCTATTGGGTTTAGGTCAGGCGAGTGTGGGGACCATTCACTGATATCAATTCCTTCATCCTCCAGGAACTGGCTGCATACTTTCACCACATTAGGCCGGGCATTGTCTTGCACCAAGACACATTGCACCAGCATAGGGTCTGACAATGGGTCTAAGGATTTCATCCTGATAACCAATGGCAGTCCGAGTGCCATTGTCTAGCCTGTAGAGGTCTGTGCATCCCTCCATGGATATGCCTCCCCAGACCATCACTGACCCACCAGCAAACCAGTCATGCTGAACAATGTTACAGGCAGCATAATGTACTCCACGGCTTCTCCAGACCCTTTCATGTCTGTCATGTGTTCAGGGTGAACCTGCTCATCTGTCAAAAGCACAAGGCTCCTGCCAATTCTGGTGTTTAATGTCAAATGCTATTCGAGCTCCACGGTTCCAGGCAGTGAGCACAGGGCCCACTAGAGGATGTCAGGCCCTCAGGTCACCCTTATGAAATCTGTTTGATTGTTTGGTCAGAGACATTCACGCAAGTGGCCTGCTTGAGGTCATATTGTAGGGCTTTGGCATTGCTCATCCCGTTCCTTCTTGCACAAAGGAGCAGATACTGGTCCTGCTGATGAGTTAGGGACCTTCAACAACCCTGTCCAGCTCTCCTAGAGTAACTGCGTGTCTCCTGGAATCTCCTCCATGGACTTAAGACTGTGCAGGGAGACACAGCAAACCTTCTGGCAATGGCACATATTGATGTGGCATCCTGGAGGAGTTAGACTGCCTGTGCAACCTCTTTAGGGTCCAGGTATCACCTCATGCTAGGAGTGACACTGACCTTAGCCTAATGCAGAACGAGTGAAAAACAGAAGAGTAGAGGAAAAAAAATGCCGGTGCCCCCCACCCGTAAAATCATTCCTGTTTTGGAGGGCATCTCATTGTTGC
Source organism: Pelophylax lessonae (assembly GCF_965119305.1). NCBI lineage: Eukaryota > Metazoa > Chordata > Amphibia > Anura > Ranidae > Pelophylax > Pelophylax lessonae. The sequence goes on along the minus strand of NC_138773.1, from coordinate 92,851,497 downwards.
CCATCTAGTGCACCTGCAGTAAAAATTTAATTAACACCAAAGCAGATGAAACTGATCAACAATCCCCTCTGCTACTTAACTGACTTGATGCTATGCTCTGAATAAAAAGTGTTCCTTTACTTTTTTGAGCAGTGTAGCTGCCTTCAGTCTCCCACAGTCCAAGAAGATTGCTGACTGAATTGCAATTCTTGGTGGACGGATCAAAAAAGATTCTGTGGGTACCAAGGTAAAATCTTCAATTTATAACTCGGAGTTCAGGTAAAACCTGATGAGGTGGTTTCCTTGGTGATTGAGGGGGGTCACAAACAAAGTGGATCCTGTGTCACTGGAAATATGCCAGCATGGATAATTGGAGGTTTAAAAAGATAATTACATAGTATAGATTACTTTTAATTTTGCTCAGCATTCACATACCAAGCCAAACCCTGCAAGGTAGCAGCACAAATATCCACAATGGCTAAAAACTACTAAGCTATTTCTAGTGCTTTGTAATTAAACACACGTTTTTTGCGATGTTCATCACTAACCAAAATAAAGCACATTTATACAGATTAGCCCTTTTTTCTTACTGCATTACAAAGTTTTATTTTTAGCAACTTATACAGATTGTATAGCCCTTTTTCTTAAAGATTTGTAAAATACAAGTCACATAAAATTCAAAAGTCTGTAAAATGTCAAATTGTGGAGCAAGTGTACTCAATCAAAACAGAACAGTGTTAGGCCACACTACAAATATGCGGGTGTGTATAGAAGAATTTAATCAAACACAAATGGTCAGGAATGTAGAGTCCAGACAAATTCTGCAACAGAACACAAACTTCATACCAGAACTGTATAATAAACATGTTAACCTGCAGTTTAACGATAGCACCCCAGCTGTTTTACGAGTTTCAGTCAAATGTAAAATTGTGTTTAAAAAAAATGTATTTTTAGAATTCTTTTTTTCTTTTAGAGCAACAAAGACTCAACTTTGTGAGGGACTAGTTAAATAATCCATTTAAAATAGATCCAGTTAGGCAGACCCTCATACTACACAGATGTTCGTAACCTAGATCATCTGGCAGATTAAATCTGAAAATAGAAGGCAGGTTTAATAAAAAATAAAATAAAATTATATATAAATATACACACGCAGCAGTCTGCAGAGAGAAGTGTCAGATATAAACAGCAAGACTGTGCGCCCATGGGAAAGGTGTCACATTAAAGGAGCCTATGTACATATAGGGCAGGATAGACCAAACGTTTGTGTTTGCCATATACCAATTTTCAGCTTTGGCTTATTGTGACAAATAAATAAAAATTAGACAAGTTTAACGACTTCTAGGACATATTTTGTGATAGGTTCACTTTAAAACACATCATTGCTGCAAGTACTGCCCCTACCCAATAAAAGGTCTTGTGTATAAAAAAATATCTGATAAACCTACACCGAACAGCCACCACAATACGACCACTGATAGGTAGAGTGAATAACACAGATTATCTCATTACAATGGCATCTGAAAGTGGGTGGGATTTATTGGACAGCAAGTGAACATGTTGTCCCTGAATCAGATGTGTTGAAAGCAGAAAAAAAAAAATAAGTATAAAGGATCTGAGTGACCTTGTCAAGAGCCAAATTGTAATGGCTAGTCAACTGGGTCAGAACAACTTCAAAAATGTAGTTTTTATCGGATGTTCCTGGTCTACAATGGTCAGGACCATTCAAAAGTAGTCCAAGGGGGGAAAAAGAGAGAACGGATGACAGTGTCATGGACAGCCAAGGCTCATTGACGCATGTGGGAAGTGAAGGCTGGTCGGTGTAATCCAATTCAATAGAGGAGCTACTGTAGCTCAAATTGCGGAAAGTTAATGCTGGTTCCGATAAAAGGTGTCATAACAAACAGCACATGCTGCGTATGTGGCTGTGCATCCACAGACTGATCAGGGTGCCCATGCTGATGCATGTCCACAGCCAAAAGTGCCTGCAGTGGGCACTTGAGCATCAGTCTATGGAGCAATGGAAGAAGGGGGCCAGGTCTGATATATTTCATTTTCTTTTACATCATGAGGATGGAAAGGTGCGTGTACATTGCTTACCTGGGGAAGAGATGGTACCATCATACACTATAGTAGGTAGGCAAGCTGACAGAGAATGTTCTACTGGGAAACCTTGGCTCCTGCCAATCCTGTGTATGTTATTTGACACGTATCATCTCCCTAAATATGGTTGTTGACCAAGTACACCTCTTTATTTAACCACTTCTGAACCGGAAGGTTTTACACCCTCAACAACCGGGCCATTTTTTGCGATATGGCACTGCGTTATTTTAATTGACAATTGCACGGTCGTGCGATGCTGTACCCAAATGAAATCGAAGTCCTTTTTTTCCCACAAATAGAGCGTTCTTTTGGTGGTATTTGATCACCTCTATTTTTCAAGCTATAAACAAAAAAGAAGAGCAACACTTCTGAAAAAAATATATATATATATATTTTTTACTTTCTAATTTCCCAATAAAAAAAAAAATTAAATCAAATTTTTTCATTATTTTAGGCCAATATGTATTCTGCTACATATTTTTGGTAAACAAAATTCCCAATAAGTGTATATTGATTGGTTTGCGCAAAAGTTATCGCATTATCAGCCATTTTTAGCGGGACTGCGACATTGTGGCAGACAGATCAGACACTTCTGACATTTCTGACACTTTTGGGGGGGACCAGTGATAATACTACAGTAATCAGTGCTAAAAATATGCACGGTTACTGTACTGACACTGGCAGGGAAGGGGATAGTACCAGGGGCTATCAAAGGGTTAAATGTGTCCCTAGGGGGTGCTTTCTAACTGTGTGGGGGATGAGCTTGCTGGATGAACACAGAGACCTGTGTTCCCAAATAAGAGGAACACAGGATCCCTGTGTTCATTACTGAGAGAACAGCGGGCTGCCATGTTTACATTGGCAGAACGTCGTTCGGTTTCCACTAGGAGTGATTGCATGCGCCCAGCAGACATTGCGGCCACTGGACCCGCTGATTAGCTCCCCCTGTAGCCAATTGGAGCATGCGCGCATCCCCACTAGCTGACCCATGGAACGACGTACGGGTACATTGTTTCGCGGGACAAAGCTGACCTTCCGGTGTAGAAGTATGTTGGCTGATCAGCAAGTGGTTGAACAGTAATCCCTGATGGCAGTAGCGTCTTTCGGCAGAATATTTTGCCCTGGCACACTGGAAAAATGGTTTAGGAATGGTTTGAAGGAACACGAGTTTAAGCCGTTTACTTGGCCTCCAAATTATCCAGATCTCAATCCAATTGAGCATCTGTGGGATATGTTGGAAAAACAAGTATGATCTATCCCCTCCTTGCAAATTTACAGGAGTTAAAGGATCTGGTACGGATGGCTTGCTACCAGATACAGCATACGGTACCCTTCAGGGGTCTTATGGAGCCCATGCCTCCATAGGTTATGGTGGGTGGTCATTATGTTATGGCTGCCCGTTGGATTTTGTTACAGTACAAGTGAATCCACAACTATGAAAGGCCCTATTTATTATTTGTTCTCAGGACATCCACAATCTTTCTAAAGGTAGGGCCAGAAAAGTGCTTCCTACACTGGTTTTCCAGTTGTGTAGCCACTTTTATCCCCTCATACAAAGGTCATTAGTTGTAGGATTCAAAAATCTCTGGTCTAAAACTAAAACATTCCCATAGCTGTGAATGACCGAGAAATATAGCCCAATTATTCTCATAATTGATTCATTGAAAATAAGAAGAAAAAAAAAAAAAGGGAGTTTCCATTAGCAACCAATCAGGTTTTCCCTTTAAATTTTTGGCCCAATTAAAGATTGTAACACTATCATTCCAAGCCCACACTTCAAACATGCTTTCTAGCCATAAGTATGTACACAGCTCCCAAACCTCAGCCAAATGGAATAACGCAACACAACGCACAAAGAGTGTAACTGTGGGGGAGTTATATAGTTAAGCCTTTAGTAGGTGAAACGCCTCACAGAGGTTACAGGTTGGAACAATTATGGACCATCTAAGTGAATAAAGTGGATTTTTTAATGCGGATTATGGTGTGGGACATTTTTCCACACTTTTTTTGGGGAATAAAAAAAAAACTGAATTTGAAGAATTTGTTGCTAGGATTCACTAGTTCTATTAATCAAATCTACCACTTTGTCTCAGTTTTCGAAGCTGGAAAGTTTGTTAAAGTTACAATTACCTGATGTAATAAGCCAGTATTACGTCATCTGTATATATTCTACTCGATGGAATCAGTGCTATTTATGGGTGCAAGGAGGAAGCAACACTTAACTGGTTTAGAATAAAAACTAAACATCCCAACGTATACAGCAGGTACTTTCTATATAGGGTTGGTGTGCACAGCTATATTCTTAATATAACTAAAAATTGTATATGTGATACAAATTCATACGTATAATAGTTTTTTCTTCCTTTTTCTTGGCTTTTAAAGTCTTTGTGACAACTTAGTTAATATTGAGGGTCCCTGAGGAAGTGAAGTGGGAACTAAAGTGTGCGCTGCGAAAAGCGTCGGACCTTCAGTTTCCTCTTTACCTAGTTGTGAATTCACATATAGTTCATACAATGAGCCAGTTTGTGACTTTTTTGTATATGTGTATTTTTATACTGAGCTTTTAAAACTATTTTTTGTACAGTAAAATCTCCCTGTTTTACATATGATTGGTTGCTGTGTGCTCATCTCAATGTGACAACCCCACATCCTCTAAAGTCCACTATCATATTGGTAGGGGGTTTTCTCCTTCCTTTGTTCTTTATCATATCTGTATCCAAAAAGTCTTCGGTGGAATGCCAGCCAATCATTTTTACTTCTGGATTGAGAAGGGGGAGGGCCTTTTTCTTTTTTTAACTACTTCCTCTACTTGGTGACACCTTGTGAAGAAGTGAGGAGAACCCTACCAAATAGAAACCTAGCAATAAAAAAATATTTCCATAAAAGAAAAATCTACACCAGGTCACCCAAAGACTACACAAGCTTTTATTAGGAAAAATATTTCTAAGTTTAGTTTTACATAGTTTTATTTAATGAACATTTATTTTAAGTCCGTGATGGAATATGTTTAGCACAGTGTTGGCCAAAGCAACCAATAAAACTAAAGTTCCTAGGCTAAGTAAAAATAGGACAGAGCTGATGGATGAAGAGGGCTAAAGGCTGCAACCCATTATTTTTCTTTTGTTTTTTAGTCTGTTGGTTTAGTACCTTAGTAATGGTGTCTCACAAGTGGAAGGGTAATTCAAACTGGCATAACTGCATAACTAAGCTAAAGCCTGGCAAACATAACACTGTGTAGTTCAGACTTATCACTGCATCTATTGGAAGATTTGCCACAGATAAGCTATGTTGTTCAGGGCGACAAATCCAATTTTTCTTTCTGGGAATAATGGAAAATTGAAGAATCTGATTACACTAAGTAACAGACTGTATGAAATATCTCTGCAGTCACAAAAAATGATAAAGGAGGACCATTGTGCTGCTGTAAAACGTTACTTTACTAGAATCCTGTTAAAATCCTGGCCATTGAGAGAGGCATGAGAAGATGTGGTCTGAACATCACTCACTAAACGCTGGTATACCAATAGGTCATATGCCAGGCATTTTGCTCTACAAGTCCTTTTATTTAAAAAAGGATTTTCCTCTATATCTTTATGGAGCCCTCTAGTACAAGGCTACAGTGTACACCGCAATACATGGAAGAGGAAGAACTTGGTAGAGTGCTGAGCTAAATGCATTTGCGTGACAGATTACCAGCCAACTCTCCTCAACCCAATCCATTAACCTTTTTCTAGAATAAAATTGAAATGCACACACCTTTCATTATAAAATCAGAACAGGAAAAACCATGGGTAAAACCCAAGAGGAAGAAATGCCCCCAGTTTTTTTTACGAAATAGCATCTCTTTAATAGATGCTTCTTGGCCATTCCTATAGGCCATTCTAACTGCCCCCAATTTTAAGGGGCAGTTTTAAGATGTAGATATATGTCCCCAGAAAGGGCCTGTTTTTTTTTTTTGCTTTAAATATTTTAGTAGGTTGTGATGGGAACAGATAGTTTATCTAGGATCATTCACATCTATAAGGAAAGCTTTCTTTGATACTATGCAGATTCATCAACAGAACATTTTAACGTGTTTATAAGGTAAAAAGGTTTTTTACCTTAATGCCTCCAGGGCTGAGCCAGACTGTGTGTGCCTATGGACACACACAACTCAGCTCTTGGGATGCAGCCCACAAGTCTGTTCCCAGAGCAAGTGGCTTGGTATGGGGGAAGACTGAGAAGGATGAGTGGACAGCACCAGCAAGGGACCCCAGAAGAGGAGGATCGGGGCTGCTCTGTTATGAAAAAAAAAAACAGCACAGAGCAGGTAGGACATATTTGTCTTAAGTTTATTGATTTATCTTTCTCCTTGATGGGCAACAACCTAACACCCATTGATCATTTAGCACTGGACCATTATTTTTAATGAAGTGTCTACATCTGCACAATTGAGCAGGTAGAAAGGGCAAATGTCTTCACACCTTTTTACTTTAGCCTTCAGGAACCTGGGCAGTCTGGCCAACTGAGTTTTTTTTTATCAAACATCCCTAAAAAGCACAGTAGTCACTACCACACATCTTAGTAATCTTCTGGGTATATAAAAAGAGTAGCATTTTAAGGAGACTATATGGAAATCTGGTGAGGAAGGACAGCACTTTAAAGTAACTTGAGGATGACAGAAAATGGGGGCTGCTAGTGCGGTCCTCCTCCTGAAAATGCAAGTTGACTCTCTGGTGTCAATACTCAAATCACTGCCCTGAAACAAATACAGGAACAGAGAGCGGTAAAGTAGCAGCTTCCAAGCAATGAAGTGGTGATTCTGCCTCCTACTAAATGGTCTGTTTTTATTTAAAATGGCAATTTAACATTAAACCAACATGCTGCAACCACGAGCCAAGTGTTTGGCTCACGGTTGTGAAGCAGTCTCATTGACTTTAATGGGTCAATCTGATAAACCGTCCCACCCGCCAGACCCGACAAGCCGAGTTAAATTTGCTGTGGCTGCAAAGCATTGAGGCATGTGTACGACCTACTTCCGCTGCCTTGTTTAGGTTTGCCGCGGGCAGTAAAAACAAAGTTGAACTACTCGTTTCTACCACCAATGCGAATAAGGCCTAAACAAACCATATGTCTGGAAAAACAAAACATGATATCTCAGATCCAAAAGCAGCTGTGCAACAAATTTCTATTGGGAAAAATGCAATAATGCATTAAAGCCTGGTTACTATTGCAGCTCCTGTAAGCCCCAGTGCAGCCAACACTGGGAAAACCACCTTCAGGAAACACCATACCACTCCAAAAAGCTGTAAATGAAAAGGTTCTTCAACATTACCTGAAGCCTGATGTCTTAGGAACTGCAAGAGGGCAGCAAAGGAGAAATGGCAGCAACAAAAAAAAAAAAAAACTTAAAAAAAAGGATACCTACTACCGAGAATTGCTGCTAAAAATGTACAGGATTAGGCCATGTACTCCTGGATATATATTACATCCTTTGATTCCCAGCAGTAAATGTGTTTTAATTCAAAAAAATACACAGGACAATACTTTTAAATTCACTATGACAAGTAGCTGCAAGGATCTTCCTTTCCCCTAAATTGCATAGGCAAAGCCATAGTCACTCAGAGTAGTTGATTTAAAACTGACAAACATCACTGCTTTGAGGGGAAAAAAGCAAAAGGGTGCAATCCTGTTACAGAACTGCAAACTAATTTGGTATTAACTAGCAATTTCTATCAGAAGCTTTCACTTCATTCAATTCAACTTCAGAAAGATTAATGCACCCACTGAATATGTATCCCGCTACGTGTTAGATGTGCATTTTAAGCAAAAAGGCACAAAATCAATTAGAAACAGTCTACGCAAAAATGCAATACACTTAAATCATCTCTGCTGCATATAAAAGCAAACGGCAGACACAGGAAATGATCTATTCATATAGAATACTAAAGTGTAGCATTTTAGCAAGAGTTCTCAGCATGGTTATTGTGTTTGGAGTCTGTTAAAGAATTGTATGACTGTTTAGAACACTCACCCTAAGTTCCAGTCAAGTTTTTTTTTTATTTTTTTATTTAGATTACCAAAAATGATAGCTATATACTAAATAAGTAATCAAACAAACAGGGAAAAAAAAAAGAATTCTAAGATCCCATTTATACTAGCCGGTTACTGTGTTGCTTTAAGCATCTGCTTTATTTGAATCATCTGCCTAACGCACCACAACAGACCACAAATTCTGCAGTAAACAGTATCAAATCACAGCATGTTGACTTTCACTGCATTACAAAGCAGCGCTTTGGGGTTTCGATTCAAGATGCCTAATGTGCATAATCATATGGTGCAGTAACACATGTGTCACAGTGAATTGGTATGAAGGGCCCTTCAATTATATGGTTCTCTTTTGGGATTACTTTGGCTGATGACAGCACTTTGTGGAGGAGAAGTTCTTTAATTTCTATGACAAGGAGACCGGTGGTTTTGCCTTTCATCATGTATATTCTGATCCAGGCTTCACTTAAGGTAATGGAGAAGGTGTGAGGTGACTTGTATTTTTGCAGCAAGTAAGGCAAGAAAACGAATCAAGAAGCCAAAACATGGATGTGCAAGATTGCCATAGCCCATAACAAATTCATCATCTCATACTGGCGATTTCAGTAGATTGGAATTAGGTTGCTATGGGTTACTGCATTTGGCACACAACTGCCCTTTGCATGGCTTTATTTTCTAAGCCTTGCTCTTCAGGAAAATGTTAAAAAGAAACCGCTTAGCAAGTTCAGCCTGTAGAAGGATGATGAGAATTTGCCTACTGTACATACAATTTGCCAAGTTTATATTAATCTGTTAGAAGATAATAGGATACATTTACATCACAAAAAATGTTTCTTAAAAAAATATATAAAATAAAAAAAATTTGTTTCAGTTTCTGTCAAGGAAGAAGAGTTTCTCTGGAAGAAACCATTTGCAGCAATAGACAAGTGCAGATTACATAGAGACATGCTCCGCGTTCCCTTTGCTGATACGTTTCAGGGGCCCACCTTAGTTGAAACTGCTTCAGATGTTTCGGTTTGCAGGGTATGGCTGCCTACTAGAGGTTCAATATAGGGCAGCAACATCCCCCATGGTGACCAGATTGAAATTTTCTGAACAATCGTGGGTCGTGTGTAGTGTCACTGTACGCCTGATACATTGCGACCAAGTGCAGTGCATTGAATGTACAGACTGTCAGTTTACCACTTTCTGTATCAATGCTGTACAAAAAAATTACATTGAAGAGAGGACAAACAAGTTAGGGGCTGGAAGGGAAAATAGGCAATAGACCCACCTAATAGAAGTTCCTGTTCAATACACATTTCCCCTTAAACACTGAAGCTTCCACCCAAAAATGTCACTTTTCAACTTTTGAAAAACAAAATAAATTCTAGGATCTAAAGCAGGCTTCTTGTGGTGGCTCTCCAAAGGTGATTTCTTTGCTTGCAATAAAATTGTATGGAGGGAAAAAGGGATTCTTTCCAAATACTTCACATTCGGGAGCCTCGTTCTTGCAAAATCTGAAAGACAATAAAACTGAATGTTAGTGAGATGACTGGTAGTAGTCACACGTCACCTTAAGAACTTGCATTTATCAAGTCAAGGTTTAAAAAATGCTACTATTCACATGGCTAAACTACTACAAGCGGCCCTATTTTGCCTTTTTTCTGGCTCAAACAGCAGCCATTGTGAGAACTTATGTCAGAAGTAGCCAGTTCTCTGGCTTTCATGTTGACCCTCTAGAATAGATTATATACATGAAACAATTTTGTAGCTGGTGAAGTTAGAACTCATAGTCTTCATACTTCTTTATTGTCAATAGCCCATTAGTTAAAGCGACCCTATTATAATATACAATGTATATTATAGTCAATTGCCTGGACATGTTCGAAATGTACAAATAAGAATAAGATCTACACTGGATATTACCCCCCCCCCCCCCTTTTAATTTTTTTTTTTTTGTTTCTTGTTGGTTTTTTTTTTTTTTTTTTTATGTACATGTACATTTATATATACTTATTTACTTTTGTATTTGTATATTGTTTAATGTTTGAAATTCAATAAAGACTTAAAAAAAAAAAAAAAAAAAAGTTAAAGCGACCCTGTATCAGTGGCATATTAAAGGCAATGTTCACCTTTTTTCTCTAAAGTACAGCTTTCCTAAGAACCAATATACCATTTATGTAACCCTGTTGCAGAAAAGAAAATGCTGTCCCCTATGTTCTGGAGCAGGCCTCATATAACATTTATGTACCCCTGTTGCAGAAAAGAAAATGCTGTCCCTATGTTATGGAGCAGGCCTCACCTTGGCCTCTTGCTTTCTTCTATAGAAAACTCCTCCATGGCATCCTGGTATCCAGCAGAGCCTTTAGCAGAAGAAGTTCTTTAGCAGTGGAGCAGTTGAACAACGCCCCGCTTTTGCCCTTTTAGGTCATAGGAAAACCCGCTTGAACAGTGTATTCAATTTGTACCAAATTGGGCAGACCCTTGCACTACATAGTTGATTGTACAATCTCCTTTAGATCTACTATCAGATCGTACAGTATGTAGTGACCTTAAATAAAGTAGAAAAAGTGGGTGGAAATTAAAAAAAAAAAAAAAAAAAGAAAGGAAGAGGTGCTACAGTGATAAGAGCGTTGTGGTCCAGAGAGTAAAAACACCCTATTTTGTGATGCAGGTAAAGCAGTTTGCACATTTCTATAGCAGCTGCTACAAACGCACAATTTTGTATTCATTTATTTAATATTTCACATATTTATTCACATATTTATAATTAAACACCTGGCGCGTGGCATATACTAACAGTATATTCCTTACACAGGTAAAGCAGTGTATGTTGGGATATGGAGTTTCCTGGATTGTTACATGATGCTACAGGAAGTCAGGGGCTCAGGTGCATCTTTTGAAATTTTGAAAAGAAAGGGTGCAGACTCAAGGCTGACATGGACTAGTTATGTGAGAGAAGCTCAGCTTGGGCTATTTATTATGAAAATTGAAATTCTCCTTGAAAATGTGAACTTCAAAGTGACTGTGTGACCAGAAGATCATTTTTATGCAATAGGCTCCCTTTAGAAAGTGCATGAATATACTTACCTTTTCAGCAGCCCATGTTTCGGAAAGTCACAGCAACTCCACTCACCAACCGCTACAAGTATTATACACTTCCAGAAGGAATTCCTCCTACCAGCGCATAGATCACTACTAGACATGTGTCACAATTTCCAATATTAAGGCTTTGGTTTCAGATATAAAAAATAGTTAACTCCTCTTTAACCGGTTGCCGACCGCCGCACGACTATATACTGCGGCGGTCAGCCCCGGCCAGGCAGAGTGACGTAGCGGTACGTCACTAGCCTTCGCCGCTCTGGCGCGCGCGCGCGCGCACCCGCGGTCCCGCCGATGACTCGATTGGGTTCAGAACCGATCAGTCATCAGGTCCAGGCCAATCATTTTTGGTCTGGACCTGTTGATCGGTCCTGCCCAATCAGATCTCCCTCTAAGCCTGTGAAATGTAAACACAGGCTTAGAGGAGATGTGCCCTCCCCTCCCAACGGTCTTTTTGGATCCAGCGTGAGAGGAGAGCACATCTAATTGTAAGTACAGCACCAAGCACGTACATACACAGTTAGATAGGCACATTTCACCCCCGATCGCCCCCCCAATTAACCCCTACAGCACCTGACACAACACACACTATATACAGCATATAGCATATACCTATATACCTGTATAAGTGTGATTTGTGAACAGGTGTAGCCCTTGCGACCCCCCCTTTTCCACTCAAATTACCCCCCACCCCCCCCTAATAAAGATTTAACCCACTGATCCCCCCTGAACCCCCCCTGATCACCGCCGTTAACCCCTACACCCTCTGTCACATCAGCACTAATACAAACGCAATATACGGTGTTATTGTATTTTTGTATTAGTGTCATTGTGATCAGAATTAGCGCAGGCGACTAAGTTTCTGTCCCAAGAAGGTTTAGGGTCCCCGCCACCCGCCCAATAAAGATTTAAGCCCCTGACCCCCCCCCTGATCACCCCTACACCCCCTGCCATAACACACACCGTATACAGTATATAGCATTTTGCTATATACCCGTATAAGTGTGATTTGTGGTCAGGTCTAGCGCTTGCGACCCCCCTTTTTCCACTTGAATTACCCGCCACCCCCCCCCCCTAATAAAGATTTAAGCCCCTGATCCCACCTGATCCCCCCCTGATCACCGCTAGTTAACCCCTACACCCTCTGTCACATCAGCACTAATACAAACGTAATATACTGTGTTTTTGTATTTTTGTATTAGTGTCATTGTGATCAGAATTAGCGCAGGCGACTAAGTTTGTGTCCCAAGCAGGTTTAGGGTCCCCCCCACCCGCCCAATAAAGATTTAATCCCCTGATCCCCTCCTGATCACCCCTACACCCCCTGCCACAACGCACACTGTATACAGTATATAGCATTTTCTATATACCCGTATAAGTGTGACTTGTGACCAGGTTTAGCGCTTGCCACCGTTCCTTTTATCCTTAGGATACCCGCCAGTCCCTTCCAATAAAGATTTAAACCCCTGATCCCCCCCTGATCACATCCCGTTAACCCCTACACCCTCTGTCACATTAGCACTAATACACACATAATATACTGTTTTTACTGTATTTTGTATTGGTGTCATTGTGACTTGAGGTTGCGCTAGCTAGCTAGTTTCTTTCCCAAAGGAGGTTTAGGGTCCCCGCCACCCCCCCCCAGATCCCCGGCGCATAGTTTAGAAGTAACCCCTTGATCACCACACACGCACGCACGCACCTACACTTCCATTTCTAGTATAGTGTTTGAACAGATCAATATCTGATCTGATCAGAGCTATACTAGCGCCCCCATAGTTTAGGGTTCCCAAAACGCGGTGTTTGCACGATCAGCACTGATTCCGGCCAGCACCTGCGTTTAACCCTTTCACCCAGGTAAGTGTAGTAATCAATAGATTACTGTCACTTACAAAAAACACAAGACACAAAACCGCTGTGTTAGCAGAGTCAGGCCTGATCCCTGCTAGCATTAGCAGTTTTTTTGGTAGCGCTTGAAATAGTCTTCGACAACCAGGTGCTTTTATTACCTGTGAGTCGCATCACTGTACGGGTAAATTTAGTTACCAAAATGTCTAAACGTTCGTACAGTGATGAAGCTATTTACAGTATAATGTCCATGTCAGGTGAGAGCGATGGGGAAGCCTCACCGGCAGAATCAGGGTCATTATACGAACCAGATGACAGCAGCGGCTCCCTGACAGACAGCTCCGACGACAGATGGGTCCCTGTTAGACCCAGGCGTACCCGACCCCATTCTGGTGTTGTTGAAATGCAGGAATCGCAGGGTGCTCGTATGGAGCAGAGTGTGGGTACTAGTGCCGCTCATCCTTCTGGCGACCTGGCAAGCGCCAGCGGCCTAGTACAACCTGGACCTAGTACAACCAGCACTGCAGTAAGACCTGGTGACGTGGCGAGTCCCCTAAGTGCAGTTGAAGCTGGTGCGGTGGCTAGCACAAGTAGTTGCCCGCAGCCACCGCGTATTCGAAGACAGGCCCGTAGAGCCCATAGTGCCCTCCCTGATGCGCTGGCATATCCCAATTGGCAACCCACTGATTCTACAGCGCCAGTACTTCCCCCATTCACCGCCCAACCTGGAATCCACGTGGAGACAGCTGGTTTTACGCCCCTGAACTTTTTTGAGCTGTTCTTCACGGAAGATCTTTTCAGATCTATTGTGGATCAATCAAATTTATATGCTCAACAATTTATCGCCGCCAACCCAAATTCGCACCTTGCCAGACGATTCGGCTGGAATCCTATAACGGTTTCCGAATTTAAGATCTTTCTGGGCCTTTCCCTCCACATGGGCATAACTAAACAAAGTGAATTGCGGCTATATTGGTCCACTAGCCCAGCTCACCATATGCGCATGTACTCTGCCTCCATGTCCAGGGGGAGATACGAGCAAATTCTGCGATTTATGCATTTCAGCGACAATGAAATCTGTCGTCCTCGGGGAGACCCTGCATACGATCGGCTCCACAAAATTCGGCCCCTCATAGACCACTTCAATCAGCGGTTTGCAGCCTTGTTTACCCCCGAACAAGTTGTCTGCATTGACGAGTCCCTGATTAAATTTACTGGCCGTCTTGCTATCAAACAGTACCTCCCCAGCAAGCGTGCCAGATACGGGGTCAAGTTGTATAAGCTCTGTGACAGGGCCACAGGCTATACAGTTAATTTCCGTGTCTATGAGGGAAAAGATAGCACTGTGGAGCCCCCGAACTGCCCAGACTACATAGGGAGCAGCGGTAAGATTGTTTGGGACTTGGTGTCACCCTTATCCGGAAAGGGGTACCATTTGTACGTGGACAATTTTTACACAAGCGTGCCACTATTTAGTCACCTGCTTGATTTACAAATTGGCGCATGTGGCACCGTGCGACCTAATCGCCGGGGCTTCCCCCAACGGCTTGTAAATTCCCGTCTTAGTCGGGGGGCGAGAGCCTGCTTGAAAACGGACAAATTACTTGCGGTGAAGTGGAAGGATACACGGGATGTTTATGTTCTGTCCTCCCTTCACGCAGACACGACAGTCCAAATCCCTACGGCAACTGGCGTTATGGAGAAACCCCTCTGTGTCCACGAATATAACCTTAACATGGGAGGGGTGGACCTTAACGACCAGCTTTTGGCGCCGTATTTAGTTGCCCGTAAAGCCAGACGCTGGTACAAAAAAGTGTCTGTTTACCTTTTCCAATTGGCTATGCTGAACGCCTTTGTCCTATACAGGGCGTCAGGACGAACTGGACCCTTCCGGGAATTCCAGGAAGCGGTCATCCTTGCCTACCTGTACCCAGGAGGCATGCCTGCCCAACTTCCCCTTCCAGATGCAGTGAGCCGGCTGCATGAGAGGCATTTTCCTTATGCCCTCCCGAGTACCCCTACCCAAATACGACCCCAAAGACGATGTCGTGTCTGTAGCAGGCGCGGATTTAGGCGTGACACCCGTTATTATTGTCCCAAATGTCCTGACCATCCTGGTCTCTGCATCGGGGAATGTTTTGAGCGCTACCATACACTAGTGGAGTATTAGTGTAGGGTACAGCACGACACAGTGTAGGGCACATAAACACAGGGTCTCGAAGGATGTTGGATGTCCATCGACATTTTGAGAGACCCAAGCTGGAAGAGAAGATCGCAGAAGATCGCACTCCCTCCCAAATCAAGAAACAAAGGAACAGTTAGAAAGTAAAATAAAAGGATCCAAAAACTGTTGTGGTGTCAGTAATTTTATATGTCCTTCTACTCCTTCCTACTATACTTTTTTCAATGTCCTTTGTTTGTTTTTTCATTCTTTTGTGACCTGTTTCTCTTGCAGGTAATTGTCGGCTACCACGCATTGATTTTATATATTCTGACACAAACAGCGTTTGCGCTCAGCATATATGGATACCTTTGCTGATAGCAGCTGTGGTGATTTTCTGATTTCAGCACTGCAGTTAAAATCTTATTTTGGTATACGTGGATAGCGCCGTGTATACCCATCATTAAATTCAGTGGGTGGTTGTTTGGGCGGTTAATGATGAGAATCCAAAAACTTTTGTTGTGTCAGTCATTTTATATGTCCTACTCTTCCTAATGTACTTTTTTTTAATGTACTTTGTTTGTTTTTTCATTCTTTTGTGACCTGTTTCTCTTGCAGGTAATTGTCGGCTACCACGCATTGATTTTATATATTCTGACACAAACAGCGTTTGCGCTCAGCATATATGGATACCTTTGCTGATAGCAGCTGTGGTGATTTTCTGATTTCAGCACTGCAGTTAAAATCTTATTTTGGTATACGTGGATAGCGCCGTGTATACCCATCATTAAATTCAGTGGGTGGTTGTTTGGGCGGTTAATGATGAGAATCCAAAAACTTTTGTTGTGTCAGTCATTTTATATGTCCTACTCTTCCTAATGTACTTTTTTTAATGTACTTTGTTTGTTTTTTCATTCTTTTGTGACCTGTTTCTCTTGCAGGTCCCTCGTCGGCTACCACGCATTGATTTTATATATTCTGACACAAACAGTGTTTGCGCTCAGCATATATGGATACCTTTGCTGATAGCAGCTGTGGTGATTTTCTGATTTCAGCACTGCAGTTAAAATCCTATTTTGGTATACGTGGATAGTGTCGTGTATACCCATCATTAAATTCAGTGGGTGGTTGTTTGGGCGGTTAATGATGAGTAATACTACGCATTATTCCTGTGCTGATTTCTGATAGGTTCTCTTTTTTTCCGTTCAGCCCACAGGCTGCATGAAAAAAAAAAAACCTATATGCCAAACAAGGACCAGCAATGTACTGGTACGTTGCTGGACTTTGAGTGGTTGTACCAGGATGATGCCTGCAGATTTAGGCATCATCTTGGTATCGTTTTTTACAGCCAGCGGTCGGCTAACATGTAAAAGCAATCCTAGCAGGTAATTGGCCGCTAGACTGCTTTTACATGCAGTGGGAGGGGTCTCCCCCCCCCCCCACCGCCGCCTTCCGAAGCCTTCCGTGGTTTTTCTCGGGCTCTCCTGTCCCACCGGTTAACCCGAGAGTGCAGCCGGTGGTTCAGTTATCTAACCATAGAGCTAATTGAAGATTAGAATGGCTCCAATCATCTCTATGGCCTAAGATGCCGGAGGCTACGAGCATTTCATGACTTCTTTTTCGCCAGAAATAAACAGGGCCATTGGGAAATTGGGAAAGTATTTTATCACACCAATTTTGGCGTGGTCAGATACATTAAGGTCAGAGGAGAGATCTAGAGTATAAAAGACCCCAATTTTTTTAAAAAAAGAGTACCTGTCACTACCGATTGCTATCATAGGGGATATCTAAATTCACTGTGATAACAATAAAAATGATTTAAAAAAAAAAAATTAAAGGAAAGGTGTCAAAATAACATAAAAAAGCAAAAAAAAAAAAAAAAAAATTGAGCCCCCCCCCTTTCCCCCCGTGCTTGCACGCAATGGCACACGCAAGCGTTGGTCTAGTGTCATATGTAAACCGCAATTTCAGCATGCATGTGAGGTATCGCCGCGATCGCCAGATCGAGTGCAGTAATTTTTGCAGTAGACCTCCTCTGTAAGTCTAAAGTGGTAACCTGTAGAGACTTTTAAAGTTTTTAAAAATGTACGTACGTTGTTGCCGCTGCGCAGGCGTGCGCAATTTTTAAAGCATGTCATGTCAGGTGTCTATGAACTCGGCATAAGATCATCTTTTAAATTTTACCAAAAAAATTGGAATTATATAGTGTATTTGTGAAATAAATTAAAAAAAAATGTATTTTTTTCGCAAAAATTGCGTTTGGAAAATCTGTGCGCAAATACCGTGTGACAAAAAAATTTGCAACATCCCCCATTTTATTCTATAGGGCCTCTGCTTTAAAGAAATATATAATGTTTGGGGGTTCAAAGTAATTTTCTAGTAAAAAAAAAATATTTTTTCATGTAAACAAAAAGGCACAGAAAAGGCTTGGTTTTCAAGTGGTTAGAAGAGTGGGTGATGTGTGGATAAGATTGAGCATAAAATGCCGGGACAGTTCAAACACCCCCCAAATGACCCCTTTTTGAAAAGTAGACACCCAAAGCTATTTGCTGAGAGGCATGGTGAGTCCATGGAATATTTTATATTTTGCTACAAGTGTCAGGAAAATTATTATTTCTTTTTTTTTTGTTGTTTTTTTACAGAAAGTTGTCACTAAATGATCTATTGCTCACACATGCCATGTGTATATGTGAAATGACACCCCAAAATACATTCTGCTGCTTCTCCTGAGTACAGGGATACCCCATGTGTGAGACTTTTTGGCAGCGTAGCTGTGTACGCGCCCCCGAAAACCAATCCACATCTTCAGGTTTTCTAATGGCGTAAATTGCTGATTTTACCCCTGACTACCTGTCACAGTTTCAGAGGCCCTGAAATTTCAAGATAGCACAAAACCCCCCCAAATGACCCCATTTTGCAAAGTAGACACTCCAAGCTATTGGCTGAGAAGCATGGTGAGTCCATGGAATAGTTTATATTTTGCCACAAGTTTCGGGAAAATAATTTTTTTTTTTTTTTTAACACAAAGTTGTCAGTAAATGATATAATGCTCACGCATGCCATGGGTATATGTGAAATGACACCCCAAAATACATTCTGCTGCTTCTCCTGAGTACAGGGATACCCCATGTGTGAGACTTTTTTGCAGTCTAGCCGAGTACAGGACCCCGAAAACCAACCTCCACTTTCAGGCTTTCCAAGGGCGTAAATTGTTGATTTCACTCCTGACTACCTATCACAGTTTCGGAGGCCCTAAAATTCCAAGATAGCACAAAACCCCCCCAAATGACCCAATTTTGCAAAGTAGACACTCCAATCTATTTGCTGAGAGGCATGGTGAGTATTTTGCAGCTCTCATTTTTTTTGGAAAATGAAGAAAAAACAGGAAAATGCATTTTTTTTCCTCTTTTTTCAATTTCCAAAACTTTGTGACAAAAAGTGAGATCTGCAAAACACTCAACATGCCTCTCTGCAAATAGCTCAGGGTGTCTACTTTCCAAAATGGGGTCATTTGGGGGGGTTTTGTGCTATCTTGGAATTTTAGGGCCTCCGAAACTGTGATAGGTAGTCAGGAGTGAAATCAACAATTTACGCCTTTGGAAAGCCTGAAAGTGGAGGTTGGTTTTCGGGGTCCTGTACTCGGCTAGACTGCAAAAAAGTCTCACACATGGGGTATCCCTGTACTCAGGAGAAGCAGCAGAATGTATTTTGGGGTGTCATTTCACATATACCCATGGCATGTGTGAGCAATATATCATTTACTGACAGCTTTGTGTAAAAAAAAAAAAAAAAATATATATATATATATATATATATTTCCCGGAACTTGTGGCAAAATATAAAATATTCCATGGACTCACCATGCCTCTCAGCAAACAGCTTGGGGTGTCTACTTTCCAAAATGGGGTCATTTGGGGGGGTTTTGTGCTATCTTGGAATTTTAGGGCCTCCGAAACTGCGACAGGTAGTGCAGAGGTGACATGAACAATTTACGCCATTAGAAAACCTGAGAGTGTTGATTGGTTTTCGCGGTCCTGTACACAGCTAGGCTCCCAAAAAGTCTCACACATGGGGCATCCCCATACTCAGGAGAAGCGGCAGAATGTATTTTGGGGTGTCATTCCACATATACCCATGTCATGTGTGAGAAATTTATCTTTTAGTGACAACGTTGTGTAAAAAAAAAAAATTAAAAAAAAAATTGTAATTTTCCCGAAACTTGTGGCAAAATATAAAATATTCCATGGACTCACCATGCCTCTCAGCAAACAGCTTGGGGTGTCTACTTTCCAAAATGGGGTCATTTGGGGGGGTTTTGTGGCATCTTGACATTTCAGGGCCTCCTAAACCGTTATAGGTAGTGAGAAAATGCAATGAAAAATGTACGCCCTTTGAAATTCTGATGGTGGTGATTTGTTTTCCGGCTCCCGTACACAGCTACGCTCCCAAAAAGTCTCACATATGTGGTATCCCTGTACTCAGGAGAAGCAGCAGAATATATTTTGGGGTGTAATTACACATATACCCATGGCATGTGTGAGCAATATATCATTTCAATGACAACTTTGTGTAAAAAAAAAAAAAAAAAATTTTTTTAGTCATTTTTCAAACACCTGTGACAAAAAAATAAAATATTCAATGAGCTCAACATGCCTCTCAGAACATTCCTTAGGATGTCTACTTTCCAAAAAGTGGTAGTTTGGGGGGGTTTTGTACTGCCCTGCCATTTTAGCACTTCATGAAATGAGATAGGCAGTCAGAAATTAAAGCTTCGTAAATTTCAGTATTTACACCATAGTTTGTAGACGCTATAACTTTTGCGCAAACCAATAAAAATACGCTCATTGATTTTTTTTTTGTCAAAGACATGTAGCTAAATATATTTTGGCCAAAAAAAATGACATAAATTGAGTATATTGGATATTTTTTAAAAGACAAAGTTGAAAATGTCATTTTTTTGCAAAATTTTCGCTCTTTTTTTATTAATATCGCAAAAAATAAAAAGCGCAGAGGTGATCAAATGCCACCAAAAGAAAGCTCTGTTTGTGGGAAAAAAAGGACGTAAATTTCGTTTAGGTACAGCATTGCATGACCGAGCAATTATCAGTTAAAGTCACGAAGTGCCAAGTTGAAAAAAGGGGTCTGGTCCTTTAGCAGCCAAATCCTCCGGGGCTTAAGTGGTTAAACCAGAGATCTTCAGGGCTTTCTTTGCACTCACGGGGCTCAGCCTACATAAGTGTAGTGTGTGCAGCAAGCTATAGTTAACCTTTTTAAGCATTCTTGAAGCCTTTAAATGCAAGCTTCTGCTCTAGTTAAGGGATGTTAAACAGCTCATTATGGGAATGCTGGCTGTTTTGGTAGATAAGCTGTGTAACGGAACCGCGACCCACAATGTGCTTGTGTGCTTCCGTCAGAATACCGTTTCCTTCAGTCTTGAACATAGTTATCAGATATTTTAGCTGCTCCATACAAAACTAGCCGACGAGAATAGCTTGTATAAGATCTGGAACACTTATTGAACAGACTCCCAGACAATATATATATATATACACACACACATACATATACACACATACATACACACACACACACACCAGGTCAGGTGAGCTTGATTACATTATCCTATGCAGATGAAATCGTATACAGAAACATAATTAACCTGAGCTAATTACCTAGCCATCTGAACAGAAACAATAGGTGAATGGGAATCCAGACCCGGACAATGTTATAATTAACATGCTTATTAACTCAGCACTGCAACAAGGCTAAAACAAAGTACATTACACATTATCCTAAGTATAAACAGAACACCTTATTAAACAGACAAATGCAGAAGACCCCAGTAGCAGACTGTCTTTATCCTATATTGAAGCACTTGGAATCCACATCTAAGCAATGCTTTGTTTAATCAGAAGTCAAAGACTTCATGGCAACGGTCTACAATAGTCTATGAGGCAAAGCTCATACAATGTTCTATCATTCTGATACAGTGGATTTATTGTATCATAGATTTATTGAGGGATATTGTGGATAAATATTACTGTCCCAATTGAAGTAATCAAAACCATGTTCTCAGTGCCCATGAAGTAGTTATCCATCATTTTCTCGGTCACCCTGTTCCCCTAAAACACACAGGGTGACTTACAAATAAGAGGGGCCTAGGGAGCTGAGAGGGATTTCTCAGCATCTCTAAGGTAAGCTGGGATTCACGTGCCCCCCCAACCAAAGTGACATCTCTCCCCTTTCGGAAGGAGACTAACACAGGAGGAGAACCCCAGACTGGTTGACTTCGAAGTTAGTCTGTAGTTCTAGTCCCCCAATGCCCATACCCACACAGAATCCCAAACCAATTGTCCCCGAACAGAGCATTACCCAGCCAGCCAACCTCTGCCTCTCTCATAGAACATACCTGCCGCTGTGGAGAAGTGTGAACTGGCCCTTCTCCTTGGGAGTCCTTTCAGCCGCTGGAGGGAAGAGCGGGTGGCTGGGCTCACTTCGTCATGCTGTTGGGGATCTGGGCGAACTGCCCAGCATCCCTGGGGTATACAGGTGGAGACTGTAGTCCCATCCACTTTTACTAGATGAAAATCCCCCTGTATTTGAGGAGCAAGGCTGACATCTGCCTGTCCCAATGCCAGAACTTTTCTGGGTTGTGTCAGTGGGTGTGGGGCAGAGGTCGTTGACACTCTGGCTGCCAGCGCCTCAGCTGGGTGCAGAAGCTTCACTTCATCTGCTTGTTGCTGGAGACAGGGGGCAATCGCCCCGGCTCCCTGGAATTCCACAGTTGTTACCGATGCTGGGCTAAGGTTGGTAGCACTCTGCCCTGTTGCCAGCACTTCTGCTGAGGACTCCACAGTGGCCAGAGTTGGTTTGGTAAAGGGTAATAATTGATAATAAATACTGGACTGCCTTTTCTTTTTAAAATGTAATTTATTTGTTTTTGTAAGGAAAAAATGTTGAGAAAAAAAGATCTTCTGGTATTAATGCCACCACTGTCAGAAAGTTTGACCAGAAAATGCACCAGCATGCCCTGGCCACTCTTCTTGTGCAGCTTGGGAACGAGAAGCCCAGGCAGGAACATCAACCCCACCCACAAGAGACACCCAGCTTGACTGGTCAAGTGGAATTAGCCTGGTCTATCCCAAAGCATGGTTGTCCATTCACTGCCCCAGCGCAGCTTACAGGAAGGATCTATAAACCAGGCCAGTCAGCCCAAAGGGTGTCACCTCACAGTACTGGCATTCTCCTGGCACTAAAAAGGGAGCAGACCCAGATATTATCCTGGAAATATAGAAGAAAGGACACTAGGGGTCCAGAAATGGACAAGAGCTACCACTTCCCCCACCAAGGTGTGTGGGGAAAGAGGGGATTGGTTGAGGACTGCTGATTTAAGTCTTGCACTGATCCTCCTTCCACCAGGTTCCAAGCAAAGTATTCCTCTGAATAAAACAAACATAGCAGTTCTGTAGAAGGAATCAATATTAAAATGTGTGATCGCGCTGCCTCTAAATCAACGTAAAAATAATAACTAGAAAGTGACAAAAAAAGAAAAAAAAAAAAAATGACTGTATAGGTAAGTGTTTCATTATATATATATATATATATATATATATATATATATATATATATATATATATATATATATATATATATATATATATATATATATATATATATATATATATATATATACACACACACACACAAACATATATATATTATATATTATATATATATATATATATATATATATATATATATATATATATATATACACACACACAAACTATATATATATATATATATATATAGCCAGTGCAAATTAAATCCATAAACATATAATGCAAAAAAGACCAATGCAAGAACTAAGAAAGATTCTTATAGCTTGTGCAAAAAAAAAAAAAAAAAAAAAAAAGTCCACTTGATAAGGTGCTTCATAGGGATGACACCACAGTGTAACGACAATTTTCCACTCGTGCTCCTTTCACCAGGTGAAGTGCATGTTCATCTCCATTATAGACCCTCAAGGGTCAACAAATGCAGATCAATCTGATAGGCCAAACTCTGGTGTTCAGGTTCCTTTAAGAACAATGGAGTTCCCTCTCTAAGATGGCTCCTCACAGCTCACACATAGGTCATAGGCAACAAACAGAAAAAACAGCCTCCAATAGTGCAGTACCTGGGTTATTATGCTCAACACACTGCGCAGAACCCACTTTTATTAAGCACTCACATTTATTAGGTAAAAAACAAGCATATAAAAAAATCCAGCTTCTCACGTGATCCAGTGAAAACTCCCCCCGCCAGGCTCAACCTCTACGCATTACACCACCAACACAAGTGGCTTCATCTGGAAGGAAGCCAAGTGACAGTAGCGGGGTATATTTATATAAAAAGGCAATAGTAACAGCTGTGTATCCACTCCCGGTTCATGCAGGCGCAAATGCACGGAAAGCCGCAAATGCGCATAAAATTTGCGATTGTGATCAAAAATTCGCACATGCACAATAAAAAAAAAAAAAGAAAAGAAACCTATAAAATCATGTACTACAATAAAATGTACTGCCATACAAATGGCGCCCAAGTACTGTGCAAACGCAATGTGCTCCTGAGTTAGCGCATGCGGGATTGCTAAAAAAATAAATATAAATAGTCCTATAATAAGGACTACAAGAAAATGGCTACACAAAAGGGGAGAGCTTGGTAGCTAAAACGGATAGAGGCTGACCCTTAGTGAGAGAGAATACTCCAATCTGGAGACATTAATATAAACAGGCAAATCATGATTAAACAATAATGATACAGAGAATCAATAGGTAAAATAAATAAAAACCAAGGTAAGAGCTAGAGTATTTAAAATGTATTGCATAAAAATAATATAGTGGTAAAATTATGCATGTCTGTGGAGTGAATCCTAAAACCAAGTAATAAAAAAATGAATGTATCAAGTATATAATATATAAACTACTGTTTGTAATATGTAGACAAGACAGACGACGATCTGTGCAACTAAAAGAAGAATCTCCATAGATCTATACGTAGCTGGAATGCCAAAGAATGGAATAAAAAAATGAAATAAGTGAAGGAGAACTAGCATGATAAAATAATTGTGTAGGGTATGAGAAACCTTTATCCTGATGTCTTATGAATTGATTTGTCTTTGAATAAATCCCATCTATGTATTCCTTCAATCTGTTGTCTAATGAAAGTTTCCAGGTATCCCTTTTGCACGAACCTCTGCCCAATCATAGATGCCTGTTCTTTAAAATCATTCTTCTCTGTACAATTTCTCTTAAGCCCCATTATCTGGCCCTTTGGAATATTTAGCCGCCACGGGGCATAGTGGCAACTATTAATGGGATTGGGTATGTATCAATTTACGCTCTTAAAATATGTTTTTGTTTTGAATGTTCCAGCGCCCATTGTTATGGGTAAATCTAGGAAGTGTATCTCTTTATTGTACTCCCAGGAAAAGGTGATGTTCCTATCATTTGAGTTCAAGCTATTCAAGTATGGGAGCAATGTGCTTTCATCTCCTTTCCAAAGTATAATCACATCATCAATGTATCGTCCGTACATTATTAGCGCTTTGGCAGTGGTTTGCTAGATTTTACTTCCCTCTTATTCTGTTATGAAAATATTAGCCACACTCGGTGCAAAACGTACTCCCATTGCGATACCTTTGATTTGTTTATAATAGGTATTGTTGTACCAAAAATGATTATGCGCTAGGCAGTAATCTAAACATTCATCCAAGTATGCTCATGTGTTTCCTCGATATATACTTAATTATTTCAATGCCCATTTTGTTGCTTTCATGGCTTATTGATGTCCTATGACTGTATACAGAGAATTAACATTGGCTGTAGCTAGTATGTATGGTACTTCTAATCGTATTTCCTCTAAGAGTTGCATTAGATGCTTTGCTTCTCTCAAATATGCTTTCGTTTTTGGGCTAGAGGTTACAAATACTGATCAACGTATTGCCCCATCCTGGCTCAGACAGATTGGATTCCGTTAACAATAGGACTCCCTGGAGGATTCGTATTATTTTCATGCATCTGAGGGACTGTATATATAATGGGAATCCTGAAAGTGTCTGGGACAAGATATCTTCCTTCTTTCTTGTTTAAAATTATTTTTCTCATGCCCTTATCTGGTTTAAATTTATTTTTCTCATGCCCTTATTTACCAATTTTTCCAGATCCATCTTATATGTTCTCGTTGGATTTGTCCTCAATGGTACATATGTTTCAATGTCTTCCAACTGTCTTTCTATTTTGGCTTTGTACGCCTCTTGACAGTTGGAAGACACTGAAACATATGTACCATTAAGGACAAACCCAACGAGAACAAATAAGATGGATCTGGAAAAATTGTTAAAGGGCATTAGAAAAAGAATTTTAAACAAGGAAGGAAGATATCTTGTCCCAGACCCTTGCAGGATTACCATTATATATATATATATATATATATATATATATATATATATATATATATATATATATATATATATATATATATATATATATATATATATATTATACACATACATACATACACAGTCCCTAAGGTGCATGAAAATAATATAAATCCTCAAGGGTGTCTTATTGTTAATGGAATCCAATCAGTCGGAGCCAGGATGGGTCAATACATTGATCAGCATTTTCAACCTCTAGCCTTAAAAACAAAAGCATATTTGAGAGACATGAAGCATCGAATAAAACTTTTAGAAGGAGGACCATACATACTAGCTATAGCCGATGTTAATTCTCTGTACACAATCAGAGGACATCAAGAAGCAATGAAAGCAACAAAATGGGCATTGAAGAAATTAGGTGATATATCGAGGAAACAACGAGCATACTTGGTTGAATGTTTAAATTACTGCCCAACGCATAATTATTTTTGGTACAACAATACTTATTATAAACAAATCAAAGGTATCGCAAATGGGGGCACGTTTTGCACCAAGTGTGGCTAACATTTTAATGGCAGAATAGGAGGAAAGTAAAATCTATTAAGCCACTCCCAAAGAGCTGCTAATGTACAGATGGTACATTGATGATGTCATAATTTGGAAAGGAGATGAAAGCACATCATTCCCATACTTCAATAGCTTGAACTCAAATGATAGGAACGTCACCTTTTCCTGGGAGTACAATACAAAACAGATACACTTCCTAGATTTACCCATAACAATGGGCGCTGGAATATTCAACACAAAATCATTTTAATGCAGTAGATAGAAAATGATATATATCCATTAATAGTGGTCACTATGCCTCATGGCTGTAAAATATTCCAAAGGGCCAAATTATGGGGCTTAAGAGAAATTGTACAGAGGAGAATTATTTTAAAGAACAGGCATCTATGATTGGCCAGAGGTTCGTGCAAAAGGGGTACCAGAAAACTTTCATTAGACAAAAATTGGAAGAAATAGATAGATGGTATTTAATCAAAGGCAAATCCAGGTCAGACACGTGTGAGGAGAATAGAAAAAAAGTATTTAAGAAGCATTGGCCCATCCTGACAGCAGATAAGCACCTTAAGCAAGTGCTACCTACACAGCCAAAGTTTACATATAGAAGAGCCCCCACACTATGCAACAAGATTGCAAGAAATATAGTAGATCCCCTCACTAAACAGAATTTTACTTTTTTTCTCGTCAAAACAAATAAAAAGATCAAAATAAGTACTTTCAAAGCTACAAGAGGAAATGAATATCAAATAAGAGATTGCATAACTTTCAGAACAGAAGGAGTAGTGTATGCCCATGTCAGATCCAATATATTGGTTGAACAAAAAGACCAATGTGCAAGAGAATTAGAGAGCACATCCAAAATATTATTATAGGTTACTTATTATAGTATTTCAAACACTATGCCACCCATCATAATAAAGATCCCTCTTCCTTAAGTTTTTGGGGAATCGATAAAGATCATCCCCACTGGAGGGGAAGTAATAAAATGAATACCCTAGGGGGCTTTTTGCTCAGCCGAATCCGTTTTGCTCAGCGGGAATCGATCTGCCGATCCCCACTGAGCAGGATGACAGCGCAATCTCTGCTTACTTTGCAGAGATGGATCTGTCATACCCCCGCTCTCCTCTATGGGAGATCGAATGAAAATGGACCATCGGTCCTTTTTCATGCGATCCGATCCTCCAGACGGATGGAAAATAGGGTTTCCTTCCGTCTGGATTTCACGGACCACATCGGATCAGAGAGCAGCGGGTGTCAGCGGAGATGTCGCCTCTGACAATCGCTGCTCCATAGAGGTACTTAGAGCATCCGATCAGGTCCGCCTGAAAAACTCACAGGCGGACCTGATCGGAAAGCCCGTGTGAAAGGGGCCTAAGTCAGCGGGAATCCTTTTGGATACATGAGATACATGAGATGCAGATCCTCCATCCTTTAGGCCATAACATTCAATTTGAGATTATTTGTTTTATTAATAATTATTAGACATATGTGCACATATTTACCAGCCTACGGACCATTTATTTATTAGCATTTAGTTGAACATGGCCCATACTACCTAATACATCAAAGGTTTCTCATAACCTACACAATTATCAGCACATAGTTTATCATGCTAGTTCGCCATCTTCACTTATAATTTTATTCTTATATGTATGGGTGGTTCCTGCGCTATCTGAGGATATGTGTTTTTCCCTTCTTACTGCTGCACCACAGTACTGGTACCAGGAACCAGTTAATACAATGTATACAGTTTAGGTGGGTGATGCGCTTCAGAAGTGGATATAAAGTAAAAATAAATATAATATAATAAATGTATAAAAGTGTTCTAGTGATAAAAAGTGTTGATGTTGGTTAATAAAGGGTGGTCCAATACTTCATATATATCTCATATATATATATCAATATAAATAAACTATTCCAGTTATCTTCTATACAATGAAGTGCTGAATGTTTATACTTTCCTAAAAGGTATCAATAAATAAACCGTAGACAAGATAAAAATAAAGATACTTCAAAAAAATACAAAGTGCTGTGTGCTCATTTGCTTAGATCAAAAAATGAATAAATAAATAAAGTGCTGTGTTTATAGTGTCCATATATATAGAAATCCAAAATCAGGTGTCATTCCCTTCGATATCATTAAATAAAACAAGGTGCTCTCATGCAGAGTATGGGTGTTGTGACTTGTTGCCTCCACCAGGTGTCACATCTAGGTGCTCTATATTCTCACCTCAATAAGGTGTATATTGCGCCTGTATACAAAGCTTAGTCTCCGAATATCATATAGGCTTTACTTATTCCGGTATCTTGCTCCTCCTTCAAGTGTTTCCTGTCCTATCCTGTTTAGTATTTTGGGGTGCATACACTTTCCGTCCTTAATTCCATATCGTGGCCTCGGGCTCAGTAAAAACATAGGGCAATCATGGTGCAGTATGTCAAACAAGATATTTTATTAAAAACGTAGTTGCACTTACAATTTGTAGATCATTTGAATGCGGGTAAATTCTCAATGCAGCGTGGGGAGCGTTATCGCTCCGATCTCTAACGTCACTTCCGGTAGTCTGGCGGCTCCTCCTACGCGTTACGTCACATCACGTGACTTCCTCAGGGAGACTCCCTGAGGAAGTCACGTGATGTGACGTAACGCGTAGGAGGAGCCGCCAGACTACCGGAAGTGACGTTAGAGATCGGAGCGATAACGCTCCCCACGCTGCATTGAGAATTTACCCGCATTCAAATGATCTACAAATTGTAAGTGCAACTACGTTTTTAATAAAATATCTTGTTTGACATACTGCACCATGATTGCCCTATGTTTTTACTGAGCCCGAGGCCACGATATGGAATTAAGGACGGAAAGTGTATGCACCCCAAAATACTAAACAGGATAGGACAGGAAACACTTGAAGGAGGAGCAAGATACCGGAATAAGTAAAGCCTATATGATATTCGGAGACTAAGCTTTGTATACAGGCGCAATATACACCTTATTGAGGTGAGAATATAGAGCACCTAGATGTGACACCTGGTGGAGGCAACAAGTCACAACACCCATACTCTGCATGAGAGCACCTTGTTTTATTTAATGATATCGAAGGGAATGACACCTGATTTTGGATTTCTATATATATGGACACTATAAACACAGCACTTTATTTATTTATTCATTTTTTGATCTAAGCAAATGAGCACACAGCACTTTGTATTTTTTTGAAGTATCTTTATTTTTATCTTGTCTACGGTTTATTTATTGATACCTTTTAGGAAAGTATAAACATTCAGCACTTCATTGTATAGAAGATAACTGGAATAGTTTATTTATATTGATATATATATACGAGATATATATGAAGTATTGGACCACCCTTTATTAACCAACATCAACACTTTTTATCACTAGAACACTTTTATACATTTATTATATTATATTTATTTTTACTTTATATCCACTTCTGAAGCGCATCACCCACCTAAACTGTATAATTTTATTCTAACATACTTTGGTATTCCAGCTATGTATAGATCTATGGAGACTCTTCTTTCAGTTGCACAGATTGTACCTTGTCATGTCTACAAACAGTAGTTTATATATTATATACATTGGTTTATTACTTGGTTTTAGGATTCACTCCACATACATGTATAATTTTACCATAATATTATTTTTATGCTATAAATTGTTAATACTCTAGTCCTTACCTTGATTTTTATTTATTTTACCTATTGAGTCTCAGTATCATTATTGTTTAATCATGATTTGCCTGTTTATATTTAAGTCTTCAGATTGGAGTATTCTCTCTAAGGGTTAGCCTCTATCCGTTTAGCTATCAAGCTCTCCCCTTTGGTGTAGCTATTTTCTTGTAGGCCTTATTTTAGGACTACTGGTTTTTTTTTGGTTTGCTTTTTAGCAATCCTGCATGCGCTAACTCAGGAGCACATTGCATGCATGCAGTATTTGCGCCATTTGTATGGCAGTACATTTTAAAAGGTTGCCGGGGTTTTTTGTGCGCATGCATGGTTTTCCATGCAGTTGAGCATGCACGAATCGAAAGTGGATACAAAGCCATTACTCTTGCCTTTTCATATAAATATACTCCGCCACTGCCACTCGGCTTCCCTCCAGGTGAAGCAATGTGTGATGGTGGCATAACGCGTAGAGGTTGAGCCTAGCGGTGGGAGTTCTCACTGGATCACTTGAGAAGCTGGATTTTATTATGTGCTTTTTTTTACCTAATAAATGTGAGTGCTTTTTTGAAGTGGGTTCTGCGCAGTGTGTTGAGCTTAATAACCCAGGTACTGCACTACAGGAGTGGAAAATTGTCGTTACACTGTGGTGTCATTCTTATGAAATAAGGACTTTGATTGCACAAGCTATAAGAAGTTTCATTATTTAATGCATTGTCCTTTTTTGCACTATAGGTTTGTTTATGCATTTTATTTGCTCTGGCTAGAGATATATATATATACATATATATATATATACACACACACACACACACACACATATACATATACACACACACACACACACACATATACATATTATATATATACAAACACTGTATAAATGGATTTTTGTAAGATCTTACCGTAAAATCCTTTTCTCTTAGCTCATTGACAGACGTAGTCCTCTTTGATTAATATCAAATTGGGTTATACTGCCCTCTACAGGAGTAGGACTAGGCAGAAAGAAAACGTTCTGGCCACACCTTAGGGGCAGTCCCAGAGGGTATCCTCTTCCTGTCTGCTACAGGAAATCAGTTATGTCACAAAGCAGTGTCAGAGAATTTAACCCAACTCAATAATAGAGGGGCGGGTACTACGTCTGTCAATGAGCTAAGAGAAAAGGATTTTACGGTAAGATCTTACAAAAATCAATTTTTCTCTGTCGCTCATTGACAGACGTAGTCCTCTTTGATTAATATCAAATTGGGACGTCCCAAAGCAGTGCCACAAATGAGGGGTGGGAACAGAATCATAATCCAGAAGGCCCAACCGGAGCCAACCAGAAGTATCAAGGGACTCATCGAGCAAACAGATGAGACCTACCCAACAAACCCTCGAGGTAGACCAACAGTCTCCTCAACAGCGGCCTGCAGGAACCTTGCGGCCAAAAGAGGCATCTGACGATGCCATCACATAAACCTTATACAATATTGTAAAGGTATGAACCGACGATCAAGTAGTCGCCTTGAAAACCTGGATCGCTGATGCCTGATGGCGGAAGGCCCAGGAAGCACTAAGCGCCCAAGTAGAGTACGCCTTAACAGGGAACGGGGGATCCCGACCCTTAGATAGAATAAGCCTATACCACCGTCTGTCTGATCCATCTAGAGATGGTCGCGGCAGAAAACAGGCAACCCCTTCTTAGGGCCATCCGTGATCACAAACAGTGAATCCGTATTATGAAATGAATCCGTAGTATTCAAGTATACCCTGACTAGACAGAAAAAAACTGATTTCCTGTAGCAGACAGGAAGAGGATACCCTCTGGGACTGCCCCTAAGGTGTGGCCAGAACGTTTTCTTTCTGCCTAGTCCTACTCCTGTAGAGGGCAATATAACCCAATTTGATATTAATCAAAGAGGACTACGTCTGTCAATGAGCGACAGAGAAATATTTATTACATTTACCTATATAGTCATAATTTTTTTTGTCACCTTCTAGTTATTTATATGTTGATTTAGAGGCAGCACAATCACACATTTTTTTATTGGATTTATTGCGGATGTGGGAACACATTTGGTGATTGCAGCAGCAGCTGCACCCTGTAATTTCCGAATTTTTATCAATAGGTTGCAGCGCGTTACTACCACTTTTATATAGTTCTGGAGAAGGACTTTTTTTTCTTTTTTGCAATTTCTTTTTATTTATTGAATATGAGACATTACAAATTAGGAAAACACATAAGAGGTATTTGTGACAAACAATAGTAATATACGTAATACAATAAACACAACAGAACTTGTGAGTATAGAACAAACAATGAAGTAAAATAAACCAACAAAATAACATTTCATGAAAAAAAAAAAAAAGGGGTTTAGGAAAGGGAAAGGGGGGGGGGGGGATTTCTATTACAAGAAGGATAAAGTGAAATCAAGAGTGCAACCAGTACCTGGGAATGATAATTACTGTGATATTTACTGTAAGGTGTTATGTACTGGTGTAAACCTGGTTGGCGAAGGAGTGGGTGGTGGTTGGGGAGAGGAAGGCTTTCTTTTAACCTTTGTAGCGATGCATTCATTTCCCCAACCTATTTGAGATCCCCATTTAAGCCACAAATCATTCAATGATCGATGAACAGGGCCTGGTTCTGGTGTTCTGTACAGTGATTAGCACCAGAGACTGAATGCACAATGGTGCACATACCTTATCTTATGTACTGAGAGTGCTACCGAGGCATGTGTTAATGGCCTTTTGTGTCAGACATGTTTGAATTTTTATACAAGTCTATGGGATAGATTCAGCCAGAAGCAGGTCATATGGACTACAACAGTTCAAACGCACCAGTCAATGAAATCTGAATGACTGGAGAAGCAGCTCAAAAGGATATCAATTTGATGCCATTGACAAGCCCAACGTTAGTTGATACAAGTGTTTATGTAGGTCTTTTCAGTGCCACAGTTAACAAGGAGTTACACTATATTTTTTTCTTTACTCCTTATTGCAGGGTTCCCTTCTCAGTGTAGGGAAAGGAAACACTTACCTGACGATCTCTAATGAACCCTGTATGAAAAATGCCAAGATACACAAATGCAACTTTGGGCACAAAACCAAAGGCAGTAAGGCATTTACGCTGGTCTTTTTTTCAAAACACTTAAAAGTTGGGTTTACCTGGCAGAACAAACTTACTACAAGCATAGTACAGGAATAAAAAGCATTTCTAAAGCATACTCCAAAGGACATGGGCACGAAGGAGATTGGCTTAGCACTGGGACATCAACATAAAATGAATCAGGAAGGCAGATAATTGAAGACTTGTAATATGTTAAGCATCTCACTGGCTAAATAAGTACCACATCCTGCAACAGGTGCATTTTGTAGCATTTTATTTTTTTTGTATTACCAGCTCGACCATTTCAACATCCTATTCAGACAGATGCTATATTTCATAACATGAATTGGGAGAATTTCAAATCTAAAATCTTGTACAGGGGGGAAGTCCAAGAATGTATTCTACTTTAGAGGGAGCTAGTGACAAAAGGTGGGATAGAAATGGGTCAGGAGCAGCTCTGAGGACGTAAGTGGGGTTTTTAGGAAAGCCAGTGCTCACCAGCAAATAAAACTTAATCTGAGTCATTCATATCGTAATCCGTCTCTTCGTCCTCACTCTGTATCAGCATGCAGCATGCATGTGCAAAGAAAAGGAATGAAAAACAAAAAAAGAGTAAGTGAAAAGAGAAAACATGCAAGATAGGAAAAACATTGATTAGGGGAGGTTACTAGCATACAAATATAATGGTTTATGATTGGACTCATGAAAAGTGCTACAGCTGTATTAGTCTAGCTAGGGAAAGTAAAGATATGAAGCCCTGTAGCATTCAGTGTCAGCACTCACAGTGCTCACATCTTCTCCCAGTATACCTTCCAGGTTTGGACTCTACAGCTGCTTTATTGGCTGGGATGATTTAACTACATTCAGAAAAAACAAACGGCCAATAGGCAGGGAAAAAGATTTACAAAAGAAGAGACCAACAGCGTCTCTTTTGTCCAATTCTTTTCCCTGTCAGTCAGGGTTTGTCCAATAGGGTCACTACTACTTCTACCTGTCAGCATTTTTTTTCCCTTTTAGGTTTAACTCTGCTGGATGTTTTTGCAGGCACTTTAAAAGAATACGTTCAGCTTTTGTAACATGTTACATGCTAAACCCAAATGCAAGGTGTAACACGTTAACATGCACTGGCGCAGCAAAAGGTCATGCTGGAACACAAAATGGCCTTTCCAAAACGGTTACCTAAAAGGGATATACAGTTAAAAAAAAAATCTTCAATTTTGAATAAAGTGGTTACATAGTTACATAGTTAGTGAGGTTGAAAAAAGACATCAGTCCATCCAGTTCAACCTATGATGTGTGTGTGTTTGCTTTTAACCGTACATTGTATACCCCTGTATGTTGTGGTCTCTAAGGTGCCCATCTAATATTTTTTTGGAAACTCTCAATGCTCCCTGCTGATACGACTGCTTGTGGAAGAGAATTCCACATCCTTACCGCTCTTACAGTGAAGAACCCCTTACGCACTTTAAGGTTGAACCGCCTTTCCTCTAGTTTTAGCGAGTGGCCACGTGTCTTATTGTATCTCCTTTCTCTGAATAGTTTGTTCCTTATGCTAGGGTCGCCAGTACAGTATTTGTACATTGATATCATATCCCCCCTCAATCGTCTCTTCTCCAGAGAGAAAAGGTTCAGTGCTTGTAGCCTTTCCTCATAGCTGATGTCCTCCATTCCCCTAATTATTTTTGTTGCCCTTCTCTGGACTTTCTCCAGTTCCAGCACATCCTTCCTGAGGACCGGTGCCCAGAACTGGACAGCATACTCCAGATGTGGCCGGACCAGAGTCTTGTAGAGTGGGAGAATAATCTCTTTATTTCTGGAGTGAATCCCCTTTTTTATACATGCTAGTATTCGGTTTGCTTGCGGTGGCTTGGCATTGCATGCCACTGCCAAGCCTGTTTTCCACCAGTACCCCCAAGTCCTTTTCCATCCTAGACTCACCCAGAGGTTTCCCCCCTAGTGAGTAGCTTGCTTTCTGGTTTCTGGCCCCCAAGTGCATTACTTTACATTTTTCAACATTAAACCTCATCTGCCATGTAGTTGCCCACCCCGTTATTTTGTTCAGGTCCGCTTGCAAGGTTTCCACATCCTGCCCAGAAGATATTGGCAAGCTTAGTTTAGCATCATCTGCAAATACTGAGATTATACTAGATATACCCTCCTCTAGATCATTTATGAATAAATTAAACAGGATTGGTCCCAGGACAGAACCCTGGGGGACCCCACTTTCCACACCTGCCCAATCCGAGTACTCCCCATTAATCACCACCCTCTGGACCCTCCCCTGGAGCCAGTTCTCTATCCAGGTACTCACCTTATGGTCCATACCTACCTTCCTTAGTTTGTACAGTAAGCGTTTGTGGGGGAACGGTGTCAAAGGCCTTTGCAAAGTCCAGATACACCACATCCACAGGCTTTACCTTATCTAGGTGGCAACTCACTTCATCGTAGAAGGTTAATAGATTGGTTTGGCAAGAACGATTTTCATGAATCCATGCTGATTACTACTTATAATACAGTTTTCATTACTAACGTCTTGTATGTGGTCCCTTAACATCCCCTCCAAAATTTTGCAGACTACTGATGTTAGGCTGACCGGCCTATAGTTACCCGGGATACATCTCGGCCCCTTTTGGTGAAGGATTAGAACCCCTTTTTGAGTTTTGTACTTTATCTGCAAGCAATTTTTTCCTCACTACCTGTCCTGACATTTATCAGTAACCTTTACTGAAAACACTTTGGGATGGTTTTACTAAAACTGGAGAGTGGTGCCACTGTGGCACATGAGCCTTCCTTTGCACAATTTCCATTGGCTCAGGTTCCTGCCCTATGCCTCCCCCTTATACCATTTGTGGCCTGATTGGTGTGATATGCTACTTAATCTGTATGCATTCCACCAAATCCAAGTTAAAGTATAGCCTACTATGTGTTGTTTTTTTTTTGTGCTGATCTCCTTTGTGTATATTGTTCTGATTTCTGTATGGCTAATTGTATACTCTATGTTCTTTTTGACTTCTTCAATAAAATGTTTATGGATAAAAAAAAAAACTGGAGAGTGTAAAATGTGGTGCAGCTCTGCACAGAAACCAATCAGCTTCCAGTTTTTATTGTCAAAGCTTAATTGAACAAACTGAAGTTAGAAGCCGATTGGCTACCATGCAGAGCTGCACCACATTTTGCACTCTACATTTTTAGTAAATTAACCCCTTGAAATCAATCATTTTGTGGGATGCACAGTTATGCAGTCAAAGTACAGTGTAAATGTAGCCTAAAAATAGTCTCCTGCGCTCAGAGAAAGCTAGACGTCATGTCTGGATGTACGAACACTCTGTTCTATGACCGATTAGCTGCAACCAGTTTGTGTGTGAACAAAACTATGCAGAAACACTGACCCTGAAGGCACTCTGGCTCTATTTCTGTCAGAGGCTATAGTCTCATCTGAGAGTTTACATGCGCACAGCAGAGCCACTAGACACAGATCTGAAAAGTACAAATCTGACAGCCGCCCCGCTGACAGGTGCAGCTGTTCGCACACTATGCGTGCAAGCAGCATTTACAACCGGCTAGCAAGAATCTGATTCTTGCTGGTGACCACTCCTTACTGCAGCTAAACTGACATATGAATGTAGCCTTAAAGGGCAACTCTAGTCAAAATTTACATTTTTCCTATTAATAGTATGTCAAATATATTTATCTTTGATATTCATTTTCTGGCTAGCTGCTTGTGTAGCTTAGAAAGTCTCATCTAAACTAGATAATCAGCTTCTTCCTGTTCTTCACTGACAACGCTATCTCCCTTTATCTGAATTTGCTAAGCTGTCTTTTACTTCCTGAAAAGGTTGTCGGTCTTTCTTAGATAAACATGCCTAGACCTGCCCAGCCCCACCCCCACCATGATCGAGAGAGAGAGAGAGAGAGAGAGAGAGGTGAGGGGAGGGGATCACGTGACCGGCACAATATATGAAAGAAGGCACAAAGGAAGGAACATTTTTGAAAGTTTAGGTTACAGATCCATTTCTATTGCTCATTACATGTGAGTAATGAGTTTTAGGCTTTGTTTCCACTAGTGTGACTTGTCACGTGACTTTGGATACAAAGCCACATGACAAGTCGCAGCCCAACGATTTCAATGGCACCCGTTCCAAAACTATGCCACTTTGAAAAGGTGCCTGCACTACTTTGATGCGACTTTGATCCAGAGAGTATAAAGTAGGATCAAAACTGCACTCAAAGTCGCACTCTAAATCGCACAACTTAAGAGTCGCACTAGTGGACTCATAGCCACTAGGCTACAGAGCGACTGAGTGCAGCTCTGATCCAAATTTACACTCTCTGGATCAAAGTTACATCAAAGTAGTGCAGGTAGGGGGCGTGGCCGGGATGTGAAGCGGAGCGGTCGCACTGTGCTTGAGCTCCGGTCCTCAGTGATTTTTATCTTCTTCCAGCCTCTCTTTTTCCAGCTCCGGCACCCCACTTACCTGCACCCTGGGTTCCAGAAGACGGGGGACGTCCACGCGGCTTCCTCCGCTGTCTCCGGGGAAGCTCCGCTCCGGTAAGAACTCCGGTGCTTCGGGTCCTGTCTCCAGCGCGGCCATCTTGCCCACGAGGTCCTCCATCTCCAGGATGGCAGCCAGCTCTCAGCAGGCTCCTAGCTCAGGGGCGAGCAAGGATCCGTCCCCATCGGACATTCTGGAGGCCATTAAAGCCTGCAAAGACACACTTACAGTCAAGATGGACTACATGGCGACGGATATCAGCTTGATCCGCCACGACTTAGATAAATTTCGGTCCAGAATGTCGGAGGCGGAGGACCGTATCTCCCGGTTGGAGGATTCGACCCAGGCGGACTCCAGGGATCTTCATGCCCTCCAACTGCAGGTCCGGGCCTTGCAGGATCGGGCGGAGGACACCGAAAATCGGCTGCGGAGGAATAACATCCGGATCCTGGGCCTACCAGAGCGGGCGGAGGGCTCCCGCCCTGCGGAGTTCGCTGAGCAGTTTCTCACCTCCTTGCTGGATTTGGGGGATATGCCTCCGACGTTCGTGGTGGAACGTGCACATCGGGTTCCCCCGGCGCCCCCGATCCCGGGAGCCCCCCCCCGCCCGTTTCTGCTCCGACTTCTGAATTACCGGGACCGAGACCGCATCCTCTCCGCTGCCAGGACGAAGCCGGATCTCCGCTTTGAAAATGCCAAGGTCATGTTGTTTCCCGACTATTCCCCGGAGGTCCAGCGGAGACGGCGTATGTTTACAGACATCCGTAGGCGGCTGCGGGAGAAGGGGATCAAGTTTAGCCTGCTTTACCCTAGCCGATTGCGGGTGATAGATGGAGATCGCACGCGCTTCTTTGAGGATCCGGAGGCGGCGGCTGCCTGGCTTGACGTCCGTTAACCTCCCTGCTTGCTCTCCCCCGGGAGTCCTGTACCCGGTCGCGGTGCTCCTGATCCCCTGGATGCCTACACCTGCAGGTTTGACCACCTTTCTCCTTTTTGTTACCCGGGCTTGTGACTGTCCCCCCCCCCCTCCCTTTTGATCCTTCCCCAGGTCCCGGATTGAGACTGGTCGTTGATTGCTCCTACATCCGCAAATCTCCTTGAACTGGCACGGTTCCCCCCCCCCCCCCCCTTCCCACTTCCTTCCCCCTGTTGGTCGGTGCCGGCCGTTTCTTTTTTGCTCTATAGCACGGGATCCTGCCTTGCTTCGGATCGGAGCCCTGCCCAGGACTGACGTCGGGAAGACTCACCGAGAGTGCCGCTTCCCTCCTGGGATCTTTTTGAACTGCCGTTGTTGGGGGTCCCCTTGGTGGACTGTCGCAGACTGACCCCCCTCGGAACTCTGGCCGGGCCTCTGCTCCCGCTCCTGCTCCCACGAGGGGCTTGGCTGGTTGATGGCTGAGCCTGCTCGCACCGTTTTCTCTTGTTCAGGGTTCAGACTGTCCCCTGTCCCCCCCACTGTTAGGAGGGGGCTGGGGTACAGTAGGGTTAAGATGCTATGTTGGGGTGTTTTGTTCTCCCCCCTGGAGAACTGCTTGTTTTTGTCTTTTCTTTACTTTTTTTTTTCCTTTCTGTTTTATGTGTGTTTATTTGGTACATGGTCTGCTAGGCCTTGCTGCTCCCTGGGTGCCTATCCTGACTGGGTTCCCTCGGGGGTGCTCACATTCCACGTGTTACATGATGGCGCCTTCTAGGTTATCCACTTTCTCTGTGATTTCGTGGAATGTTAGGGGCCTTAATTCCAAATTCAAGAGGGCTCTCCTATTTCAGTACCTGCAACGTTATAGCCCCTCCATTCTGATTCTGCAGGAGACTCATCTGGTGGGCAGCAAGCTTCTCTCACTAAAACGGCCTTGGGTACAAAAGTCCTTTCATGCCTCTTACTCTACGTATGCCAGAGGGGTCACCATTCTGATTCGGAAATCCTTGCCCTGCGAGGTGGAGGCGGTACATACCGACCCCTCTGGTAGGTATGTGGTATTGGTGCTCACGATGTGGAGACAGAGGTATGTGGTGGCGGGTATCTATGTGCCCCCGCCGTTTAAAGCTGAGGTCCTCTACACCGTCCTGGAGAGAGTGTCCAAATACTGTCCGGCCAAGGTGCTTCTCCTGGGGGATTTCAATGCCATCCTCTCCCCGGACCTGGATAGACCCGTGCCACCCAAGACCTTCTCCGGGGACCTTCTCCGTTGGGCTGAGGCCGCGGGGCTTCAGGAGGTTTGGCGTTGGAAGTACCCTCAGGAGCGAGCCTACTCCTGTTTTTCGGCCACTTACAAAACGGCGTCCAGGATTGACTATGGTTTCGCCAATCCGTCGATGTTGCTGGATGTGGAGGGGGTCTCTTACCTCCCCAGCGGCTTGTCGGACCATAGTCCCCTGCGGGTCGTCCTGCGGACGGGGTGTGATCGTGACGGCTCCATGTGGCGTCTCGGCGCCCACTGGGTCGAGCACCCTGATATTGTGACTCAGACCCCGTCCGTGATTCGTGAGTATTGGGACATCAATGCGGATACGGCCTCTCCCGGGATGGTGTGGGATGCCTTCAAAGCAGTAACAAGAGGTCATTACATGTCGACCATCAAAGCTGTCAAGGTGCGCCAGGCGCTTACGGTGACGACCCTGGAGTCGGCGGCTAAGGAGGCCTCCGACCGTTACGTTCGGGACCCCTCGGCAGTCAACTTTGAGGGGTTGCAGGCAGCCAAACGGGACCTGCATCTCCACTTGGCTGAGGTCGCCAGGCTGTCCATGTATTGTGCTAAACAGAAGTTCTTTGAGCACGGGGACCGAAATGGGAGGCTGCTGGCCACCATGTCTCATCATGATACCCCCCTCACATTGGTGCCTGAACTTGCCTCCCCTACGGGGGAGGCGATCACCTCTCCGACGGGGATACTGGAGGCGTTCCGGACTTTCTACTCACGGTTATATGATACTACCCTCCCAGCTGACCTCGGCCCGGAGGTCCTGCAGGGGCTCCTGGACCCCGTGGCTCTGGGCTGGCTGTCGGACTCGGAGCGTGTGGGTCTGGTTCGGCCGGTCACGGCGGAGGAGGTGGAGGTGGTGATTAGGTCCATTCCCAGGGGCAAAGCCCCGGGCCCTGACGGGTTACCTATTGAATTTTATGGGACTCACGTGGTGGTTCTGGCCCCTCTCTTGGCAGCCTTATACAATGACTGTCTGGAGATGGGCTCTTTGCCACCCTCTATGGCAGAAGCCCATGTCATCTTAATTCACAAAGCCCCTAAAGATCCTAAATTATGTGCTTCCTACCGACCGATCGCCTTACTTAATTGCGATCTAAAGATCCTCACTAAAATCCTAGCCTCCAGGCTTCGGCCTATCCTCCCCTCTGTGATTGACCAGGACCAGACTGGGTTTATGGCCCGTAGGTCTACGGACATTAATCTGCGAAGGTTGTTTACGAATCTACAGACGCAGCATCTGAACGCTGGCACGAGGGTGGTGGCATCTCTAGATATAGAGAAGGCATTCGACTCGGTGGAATGGCCCTTTTTGTGGGAAGTGCTGAGGAGAATGGGATTCCCCCTTTTGTTCATCCGGTGGCTACAGATTATATACCGTTCCCCCAGAGCGATGATCCGTCTTGGGGGCCGGTTGTCTGCCCCCTTTTCACTGTACAGGGGCACGCGGCAGGGCTGCCCGCTCTCTCCGGCCTTGTTCGCCATCGCCATGGAACCTGTGGCTGAGGCACTTCGGACCTCTCCGGAGGTTCGGGGGTTGCGTGTGGCGTGGCTGGAGGAGAGGGTGGCTCTGTACGCAGATGACCTTCTGCTGTTCCTGCAGGACGCTGGTCCCTCCCTCCGGGGGGCCCTGGACATCCTGGATGGTTTTTCCAGGGTCACGGGCCTGCGGGTGAACTGGACCAAGTCTCAGCTGCTGGCGATCGATGGGGCTGCACGTGCTGCCGCCCCGTCGGATCTCGAGCTTCAGTGGGTTGATAGTTTTGTGTATTTGGGGGTGCGGGTTTCCAAAGATCCCACGGCCTTTATCTCACTGAATCTTGACCCTGTTGTGCGGGATGTCAGGGCTAAACTGAAGGCATGGGAGAACCTTCCTCTGTCCCTGCTGGGGCGGGTGAACCTGGTGAAAATGAAAATCCTCCCCAAACTGACGTATCTCTTCCGCCACTCACCACAGTGGATCCCCAAAGCTTTTTTTGCTAATCTCAATAAGCTCTTCTCCTCCTTCTTGTGGGGCTCCCGCCCTCCCAGGTACAAATTCTCCACGCTTATGAGACCTCAGTCTCAGGGGGGTCTCGCCTTCCCAGATTGCCACAAATATTTTTTGGCCTCCCAACTGGTCACTGCGGTGTGGTGGTTGTCTCCTGACGCCTCCAACTCCGCGGTGGTGACGGAGGCTGCGGTGCTGGGGTCGGTGGAGGCGTTGACACACTTGCTTTTCAGGGGTCTCCGGGCTCCATATCCTTTGACTTCCTCCATGCGGACGACGATTAGAGCCTGGCGCCAGGGCCTGGCCCTGGAGGCCTACCCCGACACCGCAGTCTCCCCCAATGCACCACTGTGGATCAATCCTACCTTACCTCACCTCTACTCTCTGCCGGATCCGGCCGCCTGGACCAAGTTTGGTATTAAAAGGGTCTCGGACCTATCCTCAGACCTTTCCCTTCCCACATTCTCCCGCCTCCTTGAATCTCACGGGTTGCCCTCATCCCACTTGTTTCGCTACCTGCAGTTGTCCCATGCCTTCAGGGCCCAGTTTCCGCAGGGGGGGGGGGCGGTGCAGTCGGACTTGGAGCGGGTTCTCCGGTTTGACTGTTCTGACCGAGCGGCTTCCGTTCTGCATGCTCACCTCCTTCGGGTGTTCTCTCCGGAGCTCACGGGCCTCCGGGAGCGTTGGGCCCGGGATGTTCCGGAGTTGGATGCGGAGGACTGGCAGCAGATGTGGGACTCCCCGTTCAAGATCTTGATCTCACTCAGGGACCGTATGGTACAATATAAGATTGCACATCGGGCGTATCTTACCCCTCATCGCCTGCATAAGATTCATGGCTCTAACTCCCCGGAGTGCTGGCGCTGTGGCAGCACCCCTGGGGACTTTATTCACATCTTTTGGACATGCCCGGCCCTGGCGGACTATTGGTCGCGGGTGTTCGCGGCGGCCAGAGGAATATTGCA